>NC_140581.1:992401090-994801090 GCF_964204655.1 Triturus cristatus
GGAAGAAGTGGATGCCCGCACTATGTAGATGACCGGCCCACATAGCCAAAAACCTGGTAAAGGCCCCTAGAGACCTTAAGGCCCTTGAAGTGTACTACTGTGAATTCGTAGTACTGTCCATTTACCTCAAATCAACAATACTGGTGATGGGTTTGATAGATAGACATGTGGAATTAGGCATCCTCAAGATCTAACACCATCATAGAATCTCCCTGACAGAGCAGTGGGATGGCATCCTGCAAGGTTATCTTATGAAAGTGGCCTGACAGTGAACTCCCATTGGTGTGGTGGCACTGGCTGTATTGCAACCTTTCGAAGGAACACTGACTTCTTGCAAGACTGATGTGGCCTTGGCTGAGGCTGTGTCATGTGGTATTATGTTGGGTAGTGTGGAATCCTAAGGAGTAGCCCTGCTGAACCTCTGCTAGTACCAAACAATCTGAGGTGATTTCTTGTGTGATCGGTTGGGATTGAGAGCATGAGCCAGTGAGTGCTTGGGAGCGAAGGTTACTTTACCATAGCCGCATGTATCCCTGTCCATGTCATTACTACACTGTAATCTTCCCTTTTAATATCATCTACCTGCCTGGGACTTTTGAAAAACAACTTCCTTAACTTAGATTATGCCTTTTCTTATAGAGACAATCTCACCACAGATGTTTTACCTTGTGAATTTCCCTAGGCACCAGACTGGATCTGGAAACTTTTGATAGCAATTCCCTTGTGCGTCAGCAGGTGGCATTGTGCAGCCCCACACTGGATCCTTCCCACCCCAGATATGACGTTGGGGTTTCACATAGGCACCATCTCTGAGCGCTGGCATCCGGTTCTTTCGGATTTCAGTCTCCCTCAAACGCGGAGCAATTGAAATCAGAATACAGCAGTGTGCAGACTTTTAGATTTGCGATCTTATTAATGCACTAAATGAGAGCCTTTTCACATAACTGGGAGGAGGCGGAGTCCCAGAGTAATCTGTGGCTAGAGTCTCTACCTGAAAAGGCATACCAAAAGTAAGTAACTCACCCTCCCTATAGAGATTTCTAACCACTGATTCTTCACCTTCTGAATAGATATCAAAGCAGTACTGCACCCAGTGGTGGGTCTACGGCATTGCTCAGACCAAGAAATCCTTCAGGACAGATCTGGCGAAATGCCCATCCCGCCAGACTTGGCTATCCAGGCAGTAGTCTTTTGTGAACGTGTGGAAGGACACCCATGTACCTGCCTGGTAAATGTCCAGAATAGTCACAGCATGCACTAGCATAATGGAAGCAGGTTTGCTCCAGTAGAATGAATGCACAATCCTTCTGAGGGATTCTTTTTAGCCAGCCCAGATCAGCTCTTCATGCATAATACAATCCATCGGTTGGTGGTTCTCTTGCACGACTTTGCTCTTTTTTGCTCCAGAGAAACCAACGAAAAGCTGGTCAACCTGCTGGTACTCTCTATTACGGTCCATAAATAAACTCAGGGAGCTACTCATCTTCCTTGGAGGGACGGAGTGATGCATAGAAGATCGGCAAAGTGATACATTTTCCCTATGGGGAAGGATGTAACCACCTTTGGCAGGAATTACGTTTTTGTGCCAAAAAAACAGCTTGTCTAGGAAATATGAGGTGTATGACTGTACCACAGATAGTGCCTGCAGTTTGCTGACTCGTCTTGCAGATGATATGGTGAGGAGCAATACCGTCTTGATGGTAAGCAGGTGGAGGATAGCTGTGCACTAGTTTGAAAGGAGTGCGCATCAGGTATGTGAAGACAAAATTAAGGACCCACTGCGGCAAGACAAATGGTGCTGTCGGGTGCATATGAATCGCACCCTTCAAAAAACGCATCACAACCGGTAACTTGAAGAAAGGTGGCTGATCCGACAAATGTATGAAGGCCGAAACAGCCACAGCAAGTGCTTGCTGAGCTGAAGAAAGACAAAACAAGAGAACATAAGACAACTTTGCATTTAAGTATTGGATGTTACGGGAGGAACACGACACTACAAAATACTCTTAGGGTGCGGCATATACAGTCTTGGTGGATGGACAACTGACTGTCAGAGATAATACCAACCACTTCCGGAGGAAAGTTGAAAGCCATCAACTGTTGCCATTCAATTTCCACACATAGAGGTGTAGATTGTGCAAGCTCGGGTGGAGAACTCTGCCTTGCTACTGTGACAGGAGGTCCTCCAGAAGGGGCAGCCAGATCAGAGGACGTGCTTATGGCCAGAAGTTCTGGGTACCACACTCTCCTCACCCTGACCGAAGCCACTAGGATGACTTTGGCCTGGTATTTCTTGATCTTCTTCAGAATTCTTGGCAGGAAAGGCACGGGGGAAAGGCAAACAGGATTTCTGACTCCCAAAGTAGGTGGAAGGTGTTTCCAAGGGAGAGCTGCCATGGGAACTCCAACGCAAAAAAGCCTGGACACTGCACATTCTCCACAGTGGCGAAAGAGTCAAGGCAGAGTTTTACGTATTGCTGGAAGAGGCCCTGTGCCATATCCAGGTGTAAATGCAACTCTTCATCCACCAAGCAACATCATCTGAGTTCGTCCGCCTTGGGGTTTAAAGATCCTGTCAGGTGTTGGGCGACTAGAGAGATGCCTTGATCACACACCCACTTCGAGAGTGCCTCTTGGCACAGGAGCCACACCCCCACACTTCCCTGTTTGTTGCAGTACCACATGGTGGTAGTGTTCTCTGTAAAACCCTGTACCCATTCCCCTTTGATGGGTGGGAGGAATGACTTTAGTACCAATAGCTGGCAATTTCAACAAATTGCTGTAGAGGCAAGTCTTCTCCGGTGACCAGAGTCCTCTGAAATCCACTTCTCCGAGATGACCTCTCCAACCCAGCAACGATGCATAAGTCACGACAGACGGTCAGCTCTACGTGGGGAGGGAGAGGGGTCTGCCACCAATTCAATTGTGGTGAGCAGCCACCACTGCAGGTCTTTCACAGTCTCCTTCTGTAATGGAATGGACTCTGTCAAGTCCCCTCGGTGCTGAGCCCACTGTGACTTCAGATCCCACTGCAGAGCCTGCATGTGCCACCTGGAATGTTCCTCAAGCAGGATGCAGAGGGCCAAGAGGCCCAGAAGCCTTAGAGTCGCTCTCACCAAGACCCAGGTCAAGGGTTAAACTATCTGGATCGAATGTCCTGAACTGACTGAGGCGGAGGAAAGGCTCTGAAGAACACAGTGGCCAGGATATCTCCAATGAAAGGGGAGCCATTGTAAAGGTCAGGTGAGTTAGCCACGTTGATGGAAAATCCCAAAAATATCAACCGGTCGGCCGTTGTCAGGAGGTGGCTTACAAGTGCTTGAGGTGAGCCCGCCTTAAAGAGCCAGCCATTGAGGTGTGAAAAGAATGGCATTTCCAACCTCAGCAGATGGTCTGCAACCTCCACCATCACCTTTGTGAACGCCCGAGGGGGAGCACTGAGGATTGAAAGTGCTCTTGGCATACCTGAAACCGCAGGTAGAGCCTGTGGGATTGTAGGACAGGAATATGAAAATAGGCATCCTACAAATCCTAAGCTGCCATCCAGTCTCCAGGATTCAGGGCAGACAGAACTTGGGTCAGTGTGAGCATTTTGAACAGGTTCTTCCAGAGGAAGAAGTTCAGAGGCCAAAAGTCTCCATCCTTCTTAAGCACCAGTAATTAACAGGCATAACAGCCAGTTCTGATCTCTGGAATTGGCACCAGAGCTCTATAGCTCCCTTTACTTAGAGAGTCTTAACGTCTCTAACAAGCATGAATAAGTGCTCCTGCAGAATATGTTGCGGCGTTGGAGGAATAGCCAAGGGATGGGACAGGAAAGGTATGAAACAGTCCGGTAGCGCGATCTGGAGAACTCGTTGGTCAAACAAAAAATGATGCTTTTCCAGTTGAGTGAACGGCGATGCAACCTCCAACCAGGAGATCATGTGTCAGTGAGGGCAGATTAAAGTGGTTTTGCAGACTGCAGGGGTGGGTGACTGGGAGTCTATGTTGCACTTTGCCTGTGGGGGGCCTGGATGGTATCGGCCTGTTCCCCGGCTTCTTCCCCGAAAGGACTTAGAGGCCTGTTGCTACTGAGGTATGTATTGGTGTTGCCTCTGCTAGCATCTCCTACCAAAGCCTCAAAAGGGGCAAAGTTTCTGGGGGGACTGCAAAGCAGGCTGGACTAGGCATACCGAGCAAGTAGTGCCCTTGCTGTCTTTAAACTTTTCTAAGACATTCGCCCCAAGAAGCCTACAGCTGCAGAAGGGTATGTCCATCAAGGACTGTTAGACATCTGAGGAACAGTCCATGGAGTAAATCCAGGCATGGCGCTGAAATACTATGCTGGAGGAGAAAATCTGGTTCTCTAGGAACAGGTCTGTGATGCCGCGCCACTTGCCTACTCACTGGGGGGCAAGATCCTGGTTCCACCTAGGTGTACAACAAGACATCAATCACAATCTCATTAAAGGGCAATAGAGGTTCTTGACTGATGTGGGCAGGGTTGAGGACCACAGTGGATATGTTCAGAATGAATAAAAAGTTTCACCATCATGCTAAAACAATGTATATATGGAAGCATATAAAATAATATAGAAATCTGGCATACTCCTACTATGCGTCCCCTAATCTAGGTGTCTAGGGTGTGTGTATGTTTGTGTGTGTTCTGCCAAGAATCCCCACACTGGATGATCCAATCTCCTTTACCTGAGGGGAAAGAATGTAGGTCTCCATTGTGGTCACTAGCTGGACACCCCTTGTAGAGATATCAGCAGGCTGCTGGGCCAAAGCATCAGCATGCAGAGACCTCGCCAATGACAGCAAAGTGCTTCTCTGCCAACACCCGGAAACACATTTTTATTTAGAACAAAAGGCATCCTTGCCTTGGGCCGAGACCTTGCACAGGCCACCATTGTTTATGTGTTATAGATAGCTCTGTTGGCATATGTACGAAACAAATAATCACATTTGCACAATGTATGTATTAACCTTGTACATGATTTGTCAAGGAATCATGATAGTGTTCTTGCAAAGTTGGTTTGTAAGCAAGTATAATTTCCTAGAAACTACTACACACTGTCATGGTTGCGAATGTGTAGCAAAAGTCATAGTATGAGAATGAATGCAACTTTAGGAAGAAACCAGTGTACATGAGAAAAAATGGCAGTGTTTCTCTCTAGGCCTAACTGGGAAACATGACACTTCGATATTGACTTGAGAAGTTCCGTGATGGCGAGTTTAGCTTCGAGATTGCACGTAGTCTTACAGCTCATTTTGGCGCAGCAGTTTCATGAGGCTGAGTCATGTTTGGAGTCGAGGCACCAGAGACACACCACCGGCATTTGGCGATGACAGTTACGACCCGGCTTAAAAGCTGTTATTTTAGGGGAAGACATACTGAACACTGACACATTTTAGAGGGAAACAAATCTGTCATGATGACAGGGCTCGAAGCTCCAGATCTGCGTTGGAAGGCATGCAAAGAAAGGAATGGATGCCAGTACGCAGAGATGGTGTATATATTGGGCACCATCCAGCGCACAACACTGCGTCTTCCTTTGACCAAACTTTTGGCCACTATTTGAACCATTTTTTCTAAAAACCAAGCAAAACTATATTGGGCACAATGCATCACATTTGGGCGGGATGGATCTGACACGGAGAAGCATAATGCCACTTGTTTACACGTGAGGGAATTGTTAGCAACAGTTTCCAGATCCAGTGTGGCTACTGAGGAAATTCACAAGGTGAGGAATCTGCAGCTAGAAGTCTCTATCTGAAAGGCCTGTTGCTGGTAGGCTTTCTCCTGGATGGAGGGTGTGGTCTTGCCCCTGACCCTGGAATAATGTTTACGAAAAGTGCCCGTGGGTGCGGAGACTGCAGGGCACCCATGGACTTCATGATCTCAGAGTCCCTATTGATTTTCCCAAACATCTCATCCACTTGAGGGCCAAAGAGATGTTACCCATCAAATAGCTAGCACAGAGGATATTGTTGAGCCTCCAGTTTGAACTATGAGACACAAAGCCATGCATGGAATCGATGTGGTTTGTTAAAGCGTTCCTTCTCATCTGTTTCAGAAGTTGGTGGTACTAGTTGAGCGGTTTTGAAGGTGGTCTGGTCGGTGGGCTCCTTGGTGGTGCATCATTTCCTTTCCAGCGGTTTGCATTTACGTTTGGTGGTTTTCAGTTCCGTGGTGTACCAGCTAGCATGATTGGTGGATCTCTTGGGTGTGGTGGATTTGATGGGGGCGACTGTAGGTGTAGTCAGTGATCCAGGGGATGAAGTTCTTGACCGCTTGTTCAAGGTCAGTGGTGGTGTCCGTGTGGGAGGTGTTGAGGGCTTCGGTCCATTGGCTTTCGGATACTTTGTTCCAGCAGCAGTGAGGGGTGCTGAGTTGTCTGTTGGCAGTGCTGGGGGCTCTTGTGAGGGTGAAGTGAACGATTGTGTGGTCCGTCCAGGTGAGCCGGTGGTATGGCATTACTTGACTCTGTTGCTGGTAGTGAAGATAGGGTCCTGTGTTGTCCTGCGATGTTTGTGGGGTCAGTAACTAGCTGGGCGAGGCAGATGTTGCTCATGCTTTCAAGAAGGTTGGCTGTGTTGGTGTCGTCAAAGTGAAAGTTGACGTTTCCGAGGAAGATGTAGTGTTCGGTGTCGATTGCATGGGGAGTGATGAATTCGGGGATGGCATTGCAGAAGCTGGGGCATGGTTCTGGAGGTCTGTAGGCAAGGGGGCCTCTGATGGTGGCTTTGCCATTTATTCTGAATTGGAAGTTAAGGTGTTCCATAATCGGGGTGGCGTCGTCTGTGGTGGTGGTGCTGTGGAAGATGGCGTTTCCACTTCAGTGTTTGTTGATGCGATCCTGGTGTACTATCTTGTAGCCAATCGGCGTGACCACGGCAATGTCTGGTGTGGATGCCGGGTTGAGCAAGGTCTCGTGAGGAAGACAAAGTCGAGCGTGAGGGAGGTGGGTGATTGTGTCCCCGATCTCGATGGCGTGTTTTCAGTGTAACGGGAGTTGAGCAGGAGGCAGTTGAATTGTTCACGTGCCGTCATGGTTGGCATGGCGGCGGCAGTTGGTTGTGTGGGTGCTTTGGTGTTGCAGGAGTAGAGGCAGTGGCGGCACACAAAGGGTCACAACGTTGAGTGCAGAGAGGTGCGGCAGCAGTTGTTCTTGCAGGTTTTAGAGTCCAAGGCAGTATCTGGAGGCGACGGGAGATCTAGGGTTCCTGGCGGTGGGCATGGTCCAGGCGCGGACGGGTGCAGATGGGCTTGCCTTCAGCGAGCCAGCAGCACTCCATTCAGTAGGCCCTGGGAGGGGGGCAGGGCACTGGGTGATGGGAGAGTGAACAGGCGTGAAGTATTGAGCGGATCTGAACAGGCACAATGTGGGCAGACAATAATGAAGAGCAACCGGTGAAAAACAGAGAATAGCTTGGGAAAACAGGTGCAAAGACTATTGCTCCCGTCTGGTCTGTGTTTTTGAGCATTGCAGTACTGCAAATGTATTACACACAGACTTCAGACAAAAGGTAATTAGTATAGGCTGATGAGGAACTATCTGAAACAAATTACATTTAAATGGCTAGCTAAGTTGCTTGTTTCCTTGACATATCTAACCTTTATTACATTATGACAAGTAAGAATAGGATTCAGTAGAATGAGGATTACTGGTAAATATTCTGAGCACTGACTCTCAGGAGTCCAATCCTATTACTTAGAAGTCTAAGGAGTCCTGAATTCCCTCATTGAGTGCTGGCTGGATGTAGAGTTGGAGTCTGCCTGGACTTGACTTTGTAGAATTTTGAAGCAAGGGTCCGGTACCAAGGGTATTGGTGCCTTGCAACTCCGGTGAGTCCTGGGGCCTCAAGACTTGGTGCAGATGCCGTGCTAACCCTCCAGAGTAGGCGTACCTTTGGATGGCACTCAGTGATGTGGCTTAAGCTGGGGAGCTGGACAACGCTGGAACAGACTTTGCTGTTTTTGGTGGCCGCAGCTGAGGGAGATAGTATCTCTATCTCGAGGGAGCTCTTTGGCAAGTTGTGAAGTGGTGGTGACCCTTCCGGGTCTGTGGAGGCCACATAATGACAAAATTAACTGGAGGATGGCTATTGTCGCGTTCTATGGCAGCAATTTGCACCTGTATTCCTGCGAAAGGGTGTGAGGACAGGAGGAGTGGCCTACTCCTTCCATCAGGTAATGCTGGGGACGTGTTTCAAAGGAAGCAAGCGTCCAGCTACGGATGGCTCTTCCTGACCGGGGGAGGGAGGGGGCAAATTGGTAAACACCTCCGCCCAGGACCGGCTTTGTTCTCGAACCCTGAGGGCGCTGGTGCCCACCACATGAGGTCAGAACTTTGTCTGGTGGTGGACAGGCTAGCTTACACCAGTCGGTGAACACATTAAGGGTTGTAGGTTTCATGGGACCCCTCTCGTTTTTAATAAGTCTGACACTGGAATCAGCGCAAGTGTATTGAGACGAGATGTTTGGTACCAAACATCCCATAATACAGTGAAGCCATCATGGAGCTCGGGAACTCGTAATCACGAAAACCCAGCCCATGTACTCCTCATGGCGTCCCTGTTCACTTACAATATCCATGAATCGATATGGGTATTGCAGGGGCATATCTGCTTATGCAGATGTGTCCCCACAGGGGATATAGTGCACCCTGCCATAGGGTTATAAGGCCTGCTAGAGGGGTGCCTTACGTATATCTGTGGGCATGGCACACAGGGATGTGTGCCATGTCGACTCTTCTGTTTTGTCTGCTTGTCTGCACCAAGGCACGCTGTCTGCAACGGAGGTGTAGATGGCCTTGGTGAGGGGGTCCTAGGGTGCCACAATTCATGCTGCTTGGGGCCCTCTTCAATGCCAATACCCTAGGTAACAGGGGTACCATTAACTAGGGACTTACAAGGGGTACTGAAGTTGTGACAATTGGGGAATAAAAGGTAAGCATTAGGAAAAGAGCTTCTGGCACAGGGGAACTAGTTGGCAGGGACCCTGTGCACTTCTTGTCGAAGTAACATCATTTTCCTGGCAAAACGTGAGGCTAACCATGTACAAAAGAGGCACTTTCCTACAGCGCTTCACAGCCGCACTCCGGTGGAAGTTACAGGATCATCTCATGACTGCCGACAATTACTTGCCACGCTCATCAGGCGCTCTAACTGCGACACAGAAAGAAACTTGAGACGGAGGTGGATCAATGTATTTCTGGTGACTGACGCTGCTTATGTGACTTGTTCAGTAAGCAAAGATATTCTTCTCACTTCCTAGTTTTCAGTGGACGCTATAAATAGACTGGCATTTTGTGCTACTTTAATAACTGTTTGATTTCAGGGGGATTTTTATTTGCATACTAGTATTTATAAACGAAAAAAATCAAATAAAAATAACAACTGCAGTAATAACTTTTATAGGTATAATTTAACCCCATAATTGCTTTGCAGGGTGTTTTTGGGTACTTGTTCAAGTATCGGAGCAACCATAAATTGTACCTTATTTCTGTGCATTTTATAGAAGTGAAAATGTTACTTCTTATTACTGTATCTGAATTCCATTATATACTTGTTCAGTATGCAAAACATAACTCTCCCACTATTTTTCTCTCAACCACTGGTGACCCATCTCTTCAAAATGGAAGAAAGTCTTTGTAAATTATCTTAAGGTGTGTGGACCAAATGTATTCCCTAAAAACCAAAAAACACCCACGCTTGAGAATTTACCAGATCTAATTGCAGAGGGATCTGGATAGGTTAAATGATTTTGAAATTGCTATAAAAAACCTGACATGCATTTTCTTCCCAACATTTCTATACTATTAAAGCAATATGACTTTGAGAAAAGGAAACAGGAATAGGGTGAATCGGTTGAGGATTTTGTTACTGCACTGAGGAAGTTGGCAGGGTTGTGTAACTTTGGTGACAAAACTGAGAAGAGAATACGAGACCAGTTCATGTTGGAGTGTAGGAGTGACAAAGTACGGGAGGAATTGTGGGTCAAGAATGACCCTAGTCTCACAGAGGTAATAAATATTGCCAAACAAGTAGAATAATCCCTATACTGTATACAGGAACTGAATAATCCAAAAAGAACGTGTCTTCTGATCAGACCAATACCAGGCTTAAAAAAGCAATCTCATTTAACCAAGAATAAGAGTTTATGTTTTATGCCTGGCAATCCACATCAATTGCCAATCATGTGGTAAGAAAGGACACTTCGCCAAATGTTGTAGGTCCTTGCCTACTAAAGAGAAAGTCCACAAAACTGAATGTGAAGAAGATAATGTACTTATACGAAGTATGAATGATGTTAAGTGCGTATCAAATGTGAACATCCTTCTGATGTGGTTAGTGTCAATGGGGTCAACGTGTCAATGATGGTGGACTCAGATGTGAGGTTATCCCTGGTGTCGGAAGTAGATTATGCTAGACATTTTGAGGCGAAGGTCAATCTTAATGACCCGGATGTAAGTCTGTATATTATAGTGGTAAGCCCATTGAACTGGTGGGGTATGTTGAGGCTGAGTTTGAGTTTAAGGAAAATCGCGCTTCAGGGAAAGTATGAGTTCATGTTAAAGGCGATTCTATTCTCAGTTGGCCTAACTAAAAACTTCTGGTTATCTTTCTAGACCCCATTCATGATCCCCAGGTACAAGTCAGGAAGGTGGACGAAGTTTTTGACATGCTCCGCCCAAAGTTTCCAGAGGTGTTCTTGGACAAAGTGGGATGTGTAAAGGGATATTTGCATGTCATCATTTTAAAAGACAATGCCATTTCAATTGCTGGCAAAGAAAAAAAGGTATTCTGATAAATCTTCATCCGGCTGTTGAAGCTGAGCTTGAAAGATTGAAGCATGAAGGGATAATTGAACCACTGGAAGTGACTAGCTGGGTCGCTCCATTAGTTGTAGCCACAAAACCGCCAGGAGATATATGTTTGTGCATCGACCTGAGACACCTTAACAGAGAGGTTGTGGAGGAAACTTTTTCTCTTTCCAACATTGAGGAGATTATAGCAATGATAGGTAAGACAAAGTTTTTCACAACATTAGTCTTGACTTCAGCCTATCATCAGGTTTGTCTCACAGGTGGCCCCAAAGATCTCACGGTATTCATCATATCTTTTGGTGTCTATAGGTTCAATAGAATGCTGTTTGGTCTATGTTCAACAGCATCAGTATTCCAAAGGCTGATGAATAATCTATTTAAGGGTGTGTCTGAGGTCATTCTTCCAGGATGCTGTCTTGATCTACAGTTAAATACTTTAGGAGCACATTGAGAACATCAAAGAAGTCTTGAAGATTTTCCAATGTAAGGGGATGGCACTCAAACTTAATAAGTGTTGTTTCTGTCTCTGAAATTACTTATCTTAGACATGTAGTAACGAGTGAGGGGGTAAAGACGACCCCTCTCCTGTAATAAAAGAGGAACTGCAGTCCTTTTTGGGGATGGCAGAATATTATTCGAGGTGTGTCCCCAATTTTTCAGGCCATAAGAATGCTGAATGGTCAGAACAATGTCAAGAGGAGTTTGTTGATATTAAGTCATCTGCTCTCATGCCAGTTTGGGGAGTTTTGTGCCAGGGATATCTTATATGATTGTTACGAATGCAAGTGAAAAAGGTTTAGGAGCTGTACTCAAACAAAACCAAGTTGAACGAGATATAACTGTATAATTTGCTTGAAGGTCTTTGAAGGGTGTGGAAGAGAGGTATTTGACCATTGAAAAATAAGCTTTAGTTATCTATTGGGCCATTTAGAAGTTTAACCAGTTTGTGTGGGGCATCAAACTTGTTGTGCACACTGACCACAAGCCCTTGCAGGAAGCGTTTAGGAAGAAAGGTTTGGACAATTTATCCTTCAGAATTTGCAAATGGCTGGTAGGATTGCAGGATTTTCAATTCCTTGTCACTTATATTCCGGGTGTGGAAAACAAAGTGGCAGATTGTCTTTCAAGATTATTAGTGGATGTTGGATTCTCGGAATGAAGTCTGGAAACGTGGTGGATGGAGGATGCAGTGAAAGTGTGTGGGGCTACACAAGGTTGTGTCTCTGAGAAGATGTGGTTACCAGAACAAAAGTTGGAAGAAGAATTGAAGTTGGTTTCCCAGTTTATCAGGTCTAGTTATAAATAAATAAATCCAGTACTTGTATAGCGCACGAATCACCCCCGAAGGGGTATCTCGACGCTGGGGGCAGTTGGGAAGATTAAGCGAGCTATTGCCCAGAGTCGCATGGTGCTGGACAGACCCCTGCCGCTGGAGCCAGGGATTGAACCGTGATCCCCAGCGTCCAGCGTCAGTCGCCCTGGCGCCACACCTCTCCCCTAGTTAGAAGTGTTTTTTTGTTTGTTTTTTTGTCCTCATACTGCAATAGTTGGTGTAATGAGTTTTCGGGGACCCCACCTTCATCGCTCCGACCCTTTCATTGCCCAGTATTTTTGTAGACCAGCGGAGGTGTTTCCCTTGGCATAGCGGTAAGGGTCCCTTTGTTTCCATAACCAGATCCAATAAATATTTCCGAGGGGGGGAGCTAGCCATTTGGCTACTCAAACAGGCACTTTGCCTATTTATTTATTGCCATTGCATAATCCTTGGACATTGAACAACATGGGGTAAACTATCGGGTGAAGTGTAGTTACTTGGCAAGATCGGGTAAAGACATTTAAAGCTGTTCAAACTGTGTCCCAAATTTTACCAAAAATTATATTTTTTGCTGGTTTTGCCCCTCCTGTCCAGCTTGTTTATTTTATGAATTGATGCCAACCAATCCCTATATGTGGGGGGTGCAGGGCTTACCCATTTGATGCATATTTCCCTTCTTGCTAATAAAATTAACAAAAAGAGTAGATTCTCTTGTTTCTTGGTTGGCCTAACTAGGTGTTCAGACTGGTCAATCCCAAATATAACAAGATCAATACTTACATCAATTGGTCTTTCTAATAGTGCGCCGAGCGTCTTAACCACTTCATGCCAAAATTCTTCGAGATGTGGCCACTGCCGGAACATATGCAGGTCATCTGCTTTCTCCTTACCACATTTTGGGCATTTTTTCGTTTTAGCCCCTCTGAACTTTGACAGCCTCTCCGGGGTCCAATAGGCTCTATGGGTGGTAAACAAGTGATTTCTCCTTAAGGCAGCAGGTTTCACTATGGACCAACATTTTTCCATAGATGTTGGCCAGATATTTTGTACATCCGGCGTTAACAGATCTCTTCCCCAGGTCTCATCCGGGACCGCAAAGTGTTCTTCACCAGCTGAGATGAGGGCCCAATACCATCTTGAAACTTATTTTTTTTGGGGGGTGAATTTTCCTGCATCTCCTTCTCCATTTCGTTGTTTCCTTTTTTGCTTTCTGTTAAAGTTTTTGCTCAACTTAAAAGTTGATAATATTTAAATTTTGATAAGGAACCCTTTGTTGTTCGTTCCAATTGATCCCACTCAATGATTTTGTTCTCTGACATCAGTTGACCCCACTTGAGTATTCCGGATGTTCTTAGTGGAACTGCAAGCCTGTCTTTGAGGCATTCTGGGGTCCCTGGTGAGTTCCATATAGTGGCATATTTGCTGTAATAGGGTATCCTAAGAGTACTTCTAATGTGATACCATAACTTTGCTGCTGATTTGAGAACCTTCAGCTTCACCTTTTTAAAGAATTTCGGGTGTCCAAATTTATATAAAAAAGGCCCTCCACTTCCGATCATTGCTTGTAGGTAGGCGGGATAGTACTCATAATCTTTTAGTAGTGCCCTCATGTATTTAAATTGAAAAGCTCTACAGTATTCTAGCAAATCGGGGCTAGCTATCCCGCCTTGTTCTTTTTTCCTCCTTCGTTTTTTCCAGGCTATTCTTGTCGCTTTTGATGACCATATAAAACTATTTAATTCCCCTTGTAGCTTCTTTATTGATTCCCTCTTACACTCTAATGGAATTGAGCTAAAAATGTAGGTGAATCTGGGTAAGATTGACATTTTGATTATGTTCGACCTCCCCAGGAAGGTCAGTAGTATGCCCCCCCATACTTTAAGTAGTTTCCTAGTCTCTACAAAAAGTTTTTTGAAATGTATCTAGGCTACTTTATCCAGGTCTTTGACCAGTTCTATGCCTAAATACCTTATCTTTTCTTTTACAAGATGTTTATTGCTTTTGGTATTCCATTCCATTACTTCCGTTTTTGCTTGATTGGTCAGGTATCCCGATACTCTTCCAAATGTATCCAATGTTTCTTCTATGGTGTTTATTGATCCCATTAAGTCTGCCGTAAAGATCATTAAGTCGTCTGCGTAGAGAGCGTCTTTTTTCTCCCATCCTTGATATCGGAAGGGGGGTATCTCCGGATTATTTCTAAGAGTTTGTGCTAGGGGTTCGATATATAGATTAAAAAGTAGGGGGGACAAGGGACATCCCTGTCTTGTACCTCTCTTGATCCTTATATCTTCTGTGAGGCTCCCGTTTATTAAGCTCTTGGCCCTTGGATTACTATATAGTCTCTTTACCATTCCCTGAAAGTTCTCTCCCAGTTTATATTTGACCAAAAGGCTATTTAAAAAAGACCAATTCACTCTGTCGAATGCTTTAGCCGCATCGAAGGTAATTATAGATAGGGGTATCTGCTCTTGTATGGCTAAGTCAATTGATCCAATTAGTTCATGTGTTAAATCCTGTATCTGTCTCACTTTCACAAACCCCTTTTGGTCGGTATTAATCAGAAGGCCAGCTACTCTCGCCAACCTCTTTGCCATGATCTGTGTAAATATTTTGTAGTCGCAGTTCAATAAAGATATTGGGCGGAAAGACTCATTTACCTGGGTTTTTCCCTGGTTTTAGGAGGATATTGATTACTGCGTCATTCCAAGAGTCTGGAAATTCTCCTTTCTCTTCAAACTTTTTATTTAACAGTGCCACAAGAGGGGGAACCAGAACTTCTCTTAAACTGATAAAGAGCTCATTGGGCAGGGCGTCCGGACCGGCAGCCTTGACTCTCTTTAAACTTCTGATGACATCGTCTACTTCTTTATCTGTAATTCTAGCGTTTAGGTCTTCTCCTTCTTCTTGTGATAGTATTGGGAGATCTAACCCCTCTAGATATTCTTGGAGTTGTTCCTTTGTTGGCGTGATGTCTTCTGTATACAGATCTTCAACGAATTTAACAAACTCCAGCATAATTACGAAGTCTTCAGTGCTTATTTCAGCAGAGTTCTCGGGCTGTATACCTAGTCTGGTTTGGTCAGTTTTTGTCTTCCACGCCAGCATTTTACTACATTCTTCTCCATATTCATAATGGGACAGTTTACTGGACTCCCATTTCTCTTTCACAATATTTTCCAATATTTCCGCAAGGTCTTCTTTATTTATTGACCTTTCCAGTTCTAATTTTTCCTTTTCTGTGCCCACAGTTTGTGTGATTCATTGCACATCAAGAGATTTTATTATGCCTTCAAGTTAGGTAATTTTATATTTCATTTTTTTTTATTTATATGCAGCTATACTGAGTAGCTTTCCTCTTATTACTGCCTTATAGGCATCCCAAGTTACTTGAATGGAGGTGCTGTTTTTATTCATTTGAAAATAGTGTTCCGTTTTTTCCTAAGTGCTTCTATATTCTGTGGATCCAGGAGAATTGTGCGGTCTACCGTCCATCTTACTACGGTGGTATTTTGTTTCATTTGGAGTTTTAGTAGAACTGCTGAGTGGTCGGATAGGTGAGCGGGTAGATGTTCCACCTTTTGCGTGCTATCTATTAGACTTCTGTCCACCAGAAAGTAATCTATTCTGGACCACTGCCCTAATTTTTTATTTTGGAGTGTAAAAGCTTGAGCTTTATCTCCTTTCTCCTTCCAAATATCTGCCAAACCCAGATCTTTTATACAGATCCCCAACCAAACCCCCATTTTTAAAAGGTTTGCTTCCTTTCTTGGGGGGAGGCGGTCCACCTTGGGGTCCAGGATTATATTAAAATCTCCCCCCATAATTATTGGGGAAGATACCGACAATAACTGTGTGTACAGCTTTTGTAACGGATCTGGGTCGTCTGTGTTGGGCCCATAATAACCAACAATGGTGTACTGTTTATTGATTATTCTCACGTTGATTACCACCCATCTCCCTATTCTGTCTACTTCCACTGATTGTATTTTTGCTCTAAGAGATTTTTTGAATAATATTGCTACTCCTTGAATACAACAGTCCTGGTTTGTACATGCATATGAATCTATCCATCTCTGGGTCCTTGCTATTTCTTCTCATTCATTTTTCAAGAGATGCGTTTCCTGTAATATTATAATTTCACTATCTACTGTTTTTTAATATTCAAATATTCTCCTTCTCCGGCTCTTAGTTGTAAGACCATTAACATTCCAAGAGAGTATGTTAACTACTGCTGAGTCTTTCTTCATTCTTTTATTTCTTTTTTGTTCGGGGGTCTCTCCACTAATTTACAGGTCCCATTCTCCTTCATCTTTTTTTTTTGTGAGGACTCTTTTTTATTTTTTTCCCTAGTTTGCTCCCCACCCATGTGTTTTCATTTTTTCACTTTTATTTCTAATAATTCATCCCTCCCTGGAGAAGCCTCTCTTCTTTCTTCACTGGGCAGTATTGTAGCCCTTTTGGGCTCCGTGCTCGCTTCGGTGATTTTAAATTGGTAGTCTACTATTTTTCTTGCGTTTGACCTCGCATTTGTTCCAGGAAAAGCTCAACCTCCTTTGGTTCCCTAATGTTATGCATTTTATTCCTCCACATAATTCTTAGAGCCGCAGGGAACTTCATCTGGACTGTGGCCCCTAGAGATCTTAATTGCTGCATCTATTGTCCAAGTTCCCATTGTCTGTCCTGGGTTGCCTTAGAGATATCCGATCTAATTCTAAAGGACCAATCATCTTTGCTGTGAGAGCCCTTTTTTAAGGTCTCATTCAGAATTTTTTCCTTGAGGGTGTAGGTTTTTAAATTTATTAAGATTTTCCTCGGGTTTTTTCTCATTTTGTTTTTACTGAAGGGGTCTCGATGCACCCTCTGTATATCCTCTGTTAGGACTTCCGCCTTTGCCCAGGGGAAGTTTTCTTCTAGTAGAAGTACAATATATTTTTTAATGTCATCCCCTTCTTGTCCCTCCGGCACGTTCAAAATTCTTAGGTTATTCCTCCTTGCTTGATTTTCTAAGGACTCTAGCTTACCTCTAGTGCTTTCATCATTTATTTTTAACATCTTAATTTCCTTCTGATTTAATTCCGCTTCTTTACTGAGGATCTCCACAGCCGCCTCCACTGCTGTTACTCTCTCCCCTAATACATTCAGCTTAGCGTCTAGCATTTCACAAGCCTCTTGTATCTTAGACTGGTTATCCTCAGAGATTGCAAATTTGCCCTCATTTCTTGCAAAATTCTTTCCAGAATTTGATCTGTGGAGTTTTGGGTGGGCTCAGGAGGGTTTAAATGCCGCGCTGTATGTTCCACGCTAGGGGTGTCATTTGTTACTTGCATCTGTTGAGGGGCTAGCGCTCTGTCCCCATCCATAGTCTTTTTAGTCTCCTTACTATTCATGGAGTTATCAACACTTTGGATTTTACCGGGATAATGTGGTTTTGTCACTTGATCTTGTACGTGGACTTTAAAAAATGATCTCAGGGATGGAGAAACCTTGATTCTAGGGCCTAGGACCCCCTCTCCTCCTCTTGGCCCTTTTTCGTTTGCTTGTTTCCCTTTGGCTCGGGGGGATAGGGACTGCTATTGTAGCCTGTTTTTAACTTCCCCTTTTCGTACTTCGAAGCACGGCGTTTTGATTGATAGTGGCAGTCAGGGTGGTTTCCACGAACTGTCTATTTCTGAGGCAGATTTTTTTATCTTGCTCTTTATCTGCCGTTATTATTGTCACTGAGGAGCTGGAAGAAGTGAAAATTTCCCCCCGCTCCTCCCCTGGTACTGTGGTGCTAATTCCTCCTCCCCCTGTTGCCAGCGCCGTGTTTTCCAGCGAGAATCCCCCCTTCAGGCAATCTAATCCGCGTACCCGGTTCATGCAGGACGTCTCCAGGAGAGCTCCGGTGGTCGCTGCACGCGTCTCCTGCAGTCCGGATGGCTCCGTGGCCGCCGATCGACCTCCCACTGATCTCGCCCCGCTCACACTCAATGCAGAGAGAGGGGAAAGCTTGCCTTGCGCTGCACTTCTCACGGTGCCCCGGAAGGAGAAAGGGACTCTTGCGGCCGCCCTTCGGCAGTTTTGTTGTGCCGCTGAAGCCTCCACCCACAAGCTGGTAAACAGACGAAGAGTACCGCTGCTGACCCAGGTCGCTTCCTTGCCGTTCTCCAGCAGCGCGGTGAGTTTGAGCTTGTTTACAGATTCTCCGGTGATTCCGGACGCAGCGATCTTCTCTAGTGACATTGGCATTTCTTCATTAATTTTCGATTAGGCATTTTCCTGGCTCGTGTCCGTATGTAGTTCTCTGTGTACTGCCTCGTGAGCACGGAGCTCCCGACCGGTCAGTCTAGCCGGCCGCCATCTTCTCCCCTCGCAACAGTTGATGTTGTTCGTGGCACTAAATATTGGTCTATCCTAGTTAGAAGTGTTGGGTTAAAGACACAAAGTTTGCTGGATATGCCAAAGTTGTGGATGAGTGGTCAGTAATTGATAACATTGTAGTCAGAGAAACTAGGTTGGTGCCACCTTTGGGTGTCAGGAAGCAAATGGTGCATTTGGCTCATGAGGGACACCAGGGTATTATCAAAACCAAGGAAAGGCTTAGGTGCATGTATTGATGGCCAGGGATGGATATCATGATATAGCACATGGAGAGAGATTTAGAAAAAGTCCGCTTGAGTGATGAGACTTTGAAAGTAAAGGCTTCTCTGATGTTTTGTAGCGACAATCCTGCTGATATATGGGAGGAAATAGCTTAAGACTTGGTTGGACCGATGAGTTCTGGTAGGTCTAGTAGGTATATTTTGGTGGCAATGGACATGTTGTCCAGATGGCCCGAAGTGGGAGGAGTGCATGAGGTTGTTACCAAGTCAGTGACAAGTTTTTTTATCTGAAGCATTCGCAGAAAAGGGAATCTGAAGTGCATCCTTACTGATAATGGAGGCAATTTACTTCCAAGGAAATAGAGGGTTTTCGCAGAGGCTTAAAAATGTGCTCTTTATCATCCCGAGAGCAATGGAATGGTTTAGAGGTTCAATCGTGTTTTTAAAGAAAGTATTCAAATTGTGAAAATAAATGGGGACAATTGGGTCCAAGCAGTCAAGAAAAGAGTTGAGGAGTATAGGTATACCACACATTCCACAACAGGGGTTACCCCATTTGTTTCCTTTAAAAAGCACAATCCCAACACCACCATGATTCCTCCTTGGATGAGAAGTTACGGTGGCAATGATGGAGAGTGTGAATACCAGGAGGAACAATTGCAACAAAGAGAGAGACAGATGCAGTTCAAAAGAAAATTTAACTATGATGGTCGCAAAGCTGTTAAGCTCTAGTTAGTCCAGGTTGGAGACAAGTTGAAGATCAAGATGCCCAGCAAGAATCAAGGTTCTGATTTCAGTGAGATAAAGGTTCTTCTTAATGCGGCTAAGATGGATGATAGTCGATTTTGGAATTTTAACAGACTAGTGAAAGTGGGATTCATTTTATTCCTGTGTTGTTCTTTCTCACACTGTATATTTCCTAATTGTGTTTTACTTGAGGGGGAAATGCGTGGTATTGTTCAGGTATTGCTTTCTGTACATAGTTATGTATTATGGTATCTTCCCTTTTCCTTTCCTCCCTCTGTATGTTTCTCCCATTTGCATTGTCTTTACCACTGTTCCATTGGAATGTTTGTATTTGAATCTTAGGAGCTGAAGATAGTTGGAGGCTGGATTGGAGAGGCAATGCTGTGGCTGGAGTTCCTTAGTATTGTAAGATTAAATTTCAACTTTAACTACAAGAACTGTGACGTGGATTATTGAATTTCACAATAGCTCTACCATTTCTCTCAAATACCTGAGAGGAGTTAGATTTCACATTGGAGGACAAGAAAAGCTTCAACCTCGTTTGTGGGGAAAACAGGTGTCCAGTACCTTCTACAAACAAATAGCTTCATCGAATCCATCAAACCTTAGCCACACTGCATCCTGAAGCTAGGAAACTAATCTCTCTACTAGATATATTTAGATATCTGTCCCTACTGCAAGGACACTTAGAAATAATATGTTCTTTTTTCGGTATCATATATACTTTATCTAGTTCAATCTGACAATCTTCTGTCAGAAGAAGAGCTGCTTGCAAAAGTCATTAAGTTCACAGATCTAGAGAAATCACAAATTCCAGGACTCAGGGCATCAACACATGGGTAAATAAGCCAAAATAAAAAACGCCAGCTCAAAGTCAATAAATAAAACAATAGTTGAGAACAGAGGAATATTCTCATTAATAATGTAGGCTTCAGCGGCGTGAGATCCATCTCTGATGGAAAAAGGGGGATTTATAAAGAACTTTCTAAGTGCAAGGAATTATGGAAAACTCTCAACTTAGCCCTTCTTCAGATGTTGCTTGAACAATGAGAGAAGAACCTCATATGTGATGTATTTATACTGTTTTATGGGAATCACTAGAAAAGGCTACTTTTAATAAGACCACTAAAATGATATACTTACCGAATAGCCTCTAGCATGTATAAAAATACAATGGTATTAGGATCATTTTGCAATGGACCGTCCTACTAGCCCCCTTGGCCTGATAACGATGCATATAAAATGTTTGGTATGCATGACTAACATTCGCTCTAAAAATGGCTTACTCTAAGACACAAGCATGGGTAAATAAATGTACTTGCCTGTAAGTTTGGAATCAAGTCGCATAAAAGCCGAATGATATGCTGCTCAGTTTCAGTAGGATTGTCGATTCCTTTGGAAAAGTGTGGCTGAAGTAATACTTTCACCATGCTCATTCGTAATTCAGAGTGTTCCCTTGACTGAGAAGGCTCACAAAACAGGTACCTCAAGAATGGAGCCATAACAGAGACACTGGAGAGTGGCATCACCCTGCAAGGCAAATAAATAATCATGACTAACCCTCAAAAGGATGGGCCTACAGTCAAAGGAGAGCATTATAAACCAACAGTGCAATCCATTACAAGAAAACAGAACAAGAATGCCTATGTGCATAACCGAACCTACAGCTATGCCCTAGTCTTGCAATAACTTACAGTCCAGTCGGTCCACTGTAAGCGCTAAAAGCAGAGGAGAGAGTGGACTGCCTGTCTCGTTCCTCTCGATATGCCTCCAGGTCTCAGGCACCATCCTCTCTACCTTGAATTTCGCTGTAGGCGGTGTATGTAACAATCTTATCTAGCCTAGAAAAGCAGACGCAAAACACATTTTTGATAGTACTAGCATGTAGTCCAATCTATTGTGAAGATCACCTCCTGAATGTCTATTACCACTAAGGAACAATCTTCATCTGCAGAAGCGAGCGGGTGCAGGATATGCCGAAGTCGTCTTAGGTTCTGTGTGGTATAAAACCACACTGATCAGGGTGCACAAAGTTTTCCATTACCTTTGACAACCTGCTTGCTAACACTTGGTATTTTAACAGTTGTACTCATCATTAAAAGTATGCAGTATGATGTGAAATCATTTCCCCTATCCAATTTTGATTATGGCTGCATATTGTTGGCGGCAGTATCCTGGCTTTCACTAACACCTCTAGAAGTCTTTCCTACAGTTATGCTGGAAGAGTGATAGAGTTCTGCAGGGAAGCGTAACACAGAGGGTTGATTCACAAGATTAGGACTGTCTGCGTCTTAATAAGACTTAGTCAAAGGCTAACAAACCTGTGCAAGTCCAGATTCCAGGTTTACAGGTTTATTAAGAAAAAATGTGGCCATTACATTTCTTCTGATAGAGACTCCTAGCAGCATATGCTTTACCTTTTGAATAGATACCAAAGCAGTACTCTAATGGGAGGTGGGCTATGAATAGACATTGCAGGACCAAGTGAGCAAAGTGCTCTTCTCGGCAGAGACCTGCTTTCCAGACAGTAGTGCTTTGTGAACATATGGAGGGATGCTCACACAGCTGCCTGGTAGATGTCTACGACAGGGACTCCATGTGCTAATGCAGTGGTAGCAGCTTTGGCCCTGGTGGAATGGGTTCACAGGCCTATTTCAGGGGCTGCTTCTTCGCCAAAGCATAGCCAATCTTAATGTAGAGCACAATTTATGATGAGATGGTACGCTTCTGCACAGACTTGCCTTGCTTCGCTCCTGCAAACCCAACAAAAATGTGATCATCCACCCAGTGTTCTTTGGTACGATCGATGTAGAAGCTGAATGCTCTTTAAGGGTGAAAGCGGTGGAGTGTTTCCTCCTTTTGAAAGCGGTTAGGACTAGCATATAACACCGATAGGGTGATAGTTTGAGCGATGTGGAATGGTGTCACAACTTTAGGTAGTTCGCAGAACTAGCTTATGATGGAAAAAGGTGGCAAATGGTGGAGGAATACACAGAGCCTGGAGATAACTTACACAAAGTGTTGAGGTGATGGTAACCAGGAACACGGTTTTGAGGGTGAGGAGCTGTAGGAAATAACTGTAGAGCGGCTTGAACGGAGTACACATTAATTAAGTAAGGAAAACCTTGAGGTCCCATTGCGGCACCACAAAAGGAAAAGAGGGAAACATACTGCTGCCCTTTCAAAAACCTCACCACAACTGGTGATTTAAATAATGAAGGCTGATTAGGCAATCAGAAGAAGGCTGAAAGGGCCGTACAATAACTGTTAAAAAAAAACAAATCAGGGTCTTGCCAGGAGAGGGATAGAACAAACAGAAAAACATCAGACAATTGGTCATGGAAGGGGTCAATATGACATGACCTGCACCACACCACAAACTTGATCCAGAGACAGGTGTCTACAGTATTTGTTGAGGGACACCTGGCCAAGATGACATCAATTGCATACGAGGGGAGATCGATGGCATTCAGCTGGTGCCACTAAATCTCCATGCATGAAAGTGGAGATTGTGAAGGCTAGGGTGGAAAATCTGGCTGTTCTGCTGCAATAGCAGATCCTCCAAGACGGGCAGCGTGATTGGAGGGCAGATGTTCAGGCCCAGGAGTTCTGGATACCATATTCTCCGTGCAGTGTCAGGGAGGGACCACTAAGATGACTAGGGTCCAGTTGGTCCTAATCTTCTTGAGAACTCAGCGCAGGAGTGGTATTGACAGAAAGGTATACCGGAGCCCAGAGTTGCACTCGAGGCGGAACATGTCTCTGAGTGACAGACGCCTTAGAAACCCCAACCTGCAGAAGTGCTGATAATGTGCATTCTCAGTGGTGGCGAATAGCTTGAGCCAAGGCACCCCCCATTCATGGAAGAGACCGTGCACCACCTCCAAGTGCAGCTGCCATTCGTAATCAGCTAGGTGTTGACAGCTGACCTGGTGTGCCCTGGCATTCAAGGATCCCACCTGGTGGTTTACCATCAAGGACATTTCTACAAGGTTCATCCATTTCCAGAGACCAAGGCCTCCAGGCACAGTAATTAGCCAACTGGGGGTATTATTTCACACTGCCAGGTTAATAATGAGCGCTCTCTTTTAAACGTTCTTGTCTCAAGTTGAAATAAATCAGAAACGGTGCAACAGAAGAGGGAAAACAACCCCTAAACCCTCTACAAGTGGGCCTAAGCCCGCTATACGAACATAAAGCAAGACTGTGCACACGTTAATTTCACAGTATTTAAGGTATGTTACCATTTGTATCAAACAAAATTCATGCAATACAATAATTGGATAATGAGGGATCACAGGACGATCAAGTAGATTCAGTTTTCGGTTTTATGGTGAAATTCAGAAAAATCCAGCCAGCCAACACGTGTTTCGTCATGGGGTACACACACCCCCCGACTTCTTCAGGGCTGGTAAGAAAACATATACAGGGTATATATCACAGGCAAGTATCTGAATGTAATGACATACAGAAATCTAGTTAAAAATCTAACTCGGAAGGTGGGAAAAGCCGACACTGGTTAAATGCACCATGGATTTCAGAAAGGTAACCAGGTGTTAAGGGTTAATCACCCATAAATAAGTAGAGATGAAAGTTATAATTTAAGTATTCTTGACCAAAACAGAGAGATAGAAAATAATATATAGGTATACGTCGTCCTTAGTGCGTGAAAATACTATGAAGACCCCTTCACAGCAGGTGCCGCGTGAACGGATGTGTCCTCTATTTTTAAACAGTGTTACATGTGCGAATCTCGTGTATTCTAACATCATGGTTAAGACTGTATTAAACCGAGTGAACCAAGTGAATGTGGAAAATTATATCATAATATAATTTTCCACATTCACACACTGTTTAAAAATAGAGGACACATCCGTTCACGCGGCACCTGCTGTGAAGGGGTCTTCATAGTATTTTCACGCACTAAGGACGACGTATACCTATATATTATTTTCTATCTCTCTGTTTTGGTCAAGAATACTTAAATTATAACTTTCATCTCTACTTATTTATGGGTGATTAACCCTTAACACCTGGTTACCTTTCTGAAATCCATGGTGCATTTAACCAGTGTCGGCTTTTCCCACCTTCCGAGTTAGATTTTTAACTAGATTTCTGTATGTCATTACATTCAGATACTTGCCTGTGATATATACCCTGTATATGTTTTCTTACCAGCCCTGAAGAAGTCGGGGGGTGTGTGTACCCCATGACGAAACACGTGTTGGCTGGCTGGATTTTTCTGAATTTCACCATAAAACCGAAAACTGAATCTACTTGATCGTCCTGTGATCCCTCATTATCCAATTATTGTATTGCATGAATTTTGTTTGATACAAATGGTAACATACCTTAAATACTGTGAAATTAACGTGTGCACAGTCTTGCTTTACCTCCAGGCACAGTGTCTCCGACTCAAACCTGCCCTGATTGTGGCAGTACCACATAGCAGTGGTGTTGCCAGGTAGCACCTGTAGAAGCTCCCCCTCGATGGATGGAAGGAAGGCTTTTAATTGCAAGTGGATGTCCCTCATCTCGAGAAGGTTGATGTAGAGCCAGGACTCTACTGGAGAACAGAGGCCTCTGATCTCCACCTCTCCCAGATGGCTGCCCAAACCCAGAAGTGATGTATCGGTTACCACTTTCAGCTCTGTGTGAGGTTAGGAGAGGGGTATGGCGTTGACTTTATCGTGGTCCAGCATCCATCACTGCAAATCTTTTGCAGTCTCTTCCAAGATCTGATCATAGTTGGAGCAGTCCCCTTAATGTTGGGCCCAATGGGACTTCAGCTCCCACTGCAGAGCCTGTATAAGCTACCTGGCGCACACGTTACTTACTTGTGTAACAATATATCTGTAAGACTTAGAGCGTGAGTGAAACTTGACTCTAGTACGGCTCTGTTCACTCCTGGAATAGACTTGGATCGAGCCTTGGACGTGGAGCTGGATGTGAAGCAGAGCTTGGTGCTGCCCCGATGCTACGTCCTTTTGTGCTTGGCTACGGTTTTGCCTTTTGTTCCCCAATGGCCTTCAGGTTCATTGAGGCACTGTCTCTGCAGTTCTTGGAGTCTTGGCCTGACCACAGACACCACAGGCATACCGGGGGGGGGGGGGGGGTTCTGTATCAGATATCTGCTTGTAAAAGGCCTTACAGAGTTTAAAACCTGTCGTCTTTGGGAGTGACAATCCCAGCAGACCCCAAACAAATTTGGAGTGAGGGAAAAAAAAACAAATCTGAGGGATGAGAAGAAGCTCCCAATCACGTAAGTGGCGTGGAAAGAAATGAATTGATGTCAGTGCTCGGGAGTGGCGACTTTATAGGTCTGGCTTGCCACTTCTGGAACAAAACAGTTCCACATTCTGGCATGCAGAAGTACTGCAAAATAATTTTTCCGGATCTAGACTGACAACTGGGGAATATTCAAAAGTAGAGGAATCAATCGTTACAAGTCTCTATCACAAATATTTATTAAACGTTCTCGATAATCGGCTATATAGATGCAACATCGCTGCTCCTTAATTACACAAGATTCTCCACCTTCTTTTGAAAAAAGCATATCTAAGGCAAGATCATTTTGCATTACCATTGAGAGAATGGTAAACATCTCTTCATTCATTTTAGTTAGGGCAACAGCTGTCGGCCAAGCATTCTACCAAAGTAGACAATTTTCCAATCTTACCATCATTCAAAACCACACCAATAGGAAGAATCAATACACCAAACACAGCTATTAACTGCAAGCAATATTTTCTCTCTTCGCTCCTCTATGATTCCCTTCACTCACTGTCCTCTAACTATTTACAATGCACATGATATATTTCGGGAAAACGAATGCTAAAGAACTAGAACCTGCCCAACCTTGTGAAAGTATAAAATAAGTAGTCCTATTACAGATATTGTTGATACCTTTAAACATGTCAACTACACCTAACAAGTAATACCTATCCACAATATAACTATAGGCACACTCACTATTCCCAATCTCAAGTGGTCGATCATACTCATTTCGTTTCATTCACATCACATTCATGTCACACACACATTTCCTTCTTTGTCTGCTAAACTCTAAGACTCGGATGTATTTATGAATTCTTGATCACTATCTGTCTCTCAAATTAGACTTAATTTACTCATCTCTTTTCAGTCTTTCCTTTTGTCCGTTTCTATTATATTCTACAATACATTCACGCTAAACTAACATAAACCCTCTCAATTAGTACCTTTAGTATCATTACTATAAAGTGATATAGCACCTCTAAAAGGATCAATACCTTTCAAAATTTCAAGCCCAGGTAATTTATCAATAGGAAGATCATAACCTAGATCACAACCTATGTTAGTTTCTTCTAAATGATCTTCATGATTCATAACAGACTATACCACAGAAGAAGACAAACCATATATAAGAGGTAACTAAACATAAGTCACACCTACCTTCGGGAGCAGATGTGGGTAAGTGTATGCAATAATAAGAACTTTTAATCATATCCCTATACTATTTTAGTAGGTTTTATATAAGAAAGTTCACCAAACTCTTAATTGTAACTAACTTCATGATCTAACATATTCCTCTTGGTGTTATTAACTATGTTGAGCAGTTATTTTGAATTGGAGCATATCCAGTAGGGAAATATAAGAGCACTAATATACCAAGTAGCATTACTAAAAGAAAAACCATATAAAATACCTGGAAAGCCAAGTAAAATTTTGCTCTAATTAAAGCCATCTCCTTCCATCTAAAATATAGCTTCTCAATAAACCTTCAATCTCAAAAGCAGTACAAAATTATTTAAAATTCATACAATTAAACAATCCTGCAGGCATTTGTTATTTCATCAACTAGGTAAGAATAAATCATTAAAAAAATTCAGAGTTTATGCACACATATAGTTCAAAAACAGACATCTAAAAATTTTAAATCTCTACTGTTCTTAGATGGTAAATGCAGGCAATTAGCAGGGAGAATATTTAGACAGTCAAAAGCTATGTGGGCATATGATTATACTGAAAATCAATTTACTTTTTCAAAAGTCAAACACAAAATGAAAGTTCAAGGTTCATTTCCTCAGGAAATTATTTAGCATAAGTTATTCCAACACTTCTCACTTCATGGAGGTTCTTCAAGCAAACATTTTAAATCTTTCAGGTTTAATTTCTACTTCTTCTGGCACAATCTTTGGGAAAAATGTCCATTTCAGGAGTTGTGTATTTCGTGATTGGCACTGTTACTCTTTTTTTTTTTTTTTTTTTTTTTTTTTTTTGAAACCGTTTATTGCAGTTTATAGAAGTTACAGGTATGGGCCTACAACCACACGGCCGGCCGCTAGAGCATCAAAAGCATAGTACATACATACAGCAAAAATTTTCTCGGCGGTGCACAGTAGGAAGACAGGAGTGATCAATGGTGCAGGCCTCACAGCTCCATGCCCACAGTACGGTTCCATTTTCTTAATGCAAAACAACATAAACAAACCACAACCGCAAGGCAACCCTCGATCCAAAGTGACCACACGTGCTCCATAAGTGGGGGATCCAAACCAGCAGCAAAATTCTGAAGAGGGGGACGGGAGTAGATCAGGGACTGGGGGACCGCGCGCCCGCGGCCAAGGGAGGGGCGCCATCTAGGGAGACGGAGCCGGCGAGGCCGCTGGCAGCAGCGGCGGCTCACAAATACCCCCGCGGTAGGCGTTCCAGGGGCCCCAGAGTTTCATCCACGCCCCAGGCTTACCCCTCGCCACATACACCACCTTTTCACGAAACATACACCAATCCATATGCTCTTTCCAGGCCGACACCGCAGGGGGCCTCTGGGATCCCCACAATTGGGCAATATCACGCTTGGCTATCATGTATCCCAGAGTCACCCACCGCGCCTGCGGGACCGAGTAGTCATTTGGTTCCCAGACGTTCAGCAAGCATCTCCTCGCTTCAGGCAGCAGCGCGACACGCGTAACCATTCGTAGAACCTCGTGCACACCACGCCAGAATCGCTCCACCTTCGGGCACTCCCACAGTATATGCATGAAAGTCGCCAACGCACCACAGCCACGCTTACACATTCCATCACCGGCAAAACCCATACGTAAAAGCCTTGGCCCCGTCACATAGACCCGGTGAAGGATCTTGAGCTGGACGAAACGAAGGCGAGCCGGGATGGCCACCTCTTTCGGAGAGGCCACCGCGGAAATCCAATCCTCGTCGTCCAGCTCCAGCCCGTCGGCAACCCAAGCCTCGCGGAGACTAGTCAGCAGACACGATCTATCGTTAATCAATTTTTTGTATATGAGGGAGATCGTGCTGTCCGGGACATGGCCATCTAGCACTCTGTCCTCCAGGGGGGAAGACTCCGGAATGGATGCAACATCCGGGAAGACGGAGCCCAGCGCATGGCGGACCTGTAGGTACCGAAAGTACTCACTGCCCTGCAGCTGAAACTCCGCCTGCAGCGTCTCAAAAGTTTTGAATCCCCCCCTCGTCCAGAGATCTCCCACCGTGCTGATTCCGATCGTGTCCCACTTCTCGAAGCCCTTCGACGTCCACAGGGAGCCCAACCTCTCAGATGCATACAGCGGAGACGCTCGGGTCAAACGGTCCTTCCACCCCATAGCTGCATTAGCCGCGTGCCAGACACGCACCATGACACGCGTCGGTCCCGTCAAACGGGAGTCGGGCGCGCCAGAGTAGAGCGCTCGATTATAATCGCCACCGGGCAGAAGCGTCCTGTCCATCTCAAATGCCGGGTTCAAGGCGGGCCCGTAAAGGCCATGGTTAATTGCAGCTAGTTGGGAGGCCCAGTAATACCGTTTGATGTCCGGGAGGGCGACCCCTCCATCGTACCACGGGAGCGTCAATTTAGCCAGAGCAATACGCGGCCTCCCGTCCCAGAACAGGCGCCGCTGGAGGCCCTCCACCTCGCGAAAGTAGCGTGCCGGGACCAAGTCCATGGTATTCTGGAGGGCGTAGAGGAAGCGCGGCAGGGACATCATTTTAAATAAGGCCGCTCGGCCAAGCGGCGAGAGCGGCAGACGCCGCCAGCGCACCACGTCCTCCCTCAGACGCTGGAGGGGGGGCAACAAGTTCCGCTCATAGCGGGCCTCCGGGTCAAGAGTGATATATATACCCAGGTACCGGAAACCCTGGGAGGCAATCTGGATCGGACAGTCCCGTGGCAGGACCGGGGCCTCCCCGGAGAGCACATAGACACAGGATTTCGCCCAGTTGATGACCAGGCCTGAGTTGCGACCGAAGGAGCGCAAAACATCAACCAGGACGATCAGTGACTTGCGCGGGGAGGCGAGATACAAAAGGATATCGTCAGCATAGAGGGACACGCGGTCCTCATGCTCGGGGGTCCAGCGGAGACCACGGATAGAAGGGTGCCACCGCAGCCACTCCGCCAAGGGCTCCATGGCCAGGGCGAACAGGAGAGGCGACAGGGGACAACCCTGTCGCGTGCCCCGCCCCAGCGCAAATGGGGCAGATACTCGCCCATTCACCACCACCTGCGCCAACGGGCCCGAATATAGCAATTTGACCCAGCTGACGAAACCCGGGCCGAACCCAAACTTCGCCAGCATCGCCCAAATATATGGCCATTCGAGCGTATCAAACGCCATGGTGGCGTCCAAGGACGCCAAGATGGCCGGCTCCCGCACAAACGGGACACGTGCGAGCACCCCGTGTAAGCGCCGCAGATTAAGCGCCGTGTTGCGATGTGGTATAAAGCCCGATTGGTCTTGGTGGACCAAATCGCCCACCACGCCAACCAACCGGTTGGCCAACACCTTGGCGAGGATTTTGGGCTCCGCGTTCAGAAGCGAAATCGGCCTATAGGATGTGACCCGCTCACGGGGCTTCCCCTCCTTATGGATCACCACAATTGTAGCCAGACGCTGGTCCGGCGGGAGGGAGCCCTGCGAGTGGGCCGCAAGGAACATAGCGCGCAGGTGGGGCGCCAACACATCCGGGCGTAGCTTGTACAGCTCAATGGGAATACCATTGGGGCCCATGGCCTTGCCGGATGCAACCGAGCGAATAGCCGAGGCAATTTCGTCCGAGGTGGGCGGGGCATCCAGCGAATCCCTGTCCTCCACCGTAAGGGAGGGCAGTGCGATGTCCCGAAGCAAGGCATGGGAATCTTCCTCCGAGCAGGGAGAAACCGGGGAGTAGACTTCGCGGAAATAATCCGCGAAGCAGGAGACAATGGCTTCCGGCTCAGTGACGCACACCCCATCCACGCTCTCAATCAAAGGCACCACGCGGCTCGCTCTTTCCCTCTTGTCCAACCACGCAATCAATTTGCCAGCCTTGTCACCCACATCATACAATCGCCCCTGCTGCTCTCTACTGAGGCCCTTGGCCGCCTCCGTGACGAGGGCCCGATAGGCCGCCTGCTTTAAGTGCAAAACATGCAACTTAGCGTCTGTTACCCCGCTCCCCAGGTCACCCTCCAGTTCTGCAATCTCGGCCTCAACCCGGGTCACCTCCTCCCGCTCGCGCCGCCGGGCAGTGGAAATAAAGGAGAGGGCCTCCCCTCTAAGAACCACCTTGAAAGCCTCCCACAGGGAGATGGCAGACGGGACCGACCCCACATTCTCATCGAAATAGCGCTGTACGGATTTGATCAAATCGGCACGAATGGTGGGGTCGCGCAAATACCATGCATTGATCGGGGCCACCCTGCCATCCCCCCTCGGGAAGACATCGAAATGCAACAACAATGGGGAGTGGTCTGAGATACCCCGTGCCAAATGGCGCACCACCCCCACCCTCCCTGCATGGGCCGCCGGGACAAGGATGTAATCAAGCCGCGAGAGGCTACCATGGGCCCCCGAGTGGAAGGTGTACTGTTGCAATACGGGATGCTTTAAGCGCCAGCAATCCACCAGGCCCAGCGTGTCTAAAAGGCCGGGCAGCCACGCCTGTGCCCGGGGGAGGTCCCTAGGGGGATGGCGATCCATAGACCCAGAGGCAACCGCGTTAAAGTCCCCTCCAACCACCAACAGGCCACCCGGAAGGTCCAGAAGGAGGCGCCCCAGGTCCGCAAATGTAGTGGCTTGTAACCCAGGCGGGACGTACACTGATATAAAGATAAACACTCTACCCTCCATTCGTCCCACAAGAACAGTGTAACGTCCCCTCTCATCATGGCGCACCTCGTCAATCTCCAACGGGAGCGAGTTCTTGACCATAATACCCACCCCCCGCGAGCCCGAGGTGAAGCCGGAGTGGGCCGCCAAACGATATCCCCGCCGATTCATTGCATGAAAGGTGTTACCTATAAGGTGTGTCTCCTGCAGGAAGACAACATCTGGTGAAATACGTTTTAAATACTGCAGGACCACACCACGCTTAATCCTATCCCCCAGGCCGTTAACATTCCATGACAACACAATCAAATCCCTACCCCCCATCATACGTCAAAACAATCGGTCGCCCCCCACCGAGCATCTTAAAAACAACAAAACAGTTGCGGGTTTGCCTTGCGGTGTTAACAAACAACACACCCCCCCCACCCCCCGGTCCCAACAGAACTCCCCCCTCCCTGCACCCCTGCATGAGCCCAGACAGCCCCCCCAAAGTGCAGTGTGCCTGTCGCCCCATAGCTAAGTACTAACTAGTCCCCCAGGGGAGGAGGGAAGCCCCCAGCAGACCCCACCCGACCTCCACGGGAGGGGAACATACGAAAGCAATATATGGTAAAGGAACAATATCCAGAGCAAGGCCTATACAGTCACCCCTCAATTCTGATCCGGCGGGCCCTCCCCGCCAGCCGCGCCCCCCCCACCCCGATCTCCAGGCAAAGTATCTAACCAGTCCCCAGCCGCCTCGGGCCGGTCGAAGAAGTGCGTACGGCCATCCACCTCCACCCTCAGCTTAGCCGGAAAGAGCATTGAGTACTTGAGGTTTAGGTCCCTTAGGCGACGTTTAATACCAAGAAAGTTCTGCCGCTGCTTCTGGACCGCCGGAGTAAAGTCTGGGTAGAAGTGTACATCCATGTTGTCCAGCCTGACCGGTCCCTGTTGCCTGGAGGTCTGGAGGATGGCGTCTCTGTCCCGGAAATTAAAAATCCGGGCAATAATAGGCCGCGGCGGGGCACCGGTCTTAGGGCGGCCCCTGGGGACCCGGTGGGCACGCTCCACCGCAAAAAGCTTACTCAGCCCCCGGGGCTGGAGATGGGTCAGGATCAATTCTTCCACGAAGAGATCTGCCGCCTCCGCCTCTCGGCCCTCCGGCACACCAATAATGCGAACATTGTTCCTCCGGGCCCGACCCTCGGAATCCTCCAGTCGCCGGTCCATCAGGGCGCTCGCCTGGCCAAGCCGGCGCACCTCCCTCTGGAGGGCCACCACGTCCGTCGTGAGGCTCGTCGTGGTGTGGGCCAGGGAGTCAACTCGGTCGTTCGTTTTTGACAAGTCTGCCCTCACAAGGCCCACATCCACCAGGACCGAGTCAATTTTTTGCGCCAGGGTATCGAAACGCTGGTCCACTGAGGCCTTCATCTCTGCGATGGCGCCCATGACGTCCCGGAGGGTCAGGTCCACCGGTTGGGCAGGCGCCTCCGTCGGGCCCACCAGGGATGACCGCGATGTCTCCGGAGAACCCTTCTGGAGCGTATAGCGATCCATACTATTGGCCTGGTGCGCCGTGCCACGGCGGGTTGTCTTCATCTTCGTCCGGTCGCCATCTTGTTTGGTGGACATGCTGGCCCTTCCACCGTCGTGCCAAGATCTCCAAACGGGCCGCCACACCAAATCACGGGTGTCGGGGGGGGGGCGGGGGCGACCACCGGGCCGCGGGTCAACCCACCGCCGGCGGGCAGCCGGGCACCTGGACAAGGCAACACCACCGCACCCCGCTCCGCAGCCCGACCCCGCCTGAGGCAAGGAGGGTGCAAAAGCGAAAGTGAAAGTGCGGGGTACGCGAGTCGCCCAGCCCCGCTCGCCGCTGTTATTCACTTCGTCCCCGGATCGCCCCACTACTCCAATCCGGGGGGCCGGCGAGGAGAAGGCCGCAACCTTCAATCGATGCTCCCACCGGTGTTCGGGGTCCGATTCGAGCCCAAAAAACGGGTGGCGCCTCAGCTCGGGTTCACCGACACAGTCCCCTCAACAAGGACAGGATATCTCCAGGATTAATTCAGGAGGTCGCGGAGGTCCTCGGGAGCCTCGCACCTACGCGGCCATCTTGGTTGCGCGCTAGGCTCCTCCCCCCGGCACTGTTACTCTTGATGTTCTTTTGGTTGCTAATTCATTGGTTTCTTTGTCAATCAACTCAATTACTTATTCAGCTGAACTTTAATTTATTCAAGCTGTCTTTGCTTTGAAACCCTCTGCTTCTTTCTCTCACAATCCCACTCAGCTCGGATCAAGCTTGCATCTTCAATTTCATTTGCGTGATCTGTCACATTTTCTTGATTTGCTCTCTTTCCAACTGGAACACTTTGATTTGACCCTGGGGTTTTCAGAGTTGGATTTTCTTGAGTTTCTTGTTGTTCTTGAACTGTTTGCTCTCTGTCCTTTGGAGCCACGTAGTGAACTAAACTTGACTTAGTGAGTCAACGGTTTGTGCCACAGTTTCTAATTTAGCAGTACACACTCTTTTTGTATAAAAAGTGAGGATCCAATATAACAAACCTCCACATTTCACAGTAGAATTAGTCACCAATATGACTTGATATAGTCCACTCCGGCTGGACACCAGGCACAAATTTCTCACATGTTTTTCACCAAGACCCAGTCGCCAGGCTCTAGGTCTGTTGCAAGGATCAGTATTTTCTGAAGGTTTGCAAACTTCACATGTTGAGAGAGAGACCATACTACATCAGCCAAACCTTTGCAGTAATCCAAGACTAAGTCATCAGTAACATTCACAAGAGCAGCAGATGGTAGAATACCAGGGATTCTCATGGATTTGCCATGAGCACTAATGGGATTGAAAAGCCCTCTGCATGGTAAAGGCGTGTAAACCTTCCTGAGGGCCCAACTATACTGTTGTCTGGATCCCTATTGATTTTTTGTCATAGGCTAACAAGGATCATGCATGTGCACCATGACATAGGCCTGTCTCACAGATTGTGGTCTTGTTGGATCAGGAGGGGCGCCCAAAGCACTACCCTCATAATGGTAGAAGGCGACCACCTTCACCAGGAGTGAAGCAGCACAATTGTGGTGGTAGCAGCATACTATGCAGTGGTCAGTAGTGGTGAATAGGACCTTTTTACCATGTGTTACTGGAGTGAGGCCTACAGGCTCACTCATCTTTTTATAAGTTTCGCTGCTGTGTGCTTAACTCACCCTTCATCTACATCAGGTAAGTTGTGGAGTGCTGCGCAGCACAGGATTATTGACTCTGCATTAGTTGTATGTGTTTCTCTGAAGGGTGCAGTACAAAGATGTAGCAGTACTGTGCAGTGTATGTGTGATTAGTATATGTACTGGGTGTATATATGCTGATATTGTGTGTGCTGGATGCATGTAAGGGTACAAAGCATGGGAGAACAGTGCTGGACTGAAAGTGTGTTGTGAAAGTACAGTGAGTGAGTGTGCCTGCAATGGTACATTGTATGGAGGACCCTAGGTTCCATTTTGGGAAGTCCAGACCTGTCTGATAAAGACATGTGGAGGATAGGAATACCGAAATAAGGAGAGGGGAGAGGAGGATATGGCTAGGTTCGTCCTCCTAGGTACTAATAACGCAAAAAAAATCCGACATCAGGGATCAGAGAACCTAGCTAGATGGGAAGGGAGGGGTCTACTTAGTGAGTAAGACGCATCTCAAATAGAGAAAACAAAATACTTTTCTTGAGTCCCCTCACTCACCAAAGGTTTCCCCTAGGTGACATGCTTCATCATTGGGGCCATCCCAAGCATCAACTGCTTGGGGCGTGCTGCGACTTGCGACAGTTACGTAGGAGCACTATTTAGTGAAGACTATGTGTAGTGAAGTGAGAGGGGAGTGGTGTGGGTTTAAATTAAAAATTACCTAGCTAGTGAGCGTAAATGAGATTATTCGTGCTCCTAGTTGGTAAAGGATAAAAAGAGGGGTTAATAAAAGTGTGGAATTAGGTAATAATGTGCTAATAGTCCCTAATATTGAAAGCCAACATGTTTCGACGTTATCCCTTAAACCTCTTCTTCAGGACCGCATGGGGACCAGCCCCATGTGTACCACTCCGTGGAAAGACCTATAATAAGGTGATAAAGTAAAAAGGAAAAATAAACGCGCACATTAGTGTAAGCGTAAATCAATTACATACGGTGAGCAAAATGGTCCTGTTTGTCAACTTAAACATCAGGGCAGAACTGCCAATAAAGGTGTGGACGGACAACCGTGTAGCCACCTCGCAGATGTCCAGCACTGGAACACCACTGTCTGAGGCCAAAGTGACTGCTTTAGCTTTAGTACAAAAAGCTCCAACAGCTTCAGGAGGATCCTTTTTAGATAACATACAGCACATATTTATGCAGAGAACAATCCATATGGCTAAAGCTCCGTTTCTGGACCTCCTTCCCCTTCTCTGCACAAGAAGATCAAACTAAGAGTTGTTTGGAGTTCCTTAATCTTATCAATGTAAAAACTAATGGCTCTTTTGCGTTCCAACTGATGACTTTTAGGGATGTTGCAGAGAGAAGAAAGCAGGGAGGTGACAGTCATGACACCACCACCACCGACAGAAAGGACAACCTGGTCCAAATTAGCAACTTGTCCAGAAAGAACATGGTATATGGCTGTTGTGCGCACAGCTTCGCAGTTGACTGATGCAACACGGAAGTAATCGCAATGAGGAAGATAGTCTTATGGGTCAAAAGTGTCATTGAACAGTTGTGTATAGATTCAAAAGGGAAGCCCATTAAGAAATTTAGAGCCAAATTAATGTTCCACTGTGGCATAACAAAAGATGCTGAGGAAACCTATGCAAGCCCTTTCAAAACCAGATCACAAATGGTGACTTAGTGATCAAGCAAACGTTAAAAGGACGGGAGAGCAACCAAATAACCATTAACAGAGCCCATAGCAAGTTCTTGCTGGGCAAGACCAAGACAAATAGCAAAATATCAGAAAACTTGGCTTGCAAGGAATGAACCTGATAGAACTCGCAATAGTTCACAAGCTGAGCCCAATGTCCAGAATAGATTGGCTTAATGGTTGGATGGTTCACTACCAATATATATTTTTTTTGTCAAAAATATGTTTATTAGCATTTTCACATACAGTACAACATTAACCAACAATGATGCATCGTGAGTCAGGCATAAAATGTAGCATATGAAGAAGAAAACAAAAGAAAACAAAAGAAAAAAAAAAAAAAAACAAGAAGGAATAATCGCCATTACCACAGAGTCCCAGCCAGTATTTTAAGTATTCTAATAAATGGGTACAGCTTTTCCAATGTGTGGCTGTGGGGCAGATCTACAGTGCAAAAGGCCAATCACTCTTCTGTCTTTCTTTTGCGACAGTGCTATCCTAAAACCTTCCAACGGGGAAGGTATCCCATGGGAGACTAAAGTCCCTGAACTGGGACCCTCAAAATATAAAGCAAACAAAAGAAAACTCCTCCCCACCCCTCCCCCCACCCAACCCAGTACTGATGGTGGCTATCCAATTACGCACGGCTTCGAGTCGTAGTAGTCTCAGGTAGGTTCAGAATTTAAACAGATGCATTTCTCTAATGGAGGCGGGGCAGACTGCTAACGGTAGACCCTTTGTGAGGAAGGCAACCAATGGACCCCATCTATATTTGAAGTTTTTATAGTCATCTCTGAAGATGTCGGCCATCCTTTCTAAGCTTAGGAGTTTCCATAACCTGGAGTGCCATAGTGAAATAGCGGGGGCCTCTTTCTTCTTCCAGGCAGCCGCTATCACTATCTTCGCTGCCACAATGCAAGTCCACATAATGGTCTGATCTGCCTTGGTTTGGTGTTTAAGGGAGGGGTCACACAGGCCATGGAGAGTTTTTGCCATAGAGGTCGGTATAGGATAGCCCAGTATATCTTTAATTTGTGCAAGAAGTTCTTCCCAGTAAGGTCGTATCACAGGGCAGTCCCACCAGATATGTTGGAAATCACCCAGCAGCCCGCAGCCCCTCCAACACATATCTGATGAATAGGGGAATATCTTTTTAATCTTAGAAGGATAGAGGTACCAATCCATCATAGTTTTTAGGTGGGCTTCGCATAGTTCTATAGAATGATTACATTTTATAATATCGGTCCATAGTCCCAACCATTCCCTATCTGGTATGTCGCGTTGTAAAATCCCCTCCCACTTGTTCATGTAGCGGGGTCGTGGAGTGTGCAGAGAGATGAGAAGAGATAGGAGATCACTCCCTTCATAGAGTCTACAGTTTGTACGTAGGTTTCAAATTTCGTGAGGGGGCGGGTGGCCGCCTCACAGAGTGTGGGTGTATGGGCCCAATGTTTCAATTGAAGGTAATGGAAATATTCGGAGGGTTCCAGCCCATAATCCCTCATGCAGTTGTCAAAGGTGAGAATGTCGTAGTTATGGAAGAGGTGTGTCAATGCCCTGCAACCACCCTCCCGCCATTGATCGAAGGGTCCCTCCTGCAAGGCCGGAGGGAATGCCGGGTTGTAGTGAATTGGCGTGTATGGCGATGGAAACGTGGTCCATTGATCGTTGTTGGACAGGGAGTCCCATACTTTTAGGGTAGTCCGGGTAGGAGTGCTAAGATAGGCGTTTTTTGGTCTCTCGTTTCTGGGCCTCCAGATTAGATCCAAATCGTCCTCCCTGAAATGGCCCTATCCATATGAAGCCAGTGCTTCTCCGATTCTCTTTTGGCCCATTCAGTCACTACTCGTAGCTGGGTTGCTTTGTAGTACAGAACAAAATCTGGAAGACCCGCCCCTCCCTCTTATCTCGGTCGTCTCAAGATTGAGAAAGAGAATCGTGCTCGTCCTCCTTGCCAAAAATGAACTTTAAAACCATGGATTTTATTTTGGGGAGAAAGTCTTTGTCTAGCTCGACGGGGAGAGCCTTAAAGAGGTATAGGAGCTTAGGGAGCACCGTCATTTTAACCGCATGTATGCGGCCAAGCCAGGATATAAAAAGTGGTTTCCAGCGTGTGAGATCTGCCTGGAGTCGCAGGAGGACGGATGGGAAGTTAGCTCTATAGAGTCCCTCTACCCGTGGTATTAAGTGGATCCCCAGGTACTGAAGAGGACGGGTAGTCCAGTGTAGTGGAGTGCACGCCTGAAGTTCCACGGTTTCAGCATTCGGGATCGTAAGGTTAAGGATATAAGATTTGTCCATGTTAACCTTGAAGCCTGCCACTGCTTCAAAGCGCGTGAGCTCTGATTGGAGCACAGGAAGGGAGGTGGCTGGCTCTGTAAGGGACAGAAGCACGTTGTCCGCAAATAGCGATATCTTGTGTGTTTCTCTGCTACAAGGGATGCCACGTATCTGTGGCGCAGTGCGGACTGCCACAGTTAGGGGTTCAATGCTGAGAGCGAACAGTAGCGGTGACAGAGGGCATCCCTGGCGGGTACCTCTAGTCAGAGAGAAGCGAGCCGATAAAACCCTGTTTACATGTACTCTTGAGCGAGGTTGGGTGTAGTTAGCCCGGACCATGGTAATAAATATGCCATCAAATCCAAAATGTGTGAGTGTGGTAAATAAGAAGGTCCAGTCCACTCTATCAAATGTCTTCTCAGCGTCGAGTCCTACTAGTACTGCCGAGATCTGTTTCTTATTGGCCTTTTCGATAAGATGGATTATACGTCTGGTGTTATCGTGAGTCTGGCGGCCTTTGATAAAGCCAGACTGATCTGGGTGGATGAGATCTGGCATAAGGTCATTCAGCCACTCCGAGAATAGCCGAGTATAATTTTGCATCTAGATTGAGGAGAGCTATGGGACGGTATGAAGCGCACTTCTGTGGATTTTTCCCCTGTTTCGGTATAATTGAGATCTCAGTCTCTGCCATCATGGGGGCGACCGTACCCGTCTCAGCCATGACATTGAATTTTTTTTTTAACACAATTTTTATTGAGTTTCAGCTTGCAGGTGTATACACATATACAATATATTATATGGCACACTTCATATGAACATCTCAAGTCTGCAGTGCATCAGGATGCATCTAGTGCTGCATGCACTTGGCTGTCTGAGAAATGAGTGAAACTCAAGTTTTCTCTTTAAGTGAACCAGTACATCATTAAAGAGAATAAACAAAAAACAAAACAAAAAAGGGAGGGGAAAAAACACATAGAGTTACCCCCCTCCCTCCCCTGGTCCATTGGTCCACACTGTGCATTAAGGTTTAAGAGAAAATTATATACACTGATTTAACTATGCAAAGAAATCAGACTCCCGAAGGTGGGGCAGACAATTACATGCATCTCTGGGCATCAACAATACATCATAACATGTTATTACTCAGTTTCAAGCGAGTCAGCCATAGGAGAAAGGGGGGCTGTGGGTAATGCGGGCACAACTGGTGACACCGGGGGGGTGAGTGAGTCAAGGGCTTTAAGTGTCTCTAGCATTTGGTCCCAATCCAGTGAAATGGGAGTCTTGCGGTGACCTCGGTACTCCTCCTGTCTAAAGATAGCACTCTCCGCAGTGCCCCACCTGACCATCTCCGTCTGCCAGACCATTGCTGTAGGGGCGTGGGCAGATTTCCACCTCATGGTGATGGCCCGTTTTGCCACCAGCACAGCCAGATCCGCAAATTTATACTGCACTTTCAGTTTCTTGGGGCGTTTATGTAGACCTAGTAGGCAGCTATCTGCAGCTATCCAGTTGGCCGTGCCAGTGACCTCCCGGACCCTGTAACCAATTGTTTGCCAGTAAGTTTGCAAGCGGGTGCAGGACCATAACATGTGGAGGAGGTCTGAAGCCGCCTCCTGGCACCTAGGGCAGGAAAGTTGGGCGTCTGGGTAGATACAGTTCAGCCGGTGTGGGGTCAGGTAGGCCCTGTGTAACATCATATATTGTATATATTTAAATTTAGCATTCCGGGAAACTTTCTTGGGGAATTCCAATATAGATGCCCAATCTCTGTCTGTGAACTCCTTCCCCCAACTCCACCTCCCCCAGATCCCCCTATAGAGCCACAGGGTAAGGTGCCGACCAGCACCCATCAGGTATGTAGCATATATAAGTTCATTCTTCATCTGGGCACAGATTTGTCCTGGTGGTGGTGGACCATGCCACTAGGTACCCAGAGGCAATCCCACTTAGGACCACTACAGCACCTGTGGTGGCAAGAGCTCTCTTGGGTGTATTCTCAAGAGTGGGCTTTCCTAAGGAGGTAGTAACTGACAGAGGTACAAACGTTATGTCAAGTTACTTAACTGCAATGTGGAAGGAGTGTGGAGTGAGTTACAAATTCATCACACCCTATCACCCACAATGCAATGGTTTAGTTGAAAGATTCAACAAAACCTTAAAGGGCAGGATCAAAGGTCTCCCAGAAAAGCTGAGGCGCAGATGGGACATCCTTTTGCCCTGCCTTTTGGTGGTTACAGCCCTTTTGAACTTTTGTTTGGCCATCCTGGTAGGGGTCCTTTGTGTCTGGTGAAGGAGGGATGGGAGTTACCTCTCAAACCCCCTAAACAGGTCATAGTGGACTATGTACTTGGACTCCACTCACGGATGGCTGAATACATGAAAAAGGCAACTAAAAACATTGAGGCTAGCCAGAAATGACAAAAGGCCTGGCATGACCAAACGGATGTACTGACTGTTTACCAGCCAGGACAGAAAGTGTGGGTGTTGGAGCCTGTGGCCCCAGCAGCCCTCCAGGACAAATGAAGTGGCCCCCATACAATTGTTGAACAGAAAGGGGAGGTCACCTACTTGGTAGACCTTGGAACCCCTAGGAGTCCCCATAGGGTACTTCATGTCAATAGACTAAAATCATATGTTGACAGGGCAGACATGGGCTTGCTCATGGCTACAGATGAGGGACAGGAAGAAGAGAGTGATCCACTCCCTGACCTGCTCTCTCAGAACCCTGATGATGGATCAGTAGATGGTGTAGCCTTGGCAGGCAGCTTCACTGTCCAGCAACAAACTGACTGCAGAAAACTTCTCAGCCACTTTAGACATATGTTTTCTCTGACTCCAAATTAGACCACCTGGTGCACTAATGAAGTGGACACTGGGGACAGTCTGCCTGTGAAGAATAAGATTTACAGGCAACCTGATCATGTCAGGGACTGTATAAGGACAGAAGTCCAAAAGATGTTGGATTTGAGAGTCATTGAACCCTCAGATAGCCCTTGGGCTAGTCCAGTAGTCCTGGTACCTAAACCTCACACCAAAGATGGCAAGAGAGAGATGAGGTTTTGTGTGGATTACAGGGGTCTCAATGCAGTTACTAGGACTGATGCCCATCACATCCCAAGGGCAGATGAGCGAATAGATACTTTGGCCTCAGCCAAGTTTCTAAGCACATTTGACTTGACAGCTGGCTACTGTCAGATCAGACTAGCTGATGATGCAAATCCAAAGACAGCATGTTCTACCCCTAGTGGGCACTACCAATTTGTGGTAATGCCCTTTGGTTTGAAGAATGCACCTGCCACTTTCCAAAGGTTGGTGAGTCAAGTCCTTACAGGCCTGGAAGACTATAGTGCAGCATATCTAGGTGATATAGCTGTCTTTAGCTCCACCTGGGAGGATCACCTGGTCCACCTGAGGAATGTTTTGGAGGCCCTGCAAAAAGCAGGCCTAACTATCAAGGCTACTAAGTGCCAGATAGGGCAGAGTCAGGTTGTGCACCTGGGCCACCGTGTAGGTGGAGGCCAGGTTCAACCATTGCAGACCAAAATCCAGACCATAATGGACTGGGTTGCTCCAACTATCCAGACTTAGGGGAGAGCCTTCTTAGGCCTGACTGGGTATTACAGAAGATTTGTCAAGGGGTATGGATCAACAGTGACACCCCTGAATGACTTAACCTCTAAGAAAATGCCCAAAAAGGTTCAGTGGACAGCTAGCTGTCAAAAGGCATTTGATGACCTGAAGCAGGCCATGTGCACTGCCCCCATTCTGCAAAGTCCTGATTACTCCAAAACGTTCATTGTCCAAACAGATGCATCTGAGTTGGGGGTAGGGGCTGTACTGTCACAGTTGAATGATGAAGGTCAGGATCAACAAGTAGCTTTCATAAGCAGAAGGTTGACCCCCAGAGAGAAACGTTGGTCAGCCATTGAGAGGGAGGCCTTTGCTGTGGTTTGGGCTCTGAAGAAGTTGAGGCCATACTTGTTTGGTACTCACTTCATTGTTCAGACAGACCATAAGCCCCTCTTATGGCTAAAACAGATGAAGGGTGAAAACCCCAAACTGCTCAGGTGGTCCATTTCCCGACAGGGGATGGACTATACAGTGGAACATACACCTGGGAGTAACCATGCCAGTGCAGATGGACTCTCCAGATATTTCCACTTAGAACATGAAGACTCAAATGGTCAAGGTTAGTTTAATGTCCTGACGTTTGGGGGGGGGGGGGGTTGTGTAGGAGAGTAGGACCTGCTTCACATGGGTACCCCCAATTTTTGCTGGTGTTTCACTGTTTCTCCACTTTAGTCTGGGTGGGACCCTGCTATTCAGGACCCCAGCCTAGCTGCTTCCTCTCTAAATTGATTCCATGTACTTTAGGTACACACCAAGATTGGATTCTGGGGTACCCTTGTGAGTCCCTAGTATATGGTATACTATGTACCCAGGGCATAGGTACCCCAGAGGCCTACCAGGGGCTGAAGCATGTATTATGCCACCCCTGGAAAGCCCTCCAAAATGACACCACAGGTCTGCTATTGCAGCCTGGGTAAGGTGGTGCATGCACCCCTTACTGAGGTATAGGTTCACTATACCTCACCTATCACTGCACATAGAAACCTATCAGTCACCCCTATTGCAGGCCTTATCAATCCTGAAGGCAGGGTGCTTGGTTATATGTGACAGGGTGCCCAGGCATGAGCTGAGCCCCTCTACAGCCTTCGGAATCTCTTCTCCGGGGTTGTCAGTGGTGCAGCCTGACCATATACTCTTAAGTGCATTATAACCAAACGGTAAATGCTAATTTTGGACTGGCTGCACGGAAACATGTCGTGTTTGGTGTCAAACACCTTGGAATCATACCCCCACACCAGTAACTGGTGTGGGAGTATGATCCCACCCTTCTAGATGGAGAGACATGACAGCACCGGTATACCCGGTACCAACTTAACTGAGCCCCGGCATCACAAAATGGATACTGCCGCCACAGACACAAGTCTGGCCTACTGCTTCTGACCGAAACTCCGGCAGGGGAGGCCTGAACAATAGGTTTCCTGTCACAGGGAGGTGTAACCACCTCCCAGACAGGCTGATGTGTATTGGGGCTGGGTGGGAGCACTCTCAGAGTGCTTTGAAGTCCTGCACTGGGGGCACATTTGGTGTCCCTGTGTATAGTCCAGCTCAAACCGGTTCAGGGGCTTCCAGCCCCTGCTCTGGCATGAAACTGGACAAAGGAAATGGGTGTAGACACCCCTCTTTCCAAACCCTCCCATAGGTGGGTCCCTAGAGTAAGTTCAACCCCTTCCTTATGTTTAAGTAAGGAACCCCTGGCAACAGGAATTTAGATATCCCTGGACGAAACTCTGAAGCTGAATCCTGGAACTTCGACGCTCTACTCAAGACTAGAGGACTGAAGAAATCTCCCGTGGGGTCAAGGAGTGACTCCCCTGCTTGACAGGCACCAACGAACCATTTTGCCGGTCTGCATCTACGAAGCTCCCGCCGGACTCCGAAGTAATTGCAGCCCAGGAAGAGGATTTCCAGACTTCTCACAGGCCGACCCGAGTCCCCAGCAAAGCTGAGACCCGCAGCCCTCGTGAGTAAAGTGGAACCGGAACTCCTGGTCACCGTGCACATTTGCAAGTGCATTGATTTCTCTGATTTCTCGACATCTCTTGAAGTCGTGCTTGGGGTTTCTTGTAGCCCCCACCTCGAGCACCATCTGCACCGAAGATTGTGGGCCTACACTCCCTGAGTGTTCCGTGAGCCCGCTTCTTGCATTTCAGCTCGAGGCTCCTTCGCAAAGCCTGGTCGGTCGACTGATGGGCCCCTGTGAAGGCAACTTTGATTTTCCTTGGGCTTCCCTGGTTGCTCCAGACGTGCCCTGACGCCCACCGCGTGGTGAGTCCCTCAGACCTTGCTGGTCTGCACCAAAGCATCTTTCTCCTTTCTGCGTGGGTTGCTGTTGCCAAGGCTTGTTGTGTCCAATCCAGGCACCGACGCTGCAGCACTCGACATCCTTCGTGGGACAGCTCCAATCCAGTTCCTGGTCATCCTCGATGCCTCCTAGTCCTCGTGGCTGAAGAGTCCAGCTTCACCTTCTTCACCTGAAATCACCCAATCTCTTCGGACCCATCCCATCTTCCCAGCAGCAGCACTTCTTTGCCAGCTCCCATTGAAAACGACGACGCGACCCGACACCATTTGACACCTATGCACCCGGCTTCCCTGGGCGAGGTAACACGAGTACTCCGGTGCTCCCGTGGGTGTTGATCCTAGAACTTCCTAAGTCCCAAAGGGTTTGGTCCTGACTCGTTCCTAAGTGTCCCTAATCTTTAAAAATCTAACCGTGACTTTCCCCATAGAAGCTAACGGGAGCTCGCGGCTGTGTTCTCACACTGCACACGGCCCGTGGGTCCCCTGTGTCACTACCTTGGGTGGTTCCTTGAGGTCCCAGGGATTCTACAGGCTCTAGGCCTTGCGTCTAGTTAAGTAGTGGTTCTTATACCACTATTTTAGTATATGGTTTGGTTCGTCCCTAGGGCCTGATGTATATTTGTGCTATTTTACTGTACTATCTGAAGGGTAACTTATGTGTTTTGACCTCTAGCCTCATAAAGGGTGTGTTTAGAAATAAATACAGATATTTTATATATATACCTGGTGTGGTTGTCTTTCATTTAGGTATTCAAGAGATGATAGAATGGTAAAACAAGCTGCTTTACATTCAAGACTTAGCCTGAAGGCTGCGCTCCATTGCTACCACTAGGATAGCTTTCAATAAAGGTTGTCCTTAACCTATCATCAATAACGGGTTGTTTGGACTGGTACAGGGTGCCCACTATAAGTAGTGGACAGCATATACCAGGCCAACTTCTCACAGTACGTGGATTCAATCACTTCACTTGGGATGACAGGGTCAGGGAGCAGAAAATTCTGTCTATTTGTGTATGCAGCTGGTGTGGGTGGGGGGGGGTAAAATGAGTATGCACGGTCAAACGGGCGTTGCGTACGCCATATGTCACTAATCTCCCAACCCACTGCCCAGGCATGTAAGAAGTCCACTATCTTAGTAGTCACTGCATCGGGGGATGAGAGCGGTCCAGTTGCGCATCCAAAACAGAATTAAAATCCCCGCAGAGAACCCAGGGACACTGTATCCAGTCCATCAAAACCTCATTAAGGCTAGCAAGGTAAGCAGTCTGTTCGTAGTTTGGGGCATACACACTTCCCAAAACAATCGGACTTCAGTCCAGTTTGCTGCACAGAAGGACATAACGCCCCCCTGTGTCTACCCTCCGCTCCAGCAACTCTAATGGTACCTCATTCCTTACCCAGATAAGTGATCCGCGTGCAAAGGTAGAATAGGAAGTATTATAGAATTGCCCCTTCCATTTCCTCTGCAGTTTAACAATCTCTGAGTCCATCATATGCGTTTCTTGGAGTAGAGCTATGTGGACCTTACGCCTGTTTAGATGGCCATGGATCCGATGTCACTTGTGCACAGATCCCATACCCCACACATTCCAAATCAGTATTTTATATTTTGTTAAAACAGCCATATAGCAACAGTCATGAAGAGAAGGGCACCCTAGAGTGACATTGTGAACACAACACTGTAAAAAATAGTGTGTGGACCGGGAACAAAAACCACCCCAGAAAAAATAATCCCCAATACTAGGGCCAGCAATCCAACTGCGCTGGTCCAAACACAGATTAACAAACATTAAGTCCAAACTGTTATACCATGCAGTGAATGCAACTGCAGGGAGGACGGGCCCAGCACCAAACACTCGCCGCATGTGCACACTCAGAAGCGCATCCCCGCCCGGAATATATAGGATGGAAAGTTAAGCAAAAAGAAAAATTGTCATATTATACAGAGAGTGTCAAGATCTTGCTGTCCCCCAGCGAAGCAAACCTGGATCATAGTTACAAAAGAATTGCAGAGGACAGGCCTCCACTTCAACCAAACAGGTCCTTGACCATCTGAGGAGTAACTGAGGGGAACAAAGCGGCGTTGCTACCAGAGTCTGACGGCGTCACGTCATCATCAGATTGTTCCGGAGAGGAAGAGATCTGCGTAGGATCCTGCATTACAGCGGCCACCTCCAGCGCCGATTCCTGTTCCAGCACGGCTTGTTCCAGTGTTGGTTTCTTTGTAGAAGGCAGTGTCCGTGGAGCTCCAGTAGAGCAGGGTCTGAGCCGGTTGGACTGCGCCCACACTCCCCGCACTCGCAGGTCGATGTTATCTAGTGACTGGGAGGGTAAAGTGCGTTCAAGCCAATCATTTGCCGCTTCAGGGCAGTCAAAGAAGTGGGTTTTCTGGTTATGGATAATTTTTAAACATGCGGGGAACAGCAGAGCATACTTTAGATTGAGGGCTTGGAGCTTCTTCTTAAGCGGCTGGTAAGAGGCCCTCTGGCGTTGTACCTGTACAGTGTAATCCGGATATAGGGAGATTCGGGTGTTTTCGAACTGAATCGGGGCATTTTCCCGTGCCCTCTGTAGCAGAAGATTGCGGTCCCTGTAGTTGAGAATGCGGGCTATGAGTGGTCTGGGTGGCCGGCCCGCAGCAGGCCTGCCCGTGGGGATACGATGTGCACGCTCTACGCAGAAGAAGGCAGAATGACCCTCTGGGGCCACCCTGAGCCATTTCTCAACAAAGTGGGTCGCGTCATTACCTTCAGAGGGTTCCGGCAGTCCAATAATGCGGATGTTATTTCGCCGCGCCCTCCCCTCCGCATCTTCCGCCCTGTCCTGCAGAATTGTTAGTTGTTCATTCAGGGACGCTAGCTCGGCAGCATGATCTTTTTGTTGAGGCACAAGATCAGTTGGTGTGGGGGTATGGTATGGTCCTTGACAGTATTTGCGAGATTACCATGATCTGCCCGCAGGAGATTAAGGCCGGTAGTAAGCGTACCTATCTGATGCTCGATCACCTGGCGCGAGTCCCTTATCTCCTGTAGGATCAGGTCCAATTTGTCAGGGGGGGCATCAGGGCAGTCGGCGGAACTGATCGAGGAAGCCTGAGAGGCCGAGTCCACAGCCCCTTGATGTGAATCCTCAGAGTTGGGCCCCTCAGGTTGCTTCGCCCACTGGCGCCCCATGGCAGCGTGCACAATGGCGAGAAGAAAAAGTGAGAGGACCCACAACCAGTCACCACACCCAACACAACAGGAATTTTATGCACCACCAGGCAAGAGGGCAGCCCACGCGCAGCCAGTCCGTAGGCCGTGAGCAGGGGAGAAGAGGTACTCCAGTCAGGAGTGAGGGCATACATCAGGGAGAACACGGGTAGCACTCACAGTGCTCAGCCGCAGTCAATGTGTTTGCTTCCACTCAGGGGGTACAAGCGTGGGGTCGAGACCACAGCCAGTGCAGCGGCAGTTCCCAAAGATGGCCGTCCGGCAGTGCGTACGCTCAGGTCGCTGTCAGACCACAAAAAGCTGCTCACCGCACTCCTGGACAGTATCCAGCCGGCAGGGATCCCTCGCAGTCATGGTCAAAGGGGAATCAGTGCGCCGTAGAGTGGCTCCAGCCACACAGCCACGGGAGCACCAGCACCAGTCTCAGGGTGGACACCGCAATCACCCCCAGTGACGCAGCCAACCCAGCAGCGCGGCGACTGCACGCCCGGCCAGCCACCGATCAGGGCTCAGGGCACATCGCCCTCATAGGAGGCAGACACGGAGGCCGCTCAGCAAGCCAACCCGCGCTGCCCCCGCCAGTCCAGGGAGGCTAGCAGGCAGGGCAGTCAACACGCCGTCAGGCAGAAGGTCTCTGCATGGAAGTTGGGCCCTCCACCAATGGGGCCCCCAAACCGGTGCCAATCCGCGCCCCCTGCCGCGTCAATATGGGGCCGTGTGCGCGCTGGGCCCGCGCACTCCTTGATTGCTTCCACAGCAGGCAGCGATGGCAGCCAAGCACCAGGCACCGGCTCCCAGCGGCCCTTCCTTCCGATGACGCAGGTCGGGGTATGCCGACGATTCGCGGGCCAGGATATCTCAGCCGTGTTGGGGATCTGCAGCCCCGTCGCTGCAGGTAGGAGACCCTAGTGGATTCGGCAAAGTAGGCGGACAGATTCTGTAGCGGGGAGACTCCCAGGTTCGGCAAGGAAATCAGGATGACTCGAGTCCCGGCCAGGAGCTCCACACTACAGCGCGACCGCCATGTTCGGCCCCTAGCCACGCCCCCCTGGTTCACTGACAAGATGACCTCAACCACCTTTATGGGGAGGTCAATATCACTCAACTGGCTCCGATCAATCACCACACATAGACACATGCTCAAGCTCATCAGCTCAGAATACAACACTTTCTAAGCCCATTTCTGGGCTACAAGGATGTTCTAAGCCCTGTTGCTCCCGAACTTCTTAAGATCTCAGGGAGGAAGCTGCAGAGGTAGGAACACGTAGAGGTGACCAGAGTCCCAAGGAAGGTGAAGCGTGTCTCCCAGGAAGCCTATAGTGCAAAAGGCTCAACAGTAAGCGTTTTTGTTAGTAACGAAAATGTCAGCCCAAAGCTCCTCATTGGCGATCAAATACACCCTACTGGGTGAAGACACCTTGAACTTACTCCGGATGCAGATGCCACTTGTGATTTGCTAAATGGCGTCTGCTGAGCTCATCTGCTCTGATGTTCTGGGATCCTACCAGATGGGGATTGTCAGCAAGATAGCACACAGGTACAGCCAATATCACGGCCGGAGCTCTTCCTAGCACAGCACCTGCGACCCCCAACCATCCTGCCTGTTGCAGTAAAAACACATGGTGGTTGCATTGTCCGCAAGAATTTCGAAAATGTTGCCCTTGACAGAAGATAGAAAGGTCTTGACAGCCAGCCAGATGGCAAGCAGCTCCAGAAGGATGTGATTTTTCTACTGCAACACAGACTTTCGATCTCTACCTTGAACATCTGCGTCCACCTCACCCAGCCTTCACTCAATGCATCTGTCATCACCCTGAGATCTGGCTGGGCTAGGGAGAAGGGCTGGCAGATGGTGTCCTTGAGGTATCCCCAGTCCTGAGCCCACTGAAAGTTCCCTTGGATACACCTGGCTGTACTAATGGACAGGAAGTATCAGAAGGATGCTCAAGGCCAGGAGACCAAGAAGTCTCAGAACCACCAAGGCTAAAACCCAGGAACGAACCTAAAACATTGGGTCATATTTTTAATGTCCTCAATTTGTTGCTGGGCTGGAGGGGGGTGGAAAGGCTTTTAATACCCCATAAAGGGGAATCTTCTGCACCAGCCAGTTGTTGGATTTTAGTTCCTTGCTGGAAATTCCAAGAAACAAAAGTAGCAAGATGGTCCATTTTAATTCCTCTATCAGGAGGAGCAGTGAGAAAGGATTTAGATTCACTCTGCTTGCGAAAGTCTGCACTATAAGGTTACAGCTACAGGCTTTCCAGTGAAGGCTGTTGAGTCACAAAGGTTGCATCAACCAGAACAGGTCTGTGGCATCTAGCTACGAGGCAACTTACTGGCAACACATAGCACGGCTTCAGGCCACAGCGTGTCTGTCAAGGTTTCATTGAAGGGAGCAAAGGCCCTAAAGATGAAGAGCTAGGTTATTAAATTTCAGTCAGAAGATTAGCCTTAGTTTCTAAAGTAGGCAGACAGAATTCCAAATCCTCGGCTGCCCTGGGTACCACCACTGTAAAAGAGGTACTTTCCTGAGTGCGGTGCCAGAATGTGCAGTACAATCCAGTTTTTGACGAGGCTCCAAGACCATCTGCATTCCCGAGACGTAGATGAAATCCACCATCGGTGTAGTATAGTGAGGGGCAAATTATAAGCCCCTTCCTCCTCATTCCCACCTTGTGTCTCATCATGAATTTCCAGTACATCAGAGTTTGAGCCAAACAAGTAGGCACTGAAGGTATCAGCACTGCGTCAGGGACACTGCTAAGAGAATCTTCCAATACCACTGGCTGTACTTTAAAGATTTATAGTAAGAAAAAGGCCAAGATATAGCCAAACTTGGCTCCAGAGCAGAGACCAACGTAAGAGTTGGATCTGGGACTGGTATCTCTGAAGCTGGGCCCAGTTCCTAATCCGGGCCAATATGGCCCTCATCAAGGGAGTGAAGGTATGGCCTGACACTAGAAGAAAAGGCCTTGCCGGGTCAGTTGGCACTAGGGAAGACTCACCAACGGACGTATGGCTGGGACCCCAGCAGACCTATGGGCCCTGAAGATGCTCTACGGTGACTCGGAATTGTCAAGAAGAGCAGCAGTATTGACCCAGAATTGGCAAGAAGAGTTGCAGCATTGCCTCCTTGAAGGCCTTTACTTTTGTGATGGCCTGGGAAACTCGGGGTTTCTACTGCAAAATGGAGTCAGAATCAGATGACCGACGTGGGTCTTTGAATGCCAAATCTGTGAACACTCCCTAGAGTGGTAGCGACAGGAGTAGGGTGGTGGGGTGAAGGGGTGGGGGAGGGAGAACCCACATCTGGAGTGCTTGTCTTTGTGCTGAAATTTGGCCTTGCACTTCCTCTTAGACTTACCTGTGGACTACGACCCAGATCAGGACAGGGTCTTGTGGTAGGCCCATGATTTGGACCACAAACGCCCTTATTTCCTATGAATATTAAAGATTCACCTCCTGTGCCCTGATGGCCTAGGGTGAATCAGGAAACATAAGTATCACAACTTTGAATCATGTTTGGATTCAAAACACCACACAGAAGACATGGGGGTCCGGACCGACATCTCCTTTTTGTAGATGCGGCAAGGCTGGAAGCCTTCAGTTTTCAGGGGAGACATCACTAGCACACTGTTGGCAAAATTGTTTTGGAAGTTGGTAAAACACTACAAAAGAAAGGAGAGCGCAACATCTGGAGCTACATCAAAGAGCACTGAAAAAAGGAACCAACATCAATGCACTGGATGGCACCTATATACAGCTCGGGCTGTCAATGCCAGAGGCAGGGCAAGGTCGCTGTGGAGTCTGATGGCCTCACCTATTGGCACACTGGAGCATTTGCTGGAGAAGTTTCTTATTTCAGTCTGGTGCCTGGATGAATTAAAAAGGTGAGGTATCTGAGATTAGGAACTGTGGGTAACAGGGGAGCAAGGTTCTTGTTTTATTTGCTTACAGAGGAGGATCCTGGACTGGTTTTAAGATATACTTGCAGTGGGTTAGTTCTGTGAACCCCAGAAAGTTGGAAATCTTCGATTCAAACAATTGTTTGTGAATTGGGCACATACACACTCTAAGGAAGAGCAAACCTTCACCCATAAAGGTTCTAGATGGAGATTGTCTGCTAAAATTAGGGCCCTTGTCACTGAGTGGCCATTAGTGCTCAGTTGTTTCCTCTTTGATAATTTGCTGGGGTCGTCTGACTTTCAGGGGACTCCCAAAATTCACCAGGTGTGCACACTCAAATGTTTGTATTTTTATGTGTACTCTTCCTGCCCTAGATTGACCTTTTCTTGTGCATAGTCTATGCCACAACTCTACCCTTGGTAGTTACGCATGGTACAGGGCATCAGTGTTATACAGTGACAGGCATGATGTTTTGGACCTCTTCGTCTATGCAATGGTCTAAAATAAGCTTTACTTGCTGAATGCTTTGCAAATATTTACAGGTTTTACCTGTCTTGCATCTATGGGTAGACGTTTGGATTCCGAGTGCTTGTTCCATCTTGTTACATATATGTACTCTATAGGTACTCAGTGCTCTTCCACAATATTCTTTCTACACGCTTTCACTAGGCAGATTGGTGAATGTTTGCTAGACGTTAAAGGTATACCTAACAGCCTCTCTAGGCTGTTGGGCCACTCACCCTAAAAGGTCTTTTGCAGGTTAATTTTATTTTACAATGCATCCCTACATATCTGAAGAAAATACATTCACAATAATAATCCTTCATAAACTTATAATTCTTGCTTACAAAATATTTATTGTTCACTAGGTGACCAGTGTAGTGAGACATTAATTACTTCAACCACAACCACAACCAAGCTTCCTTTCACTCACATCTGTGCACCCAGTTATATGCCTAGTCATTTGTCTACCCAATCTTTTAGTCCACTTGTCAACCCAACCACTTTTCTATTGATCACCTCACATGTAACCACCCATCCTCTATTATCACCCTTACCCAAGTATGCATCCATCCACCCACACATACCCAGGCATTCATCTATCAACCCAAAATAAAGTATTCAACCATCCATTTACAAACACTTGAATCCTTCAACATATGAAACTACACCTAGCCATCTAACCAACCACCCGTCCCCATATGGACCCATACACCCAACCATCTGTTTATGCGTGATACACACTTCCATCTGTCCAACTATGTGTTTAACGTTCACCTGTATATGCATCAGTAATGACTGAATGCATATGTTGGTTGAATGCTGTCTGTGCTTATAATTACTATTCGTGTTAATATGGGTGACTGTATGTGTGTTTTGTGTATATACATCCAAATATGTCACACAACCCCATATGGCCATTACAACAAATAACTTGTGCACCTAAAACAAGTCAGTGATCAGTGTATTGGTGTTGCTAATGGTTGTTAGCTATGCCAAGAAGTACCATGGTCTGATCCACCTTAAAAAAAGCCAGAACATCAAGACAACGTTAGTGCATCTCAGGGCAGAATTGATGGTTGTCCTAAGGAAATAAGCTAGCAAATAAAGTTCAAACACTGGATTTGCAGTCGGCTATGATTTCTCAACTAAACCCAAGCTGATAGGATTCAAGGCCAAGTACACTGGGCATGCTCTAACAACAACAACCACAAAGGAATTGGAACATTTTTCTCCCTTGTCAAATAATTATGTGTAAGTTGCAAAAATGGACTGAGAGTGCGAAGAGGATCAACAACAACACAAAATCTATCCAATTTTTAACTACTGGCATCCTGAATGTGATGTGCATGTACAATGATGATGTTGCTATTTCACAAAGAAACTCTAACATAAATGTACAAAAATAAACAACAACCCAACGCAGGCCACAAGATCGAACAGCAAGAGGGATTGTAGCATTTGGGTCCTGGCACTAACAAATAAAAATTACTTTTAGATTGCAACTGGAGGGTATCTAGCCTGTATAAACATGTTTTGATGAGTGCATAAAAGAAGCTAGCATGAACATTGCCAGCAACTGAGGAATAATGTAAAGATCCTAGTGGTTCAGGGTACTGACCTACACAATGGCCTTTTCAGTTAAAGATATGTTAAATGGATTAGTGAACCCAGCCACTTCGTGATCTTCTTTTCAAAGTGAAGAATCCATAGAAAATAACGTACAACTTGCATTCCAATCAGAGTCAACAAGGACTATTAATTTTTAGGTTGAAGCCCACCAGACAGCGCAGCTGTCCGGATCTCTAAAGACATCCTGGGGCAAGAAGGTCTAAAACCTTTTTTCTGGAGCGATATTTTGTATCTGCGCTGCCATTAACGGCCGTTAAGGTCGAGGAGGCCTTAATAATGTATTATATATTTTGGACCTCAATTGGCAAGCTCGCACATCGCAGGGTGTACGGCTCTCATTGCCTGGATATTCTCCAACGGTTTTAATTCATTTCTATAATAGCAAGAGAGGATGCTCTGAGCCCTTCAGAGTCTCCCATCTGGATTGCGCCTTGAGCTCCATATCAGCGATGGTTGATGGGCAGCTGCAAATCGCCCTTGTTGGCAACTTTAGTTGTCATTTATGTAATCTTCCCCTAGAAGGTGATGCCTCCACTGGTAGTTGTTGGGTGAACGAAGGTTTACATTTTGTTAACTCACAGTATGGGCGCAAGTTAAACAAGCTCTTAGATTCTTACAATCTGGTCTTCATTATAGAGATATTGGTGAATTCCCTGAGCCCTTTAATTTGCCCAGCCTATAAAGGGAGGGGCAGTGGTTCACTTATTGATTTTATATTTGTTTTAGCACCATTATAAGTGCTCATCTCTCATTTTAATATCATTTTCAGCCCTTTCAGTGACCACAATCCCTCACCCTGGACATTGCCTTGGGCCCAAAACTACAGTCAAGGGGTGCCCTCATGAGCCTGTCCATTGTTGACAAGGGCAGAAGGTTGAAATTGGCTTAGGTGGACCCTCATTGTCTACAAACTTCTCTGTTTTCTTCCTGTTTGCATTAATACCTGTCTGGACAGCGATGTGGGAGGGGGGGATTGAGGAATTGGTAGTAAACTTATGACGGTCACAACCACTCGGATGTCACAAATCCCAAAACGGTTTGACAGGGACTGTTCGAGAACTGTGCATCATTTGCAGGCGGCCCTGAAGCAGTCCCAGAGGGATGGGCATTTGATTAGAAACTGCAGGCGGGCTTACAAGTTGACTCAAAAGGTGTGCAGATATAATATATATATATATATATATATATATATATATATATATATATATATATATATATATATATATATATATATATATATATATATATATATATATATATATATATATATATATATATATATATATATATATATATATATATATATATATATATATATATATATATATATATATCCATCCATCCATCCATCCATCCATCCATCCATCCATCCATCCATCCATCCATCCATCCATCCATCCATCCATCCATCCATCCATCCATCCATCCATCCATCCATCCATCCATCCATCCATCCATCCATCCATCCATCCATCCATCCATCCATCCATCCATCCATCCATCCATCCATCCATCCATCCATCCATCCATCCTTCCTTCCTTCCTTCCTTCCTTCCTTCCTTCCTTCCTTCCTTCCTACTGGCGGTCGCCAGTAGGTAGTTATAGTTAGGACCACGTTTCCATAGGAAATCCGCAACATTCTATTTTGAATAACTTTGGCGCCGGTCGACGAATCCTCGCGAATTTTTCAAAATAGGTGGGGCGCTACGCTCCGCTCCTACCCTGAAAGTCTCGGGGGGATTCGTCAAGCGGGGGCTAAGATAAAAGGGGGTCCCAAAACGCGTTTTTCCCATGCATTTTTCCATAGGACCTTTAGACACAGCTAAAGCCCGAACGGCTGAACAGAATTACTTGAAATTTGGCAGAGAGGTAGTCCTCAGGTCAAGGAAGTGCCTTTTGTAGGTTTGGTGTAAATCTGTTCAGTAGATTCAGAGAAAATAGCCTTTAAATCAATATATATATATCTGAGCCAGCTTACGGTGCGCTTACGGTGCGCTTACCGTACGCGTACGGTGGCGTGCGCGAGCGCGATTTTGATTGGCTGTTAGATCTTAGTAAACATTCGAATCGGTCGAAACCAGGAAGCGGCGGCCGCCATTTTCTCTCTCGCTCTCTGAGTTGGGCAGCAAAAACGATGCCAAAAAATGTCTAAAGAGGCAGTTTCTTGAGATCCTAACCACCCAGCATTGATATAGGGGTCCCCAAACAACCCCCAAGGCCAAATAAAAAAAAAAAAAAAAAAATCGGAAAATCGCCGATTACGCTTACCGTATGCGTACGGTAAAAATTTTTTTTAAAAAAAATTATCCACACCCTCCCCACCCCGTGTGCAAATGGTGCCCTAAGGGCAGCATTTGTGCATGGCTTATTACAGGTAAGAAATAAACAAAGAATACATTTCACAAAGATGCGCATAATATGTCCCCCATGTGCGCACGGTGCGCGAAGCGCATCGTGCGTACATGGCCCATCCCGCATAACGTGGGCACGCGGTGCACTAACTGCGTAAAGTGGGCGCGCAGTGCGCGAAGCGCACCGCGTGCTCACTGTGCGCGCACGGTGCGCGCACGGAACGAACTGCGTTAACTGGGCGCGCACGCCACGAATGGCGTAAAGTAACTTAGCATTTAAAAAACCGTACAAATTCACTGAAAAAACCATAGGTTTCACACACGTTATAGTTAGGAATTAGCATTTAAAAAACCTTGCAAATTCACTGAAAAAACCATAGGTTTCACACGTTATAGTTAGCTGTACATTCGACTCGTAAAAAACCAATGAAATTCCCCCGTTATAGTTAGTGCAGGCAACTATAACTCACGCGACCGCAATCTTCTGCTGATGACATATGTGTCTTTATGAAAAAAAAATATTTGTAATATATGTATAGCTAAAATTTAATGGAAGAAGACATGGGCAAATAAGTGTCTAAATACAGTATTAGCATCAGCAGAGGATTGCGGTCGCGTGAGTTATAGTTGCCTGCACTAACTATAACGGGCCAGATCTGGTCAAAGCTAAAGTAGATGTCTGGGCCCCTTTACTTACGCAGATCTTGAATGCGGCTGCACAGGAGGGGCTATTGCCCTCCTGGTCCACCGCTGTCATCGTCCTCATATTTAAGAAAGAGGATAAAGAGAATCCACAATGCTATCAGCCAATCTCTTTATTGCATGCTACAGTCAATGTTTTGGGGAGGGCGATTTTAAATAGGTTGTGTGACTGGACAGAATAAAATAACATTTTGAGCAATGTCCAGTATGGTTTTAGGGGAGGGAGATCGACTGCAGACCAATGCCTCAACCTCCATTTAATTATCAACAAATATACAGTGTCTCCGTCTGAATCTTTAAATTTCGCATTTATGGATCGGACGTCCGCTTCTGACAGGGTGAATCTCGCGAAATTGTGGGCTTTGGTCAGCGAGATGGGGGTTGTTGCCAGCATTGTGGAATTATTAGCTGATCTTCACTCATCGACCTCAGCCTCGGTGCGTCTTTCTCAAGGAGCAACATGCACCCGATCATTCTTAAGCTGTGGGGTGATTATGAAGTGTGTTGGAAACAAATACTTTAATATGTTCAGAACAAATCAATACACTAGGTGATGCTATTTCCACACATCATCGTGTGTGCTGTGTAATCTTATTAGTAACATTAATGTCTGTGCAAATGCAATGATAATTTCAATCGAAAACCACACCATGCATACTCGACGCAACTCTGCACACCGGCAATCTACTCCACTCTGCTGTACCATTTCACTCTAAGCCTCTCTACTCTGCACCACTACACAACTGCACTCTCCACCACTCTAGTCTGGGCCACTCCACTCTAATCTGGACAACTCCACTCAATGCCACTCTGCAACACTACGCAGTACACCACTGCACTATAAGCCAATGCACTCTACTCCGTACCACTTCGCTCTACACCCCTGCACTCTATCCCGATCGACTGTACGCCACTCCAATCTACTCTGCAGCACTGCACTCTATGCCACTACACTTTACACCAATTATCTACACCACTGTACTCTACGCGACTCTGAAACAATCTACTTTACGTCACTGCACTCTGTTATGTTATGTTACTGGGCACTTGTAAAGGGCACGGCTACTCCATGGAATGTCCCGGCGCTGCTCTACTCTGCACCACTGCCCTCTACGCAAATGCACTCTACTCTGCACCACTGTAGCTATGCCACTCTACTCTACACCAGTGAACTTTATGCCACTCTACACTATTGCACTCTACAACACTCTACTCTGCAATACTACACCCTCTGCCACTGAACTCTCTCCCACTGCACTTTGCAGCACTCCACGCTACACAATTACAGTCTACGCCATTCCATGTCACTATACTCTTACTCTGCACCACTCTACATCACTCTACTCTGCGCAGCTGCACTCTACGCCACTGTAGTCTATGCCACTGCACTCTATGCCACGCTACTCTGCACCACTCCACACCACTGTAATCAACCCCACTACATTCTATGATGCTGCAGTGTATGCCGCTGAATTCTATGCCGCTGCACTCTACACCACTATACTCTGCAATGCTCTATGACAATGCACTCTACACCTTCATGCACTCTACGCCTTGCTACACAACTCTCCTCTATGCCAGTGCACTCTTCACCACTGCACTCTACGGCCCTATACTCTAATCTGCACCACTCTACTTTGCACCACTCTACTCTGCACCACTATGCCAATGCACTCTATGCCACTATATTCTACACCACTGCATTCTATGCCACTGCACTCTACTATGCAACAGTTTAATCTAGGCCACTGCATTCTACAATGCTGCATTGGACGCGGCTGAATTCTATGCTGCTGCACTCTACTCCACTATATTCTACAACACTCTATGCCAATGCACTCTACACAACCCCACTCTACGCCACTTCACTGTACACCACTCTATGCACATTCACTCTTTGCCACTTCAATACACGGCACTCCACTCCTCGCCATCCCACTCTACAACACTCTACGCCATTCTCCTCTACGCCACTAACTTTTAGCCATGTTGTACAGCAGCCACTCTGGTGCACTACATGGCTATACCACATTGGCAAAGCCAACAGCTCTTGCAGAGGCGAGAGCTATTGGCTTTGCCAATGCTTTTTCTCTGTCAGTTATTTGAGGAAACTCGAGTGCAGGAACAATTTCAGACAAGTGTAAAATAAAAGCCAAGATTTGTCAAAACAAAAGAATATGTATCCACATTTACCTGTAAAGAGAATGATGCTTTAGTACAATAAAATGCGTGCACAGTTGCCTTGTAAAAAACAGACTGCATAAGTGCCTGGATCTGAAGGCATGCAAACTTTATATACATGTTTCTTTCCAGAGGCCCACAGAGTGTTAAACTGAACTTGGTCAAATTATACCTGCTTTTTACAGCTCGTACAATCCATGTGAAAAGATAGATTGTGAATCAGTTTTCTTGATACTCGGCTCTTCAAACCGCAATATTTGGCACCATCTTAAAATATTCTATTAACTGGCCTGCGTCAGCTAGGAAGTTAACTACTGCCAAGAGACTTCAAATTAATAGACACATATTAATACTCAAAAATAAGTGACACAATGTATGTGTTGTTTTTTTTACCTCTCTTGATTTTGATGAAAAAAGACGGACATCTGCTGCTGAATAAATGGCCAACAATCGGGTTTGTTTTCCAGCACACTAATAAAGGGATGAGGAGGGTTCCTAGTATTAAAAATAAGAAAAAATCATATTTTAACACTGCTCAACGAAAAGGCACTTCACAGCCACATGGATAGATGCAAATGTTCATTTGTTATTCAGGAGACGACATCCAGCCTGTAGGAATCTGGCTCTGTATATGATATTGCCACTAGGTGGTAATACCGTGCACAGAGTCCAGGGGTTCCCCAAAAGTGTACAGGGTTCAATGTAAAACCTAAGGTGCTCTATTAGTGATAGTGTGGGCGAGCAGCCTTAGGCCTAACACAGAGGGGTAAGACATTTATTGCACAACAGTGATCAGACACACGACTTAAGGAGATCCAGACCAATTTTAGAAAATTATACTTTGCATTGTTTTTTAAGACCAAGATCTTCGTAATAAGGTAGGTACGTTTTTAATAAAAATACTTTACACTTTGAAAAATCGACACATAAGATTTTCAGAACAGTTCAATGTTATCCTAGGGGGAAAACGGCTTTGCGGTTAATCAGGTAAGTACGCAACTTCCAGTTCCAGTATTCAGGACCAAAGGTCAACAGTGGGCAGGGAGTAGGTAAGTACCAACACTGCACCACCAGCAGCAAAGGGGCGGCTGGGTGCAGAGGTCAAAATCGGAGTTCGGCCCAATGCATTTCAATGGAGACTGGAGGTCCTTGGAGCCATGCTATTTGCAGGTAAGTGGAATGGTTGCAGGGGCCAAGCTTTGGGTGTTAGGACCAGCACTGGGGGAGACACAAAGAAGCACCAAACATACACCACCAGTGGCCCAGGGGCGGCTGAAAGCAGGGTGCAAACACAGCGTCGGGCACTCAATGCAATCCTATGGAGTTTCTTCTTTTCGGAAACAGGCTGCAGGCGTTGAACCGGAGGGTCCAGACTGAACACCAGCCACAGCACAGGTAATTTGAGGTGTTGGGGGTCACAGGGGCACTGCTGGTCGAGCTCACCAAAGTCCAGGGGCTGCGGGTGCAGGGATGCCTTTAAACCCCCGAAATCTTTTTTCCGGGCCAGTCGCGGGGGGGGGGGGGTTTGGGGGCTTCAAATTTACTCTGCAGGCCCTGGATTCAGAGTACTGGTTGCTGGGGAGACTTCACTGGGCAGATGGGCCGCTCAGACTCGGGCCGCCAGGTGCAGAGTGGGTACGAGTCGCGAATTCACCTAGATCTGGCACCTTTGTTGTTGTTTTTCTTCTGGACAGGTCTGCTGTCCACAGGAGATTGGAGTCTTTGTTGAAGGCATCAGTCCTCCCAGGGCTTTTTAGAGGTCGCTGGCTGCAAGACAGGTCGCAGGATCATCGAAGCTGGAGGCAGGTCGCTAAGGCTGGTACCGAGGCAGTTGTCTTCTTCAGTCTTCTCTGGAGGGTCGTCTTCTTTCTTCGTAGGTCATCGCAGATTTAGTTATTAGATCTGGGGGAGCCATCTAAATACTAAATTTAGGAGGCGTTTTCAGAGGAGTAGTAAGTAGGGCAAATATGCACCTTACTTGGGTGACTACACCCTCTATTATGCCACCCTACTGTGGAAGGGGGCATAAACCTGATTGGAGGGGTCCCCCCACCTTAAAGATTGAAGGGACTGAAAGTTGTGCTTCACCTCGCTTTCCCCTCCTTAGGCGTGGGGTTGGCAGAGGCAGGCACACCTCCTATTCTTTTGAGTTTTTTCAGCTGGTTTACTCACCCAAAGTGGGTGCATAAACCAGGGGCTGCAATCTGCTGCTAGCAGCAGAAGCTGGGGGTCGCATTACAAAGGCGGCAGGCCTTTGAAGCTTCCCCCTCCGAGCACTCACCCATCCTGGGGGAGGAGGTGTGACACCTCTTCCCAGGATGTGCATTTGCTAGGGACTTATAGGCGGTAGTAATACCAATTGGGCATTTGTTTTTAGGGAAGCAGTGCTGGCACGGGAACCTGGCTAGTAGGGGCCCTGTGCACTACAGTCATACCACATCAAAACCAGGCAAAAAGTGGGAGGCTAACCATGCAAAAGAAGCCCAACGTTAATGCCTGATGTTTTCTGAATGACCCAACAATTCTCACTATCACCCCTATTCTATGTAGGAAGTTAAGGGGGTTGTCTAAGGCACAAATAATTAAAGACAAAAGAAGATAACTTTTAACCAAAGAGATTTGTTTAGTATTGTTATTTGACTTCACAAGCAGATGTCTAGGTAAAAATGTCACACCAAGTCACACAACTTATTAAAAGACAACTAACTGAAAGACAGCAACAAAACAACTGATGTACACAATGACACTTGCCGGAGGAAGTTAAACATTAAGGAAAGGCGCGGACCCATAGCAGCTGGGTTGCAGATTGTGTTTTCAACCCTAACCCCTCCACACCCCATTCAACCAAACATGCAACCCAGTGGCTACAGCACTACTACCTGACACAACAACCTCCACATTCACCACTCGAACATCCAGTTTCTCTTACCCAACAACCTTCCCTCCTGTACCACTTCAAGCCACGGCCAGATTAATCCTCCAATTCACCCCATCCACATCCCCCTCTGCTCCTCCTCTTAAAATAAACCACACCTCCTCAAAGCATCTTTACACCTTTAAGACAGAGTCTCAGCAACTAAAATGCTTGCTCTTCAGTGCAAGATCCATCAACGAAAAATGGTTCAAAAGGAGGGGAGTGGCCAGCTGAGCACAATGTTATGTTATGTTATGGGGGATTTATAGAGCGCACGGCTACTCAAAAAGAGTGTCCCGGCGCTGAAGTAATACCTCGAGAAGAGTGAGATCCGACATGCTATCAATCCTACAAGTCAAAGATTATTGATGGAACAACCCGGTCTTAAGTTGACGTCTGAAACTGAGAAGTTCAGGATCACTTCTGAGGGAATAAGGGAGCGAGTTCCATAATCTACTTTCGATCACCTGGAAGGAACGACCTCCCTTCCTTGCTAAAAAAAAATTCGGCACCACTAGCAGGTGTAGGGTTGAAGATCTTAGCGTCCTGCCCGGACAGTAGGGAGTGATTCTCTTTCTGAGATACAAGGCTCCACTGTCGTGTAAGGCCTTGAAAGCTAGAACCAACGCCTTGAAGTTAATTCTGTTCTTTACTTGGAGACAGTGTAACGTTTTTAGGTGACTAGCTAAATGGGTCCTAGGCCCGACCATCAAGATAGCCCTGGCCGCCGCATTTTGTACCAGCTGGAGGCGATTTACTAAATATTTCGGAATGCTCAGGTAAAGGACATTCGCATAGTCCAGTGTAGAGATGATCAAGGCTTGAACTATCGTCTGTCACACAAAAATACAATGAAGACAACAGTTATGTTTAAAAAATAGATGAGCAGCAGAGAAAGCTAATTTGATTTTAAAAATGTCAGTGCAAAAAGCAAATATCAGGGAGGTAGCGCGAAGGAGGGGAGAGGCAGTGTCGGGTCGCTCTCAGCAAGGATTGCGCGCGCTAGCACAGCGTCCTTTTTAAGGCCTCCAGGGCGTCTAGAGCGCTAACTGGAGGAAAAACATAACATAACATAACAATGGCAGCACACAAGATTCCAAAAACTCCAACCCCCCGGTTCAATTCCCCCAATGTCACACAAAAATACAATGAATACAACAGTTATGTTTAAAAAATAGATGAGCAGCAGAGAAAGCTAATTTGATTTTAAAAATGTCAGTGCAAAAAGCAAATATCAGGGAGGTAGCGCGAAGGAGGAGAGAGGCAGTGTCGGGTCACTCTCAGCAAGGATCGCGCGCGCTAGCACAGCGTCCTTTTTAAGGCCTCCAGGGCGTCTAGAGCGCTAACTGGAGGGAAAATGGCGGCACACAAGATTCCAAAAATTCCAACCCCCCGGTTCAATTCCCCCAATTTCACACAAAAATACAATGAATACAACAGTTATGTTTAAAAAATAGATGAGCAGCAGAGAAAGCTAATTTGATTTTAAAAATGTCAGTGCAAAAAGCAAATATCAGGGAGGTAGTGCGAAGGAGGAGAGAGGCAGTGTCGGGTCGCTCTCAGCAAGGCGGACATGCTATGATCTTGCGCCTCCAAGACCTGCAGTTTCTGTGCCAGCACAGCCAATCCAGAGCTATTGTCGACCTTTGGAGGTGCCCTGCAGCAGTGGAGCGCCCGGTGCATCACACTGCCACCCACCTTGGATCCTGTGAGACAGCGTGGGCCTCAGGCGGTGGCTGCGGATGATAAGGCCTGCTCCAGCAAAGGGGCCGTAGTGGGGCAGCCTAAAAGCTCAGCCGCGTGCTGGGAGGTCCCAGCTGCAGCATGCTGCCCGGCTACATCTGGCCGCTTCGTTAGGCCTGAGTTGCTGAGATGGGAGGCGATGACTAAGTCTGCGAGGGGCTGATTTCGTAAGCCCTATCACCTGGTTAGAGCAGCAGTGAGTGCGGTCTTCGCTCAAGATGGACTGGGCATAGTGCTGGACTGGCAGGAGGGGGGGTCTCGTGGTGGCATCCCCCCCACAGTCCAACCTCCTGCTACTTGGATACCAATGGGTGACAGGAGGTACTGGTCCATTGAAATAGAGCTGGACCTCTGAAGGTGCAACCCATACAAGCATAGCCAAACAGGATAAACTCTGATAACATTGGGTGATTCACTTGTAGCAAAACTTGAGGGGACTGTCACTTCCCTCTTAGCTTACTGAGAGGAGGACTCCTACCCAGAGCCAACAACCGGAGCCAGCACGACTTGCCCAATCCTGAACCGTAACGTACTGCTTAGCCTGCGGGCTCCGAGGGACATTGGGTGAACCACAAAGTCAGGAAACTTATGATTGGGGGAGACTGCAGCTGCGAGGAGGCCTCATATAGGCTCAACCTCCTGTGAGCCGAGATAAGGGAGCATAGCACCCTGCAGGATACACTCGGTCGAGCACATTCTCTTCTTCTACCCATATTGGGCAATGGGGAAGCCTCAGGTTTTCGAGAAAAAGAGAGGATCCCCAAAATACAATGCAGGCAGGATACCGGGGAAACATGAAACCTAAGCAGAAACACAAAAGAAAAACTGCCTCTGATGGAGGTAAGCGGAATATCTTGCTATAAGAGAGCAAATCACCGTGCAGATCGAGTCTAAATTTTCAACATATTTTAAACAATAAAATGTCACATCCTTAATTTGATTTCAGAGAATGTTTTTCTATTCACTCATTCTATTCAATCTCACCTACACAACTATCACACACACCACATACAGACTATTTCCACTAACATAACATAAAATATAAGTGTACAAATATTCGTTAACACAACAGGAATTAACACAATGCTAAAATGATCAATCTCATATAACCCTCTCCGTTTAGAGAATTTCAGTAAAGCCTGGTACGTTGAAAAACATTTCAATCACTCTTTTGATGTACGACATAGATCTAGTCAAAAGCATTCAGTTTTGTACATTGATTTTTTTATGAAATAAAATATAAACAACATCATACAATATTATAATCCTAATATTCCTGGTCAGTCATGTACCGACGCTCGTTTTGATAAAGGCCAAAAAGATGACCAAACCTTCCTCAGGGCGCTCCGAGGTAATATTTCATAACTCTGTGTGGGGTAGAAAAATTGAGGGGGAAGAGAAGGAATGGAATTGCAGGTCCTGACAAGGGATCCATATATGTTGAGTTCACTAGAATATAAAGGATGGCTCGGTCCATGACTAGTTAACAAAATGTACATGTTTAAAAACTAGGAGAGCGTGCTTAATTCGCCAAACAGACAAGAAAAGTTTAGAGACCAATAGACATGCCTAATAGAGTGTATACGAAATACATTGATAGAACCCATGTAGGTCCTGGTGTAGTGCTCAGATTAGTTGAATGTGAGAGATAGGCACTCAATCAATAGTCTTGTTGTGTGCCGCCCAGATCGAGAAACCATAACCCAGAACAGGAGGTTCTGGTGGCCCTCTATGTGAAGAAATAAAGATTCAGAGATTGGGAAAGAAAATGAGAAAACATAAATGATAGAGTGCCTAATACTCGTGCCTCTAATCTGATCAGGAGTATCAGTTGAAGGAGACACTGATATTATAGTTGCTGCCCATATGAAATGAGCCGCCAATAGAATAGACATGAATAAATAAAGAGAATGGTCTCGCTCAGCCGCACAAAAAGCTGGGTATAGAACAGCTGTTATTCTAGGCCCCACCTCAGGAGAGGGTACTGTATCTTGGTCCATTTATCTCAAATCTGATAGAGGTTGAATGGCCATAATCCATAGGTGTTCTAAATCTCCCAGCAAAACGGATAACAATGAATCTACTAACCAGAAATGGTGCCAGTTATATTATTGTTAAAACGAGAGCAGGAAACGAGAATCAAGATTGCCTCATCTGCATGTGAGCAATAAGAAAGAAACAAACGTGTCGTCGTTCACAAGAAAGTCCTGTAAATGCCAGGATTATCCAAGGCCCGAATTACGTGTGTAAGAATAGGGGCAGTACATATTTAATTTGTTCAATGGAAGAAATTATAATTGTATTGAAATTGCATTTATATAGCGCTTACTACCCCATACGAGGCGTCAAAGCACTTTTTAGGCGAGTAGCAAGCTACTCTGGAAACCATACAGTGTTAGTGGTGAATTAGTATAGTGAAATATGAAAGTAATTTGAGCAGTGATATGTTAGTCAGTTATTTGGATTGAGAAGGATAGCAAAGTGGTACATGAGGTAAAAAGGTTTGCATTTATATAATGCTTGCTACCCCTGATGAGGTGTTGAAGTACTTTTTCGGTGAAATATGAAATAAATTTGAGTGGTGGACATGTTAGTCTGTTATTTGGATTGAAAAGGATAGTGGGGAGATAGAATAGGCAAGAATTAAAAAATATATATATATTTTTAGTTTGTTTTGGAGCTCATAGCAATAGCTTGGGATGAGTAAAAGGCAGGTGGAGGGGGATCGAAGTATGTTTTTCACCTTTGTGTACCTTGAGATGTATATCCAAGAATGTAATGTCTTCTGTACTCATTAGAACTGTAAATCTTAAATTATATGTATTTTGATTCAATTTCCTCACGTATTCGCATGTCTTTTCTTCAGACCCGGACCATAAAATAAACAAATCATTAACATACTTGATCCAAATTAAAATATTGTCAAGGAACTCCGGATTCTCCCTCGGCCCAGGCCACCTGCTTCTCCCACCAGCTCAGCACCAAATTGGCGAAAATGGGGGCGAAGTAGGTGACCATGGCAGTCCCATCTTTAGAGGATAAAAGGTGCCATTATGCACAAGGATTATGTTACTTACCTTGAAGGGCCCGAAGGCGGGGCGTTCGGAACAGTCTCTCGGTGCTGACCATGACCCAAAGGCAGTGGTGGCCCAGAAGTCTTGGGTTTAATGAGAACAGGTTTAGTGGGCGACGGGGCTTTTTTACTCATGGCGCCCTGCCCCGCTGGAATTTCTTCGTACTTTAGGTCGATCACGAACTCGGAGTCCGATTGATGAATGGAGAGGGCTTCTTCCTCCTCCGCTGCCAATGCTTCCATCTCCTCTTGATCGGTACCTTCTCTGAAAATATCTGGGTTGTACTCAATATTTTGTCCCTACATGTCCCTTTGTCGAGCCCGACAATCCCGCAAAGTCTTGTTGGTCCAAAATGGTCGACAGGAGTCACAGTCTTCCTCCTTGTGCTCCAGTGAATGGAACAAGTTGCAGAATTTGAGCAGGTCAGTGTGCCGATACTTGGCGTGGCACCGTGGACAGAATTGAAATGGCGTCCATTCCATCAGCGGTAGACTCGACAACAGAGTGGGAGTCAAAAGAAACGGCTAGACCCGAAGGCCGCCCACAATGTCTTCTGGATCGAAGAAGGAGTTTTCTTGCTTTTTTCGACATACAGGAATAAAGGAACGCATACAAAACAAACTCCAAATTCATGATCGATACCCATGTATAAGCTCAATGAATTAATAATGATCATTACGAAGGTGTCTGATCAAGCAATATTCTCAATTTTTCTCTGAAAGTCTCCACTGTCCTTGCAATAAGCTAGAAGGGTTACGACAAAAGGTGAGAGAAAGGAGTCAATATAAATCACCTTATTCTCCAGAAAGTTGTTATTTGAGGAGACCATCAGCCTGCCTGGTGGGTGTGTTAAGCTCTTATGCACCTTAGGTAGTACATAAAAGGCACGAGCCTTAGGGTAATCAAATCTTTAAAAAACAAATTCATCTTGATCCAAAATACCCAGGTCTCTCCACTTGATCAGACTCTCTTGGTATCTATACACTGAAGCCTTATAAACCTCAATAGTGCTAACCTCATAACATTCCTCTTGTGACAGTTGTCTCATAATTTCACCTTCATACATGGGAGTATTCATGATTACTACATTACCCCCCCATATCCAAATTTTTTATTAGTATTGAGGTGTCTTTTTTTTTTTTTTTTTTTATAAAGGTTTCCAACGCTGTGACAGAGATAGATTGTCGCCTATCTGAGCTTTGTTATCCCACATGGATATTAATTCCTGAATTACCTTCTCATGAAAAACATCTATGTTATCAATGGGTAATACAGTGATAACACAAGATGATGGTTTAAAGTCACTCCCACTTGGGGTCTCTCCATCAATACCTAATGTATGTAGCTTACTTTCCATATTGACAATAGACTTATCATCACTTTCTCTCAATAACAATTGCAGAGCAAGTAACCCCTCAAACTCCCCAAATTTGTAGACCACAATCAGAATGACTAACAGACTGTGCATGCAAGGGTTTCTTTGACATTCTGTGTATTTTGCTCAATTTCAGTTTCCTTATAAACAGATACAAATCAATTCATGCTTGAGCATGGTTGAAACCTGTATGTGGACAGAAAGGCAAACATAACTCCAACAATGAAACGTCCTCCTCACTCTACTCTCGTTTTGATACATTCAAAAGTGTCAACTTAGAATTCAGTTCTTCTTCCTCTGGCGTGTCGCTCTCTCATTTTGCACCTGACCTTCCTATGTACCCTCTTCTCCACCGTAGTCTTTGTTGGCACCTCCTCCGGGCCCTCTTCCTCTTACAGGTGGGCGTTCCTGCTTGGCTTTCGGTTTCTCTGCTTGTTACAAAATGCGGTACTCGTCGTGAAACCCTGAAAGTCCTGCCTTCCATGTGGTGTCACTCACATCCTCACTAACAGTACATAGATCGGAGCTGGATTCAGTGGAAGCAACATCATGCCTTCTTTGCATGTCCTCATGATGAATTTTTTTTCTAAAGATGTTATAATTCCTGGCGAAAGTAAGTATATGGCCTTCAGGATGATCACTTCTGTCACGCTGACATTTTGGTTGTTTTTTAGCTTTCAACTCATTTTCATATTTGGCAAGTCTCTCATTCATTTTGACTTGCATTTCCTTTAAGGAATTCTTTACTAGCGTGCTTCCCACCTCTGTTTTAAATTCTTAGAGTTAACCATGTATGCTTATAAGAGCTAATTTGGCGTATTTAATGAGGATTTCCATCATTCCCTTAAAGGAATTGGTGGTGAAATTAGCCTATTTTTCAAGCAGGCCAGGGTGTGCGGTTTCATATGTAGGGACAATAAATATGCGCAAACTGCACGTGACACAATTAACCTTCATGTAACGAGTGTGTGATGTCAGCTCCCATCGTTTACTAATTTCTTTCTTAGCAAGCTTTTCGATATTAAAAATTTTTTGTTTCATGGTTGCCGTACCTCAAGTAAGTTTCATGACATGTGCAGAGCGTTTGCTGTCTCCAGTGACTTCGATGTCATCAAACATCTGTTTAGCTGCTTCTCGTCTCACAGAATCACTGTCTGTGAAATCTATGCTTTCCGTTTGGTTTCAATAACTTCTACTTGCTCCTCCTTGCTTACCAGCACAATCGGTTTGCTAGCCGGGGACACTGCCCAACTAGCCTCAATTTTCCATCAGTCCTCTAAAGACACCAGAAGAGAACGTGATACTATCCGAACTGTTAGTTCCGGCAATCAATCTAGCGGGTCTCCAGTCTCCGACTGATGGTGGCTACAGCGGCGGGAACTGCTTAATCTGTTCAAGCAGCTTTTTGCCGCGCAAGCTGTTACATCCACTTTCATGTGGGTGCACCGCGGCTGTTGAGGTACCAGCCTACAAATCCTCTAAGCTTCGGTCTAACGACCAAAAAGACAGCAGGCACTCCAGGAAGCGAGATAAAATTAATTTATTCACCAAACTTAACACACTGATGCGTTTCGGAAGAAGCATTTCTCAAAGTGCTAATATTCCATCTTTTTTCTCCTCCCATTAAATACGTGCAAATCACCAAAGACATAGAAGAAATACTTACTACAATTTCTTAAAACTACCCTCCTCCAACTGAACTACACCATGTGCAAATGACGCTAAACAACATTAAATTCTTCAGTATTGCATAAATTCATCCTTCTTTCTCTCTAAATAACAGCAGGTATAAAAATGATCTTTTTTCTTTTTATATTGAATACATGTCAAAATATAAATATATAAATATATATAGAATTATTTATCCCCAAAATTTATTTATCAAGAATGTCATAAATACATACCTTGCATGTAAAGAGAGAATATAAAAGCTCTTAGATTGAGAATGTGATTCAAGACTGGAAAACAGCTCTTCCAAAATACTTGTAATTTCTCATCAGCACTTTTATATATATATATATATATATATATATATATATATATATATATATATATATATATATCCATTTGTATAGATATATATATATAAATAAAGTGTGTGGGTGCATAGTGGGTTGTAAGCAAGACCGGTCTGTTACAGTGTTGTAAGGAATCCACTGGTCTCCATGTGGCTACCCTGAGTTAAGACGTTTCAACTTCCACTGGAGGTAGAAGATCGGATTACCCACTGAGTAGAGGACCTGTTCAGCACAGAGACCAAGGCCAGCATTAAACAATCTTGCCATGAGGAAGTTAGAAAGTCTATGGTAGATAGAATTGTGGCCTGAAGAATGTCTCAGAATACAAACTTGATTCTGTGGGAGCCTGTATTTCTCACGTATGCCCTCAAGAAGAATTTTAGAATTTTCGCCCACAACATACCATGATGTGGTGGCTAAGTCTGGCTGCACTGAACTCTGTACAGAAGAGATCATCGTCATATAACTTATGATTGACTAACTCTAAGCTAGGGTGTGCTTTTGTTACCAATTGGTACTCCAATCCCAGTGGTTACTGCTTTGACAGGAAAATGAAATGTGATCAGTTACAGAAGCCTATAAAGACACCCCTGCATTCCGACCTTGAGGGTGCATCCCATTTCCTTGCAGATACTCCCATGATTAAAATGTGCTCTACTTAAAGCAATTTTCAGATGAAGAAAGGGTGGAACATATAAATTGACCATAGATTAATACTTGTTCACTCCTCAAATCAAGTTTAAGACTTTATCCTTACAAAGTCCTCACAAAGAACTACTTAACTTCAAACCCACTATGCGGCATGGAACCTAATATAGACAATTTTCAGGTTGACAATGTAAGACTATTGCCTTACAGTACACATAACTTCTTGCTCTTGCTAATTTTGCCTAAATGATGTACCCATCAATGATATTTAGAGCCTCTCTTTTACATCTTCACTCCCTAGAAAGTTTAATTTTTGTATCCACTGAAGTCATCGCCTTGCTTTTTCATATTAGCCTCTGCCAACTGCATACTCCCTTTGTGTCATGATTCATGTGATTACGATTGAAAGCCTGTTTATAAAATAACATATGTCTTTACATTGCCTTTGCTTAGCAATGCTCGTTTTTATATTACTGTTGAGGGGACCTCCTCATCAGTCGATTTCGCGATTCACAGCTACTTATTTTTGTTGTTAATAAGCATGTTATAATTTCCATTGGCTTGCTCGCAGTGTTTCTCTGACAGAGCTCGTCCTGCTGCTCGGACGTGTCTGCGTTTGACCAGAGGTGGAAAGGCAGCTAGACTGGACACCACTTAGCCTCAAGCTCCACAGGTAAGAGAATTTTCCGGGGCACTTGGGTGGGCGGCATCTGCCATGCGACTCTCTGAGGAAGGCTGACAGTGCTAACGGGCTCCAAAATGTATGAGGTAAGAATTTCAACTATGTTTATTGACTGTGAAAATATTAAGAATCAAAAATTGAAAGCGTCATCCGGGCAGGTTACAAAAAGATAAACCAGTTTTGTGTAGGTCGGGGGAAAGCTGGTTGTGATGAGGGAAGGCAAGGAGTGCCTAGAACCCTAAGCAAAAATGCTAGTGGGTGAGTGTATAAATAAAAGAAGTGCATTAATCTAGCTGCCTCCGAACTTCTAAAAGCCCAAACCACAGCACCAGGATATTTCTGCATGCAAGGGGATCAGTATACAGCCGTTAAAGAAATGTCCTGCCTCCCTAAACAAGTACAGACAGGAAGAGTGGTTAGACTCAACCCTACCCTTCTTTCTCACCACCTCCATGGGATAAGCTACACCACAAAATCAGAAGATACAGAACTGTGTATGAAGTGGTTGTGAATGAGGGAGTAAAGAGAAGATGGGGCAAGACAATGTAAAGTAGAAAGGAAAAAAAAAACTTATGCTGTACCACCAGCATGGAAAAAGCAAGTGCAGAAATACTGATTATTGGGTTAAGTGCACCAATGATGAGGATAACAAGTATTTTCCAGAAGAAGGTACTTTTGATATAGAAGGCTTAAATAACCTTATGAAAAGAGCATGTCTGGGCGGGCTTCGAAAATTGGTACGAAGAAGCCGTGAAAAGTAGGAAGGAATCTCAGGTACAGGAACTGAAAGACATTATTATTATTTTTTTTTTTTAAACAAACTTTATTGCAAGTTTATTACGACAAGACAAAATACAATACATTACAGTGATCACTGCAGGGTGGGACATACCTAAACAAACCACTCTCCCCAGGACCCCTGTCAAGCCCCCCTGATCAGGTTCCAGTATATCGGTACCCCTCTATCATCCCCTCTATAAGACAGGGCCGTTCCTAGATATCTCCATGCTTCTACCCCGCTCTGCGGCTGTGGTATCGAGGTCCATAGGAGGAGCGCCCCCCCCCCCATCCCATAACCCTCTTACTAGTCAGCCAGTCCTCCCTCACTGCATTAGTGTCGAGTTCGGCACGGCCTAAAATCCCATCCAGAGCATCCTGGTCAACAGTGTCCTACTAGGCCTCACTAGAGGTCTCCGCAAGAAATAACAAATTAACTCAAAGGAACTGAAAGACATTAATGAGAAACTGAGATACCAAATTAGTAATTTGCAGGACAGGGATAAGGGACTTTCGCCCCCCGTGTCACCTGCTCCTTAACTATCCCCCCCAAATAATATTGAGAACTCAATCTGTAGAAGAAAGGTAGGAGGATTTGCTAGCTATGCCGAATTTCCCCATGCCAGCAGGAGATGCGCCACATTATGCACCCAGAGACTGAGCAGGGCTGGCAAATGGATTGCCAGGTGAATACAAGGAAATCTAGCACATGTGAGTGCAGTGCACAAAGTGATTTGAGGAATGGATAGCAGGACTGCCTCAAGGACAAGAGGATGACATAATGACAAACCATTTGCTTACTAAGCAGAGAACTCGCTCTGCACACCACCATTCCAATAAATGGGAGCTGTCAGGTTCGCAGCCCAAGTATCACACAGATTAGTTTAAGGAAGATCACATAGTGAAGAGCTAGACAAAGCAAGCGGAGACCGGAACTAGAACATTCATCCTCCTGTAGCAAGGAGGCTTTTGACAACACTCAGTGTCATTGCCCATGTCCAACCAGATGCCGTTTTCCCCTTAAAGAATATCCAGGCCATGGAGTAGGAGGCTTAGTCACCATCCATGTTCCCTGGTCCCCAGCTGCCCTAGTACACATCAAACGACAATTTCCCAATATAGGGGAAAAACCCCTTAGGCTATTCTCTGACCGACTGAAAACTCAACGCACTGTAATTTAGGAGAATATGATGGCTCTTGAATTTATCCTGGCTGCACAAGGTGGCGACTGTAGCTTCTGAATGTTTCACAATTAGACCTAATGCCTCTTTAAGCATAGAACAGATCAAATAAGTGAAAATTTTAAGAAATTGCATACTATGGATGATTGGGCTGGTCCAAGTGATGAGTATTTGGTCATGTTTGGAGGCTGAGGAATGAAGATTTTTCGAAATTGCGTTGGACATCTTGGCCAGCTATATTTTGATTTCCATTCTGCCCGAGTTTGCATTGCCTACATCAACTGAATTACTCATGTCAAGCATACTGTTGTAAATATGTTCTCATTATGTACGGTGTCTTTCATGTCTATGCTTAGTGGAACCTTGTCCCTCAGGGTTCCATGTGATGGTTTAAACGGGAACGTTCCTGGTTGGGCGGTTGTTTCTGACCAGATGAGGGCAGGCCTGTTTTATCACCAGCTCCATGCTTAATAGAGTTACTTGCTTACCTAAAGATTTTCGGATCCATCTTTCATTTACAAGACATACGTTTCCATACCCGCTAAAACTAATGATAATGGAATGGAAATTTGATTATGGTTCCTTAGAATGTTTTCAGCCTGAAATAAATTTGGATGTGAATCACTTAAAGATTCCTATTTTGCATTAAAAAATGGAGGAGGAATGAATTGACATAGTAAACCCATTGCTCTACCAGAACTGTAACTGCGGCAGTCAGATTTTCTTGCTCCTGGTTACTGTACCCATAGGATATGTCCATTTATGACGTTTAGAGCTTTTCTGGGCTCTAAAGAAGAGAAAGTGTTGGTAAGTTTGCTCAGCCTAGAATGTTCACATTTTTTTGTTCTTTTTTGTACTCCTTTCTCGTGATCTCCGTCTCTGGCACCTGTGCACTCCCCTTGTTTTAATGAAGCCACGTGATTCACATTGAAAGTTTGGTTGTTAATATTTATTCGTGTGCCACCTTTGTTTAGCAGCTATCATTTTTATTGGACTTTTATGGGGACCTCCTTTTCAGTTGATTATGGGATTCACAGATATATATTTTTCTTTGTCCATAAACAATATAACAATTCTATTGGATTCAGGGCAGACTTTTTGACACTGCATTTTCAGATATCACATTACTTTACCTACTACGTGATTACTCATTGACACAGAGGTTCTGGAAGAATGTAGTCAGCAAAGTGCATAACATATTGATGGTGCCGTCGCACTAGACCTAAAAGGTTCCCAGGGTAGTTATTGATAGTAACTGAAAAGCCTATTGCAGCAGTTCTACACCTCTGACCCAAAGTAGGTTCTTTATGAGACATAATTCGCTGCAATGATGTAGAGAAATATTATATTATTGTACATCGCCATGAGGTGACATCTGAAAGGATGTTACAATGCATATCGTGAATCCCTGAAGTTTAAAAAGACTGGGTTTTTGACATTCACTAAATGCATCATTGAGAGCTTCTCCTCTCAGTAACGCAATACAGTTTATATTAGCAGCTTTTGTAAAGCGCGCATCTTCAATAATCGTGGATTTACAAAGCAGTGGTGCTGTTTTGCCATATCTGTGTGGAATGTAAAGGCATCCGTCAACATCTTCATAGATAAAGTGGGCATAATTGTGTCAATTTGCACATATTTAACAAGTATGTGCATATTTACTTCTGTTAGTAGTTGCTAAGCAGTGGACATTTGCTTTCATGGAATAGAACTCATTTTCATTGGTTGGAAAATCAGGGATTTGCTATTATACAGCCGAGGATGTGACTGTGACTGCCTGCAGAAATCAGAGAACTGACCATTCAGAAAGTCCAAAGAGTTTCTATATATTAACTAAGTCTGTGAGGTTATCAATCCCTTGAACGTTTCTGTTCTCACAATTAAGTTTATTTTTTAGACTTACATTTTTTTAAAAGTATTTTATGTATCATAGCACTTAGAGACAATTTACTTGTTCACGTGCCCCTTTAAAATAATATATCTGGTCAACTGATAGAGTAATTTTGGTTTCTAATAAAGGGAACAGAAGGGAGTTGTATGAATGAATGGCACTGCAATTGGGTTAGTCATGTTAAAAAACACTATTAGCTGTACTATCAGGTTTATAAAAATAAAGTATGAAAAATGATTCCTAAAATGAACAACTGAAGTTTTTTTAGCTTCTCCTCTCAAAAAGCAGGTCAACATTTCCCTTTTGTATGTCGAAAAAAAAGGGCATTCTGGTAAAAGCTGATACTCACTGCCATTGTAGGAATTGCCCATGGATAACTTACATGGGTGTAATTTCAGGCAAATATTCGAAAGTTCCAAAATATAAAACATTTTAAAACAAAGAGCTGCACAAAAACATCACCTAGGTAAGTTAAAAAAAAAACACTGAATAAGAAATGTAGTGACTTTTTTTCTAGAGTTTTCAAAAGTAAGTATTTGAGATTGTAGAATATCTCATAAAAATAAATAAATATAAAAGAGAATGAAAATCAAAACTCAAATGATGAACTGCTATCTGCCAGTAACAAAGGGACGTCAAAGTACGCCATTAGCCGACAAGTAGAGGGACACCATGAGGATGTCAGAGTAGAAGACAATGACGATTCAGAAAGCGACCAACTGTGTGCCATGAGAGCTACAGAAATGAGAATTGTCTAATAGTCTATGTCAGTAGAGCTGAAGCAGTGGGGAGCAGACATCAGAACCGATTACACAGCTGGCTGAAGGAAGAAGGATTACACATCCACAATACCAGGCTGCTGACACTGCTCAACAGGTTTTATGATGATCACACTGCGGAAAATTGCTCAACAGGTTTAATGATTACCGCCAGTGGGTTTGATTGGTTAGTTCAGTCCGCTATGTCTTTCATCCTACACTTCACAGCTTTTTTTCCCTTCATTACCTGATGGTCATTTGACTATTTTGTCGATTATCACAGCAGCTGGAATTCACCAATGCAGGCACTTTGCAGGTACCTATTTAATTGCTAAACGTATGTGGTCCATAAATAGCTGAGTGTATGTGCTCCCAATTCAATTGAAATGAATGAAACAAAATTGCAAGCCTTCTAAACGCCGTATTGAGGATAAAGGACAAAACACCGACTGCCATCTTTTTCAGCTTTGAGACATCAGACATTTCAAAACAATGCAGTACGTATCACTGTTTCTAAGGTCACCAACGTCACTAAAGAACTCTGTTGATTTATTGTACAGGTTTAACTTCTAATAAAAGTTATTAATCTTCAAAAGAAAAAGAAAACCTAAATATTTCCTCTCTCCTTTCAAGCTGAACCTTGAGGCATGTTTTATGTTTCCTCCTTGGTTGAAGGAATCCAGTTTAAGATTTAGGGTCTTATTATAAGTGTGGCGGTGCGAGAGCGGAACCACCCCGCTCTCTCACTGCCAAACCCATGTTTGAACCGCCAGTGAGATTGGGAGTTATTTCCTGTCTGGCAGGCTGTTCTTTGGCATTCCCACGGCAGTGCCTATGAAATAGGCACGGCAATGAGAACGTCAAAATCAGTACCTGCACGGCATGGACAGCTGAAGTCCATGCTGTGCAGGTACTGAGGTGCATACACACGGGGGGCACAACATATTATTATTATTATTATTAACTCACTTATATTGCGCCAGCGAATCATCCCCAGGGGGATCTCTCGGCGCATGGGAGCAGGGCACTAGGCAGTAAAGGGCAGCTTAGAACAGCCAGGTTTTAAGAAGCTTCTTGAAACTACGGTAGTTCGAACAGGCACGGAGCTCATCTGGCAAGGAGTTCCAATGGGTGGGAGCCAAATACGAAAAGGCCCGACCTCCCATCCTGACCTTTCTGACTCTGCACACGCAGAGCAGATTTCGGCTGCTAGATCTCAGCAGTCGTGTATGTGCCCCCCTGCATGCACCCTATGGCGCAGAGGCACGTTTCCTCACCGCCACACTTTTCATGGCAGTCTCACTGCCACAAAGTGTGGCGGTAAGGAAATTCATAAAAGGCTTGGTGAGGCCGCAGCCATGGCAAGCATATTGCGGCCTGAAGACCACTATGCCACCACCAGGGATCTCTGATCCCAGGGCAGCCCGACCACCCTGGTCGTAATAGGGCGGTCAGAAGACCGCCACTACCGCTCCCCGTGAGTCTGGTGGCCCGTGGACCGCCAGACTCGTAATAAGACCCTTAGTGATTATGCCAGGCAGGTCTGTTTAATGACTTCTGGCAAGCGGACTGTAAGGTAGCCACCTAGACTGCCTTCTTTAGGTGAAGTGGGCAATTGCGAGTACCAACAGCACAAGCCAATAAACTCAATCTTCAACACAGAGTAGGTAATGCTCGTCTGACCTCCTGCCTAATGGTTTTTCACCTGCTAACCATTTAAAGTAGAGCATGCATTCCAACAGTGGGCTGAAATTAAGGGTTGCCACTTGTCTATTGACACAGGCACCTACCTTTTATACAGTATTGAAATATAACGGTCCAATCAACTTCTACATGCACTAACCGAGCAAATGCATTTGCTTATTTACTGAATCCCGAGTAGTAATTTATTCCCAGTTAAGTCCAATTTTTTTTATAACATATTTTATTGAGATTTTCACAGTACCACTTGGGAAAAAGCCCACATTATCCACTTGAGAACAAATTATTGAAGGGAAAGGTAGCATGGGAGATTTCAGCGGGTACAGTTTATCTACAAACAAAAGAAAACGAACTGAGAACTGTACGCAGACGACCCCCCATCCCCCAGTTAAGTCCAATTTTAATGTCTTCAGTAACATTTCGCACCAAAATGTACTCATTCGGGCCCATAAAGATTTGTGTCAGAAGACTTTTTTCTGATGGCTTATTAGCTTGCATGGCCTACACGGTAAGGTGGTCATTGAATAAAAAACAATTTGACCACAGAGTACCCTATCCACAGGTAGGCGTTCAGCCTATGGACAGATAGTCTGCAGTGCACTATGGATGACTTTGCCAAGAAGCGATACAGCAATGAAGCATGTTGGTCAGATGTAGTTTACAAGTCTTAGCATGCACTAGTATATTTTAGACATGTGCCTAGGCACCATGCCATAAAACGTGGATTGCCTCTAGGACAAATTTCAGCTTTGACTTTTGTGAGGCTGATGGGGTGAATAATGTATCTCTGAACAGAGGACCAGACAAATTCATATTTAAAATCATATTTTAAAAAAACTTTATTCGACTGCATTAAAGCATCCATACACGTACTGCACAGTGTATACAATAAAACAAAGTAATAAAACATACATTTCATAAAAAAAATACATTAAATTCGGATGGCATCCAGGACACATTTTAGCTTTGACTTTCATGAGACTAATGGGGTGTATAAAATCTCTCTGAACAGAGGACCAGACAAATGCATATTCAAAAAAACTTTATTCGGATGCATTATAGGGTCCATAAAAGTATTGCACGGTGTATACAATAAAACAAAGTAATAAAACAAACATTTCATTAAAAAATACATTAAACTTGGATGGCCTGTAGGACACATTTTAGCTTTGACTTTCATGAGACTAATGGGGGTGTATAAAGTCTCTCTGAACAGAGGACCAGATAAAACAAGTAACAACGCAGGGACATGAGACAGTTTAGGACACACTAGGCAAAGAGCAATCACAGGGGCTGGCGCACGGACAGGTCCACATCCCTCCATCCCTGCATGCATAGGAACCCACCGATGACTAGAAGCCAGTGTCACTGAATAAACCTCCAGTAGCGATGTAGTAGTTGCTTACGGGAGTTGTCTCCTTTTTAGGTCGAGCATTCAAGACCTCTTGTGTATACTTTAATATATATTTTAGTATATACTTTAGTATTGAATATGCTACTTACCAGTATGCATCTGTTCTTGGCATGTAGGGCTGCTGACATTCATATCTGTGCATAGATCGCCGCCTAGTGTTGGGTCCGGATGTTTGCACGTTGTTGTCCTGGAAGAGTCTTCGAAGTATCCTTGGATAGGTGACTCCTCCCATGGACTACAGTGCGCATGGGCATCCTCTCCATCCTCAGATTGTTTTTCGCCATTGTGGCAGTGATGGAGTAGATACAGAAAGTGATGACCATGCTTGCAATAATTCTGAGAGCTGCAGCTGCGACAGGCGCCGGGGAGGAGGGAGGGCGATATGAATGTCAGCAGCCCTACATGCCAAGAACAGATGCATACTGGTAAGTAGCATATTCAGTTCGAGGCATGTGGGCTGCTGAATTCATATCTGTGCATAGAATACATAGCAGTGCCCTCTATTGGCGGCGGCTACCCGTGCCAGCTGCAGCGGTCTGAAAAAGTGTTTTGAGAACAGCCTGTCCTACAGCTGCCTGCTGTTTTGACTGCACATCTACGCAATAGTGTTTTGTAAATGTGTGTGTAGTGGACCATGTGGCTGCTCTGCATATATCATGCAGGGGAATATTTCCTAGGAAGGCCATGGAAGCCCCCAACTTGCGTGTTGAGTGGGCTCGTGGTGGAATAGTTAATGTGCGTTTTGCCTTTTGATAACAGATTTGAATACACTTAACTATCCATCTGGCTATCCCTGCTTTGGAGATGGCGTTACCTTTGTGGTGTGGGGCAAAGGCAACGAATAGTTGTTTTGTCTTCCTGAAGGGTTTAGTCCTGTCGATGTAGTACATGAGGGCCCTCCGTACATCTAGTGTATGTAATGCCCGCTCTGCAACAGTTTGTGGGTTTTGGAAGAAAACGGGCAGTTCAATAGTCTGGTTCATGTGGAACTGCGATATTACTTTGGGCATGAATTTGGGGTTGGTACGTAGTACGACCCTGTTGGCGTGAACCTGAATAAATGGCTCTTGAACGGTTAGTGCCTGGAGTTCACTAACTCTTCTTAGGGAAGTGATCGCTACCAGGAAGGCTACTTTCCAGGTAAGGAATTGAATCTCGCATGAGTGTAGAGGTTCAAAGGGTGGACCCATCAGGCGTGTGAGGACCAAGTTGAGGTTCCACATTGGAGCCGGTGGGTGACTAGGTGGAATGACTCGTTTGAGTCCTTCCAAGAATGCTTTGATGGCAGGCACTCTGAATAGAGAGAGGTGCTGCCTGGTTTGCAGATAGGCTGATATTGCGGTCAAATGGACACGTATAGAGGTGTACGCCAGATTGCATCGGTATAGGTGTAAGAGGTAACATATGATGTCGTGGATGGATGCGTCCAGCGGGTTAATGTCATTATTACCGCAATAAATGACGAACCTTTTCCATTTGGCTGCATAGCAAGCTCTTGTAGTGGGTCTCCTGGCCTCCTTGATGATGTCCATGCAGTCAGGTGGCAGATTGAGATAGCCAAACTCTAGGACTTCAGGAGCCAGATCGCCAGGTTCAGCTGTTGCGGATCTGGGTGCTGAACCTCTCCATGGTTCTGCGTCAAATGCGCGGGTTTGATCCGCAGCCTTTGATGCGGTACCACGGAAAGTTCGAGGAAGGTGGTGTACCACGGCTGGCGTGCCCACGTGGGAGCAACTAGGACGAGTGTCAGGGAGTGTTGTCGGAGTTTGCGAGCCACCAGCGGTATCAACGGTGCTGGGGGAAAAGCGTACGCAAATCTGCGGACCAGTTCATCCATATCGCATTGCCCTGCGACTGCGGATGTGGGAATCTGGCGGCGAAGCTTTGGCATTTTGCGTTTTCGCTTGTCGCGAATAGGTCTATCTCTGGGTGACCCCACTGCTGGAAGTACGGTTGGAGTACTGATGGGTGTAACTCCCACTCGTGCATCTGGTGGCTGTGTCTGCTGAGCAGATCCGCCATCTGGTTGTCCTTGCCGGGGAGGTGTTCTGCCATGAGGAACATGTTCCTCTGAATGGCCCACTTCCACATGCTCTGAGCCAGATGAGACAACTGTGGAGAGTGTGTCCCTCCCTGTTTCTGTATGTAGTACATTGCGGTCATGTTGTCCGTCCGGATCAACACGACCTTGTTGCACAGATGTACTTTGAAAGCCTTCATGGCCAGGAAGATTGCCATCAGTTCCAGAAGGTTGATGTGCATCTTCTTCTGTTGTGTCGTCCATAGTCCCTGCACTGTGTAGTGTAGTACATGAGCTCCCCATCCCTGGAGAGACGCGTCCGCTGTCAGTACTATTTGTGGAACAGGCTCTTGGAACGGTCGCCCCTTGCAAAGGTTTTGTGGATTCCACCAATGCAGAGAGTTGTATGCCCGACCGCTCACCAACACTAGGTCTTTCAACTGTCCTTGAGCCTGATTCCACTGACGTGCTAGGCACTCCTGAAGTGGGCGCATATGTAATCTCGCGTGCGGGACTATGAAGATGCAGGAGGCCATCATGCCTATCAACTGCATAAACACTCGCGCTGGAAGCGAGTGATTGTGTTTGAACTTGGAGATCAGCAGTTGTATGCTGTTGATCCTCACTAAACTTGGCTGAGCTGAGGCCGCCAGAGTGTCTATAGTCGCGCCCAGGTACTGTTGTACGTGTGCGGGCTGGAGATGGGACTTTGGGTAATTTAGTGAGAATCCCAGACTGTGAAGAAGGTGAATGGTGCGGGACATATGGCTTGCACATTGCTGGGCCGACTTCGCTTGAACGAGCCAGTCGTCTAGGTAGGGGTAGACGTGTATATGCTGCCTCCGTAAGTGTGCTGCCACCGTAGCTAGGCACTTCGTGAAAACCCTGGGCGCTGTTGTCACGCCGAAGGGAAGGACTTTGAACTGATAGTGCTGCCCCTGAACAGTAAACCTGAGGTATTTTTTGTGTGAGGGGTGGATGGGTATGTGGAAGTACGCATCCTTGAGGTCCAGTGATGCTAGGAAGTCTCCCTGCTTGAGAAGCGGAAGGACTTGCTGTAGAGTGAGCATGTGAAAGTGCTCTGAAAGAATGTACTGGTTCAGGGGTCTCAGGTCTAATATAGGCCTGAGCGACCCGTCCTTTTTTGGAATTAAGAAGTAGAGGGAGTAAACCCCCGTGCCCTGCTCGTGGATGGGTACGAGCTCGATAGCGCCTTTTAGAAGCATACTTTCTACCTCTTGCTGTAAGAGCGTTAAGTGCTCTGAGGACATAGGACGGTTTCTTGGTGGTATTGTGGGTGGAGTGGAAGTTAACTCCAGACAGTAACCGTGTTTTATAATATCTTTGACCCACCTGTCCGTGGTGATGGAGTTCCACGTGGACAGGAACCGTTGTAGCCTTCCCCCGACAGGTGTTATGTGGTCGGGAGGAAGGGAGAGGGCGTCACTGCTTGTTCTTGGGGGAGGACCTGGTGTTGCCGTAGCCACGTCCTCTGCCCTTGGTACTGGAGCCACGATAGCCACCTCGGGTGTTCTTATCGTAGGTGGTCTGCGTATTACCCTTGTTATATGTTTGTTGTGACCCCTGTCCTCTACCTGCCCCCTTGTTTCCGGGGCGACGAAAGGAGCCGCTCCGAAAGGACTGAGTTTGTAGGGCGCCCATGGACTTTGCAGTGTCCGTGTCCTTTTTTATCTTCTCGAGGGTGGTGTCAACCTCAGGTCCGAACAAAAAGTCGGGGTTGACGGGCTGATTAAGTATATTGTTTTGTACCTCAGGCTTGAATCCTGAGATACGTAGCCAGGCGTGACGTCGTAGGATGACGCTAGTGTTGATGGCCCTGGCAGCCGTGTCTGCAGCGTCTAGTGCACATTTAATGGCAGCATTTGTGAGTAGCTGTCCCTCTCTGATAAGGATTTCTGCACCTTCTTTGTAGGGGTCAGGGAGGTGCTGAAGAAGTTGCTCCAGTGTGTCATAGTGCGCTCTATCGTAGCGAGCGAGGAGCGCTTGAGTGTTAGCTATGCGCCATATGTTTGCAGCTTGTGCGGCAACTCGCTTGCCGGAGGTCTCTAGCACCTTGGACTCTTTGTCCGGGGGAGGAGCGTCACCCGTTGTCTGCGAGTGTGCCCTCTTGCGGGCATTCGCCACAACGATGGAGTCGAGTGGTAATTGGCCTCTGATGTAAGTAGGATCCCCAGGTGCTGATCTGTATTTTTTATCGATCCTGGGGTTTATCACTCGTGCCCTGGTGGGTTCCTTGAAAATGTCAGTGGCTGGCTTGAGGACCCCCTTCAACATTGGCAGAGTCTTTACATGTCTTTCTGAGGATGCAAAGGTGTCCATTAGAAAGTCATCTTCGATGATATCAGAGTGAAGCTGTACATCATGGTTGTTTGCCGCACGTTCAATCAGAGCGTTGAACGCCGCAGTATCCTCTGTGGGTGATGTTTTTGGCCCATATAGTTGTGTGTCCTGTGCATCAAGAGGTGCACTGGGGTCTGCAGGGTCGCCCCAAGTTTGGTCAGGGTCCTGCTGGTCATCAGGGTCCGTGTCCACATGGTAGGGGACTTGTTCATCCAAGTAGTCCCCCAATGCATCCGTGTCGGAGCGTGTGGGGGAGGCCCGGTGTGGATCCTGGTAGGGTGAATAGAAGGGTTCATACAGGAGAGGTTCTGAGTCCACAGGCAGCTTCCTCTTTAGCGGGATCCTGAAAGGCTCCAATGGCGGTTCCGAAGTTATCCTTCGGCCGTGGAGAATCATCCTGCCAGTGTCGGCGTCGATGACGTGTGACGGAGACGGCTCGACAGGTGTAACCGCAGTTTTGGTGACCTGTGTCCTGAGTTGAAACGCCTTCGGGATTGTGGGTGGAGGCAAGCCGAAGGTAATGCTGGTCGGCACCGACGAAACCGCCGGAGCCGAACCGGAACCCGACGGGTCCTGGAGGGCGTCCTTGGATCTGCAGCCTGGCATCGCGCCAGGCCGTACTCGGGGCGCCTTAGAGGTCGTGGCCCCCGCCAGGGTCGTCGAGGCGGCTGCAGATATCTTCTGCGCCCGTGGCGCATCGAGTCGAGGTGCGGAGATCACCGTCGACGTCTTCGACACGTGAGGTTTTGGTGTCGTCGAGGGAGTGCTGCGAGGCGTAGCAGGCGGGACGGCCCTCGGTGTCGGTGGCGTCGACGCCGGTAACCGGGCAGGTTTGTCGGCGCCGATGACCTTCTTCCGTTTGTCGACTCCCATGTCGCCCGTCTCGAGTTCGGCACCGAAGTCTCTCTTGGTGCGGTCGGTGCCGACCCGGTGCGCTGGCGTCGAAGGTGTTGAAGGCCTCGATCCGACTAGCGCCACTTTCAGTTTCGGTTTCGTAGGAACCTGAGCAGCTTTCGGTTTCGGTTTCGTGGAAGGGAAACCAGCTGGCTTAAGCGGTAATGGCTGCCGCTGAACGTCCGAGGCCGGGCCCGAGGGCGGGGCCGAAGGACTGCGTGATAGGTCTCGGGTAAGGCCCGAAGGCGATCCCTCGACCGGAGCCATAGTCTGTGGCGCTGGTGAAATTTCGGTCTGAACAGGTAGGCCTTGTTCATCATCGGAGCTACTCTCTTCGGCTCCTAAGGCCTCCTCGTCGTCTCCTACCTCGGTGTCGTCTTCACCTCTGTGGAAGAGTGACTCGTCGGCCTCGTCCGATCCGGGTTCGTGTTCGTGTTCGGAAACGGGACTGGAGGGTAAGACTTCTACTTCTTCGACGTCGTCAGCGTCGTCGAAGATGTCAGCTGGGGCCGGTGCCGCGTGCTGCGCTTCGAGCCTCGCCGCTCGACGATTCCGCAGAGTCTTCTTTGAACGGAACCGGGCACAGGCCATACATGTCGATTCGTCGTGGTCCGGCGAAAGGCATTTGTTGCACACCGGATGGACGTCGATGTGTGGGTACTTCGCATTGCATACCGGACACCTTTTGAATGGCGTCCTGGATTCCATCGTCGAAGTAGAGTCGATGGACAGGCAAATGCGAACAAAGTCGGTGCTGAAAGTTAGTAAACTAACAAAAAGTATCGAAACCCGATCGATAAACAGTACCGACGCGAACTAAAGGCCTTGTGGCCTCGACAAAAGTTTTTCCTAACTTGAGCTAAGATAGCACATCCGAACCCAATGGCGGAAAAAAACAATCTGAGGATGGAGAGGATGCCCATGCGCACTGTAGTCCATGGGAGGAGTCACCTATCCAAGGATACTTCGAAGACTCTTCCAGGACAACAACGTGCAAACATCCGGACCCAACACTAGGCGGCGATCTATGCACAGATATGAATTCAGCAGCCCACATGCCTCGAACACACTTATATGTGTAAGTACTTTGTGGGCTCTGGGGATCAGCCCTAGGACTTATCTGCTTCCGCTTAGGGATTTTTTTTTTCTGTTCAACTGGCTCTATTTAACTGTCTTGATGGAAAACGACCAGCAGAGGTCAGTAAAATAGCAGAATTGCTTTCTGCTGAGGGACTTAATTTTTTTTATTTTTCTGGCAACTGCCTCTATTTAACTTTCTTGATAGAAAACGACCAGCAGAGGTCAGTAAAATACCCGAATCACTTTAGCATGCTCTAGATTCCAGTCGATAGAAATTGTCTTCCATGAGCACCAGTAGACAATAATACTTTTTTCAAATCTTGTATTTTCAGTGATATGACCACAGAAGGCCCTGCTTTTACAGAGCTTTGGACTATACCATTTCCCACTGGAAAGCAATATTTCTCACCATGTGTTCCCATACCTGGTGTATCACGCAGTTTGGTGCTTACCTTCCCTCCATGCTAAAGAACAGTCGATGTTTCAGCACCCAGACTAATGTGCTGCATGGCTAAATACATATAAGGTCCCAAAGGGGAGACCAATTGCACTGCAAATGCTTGTTTTTCCAAGCAATCGCGGTTGGTTTAATGCTATGTCAATAGCATCCATTATGAACAAGACATTGGCTGGTCGAATAAACTTTTGCAGTATAAACAAGAAGCAAAGTCAGTATGATTTATTTGGTGTGAAGTGCTAAGGAACAGTGTCTTCTTTGAATATTAAGCCACGTAAAAGAGCCAAAGTCAGTCCATGAACGAAGTAGAGAAGAATAAACTACAGTAATGCACAGGTAAGCAAGGTACACTCATTGTAAAAGCTCTGCAAAAACTACAAAGGAACAACAGCAGAGGAATCCCACAGTCATACACAGGCAAACAAGGTAGATTATCTAAAACATCTTTGCAGGAGTGACCGAGGTGTAACCCTCGGGCATACAAAGGAAAATGCGGCCACAGTTAAAATTACACTGGAACAACATAGGTGATAAATTACACTCTCATGCACTGGTTACAGGCAGCCATTGCATGAGATCACGAAGTTGACTGCAGTATCGCACACAAACAGCCTAGACAAACAAATGCAGCAAGTCACACATCTAGAAGGCTCTAGCTTAATTCTCATGAATGCACATTTGTTCAGGGCTGGTTGTAGGCATGTGCAGCATGGGCAGCTGTGAAGTAGCTCACGTTTAGCTCACCACCAGGGTTCCATAAATAACATTTCTCTTTTTCGCCCTCCCTCTGCTGGGCTGCACAGCCTTGGGTCATAGCTACGAAGCCCAGGGGAGCGGTGTTCCCCCTTCCCCTGGGCCTCGCAGAGGTAGGCCATAGGTACAAGGCCCAGGAGACTAGGCCACCCACCCCTAGGCCCCAGAGTATTAGGTCATAGTTGCAAGGCCTTGGCCTCACAGTGTTATACCATGGCCGTGGGGCCCAGGACATGGAACCCCACTCCCTTAGGCCTTGTGCGGCCAAAACACGGCTGAGGGGCCTCTCATGGGCCGGATAGTGCTGGGTGACCGGTACAAGGCCCAGGGAAGAGGTTGCTCCTCCTCTCCGCCTCGCAGAGGTAGACCAAGGCTATGAAGCCCTAAAAAAAAAACAGGCTCCGAGCCTTGGGCCTCAGTGCTTGGTCACAGTTGCGAGTCGCAGGGGAAGGGGGAGAGGATATCTCCTGGACCTTGAAGCGCTAGACCATAGCTGCAAGGCTCAGAGCAGAACTAGACAATAGCTGTGAGGCCCAGGGTAACAGCCCCCCTCCCATGGGCTCCGCAGTTCTAGATCATAGTGACAAGGCCCAGGGGAGGGGACCCCCCACTCCTCTGGATCTCAGAGCACTAGACCATGGCATAAACGCACAGGGTAGGGGGCTCTCCTCCCTGGGGCCTTGTAGCGTTAGCCCATGGTTGTGAGGCCTTGGGGAGTGGGAGCCCACATCAGGTGCAGCAGGTCCAGTGGTACCGGGCTTCAGTGATATTAGAGGTGCGCAATGCATCCAGATTATGCCTGTGCAGTCAGTTGACAGGGGTGGAGTGGAGTTTTACCTGCACCAAGGCCCATGGCACCACGCTGTTCTACCTGCCCCTCTTCCATGAGCCTCGGAGCCATATTCCAGCACTACAAGGCCCACCAGAGGAACTTCCTTCCCCGTGAATTGAAGCCATGGTCGAGGGCTGCATGGCCCAGGGGAGGGGGGACCATCCCTTGGGCTTAGCATTTATAGACCTTGGCTGCGAGACATCTATTTGACGGGTACCCTCTCAGTGTGCAGCTATCACTAGTGCTACAAGTGTAGTGGCACCGGGTCTCAGGCATGTTAAGGATCCAATGCACCCAAATTATAGTTGCTTTACTCTCCAGCAACTGGACTGAAATTTATTTTACTAGATTAAAGCATCATGGCGCAATTGCTATACCTCCACGCCCCATGGACCTCTCAGGCATGGTTCTGTGCTGTGAGGCACATATCAGAATGAGTGGATCTTCCCTTAGTCTTGCAAAAAAGGACCATAACTGCAAGGCCCAGAGGATGATCAAGTCTTCAAGTTTCCAATTTCTTTGTATACTTAGTCCAAATGGTCTTCTGTTTTACCCTTGCTTTCTCATTTTCATTGCACCCAGTTCTGGGAAAAAATCATATATTATGTTATGCTATATTCATTTGTAGAACATGCCTATGCTAAGTGTCTTGGTACTAAAGCTGGTAACATAATGAGCCTAAAAATAGAGATTATTGATTTAATTCCGGAATTTTATTAACATGGGTTCAGGATGAATGGCAGCTGGAAGAGAGTTCCAAAATTGTGGTGTCGCAGTGGAGCAGAATCTTTCCCCATATGTAAGCCTTCTAGGTCGTGGCACGGTTTGTAAGAACTTATTAATAAAGCAGAATGCTTTGTCTGTTAGATAAAGTAAACATTTGGAGGTTATAAAGGTAGGATAAAGGTAGGACAATGGCAATTTAAGATTGTATGTAGAATTGTAAGGACTTTGAAGGTAACTCTATATTGAATGGGTAGCTAGTTCAGACTTTCTTAGGAATGGTGATATCTGATAGGATCACAAGTTCCATACTGTGTTCTGGCCGGAAAACAGCATGGACGTCATCCAAAAGATAGTCTTTGACAAATAGCTGGAGCTGTATAAAAAACAGTTTTTCTAAATGGTTCCAAGGAATGGTAGAATTGAGATTGGTCAAACGTTATTGAGATCTTGTGGGTTAAGGACTCTTTTTGTTTTTATTTTAAAGGTAGTTCACAATGGCAATTTTTCACACGATGGGGAACACACCTAGGCCTAAAGGACTGTTAAAAAAGTCCAGCAGTTAAGTTTTGATAAAAGGGAAACATTACCATCAAAAGGTTGGACATCTCTGTCCTATAGGTTCCACAAATAAGGAGCAATTGACCTACCTACCCACGGCATGCACTGGTCCCAGGCAGTACATGGGAATGCTTAAGGGAGCACACCACCAAGGAGCAACTGTGGTGCAGCCCACAGCATTCAGTGGTTCCAACAGAGTTAACCACTGTTGTTGTACTTAGTTATTCCAAAGTTATCCCCTGCCTAACCACTTAGAACAGACATGCACTGACCTTGCCATATGGTACCCTGCAGTATCAGTAATTTCAGGTGCAGTATTACATAGGCCTCATAATCTGTGGTTTATATTATGACCTACCACTCCAGTGAACCACTTGAGTCTAAGTGGTCCTCTGTAGCGTTGACTGTTCATGACAGAAGAACCACTATAGGAATTTCCTGCTCTGAAGAGACTCAGTTAAGGTGTACAACCAGCATAGTGGAAAAGTCTATCCCCATACTTGCAGGTGGTGTATCATAACCCCATACCTCACCCTGCAGAAACTGCGGAGGGTGAATAAAGAAGTTATGTATGAGAAAAACGTTTGGGGTGAGCGGAGGATGGGAAGAAGGGCCACAGTGACCTGCCAGCCAGTGTACAGCCTGCTGAGTACCAGTGAGGTGGGTTGCTCACAGTTGGATGATTGTCTCCTCCTTGGCTTTTACAGTTAGATACAACAGACATTGATGCAGAGAAGCCGGAGGAAGAACACTCTTAATACATCTAGGATGTCAAAGTCTAGCACCTACAGAAGATGGATTTCATTTTCTGGTGTAACCTATTTGAGTAATCCAAGCATGGGCATAGGTGATCTGTTAATACGCACTGCCAGACACAGGCTTTCTAGATTCTGGTGGGAACTACTGGCCCAGAGGGGTTGTCTGGATGGAATATGATGCACTGAGGCTAGAACTACTGTACCCAGACAGGAATTATGGCCAGAGTTTGAGGGAGACAACATTCTCTACTCTTGAGACTCACCTTTTTTCTAGATAATACTGTCTGGATCCTGCAATTTCAGCCTCTCTGAGGACACTTGAACCCTTAAGAATGCCTCAAGTGGGCCACCTCTCCCCATGAACTTGTGTCCCTGACTGGAATTACACAGAGACACAATGGGTTTTAAGGAGCCTAGTGCCAGCTCGGTGTCCAAGTTTCACAAGTTACCTTTTGATTCTTCCAGTGCAAAATTAAATTGATCCACTCCCGTTGCATTAATTTTGCATTTAGTGACAGTGGCTCATTGGAGAACAATTTGTTATTATGGCACACTGTGCGTTTTCCAAAATATTATATGCACTTCTTGTGTGTGTCAGTTGCAGCAAACGGTTTGTGACAAGCTTGTGTGCCCATTGTGCAGTGGAAAATGGAAGAACTTAGCTTATACAGATACACAAGAAGAGACCACACATACCAGGGCAGCTGGGCAAATATGCATGAACGGAGCAGCAGCTTATGCAAGTCTTTGGCCAAGTGCTGTGACTAACAGTGTGAGCCCTAACACTAGGCAGCAGGGCGCACATTGTTCAGGAATAGAAGAGTTCCAGGTCTAGGATTAAATTCAGGTCAACAAACTACAAAGCACACTTTTCTTACAGAAATAGAAAGAAATGCTGGACTCTACTGATTTAGCCCTGCCTGACAACTGGCCACAAACTCACTTTAACTGCAAGAGATTTTCGCCACGTTTCAGGTCAGTTCTCTCATTAAAAGGTGAGATATCTGATGTATCAGAGTCTCAACACTGCGGTCAAGAATCTGATAAACTAATGAGGACATTAAAACTGTCAGAAGGCACATATGATTCATTGCTGAACCATTAGATGTCTTTAAAAAGATACATATTTGAATCCACAAAGAGATTTTGTGCTTATGTAGTTTTTCTTTCACGTAAGAAAATGCTTTTTGGCACTCACCGTATTCCATACAAACATGGAGATGGCTCTTCTGCGTGCTTTTCATTCTCAAGGACTTGCCTCTGCAGTAGTTTTCCAATTGCGTTCACCAGCCCCTGTACATTGCTGTGAAAATAATGAATACTTGGTTACCATTTACATCTACTCCATAGAACTCTCTTGCCACAAACTACTATCCTATGTTCATCCTGTGCTAAGGAGTGTAAATTGACTAACAACTTTAACAGCAAACGAGGATGCACATTTCCATCATGAGAAATCCCAACAATTAAAAATATCACAGGGAGGGACAGAGGGCTTGGTAGGTCCAGCATACGAGCACCAACCAGTAACTTAAGACAAAGAGTATACTGTTCCTAGGGAGTTGAAAGGGGAGGGGGGCGAGGTATCAGACCACGTCAGTTGTAGGTAGGTGCTTGGAAAGGCAGGGTAGTTAGTGCTCATCCAGGGATAGCTCCAATAAGGAGCAAGGGGACTGACGCACCCAGAGGGGTGTCATGCTTCATCATAGGGCAGCTCCTCATTGGGCCGGCAATGCAATGCCCAAAGGGACAAGCAGGGGGCTGTTTGCCAGAGGTCTTCTCGGTTTTGCTGTCATGAAGCTAGATGGTTTTTGTGAGGGCAACCTATGTGAAGTGAATAGAAGTGGGACTATGTGAAGTGAATAGAAGTGGGACTATGTGAAAGTGATTTAAAAATGGCTCCTGAATTCTCCAAGAGAAATTAATTAGAGGAGTACCTGGGCCATGAATAAACACAGACTCAAAGAAGTTGTGAACTGAGTGGGGAAAATTAGACCCGTATCAATTCTAGTGAGTTGTGCAAAGGGTCAACATGTTTCTTGCCTTTAAAAAAGTCCAAAGGGATCTCGGCAATTCTTCAGGACCTGTATTCCTCATCTACTCTCAAGGGGGCGGCTAAATTTGTAATGGAAAGAAAAAAGTCATGCCCCCTTATATCTGGATTCTTTAGTAGTCTTAAGTGTGTGAAAAAAACAGTCATGTGTGAGGTAAAGAATCTATAGCTTCCGGAAACAAGTGGCACCGGAAGGTTTTAGGTAAATGAGCCCCAGCAGGGACAGGCCGGTGTGCTCGCTAAAGTTGCGAGGGGAACCAAATGTGGTCCACGAGGAACCCGGTCAGAGACCTACCCTAGGCCGGCTGTCACTGGGTCAATCCCAACCATTGCCTGCTTGCGCCCAGTCTGCTGACCACCCCACCACCATTTTAATTGGGCACACAGGGACATGCAAAATATTTAAGTAGCCAACAGAACACAGTATTTCTACAGTAAACTACCCCACCTCATTCTTCCCCCACACTATGTTGCAAAGTCTATTGAAGACTTGAAATAACAATACCTAGTCCACTTGGAGGGAAGGTATCTCACTTCAGTCTTTTGTCTTCACTGTTCTCTCCATTAGCTCCTGGACTGTTAACATTTTTATTCAAGAATTGAATCTCACAAACACTGATTAGCTAAGAAACCCATTGCGGCCCTCAGTAACAACACAGCAGGCGGTCATATATTATGCCTGAATGAAGCAGGGATGCAGGACATATTGCTATTTTCAGAGGACCTTATAGGCTAGGGAGCCAGATGTGGATGCAAGTGGCACCTCTCCACTTTGTCATCCTGATCCCTCATACGCCTAATGGGTACCAAGTACAACACACTGCGAGTTAGCGACAGCGGAGGCTCAAATGAGTAGACCACTTACAGAATGAACCGGAGAGCTGCACTAATAATCTATGACTTGATCAGCCTGTTAGTAAATTCCTTCTATGTGCACTGTTTGCAGCCGAACAAAAAATAGCCTCTGAGAAAGCACCCCTTAGATTTTGTAGCAGTAGAGGAATACAATAAGCATTTCCAATGCAATAGGGCTTGCATTACTGAAAGCTTGAGCTATTGGCATTGCATTATTATTTAAAACGCCAATAGCTCCAACTTTCAGAAACGCGAGACCTATTGCATTGCAAATGCTTTTATTTTTGGTAGGAGGGGCCAGATTTAGGATAAGTCCAAACACAGAGACATGAAAAGGAAAGAAGCAAACACGACTATTAGCTTATACGTCACTGTAGTCAAAACTATTTTAGAATGAAATAGATCACAAAATGCTTTTTAAAATGAACACTTGTATCTAAAAGTCAGGTTTCACTTTCCTAAATATGCTGTTTAGAGCGTGCATGTATAGTAACCATATCTAAACCCCCTCTCCACACACATCAAACACACGTGTGCATGACCAACTCTTACCTGTGTATGATAAACCTCCCCAGCAGAATAAGCTTTGCTTGCGCTGTCCAGGGCAAGCAAAGTAGTAGTATAATGGGAAGTCAAAGTGAAGGTAACTCCTGCAAGAACCAGGCAAGCTGGGAGGGCACTGGGAAGCCGAAGACAGATGATGAATAGAGACCATAGGGCAACTGGATCAAGCATAGTGCCACATAAAAGACGATACCCATTAACCCAAAGAACCCAGACAGCAAATCTAGCAGCTGCTTTTCACCTACAGCTTGCAATAATGTCTTTAACATTTGGGAAGACATTCAGAGCACAAGCATGGGAAGTTAGCCCTTGTAAAAGCATTTAAGTGTTATGTGGCCGACAATGGTCACCGGGTACAATATGAGCAACTGCCTGAAACAAGGAACGGTCAAGCAGCAATTAGGGAGGTGGTGGAGAGAGCGGTTAAGCAGCAAAGCAGAAGGGTGTTTGGAGACTGAGGACGGAACAGGGGCCCTCAGAAAACAGTGATGTGCCGACAAAAATGCACAAGAAGCTTAGCATGCCGCGCTTTATAAAAAATAAAAAAAGGATTTGGGCAAGCCGCACTGTAAGAAAGTCGCACAGCCGCCATATGCGCTGCATAAAGAAATATGAAGTAAGAAAAAAAAAACTTATTAGGGCGAGCTGCGCTATAAAAAAGTCACGCGACCGCCATTATTAAAACTCCAATGTGGCATGCTAATGTACTTCAAAAAGAAGGAAGAGCTAACAAACGGTAAATAACAGATCCTGAGTAACAATACATGTAACAGGTGCAGTCCTTATGGGAGAGTACAACAGGAGAAAAGGTGGTACTAAGGTGGGACCAGAAAAGAGTTTAACCAAAGAAACAAAAGCATTTGGAAAAGATAGTAAAAGGACACAATTAAAAACATGGGCGGAGCTTAATGCCCATATCCTGAATACGGCATGTCTCTAAGACACAGCACAAGCGCTGCCTAGGCGAGACCTAATAATGATTCAGCAAGGAACCAGCTGAAACGAACACTTGGAAATTTTCCACCACTGGGTTAAACAGCAAAACACACAGTACCCTAACGTTGCAGTCAAGGCCAAAAATCTTGAGAATTACTAGCATCTGAACATTCCCGACTGCGGGTGGATGATATACTTGATTACCTGGAACAATCTATGTTAATTTTAATTCTCGGCCAGTGGTTCCTAACTTGTCCTCCATGGACCCCTGGTGATCCGCAACGCCTACTTAAGAGGTCTGCGATGGTCTTAAAAAATGTATATTAATGTTAACAAATTAAAATAATTAAGTATATACAAATAAGAAAGCAAAACTGAAATTTTGAAACCCCTTTCTACATTTGATTCTGAATTAAACAAAACACTATCATTTGTTTGATGCTTACTTATTTTTGTATAGTGTTTTGAGGCTCAAATTATTGAGAGCCTTAGTGGGGATCTGGAATATCAGTAATAGTTCAGTGGGGGGGTCCACAGAAGTCAAAATATTAAAAACCGCTGTCCTAGACCTTACTCAAGGATCCAAGCAAATCCCTAAGAAAGAGACTGATAGAATGAAGCAGCTTTTGCCTCCCCTCAACATCTCTTGCTAATCAAGTTCATGAAGTGTTGTCTGCATGAAGTCTCTGCAACCTTTAAAACATACAAAAATCCTATGGCCCCCATCAGGAGTACTCTTGGGTTCATTATGCCAATTAAATAACAATACACTACTTTGCTCAGCATTATGACTAATAACAATAAGTGCACTTTAGCCAGAAAATCTGTAAACTACTTAGGGTATAGCATCAGATTAGCAAATTACGACCTAGCAAGATTTAGGCGATTCAGAACGTCCAAACTTGTAAAAAGAAGTGTTAGACTTGGCATCTTTTGGCGTGTTTCCCCTGAGTTTTTGCTTTCTGACCTCCCGGTTTTGACTCTGTTTTTGCTGGCGTAGTGTGTCTGCGCACTTTTCTCACTATTGATCAATGGTAAAGTGCAAGTGCTCCTGTGGTAAATTGTGTTATGGATTGGTGTTTCCATGATTAGATATTTGATTTACTTGTTAGTCTCTAGTAAAGTGCACTAAGTGTGCCAGGGCCTGTGAATCAAATGCTACTAATGGGACTGCAGCACTGATTGTGCCACCCACGTGAGTAGCCCTGAAAAAGTAACTCAGACCCGCCATTTCGGAGTCTGCGCGCAGTTTGTAAGTGCCATGTCGACTTGGCCAGTGCACCCACTTGCCAGTCCCTCACCTTCCCTTTTCTTACATGTCAGCCACCCCTAAGGTAGGCCCAAGGTACCCCTGTGGGCCGGGTGCAGTGTATGTGAAAGGTAGGATATGCCCTGGTGTGTGTGGCATGTCCTGATAGCGAATTACGGCCAATTTCGTTTTTCGCCATTGCAAGGATACCTGTTCCCCATAGGGCAAAATGGGGAGTTTGTTTATAACATCTTATAAACATAACTGGCCCGGTGAATTAGGTAGGAAAATAAAATTTAGTATGCTTGAACTCAGAATCTAAAGATGCATCTTTTCGTGAAGGTGATTTTTACATTCTGTGTTTGAAAATACCACTTTTAGAAAGTAGGTATTTTCTTGCTCAGTCATCCCGTGTGCCTCTGCTGGAATGTGGATTGCCTGTCTGGGTTTTGGATGACAAGGTTGGGGAGCAGGAGTGGCTACAGATAGTCTAGGTGGGTCAGAAAAGGGATGAATAGGCCTGGGCTGAAATTGGGGAAGGGGGAGGAGATTTCCTTGCACCTCAAAGGGCCTGGTCTGCCTCTGACCATGCCGTCTCCACCTCCTGCCAGAAAGTCACACCAGAGAAGGCAGAACTGGTTCTGGCTGAGCACAGACACTCTCTGCCAAAGAGATCAAAGGATTTTGGGATATAAATATTGGGGCCCAGACCCCTGAAATTTAGAACTCTTTTGGACCAAGAAGACTGCCAAGAAGAAGAGCCGTAGAAGTTGTGAGGAGGAACTACCACTTTGCTGTTTGCTTTGCTGTGTTGGCCTGCAGTGGCTGTTTCTGTCTTGGGCAGTGAAAGGACTGGACTGAACTTTCTGCAATCTACTTTGTGAGTTTCTCCAAGGGCTTGAGGTAGAGCTTGCCCCCTGTTCAAGAAGTCTCAGGAACAGCAAAGACTTCAAGCTCTCCAGCCCTCAGCACTGGGGACTGTGTTTTTTGCTGCAACAGAAGAAAAGCAACCTGACGATGACTACGACGCCGCTGCCGACTCCTTGACATGAAGGCACTGCAGAGGGCATCACAGCAATGCTGCACCGCGACCCTGGTCTCACCGATGACCCCTGCTGACACCGCCACCGAGCCGCTGCTCGCACCGCGACCTGTGGGCACCGCACCGCCTCGCTTCACGACGATGCCTTGGTATCCCCAACAACGCCGGCGCCATCAACTCCAGTTCGTCAGCCGACAACATCGCTTCAGCAACGACGACAACGCTGCTTGCACCGCGACATGCCAGCACCGCAACGAGCACCGCATTCAATTCATACCGCCACCCTGGTCTCATCGACGACACCATCTGATGCCGCCACCGAGCCGCTGCTCACATCCGCGACCTGAGGGCATCGCACCGCTGCACTTCGCACCACAGCACCCGACGCCTGCCGACGCCAGCGCTCCTGACTTCAACAGAGAGGAGATCGGTCTGCAACGCATGTGACTTCAAGGGCCCCTGAGGACTCCTGCACCGACCTCCGGATCCGACGCCTGCGGACGCCGTGCTTTCGGAAGCTCAATGAGAGGTCGCCAATGCCCTGCATTTCCAAAAGGTACTGTTTGCGGGTCTTCCCGACACCATAGCTGGCCCACAACGCCGCAGTCAGCCAGAACTGTTTGGATTTGTTTGCTCACGACGCCGTGATAGCCACGGACGGAGCCATCGACATCAAGGAACTATTTTTCAAGCATATTTTGATAACCGAAGATTTTTAAGTACTGTATTGTGGATTTTTATCGTTTTTGGTCTTGTCTTAAGTATATAAAAATATCTGATATTTTTCTAAACTGGTGCGGTGTCCTTTTGTAGTGCTTACACTGTATTACTGTTGGTTATGTGGAAATGGTTTACACACTGCCTCCAAGATAAGCCTGACTGCTCCTGCCAAGCTACCAAGGGGGTGAGCAGGAGTTATTTTAGGAGTGTAACTCCCTTATCCTGACTAGAGTGGTGGTTTCTGCCCGACTTTGGCACATGCCCAAGCCGACCAAAAATCCCATTTCTAACAAGAAGTGTAAAGCTTTCTGGGATTCCTAGGTGTTAGACGGACCGGGAGGGTCGGCCGAGGACAATGGGAGAGGTCTCCGGGGAGAGCCGTCTCCAGCGATCGTACAGATAAATAACTTCCCCCCCACAGACAGACACCACACAAGGAGAAGATTCAGCGTTCTTTATAGGCAATTTCTTACGGTACGATGAAATGGTACAAGGAGGTCTGGACTCAGGGGTCCCCTCGATTCAAGTCTCTCAAGGTGGGGAAAGGGGGTAGCGGGACAGTCTGGGTACCAGTCTGGTAGTTGAGGTGGTATGGTGGTTAGCTCACAATCCTCGAGCTCGGTGTTCTAGCTGGGACGGACCGCGGCAGCGCCAGCAGGTCCCGGTGAAGATGATCGATACACGGTCCGCGGCAGCGCCAGCAGGTCCCGGTGAAGATGGTCGGTACACGGTCCGCGGCAGCGCCAGCAGGTCCCGGTGAAGATGGTCGTTACAACGGGCCGCGGCAGCGCCAGCAGGTCCCGACGAGGATGGATGTTGCAGAAGGCCGCGGCAGCGCCAGCAGGCAGGACGATAGTTCACAAGGTAGGGCTACGGCAGCACCAGTAGTCCGTCAAGGCTGAGTTCTCTCGGTGTCTCTCGACTCCAGGATACAACTGTCGTCCTGCTCCGGAGCTGCCCTAGTTATAGGTCTGGCGCCCTTTGATGTCCGGACCCTCGCACTTGGAGGTCGGAGGGCCCGGGATGAAGGTGTCCAGACACCCAGCAGGGGGTGGAGCCAGTGCCTGGGGGAGCTGGAGGCGATCGGCACCTGGCGGGGGAGAGCCCTTGACGCTTCGTTCTCCCATTGACCTGCCAAGTGGTCCGCTCACCTCCTGGGTGGATGGTGGTGCCGGGATGTCGGGGCCGGCCAGGCCCAGGGTTAGGGTCGGGTGGAGGCCACGCGGCCTCGTGGTGCAGGGCCCAAGATGGCGGCTTGAGCCGGCCGGGGGAGCCGGTGGTGGCTCGGTCCCGTGATACATGGAGGTCCGGGGGCAGGAGTTCCGTCGGGGGACGGGGTGCGGGTGATTCTTGTGGGTCACGCCTGGCTGGCCGGGGCTTGGGCCCTGTCGTGCGGGGAGGGAGCAAGCCCTTCGTGTGGCCTGTCCAACATGCATCCCCCCCAGCTGAAGGCGGGGAGAGTCACCCATCTTCCTGGGGACTCTCCTCGTCGAGGAGGAAAAAGCGTGACAGGCCATCTGCGTTGGCGTGGTCTTGGCCCGGTCGATGTTCCACGGTGAAGTCCATTCCCTGCAGGGAGATGGACCAGCGCAATAGTTTTGGGTTCTCCCCCCGCATCTGCATCAGCCACTGCAGGGGTCGATGGTCAGTTTGTACCCGGAAGTGGGTACCGAAGAGATAGGGCCGGAGCTTTTTGAGGGCCCACACCACTGCGAAGGCCTCCCTCTCGATGGTGCTCCAGCGCTGTTCTCGGGCCAGGAGACGTCTGCTGATGAAGGCCACCGGCTGGTCATGACCCTCGGGGTTCAGCTGGGAAAGAACCGCTCCGATGCCGTGGTCGGAGGCGTCTGTCTGTACAATGAATTCCTGACTGTAATCGGGGGCCTGGAGCACAGGGGCAGTGCACAGGGCGGCCTTCAGCTTTTCGAAGGCCGCTTGACAGTCGGGGGTCCAGTTAATCCGCTTCGGCTGGTTTTTGGACGTGAGACCCGTGAGGGGCCCCACAATGCTGCCGTAGTCCCTCACGAACCGCCGGTAGTAGCCGGTGAGCCCCAAGAAGGCTCGGACCTCGGTCTGGGTGACGGGGGGCTGCCAGGACTGGATGGCAGTAATTTTAAGTTGTAGCGGGGCCACCAGCCCGCTTCCCACCTGGTGCCCGAGGTAGGTCACGGACCCTTGACCAATTTGGCATTTGCCGGCCTTAATCGTGAGGCCGGCCCGCTGGAGGGCCTGCAGGACCTCTTGGAGGTGGAGGAGGTGGTCGGACCAGTGGCGGCTGTACACAGCGATATCGTCCAGGTAGGCGGCGCTGAACTCTTCGAGCCCCGCCAAGACCTGGTTCACTAGACGTTGAAAAGTAGCGGGGGCATTCTTCATGCCGAAGGGCATGACCTTGAAGTGGTAGTGGCCATCGGGGGTAGAGAAGGCGGACCGTTCCTGAGCCCGGGGTGTGAGACCGATCTGCCAGTAGCCCGCTGTTAGGTCGAAGATGCTGAGGTAGCGGGCGGCCCCCAGCCGGTCGATCAATTCATCCGCTCGGGGGATAGGATGAGCGTCGGTCCGGGTGACAGCGTTCAAGCCCCGGTAGTCGACGCAGAATCTCAGTTCAGGTGTGGTGCCGGGGGCAGCGGCTTTGGGGACCAGTACAACCGGGCTGGCCCAGGGGCTGTCCGAGGGCTCGATGACCCCGATCGTGAGCATTTTGGCCACTTCCTCTTGGATGCAGGCCCGTACCCGATCTGGCACGCGGTAGGCCCGGTGTCGGATAGGGGGACTGTCCCCGGTGTCCACGTCGTGCAAGCACCAAGGGGTGATCCCGGGGGTGAGGGAGAACAGTGTAGTGAACCGCAGCAGGAGGTCCCGGCAGCCCTGGCGTTGCTCTGGGGTGAGGGCATCGGAGAGCCGGACCCCGTTCACGGAGCCGTCGTTCTCCTGAGTCTTCAGGAGATCCGGGAGGGGTTCGGAGTCTTCTTCCGCCCCACTGTCCGTAGCCATCAGGAGGCTGAGTTCTGATCGCACAAAGTGTGGTTTGAGTCTGTTGGTGTGGAGGACCCGGAGGGGGTTCCGGGGGGTCCCCATGTCGATGAGGTAAGTGACGGGGCTTTTGCGCACGACCACTTTGAAGGGCCCCGTCCACTTATCTTGTAAGGCACATGGTTCGGTGGGGGACATCACCCACACTTGTTGACCAGGTTCGAACTCGACGGAGGAGGCATTGTGATCGTACCATTTTTTCATGTCCTCCTGACTGGCCTCGAGGTTCGCCTTGGCCATCTCCCTGAAGCGCCGGGTCTGATTGCGTAGGGCCAGGAGGTACTTGAAGACGTCTGGAGGGGTCTTTAGGGGGGCCATCTCCCACCCTTCTTTGACCAGGCTGAGGGGCCCTCGCACAGGGTGCCCGTACAGGAGTTCGAAAGGGCTAAAGCCGAGGGACTTCTGGGGAACTTCTCGATAGGCGAAGAGGAGGCACGGGAGTAGTACATCCCACTGGCGACGGAGGGGCTCTTCCAATCCCCCAATCATCCCCTTGAGGGTGCGGTTGAATCGCTCCACTAGTCCGTTCCCTTGGGGGTGATAGGGGGTCGTGAATCGGTAGGTGACCCCGCACTGTTGCCAGAGGGACTTCATATATTTTGAGATAAAGTTCGTGCCTCGGTCGCTGACGACTTCTCGGGGGAAGCCCACCCGGGAGAAGATCCCCATTAGGGCCCGGCCAACCACCGGAGCTGTTACAGTTCGTAGGGGCACCGCCTCGGGGTAGCGGGTGGCGTGGTCCACCAGTACCAGGATGAACCTATGTCCTTGTGCCGTGCGGGGGTCCAGGGGCCCCACAATGTCTATTCCTACCCTCTCGAACGGGGTGGTCACCACTGGGAAGGGTTGCAGAGGGGCTTTCAGCTTACGGCCGCTCTTCCCACTGGCCTGGCACGTGGGGCAGGACCGGCAGTGGTTAAGGACGTTGTTCCGCATCTTCGGCCAGAAAAAGTGAGTCACTAGGCGACTGTAGGTTTTGTCCTGGCCCAGGTGTCCAGCCAGGGGGACATCGTGGGCCAGAGTTAGTAGGAAGTCTCTGAAGCGGAGAGGTACCACCAGCACTCGACTGGCCCCTAGCTCTGCGATTCTTTGTTCGCTGTATAGCAGGTCGTTATCCCAATAGACCCAATGAGTTCCGGTGGAGTCCCCTGCGCTCTGGGCGCTGGCTTGCCGGCGGAGTCCCTCGAGGGAGGGGCAGGTCTTTTGCTCCTGGCGGAACTGTTCTTGGGTGGGCCCCCCTTCTTGACGCCACTGAGCCAGGCCGGGAAGGTCCGGGGGTTGCGCGGCCCCTTCGGCCGTTGGTTCTGGGGGGTTGGCCTCGTCGTTGTCCTCTACAGGGGCGACCGGGGGCGGAGGTGCTGGCCATTCTGATCGGGGGACGGCACGGGCGGCCATGGACCGGGTGGTTACGCAGGCCCAGTCCGGGAGGCCCAGCATCCCCAGGTGCTCTCTTCTTTCGACGGTGGCCCACGGGGAACTCTCAAGGTCATTCCCCAGGAGGCAGTCCACGGGGGCATCATCCCGGACCGTCACCTTCAACAGGCCGGAGACCCCTCCCCATTCGAAGGGGACGCAGGCCATCTGACACAGACTTTCGGAATTGTCGGCGGAGCGGACGGGGCAGAGAATGTTCGGAATGATCTGCTCGGGCTTCACCAGGTGACAGCGGACGGCCGTCACACTGGCGCCTGTGTCACGTAAGGCCTCGGCCCGACGTCCATTAATGGTCACCCACTGGCCATATTTCCGGGTGTTGGCGGGTAGGGGAGCCCGCGGGACCATGTCTTTTCCCCCTAGGCACGCTAGGACCATGGCGGCCGGTTCCCACTCCTGCTGGGCCGGCTCATATTCTTCCTGTTCCTCTGATAGTCGTTCTCCCCCCAGGGCGGCGGCAGCTACCTGGCGGGGCTTTGGTGTTTGGTTCTGCGGGCAGCTCGGGTCATTGGCGTAGTGGCCGACTCGCTGGCATCGGTGGCACGTGACGTTGGCTCGGAACCCCGGGCGCATCGGGGGGTTGCCCCGGCCGGCCGGGGGCGTGGTGCTGGCCACGGGTGTCGCCGGGATGGTGTCTCTCCCTCGCCCCTGGCCTCCTCCTCCTCCCCGGGGACGGTGCTGGCCTGGGTTGTTTCGGTTTTGCTCGTGTGGTCCTCTCCGGCCCACTCGGGTGCTTTCCCATCGGTCAGCTTCGGCGGCGAGTTGCCGGGGGTCAGTCAACTTACTGTCGAGGAGGTGCTGCCTGAGCTCGACGAAACAGTTGTTCGACAGGTGCTCCCATACCATAAGGTTAAAGAGTTGCTCGTAGGTCGTTACATGGCTCCCCTTGATCCAACCCTCGAAGGCTCGGCTGAAATAGTTGACGTACTCTACCCAAGTTGTACCCGGGATCCGGGTGCAGTCTCTGAACCTCTGGCGGTACATCTCGGGCGTGAGGCCGTAGCGGGTGAGGAGGGCAGCCTTCATGTGGTCGTAGGACGACATCTGGTGATCTGGGAGCTGCAATAGGGCATCGCGGCCTTCGTTGAAGAACCTCCCCCATAGTCCGGCTCCCCAATCACTCCGGTCGATCCGGTGGGAGGTCATGGCGATCTCGTAGGCTTTGAACCACTGTTGTATGTCGTCTTCTCGGACATATTCTCGGACAACATCCTTGGGGATGTGGACTTTTTTCTCGGTTGCTCCCGGGGTGTGCGGTCGCTCAGGCACCCCCGGTTCTTTATTCTGTTTCCGAAGTTCTATTTCCGCCAGTTTGCGCTCGTGTTCGAGTGTTATTCTTTTTTCCTCGAGCTCTCTCTGTCTCTGTTTTTCTTCTCGTTCTTCTCGGAGCCGCAGATGTTCTAGATTTAGTTTCTGCTCGGCTAACTTTAGTTCACCGTCCATCTTGAGTCGTGCCATTTCCAACTCATGTAATCTGGTTCTTTCTCTTTCTTGGATCTCCTCCTGCGAGAGGCCCGTTCCCCGCTCCTCGGGAGCCGTGGCGTTCCCCTCTGGTGCGACACTGTTTTGGTCGGGTGATCCGGTGACCCCAGTTTCTGCCCACGACTCAAGGGCGCGCTTCAAATCGTCTTTGGTACTCAGGCCGGTGGTAGCAATGCCTAGTTCCATGCAGAATTGTTTAAGTTCGCGGTGGCTATATTCTTCCAACTTATCCATTTGGAACTTGTCAGTGGAACCGCTATCTTTGGCTGACATTGTGGTTTTGTCGTGGGGTGAGCTACTCTCTGTACGATTACGCGTTGATTCGGATCGCGCCGCTGGCCACCAATGTTAGACGGACCGGGAGGGTCGGCCGAGGACAATGGGAGAGGTCTCCGGGGAGAGCCGTCTCCAGCGATCGTACAGATAAATAACTTCCCCCCCACAGACAGATACCACACAAGGAGAAGATTCAGCGTTCTTTATAGGCAATTTCTTACGGTACGATGAAATGGTACAAGGAGGTCTGGACTCAGGGGTCCCCTCGATTCAAGTCTCTAAAGGTGGGGAAAGGGGGTAGCGGGACAGTCTGGGTACCAGTCTGGTAGTTGAGGTGGTATGGTGGTTAGCTCACAATCCTCGAGCTCGGTGTTCTAGCTGGGACGGACCGCGGCAGCGCCAGCAGGTCCCGGTGAAGATGATCGATACACGGTCCGCGGCAGCGCCAGCAGGTCCCGGTGAAGATGGTCGGTACACGGTCCGCGGCAGCGCCAGCAGGTCCCGGTGAAGATGGTCGTTACAACGGGCCGCGGCAGCGCCAGCAGGTCCCGACGAGGATGGATGTTGCAGAAGGCCGCGGCAGCGCCAGCAGGCAGGACGATAGTTCACAAGGTAGGGCTACGGCAGCGCCAGTAGTCCGTCAAGGCTGAGTTCTCTCGGTGTCTCTCGACTCCAGGATACAACTGTCGTCCTGCTCCGGAGATGCCCTAGTTATAGGTCTGGCGCCCTTTGATGTCCGGACCCTCGCACTTGGAGGTCGGAGGGCCCGGGATGAAGGTGTCCAGACACCCAGCAGGGGGTGGAGCCAGTGCCTGGGGGAGCTGGAGGCGATCGGCACCTGGCGGGGGAGAGCCCTTGACGCTTCGTTCTCCCATTGACCTGCCAAGTGGTCCGCTCACCTCCTGGGTGGATGGTGGTGCCGGGATGTCGGGGCCGGCCAGGCCCAGGGTTAGGGTCGGGTGGAGGCCAAGCGGCCTCGTGGTGCAGGGCCCAAGATGGCGGCTTGAGCCGGCCGGGGGAGCCGGTGGTGGCTCGGTCCCGTGATACATGGAGGTCCGGGGGCAGGAGTTCCGTCGGGGGACGGGGTGCGGGTGATTCTTGTGGGTCACGCCTGGCGGGCCGGGGCTTGGGCCCTGTCGTGCGGGGAGGGAGCAAGCCCTTCGTGTGGCCTGTCCAACACTAGGGCATTGATTTCCTTTCCTACACAGGGCAATACACAGGAAAAGAAGAAGTATTCTAGGAAAAACGCTTCTCAGAAATCTCCAGACTTTAGCAAAGGTTTTGTTTTACAAACAATGTGAGAGATCAGGGGCCTCGATTTCTATTGTCCCAAATTGTGTACAGAGAAGAATAGACAGAGCTAAATGTAAGAGGCAAATGACAATTCTGCCAACATAACTATGCAACAGTTGAGGAGGAATGTTTGGAGACAAATAAGCTAATGTCCCTAGACTACTTTAATTCAGGGATGTGGAAATCCTATAGCCCGACACCCAGGACATATTGTTTGGGGTCAAGGGCAACAAGTTTTCATGTGTATTTTGTCCTTGGGACAAGTAGGCCTAGCCCTCTGCAGCACAAACCTTTTGGCTACCAGTTTGCAGTACTCCATAATTGATCAGGGAAGGCCACTGTCTGCAGTAAGGTGATATTGTTGTTTATATGTTAATGCTGTTCAATCTTGTATTTATGGGTCAGTAATTGAAAGCCTTTATTATTAGGGCGAGTGCTCTAAGTAAATGTTGTAAGCTCTAACTGCACTACTGACAGTGGTTCCAGTATACCAATGTGTACACATGTTTTCAAAGTTTAGCAATATGAAGCTATGTATAATGCTCCCAGAATGCTCTCTGATTTGATGCAAATATTTTCAGAATCTTGAAAGCAAGATTGATAATTCTTTGCTTTCAAAATAAAATGTTCATAAAAAAATGAAAGCAGGAAAAAAACATTTTGATAAACTACTGTAAAATTTCAGGTACCATTTCTTTGCAGCATCAGTTAGTAACATGTGTTGATGCATGCTAGTATTTCCCAAAACTATTCACAATGAAATATCAGTGTAACCAGTTTCAATAAGATAATGGGAAACAAAAATAAACGAGCATTGGCAAAGCCAATAGGTCTGAAATTGGTGGTCAGCTTTTTAGTTTTGTCAATGTGTGAATTGTTTAGGAATGTTTTTTGTAAAACATTATTGGTGTGGGAGCTGTCGGGCCCTCCCCATTATAACAAACATTGGCAAAACCAAAAATAGTTTTTAGTCTCAAAAAGCACACATTGCCACAGTAGTTACTGGCACTGAACAAAACAACTTTGTGTGTGTATATGCTCCTTGTGAAAGAGCAGAATACTGCCACTCACAGTGAAGCTAGCCGATACAGAGGGACAGGATTTTAATAAACGCAAAAGGTCATAGTCAACGCCAAACCAAATTTGGGGCCCAATTATTACAGAAAGTCTCAAAAGTGCACCCATGGTATATGTCCTTGCAATAAATGCAGCTATACGGCTTTCATGTATTCCCACAAATGTACAGAAGTAGGACAAGAAATAGTACTCCTAGAAAATATTTGTGAACTGCATTTTAGCATGAGCAAATGTGCATGTGTAGATTTGCTCATGCAAAAATCTGAGTATGTGCAAGTTCACTTTCCCTCCAACGACTTTTTTCCCAACTCTGGAAGAAGGTTTATGTCTGCCATTGTCAGGAGTAAATTTCCAACATTTCTCAGTATGGGAAAAGATTGGAGAAGAGTTGTTGAAAACCCTTAAAACATGCACGTTAGTAGGTTTGCACAAACTCAAAAGGGCATTCTAACCCTGGAACTATTGCTTACCACTACCTTCAGCCCCAATATGTAGATCTGTGGAAACTTGGCAACAAAAGGGGATTGCAAGTATTCAAACACCACTATGGTATTAGCCCTGGCATAATCGGAGAGGCTATATCAAATCTCTTATATAAGGAGATTGCTGCCATAATTTGTAGCAGTACTACATTACACCAAAGGGACAAGTGGATTTTGTTACAGGACAAGTAGGTTTATGAAGCAACCTGCCCCATGGACAAGTAGATATTTTATTAAATGCCACACCCGTTAATTATTTTGACGGCCTGTTTTATGTTCATTGATCATGGCCACCTAGTCTCAGTCTCCGGATATAAGGACGTAACCCCTGTATCTTGCAATGGTTGTCTCTATTTCACAATTATTCCACAGTTCAACATATAAAAGAGGGCATGCAGATCAATGTAGGTTACCTCTCTTGGTATGTGACACCATGTGTCACGGAAATGCTATGATGGGCTCATTGTTTTTAAGACTTAGTCACTGCAGATAAGCACCATGTATATGTTTACTTCAGTAGATTCCTGGTACCACCAAAGATTGCAAAGTCCTTGTACAGTGCACAAAGTTCGCTGCAAGAGAGAGTTCTCTTGGATCAAATGGCACAAGAGCACTTCTTGGAACAGCAAGATAGCACTGATGGGTTTCACTTCACAGCCAAGGCTCACTGGGCGTTGGTCAGCCAATAGTGTTGCCTTTCATGGGATGGAAGTTGGTACAGATTCCTAGGATGGGTCAGAAGAGATGATTCAGGCCAGACTGCAAGACTACTGACCCCATGTGAGCTCTGACAGGGCCTGGCTTCATTTTCACCACAGGCAGGTGGGACTGATGGGAGCCCTGTGACAGATAGGCTGTGGAGTGTGAGAGAAGCGGCCCCCTCTGGAGGCCTTGAGTGCCTCCATGCCTACCTGAGACTCTGTTCAGTGCACATGGGACACTGCTGAGGAGGGGAAGATGGTGGCAGACCTATGTTGCACCATGAATGGACTAGAGCCAGGGTAGTACGCTGCAGCCTGTGCTTCCGGAGGGTTATAGGAAACCCTGGCATAAACAAATGCACCCCGGTGGGCCTGAATGCATGGAGCTGTGGTGGTACTGAAGTGCTGGGCATGAGGAAGTCTCAGGAGGAGGCAGGTAATAACTACCGGAGGATAATAGCGTTGCTTTCTCTCTGATGAGTCACAATACGTTTGTGGCTATTAACAGAGAAGGAACCAATGTTGAAAATGCTGCTAAAAGAAGCAAATACCAAACCACAGGAGCAGAGAGGATTTTTTCAACTAGAGGCCCACCAACCCCAATGGTCTCATGTTGTAGACAACAACCATGACATAGAAACTGGAAACTGCTTGATCTGAGTTGAGACCGTTATAATGGTAACGTAGTGGGACTTAGAGGATACTACTGAACCAACCATGAAGGGACCGTTGGAGGAGTCCTGGCTAACCCATGTGGAACTGGATACAGATGCCTAGAAGTAGCACGCTTCAAAGCTGGAAAAGGCAGTGGATAAACAAAGTGAGATTCTCCAGAGATTTGAAAAATTGGCCTATACATAAGTCGCCTGTCTAGAGGTGAAGGTCGAATTGCTAGAGAACAAGGCTTGTGCAACAAAGCTCCCTCTCTTGGGGTTCCCTAATCAAACTTACTACTCCAAATTGAAGACCATGATTCAGAACTTTTAAGAGGGTGTGGTCTTAAACAGAAATAGAGATATTTATTACTGTGTTACAAGCTTACTCCCTGACTAACAAACTCTCTACAGGAGAGACAAGTGCTTTGGGGACAGTTCATATGGAGATGGGGGAACCATAAGCAGTAAGCAATGATCACAAGCACTGTTTCCAAATTGAAAGAACTGATCATTAGAGACCCTAATATCCAAATATTTCCAGACATGAACCTGATAACCCTGAAACCCAATCACCGAAAAAGATTAAGAAGGTACTCCTGTTCATGAGACTTGAGGGATCACTGTGGTAATCTGCCTAAGTGAGTCAGGGAAAGGGGAAAGCACGTTATTGTTTTCTAATCAAAGGCCACCAGGATATCCTAAAAGCTAACAAGTCTGAGACTAAGATCTCATTAACATAGGATAATAAGTCATGGTAACAGATCATATGAGGTGATGTTTTGGTGTGAATTATGTATCTGATGTTTTCTTCGTAAGTGAGCTGGTTGCTTTTCAATTTCACTTGGGGTATATGTCTAGATTTTGTGTTGGCAGTATAACCAATTGCTTAGTGGAGCTTACCATGCAACTGGTTTCTCCTCCCACAAACCCCATGTTCTAGCTGGAATTTTTCTAGACTGAAAGTGTTGAGAATCTGTTTGAGAATTTTAGATGTTTCTCATACGATATTGGTATATTTCACAGTGCCTGCAGGGATAATACACAGAGAAGTTTAAATGAAAATTTTATGGACTATAGTAGTATCTTGGCCTTGATATAATTTTTTCTTTCAATTAAATGACAACCTTAAAAGAGTCAGTCTTGTGGCAGAGAGCTGATTGTAATCAATAGAACCAGGAGCTCTCCAAGGTTTGAGACAAAGAGGACGAGCCAAAAGAAAAGAAGAACATAGACAGGTCCAATCGGACAAGACTTCACGGCTTCCATTCTGAAGATAAGATGCACAATACAAGACTCCCTAAGCAGGAAATGAGTAATCAAAACATCTCAGAAAGCACTGTGGTGCTTTGCTGCTGCTACTGGAATTACCGACTGACATGACAATACCACAAGGGCATGATTGCTGCTGAAGAGATGTGGAAGTTCACCTATATATGTCATGAGTTGTATTTCTTATGATGCCATCAGGGTCAGAAGTCAGAAGTCTCTTTTCTCTGTTCTGGGTCCATCAGCATATACCATGGATTCATGTGATGTCATCATAGTGTCATTTCCATTGTGGGGTTGTTATGCTTGTTAGGTGTTTTGAAATCTGCTCAAAGAGCATATGCTCCTCAACTAAAGTACATGTTTGAAAATCTTGTCCAAAGTAACTCCTTGACTTCATATATCAAAAAAATGTCTTTCTCTTGCCAACTTATCTTTGAATATGATCAAAATAATTAAAACATTGCTCCAGGAAGAACTCAGATATTCTTTGTATTCCTTTTGATCATGAAAAATGTGAAGAAGAACCACATTTTCTAATGAAGTGTGTGTATTGTAGGACTCTTAAAAAATCAATCAATTTTACTCCAGGCGCTATGGGGAGCTGCTAGAAATTTACATTTATTTTTCGTAAAGTATTTATGATCTCCTAAACATGGCAGATGAATGCAGTATGTAATTAAAAAAACATCGAACTCACTGAAAAAACACAGTTGGAGAGTAGTTATGTTACAGTGAACGCAATACCGAAAAAGTCAGTTATGGGATGCATTTCAAGATGCACAACACAACTCAAACCACTGCTCCATTCGTCTTTTTGTTGGACCTCTATTTCTTTTAACATATGCCATCAGCAAAGTGCCAGGTTAATAACTTTCATTTTTGCACTTAGTTTCATAATAAATAGCCACTTAAAAACCTCAGTTAAAGGGTAGTTATGGTTGAGTGAACATAAAACCAAAAAAACTCTGTTGTGGTATGCAATCCATAACTCATGCACCCTGCCATGCTCAGTAAACCGCTTTGCGGATGGCATCTGTTAAAAGAAAGGTAGGCCCAATGAAAGACTGGGCTCAGAGCTAGATCAATCTCAATGTCTAGTGATTTATCCAGACCACTGGTATTCTTGAAGGGCCAAAAAATCGAATACTTTTGTGTAGGGTGAAAGCTCAGCGTCATCAGTGTCCCCATGGAAATCTGGGGAACTGTTGGTCCATGATGGAGCTGAAAACATTGTGGATTGTGCCTGAATATTGACATAACATTGGGTGGTTCTTGATATTCATATTGTTCCTTGCCTAGGAGACGCTGATCCTCACTTGACAGGTGGCAATAGAGCTTTTTGAGGTGTTGGTGTAGGAGGTTGGAAGTAGGAATGGTGCTGGAAAGCGGTGCCAGCCTGGAATCAACATCCGGATTGGCAATTCCTACTGCGTCCCAGTATGGGATCGGAGCTAGATGACATTGGGAGGAACATGTACAGCACCAGGGCAACTATTGGCACTGAAGGGCGATGCCGAACCAAGCTCCAAATGGTCCCAAGAGACAGTCAGATGCACCAGAGGGAACTGCTGCGCTCTTGAACATCTATAGCACTGCGGGAAAAAGGCTGGGTCCGCCCCCAATGTCGGGAACTCAGGGTACACCAGCATTGTTATGGGTGATGAAAGCCAATGCCGGGAACTTAGTGTACACCGGCATTGTTATGGGTGGTGGGAGTGATAGCATCAATGTTGGCAAAGTCCTAGGGGACAATGCCTCTAAGTCTGGTGTGGAGGAGTAGTGCGAGGTAGAAACTTAGCTTCGGATTTCGAACTTCTGAAAGAAAAGTAGTGCTTCGTTTTCTTCTAATGACTTCTCTTCTTTTACCTAGGGGATTAGAAGGAGCGAGATTTAGATCTGGACCTCGCCCTAGTTTTAGATCGTGACCTTGAACTTCACTATCCCTTCCGTTTCACCCTAGCACAGTTCATTAAGATCTTTGCCTCCAACTCATTGATGGCCTTCAGATAATTTAGGAGGCCGAGGTCACAAGATGACTAGTCATTCCTGAAACCAAGGCAGCACATAGAATCTTCACGTTGATCTGTAATGGACATTTGCCCATCACACCCACAGAAGAGTTTTAACCCAGACGTCTTTGTTGGGACATATCCCTAGCACTGTATCAAAAACGTTTGGAGAGCAAAAATCTCTTCACCTCAGAGTTGAGGGAAGAAGCTCCAGACCCATGATGAAAGGTGTGGAAAAACAGGAATGATGTGGTAGCTGAAGCCAGGGACATCCCCACGAATCCAAATCCGAAGTCGAGACTGAGGCAGTGTTCCTTACCTATGCCGAGGAGCTATGTCAGAAGTTTCCAGATCCAGTCTGGCACCTAGAATATCCAAAGGAGAGGAATCTGCAGGTAGAGGTATCCATCAGAAACTACTATTCAGAATATAGGAAAAGCCACATCTCTGTTCTGTTGTGTTCTGATGTGTCTTAGATATTTACAGACTGGCCAAAGTACTTCTTTGACTCTGCAGCTTTTAGGATGAGCCTTACAGTACTACAATTATCATCAGCCATTTTGGCCAATCATGCTCAACAGGTAAAACTAGTTTCTACTCACCCAATCATCTCATCTTATCATCAAATGTGCTGGCTTCTTAGCCTCTAATATCAATATGGCACTGCAAGATATCAACATGTGTTACCTGCACAACAGCATCTGAAAGAGACAGTTAGTTATAGGTTCCTTACCTTTAGCATTACCCCCAGGCATCAAATTGGATCCGGAGAATTATTTCTTAGCAGTACCCCTGCGCGTCGGTAGATGGGGTCGGTCGACTCTGCATCCGTCGTCGGCATTGTGTTTGCCGGAATGACGTTGCGGTGCCTATTTAGATGCCGCCTCTGCGCTCTGACGTCAGTTCTATCATTTTCCGTGCCAGCTAGCGCAGATCCAGAGAGAGCTACCCTTTTAGTCACTTTTTGACTAACCCTTTTTTGACTTTTGTCAACTTCTTTTTTGAGTCTTCAACTCCTGGTGCACGAGGGATGTCCCATTGTCGGACCATCTTCAAGCCCTGCCACGCCTGTCACACACTGATGTCTGTGACGGACCTGCACCTCATGTGCCTCTGGTGCCTGGAGCGCAACCACGATCCGAAGTCATGCTCCGACTGCCGGGCCATGAATCCAAAGTCTTTGTGGGGCGGTCCTGAAAACACTTGGAGGCCCGGCAGTCAGCTCCGCGTCGTTCCCGGTCTCGAGACCAGTCGCAAAGCCCCCACACTTCAACGCACTCCAACTCCCCTAAGTCTCAGGCAAGTCGAAGCACAAAAAGTTGGCGAAGAAGCACCGGCACTCTTCGCCTTCTCCCCGTCGGTCGGCTGACGCGGCACGGGATCTGGAGCGTCATCACTCAAAGGCTCCGTCTTCGGTGCCTGGTTCTAGGACAACTCCTCACCTCCCTCAGTTTCTGTGAGCCGGAGCATCCCCTGCCCAGCTTTGTGCATTTTACGAAGCCCTCCACACCATCTTTGGGCAGCCTGACTCCACTGGCGGGCCGGGTCCTGGGCCTTCGATGCCGGGGTGCCGGAGGACCCCCGAGGATCCAGGCCTGGATTTGGACCTTACTCGACCTTCCCCGGTGCCGATTCCAGCGACGACGCCCCTGGCGCCGGTCGTGCCCCCAACTGACGTCATACCCTGCCTCACCCCTATGATGGAACCGGAGCCGGATTGACGTCAGCTGCCGTCGAATCCGACACCGGAGGGTACTTTTGTTCCCCTTTTCATTCCTGGTGTTCCCTATGGAACAGAAAGTGGTGATGACGGTTGGGAGGGGTCATCTGACCCTTCAACAGACCAGGTTAAAGAGCCAGACTGGAGAGAGGACCTGAGTGATGCCAGTGGTCTGGACACTTCCCCAAGACCTTCGCATGCTTTCTCCCCCTACCGTGGCTACGGAAGAGGGAGCGTCTTATGCTGTGGTGGTGCGAAGGGCAGCTGAGGTCCTGGCGCTCCCTTCAGTGGCGGTCAAGACTAACCTGACAGAGGTGCTTCAACCGCCGGTAACCACCTCCGAATGCCTTTTGCCGTACAACAAAGACCTCACTAACGTCCTTCTGGGCACCGCCACCGCCCGGCTCTGGGTGACCCAGTTTTCCTCAACCAACACCCTTCCCCGAGAGCTTGGTAGTCCAAGCATCGTCCTCCAAGGGCGCATTCTCTTCTGCTCCCCCAGACAGGGAATCCAAGAAGCTGGATCATCGTGAGAAGCGCATGTTCTCTTCCTGCAGCTTGGCACTGCGGTCCGTGAATACCGCCTGCTTCTTGGGCCGATACACCCATACCATCAGGGATACAGTTGTGCAGGTGCTGCCTCAGTGCCCGGAGGAGGCCCGGGCCGATCTCTCCCAGGCAGTGGCAGATAGGAGGGACGCAGCCAAATTCACGATAAGCTGTGGACTGGATACCATCGACTCACTAGGCAGAACAATTGCCATGTTGGTAGCCCTTCGGCGCTACGCATGGTTGAGGGCATCTGGCTTTTCTGGGGAGGTCCAGTCAACATTGCTGGACAGGCCCTTTGATAGCCGTCGCCTTTTTGGCGACAAAGCAGACTCGGCACTGGAGCGCTTTAAGGATTCTAGAACTACGGCCAGATCCTTGGGCCTCGCAGCATCGTGCCATCCACATCAGTGTGCTTTTCGCCCCTTTCGCGGCTACAGGTAGCTATCGAGAGGTTTCCTACACCAGAAGTAGGTTGTGGTTGATACTCCCGCTACTTTCTGGTGCCCAAGAAGGAAAAAGGCCTGCGTCCTATCCTAGATCTCAGGGCCCTAAACTTTTCCTCCGGAAGGAGAAGTTCAAAATGCCAACCTTGGCTCAGGTCCTGTCTGCCCTTGACCCTGGAGACTGGATGGTGGAGCTGGACTTGCAGGATGCCTATTTTCACATTCCCGTCCTCCCAGCCCACAAACGCTACGGTTCACGGAAGGCCACGAGCATTTTCAGTTCACCGTGCTCCCCTTTTGCCTTACCAGTGTCCTTCGGGTGTTCACGAAAATGATGCCGGTGGTCGCAGCTCATCTGCGCAGACTAGGGGTTCCAGTCTTCCCCTATCTCGACGACTGGCTGTTGAAGGCGGGCTCGCCCCAGGCTGTCGTCTCCCACCTCGAGACTACAGCGGACCTCCTGCATTCACTGAGGTTCACTATCAACGTGCTGAAGTCACACCTGACTCCCTCTCAGACGCTCCCTTTCATCTGAGTTTTCTGGACACGGTGCAGTTTCGGGCCTATCCTCCCGAGCAGCAAGTCTGGGATATTCAGGATATGATACTGATGTTTCAGCCTCTATCCCTTCTGCATCCTGCTGGTAGATCATGCCACACAGCATATGCAGGCTCTGCAGTGGGACCTGCAGTTCCAGTGGGTGTAGCATCAGGAGAATCTATGTCCAGATCTCGGAGAGAACTGCACAACAACTGCAGTAGTGACTAACAAACCAAGCTTGGGTCAGAGGCAGATCCCTCTCCCTTCTCCAACTAGATGTCACAGTGGTGACAGATGCGTCCCTCCTGGGATGGAGTAGCCGTCTGGGAGAGGTAGAAATCAGCGGAGTCTGGTCTCCGGCGCAGCCCGGGCACCGTATGAACCTTCTGGAATTACGGGCCTGGCACTAAAGGCATTCCTTCCCTCTCTAAAGGGGAAGGTAGTGCAGGTGTTCACGGACAGCACCACCGCCATGTGGTACTGCAACAAACAGGGCGGGGTGGTGTCATGGTCCCTATGTCTTGAGGCTCTTCGTCTCTGAACATGGCTGGAACATCAGGGCATGACACTGGTGACTCAACACCTGGCAGGTTCTCTGAACGCTATGGTGGACGAACTCAGCCACCGGTAAATGCTAGATCACGAATGGCGTCTTCACTCGGAGGTGGTGCAAGGTCTCTTTCAGCAGTGGCGAGAGCCTTGGTTAGATCTGTTTGCCCCGAAGAGAACGTGCAATGTCAGCAATGCTGCACAATGGAGTTCCCAAGGCGGTACTCGCTTAGCGACGCTTTTCGTCACAAGTGGAACTGAGGCCTCCTGTACGCCTTTCCGCCTGTACCACTTCTGCCCAGAGTGCTGAAGAAGATCAAGCGCGATCGGGCCCAAGTTATTGTAGTGATTCCGAACTGGACAGGAAGCTTCTGGTACCCAGAGCTCCTGAGCATGGCCATCGATCCTCCACTCAGACTGCCTCTTCGGGAGGATCTTCTGTTGCAGCAGCAGGGGAGGGTCCTTCACCCGAACCTGTCCAGCCTCCACCTCCTTGTGTGGAGACTGAGCAGCGACATTTGACAGCTTTTCACCTTCCATCTGAAGTCGGTAATGTCATCTTTGCAGCCGGGCATCCCTCCACTAAAACGATATACGCCTGCCAGTGGAATATATTTGTGGCATGGAGCACAGCAAAGGCTGTGCATCCCCTTTCTGCCCCTCCTTTAGGAGGTTCTTTTGTACATACTTTCTTTGGCTGAGAAGTGCTCTACCCTGGGCACTCTTAAAGGCTATCTTGCAGCCATCTCTGCTTTCCTTTGGCTACCAAATAAGCCGTTTTTGTTCAAGTCCCCTATTGTAAATAGATTCTTTAAGGGCATTACTCATCTCTTTCCACCATCTCCTTTCGTAATGCCCCAGTGGGACTTGAATCTTGTCTTAATTATCTTATGTGCTCTCCCTTCGAGTCTCTTCACAACTGTCCTCTCAGGCTCCTCACACTGAAGACAGCTTTCCTTGTTTCCATCACCTCTGCTCGCAGGGTGAGTGAGCTTTAACTCTTTCTTCTAAGCCCCCTTTCTCCTCTATGCATCCGGACAAAGTGGTGTTAGGATGAGACCATCGTTCCTTCCAAAAGTGGTTACACCTTTTCACATTGGACAAACCATTACTTTGTCCACCATTTTCCAACCTCCGCACCTTTCCACGGTGGAAGAGAGACTCCACCGTCTGGACCCTAAAGGTGCGCTGTCCTTCTACCTTGACCGCACAAAAGATTTCTGGGTGGATGATCAACTCTTCGCTGGCTATGTAGGTGCCAAGAAAGGTCGGGCTGTTCCAAAGCGTACCATCTCTAGATGGGTTGTCTTTTGTATTGAAATCTGTTACAATTTGGCGAAAAAGGAACCTCCAGTGGGGCTTCGAGCTTATTCCACAAGAGCTATGGCTGCCACCACAGCTCTTGCACATAGAGTTCCACTCCTTGACATCTGTCAGGCAGCCACGTGGGCATCCTTGCACACGTTGACCAGACATTACTGCCTGGACAGCCAAGTCCGGAGGGACGGCTATTTTGCTGGTTCTGTCCTTCAGGACTTTCTGGTGTGAACTTGGTTCGCAGACCCTCCTCTGGGGTAGGTATTGCTGGGGTATCTATTCTAAAGGTAAGAAATCTATAACTAACTGTCTCTTTCAGATGAACAAGTTACTTACCTTTGGTAATTTTGTATCAGTAAGAGACATAGGTTAGTTATAGATTCCTTACCGCCCCACCCTTTCTCCCTGCTCTGCAAACTGACTTCTAGGGACAGGGACTCCCTTGCAGGGCCCTAGTTTAGCGCACCAGCGGTCACTGTCTTGCATGGCTCTGCGATTCTGGCATGGAAAATGGTGTCAGAACTGATGTCAGCACACAGGGGTGGCGTCCAAATAGGCACCGGGACGTCATCCCAGCAAACAGGACGCCGACTGATGCGGAGTCAACCAACGCCACTTATTGACGTGCGGGTGTACTGCTAAGAAAAAATTCTCCGGATCCAGTCTGACGCCTTGGGGTAATTTTAAAGGTAAGGAATCTATAACTACCCTATGTCTCTTTCGGATTCATCGTTACCGAAGGTGAGAAACTTGTTGGTTAATGCAGGTGATCATTAGACCATCTACACAGAATACTGCAAACACGCAATGATAGCTAACACTTTTTACATCTCACTGTTATTCCTATGTTTTGGTTGTAACTGATAACATACACAATACTAAACAATAACAAACATCAGACACAACAGCACAAAGAGAACTTGAAAAGGAGGAGTGAATAATACCTGGCAGAAGGTATCAAGTTAAGAATGCCATTGAGAATATAACTAAAGTCGGCATGGTCCTGTGCCACAAGTGCCACCAGAGCCTCGCAGCAGGCTGTCCTCACCACCACATTGTCACTGCAGCATTTCTCCCACAGGAGATTTAAAGCAGGGGTCTGAAATTGAAATAAAAAGAGTCAGAGTGAAAACCCCTAACTACATCAGCAGTAAACAGACAATGTAGCCATTTGACAATAACACATGACTATATTAATTTGTTTTGTTGAAGAACAAATATTGCATGGAAGTATTTATTCTATTAACTGAACAGCTTGGTATGATTCCTAGCCTACTATGCCAATAATGCACATACAACTTTGTTACCTCTGCTCTTTACCCAAACCCCTGGTCGTATGAACGAGTCCACGTGTTCTGAACTGGCGGCCGCAACATTTCTCCTCATGTCGCGGCTAGCAAATCAGAGTGCAAGCTCCCGCAGAACTCGCAGCAGCAAGTTGGCTGACTGGAAAAGAGACCCTCTAGACAAATCAGATTGCTCTGTTATTTAAAGTTGTGTGCTCGCGGGACTCCTGCAAGAGTGCCGCAAACCTAATCATCCAGATATACATACATTTAGAACCTTAATTTCTCAAAAAATACCAACTGGATTTACACCAAATCACAAAAAGCATGCTTTAAAGAGATATTTGGTGTAATTCCGTTCAGCCGTTGGGCTGTAAGGCTACTCAAAAATCCCTATGGAAACTGCATTGGGAAATTGCATTTTTTCTCGACCCCAGCTTGATGGTTCACCCTGAAACTTTCAAGGAAAGATTGATAGTGAATGAATTTTTTTTAATGAAAGTTTCGCAGGAAAATACAATTTTTTTTTTCTGCTCCAAAGGTTGTCCACCTGGTGAGTAGCACTCGATCAGCAGCTTTATTTAGGATAGGCAGGGATGAGGATCCGCTTGTAGAAGCCGCTCCGTAATGGAATTGCCTGACGCGTCTTGAAGCTCCATATGCTTCTCTTCAGAGGCTTGAACGGAGACGGTGTGTGCAAATGCTGAACCCACTTCGCACATTTTACTGTATCACCTGAAACTACATCTCCCATAATGCATCATTATAGGCTGACTGGGTAATTGTGTATAAATAGACACTAAAGGTGGATCACCGCTAACCGTGATCAAGACCAATCTAGTCGAAACTGTTTGGTTTGTGAGCTTTGGAAGGTAATGGCTGTTATACAGTGGATTAAATAAGCCTTGAAATATTACAAGCGACTTGCTACATCAGTATTTCAGGTCTATTGCGTGGGTAAGTACATGAAGCACATCCACATCCCAATTTGTACCAATACCGGAACAATGCTTTTTGCCTTTCATAAACATGCATTCAATATACTGCCATAAGAAAAAACAATATAAGAGACCCAAATGATCCAAATCAACAAGGAGGTCAGCCTTTCAGCACAATTCTTCCAAGCATAGACAAACATACATATGTGGCATATACATATGTGCCACTTGCTACTAATTGCTGCATCAAGGTGATCAGTGGTGCAGCAGAATACGATACGGAAAAAGAATACCACATTACAAAACATTAAACAATGTAACAATAAAGCACTGAATAAGGCGCATATCAAGCATTGCAGTGACTCATGTACTGGCAGCCCAATAGTTTCCCTTCTTCCTTACTAACAGAACATGCTGCCCGAAGGCCAGGAATCGAAAAAACTATTGGGCAGCAAAGAGTTAAAACTGAGTCAAAGTCTGTTTTTCTTTCACATGCTAACAGACTGCCATGCTCTAATCTTTAAATCCATCTCTGCACCCAAATTTACAGGCAGAGATGCAGAACGTGGAGGGTTCGTCCGGAGGAAGAGACTTCAGTGAATGAATGACCTGTACAAGAGCCACTATGGTGACTAAATTGTACCAACTTGCTACTCCAGGATTATGTGAAAGCTGAACAGCAGGACATATCACTACAGGATCAAGCATCCTTAGTAACAGAAGCTCCACCACTCAAATTATTACAATAATTCAGGCCAAAGCATCAGCCCTCGATCGAACAACTATGTTTAACTGTGTTTAAAGAAAGCATTGGAGATTCAGTCCAAGGGGATGCAGTATTGAAAAGTAGTTGACTCTCCATTGGCCATACTCCATGCACTTGGTGGTCTCCCTCCTTCTGGAGAAATTCAACTTAGAAATATTCTGAGATAAAAGACACTACACATCAACCAATACTTTGAGACAAACCACCATAGGTAACAAAAAAGCAGCCCAAGGTCACGGAAGGGACAGATTTGGTCATTTTGAAGTAAAACTCAAAAGGACCTGCTGAGATCCATCAAATAAAATGTTCTCTAAGCACAACTAAATAAATATGAAGTGGGGGATGGAGATTATCTACTGGTTGATATGGAATCTCAACTAAATATTTGGAGGAATTAAATAGTGTTTAAAGTAAACCTCTTGGTCCTTGTGGAAGATTCTTAAGGGCTCTGTCAGGTATGGTTATGCACCTCCTTCAATGATGCATGGACTTAACGAATCAGTTATAATAAGGTCCCAAAGGTTACTGTGTGTTAATATGAAATACATCTACTGATGCCAATGCAGCAAGCGAGGGTGATGAAGAAAGGTATTCTCTGATAGCTTAGTAAGATAAAGGAAAAAATGAAGAACAGAAAGAGTGAGTCTTTCAAGGTCAGACTGACCTCAAATCTGTAACATCAAAATACACATAAGAGCAAATATCTCACTTAACACCACAAGCTCAAAAAAGCTCCCCATTGGCTGTCCTAAGCCTGGCTCCCCCTCGTACCACCTCTAAGCATCATGGTGCCCACTGTAAATCGCCAACACCACTGGAAAAGCTGCTACCACCACCTAGCCTTGTTGTGAAGTCCAACCGCCAAGCAGACCGTAGCTCCCCACATCAAACTAAGTCTCATTAGCACACTCAGGTCAGAAGCATTCTGGTGTATTTTCAGAAACTAACAGCCTTAAAGAGACCTGTTTCAGGGTCAGCTCTACTATCATCCTCAATTGCCTCCTTTCATAATCATCCATGAAAACAGAGTAATAAAGGGCACAAGTAGCCATAGTCTACAAAGCCAAACAAATCTGCTGCAAGTTATCCATCACAGCTTATTTATCATTCATCTTTACTGTTACACATTGTATAATTAACTCATTGTAGTGGTGAACCAGTGAAAGGGTACAACCCAGTGTTACCGAATTGATTATCAACAAGCATTGACAGAGACAACAAGATTCACCTATTAGACCTATTTGCTTTCCCAATCTTTTTTTACCCATGCTATAAGGAATCACTGTTGCTCTGCAGCGTGGATATTTCATACATGTTCTTGGTATGTCCACAATATGTCTTTCACAGACAGTCATGCTCAATGTAAAGATTAATCTCCACTTGCAGATACTAGACAGCCCTATATCTTTGTTGCCAATTTTCTCAAAGATATTGGAGAGACATATAAATTCTCAGCTCTCCAAACTGGTTGAAAACACTGGATTTCTCCATCCTTCTCAGTCGGGCTTTCGGCCTAGGCACTCAACCGAGACAGCCCTCCTGGGGGTGACAGAGAGTCTTAGGCACGGTGTCGATCAGGGAAACACCATGGCGCTCATCCTGCTGGATTTGAGCGCAGCTTTCGACACCGTGTCACATTCCATCCTCATTGACTCTCTGAAATCTCTAGGTGTGGCAGGCCAGGCCTTGGCCTGGCTGGCGTCTTTCCTTAGTGACCGAAGCTTCCAAGTGTTTTCTTCTAAAGCTGCCTCCGCCATTTGTCCATCCACCCGCGGCGTCCCCCAGGGCTCAATTCTTAGCCCTTTATTATTTAATATTTATGTTAAACCCTTGGCAACCATAGTCGAACAAGCTGGGCTAACCCTGTTTTCCTACGCAGATGACACCCAGATTGTCTTCTCCTTGTCAGGGAGAGACGTAAACAACATCTCCGCACTCAAGTCGGGCCTCACTCTTGTGGCCGACTGGATGCGGAGAAATTGTCTCAAGCTGAATGGGGAGAAGACCGAGGTGGTCATTCTGGGACAGAACAAACATCTTTGGGGTCCTCGCCATTGGCCCATCGAACTGGGAAATGCGCCTACACCATCTACTGCAGTTCGCAACCTGGGCGTCATTATTGACGACAGGTTAACTATGAGACAACAGGCTACTAAGGTCTCAGCCATCTGCTTTTCAACCTTGCGATGGCTTCACAAGATTTTGTGGATGCTCCCCCTCTCCTCTCGCAGAACTGTAGTCCAGGCACTTGTAACATCACGCCTGGACTATGGCAACATTCTCTATTTGGGCGCAGATAAAGCTACTATACATGTGCTGCAGGTGGTGCAAAATGCGGCCGCGCGCCTGCTAAAGAATGTCCCCAGACGTACCTCAGCCACTGCCGCTTTGCGTGACCTTCATTGGTTGAGCATCCCAGAACGCGTTAAATTCAAGGCACTCTGCTATATGTTCAAGGCTAAGCAGGGTAGCGCCCCAGTATATGTTCAGGGGCTGGTAAAACCCTATAGACCCCTGCGCTCATTAAGGTCATCGGACACTGGCAATTTCACAGTACCAAGATGGAAGCTGGCAAAAATGGGAGGCCGCTCCTTTTACACTCTTGGTCCTAAATACTGGAACTCCCTCCCATTGGCATTAAAATCTGAGACCAACTTACTCCGCTTCCGTAAGGCTTTGAAGACCCTGCTCTTTACTAAGCGTGACCAATAGTCGGCAGAGGCCTTAAGTCAAGGTGACATTCTCTTTTCTTCTACAGTCTATCCCTGGCGCCGGGAAACCCATTGTGGGTAGCTGTGCGCGGTACAAGCTTAAATAAATAAAAATAAAAATAAAATATTAAGAACATGTAAAAAACAGCAGAGTCTAAACCAGCAGCCAACTTCCTTGGAAACACAAAGGACCTGGTCTTCAAACAGGCATGAATCAGCCCAGTGCACACGGACACACATTAGACCCAATATTAACTCACAACCTTGAGTCTTTAGCTCACATTATGAGCACTTGCACTGCACCTAAAAATTAGCAAATTACATCACTTCCCCCACTGTTCATTCAATTTGATAGCCACAGCTGAAATCGGACCATCATTTTTGGCCTTCAGAGGCCATCGTCATTAGGCTGTGGAGAGGATTATTAGTCTTGGAGACAGTAGGAAGACAGCAAGGACAGGCAGATAAGAAGGAAACAGATGTAGCTAGAGTTGAAAGTTAAAGATATGCCTCCTGTGATTAATTCAGACTCCAAAAACATAAATCCCTCCCACTGCACCAAACCCAGTCAGGCACAGCAGATAAATCAATACAGAAAATTTTGAGGCAACCTTATAAGCTGTTGAAATCGACCCCCAGAACCTAGCACATACAGAAGCCCTACACGAAGACCAAGAAGCTCAGGCTACACAGATAAAAAAGCTGTCAAACCAAAGGATAATGCTTCAAGACGTCACACAAGGGTATTGGAAGGGAAGCATACTCCTCTTCTAAGTTTATGTACCCCCTACATACATTTAAATAAGACATACTAGAATATACTTTAATTTGAGAACACCAAAATAGGAGGTAAAAGAAACAACATTATCAAAGATGCAAAAGAAATGTTTGATCGTTTAAGCCTAAATTCAGTGGCAAACCACAACCAGTTATGTTTGTACTGCACTCTCCTCTTGGATGTCTACAAAAGAAGAAAGTGGGTGCCAGAGGTCACCAAATGGTAAGAGCCTAGGCTTTCATGCATCAAGCAACTAAACAAGATCGGAGGTAACAGGGCTACCCCATCCGAAAGAGGACATTCCACTGCTAGATTAAACTAGCTCGAGAACCTGAACCAGTTTATCTTTTGAACAGCGAGAATCTCAACTTTTACACTGTGGAACTGAAGGAGCAGGTGAAGCTATGTTGAATCAGGGTACTTTATTTCCTCAAAGATGGAAACCGTGTGCTTTTGTAATTTTGCATGAACACAAAACATTTTACATTCCAACAATTAAAAAGCAAGGACAAAAGAGAAGAGTTTAAATCCTAATCTAAAGTTGTATGCTTAAGTCTACCCTAGAAGTCCATTCGGGCATGGAAGGACCATGGTAAATAGACTTCAGAAAAACACAGCCAGAGAAGGGGCCAGTAAGACTACTTTTAAATTGATCATTCACATTGATGTGCAAAGTAGAGTTTAAGGAGGATCCCTCCACTCCCTAATGTCCACCAATTCAACAATGAATAATATTCACTAAGGAAGAATCAGAAAAGACATTTCCAAGTACACAAACCTACCTATTTCATAGTGAGAAGACTCACTAAAAGGAGTCATCATATTCTGAGGGAAGGGTACTCTTACTTGTACGCCTATAGAATTAAGCATGGATGTGAAGTCCCCGCTGAAACTGTTGCTCTCATCTTCCTGAAGACTCTAAGTCGGAAAAAATCCTAACAGGAATATCTTCTTTTAGCACTGGCAGAGACTTTTATATATAAAAGAATATAATGAACACAGGGCTCATTAGGTACAGATCCACTTCAAATGTTGTGGAAAATAACATACTGCAAAATGTACACTTTGCGGCAAATGTATGAGATTTCCTTTATTTTCTATAAATGACTAAAATGTGTAGGCAGGCTAACAACTCTGACAAATGTACAGTCTTCCAATATGTGGTTAGACATGCCACCTGTGTTTCAGGGTGCAGAATGGAGTCTATTTCATAAAACAAAAGTATAATGTGTCTAAAATACAAAAGCAACACAGCATTAAATTCTACACTGAAAGGCGGTAAAGGGCATTTGAAAGCACATTTCGATTTTGAAGTAGCATTAGAAAAGTGTTCTGTAAAGGAAGCAGCAGGAAAACTGTCAAAGACCAATTCCCATGTCGGCTTCTGTATTGAATTTAACAGCGTTAGTTTTTATTAAATTGCATTTTGTGTGTAGCAATAAGCAATACATTTGACATCTTCAACTCCCATTCCTCTATGAGACACCATCCTAATTATGTGTCAGGAATGAGGGGGAGGATTGGGTCAACTCTTTATTCAATAGCAGCTCTCCTTTTAACAAACGATAAAACACTACAATCCCTATGAATTATAGGGGAAAAACTGTAGTGTGCCACAAACAATGGCAGTCTGTAACCATGTGCACATTGCTGCCCGACAATCTGATCCTCTTCTGCGGTGCTCCCTCAGATATGTGGATCTCAGCTCTTTACTATTACTGTGCATTAAGACTAACCTTAAACTGCAGTTCTGTTTATGTGCTTTGACATTTGGCGTATGCTTCTCTTCATCAGCTTGAAGGCAAAGACATGCCCGCCGTCACTGCAGCTGTAGTCTGTGACCTGGTGTCCGCTGACTAGAGGGAGGCAGAGTCCTCCTAAAAGAGACACTTCTGCTAGTTGTTCATTTTTATCCTTCGATATGTTCCAGCTTGTTGCTGGTTCCTGTGGGTGAGTTAATACTATTACTGGCCATATTCAACCTGTTTACTATGCATCAGGGAGAGCATACCTGTTACAAGGTGGACGTGGAAGACCTCCTCCCATGGGTTACCACTATCTCGGAGGTAGTGAATGCCTCCATACAAACGGTGGTGAACAGTGCCCTGGGTCCTCCTGGAAAGACACTAAAGTCTTGCATCACGCCCCTTCGAGAACCCCTCCTTGGGATGCTAGACCTAGCTCCATCATGAAAAATCGCCAAACCACCATGCCCAGATGAACTTAACCATTGAAAATATAAAGTATGACACCTCCTAATTCGGAAACATGCACTTATCTATATTCTCCTAGGGCAAGACAACACAGGGATAATTTATATTGTTTCTCATATCGTGGGGTCCTAAGTACGTCTATGAAGGTTTCTCTGAAAAGAAACAATAATAGAGAATTGTAAAGGACAATTATTCCACTAGTAGAAAACGATTTTTTTAAGGTACATTTTTTCATTCATCAATGTATTGAGATTTTAAACTAATCTACAGCACATTCTCTATGTAAAGAACATGTTGCCCTGTTTCCCTCCAAGTACTGAGACTGCCCCTCATTTAACAACCATGCCAAAATGTGTCCAGTATATATATATATATATATATATATATATATATACATATAGATAATTAATTGATTGCCGCTTGGATAAAGAATAAAAGCTTCTTGTGGAGAGCTGTGCTTCAGCTTTTGTCTTGTGTGGAGTGCATATTGGCGGGCTGCTCCGTTCCCGCTGTTGTCTGAAGCTGCCATGTAGGGTCGGTGGCTCCCCGTAGGAGACATTGTTTGTGGATATATATAAAGGTTACAGGGATGCTATAGTTAAGAAATAGATATTTTTTTTTTAACTTAGAAATTCGCTGAAAAAGCCAAAGGTTACAGGGATGCGTTAGGCTCAGATTTCACTTGTATAAAACAATAGAAATTCAGCAGTTATAGTTACCTGAGATAAATAGAACGTACGCTCCTGAAATGCACTGCTTATAAGCCTCACATATTACATAACTTATGACATGTCCAGTAACATAACTGAAGGCATCATTGATGACCTCACAAATACATTTACGTATGATAATTAAATATGACTTTATGTTTAAAAAAAAGTCGAAATTCACAAAAAAAAGTTTAATGTAACACTATAATTAGGTGTGATATAAAGATCTGTCTAAAAACAAAACGTAGAAATTCACTGAAAAAAACAAAGGTTAAAGAAAGGTTATAGTTAGTTAAATATATCAGTGACAACATTAACGTTTTGAACTAAAAACATGGAATCTCACCAGTTATAGTTAGTAGAATGAACTATAACTTACGACCCCGCCACGCACTGCTTATGACATCACATATTACATCACTCACATGTACTATGACATCATATTTGACATCACTGATGACATCTCAAATTACATCACTGATGAAATCATCCAAGCTTGTTTTGTCCACATTTCTATATAAACGGGTATAGCATCACAGCTCTGAATTTAAGTACAAAATAGCTCAAAAAAATATGAGGCATCATTAATGCCATTACAGAAACTACTCGATTAGGTGTAGAAAGCATTGGTGCCCCAACTGTTGCTGTCTTCCCTATTTGACCCCACTGTTGTTTTGTTCCTTAACCCCTTGAGTGCCCATGACGAGATAGTCTCGTCATGGGCCGTGGTTGCGCTGTGCCCATGACGAGACTATCTCGTCATGAACCCCGCCCGCTAATTCAACGCCCGGCACAGGGCGGGGAAAGGGCGGGGCACACAAGGGGTTAATTGACCCTGTGCCCCGTTGCTGCTTGTGCTTTTTGTGCCCCACTGTTCCCGCTTTTGTTTCCCACTGCTGCCGTTTTTTTGTCCTATTTGACCCCCACTGTTGCGGTCTTCCTTATTTGACCCCACTGTTGTTTTTTTCTTAATTTGCCTTGTCCGGTGTTGTGCCCGTTCCCGCAACCACCGCCCCCTTGACCGCCCCCGCCTCCCAGCTACACCCCCCTTCCTTATTTAATGGCAGCCGCTATGCGGGCGCGCCGCTAGCGCGCCTAAGGCAAGCCCGTCTACGCCTGTATGCGACCCGACCCCGACCAGTGCCAGGAACCCTGTATCCACGACCTTCCACTGCTACGACTCCGCCGCCCTCCTTACACTCAACCCAGGAAAACACAGAGACTGCCAACAGCCCTCGGCGAACTTGACCCACGGCCAGTTCTCTTGCCACCACAGTCGTCAGACCTTCACCACAACCCCGACCTCCGACAACGCCAACACCTGCACCACCGACACCTTTAGTTGCATCCTTCTAAACGTGCGCTCCGTACACAAACAGGTCATGGAAATCTGGAACCTACTCGAGTCTCTCTTGCCCGACGTCGCCTTCTTCACGGAGGCCTGGACTAACGCCACCTTCGCCCCTGACACCAACACTGCCATCGTGGGCAGATACAAGATCCAGATGAAGGACCACCCCAAACACCCGGGAGGGGGCCTCTCCATCGTCCACAAGAACACCCTCCGCCTCACCACCTCCAGCGAGAGTTTCCCTTCTGCTGAACACCTGCACCTCCAGATCCAGACCACCCCCAACACCACACTCCGAGGAACCCTCATCTACAGATCCCCCGGTCCCCGAACACCCTTCGCCACCATCACCAACTTCGTCGCACCCCATGCCGTCGCATCAATAAACCACATACTCATTGGAGACCTCAACTTCCACCTCGACAACACCAGCGACCCCAACTCCACCGCCCTCCATGACAACCTCGCCAACATCGGACTCAACCAACTCGTCACCACACCGACACACAGAGAAGGACACACCCTCGACCCCATCTTCGCGGCAGGTAAAAGCGGCGTCAATTTCACCGTCGACAAACCCAAGGCACCGAAACCACCCCCCTGCCCACCACAAAGGAACTGGAGCAAGGTTACTGACGAACAACTGCAATCCACCCTCACCCGAGATAACCCCACCTGGGCATCCGATGCAAACACTGCAGCCAAACAACTCCACACTTGGATCTCCAACTGCACAGACGAGCTTGCACGCTACACAATCCCAGCAAACAGCACCCCAGGAGAGCCGCCTGGTTCACCACCAATCTCCAAGAAGCCAGGCGCACCTGCAGACGCCTGGAGAAGAACTGGAGGAACAAAAAGACAACCATCAACTACTCCACCTACAAGGACGCCATGACGGAATACCACAACCAAATCAGAACAACCAAAAGAACCTTCATCCACAACAAAATCCTCGCCAACTCCAAGGAACTCTTCAGTGTCATCCAGGAATTCACCAACCCACGAAGCGAAGCCACAGACATCACACCATCCCAAGACCTCTGCGACAAGCTCGGAGCCTACTTCCACCTCAAAATTAGAGCCCTCTACGACAACTTCATCGGCCACCCACAAGACACAGTCGGTACCCCGCCTCCCCAAAACACCAGCCAGCCCTTCATCTCCAACTGGTCACCTATCACGACCGAGAACACAGCAACGACCATGAAAGGCATCCACTCAGGGGCACCCACCGACCCCTGCTCCCCGCACATCTATCACAGAGCTGCGGACACCATCGCACCTGAACTGCAATGGACCATCAACACCACCCTCAGAACAGGCACCTTCCCCGACGACTGGAAACAGACATAATTCAGGCCCCTGCTCAAGAAGCCCACGGCCGATCCCACTGACCTCAAAAACTACCGGCTCATCTCGCTCCTCCCCTTCACAGCCACAGTGGCAGAGAAAGCAGTCAACAGGGAACTGACACGATTCATGGAAGAAAACGCCGTCCTCGACCCGTCCCAATCCGAATTCCAAAGCAACCACAGCACAGAGACCATCTTACTCGCAGCCACAAACGACATCCGCACCCTCCTGGACCATGGCCACTCCGCAGCCCTCATCCTCCTCGACCTGTCTGCAGCATTCGACACCGTCTCTCACCACACACTACTCGCCAGACTACACCAAGCCGGCGTACAAGGAATCGCCCTGGACTGGATCTGATCGTTCCTCACAGAAAGAAGCCAAAGGATCAGACTACCACCCTTCCTCTCCGCCCCCAAGGAATCACCTGCGGAGTCCCACAGGGGTCATCACTGAGCCCGACCCTCTTCAACATCTGCATGGCCCCTCTCGCAGCCATCGTCTGACAACACGACCTCAACATCGTATCCTAAGCCGACGAAACCCAGCTCATACTCTCCCTCACCAGAGACCCCACCACCTCAACACTCAACTTCCAGAAGGGAATGCAAAGTCGCAATCTGGATAACCATCAGCTGCAAAACTCAACACCGAGAAGACAGAAGTACTCGTCCTTGGAACCACCCCCTCAGCATGGGACAACACCTGGTGGCCCACCGCCCTCGGAAGCCCACCTACCCCCACAGACCATGCCAAAACCCTCGGCATCGTACTCGACTCATCAAACGCCATGAACCGACAGGTCAACGCCGTCACCTCCAGCTGCTTCAACACCCTCCGTATCCTTTTAGACCTTCAAATGGACCCCCCGGAGTCAAAAAGACAGTCACCCACTCACTCATCACCAGCAGACTGGACTACGGAAACGTGCTCTACTCCAGCATCAACAAGTCCCTACTCCACAAACTACAGACAATACAGAACATCGTGGCAGACTCATCCTCGGCATCCCCCGGCACAAGCACATAATCCAACACCTGCGGAGACTCCACTGGCTCCCCGTAGAGAAAAGAATCACCTACAAAATCCTCACTCATGCCTACAAATACCTCACTCTATAGAGTGAGTTTACCCTGTACCACACTATTTGCAGATAGTGAAACTCTCATGAGAAAGACAATACAAAGTATTAAAATGTATTTACTAAGAACAGTGTACACTCAATGCAACACTTGGGGAAAAAGACACTAATCGCTTCAAATAAGCAACATCTGAAGGTGCTAAAGATTATACTACCTAGAACATTCATAATGTAGAGAAAACGTTATTGCTAGCCCATCTTCTGTAGCAAAACAAACGCATGTAAATAGCTTAATACCTGGTGCACACAGTCTTCTATGTTATGTAGAAATGGGCATGCAAGGCGATTTTGTCTGATAACTCAAGGCTACTTACAATTCTTAGTATGTTGTATGTAGAATATTTGTCCTGTTGCTTACTTTTTCTGCAGGCCTAACAACATGTGTGGAACTTCCTGGATGCAAGTTGTCAACTGTCACCTGCACACATAGTTACTTTTCAATGCAAATCTTTTTAACGTATTCAATACCTCTGCACATCTATGATACATTAGGAGACCATGCGTTTTGTAAACACTGATACCCATCAGCAGGACACAGGCTTCACAAAATTAGGTAGGAAAGTAATATGATAACGTCCCGTCACTGTGCAAAATGTAAAACAAACTAAAACACTCATTGGATGATGTCATCAGTGATGTCATCAATGATGTAACATGTGAGGTCATAAGCAGTGCATGGAGGGGGCACAGGCTAAAAACTGGTAAACCTGTGTTTTTTTATTTCAAAATGTTAATGTTGTCACTGTAAAAACCCACCTAACTATAACGTTACTTTAACTTTTGTCTGTCTATCATACTGAGACGATTCTGTCTAATAACTCAAGCCTGCTTACAAATCTTAGCATGTTGTATGTAGAATGTATCTATGTGTGTATATATATATATATATCCACACATACACACACGCACAGATACACAGACACTTTTAGGGTGTTAGGTTGAAAAGTCTATGCCAGCGGTTCTTAACCTTGACCATGGTGGACCCCAATGAATGACTACTGGACACTAGGGACCCCCAACCTAAGCAATTTCTATGATTTGAACCTCAACACAATACACAAAACTACAGAAACCAGTATACATTAAACACATACATAGATTATAGAATATTTTGATTAAAACACAGAACAAAATATGCAAAAATCGAAATTTTTATTCTAATGATAAAGTGAAAGTGTTTGAAATTTTGGAATTTATTTCCAAAAGACAAAGCATTACGATAGGCTCTAGCTTTTCGTCCTTATGTATGCTTTTGTTGGTGTGCATTAGTGCTTTAATTGATATCACTAATTTGTCCTATACTACTTAACACTCAACTTGATCTGCTCACACAAATCAAGTAAAGGATACCAACTTCATTTTTAACAACCAATTTTGAATTCCTTCACAATTACAGAAGTTTTTAAAGATTTTTACTGTACATTTATATTTGTAATGTAGATGTACTTTATTAATCTGCTGGTATGGAATTTTTTTAAACTGCAGCCGACCCCCTGATTAGATGTTGCAGATCCTCAGGGTGTCCCTGGACCCCAGGTTAAGAACCACTGGTCTAAGGAAATGCAGTGAGCAGTAAGCTCAGCTTGCTTCACTGGTAGTGCTTCCAATAAAGAAAATGTGCATAGTAGTTTCCTAAACTACTGTTCTAGTTTTACTCCTGCCCTCCTCAAGACACAATTTCCGCCTTTTACAGTGGCTGAATAAATTGCAGAGGAGTTAGTGTAAAGCTTTAAATATACATGTTTGTGGGTGTGCACAAACACACAGAATTTCAGCCCTGGAACTAATGCCTCCGTCCTACTTCCTGCCCCTGGGTGTAGATTTTCAGATAGGCAGCAAAATCATAGCCTTGTTAGAATCCAAACCATAATCTAAATTGAGCCCTACTATAATCAAAGAGGCTAATGTCAGAGCTGTTATTACAAACAAACAAAAAAAGGCGAATACTGCTATAATTTCTCACCTCAATGCAAAGCACCAAAAGAGACTAGTTGGTCGTTTTATTGATCAGGTCAATTTCAGAATTATCCTGCCTCTAGGACAAGTACACATTATGGGCTAGAGCTAGATGTATAAAGATTAGTAATAGCGATTACCAAATAGCGATTTTTTGCAAATTGCTATTTGGTAATCGCTATTACCAACGTGCAAAAGTAATATCTGGCCGATAAGCGATTCGTAGTTAGTTTAAAATAGACCTATCTCATGAATATTAGTAAGGTAGGTCACAATTTGTGACCAACTAGGATTCGCTGCCATCACGGGGATGATGATCTGCTGGGGTCAGCGAACACCATATCGGATTGCTTTTAAATAAAGCAATACTTATTATTATTTTTTTTCAAAGGCAACTCTTTTTTCTTAAGGGAAAACGGGATGCGTTTTAAGATCAGTCAGTAGGACCAACCCCTGCTTTAAAAAATATATATTTTAAACATTCTCAAAAGGGGATCCAATGAGACCCATTCCCATTTGCAAATGTGTTACCACTAACTTTGAGTTGGTGGAAAAGTGTGAATGTTCTGCGACTGTATTTCGGTCACAAAACATTCATGCATCCCATTTGGATTCAGTATTTGGCAGGGACACCCTAAACACGCCCCTTCATAATACTGAATCAGTATGTATTTGCGATTCTAAATTGCGATTAACGCATTTCAATATGGGATTAAATGCATACCAAAATGCATGTTTGCGATCGGAATGTTTACAACTGCAAAAATACTTCATACATCTAGCGTCTGCATGCCTCCTGTCTGAATCTATGCTGCAGATCACTAATCATCATCTCAGAAGGCCATGCAGGAGAACTCCTTGTATTTAACATAGGTTCAGCCATCTTCGGCTAGTACAGTCTTGGGGACTCTTCATTCATGATCTTAAATGAATCCCAGGTGTGCCCCGGAGATTCACACAGACTGCTGACAGAAAACACTTTTCTGTCATTCTCTACATCACACAAAATGCCTTGCTCACTTAATTTAACTTTCCGTAATGTGCTTTCACCAACATATCAAAAGGGGTACAATTTGTCCTGTTTGATGTCTTAGTGCAGCCTACAGAGACATTTCTTGCCCATCACTAGCACCTGGGACAGGAGTCCCAGAAACAGAGGGAGCCTGGAAAGCTCCAAATTGAATGACACTTATTACCCACTCTAGAATCCAAGAACATAAACAAGGTTAATGAGTTTTATATTTTATGCTGATAAACGTGGCACTGTTCCGAGTGAGGTGCGTGCATCCCTTTGGCTTATAAATGCAGAGAAAAAGTAGAGCTATCAATTCTGACCTGGTTAGATGACTGCTTGATCTTGTCAGCAGAAATGTTCTCTTTCAGCACAGCGGATATCAGATGACCAACAGCCTGTAAAAAAGAAGGCAACATTAGATACTGCAAGCACCATCAGTGCAATAGTTTTTGTATCTTTATCTTAACAGGCTTTTTTTTATCACGTTGGGAAACAAGTTGCTATTAGAAAGTGAATACTTTTTCTTCAGTATTATTAATCCTGTGGCCTGTTTAATGGAACATTGCCTAGAATGAGAAAGACTGAAACAGGGAAGACCAGGAGAGATTACCACCACCAAGTGTGGAGCGATCTAAAGTTCGAAAATCCAGTTAAAATATATTTGATCAGTACACAAGACTTACTTTTCAAACACACATCTAATTTAGTCCTTAAATGCAAGTTGTTTCTATCACAAACCTCTTCCTGATGTGCTTCCGTTTCCGCATAGCTCCATGGTATACACCGAGGTATACCCTTTAGAATTTCCTGGTGCATGCCTGCAATTGTGCATTCCCAGGCTACCAAGATAAGAATTCTGCACATTTCATGTAACAGGGTCAACTTTGTACGGACTCTAATCTTCTAGGTGATTTCGTATTTGATCTGTTATAACCATTCAAAATCTCTTTTCTGGGTATATCTTGTGTATCGCAATGCATGTTCTTTTTTATTTCCTTTTCATGATTCAACGACATTTCAATCAATAAAGTCATGTTATTGTTAGGGGCACGATGACAGCAGAAAAACATAATTTCAAGGCTTTGGAAGAGCAGCTAACTTTAACACCTAGAGGCTTAAATATCATGGTATATATGCACCCAATGTCTGAGAGGGTTCGAGAATTAATAGATGTATTCAAAGACATGTGGAGCATGTTTTGGGATTTACATGCATAAATAATGAACAACAGCTTAAAGTAAAATTGAGTTCTTTGGTTTTCAATTTTCGACGGAATAAAACTACATTACATACCGATCGCACTTCTTTGGATTAAGGGATTAACTTTTTTATCATCTAAAAAAACAAAACTGATTAGGGTATTGATACTGGCTAAATGAAGAGTACTAAAGGGCTACTAATTTAGTAAAATAATGTATTTTAACACTCCTTCAGCATAATGTATCTAATCTCTAGAGAGGTTCTTCTCAATGCAGTGCAGAATTGATGATGTCTTGTAAGAACAAGTGAAAATCCAAAAACAGCTACCATAGTACAATCAAAATACAAATAGAAACAAGCATCGGCAAAGCCAGTGGATCTCGACTTTGGGACATACTCACTTTATAAATGCTGTTTGTCAGAACATCACCGATAAAAAGCAATGCTTTTAAGTAAACGCGGTTTATTATCGACAAAAAAGGTGCACTAACGAGGCTGCTGTTGGTGGTCACATCTTTACCATAGGCGTGCACCCATCACCACACATGCCTGCACCTATAGAATGATACAGCACTATCATCCTTTATATTTTACTGAGCTATCTAAGATAGCTGTAACCACCTAGCATGGCCAATTAAAAAAACAAATTTGCTGCCTGGCCATCAAATAAATATATGAATAAAGAAAAATATATATAAATATATATCAGACGAGTAAAAGAGTGGAAGGGACAGGACTGGGGAGAAGCACACAGGAGAGAGAGAGATCAAGTAGCTAGACGAGAGCAAACACAGTGCGTGGTGGGAGGTACTTGACAGGAGATGGGCAAGAAACACAAGTGGAAAAGAGCTGGAAAAACACTCTGATGAAGTGCTAAACTAAAAACAAAAATCAGTACCCTAAAAGTGAGCAGAGGAAGGGCACAAAATAGCCATTCAAGATGATGGTAAAGAGGATATAATCCTGTGGAGGGACAAACACAAGATGGTCAAAGAAACGATCAAATAAGAAGGAAATGAGAGTGACAATAATGCCAACCAATGCTAAGCAATGGGCGGGCTTAAGGGCACTGCAAATTCTTGGTTTAGCCCACAAGCAGCCAAACAGCGTGCACTGTGATCAGGGACCAGGAACATGAACTTGATTAAGCACTGCATCAAAACTTTGGTCTGCATTAGCCATGAAAGTGAGCTGAGAGGTTGTATCTTCACAGACTCATACCATTTAGGATCTTATGAACGTTCTACAGGGTAACCTCCTGAAAAGAGAATGCATTTTTCTGCTGGACACAATTATTCGGTTCCCAACTAGCAGAATTTGCAAATTATCTTTTTGACTTTGTAGTCATGTAAAATCATTATATTATTAAACTAATAGAAACATAGATGGAGGAAGCCAGTGGTCTGGCAATTGTGCTTAGATAAGGAAATAGTTACACACTTCTGATTGTCACCATCGGGACTGAGGGATGAGCTACACGCATATATTAAAAAAAAACACGCATGAATATGATCAAGGATAAGGAGCGCACACACACAATTAAGGAGAAGCAGGGTAACTCATACTACGACCTCCTCTAAATATACACATCACACACAAGAAAAGTAGGAGCAAAAAAGGTCGCTATTTTTTAGAGGTATACGGGCAAAAGTACTATGTTAGAAAAACTGCCCTCACCCACAAAGGTTTGTGGCATGCTTCATCATAGGGCTGCTACATAGACATCTGCGCAAGCCAACGCATGAGGTGGAGCAATGGGGTGGGGAAAACAATACAAACACATAGAAGAGTAGGGCTCAAATCCAACGTTAGAGTACAGACAAACAAAGGTAAAATTATCTCAGGGTTCACCAAATGCCCATTTTATTTGTGAATTCCCAGATTAGAGTAATAAAGGTTTCGCTGAACCAGTGGTTGGTGGTAAATTGGTAAATGATGGACCATTACCCCTCCACTCTGAGGTCACCTGTGTCGGAGCAGTTCCCCTGAAGGTGGAGGAATTGTCCTACTGGTAGGTTCTCCCTAAGGGATTTTGGATGAAAGCTCTCAAATAAGAGTAGGCCATTCTTATCAGTAGGTTTATGGAACACCCGTGTCTGGAGTTTGCCATCCTTAGGGACGATATCCAGATCAACAAACGGGAGACACTCCTTTAGTCACACGACTTCGACACAGGTGACTTCAAAGTTGAGTCAGGTACATTAGCAGAAAAACTACACAGGAGGAAATACCCGAACAGAGTCCTCAAAAAGAAACAGGAGAGAGGACTGAATTGCAATAGGGAGGCTCTTTCGGAGAAAGTGGAGAAACCACAAAACAGCAGTGCCATCTGCATTACGACCTTTAACACCGTCTCCAACCACATGAAACGCATCATATTGCGAAATTGGCGGATTTTAAATTCTAATGGCCTGGAACTGGACAAACCTCTTTTTTCCTTTAAAAGAAGTCAGAACATAACGGACCATTTGGTGCACACAAGACCTCGGTTTGACACACAGAAGGACCAACTGAGATTGTGGGATCTCCCCCAGTCACTGGACACACCAAGCGTGGGTCATGTGACGTTTGCAAACTAACGGAGAACACAAAAACTGTTGATATAGGCCTGGAGTACCCCTGGAAGCAGCGTAGTCATATGAATTGCAATTCAACTAATTTAATTTATATGATCAGATGCCCATGCAGACTTATGTATATAGGCATGACAACACGAAAGGTGAAGATCAGGATAATGGAACACTGATCTAACATTAGGTGCCAGAAAACCATGACACGTTTCACCACACACTATGCAGAAGAAAGGCACTCAGTGGATGAGCTTCATTGGACTGCTCTAGTTAAATCACACATCCCTGCCACAAATCGAGACCCTGAAAAAATCCTATTCATGAGGGAACAGAAATGGATCTATAGGATGCGTAGCCATGAGATTGGCCAGAATGATGACATTCCATGGAACACTCTCAGTAGACTATGAGCATGTTTCCAAATGAATGTCCCATTCCTCCCTTTTTCACCCGTCCCATCTTAGAGTGTGATTGGGAGGTGTTACTCCCCTACTTTTGAGGGGGAGGATAAAAGTCACCCAGTGCCAAGCTGACAATGAGGGTAGGTTGGGTCCACTGCCTCCACCCTCCCCTTAAATATCTCTCATGAAGGAATGGTTGTCTGGGTACGAGAATTCAGTTTACCCTTAATTATGCCTGAACACTTTGACTATCACTTTAAAGAGAAAAAAAAGTACATTTTTTTTGTGTTTGGGGGGGGGAGGAGGCACCCTAGTTTGCTTTCATAGCGGATGCACTGACCCAGATTGAGGCGCTTAACAAGACAGAAATAACCAGATAAAATGGAGAAGTGTCATTCTGAGAACGCGAGCACCACTCCAAGATGACGGAGAGGTGTTTGGTCTAGCTCCTTAAACATGATTCATGGGTCACATGACACGCACACGCGATCACATGACGGGAATTGAACTCTCAATGTAAAGGGCTGCGGTAGCAGACCGCGGTACCTTCACAGCGCTGGGTGTGACAGAGTCTTAGTGACAAACTACCCATGATGAAGTTAGCTGGGACCAGACGATTGCTTGAGATGAGATGGCACTTTTCTTTATACTTGCTACGGGTGAGACCCGGGATGGAACGATAAGTCACAAACATAACCGGGGGAACTTGTTACTCACTGGTTGTTTAGAATGCATGGAGGATGACGAACAGTATTGAGTGTCTGAACCTCGCCTTAACTTTCGATACATTATTCCCTATTCTACAAATAGTGTGTGACTACAGGGAGTCGTCCTTGTTCCACCGCCTGTTCGAGCACGAACAACAGTGAAACTCGGTAAGATCTACCGAGTGAATATCCGTAGACTCCATGTTCTGGGGAATGACACAGAAAGATAGTAACGTAATCCAAGTAATGATGTTTTTAACAAGAGAAAGAGCTTTATTGACACGCTCGTAAAAGACAAATGTCTTGATTTATGGTGATTTTTATCAATATAAATAATAACGATTAAATAGCCGTGTCGCAAAATAACATGTTTCACTATTATGTACATGCATGTTCATTTATTTTTTCTTTCACGTGTTTATACATTCTTTCACTTACAGATTTTAATCTAAGTGTGATTACATGCCCTGCGTATATACACAGACCCAAACTTCGATCTACTGACTAAGGTAGGAGAGAAGGGTACTAATACGTGGATCTAGTAGTCCTGATGAAAGCCGGGGAAGACACTAAATCTAGCTGAAACATGTTGAGGATTTTTGCAGAGTGAAGGGGGTAATGGTCCATAATTTACCAATTTACCACCAACCACTGGTTCAGCGACACCTTTTTTACTCTAACCTGGGAATCCACAAATAAAATGGGTATTTGGAGAACCCTGAGTTAGTTTTAACTTTGTTTGTCTGCACTTTTGCTTTGATCCCTACTCTTCTATGTGTTTGTATTGTTTCCCCCACCCTATTGCTCCACCTCATGCGTTGGCTTGCGCAGAGGTGTATGTAGCAGCCCTATGATGAAGCATACAACAAACCTTTGTGGGTGAGGGCAGTTTTTCTAACATAGTATTTTTGCCTCTATACCTCTAAAAAATAGCGACCTGTTACACTCTTACTTCTCTGGTGCGTGACAAGAATTAGGAAATTAGGAACCCCAAAACTGTTTAGGAAATAGGCAAACAATGGTATAGGAAAAAGTCTTACAGAAACAGAATAGGCAATAAGTGTATGTATTAGACAAATAAGGCAGCAAACAGAAAAGGGCTAAGGATTAGACTAGGTACAAAATAACTTGAGAATTTCCAGGAGCATGTTGTTATTACTATGCCTGAATATGATCACTCATGGAAAAGAGAAGAAGCAGTGGAACTCAATGCCTGCACTTATGGAACGAACAAGGTAAAATAAATAAGAGACAACAGTTTGAATGGGACAAGCAGAAAAAGAGCAGTCACGTTTTCCTGAAAAAGAAACGCAGGGGGCAAAAAAGACAACACAATGGAATTGAAAAAACGGCTAAGGTTGACACGTGCAGAAATCATCGGAGCAACAAAATCTTAGTACTAAATAATTTTTTACACCAAGAGAGCTGTTAAGTCAGAAACACAAATCTAAAGCAGAAATTCGAACAATAAAAACAGCTGAATTTCTAGCTTGTCTGCGGACTCCTCCAGACAAGCCATTAAGATATTCATTTTCCCGGTTTATCAACTCCTTATGAAATCAAAAATGTTGTACTCTTGGTTAAAACACTGATAATATTTCACTTGGACTTAGATGGCCACTCAAGCATGAAGCTCGATATGAGTTTCAAATAATACGCGAATGTCTTAAATGTCTAGTGCCACAAAATAGGGTTGTTACCATGATAATCCAGATAAAGGTGTGTGTATGTGTAACAAAAGTTTTTAATGGGGGCAAGATGGCCGAACGGTCGTGATCCGTCTCGGCTCCCAGTCTGCGCGCGATTCAGGAGCTGACAGCGGCGAGCCCCCGGAGCGCCGGGGGCTGAAATTGTCAGTAGCTAGCGGCGGAAGATGTAGCGCACAGCCTAGAAGCGCCTACCTGTCTCGACGCCCGCAGGAACATCCAAGGCCCGACCTCGGAACACTCTCGAGGCCACGAGCTAAAATGGCGGTTGAACTCCAGATCCTGCGGAAGACATTGCCTCCGGACCTGAGCCTTCCTTCACTCGCCCTCACGCTTGAGGTGACCCAAACCCTGGCGCGATCATCGGTGAGCACTTCCTTCTCTTCTGTGAAGAGCACACCCGATTACACCGCCTCACGGCCCGCATGCCTGACCCTAAGATGGCGGCGCCCTAAGGACATAGGCGCCCATGACTCCTGCCTGCTACTCTGTGACCTAATGCGGCCATACAGCGACTTGAATGCCCATGTTTTGGCAGCACCCACCCGCAGCAGAGACAGCCGACCCTGCGCTCGATACTCTTGTCAGCCGTCTGTTGGCCCACGTCCTCGCTCACGGAGGCGCTTCAGATGGAGTCTTGATGGAGGGATTGTACCAGCTCCTGCCCATCCCCGACGGGGCCTACAAGACGTGAGGTTAGTGGTGGCCCTCGCCAGCATGACTCCCGCGGACTACTACATAAGCTCCCTGGTCCATGCTTGATCTACACTGCTCTCGCCAACGACAATCCACCTCACACACGCATTCTCTTCCACCCCTTGGGGGAACCCACCTCCGCACCATCGATCCAGACCTCACAACCAACGCCGCGTACACGGCACCTAGGCCGTCCCGGCCCCACTTACTCCTAAGCAGATTTCGAGACCGCCGTCACCGCAACCACAGGGGGCCTCCTGGGGCCGGCCCATATGCCGCCCAAGAAGGGGACGACCAGACCAACCCCTAAGGTCTCCGATTTCTTCTCAACTTCGGACAGGCGCCTAGGCCTGCGCGCAGACGACGTAGCGCCCGCCATGGCTCTCACAAAGGCAGACCTTCCCACCATGTTTAAAGACTTTAAATCTGAGTTGCGTCGAGAGCTCGGGCAGGATCATCCATGGAGCAGCTCAGAGCCGACCTGACTGGAAAATTAACTTCCCTCCAACAGGATGTGGACTCCGTGGGCACCCGGGTGGTGGACTTGGAGGCGCACTCTCAAGATCAAAATTAACTCACGTCGGAACTCCAAGATGAGGTGCGATCCCTCCGTGATCAAGTACTCCAGTCACAAATCAAGACAGAAGACCTTGAGAATAGGGCTCGGAGAGAGAACCTACGGATTAAGGACCTGGAGGAGGGGGTGGAGGGGCCCGACTTAGGGGCCTTCTTGGAAGGGCTCTTCGTGGAAATCTTGAGTCCTCTATCCCTCAAGATAAAGCTCGAATGAGTTACAGAGTGGGGGCATTACAACAAGGCGAAAAGAGGAGACCTCGCGACGTCTTAGCAAAATTCCATTCCTTTAAAGTTAAGGAGGCGGTCCTCGCAGCGGCTAGGTCGAAGGGATCCATTTCATTCCAGAACCATTCCTGCACGATCTACCAGGATCCAAGTTGCGAGACGATAAGATCCGATATCGATGGACCTTCCTATTCGGACTCAGTTTCGAATTCAATATTAAACAGCGCCACATTTCTGACCTGCAGGAGGGCCTGAATCTTCTTGGCCTCTCTGCCGAAGATAATGATTCTTCTCAGGACAAAACCAGCGATCTCTGTAAGGGGGCACCACACGCTTCGGCGTGGTCAGATGGTTTGCAAAGGGGCCGCAGGTAAACCTTTGTTGTGTGACTCATGGACCGGAGTCTTTTCTCCAGCGGGAGGACCTTGCATCTAGCAGCACTGTACCCCCCGGATGCGGCTTGGCCGCTCTCTTGATATGACTGGGGAGGATGCGACGCCTCACTCCCACTGGCAGCCTTGCACTTCCTGAACTTATATTAATGTAGCCACTCAGACTAATATACACCCAGCCCCACGATTGCCGTTGGGCACTGCGGCCTTCCCCCTTGGCGATGTTCGTACTGTGCTGTGCCTGGCTCCATGTGTACATTTCACCTGCCTCTTCTTCCCCAAGGTCAGTCTTTACAGTATGGAGGCTGGTACAAAAGGCCGGGAACTACCTAAAGCAACTGGTGGCTCACCTTAGCGATAACTCATTGGCGCCTCACAGACGCTTTGCTGCCAATTCCCTTTGCACTGCTCCTGGACGGGCGCGGATGAGGACCACGGTCCTATCGCCTCCCCATGCTCCCGTGGGGGTTTCCACCCCTAGGGGGACATTGATGATGTACTTTGTATTGTTTTTACAATGGTTCAGAATTTGTTCTTTTCTTCTTCTGAGGTTTGCATGGAGGGGCCGGGTGGGTCATGGTGGCGGCTTTTTTCTTTTCTGTAAAGATCGGTTTAAAGATTGCACAGTAATTTTTTATCGCATCAGAGGGAGGTGGGCTAACCCTCAGGGACAACTGATGACACAGGCCCTAACAGGAGATGTAGCTCCACCCGCTAACACTATGACACTTACCATAGGCACATGGAAAGTTAAGGGTCTTAACTCCCCTCAGAAGTGCCGGAAGGTATGGAAGTATATCTCTGATCACCACCTGGATGTGGTGGCTCTCCAGGAAACACATCTCGCCAGATCTGAGGACACACGGCTCCACCACAAACACTACCCACTGATTTATAGATCCTCAGCATTAACGAAACACAGGGGGGTTGCACTCTTATTCCGTTCCTCCACGAAATTCCAACCTTTAGATGTACAACACGATAAGGGTGGCTGCTGGGTTATGGTGAAGGGCAGTATGCTGGGGAAACTTTGTACTTTCGTGGCGGTATACGCCCCCAATTCTGGCCAGACGACCTTCCTACATACCTTTCTGGGGAAGATACTGGACTTTCTCGTAGGACCGTTGGTACTCATGGGCGACTTCAATTTAACGTGGCAAAAGGACTTAGACAGCACCCACCCACAAGGCTCAGAAATGGGTTCCACAGACATCCGACGACGACTCCAGGACATGGGACTCTTAGATTCTTGGCGTACCCTATACCCTACCTCTCGAGATTACACATTTTACTCACACGTGCACTGCACGTATTCCCGCCTCGATTACATCTTTATCAGCCACTCACTCCTTGGCGACTTGCAAGAAGCTAAAACATTCCCTCTCTCAATCTCTGACCATAGCCTTCTAGCAATCTCAATGTCATGGAGAGTGAGCACTTCTGCCCCTCCCAGGTGGTATTTCCCGAATGCACTCAAGCGGGATAAGGACTCCTGCACTAAACTAAGGGAGGCTATTGCCGAATTCTTTGACATTAACAAACCTGAGGACACGACGGAGTTTATCACCTGGGACGCCTTCAAGTCGGTCTTTCGGGGGAAATGTATTTCCCTCAACTCTGCGTTAAATTCACAACACTCCAAAGAAAGGGAACTTTTAGAGTCGGAACTGGCCTCCACAGAACAAGCTCACAAACTGAACCCCTCTAGACAAACCCTCCGTAGTTTAACAGCGCTTCGGGGTAAACTCCGAGCCATTTATGATAACAGGGCAGAATTTACCCTATTGAAATTACGTCACCTATCCTATTCCCAGGGTAATAGGATTGACAAACATCTTGCCAGGCAACTCAAGGATAAGCGGTTACGGAAGTACATTGGCGGTATCCGGGGACCGCAGGGAGACCTCACCCATAGCGAACAGACAAAAGCAGACCTCTTTGGGTCCTTTTACAAAAACCTCTACACCGGCGACCACTTTGACCCAGACGCTCAGCGAGATTACCTCCATAATCTTCAGCTCCCACAAGTCTCCCCAAAATGGAACGAGCTCCTGTCCGCCCCTATCACCCCTGAGGACGTTGCCACTGCTATTAAGGCTCTCAAACCACATAAAGCCCCAGGTCCGGATGGGTATACCGCCCTATTCTACAAAACTTTTGCCCCCGACATCACCCCACATCTTACTCGGCTCTTTAATAAGATGACGGAGGAAGGCGCAACCACCGGCTCTCTATCGGAAGCAGTGATCACTGTTATTCCTAAGCCGGTGAAAAATCCTGAGGCCTGCGCCTCTTACAGGCCTATCGCACTGCTCAACCTCGAAGCGAAATTGTGCTCCTCCATCTTAGCTAAGTGGCTGAACGATCTTATGCCCGATCTTATACATTCGGATCAATCGGGATTTATTAAGGGGCGCCAAACACATGACAACACCCGTCGCATAGTACACTTAATCGAGAATGCCACTAGACGCCAGATCCCCGCAGTCCTTGTCGGGTTGGACGGGGAGAAAGCTTTTGATAGGGTGGATTGGGAGTTCTTGTTTCATACCCTGACGGCTTTCGGTTTTGCACCCAAATTTCTCACTATGATTCGGGATAACTACCTTCAACCCCACTCTAAGGTGGTGGTCAACGGTGCGCAATCGTCGTCCTCCTTTCATTCCAGAGGAACCAGACAGGGGTGCCCCCTCTCCCCCCTACTTTTTGCCCTTAGTATCTAACCCCTTGCGGCAGCAATTAGAGCAAACCCTATAATCCAGGGGATCCCCTTCACGGGGAAACAACACAAAATTTCCCTCTTTGCTGATGATGTCCTGCTATCCCTCGCAGACCCAGCCACGTCCCTCCCACCCCTGCAATCGGAATTAGCCCGATTTGAAGCAGTAGCAGGCTTTAAAGTAAATCTAGGTAAGTCTTTTATCCTCAATCTCACTCTCCCGCCAGCGGAACTTCATAGACTCCAACCTCTCACACCCCTCCAATGGACCACCTCCTCTATACAATACTTGGGCGTCCAGATCACACCAAAAGTGGACAGACTCTATTCTGCCAACTTCCCCCCATGCTCGCGCGTATCCAAGCAGAGCTCAATAAATAGAAACCCCTCTTCCTAACCTGGCTGGGTCGAATTCACGCCATAAAGATGACTCTTCTCCCCAAGCTCCTCTACTTGTTTCAAGCTTTACCCATTGAACTGGAGAGAGACTTCTTTCGGCACGTTTAAACCATGATCCTCAATTTCATATGGCAATGGAGGCAGGCGCGCTTCTCATTTACGATACTTCGTCGCTCCAGAGGGGAGGGTGGGGTCGGGCTACCGGCTATACACCTATATTATAAGGCTGCCCAATTACGAGTTCTGATTGAATGGTCAAAACACGAATCAGACAAACACTGGTTACATATGGATCGAAGTGTGACAGGTCGGACCATATGGGATTTGATCTGGCGCCCCAAGCATGATAGACCTAAGAACACCTATATTAGCACCCCTACACATACAATGCTTAAGGTATGGGACACGGTGTCGGGAGACGAGAGATGGACCTCCTTTCCCACCATTGCATTTTGACCCGGCATTTCCCCCAGGTCTACAGACAGGTCCCTTCGATGCTTGGCGGGAGGGGGGATGCCTAGCCCTAACACACCTTTTCCATAACTTTGACCCTCTTACCTTTGATAACTGTAAAAGGGAATACAACCTGCAGAATACAGAGAGATACCGTTATAATCAATAACTGTACTGGGCCCTCACACCACAAATCCGGGAGGCGGCTACCCGTCCCCTGACAAAACTTCGAATCCTTTCTCACTAAGGCGAATTCCATGAGAGGCACGATTTCCTTTATATATAGGTTTCTCCTCACCACTACACTCTCTCCACGCCCACGATATATGTCAATGTGAGAGGGTATCCTACACCGGGACATCTCAGACGAGGAATGGTCCCATTTATAGTCTGACATCACCAAGTTCAACCACTCTGTCGACCTCAGGGAGGCACACCTTAAGACCATGATGGATTGGTACCTCCATCCCTCCAAACTCCGACAGATCCTCCCCGACTCTTCTGATAGATGCTGGAGGGGGTGTGGACTTCTGGGAGACTTCCAGCACATCTGGTGGGATTGCCCGCACATACGGCCTTTCTGGGAAGAAATCCTTGCCCGGGGGCGCTAGAGGGCGCACAAGCAGTATGGCCGCACTCATGTGAGGCTCCTGCAGCCTGAACGTATAATCCGTCATTTATCCTTCGTAACTGACCGCCTTCCTGACAACGACCGGGTGTGGATGTGGCTGTTCCCCTCCTGCGGCTCCGCTCGAAGTTTGGGAGCTGTACGATCAACGGGGACGTCGCGAGGTTGCCCGCACCCTGGCCTGCTGACTGGTGGAGTGGGCGGCCGGGCCTCTGATCCACGCTACGCCGGGGCGTGCCACGAGGCGGGTAGGCCCCGGAGGGAATATCGCCGCAGCGGAGCCCACTGGCGCGCGATCTGAGAGGGCTGAATCCAGGTGGAAAACGGAGGGTACTGCACGAACGAGGGACACGTCCCGAGCCTGGTGGGCCCTCAGTGAGCCTCCGATTTTGATGGAGCCGCGGATCGCTGAGGCCCGGAGACCGAGGAGGGTGCCCCCATCTTGCCGTGTTGTTTCCATGGCCTGAGGAGCTTAGCGGTGCTGTACGGGAGGTGGGTTATCCGGCCCCCCCTCCCCCCCTTTGGACAGATCATACAGGGCGGCGGCTGGTGGTTGGCCGGTCCCCCCCCTGCCCCCCACCTGTGGTGGAGCTGGACGACGCGCACATACCTGCTGGGCCGCTGATGGGTGGCATGAATGGCCGGTTTGACCCTACAGCTTCTCAAGATCACGAGCTCCGTGCGCGAGGGGCCTACGCCCTGGGATCGTTGGTGTAGAGCGCGGGAGGCGCTCGGAGGCGACATTGCTCCGGCACTGCTTCACGGCTGTTGGATTATGTGCACCTGAGGCCGGGGTTGCGGCGCGGGGACGCGGATTTGTCTGGGCGTGCCTTCGAGACATCTGCAGAAGTTACCCTGGGTGCCACTTGGATGCGACTTACCGCGCTGAGGCCGCCGCTGGGGCTCTCGGTGGTTGTTTCCTGGGCCCGTTCCCTCCACTCTTGCCGGGCGATTGGGGTCACTGCCCCGAGGGCCTCTGACGGGACAGGCTGCTGACGATTCTTGCGTGGGGAGGACCTGCCTCGGGGCCCTACCTTCCCGCTGGAGGCGCTGCGGGTGTTCGATAGGTTGTGCTGGCTGGCGCGGCCCCGGAGACGGCGGGGGTCGCTGTCGCCCTCACTGCCGACTTTTGCAACAGAGTGCTGGCCCAGGCCCTCATTCATGCGGAAGCCGGCTGCGCCTACGCCGGGCCTGGGTTTCCGTCACCCAAGTTCATCCTGTGGAGGCGGTGGTCCTCGCTCTTTCGCAGCTGACGGTGGCCCCCCGCCGCAGGCCCATAATGGGTAAACAGGACAATAAGCAGCCGAAGCTTACATTTGCTGCCCCAGCGGCTAAGACGGGGCTGCGGAATGCGCAAGATGCGGGGAGCTCACAGGGCCCTCCAGCGGCTGACGCGGGCACGGCCTCTCCGCCGTCGGACCTACAACAGATGATGCGGGAAATGAGGCAAGGCTTTGCTACCATAGTCGATAAGGTGGACCGCCTTTCATCGCGAATGGATGCGTTTGCACAGAAAATAGATGCCCACGAGGAACGTCTAACTGAAGCCGAGAGGCGGATCTCTGATAACGATGACACCACGGCTTCTCATACCACGCAGCTTTCAGGAATGGACAATGTGCTTAGAGTTATAGCTGCCAAGAATGAGGATTTGGAGGCCCGCAGCCGGCGTAATAACATCCGCGTGGTAGGTGTGTCTGAGTCCACGAACACTGGACGCATGGAAGACTACGTGGAGAAGATACTCCTGGCCTCCATTGGCTCGAAGACGTTCTCAAAACAGTTCATTGTTGAGAGAGCACACCGTTCCCTAGGGCCAAGACCTAGACCTGGTGCCCCGCCTAGACCCATCATCGCCTGGCTCTTGAACTACCGAGATCGGGATGCTGCTCTGCGAGCCGCACGTATGAATCAAAATCTCTCATGCGAGGGTGTCAACTTCACCGTCTACCCAGATTTCACGCCCGTCGTCCAGGAGCAACGGCGTAAATTCGTAGAGGTCAAGAAAAAACTCCGTGCCCTCCAAATTGACTACGCGTTGCTATACCCAGCAAAGCTGAGAGTCACTCATCAAGCAAAGAAACATTTTTTTACGAACCCGCAACAAGTGGATGACTTCTTGAAGACCCTTTGAAGAGCGAGGGCGGCGCAGCCAGACGTAGAGGACGCTGATCAGGGAGATGAACAATAACTGCTAGCTTGCTGATCTCGGGGGCCTGTCCCTTGAACTCGAGGGCGGCGCTGCTGTCCTTTTTTCTAGAGATCTGCCATACGAGCCCCTTTGCGAGACAGCGTCGAGGCTGATCAAGACTGCCCGGGTCGATTGCTGATCGGCGGATGGTAATGTATTCCAGGCAACACCCTCTCCCCTTCCCGTGATTGTGATAGGGAGTGGGCCGCAGAGGGTGGATATGTGTGCCCCCTGGAGGACCCCTGGTGGGTGTACCCCCATGAACAAACTGACTATGTTGCTCCTGTTGAGCTATGTGAGGGCAGTTAAGGGAGGGGGGGTGGTAATTTTCTTCTGGCATGTTGGGGCAGCTTCAGTGGGTGGGGGGTGGGGAGGGTGGCTTCGTGTCCTTTCTGGGCTCTTCCGTTGCCCTTCCTGGTGCTGATGTTTTATTGTTCACAGTGATCACTGCGATCGCCCGGGGGACAACGATGTGGACACTAGTGGTTGGACTATGTTGCAGGTGGGGGAAGCTCACTTGGCTTATTGCTAGGCCCCTGGGCACGAATTCTTGGGTGATGGAGCGAGTTCCTGTTTTCGTGTGCTGTGGTACAGGTTGTTTTAGGTCTTCAGATAGAGTTGCAATTCCAAATGGTGCGAGTTACATGTTGGGGGAATCTGTGGGGAGGGGCAGAGGGACAGTGATGTATGACAATATTGTTACAATGATGGGCGCAGCTAACATTACAGAGGTGCTATTCACAGAGTTGACATGGGTTTTGCTGTGGGATTGCGTAGCGGCCCCCTAGAGCGCACTGTAGTGCACACACTTACTGGAGGTAGATGCTGCTTTACCCAGAGCTTTGATGTTGTTCACAGAATGCGTTACCTCCGCGCGGGAGGAGTGGGGCAGGGGACATACGGGACCAGTGGGGGGAGGGAGTTGGTGCCCCCTGTACCAGTGCACGATATTTCTTCTTCGTATCAACCCGCCTATGGGAGACACTGACTTGAACATACTTACATGGAACGTCAGAGGCCTGGGGGACCCTAGGAAGCGGAGACAAATTCTTTCTTATCTAGATCGCCATGCAGTACACATAGCGTTTCTCCAGGAGACCCACTTCAAGGCGCAGGCCGCTCCAACCTTTGCCGGCAGATGGGCGAAATACACTGCCTTTTCTTCCTATTCCTCATACTCTCGCGGTGTTGCAATATTGGTGAAAAAGGGGACCCCCTTTATTCTGTCAGGCACTAAGAGCGATAACCATGGCAGGTACTGCCTGATGTGGGGTAGATTGGGGCATGGGGCGGTCACCCTGGCCTGCTGTTATGGCCCCAATGTAGACGACCCACACTTCTTCGCAGACTTCGGCGCCCTCATAATAGGCGTAGGCACGCAACACCTCATATGGGGGGGGGGATTTCAACACCACCCTCAATCCGCCAATGGACAGGTCCCACCAGGCCCCGCATCACTATAACCAATCCCGGAAGGCGCTTATATAGATAATAGAGGAGCATAGACTGATTGACACATGGAGACACTTACACGCTGCGGAACGTTAAGGCACACATTTCACAGCACAAGCCAAATCATGGGCAAGGCTTGACTACGTCTTCCTGGCCCCACACTTTCATGCGGCGCTGGCTTGCGCACACCACCTCCAGAGAACCTTTTCTGATCATGCGCCGGTACGCGTTAGCTTGAGGGCGGCTGATCTGGGCCCCCCGCGGACGGCCTGGCGTCTACAGCCCATGATGCTGCTAGATGCTGCTTTTCAGGAGGAACTGCGGGAAGACTGCTTAGATTTCTTTCAGCGTAACAAGGATTCTGTGAAGGATGTGGAAACTATTTGGGATGCGTTCAAGGTGACCTTGCGGGGTGTTTGCATCGCCAAGGGGTCCGGTGTACTGAAGAGTATACTTGCACGGCTTCGCACCCTGGAAACTGACTTGAAGACGCTGGAGGCATCATTGGCTGACAATCCTGATGATGCCACACTAGCATGTATTCGAGACAAAATCTCGGAGTATACTGACGAAGCCGCTAGGGAGACGAAATTTAGAGGCAAGCATTGGATCGCCCGTCGGTACGGCGAGAGGCCGGGGAAGGCTCTGGCAGCGATGGTGAGGCTGATGCGGCCGACTAACACTATCATGGAGATTGTGGGTGATGGCGGTGCATTATACACTGCGGACATACTCAACGCGTTCGTTGTACACTATCGCAAATTGTACACTTCGGCCAGGGCTGAGGAGCTGCAATTGCACGAATATCTGGAGGACGTGTCCCTGGGGTGGCTTAGCGATGCGCAAAGAGAGTTTCTGAGCTCCCCCTTCGAATTGGACGAGGTGCGGGAAGCTATTATGCACATGAGGTCGGGCAAGGCCGCTGGGTTGGATGGGATACCAATTGAATTTTATAAGACGTATATTGAATTTATGGCGCCGGTCTTGAGAGAGGTGTATGAAGATGCATTGGAGGTGGGCCACCTACCCCCTTCGATGCGCATGGCCCTCATCACGTCACTCCTTAAACCAGGGAAAGCAGCGAATTAATGCGACTCCTACCGCCCCCTATCATTGCTGAACTGCGATGTGAAAATCCTAGCTAAGCTTATAGCTACTCACATTAATCTGCTTCTCCCTAACCTGATATTACCCGATCAGGCTGGGTTTGTGCCCGGAAGGGCTATATCCCATAACCTGCGCACATTCTTTTCGATTCTGAATTCGGTGCATGATGACCAGCCAATGGCCGCCGTTTTCCTTGATTCCACAAAGGCATTTGACTCCTTAGAGTGGGACTACTTGTTCCAAGTGCTGGAACGCATGGGGTTTCCAGGCATATTTATCTCGTGGATCAAGTTATTAAACACCGCTCCTACAGCTAAAGTACTGGTAAACGGCCAGCTTTCCGCTTCATTCCCCATCACCAGAGGCACCAGACAGGGGTGCCCTCTATCATCTTTGCTGTTTGCTCTAGCCATGGAGCCCCTGGCTGCAAAGTTGCAACAACACCATAAAGAGAGGGCGCTGAGATGTTTCCAGAGGCAAATATTAATATATATGTACACGGATGATATCACTCTCTATATACGCGACCCTAAGGATAATCTCAACCCGATTCTTAGGGAATTCATCCGATTTGGTAGGATTTCCGGGGTCCAGATCAATTGGAGCAAGTCTTGTTTGTTCCCCCTAACGGCCTCCACTGGGCGGTTTGGGCTGGACTACCCCCTCGCCTGGTGCGAGGGGGACTTTAAATATTTGGGTATACAAATAGAAAAAAACAGGGAGGAGCTCCTGAGGGCTAATTATGGCACGGCGATTACCCGCATTACGGACTACGTTACTCGCTGGATCGCTTTACCCCTGTCCATGGCTGGCAGATCATCGTTGATTAAAATGATAATACTGCCGCAATTGTTGTATCTATTTTTGAATATTCCATTTCATCCGGGCGCCTTTTTTTTTAAGCAACTCCGCACCGAGCTCATCAGGCTAGTTTGGGGCGTAAAGTCGCCCCGGCTCAAATGGGAGATCCTTGTTAAGCCGTACGATCAGGGCGGTTTTGGTATCCCCAATTTTGAGCTGTATTATCGTGCAGCCCAGGCGCATTTCGCTTACTTCTGGATACGTCAACCCAGATATATGCCCCAACTCGCAGCCGAACATTGGCTGGCGCACCCGATCCCAATAGAGGGCGCATTGTATATCCCGCTGATGGGGAGAGATAAAACGCCAACGACGGTGATTAGCACGGTGACCGCATGGAACCAACTGGCTGCCTCACTGGGGCTTGACCTGTTATACGCGCCGCTTCTGCCCCTTGCTTACCACCCAAGTATGCCCCTGCTGCAAGAGGCGGGATTCCGGAAACTGCTTCACACTATCCACGTAGTGACATGGGGGGACCTGTACCACAATGGCACATTTCGTTCCATGGACCACTTCTATGAGAGCTTACAGCCTTCTCCCCTTGACGTTTTTTTATACATCCGGCTTAGACAAGGGATACGGGCGCTCACACCCAGCTTTCCACAGGAGCCCCCGCAAATGGCCCCGCTGCAACGCATCCTAACCGACGAAGCCCCGGCTAAGTTGGTTTCCAAAATATACAGATCGGTACATTCGTTAATACCAGCGCCGCAATTGGCAGCTAGGGAAAACTGGGACCGGGAGTTACAGGCCCCGTTGACGGATAAACAGTGGCAATTCTGCTTACTACAGACGGAACGCATCTCCTCCAGTAGCCGATTCAGAATCATACATTACAAATACATTCACAGACTATATCACACACCTGCCAGGCTTCACAGCTATCAGCTCAGAGAAAATGACAGATGCGAGAGATGCCGGGCTCCTGGGGCGGATTTCCTTCACTTAGCCTGGGCTTGCGAGGTTGGTGTCAGGTGTTTGAAGCGCTCTCTAAAATGATCAACACAGTGGTAGTGCCCTCCCCTCTCCTAGCCCTGCTGGGATATGTAGTGCCAATACATGCGCCACACCGCAAATTTATCGCGATTGCTTTTTTGCTGGCTAAAAGGAGAGTTGCGTGTCGCTGGGGCAGGGGCAGGGGCAGGGCCCCGAAATTCAAGGACTGGGTACGAGATCTTACCTATTGCCAAGAACAGAACTGCACGTACTCTGAGCTTATGCCGACAACATCACAGCCTACGGACATCTGGGCTCCGCTGAGATGCTATCTCCTGGCAGGAGAGGCTGCAGCAGACGACAAGGTAGCCGCATAAAGATTTTTGGCGTAGGCCCTCCGGAGCTCGGGAAGGAGGGTGGCCTGGGTTGTTTTCATGGGTACATTGCTAGGTGCACACTGGAAATTGTGGGTCTCCACTCGGCTTAGCTGGGCGTAATACTGCTGCTGGGAATGCTGAGAGAAGGGCCCCCGTGGAAATGACAGCATTATAGTGGCTTCTGTGAGTGTCTAACTGCGGGGTGTATTGCAGTGTCTTGATAAGACTGTGTATATCAGCACAGTCTGAGATGTCATGTTTGTTTCTCCTCACTGCCTCCTATGTATTAACTATGCTGGAAATGTGAACTCATTGTCATACTATGTATGCAGCTGTATATTCGCTCTAAAGTTCAAAAATAAAATTAAAAAAGAAATCCTTGCCCACGTCAAGGATATGCTGGGATACCATATCCCCACCAACATAGCGCAGGTCCTTCTGGGACTTCGTGACCCATCCTTAGAACATCAGACCCGGGCTGATAAAAAGATCATGGGGCTCTGTATAGGGGCGGCGAAGATAACATTAGCAGCCACCTGGTTAAGGAGAGACGCTCCTGCAATTTCCCTCTGGCATTCTAGGTTATGGAAGCTCCTTAGCCCGGAACGAATGTCGGACATCTACACGGATAATTTTAAGAACTTTGAATTTAAATGCGGTCCCCTGCTCGCCTTCCTTTCCCGTGGACTGCCATCCGCTGTTTGTCCTTCCTCCATCACGGCGCTCCACCTCTTCCAGATATGAAGTGCAAATAGTCAAGCAACCTGAAGTATGAGTTTTTCTTTTGTTTGTGCCGTCACCATGTTCGGGGAGAGGGGTGGGGGAGGAAAGGGGTTGGTTACTTATTTTGTGTTGACTGCTCCACAGTTAGGAGCTGTTATAACTCTATTGTAGTACTTTTTATATAGTAACTTCGGACTAGACAAAATCTAGAGCGAGCTAGCACAAAGGACGATGAAAATCATTTGGCTCTACTTGCCGCACTGTCTAGGACGCTGGGACGTGCCCTACGCCCATTTACGTTCGCATCTGTACCCCTTAATTGTGCATTCCACTGTGTTTGGGCGGGGGACTAGCCCTGGTGATGTATATGATTCTTCACAGTTTCACCTCTGTAAACACTCTTTAACAACACGCATGTGAAAATATGATGGTAATGCTATGCGATGTACTCTGTCAAAAACTTAAATAAAAACATGTTTGAAAAAAAAGTTGCTAATGAATGTTTTGTAGTGGGTCTGTTTACAAGTGTATTATTAATTGCAATGACAGAACAGAAAAGCAAGACATTTTTATAATACACAAACTCTCTCAAAAACACGTTAAATATACTATCATGGTACTAAAGTGGTAATCTTACCTGTGACTGAATAAGCGTGTTTTGAAATTCAAATCGTTTTCTGAGATCTTCTGACATCTTTGTTTAGTATCCAGGACTGCAAAATAAAGTATATATTTCTTTAAAAAAATAAATCATTTGTTTTTTAAGTTACCAACTGTATGTAGCCTTTCTCCCACACCATTAGAATTTAAGACAGTTAGAAAGTTCATTTAATTGATGCACAGACTATAAAATGCATATGAAATGGACTAGCAACATAACTGTTCTTGATTAAGGAGTCGTCTTCACATTACATGAAGATCATGACAAATTCAGAACCAGATTACGGTAGGAAAATGTATACTCTATGGTCCAAAGCTTTTTATTAGGATCAACTTCAGAATAGGTGTCTTAAGGCATCCAGAATTCAATATAACCAAGATCAATTCAACATGCCAACTATAAACCTCACCCCCTAAACTCAGCAGACCTTCTCGTCTAACTTAGTAAGCATTCTATTTCCAGTCCTATTTCCATTGCGACTCTAAAAGAGTTGATGAGGTAAAGGGAAAGTAGAGTGACAACAGATCAATGTAGTACCCACCCCGCTACTCATTTTTTCTCTCCTTCTCTCGGAGAAGATCCCTAGTGGGCCAAACACTTGATACCCACACAACCATCGGGTTTTCTCTAAAATTGTAAGAAATCTCATCAATAAACCCCCCCTCTCCAAGTCACAAAGTTAATCAGTAGGTTGATCTAAATTATCTAGAAAGGCCCTAGTGGAGTCCGCCCAAAACAAAAGGCACCTTTTACCCTGGTAGTCAATTCTCAGTCCTGCCAGCGAGCCCATCAAGACATGTATCTCTCTTTTATTCAGCTCCCGTTTGTCAATCATCAGCTCTCTTCCTGAATACAATATGAGGCGTCAAGGCTGGGAACAACCGAAGCCTACCCTTTTCCCATTTCATGATCTTTTTTGAATGACAGTATTCAGAATTTGCTCCTCTCTCAATTCTGATGAAATAACTGTGAAGAGAAATGTAGCCCCTGCTCCCATTCTAAGTTTGTTCCTGGAGAGCCAGAACGCTTTCACCACCAAGTCTCTCTTCACTGCAAGCCCAACAGTTTGGCCAAAACGTCCTATAGACCAGTCACAAGCGCCTTGTTGTTGACCTCCACTAGGTCCTACCAGTAATCTGTGTATCTCTGCAAAGGCAGTCTGGGGTTCCATGCTTTTCTTCTAAGGGCACCCCGGCTTCCAAATCTTTGGCCTCAAACAGAGAAGCACCACTCAGTTTTCCATCCATCTATACCGTATGGCCCTCTAGTCTTTTAAGCCTCTCTCCTATCCCCTCCAATGTCAGCTCTACTATCTAAACACTTCAGGAGAGAGTCTCCGCTTCTTTTACAGATTTTTTTACTGCTGCCTTGAGGGTGCCAGTCTCAACCTTCAAATTTCTCTCTAAGGCATCGGTGGGGCACAAGAGTATTTGCTCACCTTGTGCCAATGCTTCATTATTTGTCTGGAGATCTGCTGACTCCCTTCGCCTAGTCTTGGATTTTGTGTCCAGTAATTTGAAAATATTCTCTATGCTCTTCTTTTTCGCTGCAATGGCGGTCGCCAAACAGGTGTCTCCAGAAGAGGTTTCTCAGCTGCTCAGATATGTAGATGTCCCTGATAGTCTTCTGGTCATTAACCATCCTCCTAGGTACTTAAAGTGACGCTGACTAGGCAAAGGTCTCGATGTCAGTGTGCTAGATGCCGGCAACTGACGAGGTGAAATACAGTTCACCTCCTTCCAGTTGTCAGGAAAAGTTGCCCCTTCTCTGGCACGTCTCTTCCCAACTGGAACAAGAGCTAGTTACCCACAAGTCCATTTACCCCAAAGTCTTGCCTCATTTCTGCTCTGCTGCATAACCTCTTGGCACTCAGTAATAAGCTGTGTGCCACTCCTGTTCCTCTCACCCACGGAACGGTGGCCGCTGGAACACCACCGATGGTCAGGCAATCTGCTCCACTACTCCCCAGCACAAGAACACTCAGTGAGCTATCCTTACTAGCCACCACCAAGTCAGGCTCCAAATCACCACACTAAAGGGTACTGCTCAATCATCTCATCTGGACCCAACCATCAATGCAACTCCTCCATGTCGAGGTGAGGATAGCTGGGCAAGGGAACAGGGGCTTAGATGCAAGCTCTGTAGATCACAGCCATCTTGGGACCCAGCAGACCAAACTTTTTTTGTAAATAGAGGATACATGCTACCTGATCACATGTTGCCAGTATCTCAATCTGAAATTTCCATCAAACAGATCCCTTCCCCTTTCTAGTATTTGGACAAAATATCAAGTTGTAAATATTTGGTACAGAAATATTGGAAACAAAATACTGAGATGCAAAAATATCATGATGCAGAAATATTGTTGTCAAGAATATCGATTTTTTCAAGTAATATCGCTGTCAAGAATCTCGTTGTTGTTAACATCGTTTTCAACAGTTTAGCTGTAGACAATTTTTAAAAATGCAATTATCTTAATGTGCTTTTAGTTCATATATACATTTTGTATTATTGTTTGTATTAATGTTAATATTTTTAAATATAGTTTGCAATTTTGAGTGAATCATCATTTTAAATTATTTTCTAATAATAATTTACAGTGATGTAGCAGGTTAATAGGTTTGTATGGTATAGGGTTGGAAGTTAATTAGGTAATAATCAATAAACAATTAATTATCAGTTTATTATTTATACTTTGATTATTAATGATGTAAATTGTGTAATAATTATATTTTTTTGTCATTTTTGATGTGGGCTGCTGGGTTTTTAGGGCTGTAGGATGGGAAGTTAATTAAGTAATAATTAACAGTTATTTTATTCATTATTTAAATGATTATTAATTATTCAAATTGGGTAATAACTTTACATTTGAGATGTTGGCTGTTGAGTTGGGAGCACCCCGTACAAGTCAAAACAATAGTCTGAAAGTCTAGAAAAGCATACATTTGAGGTGAGCAAATTCAGAGTGTCGCTGGTGCGGTCAGGTACTCTTTACAGGAGCTGTACTCCACCTAAACTTGGGAACTACCCGGAGTTCTCCACTTACTCTCTGCATAATTTATGCAGCACTCTAAGCCTGAAAAGGTATTGTTTTGACTTAAACTGAGTGCTCCCTTGCGTCTGGACAAAGCTAAACCGCTCTTAAGAGCTATAATATCAGCGAAACCCATCTTAGGGGTTGGTTTTATTCATTTCAGGTTGTTGGCTTGGATGGTATTTTACCAATTCAAAGCTGTAATACTGTGCCTGGGGTGGTTAAAAAACCTTTTGTCATTTTACAGCTCGGCGTGGATGGCACTAAGCTAATCCTATGCTTAAAGACTTTGCTGTAGAAAAGGCAAAAGACGTTGTCCCTTTCTAGCCGAAGGTTACAGGGATGTTATAGTAAGGTACAGGTTTTACAGATACAAAACCATAGAAATTCAGCAGTTATAGTTACCAGAGCTAACTATAACATACGCCAGTGCAATGCACTGCTTATGAGCTCACATATTACATTGAGCATGACATGGTGTCAGTGACATCACTGATGACATCTCAAATGACATCACTGATGACATCATCCAGCCAGTGTGAGTGTTTTGTAAAAGTTTCTAACACTTAAAGGTATATACTGAGCTACTGCATACGTTAAATTACTATTTTTCCTGTACTACAGAGTGTTACAATTTCTAACATCATTTAACAACAAGGCTCCTTCCTACTATTCCTCACTCTCGAAGCCCTTACAGCACCCACCCCCTTCTCGCTCCACCGGTCTGCAGCAAATAGAAAAGTCCCTCCAACCACACCGGACTCCATGGACTGGCTCATTGGGCTTACACCAGCGAGGCTAGGGGTGCTCCCCCACCATCGTCCCTCACACGGCTCTCCCATCATGGCATAAACTATGCGATCTTCCTCCGACCATTGAGACCTAGCTTGCTGACCAATGCCCGGTGGAGCTACCTGTTAGCTTAAGAGGAGATGGGTTGTGGACTTCCCCCTTGGCCGTCACCTACCAAGCTGGACTTTGGGCAGACTTTACTTCGCCTCTACGTCGTATCTCCCTCCTACCCCTTCACCCTACCCCTTACCCTTCTACGCTCCATTATTCTCATTTTCTAGACTCTTTAAATGTTTTACTAGTAACTGATGTAACCTGTTACCTGATGTAATTTTGTAACTGTGTGGAACCTCATGTAAAGCGCTCTGACTCCTTTGGGTCTAGCCAGTGCTATATAAAACTCATTAAATAAATAAATAACATCATCTGAACTATAATCCCGTTGTTAAAGTGGGTGCACTATTTATAAGTGAACTAGCCACTACACTGACATGTTCCCTGCTGATGTATGTGTATAGTAGTGCTAGGGCTTTGTGACAGCTAAGCTATTCATCGAGACTTCACTCCATCAGTGATGGCGGAGTATAGTTGTGTTTTACAACATACTGACCACTTTGCTTAGACCTCTTTCCTTTGTGATGAATATGTGTAGTAGTATTTTGCAATAAATTCTTCTGTTCACCAAGACCTCTCTCTAGGGTGATGGCTCAATGTAATAGTGGTCTACAACAGACTGACCTCTCTGCGGACAGCTTTCTCCAGGATGAAGAATAATTGTACAAGTGGTTTGTGACACAAATGCATGTCAGCGAAGATCTCTCTACTAGGTGTGTGTTGTAGTGATTTGTGTAAAACTGACACCGGCACTTAAAACCTCTTTTATGGTTCACAAATGTGTGGTTGTGGTTTGCGATAGACTAGCCTGTATGGTTAGACATCTTACTTTGGTCATAAGTGTTTAGAGTAGTGGTTTAGAAAAGACAGGACTATCCGCTGAGAACTCTCTCGTGAGTGATCAGTGAGTGTAGTAGGTGATAAGGTTACAGTGAGCTGTCATCATTGATCCATATGGAGCAATGTTTTACCACTTTGCGGATGTAATGCTGGGGTTATGCTAGTACCATTTAATGGGGTTTGACCACTGCAGGTTTATTTGAATGATCGTGATTGCATTGCTACCGCACAATTGCTATGAAAAAACCCAATAGAGTTTGTTTAAAAAAAAATGATGTCATCATTGATGTCATCGGTGATGTCATTTGATGACATCACTGATGCCATCTCAGTGATGTCAGTGACCATGTCATGAGCAGTGCATTGCGGAGCCGTATGTTATAGTTAACTCAGTAACCTATAACTGCTGAATGTCTATGATTTTGTGTGTGTAAAATCTGAACCCAACTATAACATCCCTGTAACCATTGAGTTTTTCAGTGAATTTCTAAACAAAAATCAATTCCATTTCCTAACTACAAAGTCCCTGTAATGTTTGTTCTTTCACTACCTTTTGATATTTTCTTAAAAGCTATATCGTTACTATAACGTTCCTGTAACCTTTGGTTTTTTAGTGAATTTCACAAGGCTTTTTTTAAAATATAAATTGTACTACAATTTCACCCAAAAGTTAAATTTACAACAAAATATTTTGACAAGCTTATAAATACATTTTATTCACACTATTATTCTTAATATATATTTTTAAAACTACAATTTGAAAAAATGAAGGGAAGGTAACTTATGTAGTCTTTCTATAAATACAATGCACCAAGTCTTTTTTTAATTCATGTTATGGATCCGTGGATCCGATCCCAACCAAAAGTGGAAGAGGTGTGGCGCAGCGGCCAGGGTGACTGACTCCGGAACCCGGGGCTCACGGTTCGATCCCCGGCACCAGATCAGCCCAGCACCATGTGACTCTGGGCAATAGATTGCTTAATCTTCCCGACGGCCCCCAGCGCCTTGACCCCTTCGGGTAATTGTTCGCGCTTTACAAATACTGGACATTTACAAAAGCACAAATTAAATACTAAAACAACAACACATTTAATACAAACACATTCCTAGTGCAATTTTTATAAGTGTATCAATGCCTTTATGTGGGTGTGAGAGTAGCTGTGGGGCTGTGTGAGTGGCTATATCGGTGTGTGAGTGGCTTTGTGATGAGGTGTGGAAGTGGGAATGGTTTTCAGGGTCCGTGAGTGGTTGTGTGGGTGGTTGAATGAGTGTGTAAGTAGGTGTGTGTATGGCTGTATGAGTAGCTGTTTGATTGTGAGTGGGTGTGTTAGCAGCTGTATGAGTGGGTGTGCGAGTTGCTGTGTCAGTGGCTGTGTGGGTCTTTAGATAGTTGTGTGAGTGGTTTTCTGGGTCTGTGAGTATGGGCATGGTATGGGTGAGTGGGTGTGTGTTATTGTGTGAGTGGGTATGTGTAATTGTGTAGGTGTGTAAGTGGGTGTGTGAGTGGGTGTATGGGTGGTTTTATAGGTCTGTGAGTGGTTGTGTGAGTGGATGTGCAAGTGTGAGAGGGTGAGTGACTGTATAGGTGTGAATAAATGTGTGAGTAGGTGTCTGGGTCTGTGAGTGGGAGTATGTGTTTGTTTTTGACATGGGTGTCCCCTTTTGGAACATTTGAATTTGAGTGAAGAGTGCACACCACATCAGAACAGAAACCACCCAATGTGAGGAGTGAACGGACATTTTCATAACTATCTGGGATTCTTAAAACACGCTAAAACATTTAATATGGAGGCGAGAGCAGCAAAACGTCTTCAAAAAGCAGAAACCATGTTCCAAAAGGGGACACGCATGTCAAGCAATCATGATACAGCCACAAACCTCCTGAAAAGAAAAAAACAAAAGCAAAATCTGATAATCCATTTATCTGATTACATCTTGAATGATTATGAACGGAGTGTTATGTTATGTTATTAAAATATTTCTAAAGCGCACTATCACCGATTGGTTGCTTGGCGCTAAGATCAACAGTAACATGAACATAGAGGGGAGAGTGTTTATGAGAATGCTTGTCTGAAGAGCCAGGTCTTCAAGGCTTTCCGGAAGGATAGGAGGTCTTGACAATTCCGGGTCTCCACAGGAAGAGAATTCCACAAGCAGGAAGCGAGGGTGGCAAACCTCCGACCTCCTGCGCGCTTTAGTTTGAAGGAAGGCGTCTGCAGGAGGCTCTGGTGGAGTGAGCGTAGGTTGCGGGAAGGGGTGTATTTAGAAATCAGGTTGTTGATGAATGATGGACTTTTGCAGAATAGGGACTTGAAGATTATGCAGCCAGTCTTGAAGGCGCAGCGCTGGGCTACTGGAAGCCAGTGTAGTTTCCTTAAGAGGGGGGTGGCTGCCTGACGCCTTGGTTGGTTCAGGATTAGCCTTGCGGCATGGTTCTGTACCATCTGGAGTCGCTTAACCAGGTAGTTGGGAAGACCTAGGTAGATGGCATTTGCGTAGTCCAGATGGGATAGTACCGTAGAGATCACAACCTGGGTGATAGCCTCAGGTGTGAGCAGGCGACGTACCTTCCGGATTTTTTTCAGTTGGAAGAAGCACTTGGAGACCACCTGACCTACTTGTGATTTAAGAGATAAGTCACAGTCCACCGTGACTCCAAGTGTTTTAGCTGACAAGGAGGGCGTTGGAGCTTGGCCCAATTCAGAGGGCCAGTAGTGCGGGCCCCAGTACTTGCCGCTTTCGCCGGTCAGGACTAGCTCGGTTTTACCCGGATTTAATTTGAGCTGGTTCTGGTCCATCCAGGTTTTAATGAAGCTCATGGTAGACTGGAAGTGCCGTATGGAGTCTTCGGTGTTGTCGATGGTAAAGAGCAGTTGTAAATCGTCTGCATAGTTGAAGACTCTCACCTGGTTGTCTCTTAAGGTCTGAATCAGGGGAAGTATATACAGATTAAATAGGTGGGGAGACAGGGAGGAGCCCTGTGGTACTCCACAAGTGATAGCCTGTTTGATGCCCATTAAGTCACCAAGGCGTAGAGTTTGGTTACGGTCTGTCAGGAAGGATCTCAGCCAGCCGGCTGCTAGGTCCCGGATGCCGGCTTGTTCGACACGGTCGACCAAGATGTTGTGGTCGACCGTGTCGAAAGCGGCCGAGAGATCCAGGAGCACCAGGGCTTGTGGAGAGCGTCTGTCGGCACAGTCACGCAGGGTGTCCAGGACTGTCGTGACTACTGCTTCAGTCGAATGTGCAGGCCGAAAGCCTGCCTGATGGGTATCGAAGCAGGAGAATTCCTCAAGGAAGTTAGATAGGCATTTGGCCACGTGTGCCTCCAGGACTTTTGCCAAGTAAGGCAGCTGCGAGATAGGTCGAAAATTGGCTTTACAAGCAGGATCTGCCCCTGGTTTTTTTAGAAGCGGAATAACTATAGCTTCTTTAAAAGCTGCGGGGACTAGTCCAAAAGTCAGGGAGTTGTTCAGGAGTGTGAGGGCAGGGGCTGGGTGAGTCAGGAAGCACTCTTTTAAGATGTGGGGCGGGCAACTATCTGAAGGTGCACCGGATTTTACTCTTGACAGTAATTCCCGAAATTGGTCCAGGGTGATGGGTGGGAAACTACTCAGGGTGTAATGATTCGGCTTGATTATCATACCAGATGTAAGGGGGGACACCGGTCGAGGAATGCTGGCTTTGATGTCCAGTATTTTGTCAATAAAATAGACATTAAGTGAGTCACATAGGGACTGAGTGGGGATGATCTTGGGTTGAACCGTATCTAGATTAGTAAGGTCATTGAGGATAGAAAAAATGTCCTTGGATTTATTTGTAGACTCCAGAATTTTAGAGGAAAAGTAGGACGCTTTCGCCGCCAAAATGGCAGTCATGTATTCTTTCCTAGCTTTAGTGAAGGTCCTTTTTAAGTCAGGGTCGTAATTTCGGCGCCACTGAGTTCTAATTGCCGTAAGGCCAGTTTCCTGGCTTTTAAATCAGTGGAGAACCACCGGTTGGTGTCGGCACGTCTTGCCAATTTGATTTTCTTAAGAGGGGCATGAGAATCCCTGGCCATGTTTAGCCAGTTGGTAAGCGAGGAGACTGAGGAATTAATCTCATGTTGGGGAGGAGGGACGGTATTGGCTAGTGACTCTAGAAAAGCTGTTTTATTGAATGAATTCCAATTCCTGGCTAACCCGCCTCCGGCTGGTGCGGTGAAAGTCGCAGGGGTGATGCAAAGATTAAATTGAAGGAGTGCATGGTCAGACCAGATGCATGGTAATATGGATGGAGCAGTTGTGCAGGTGGTGTTAGACCACAACTGGTCAAGGATGTGGCCCTTGCAGTGAGTGGCGGAGGGAACTAGTTGGTTAAGGTTTAGGTTAGATAGGAGGTCCGACAGTTCGGCTGAATGAGGGCCTTCCAGGGGATCTTTATACCAATAGTTTAGGTCTCCTATCAGAAAGATTTTGGGGTGTTCGAGTGCTAGGTTTGCAAGTTGGTCGGCCAGATTCATAGAAAATGATGGCATCAGGGTCGGGGGTCTGTACAGTAGGACACACGCAATTGTCGAGTCAGGGGTGGTAATCTTCAGCACAAGGTTATCTGTCCCCTCCAGCGATAGGCCAGTAAGAGAGGTGACAGTCAAGTCGGAATGGATAATAGCTGCGACTCCTCCCCCTTTCCCGTTGGTACGATCAGCGTGGATGATGTAATAATTGGGAGGGAGTGCCGCAATTATGTCGGAGGCAGAGTTGGGAGTCAACCATGTCTCCGTAAGCAGGAGGATATCTGGTTTCTCTGTGTCTAGCAGGAGGAAGATGTCCAACTGGTGTTTTACCAGGGAGCGGGTATTTAGGTAAAAGATGGTGAGCGGTGGCATGGGTGGGTCTCTCTGAGTGTGTTGTAGCGCAGGAGTGGTTAAGTGGCAGCCTTTAGACAGGATGCCGTTAGAGCAGAGTCGGTTGAGAGTGTCCCTAGGTAGCAATCCCTGTCCCTTGTTTCTGTAGCTCAAGAGGACGGACCTCGGATAAACGGTGGTACGGGCAGCATGGTCTGCCCCTGGTCCCGGCCGGTCGCGGACTCGGCGCGCCGTCGACGCGCCCGCTGCGCTCGTCCGCTGCGCTTCCTGGGGGGGTTGTTCATTAGTAGCCGTAGAGGTGGGAGGGGCCGAGCACTGTGCCGCTCGCCTGCTCCTCACCTGAAGGTGATTGCCGCTAAGGTCCCCGGCAGCGCCTGAACGGCTGCGGTGGGGCGGGAACAAAGGAATAAGGTGAGGCCCAACAGAGGCGTAAATATCACAACAGAGACACTTCTAAATATTATTTTTAAAACGATCAAGTTTCACAGGTTAAAAGTAATTTTCAGCTAAGTAACATTAAATCAAACGTTCATACCAGGTCCCGGCTTCCGCCTCAAGACCTCCACGTTGCATGCACATTATCAATCGGTGCACGCGCTGTGACTGGGCGTATTTATGTGTCCAGAGGTGGGAGGGGCCGAGCACTGTGCCGCTCGCCTGCTCCTCACCTGAAGGTGATTGCCGCTAAGGTCCCCGGCAGCGTCTGAACGGCTGCGGTGGGGCGGGAACAAAGGAATAAGGTGAGGCCCAACAGAGGCGTAAATATCACAACAGAGACACTTCTAAATATTATTTTTAGTGTGCTAAATAGAGGACTTAAATTCTGTCCTGAACAACATCACGTCCATGTAGACACCCAAATTGACATTTACAAATTCGTGAGAAAACTAAAACTAGCAAAATTCTTCATCAAATCGGAGCACCAAATTCCTAGAAGAGGATCTGCACCTATATCGGCTAGTGACCTCATCATCACATCAATGATATGCCAATTTTAAGAACCACATATGATTTAGTGTCAGGCAACGAAGAAGACAACACATCAGACTCCCAAGTACTAGACAATCTAAATATCAATACCAATGTTAATCAGAAAACAGGATTTAAGCGAAGATCAAAGTTTTGTCCTATGCTTAGTCCTGGTAACAGAATCGACGTATTTCATGACTTAGTGGTAAAGGACTTGAAAGCAATTAGAAAAACCAGCAACCACAAGAAGAAAGAAAATCTAAGCAAAATGGAGAGACTAGCATTGGATAGACTAAGAATGAAAACCTAAAAATAAAACCTGCGGAAAAGGGGGGCAATATTGTCCTTTAAAATAAAAGAGACTATATAGATGAAGCCCTAAGACAACTGAATGATAAAAAGAATTACACCAAACTGACCATAAATCCGATTAACAACTTAACATTGGAATTGGAATAAAAAATAAAACAATGGCAACGAGAAGGACTGTTATCAGATGAAGAAGCCTCATTCCTCAAAAACGAAAGTCCAGTCATGCCTACGATGTACTATTTGCCCAAAGTACACAAGACGTTAGTCAACCCCCAGGGAAGACCGATCATCTCAAGCTGCAACTCGCAATATGAGAACATCTCAACATATGTAGATTTCTTTCTAGCACCAATCGCAATGAATCTGAGTTCATATATACAGGAACGCGGAGATTTTTTGAGGATCCTGTCGAACATGGGCTGGCAGCAAGGCTTTTGAGGTAGGACTAAAAGCAATCAGTTACTTCTTGAAACAAAGAAACATACAACAATTGAAACACACTTGAATGCTCCAAGAGATGATAGAACTATGTCTGAGGAATAATATTTCCATCTTTAATAACCAGATATATTCTCAAATATGTGGATATGCGATGGGAGTTTCATTCTCTCCAAGCTATGCCAACCTCACCATGGGTTGGTGGGAGAAACACATAGCCTGAAGAGATGAAAATTAAGAATACATTGCTAAAACTGAAATCTGGTTATGCTTCATTGATAATCTTTTTCTGATTTGGAGCGGGAGCAACGAAAACTTTAACAAATACATGACAATTTAAACAACAACACAGAAGGGCCAAAATTCACTTATAATATCAGTGAAAAAGAGATTCAGTTTCTGGATGTAACAGTATACATTGAAGAAGGTCAAATGAAAACTAAGGTCTTCAGAAAACCAACTGCTACCAACAGTATACTGCATGGAAAAAGCTTTCACCCCCAACAATTAAAAAGGAGCATCCCGTATGGAGAGTTCATACGTATGACACAAAACTGTTCTGATTTTTTTTTAAGTATTGTTTTTTTAATCTGGTAACTCTGACTGGAAAACTTTGATATGAATACACATCAAGTTATTTGGTACAAATGATTCAAGAGTGAAAAATCCCAATTACACACCATTACCTCGAGTGCACATGGGAGACGCCCCTCTCTTATCAGTTTCCCGTGGCTGAAATACTGTTAACATCCCCTTGGGCAGAACTATTGTTTTTTTGTTTTTAAAAAAAATATTTGTATTGAGTACTGCAAGTAACATACAGGTGCACTCCATCGATAATAAGCAGTGGAGTACATTTCCAAATAACTAGTCGGCATAAATCTTGTCTGCATACGAAACAAAACTTTTCTGATGATGAAGAAATGGAAAGAATATTTCAAGAGACTGAAACACGCTTCTTAAAGAGAGGCTACAGACACCAAGATATCAAACGGGGACTGGACAGGGCAAGAGCCATACCAAGAATGACGGCATTGGAGAGAAAAAACAAGAAAACAGAGGACAACAAAATCAGGGTCATTCTCACGTACAGCAAAGAGAACTATCAAATATCCTGAACAAATATTGGCATATTCTGAAGAAAGATCTGGAACTCATGGGCAAAATTGGCGAAAAACCTGAAATCTCTTATCGAAAAGCACCATCATAGAGAGATAAATTAATCCGAAGTCACATGACATCTACCAAAAAAACAGTTTGGCTTAAAGAAAAACAAAAGGGATTTGTGCGCTGCAACAAATGCAAGGCATGCAAAATCGTTCTAAATATAAAAGCCGTATTAGACTTTATGGGCAAACCCTTTAACATCATGGAGAAAATAACGTGTGAATCCACCTATGTGGTTTATGTCATTGAGTTTCACTGTGGACTCCGTTATATAAGGATCACAATCTGCCACGTCAAAAAACGAATCTTAGAGCAATTCAAAATGGAGACACCAACTATGCCATCGCCAAGCACTTAAAAACCCACAGTGAAAAATCATGGCAAGACATCAAATACTATGGACTGGTAACTGTTCCAAAACGTGAGAAGGGGGGGGAACAGAACACTAAAACTGCGTTGATTGGAGTCAAGAATGATAGTTTGATTCAAAACAAAGGCCCCATTTGGTCTGAATGGGGACGAGGAACTATATGTTCATCTCTAATAAAAAGATCCAGAAATAACAGCCTTAACCACTATAATCCTGCACAAATGTCCAAAAGTGTTCAGAAAAAGCCATTTGTAAAACACGAAATCCATAGGGTACATCGATACCAATCGAGAAATGGTAACGAAAACAATATACGCTTAATGATAGCAATAAAGATGGCGAAACTGTGTATAAACACTCTGCACTTGTGGCATTACAAATGAAATAGGGCTGTTGTGTAAACAAATTGTCCCCCAAATGGAATGATCAATAAAGCATCACTATAAAAAGAAGAACGGAAATCATATGGCACTGAGTCATGAACATTATAGAACAATGAGATCTGTGGTGCTGAAACAACAATGTAACTCCATAATGAACGGACACTTGTTCTTTATTAATGAAATGAGACAACAAAGCATGTAAAGACCCAGCGAAAATGAGAAAACTACATATCCCACAATGCCTCTTAATAGGCATCAGTGGAAGAACTATAAATAGCAAACAAAAATGAAGGACTCACATACAGTGAGCAAGACCGACTGAGGTTGAAATGCGTTGGTGGTGGTGGTCCGTTGGTGGAAATTGCACATTTGCAATAAATATTGAAGTACTCGAATTCCCGGTGTGTGGTGTCTTTCTTGGGAAGAATTATTGGTGAAAAAAAAATAAATATAAATATATATATATATATATATATATATATATACACACACACACACACACACACACACACACACACACACACACACACACACACTTTTTATAGCAGGTCATTTAAAAAAATAACAAAAACAGTTCAATATAATGTAAAATATATATTTTTAATAATAGTGTTACATTATATATATGTATAAACATCCTTACAAGTGTGCGTTTATGAGTATATACTTATACATAGTATTAAATATAATGTAAATGTATTTAATTTACATTATATTAAGATTTACTATTTTAAACTATATAGATATTAAAAAACGTTATTATATATGTTTTTAACCATATTAGTGTGAAACAACATTTTATTTTTGATACTCTTGTACTTACCATTATAACTATAGGGACAAAATATTTTTGTAAAAGATATTTTGGACACAATAATTTGTGACACAATATTGTTGTTTTCGATATTCTGTCAGTGAATCCCATTTTCTAAACTTAATGGCCAAACAAAAAGAAGCAAGAAGGGTATTTGGGATATCCAGAGTCACCTGGTGTAACCCACAGACTAAACCGTTTTTACCCCATCTACATTTCTCAATGAAACCAAGACAAAATTGAAACAGGCTGACATTAAAAAGCTCCTATAATATCTCGGGGGCATGTGCCACCTTATATCCAATTTAAAGCTGGAAACAGATCAAGCATGGTGGCCTGATGGATGCGGCCAGAGGAGAAAAGATATGAATGGAAAATATGAATCCATGCAAGTCACAGAACAGGGAATGCACTTAATGGCAACTGCTTTTATTGAAATGACATGCTATTTGACAAACACTTTATACAATATCTCAATAAACAGTTGCATGGGGGCATGGTCTGGCTATGAACAAGAATTACCATTTGGAGCTCTGCTGCGAGATGGGCCCCGGACAGAGACAGTGGCCTTTTCGGTGTGGCGGGGGACAATAAATCTACCCCTCTGCTCTGCACACACCTACTGATGCCCGGCCTGGGAGCTCCAACGACCACCTCGTCCATCGGCCTGACCTGACTCCTTCGTGACTGTGCAAGGCAGCTGGGCCTTGCAGCGGAAGCAAAGCCTCGACTCTCAGTTATCAGCCGTGCCCCTCCCATTGGAAGCAGTCCACAGCTGTTGGCAGCCCAGCCCCTGAGGAGGCCCTGGTGTGCGCAAGAGACGTGTCGGGAGACTCAGGGCTTGCAGTTCCGAACTGGGCTGCAGACCCACTACACCTCGATCGTGGAAACGACCCCTACCCAGCATGTTACCCGGACAGTCCCAGTACGAAGCTGTCCATTGAAGTCCGCAGTGGGTGCAAGTCGACAAGGCATTGGATCAAAGCCCACCTGACGCGACTTACCAAAGGTAGGCAGGGGCTCTACATTCCCACCCCCCCCCCCCCACATCTCTTCACCTCTCTCTTGCCATACCGACAAGCGGAGACCCGGAAAACAAGCGCACACGGAAACCAAAGGGAGAGCCTGGACCCAGCCATATTGTAGTATTGCACCACCTCCCCCATCACATTACCCAGGCAGGCGGTGGTGCATCAACGGCGCGACGGGGACCCACTGATCACCCCAACACCATCCACCACACTCCTAAGGAGCCCAACTAGAGGTAGATTCACTCAAACAAGGCAGATCGACAGACCGATTCTGCCTCGTCGCCCATGGCCTGTGCCCACTAGGTCCCCACATTTTCTACTCGCAGGAGCCCACTGGACCCCCCATACAACCATGTGGCATGAAATCACGGGGCTGGAGTGCCCTGCTCTGCTCTTCCTGTGCAAGATAGTAATTTCAAATCCTTTTTCCATCGATCCCATCCCCCGATTACTGCAGGGGATCTCTCAACCCATTTCCTGGGGCCCCTAATAGCCCGCAGCATCTTCAGCCCCACAACCCAGGGCCTGCCCAAGGAGGGCCATGCAACAGACTTGGGGGCACGTGAGGCAACTGTGTAATCTGCATCTCTGATCAACCCTCCTATTAGAACAACTTGCCTGTTACACTGGCACCAAGGTCTCGGACCAAGGAAGATCGCAGGCGGTTGGACCTCCTACAGCCCTAACGAGTGGAGAGAGGCACGCCGGAAAAGAGTGCCTTTTTGGCTCTTCCCAAAGGTCTTGACACTGCCTTCAAACTTCCCTACCCAGGAAACAACGACCTCACAGCAGGCTGGGGCCTGCAGACACCCCACCAACCTTAATCAGTGGATCATCCAGGGGCGCTCACCCTCCCGCCTGCACACCCCACAGCCACTGGAGGGCCTACCAGCACCGCTGGTCTAAAGTCTAGAAACGAGCAGCACTCATCAGTAGCAACCACCCTCAATACCGACCCCTAATTGTGGCTGTACCTGTACCAAATGAAAGATGAGTGCTCCACAACAACCATAGGCAAATGTCATCTGGCAAGGCCACGGGTAAAACTGCAATGCAGCGCCTCTTCATGGAAGCTCTTTAACAGCCACACACCATGGCCCTGCTGAAGGGGCCCACTTTTACTACAAATACCCTGCCCCAGCCTCCTGCGATCACTGCTCAGGACAGTACCATGGAGCGTATTCTACAGTAAATCTCTGTGGTGTGCCGCCGACTGGAAGGCATGGATGCTAACATATCTACCCTGACGGAGGAGACAAAGTCGATACGGCTGGATATTGCAGGATTCCAGACCCATGTGGATGGGCAGGACCAGAGGGTGACAGTGATGAAGTGCAGCCTGGACAACATGCTGGAAAGAGACTAGGAACTTCTCTTTCTGAGCAGTAAGGTGATTGACTTTGAGGATGTCTGTTTTTTCAGTTTTAAGGAATCGATAGAGGTCCCTAACGTCAAAGCCTTCCTCACAGACATCCTCCCCAAACTCACAGGTGTCTCCTTTGAGATCTCCGCTGGAGATGCAACGCGCTCACCGCATCGGCCCTCCAAGCAAGGATCCTGCGGCACGTCCCGACCTCTCATTGCTTGCTTCGTGCACCACAAGCAATCTCGACAAATACCCTCCGTTGCACGCTCCCAAGGTCCGTTCACGTACGAGGGTCATGAAATACGCATGGCAGCTGATTTTTCCTGGGAGACCAATGACCGCCGCAAGGCTTTCCTCTCCTTCCGGCCCTGTCTGCGCCAAATGGATATTAAGTATGGCCTCTTTGAACCTGCATGATCCAGGATCACTAAGGAAAGCATCTCCAAAGATTTCTACAACCTGGAGGACCTGCACTTTTTCTTGGACAGTTCTCAAATGCAGGATATGGACACCTCTTGCTTGTCAGCTGAGGCCACTCACACCTCAGCACCTCCCCCACCCACCACTGGCGGCCAGTGGCGAACCAACGGTGAGTCTCAACATTGAGGTAGAGACCCCGACAGAGTAGCTTGCACCCATGGAAATAGAGTGCAGGCCCTACAAGCAGTAGCTGTCCTCACCCAAGATCAGGACAGGGACAATCTTGCTCTGAAACCCACTTCCACAATGGAGTGATCGCCAAGGGACTTGTGCGGTTGTCTCGCAGTTGGACCAACCGGACTTGGCGCTGCAGGACAAAGAGAAGCGACGCCGCCAGGACGGCTGAGTATCACACCACCAGTCTTGACTGCACTCCTTATTGCTATGCTAGCTATAGTTATTATTGGTATGTTTTCGTAGACAAGGTAACCCAAAGGTATGTCAGGAACCAAGGGTGTAGTTAATTATAGAGGAACAGGCGGTCCCTTCCAACAAATTATTATTTAAAAATAAGCATAGAAGTCAAATAGTTTCTATGACACCATTGACTGAATGAAGTAATAACAAAATGTCATCAAAGTAGTAAAATGAAGGGGCGGGGCTAGCCACGCTTGAAGATGGCCGCGCTCTGAGCGAGCTACTTCGGTTGCTTGTACTATCCTTAAGATATCCTGCGCCAACAATCTGAAACTCCACAAAAAGCATGAACTAACTTATCGGAAGACGGCAGCATCCTAAGTAACTCCCTAACTGCAGCCATAACACCCTGGAACTGCATGAAAAGCCACCCGTACTCGTCCGACTGAGGTGAGGCCTACGTTGCTGGCTTGTGGGCGTGACCCATTTGCCTGTGGCGTGATCGGCTGTGGAGGAGAAACTGAAGCTACGCCGGAGTCGCTCCTCTGTGTGTATCGGCCTCCTTATCTGAAGTGAGTACATGGGAGCCGGGGCTGTCGCCCCCCTCTGCAGGCGTACCACGGTGTGTGGGCTCCACCGGAGACCCGGGACAGAGGTTTGCCTAGGGGCGCGGCCCGCGTGCACATGGAGGTCAGCGCAGGGCCCCTTTGAGAACGGCGGCTTCGAGAGGATGCGAGGGCGGCCTCGCGTGGGGGGCTGGGGCATAGCGGCTGAGTTTCTGGGCCGTGGACGCCGCACACGACTAGTGAGGCAGTAAAAATCAGCGCGAGATACGATGCCGGAGCGGACAGACAGGGGCATGGAGGAACGTGGGAGTTCTCAGGGGGGCCGGCACCGGTGCAGGCATGGACCGCCTCATAGGAGCCTTGAATCTGTGATGAGATGCATGCGGTGTAGGGGGGCCCAATAAGTTACAGCGACTGGCCAGAGTGGAAACGTCTCCTCCCCACAAAACGATTGTTAAACCCATATGCAAGGGATCGGACGGCGATACGACTCGTGAACCACAGGCCTGAAGCAACGGGGCCCCAAATCATGAACTAGAGCGAAAACTGGCCCTTAGGTGAGCCGGATCCTGGATCGCTAGTTCGGGGATCATCAAATCGGTATCTCCCGCCAGCCAGATACTCTGTGAGCTACCACTAGACAGTCCAACATAATCTGAGGTCGGACATTGAATTATTACGAACTGGTGCAAGTTCAGAACAGGCGCGTACTATAGGTAACGCCGCTGTCTACACGTGGGAGTCCAGGGGCAAGCATCCAGTGTGTAGCGAGCGCAGAAACAAGGCCAGGCCCGACTTTCTACTGTAAGTGCGCTGCAGAGTTACATATGCACGAACCTGGTGGCGCATGCAACTGCCCTACAAGACTGCTACGGAGATCCTAACAACCCACCGAACTGCGACATGGGCAAACCAAATAGAACGCAACCCACGATCCACTTCGAGCAGCCAAAAAAGATGACTTGTATAGATGATCAACAAGCCACTGAAACTGCCTCTTCGGCTTTGGGCACTGAAATCGGTAGTGAACTCTGCAATATGTTCTCTACAATACAGGCCTCTCTATCAAATATCGATGGCAAGATAGATGAGCTAACCTACAGGGTAGATCGCATGTCTGAGCGCCTAGACCAGCATACCGAACTAATAGATATGGCAGAGCGGCGGATATCGGACACTGAAGATGAACAACAGCAAATGGAAGTTAAACAAGGGAAAATGGAAAAAACCCTGGCGGCACTATCAGCGAAGTCCGAAGATTTGGAAGCACGCTCCCGCTGGAATGACCTGCGATTTATGGGCATAGCAGAATCAACGAATACAGGAAACATGGAAAGCTATATAGAAACTTTACTAATAACCCTTATGGGAAGAGACACATTCTCCGATGTCTGTATCATTGAAAGAGCGCATAGATCCTTAGCCCCCCTCCACCACTGGGGGCCAGACCGCGCCCGATTATCGCGAAAGTGCTGAACTATAGCGACTGAGACGCAGCGCTCCGCAAGGCCCGAGAGCTAGGACACCTAAACCATGACGATATGGAAATCTCCATTTGCCCTGATTTTACACCGCAGGTTCAGGACGCTAGAAAGAAATTCTTAGAGGTAAAGATGAAATTACGAGAGCATAATGTTCCGTATGCGATGATATACCCAGCTCGGCTGAGAATCACCGTTGCAGGCAAGAATACCATCTTCAATGACCTCAGGGAAGTGATTCAGTACCTGAAAAAGAAAGGATCGCAGACCCCGCAGCGGAAATCACCAAGAGGTGGCCCAGACAATCAGGACCGTACATCAGAGGTTGATGAATGAGACTATCCATCTAACATGGGTGGCAAGGACACGTCTATGACAGGCTAATCCACCAGAACAGGGGGGCAAATCGACACAGATAAGTGACACCATGTTGCCTGTATATTTGAATGACTGACCCAGAGATAAAAAAGCAAGGGCATTATATGGAAAGTATATACACTCAGGCCGAATGGGGGTTGAGATATGAATGGGGTGTACCATGCTATAACACAATCTGCAGGTATTGACGCATACAATTTCTCTACTTCCTAAAGGATTACTGTCATCTCAAGGTAATCCATGAAAAGTATCTGCGATCAAGAACGTATTGAACAGGAATGAAGATTGGACCACTTTACTCTAAGATCCCCATGCTGTGCTATCAACATTACAAGAACTGTTTCTTTCACAACTATGTCAGGACTGAGAATATGGTTGTCCCACTATTAATTCTGTTTTTAAATGTGGTATTTAAGGTATTCCCTTGTTTTTTTTAATTATCATCCATTTTTCGTCTTTATTTCTCCATCGCCGGAGCATGCTTCATTGAATCTTACTCCAAGATCCCCATGCTGTGTCATCAGCATTACAAGAGCTGTTTCTTTCACAACAATGTCATGACTGAGAATATGGTTGTCCCACTTTACAACAACCTAACAACAAATGAATTCTGCTTTTAAATGTGGTAATTAAGGGATGCATGTATTTTACAGTCCCTTGTTTGCTTTTTGTAATTATCATTCTTTTTTCTGTCTTTAGGTTTCCATTGCCGGAGCATGCTTCACTGAATCCTAGTCTCTCTTCAGTGTCAATACACCCCTCACCCAACATGGCCACCGTAACACCACTTTAGATCACGTGTAGTTCTGCACGCTATAAACTCAAAGGTACATTCAGCCCCGCCGTATCCCAGCCATCGAGCTACGGATTGGAATCTTCCTTTATTGGTAAGCGCGCATGTCTTGCACACGCACACCTCGAGACAGATTGGTTTTGCATGCTTTGATCGTTACTCCTCTCTCCCTAGGGTTGACAGTGTAATTTTCACCCAGCCCTTGACCTAGCAATTACCGACTAGAGTGCTCCAACTATCCCTCAAGTACAGACTCTATGTGTAAACCGCAATATAATCACTTAAGGTAAGCAGCTTAACTTGATTGCTACCGGCACCCACTGCGGTCACCCTATCATCTCTTACCCCCTCCTTTTCTTTCGCCAGGACCGCACATTGCAGACTTCATAAGGCTCGATCCGAGCTTCCACGCTCTTCTTCAATCCGCCCGTACAACAGCTACGAGGTTAGCAATACCACTTTGAATTTCACTGCCGCCATCTCGCCGATCACCTTGTATGTTGCTATGCTCCTCAAAGCAATCTGGCACTCGCAGCACGGTTCACACCTTGACGTATATGCAATTCCACAGGCACAGCGACCGGCTATTCAACTGTACGGTTGGTTGTAGTCCGCCATATAATTTTAGGTATGCCTTCCAAACGATTCATTAAGCACGGGTAACACGGGGTTTGCCACAATACCAGCGCATTAGTAGTTCGCTAAACCGGTTGGCTGCCGTTCCAAGTGGGAATTATTCACGTTTCTCACGGAGCTCACTCCAATATCAGCGCATCAGTTGTACAGCTTCAATTCACAGAAGAACACGCACCACCACTTATGTGTTCCTTGTTCCAAATGCCCCAGCTCCATTAAGTTCTTAAAATCATTTCCCCTGCACTTGTCTGACTATAAAATTTGTTAAATTTCAGCATGCACAGCAGTTTGCACCAGGTTGTCACCTTTCTTATCCAGTCTACTACGTACCCTCTAATTTCTTCTCCTTTTCTGCCTTCCTTCCTTATTTTTCCATTTCTCTACTGGCAGTGTATAATTCAGGCTTGTATTATACCCGTCCTGATGATGGTCCTAGTATTGTTTTAAAATAATCGAAACGTCGTCAACTTGTTTAAACAGTATGCACATCAATCCAATGTGTTAAAACAAGTGCACTAACTGGTTTTTTCTAAAGCTTGCCCTAATTATTCATATTGGCTACAAGCTACCCTTGTCTTGCCTGAAATGTCTTTGTCCAAATGTAATTGTTTTGTGTTTGTGTAGGACGCAGGACTGTGTCCCACTTTATTACTGTGCTCTTATTCGCCTTACATTTATTGATTCATTAAATTGATTGTCCGGCTGGACATCTTTAATATAGCGCTGATTCTAGTCTATATTTATCATATTTTTATTGTGTTGCTTAAGGGCATGAGACATCATGGATACAGAGAGGGCACATGTATCTCAACGACTCATAACACATGGTCTCAAATAGACTTTTGGATAGCCACAAATGACGTTTGCACGTGGACAACATCAATAGAACATACGCCCAAAACATTATCAGACCACGCACCGGTCTGCCTTGAACATTAACTCCCCACACTCACTTCTAGACAGTTTACCTGGCGTCTCCAGCAGAGAGCGCTGCTAGATCAGGTGTTCAGGACTGAATTGCGGCAGGCCATAACTGACTACTTTGAATGCAATGTGGGATCAGTGGACAGCGCTAAAATATTATGGGAAGCCTTTAAAGTGACAATTCGGGGCTTCTGCATAGGCAAACATGACGGTATATTAAAAGATATTCAGCAACAATTATCTAAGACAGAAAAAGACATTAAACAATTAGAAATGGAATACATGCTTACGCTGAACCCCAGGATACTAGCAGACATCAGTGCCAAACTTGACATATACCATGACTTTGCAAAAAGTGAGGTGAAATACATTTCACGCAGATATACGGCATGCAACTATGGAGAGGGCGGATGCCCAGGCCGTGCATTATCTAGCAGGATACGCCCTGCACACACAATGTCCCATATCCCGCAAACCTTGGATGCGCAGGGCACCCCCCAATTTGTTACCCAATCTATTCTTGGCTGCTTTTCTGAATATTACACACATCTATATCCCACAGAAAGAATCATGACCCCATCAGAGATAACTAAGCATTTAGACGATATTGCGCTAGCCTGGCTGTCCGATGCCCACCGAGAATATTTCTGTCATCCTATCACAGAGGATGAGATAAAGGAGGCAATCAATTCCCTCCCCAACAATAAAGCCCCCGGAATGGAATTTTACAAAGAATATAAAGATTTATTAATTCCTCACCTCGCCGCAATGTATGACAAGGCCCATGAGGATGGAGTGCTGCCACCCTCGCTGCGTGAAGCCTTATTAGTTACGCTCCTTAAACCAGATAAAGATCCCACCAAATGCGAGTCTTATCGCCCTTTATCACTGATAAACATAAATGCCAAAATCATAGCACTGAGGATACAACCCTTAATGTGCAATCTAGTTCTATCGGACCAATCAGGTTTTATACCTACTCGGTCAACCACACAAAACCTGCGGACCATATTCACCATGTTTCACCATTTAAATCCTGACGTGCTAGCAGCTGCAGCCTTATTGGACGCAGCGAAAGCGTTTGATTCTGTGGAATGGCCCTTTATGTTTACTGTTTTGCGAAGGATGGGGTTCCCTGAACCGTTCCTACGCTGGATAACGCTGTTATACACGGAACCTCGCGCACGAATAAGAATAAATGGCAACACGTCCGACCCTATAAATATATGTACGGGGACAAGGTAGAGATGCCCACTCTCGCCACTTTTTTATTCACACTAACATTGGAACCTCTAGCCTTTAACATTAGGCAGGGACATGCGGATACAGCATTGCAGTTCCAAGTCCGACCAATCAGCATATCGCTATGCGCGGATTATATGGTTCTCTATACACGACATCCAGCGAATAACTTAAATAAACTTATTAGAGAATACATCCGCTTCGAGCACTACTCAGGTATCAGCAAAAACGGGTCCAAGTCCGTGGTGATTCCACTCGCTACGATACTACCTCTGCTAGATTACCCACTACAATGGCAGACGGAACCTGTGAAATACCTAGGTGCCTGGCTTCACTGGGACCCAGAGGTAGTACTCCGTGAAAATTATGGCAGAGCTATATCAAAATTAGAGGACCAGATAAACAAGTGGATCACATTACCCCTGTCCCTCGCCGATAGGATAGCAATACAGAAGATGGTGGTACTTCCACGTTTTTTTTATGAATATACCGATGCAGCCCACACAACAACTATTTCTTAAACTACACACTTCCATGATCTGGCTGACTTGGGCGCGAAAGCAGGCAAGGGTAGGTTGGACAGAACTGACCAGACCATATATTCAAGGCAGATTTGGAGCACCAGACCTGCAACTATATTACTCCTCTACACAGGCGCAGCACCCACACTACTGGTTACACCCGCATGCACATATACCGCACATAGCAGTAGAATACGACAGTGTCAGTCCGACCCCCCTGGTCACTTATATATCAGGACCAAGACAGACCACCCGAGAGCTGACATAAACCCAGTCTGCTGCACATAAATGGCTTGTCATATGCTGGCAAAGAGAGCACACAAACATCCAACATATGCAGCAGCATTGCCCTTAAATCATCACCCACGAATAACTGTGACTCAGGAACAAAACTTGATGACATTACTAGGGGAAATGGGCCTCCGTACTGTGGGTAGTATATTCCCACAAGGACATTTCTACATGCAGACACTTCCCTTAGTGCACATCGCACACCCTTAAAGATATTTGCATACCTCCGGCTGAGAATGGCGGTAAAGGAACTTTACCCCACATCTCCTAACGAGCCACCTACACATAACGCTCTCCAAATTCTTTTGACATCACCGACATGCCAACGCCTAGTCACATCCCTTTACAATGCAGCTCAACATGAACAATTCCAAGAACAGGAAAAACCCTCCATGGGAAGAAACACTTGGCTATACTATTGTCAAAGAGGACTGGGAGTATAGGTGCGCACAGACACAATTGCTCACGTAAAATTGTAACCTGCGCATTATACATTTCAAATTTATACATCAAGCATGCTATACACCGATGCAGTTACATAAATACGGTCTAAGAACGGACGACAGATGTCATAGATGCAGTGCTCACCAAGCAGACTTTTTGCATATGGCATGGGCATGCTCACAGCTTCAACAATATTGGCAGGAGGTGACTCATATCCTCACTACTATGCTATCTGAACAGATACCTAATGCCCATCTAGTCTGCTTACTGGGGATATACAAGATTAAACAGGCTAGACAACGTAAATTCCTGGCTGTGGTGCTATTACTTGCCAAAAGACGCATAGCTTTCCGATGGGGTAGCAGACTAACACCACGGAGCAAAGACTGGATCGCAGGTATGACCTATTGTAAGGAGAGACTAGAAACCTACGCAGAAGAAATACTGCAGGCCTCCAGATCGAGGGATTTCTGGGACCCACTGTTGCAATATCTCTGATCAATACAAATAGATGAATGAACATACACCATAGTATATACACTGCACTTGACTTGTAATGTTGTTTACATTGTTATACCGTTTGAGTGACTAGGCTGGTGGTGTCGGTGGTTGACAAAAGAGGGAGTTGGTGAACTTTGCTAGCCGGGGATGTGTCCAGCTTAAAACTGTTGAACTGAAGTTGTGTCTGGCGCACATTATGATATGTAGGTGTTGGCTGGCAGCATTTCCTGAGCCCGTGGACTCCAGCACTCCTTTTTTTTTCTTTTTTTTTTATTGAGTTTTTTTATCCCCGTTTTCTCCCAGGCACATTAGGAAGCATACATATTATTCCACATGACTATGGTACAATTCCAACAAAAAATAAAATTAAAAAAAAACAGCAAGCAATAACATATAGCACATTGTTATTTCTCTAATATACCCTCCCTGAGTATCCTAAATTAACCCCCTAGAGTAACATTATTTTAAGAGATCCAATCCAGAATAGGTAACCAAATTTTACCGCCCAGCCTTCTCTTCCTTCGCCCTTTAGTTTTATATATTGACGATTCAAAATTGTACATAGCCAATAATCAAGCTCTCCAGTTCAAGAAAGTGGGAGGATCAGGACTTATCCACCCATTGGTTATACATGCACGAACCACTGCCATCATAATAAACAAAAGTGCGCTTATAGAATCGTTTCTTACATTCGCCGTTGAATCCGAGCCTACCCCGATGATATCTAAATCGCCCGTAATCGCTATGGGGGTTCCAAATATAATGGTTAAAAATCCCTCCAGCTCTAGAAAGAATCTCCCCAATCTTGGACAGGAGAAAAACATATGGACTGAATCAGCCGCGAACAACCCACATCGATTACATTTAACCCCTGCTGTTGCTCCCCAACGAGATATCTTCCTAGGAGAGTAATATAAATCGTATATAGCCACATAGTGATGACTGCGTAATCTTCCTGTCATTAATACACTGTTAGCAAGCTCCAACGACTTACTTATGTCAAGTTCCTCCACACCAAATTTGCGTTCCCATTTCTTTTGACATTCCTTCAAATCATCTGAGAGGACTTCAACCAACTGTTGATAATACTGTCCTTTCGATGTTCTACTCTTCATTTTCTCTATTAGCACCCTTTTCCCGAATTGATTGCCTGTATTTACACCAAATTTATCCATATAACTCCGAATTTGTAAATATTTGAAGAAGTCTTGCTTATCTAACCCAAACTTTTCTCTAAGGTCTGAGAATGCAAGTAGATCCCCCTGATCGAACAAATCCCCTAGACAACATATGCCTTTTAGGCCCCATTTAAATGCTACATGATCCAGAAATAGCCCAGAGGCTTTAAAAGGAGTATATGAGTTTAAGTTAGGAATGTGATATAGCCGTTTAATTTGTTACCAAACTTTATAGGCTGCCTTCAAGATCTTAAACCTTGTTTTTTTATAATAGCTCGGTTCTACAATAGTTACTAGACAGCCATTGGCTTTCCTTCCCAGCCCAAATTCATAAATTGATGCTCTATGACTAAGAGGAACAAGGTTTTACTTCCCACAACGATGGGTCCCAGAATCTGCATCATGGCAGCCCAATAATACATTATAAAGTATGGGATACCCCAACCCCCCCCCCCCAAGATTTCTTGGACAAATCATTTTCTTATAGGCCCTTCTTGTTCTTCGGTATCCCCACAAAAATCTAGAACACATCCTCTCCAATTTTACAAAACATGAATTAGGGAATTCTAAAGGAATTGTTCTAAATATATACAAAAATTTAGGGAGAACCAACATTTTTGAAACGTTACATCTGCCATGAAGGGAAAGGTGCAGATGATCCAGACGTTCCAAAGTCGCATTTACCTTCTCAATAACTGGGAGAATGTTCATGGCAGGAATTCTATCCACAGTAGGAGTAATTATTATTCCCAAATATGTTGCCTCAGGTGTTACTACTACATCTGCCGGGGGATCCTTACCAGAATAAAGTATCTGAGTTTTTTCTATATTAAGTTTATACATTGAAAAATGACCAAACTGTGCCGCTAGTACTTTTATTGCCGGAAGAGCTGTTACAATATCACTAGATACTATAATTATATCGTCGGCATAGGCAAGTGCTCTATTCTCTACACCGCTAAAGCTGATAGCTTTGATACCCATGTGGCAATTTAGCTTATCCAAAAATAAATCAATATATAAAGCAAATAAAAGGGGGGAGCACGGGCACCCCTGCCTTGTGCCCCTATTTATATTAAATACCGCAGATTCTAGCCCCGATATCCGTATACTGGCCACTGGGCTTATATATAAAGTCTTAACTGCTTGTATGAACTCGGCACAGAAGCCCTTCCAGCGCAAGACCTCCCACATATATTGCCAGGAGACCCTGTCGAACGCCTTTTCGGCGTCCAACAGGATCACCCCTAGCGCCGAGTCTGTTGCCTGAGCCCAATCCAGAAGGGCAATAACCCTTCTTACATGGTCGGCCGTGAAACCCATGCTGGACAGCAGAAACAAGAGGGGTAATAACTGCCGCTAAACGGTCAGCTAAAATTTTAGAAAAAATCTTGCTATCCGAATTAATCAGCGAAATCGGCCTGTAAGAGGATGGGGAAAGCGCGGGCTTACCCTTTTTTTGAAAAACAATGATCGTAGTTTTTCGCCATGACTCTGGTGCTATACTGCGTTGGGCATCAAGAAATAATATCATGAGTTCTTGTATTAGCACCTGACGAATGTTCTATAAAATTCCAACGGAATACCGTCGGGGCCAACTGCTTTGCCCATAGCTAATGATAGTATTGCTGCCTCCACCTCCTCCAAAGTTACATCTGCTGCCAATACCGCATTTTGGTCTTGTGAGACTTTATTGGTTTCAATATTATCACTAAATTCTTTCATTTGCCCTCCTACATCGGTTATCACACCCTCTGTATAAAGAGCAGTATAAAATCTACAAAACACATTCAAGACTTCGGCTGGTGAGTCCTGTATCCTATCATAATGGTCCTGTATCCTGCATATTCGATTCAGAATTTCCCTTTGCTGCAGTCTCTTAGCTAAAATTCTACCAGCATCTTCCCCTGATTCATAAACCTGAGCTCTATATATGGCCAGCTTCGCTGCGGTCTTTGTTACAAAATGTTGGTGAATTTTCATTTTAAAAATGGCAATGGCCTTTAAGGTTTCGTCAGTATTTTGCTGGTGTGTCAGCTCTCCCATAAACCGAATTTCCAAAAGCCTAAGCTGCTTCATCCCCTCCTTAATTTCCGTAAGTAATTTACGTTGTTTAGTTATCGAATAGCTCCGTGGCTTCTCCCCGCACACCAGCCTTGAATGTGTCCCATACAATAGGATCCAAAGCTGTACCTCGATTAATTAAAAAAGATTCTGGGATCCACTCACACATATATTTACAATATTCGGGATCTATAAAAAGATTGCGCTCGAAGGTCCATACTTTTGATTGTACCTTTGTTCTTATGTCAAGTTCCAATACCAACGGATTGTGGTCTGAGATTATCCTCGGCATAATCTCTATCTTTGCATTTGCCACCACATCCGCAGAGGTAAAAAAAAAAATCTAGGCGAACATACTTCTTGTGGGGAGCAGAGTAAAAAGTATTACCGGGGGCATTTCTCTTCTGGGCAAACCATACATCAACCAGGCCAAACTATTTAACTAAACCCTTAATAACTTTGAAAACTTTGATATTTTTTCCCATGTATGGACTGTCTCCCTCAATGTCAAAGTCCCCCTCCAAATGAAGATTAAAATCCCTGCAAAAGGGGGAGGAGCCAAGATGGCGACCGGGACGGCAGCGTAGACTCCCGGCTCCGTGAACCTCCGCATCCCGCACGGATATCCTGCACGAGATCCTTAGTCTGCGCTATGCGATCGTGTTTGTGAATGAGAGTGGCAACCGAACGTGTGACTCCGAGGTTTCTGGCTGCGGTACCGCCGGAGAAATGTGCATTTGAACTTTGCGGCCCGTGCAGCCCTGGAGCCGGGACCTCGAGTGGACGCCTTGGCCGGGTGGCAGTTCAACAACAGCGGCCTGTGGTGACTGGGTGGAGTCGGTCCACCGGAGCGGTGCTAACCTTGGCCTGCATTTCGCCGTGGTCGCTCCCACTGCTAAGCGTAGCGGACTGAGGGCATGCCCGGGGGTGCAATTCTCAGATTCTCCGGTGTTTGCCCCTGCTTTTGACTGTGAGCTGCCCGGACGCCGCCCGTGGCTCGCCCTGATCCTTGCGGGCTGCTCCCGGATTTTCGCGGGAGCTGGTCCGTGGTGGGGACGACTGTTGCCCGTGACCACGCAACGGATAAATTTTTGCCTGCCCCCGGAACCCTGTCTCCAGCGACGTGGACCTCGAGGTGCTTGTCCCTGGGTCCCGGCCCCAATACGGGTCGGGCCTCCCCGGCGGCCATCTTGTTGCGATGCAGCCTACCATCCTGTCCACTGGGTCGCAGCAGGATTGGGAGTGTGTGACTTTTGGGAGTGTGGCGGAGCGATCGCAGAGAGCTGTGCTGGGGTACGGCGACCTCCTAGAGGCCCTTGGTGCCCTTCATCTCTCCTTGGCTCGGGGCGTCGGGGTCTTGGGGAGTAAGCTCGATGGTGTGGCATCAGCGTTGGGACAGTGGCGGCCTGCCTGTCCACAGGTACACAGGGACTTCCTACACTGCACACAGGAGGACAATGTCGCGGCCACCCCTGCGATTAGTGCACAGCTGGACACTCCGGACAGTATGCTACCGTGTGATCGGCCAGCTGAGGGTTTGATCTGTTCCGGAGGTATTGGACCTGAGTGGAAGGTGGTGGCCTCGTCCCGTGCACGGCCTCCGGCGACCCAGGGACAATTTCAGCAACGGTTGTCTGCTTTGGCTGATTCCGCCTTCCTGGACCTTGTGTGCAGTGCAGATCCTGGGGCAACACTGGGAAAGACGTCCCTCCATGATGCGGACTGTGTTGGTATTCAGAGACTTCCACCCCACCTGTGTGCGTCGCTTCCCGGTCGTTTTTGGACACTCCTTTACCTTGGAACATCGGACATGGCGCTGGGTCAAGGGGTAGGCATGGGCCGAATTGCAAAGAGTGGTCAAGGATAAGGCTGATCCTTCGGGGGTGGTCATCTAGTAGACGGGCTGACTCAGGGGTTGCGTACTCTCATGACATAGCTATTAGCATATTAGGTGCATAATGCTCCCCATCCTTTTTTGATATGGTCGATTTTGTGCTGCTTATTGTTTGCTGTGGGGAGACCTCACCGTGCGGGAGGGAGAAGCCGGGGGTATGTTTTGAAGGCCCTCCTCCAGTTTATTATACTTTCTCTACCCCCCCGTCTGGTGGGGTTCTTTTCTTACTCCTTTTTCCCTGTTTCTTCTATATTTCGGGTCTAGTTCCAGGGCGACAGGCACACTGCTGGGGGGGGGGGCCGTACTCATTTGCAGAGGTGCAGGGTGGGGGGTTGGGGGAGGGGATTCTTTAGTCTCTTATCTCTTTTTCCATGGCCTCCTTTTTCTTCTCCGCTTCTTCTTGTTTTTTCTTTTCTGGGATCAGCGTGGTACACCTCCTTTGTTGTGAAGCGTTGCCTTTTCATGTGTGCCACAGTTTCCGGGGTGTTCTTGGGCGTTAGGGCGGGGGCCTGCAGGCGCAACTGTTTATGATATTCTTCCCCATCCTGAATTTCCTGTGTCTGCGCCATTGATCCAATAGATTGCTGTTTATTGCTTACGTCTATTATTCTGCCTGCCTCTTATCGCTGTTGGGAACTTGTTTGGCACCTGATCCTACTGTCTTGTTCCATTATAAAATGAAAAACCTTTTTTCTCCTGGTGTCCTACCTGCGCTGCTCACTGGCCGGACTATATTAGCATGAACATTCTGCTCTCCGAGGTGCCGCCTGTGTTCACATTTGATCCTTATTGCTCTGATTGCTTAGCGGCCGGCCCCGGGGGGTTGTAGGCCCATACTTGTTATTGCTTGAAATGTCAATAAAGGTTTTTCAAAAAAAAAAAAAAAAAAAAAAATCCCTGCAAAAGATTAGGGGGGCTGGCCAAACCACCAATTCAATACTTAGATGATATAGCACCTCTGGATCATCCAAATTAGATCCATAGATTGAACAGATTGTACATAGAAAAGCATTGACAACCAATTCAACAATTATCCTGCGCCCCAAAGCAACCTCTTTTACCCACCTACATACCCCTAACCCATGTCTCATAAAAATTGCTACACCTCTAGTATTAGAGCTTTGTTTGGTACATCCAAAAATTTCAGTGCCTAGATCATTAAGCCATTTTTGATTATTCCAAGCTATATGTGTTTCTTGTACACATAACAAATCATATATCTGCATCCGCAGCATCTGAGCCATCACCCCCCTTTTCCTTTTGTCATTTAGACCACATATGTTCCACGAACAAATAGAAAATCGAGCCATATTCTTTAGCAAGTTAAATCAACACAATCAACAAAATCGATCGAGCACTCTTGACTGCCCTTTGCTCCATACAGACAGAATCTCAGACACGGTATAGTCTGCCTCAAACACATAAGTACCATAAGTACCATAACCATTCTACTCACCAACAACCACCAACAACCCTCCGTGCCTTCCCCCCCCTCGCCACCCCCATTCCCCACTCCCTGCCCCTGTCCTTCCACCAACCCTCTTCCACCCAAATGAGGCATAAGGACTGAGTCCTCAATGATGGATAGTGGATTGAAACCGTACCCCCCGAACACCCCCATGACCCTCCCACACCCCGCAAAAGCAAACATTTTGCAACAAATAACCGTACTAATAGAGATCCTATGCCAAACTTAGCTGTATGTTATCGTCACATTGCCTTCAAAAATTCCTCTGCTAATATTTCTGACACAAAAAACTGAGTCTTCTCCTAATAAATTACTTTCAACTTCGCAGGGTTCAGCAGGAAGGCCTGCGCCCCTTTAGCCTGAAAGGATGGGATCAATTGGCGTAACTTCCATCTCTTTTGAACAGTAGCCTGACAGAAATCTGGACGGACAAAAAAGTCACAACCCTTACCAGTCCTCTTCCTGTCTGGCCTGGCCAAGTCATACAATGCCTCTCTCAACAAATAATTGTTCAAACAGATGAGTATCGCCCTAGGTATTTCATTAGGTCCACCTGCCCTACCTCTTTGAAAAAAAGGAAATCTATGTGCTCTTAGGATCTCTGTCTTCAGGTTCCACTGTTTGAGATCAGGAAATGCTTCAGAGAATACCTCGATAACAAAATGCATCCTTCCCCTCCCGTCCCTCTGGAATACCCAAGACGCGTAAGTTATTCCTTCTGGAACGGTTTTCTAAATCAATTAACTTCCAGTTAGTATCATCTCTTAAATTTTGAAAAGATGTTATCGTCGCCTTCTGCTGCACTATTTGATCCTCAATTGCAGATATCCTCTCCTCTGCCTCCCCAATCCTAGTCGATATATCGGTGCATGTCTTCGCAACTCGTCGCACCGTATTCTGTAGTTTGCGAACCGCAGCCTGGGTCCGCAAATCTTCCGTTTTGTGCCATTATAACTTGATAAATTGTACTGAGAGTAATTTTGCTTTCAACTTCTTTGACTGTATTGAACGTCGCCAAAGAACTATTGACCGTATCACCATTTATCTCCACCTGAGGGGAAAATGAACAGTCCCACGCTAAAGGTTCGGCGGGGACCAACTTTTTATTCACAAAAGGAGCAAGATGGCTGCCGCGTCGGCGGCTGTGTAAGTGGCTTGAGAGACATGCTTCCCGATGCAAACCTCCCCGTGAATTCTCCTCACCTGCATGCTACATTTTGTCTGCTGAGATGATTGTCCTGAGCAGGTAATGCTGTGGCAGCACCTTCTTCGGTTTTCGGCGTGCGGGAGAGCAGGGAGAACCCGTACGAGCTCAAGAAGCAGCCCGTGGCGTTTGGCTCTTCTCGCTCCGGTTCAGTGGCGGTTCCTGTGGCGGTAAGGCTTCAAAGCCACAGGGCAGCAGGCAGCGAGCATAATGGCCCCGAAAGGGAGCGGTAAGGGTGTGAAGACCCGGGGAGCTGCCGCAGCGTCTGTCGTACCGGCAATATCGACGCCCCCCTCCCGCATGGAAAGCGAGAGTCAACAGGCTGTTTTAAGAGAATGGTGGTGGCAGACGGCAGACTGGTGGAGCGGGGGGGGGGACTATTTCATCCTCGCCTACGAACAGCGATATGCAGAAAGGAGGTATGGTGCAGAACAAGCGAACGGTGCCTGCTATTTTAAAAAAATCAGCTGCGAAAGGCAAACCGGAGGAAAATAAACTTGCTGGTCAGGAGAAAGTAAAGTCTGGTGGCAACAGAGTATCTGCAGCCGTATCCTTATCTGTGGAAGATCAGTTGCTTATCCTGCCTGAGAGTGAAAGAACGTTGCCAATTGCGAATGCGTTTGACAGCTTGGCTCGAAAGTGTGGGAATGAGGTTGGGGAAGAGTGCAGCGCCATATCAGGGGCTAAAGCGATGGTTAGAGTGGCAGAACTACAAAGTTGTGACATTCACCAGCCTGAGGGGGGAGTATCGAGATGAGGAGATAATGAATGATTTGGAATCTGGAGATTCAGGGGGGAAGTTTTATTCAATGTCTGATCCTTCTAACTCATCGGAGAATGAAAGTACTGCAGGGGACTGGGTTTGTGATAATACCTTCCAGCGTGATGAGGAGGAATTAAGTTCTGAAGTATCTATCAACCAGGGGACTGTTCGGAAAATTCAAGATTCTGATAGCCCTTTTGTGGACTCCAGCACTCCTAGCGGCAGGAGCCGCTGTCATTATTTCAGCGTGCCTGGAGGCGCTTTAAAAACCGGCGCGGGCTACCGCAGCACGGGACCCGTCTCTGTGCCTTTGGTGTTGGCTGGCAGCATTTTCTGAGCCCGTGGACTCCAGACTCCAGCACTCCTAGCGGCAGGAGCCACTGTCATCATTTCAGCACGCCTGGAGGGTCTTTAAAAACCGGCGCGGGACCCTTCTCTGTGCCTTTGGTGTTGGCTGGCAGCATTTTCTGAACCCGTGGACTCGAGACTCCAGCACTCCTAGCGGCAGGAGCCGCTGTCATTATTTCAGCGCGCCTGGAGGCGCTTTATAAACCGGCGCTCAAATGTACTTGTTATAGACATGCAAAACATGTGTGAAGTGTTAAGATATGATGTCACTTCCTGTGTGATCATGGTTGAGATGTCACTTCCTGTGATGCTACGCACCATGATGTTACTTGCATACTTATACACAAGAGGCTTATTGAAAAACGTTTTTCAATTGTGCCAAAGAGGGGGTGGAGAGGATTCTAGGTCGGAGTAATACCTCCCTATAAAAACAGTGTCACAACAATTTTACTCCAACTGACCTTCAGAACCGGTCAGATATCTAAATGTATAGATGGAATACTATGATGAAGTTACTGTGGGGGAGTGTTTACTTCACCAATAGGTGAGCAAGGAAAAAATTCCTTTTGATTTAGGTACCCTCACACACCCTAGTGGTGTCATGCTTCATCATCGGGTCACCCCGACGCCTAAAAGTCGGGGTGGGCTCAACCACAGTGTTGGGAGCTCTTTGAAGATGTTACAGACCAGGGGGGCTAGAAAATTCTTTTAAAAAACCTCAGACAGATCCCCAGTATCCCTTTATTTGCGGGTCTGTCTGGGATACTAAAATACTTCAAATAGGGACTTTGTAGGATAATTATGGTCCTAAGACCCTAGTGCCAACATGTTTCAGTCCTTGAAATGGCCTTAAAGGTCCAGGACTTTCATCAGGGCAAAACAAAGGCCACCCAGGAAAACAGTGCAGGGGATTCCCTAGCCTGTTTATAGATGCAAGGGCAGAGTAGCTGCTCCTTGAAGGAGAGACTGATTTATTAATCCGTCATACTTCGTATTCCATCTGAAAAGAGAATAAAAGAAAAGAAAACAAACAGCAACCAACTTGTATTTGTGCGTTTTCTCAGTGGCCATTCCCATTATTTGCCACGAGTAGTACCTACATGTGTTTAGGTGATCATTAGGGCAGGTGGTGTACAACTCACTCCATCCATGTGCCACTCATACCTGTATCTGTACACTTAGTCAGTGTGCCAGGTATATTGTGCGGTGGCGAAATCGCTTGCATCCTAACTGTAACTCCATGCCAGTTAGTGTACACTATTAATATAAAAACTCTCTTATGTACCACTCACACTCATCACTCCTGTGGCATCCGTGATTGAACATGGTATTGTCTTGACCATGCGTGATTCATAAAAAAGCTGTGTGGTTTCTTGTGACATTTCACACACATGCATTCTCTCTTACCCGATTTTCGGACGGGATCCGTTTCTCAGGGGATCGTAGGACTGTATAGGGATAGCTCTGTAGTCACACTCTTTTGTAGGGATCCCCGAGTGTGAGGGAGAGAGGAGATATATGGAAGTGATATAAGGATACTCTAATGATGAACATCTATCACAATGGGGACGGTAATCTCTCCATGCGAAAAAATACTCTCCCGCTCTGTCACCCCACTTACTTCATCAAGAGTCCTGCCCCGTTTGTCCACCTACTTGGTCTCGATCCCCGGCGTTTCGCGCCGTGTATCGTTTGGATGGCGAGTTTATACTTCCGCATATGACGTAGCTTGACTGGGTTGGTCAGCACGCTCACGTGATGTTTCACGTCAGCATATCAACCCGTCTACGCTGGTAAAAAGATTGTGACAGATTATTTAAATGTTTGGCTAAAAAACAGGGTTAGGCGTTCACTTATCCAAACTCAGATTTTACACCGGATCATGTTCTGAGGGAGGAACAGTATTCTGATTCTCTTCCGTGTACGTGAAACACGTGACCGGATTCTGATCCAATCAGGTTTGACACGGATTTTGTAGTCCCGAATTAGTAAACGAAGGGAAATGTAGTTTCAAATACTTCAGGCTTGGCTATTAGCGAGAGCTAGATTTTCTATTCATATTATTACTAAGTTCTTCAAGGTTTCATTAATTATAATTAGGGACTTTTAATAAGAGGTCGGTCGTGCATTACCTCTGTTCTAAGGAGTACACATATCGTCAAGTATATTGAGGATGTATAGTATTTCACAACGTTAGGCTATGGTCTAAAGGAGTTGTAAAAACTTCACTGGGGTTCCTTATGTGTGTTACACCATTACCCGATTTTTCTTATAGCAAATTCATATACCCTGACTCCTAGGGTACTCTGATTGATATGTATTGGATCTAATTCATAACTGTGAGAAGTTGGCCTGATGTATGATGTCACTAGTTATAGTGTACACCTTATATCAGTCCAAATACCCTTATGGTGATTGGTTGTAAAGTCAACCTTATAGACCAGCTATCCTAGTGGTAGCATGGACAAGAGCAGTCTTAGGCTAAACTCTGAATGGCATGTGAAGCCAGCTGTGATACCATATATAATCCCTTGAATACCAAATGAAAGGACACCACAACAGATATATATATAAAATAAAGTGTATTTATTCTAAGCAAACCCTCAGCACTCTTTATGAGTTTAGAGGTAAGTACAACACAGTCTTATTAATGCATACAGTAAGTCACACAGGTAAGTAATACAGTTAGGCCCTAGGGGCCACGCAAACCATATACTAAATAAGTGGTATAAGAACCACTGTCACGGAAATAGAATAGGCCTAGGCCTAGGGAATCGCTGGGGCAACACTACACTAGCGTTAGTTAGGGAGTGGGAGGCCCACGGGATTCGTGTGCAGAGTGGAAACACTCACGCGTAATGCGTAAAAGTCAATAGCAATGTTACAGTTTAGAAATAGATAGATTTAGGACACTTCCGGAGTAGCTAGGAAGTTGAGACTTGAAAACTAGACACTAGGATAGTCACTATCCTGATGAGCACCGGAGTACCCAAGTTACCTAGCCCACAGGCTGCGGGTGCATAGGGGTGAAGATGCGTCGTTTTCGTCGTCGACTCCTATGGATGCCTGAAGAAAGATGCTGACAGGCAGTCAGGGGAGAGTGTCCGGTGGATCCCAAGCCTGGGATCAAGAAGAGAAGAAACCTGCAAGCAGAGGGGACAGAGTCAAGGTCACTAGCCAGTGACCACGTGGAACCAGGAAGGAACCAGGCGATGTCGTGAAGAGTTGCAGGGGAAGGTGAAGCTTGTCGCTGGAGCCAGGAGGACCAGGAAGCGTCGAGGACGACCAGGACCAGGAGGCGAGCTGTCCCACGAAGGCTCTTGCTGTCGGCGGCGTCGAAGTTGGACTAGGACTCACCAAGCCTTGGCAAGCGGAACCCACGAAGAACAAGGGACTTGCTTCTGGTGCAGACCAGGAAGGTCTGGGGTGCTTCTTCTTTGCAGAGAAGCGGGAGCCAGTCTGGAGGAGCCAAACCAGCGCAGAAGATTTTAGGGAGCGTCGTCACAAAGGCCACTAGCCAGCGGGCAAGCAACCGGACAGACGCGGCAAGCAGGAAAATGCTGAAGGGCCCCACGCAGGACTCGTGGAGTGTGGGGGGCTGGTCTTCGGTGCAGATGGTGCTTGGGGTTGGGGCTTCTCAATCCCCGGTGCACAACTTCGAGGGTACCTCAGAAGCTGCGCTGTAAGTTACTAGCCACTTTTCCCAGGTAGCCGGTCCCACGTCGCTCGTCGCCTCCACGGATCTCAGCTCTGCTACAGATGTGGATGAGGGTCGGAGAAGTCTGGAAATCAAGGCTCTGGTCGGGCTCTGCAGTCGGTTCCTCGTCGAACGTTTCACAAAGCAAAGGGTAGTCACTTGATGGTGCCTGTTTGCACAGGGTAGCCACTCCTTGGCTACAAGGGAGATTCTTCAGTCTTCTTCTTTCGTCGAATGTCGAAGGTCCAGAGTTTCTGTTCAGTTTTGCAGGTTCAGGATAATCTAAAGTCTTGAGGCCCAACTCCCACTCTTATACTAATCTGGGGGGCTGGGATACCTGCTAGGTCACGCCTTATGGGTGGGACCTGGGAGGGGGTGGTTACACCCACTTCCCTTTGTCCAGTTTCGCGCCAGAGCTGGGGCTGGAGTGCCCCAGCGCCGGTTTGAACTGGACTATGCAAGGAACACCTTGTGTGCCCCAGGCATGTCTCATTCCTTTCAGCCCACCCTGCCCCAATACACTAAAGGCTGTCTGGAGAGGTGCTAGCACCTCCCCAAGCAGGAAACCTATTGTCCAAGCCTCCCTGGCTGGGATCACTCCCAGCTGCAGGAGGTCAGACTTGTGTCGTGGCAGCAGCATCCATTTTGTGATGCTGAGGCTTTGGTCAGAGGTTACACAGCAAAGTATGATTTTAACATGTCTCTCCCTCTAGAAGGGAGGAATAATATCCTCATCACCAGAAATGGTATGGGGGTATTATTCCAAAGTGTTAGACACCTTACACGACATGTTTTGATACAGCCCAACCATAGTTACCATAACCGTTTAAGATTATAAGGCACTTTAAGAGTATATGGTAGGCTATATCATAGAACAGCTATAAGGACATGGTTCCGAAAGCTGCAGACAGGCTCAGCTCATGCTAGAGCACCATCTCACATGTTACCAAGCACTCTGCCTCCAGGATTGTTAAGGCCTGCCATAGGAGTGACTGATAGGTACACATGTGTCTATATATAGGGTAGGTATAGGAATACTACACCTAAGCAAGGGGTGATTACACGACCTTGCCCCAGCTGAGTGATCAGCCAGTTGTGTCTGATTGGAAGGCCAGACCAGGGGTGGCATAATACATGCTGCAGCCCCTGGGAGGCCTAGGGTACACCTATGCCCTGGGTACCTAGGGTACACTGTACAGGGTCCAATAAGGTGATCCTTACCAATTGGGAATGTACCTAGGGTACATGGAATCCATTTTAAAGAGAGAGCAGACAGCCTGAGACCCTGAATGGCAGGATCTCAGGCCAACTAAGTCGAAAAACCAGCTAGACACTAGGCAAAAAGTTGGGGGTAACCATAGTCAGATATCCACCTTCCTACACAACCCCCCCCCAAACGAAAGGAGATAAGGCTGGCCTTTACAAGGTAAGCCTCTATTGCCTGAGTGGCCATATAAGGAAGAACCAGCACTGGCATGGTTACCCCCTGTCTCATGGTCCACTAAGCAATCCCTCATCCTAAAGATATCATAGGGTCTCCACCATAGGGAATCTCTACCTTTGGTGTGTCTTTGCAAAGAAAAAGGCTGGTGTTGAGATGGAGTACTGAAGTGAGTGTCCTCAAAGTGAGGCCTCAGCTTCCTCCAATCATCCTCCACCATGGATGCCTTTCTTTCTCTAACTGAGGTGCACTGTGCTCTCAGGGTCAGCCTCTGGCTACCTAAAGCTGGAGGCTGGGTCCCTTTTGTGGGCTTACTGGAGGGACAGGTCAGGTTTGGGGCCCTAAGGTCCCAGGTTTGCCTGTGCCCAACAGAATCCCTCTGGGGGAGGTCCCTAACTACCTGTGAAGGGGATCCCTCAGGAATGTTTTTACCCATCACCTGGCTAGGGCAACTAACCAGGCAATCCTCATTCTTTTGAAGGGGGGGTTCTTGTGGACAGGGGCCCTCTTGGGGTCCACTGGCCTCCCTGACCTCTGCAGCCCTGGGCTGACTGAGGCAGGGTAGAGAGAGGCAGGCTACCTGCACCAGACTGGGTCCCACCTTGGAAGGGGCCACTGACATCAGAGGCTCTGCCAGGCCAGGCCTGGCTACCTCTGGGGCAGTTCCTTCACAAGGGGTGAGGTCAGATCCCTGAGGAGGCTGACCTTTTCCTAATGTCTGGGGAGAGGGAGACTTTTCTTCCTCCCCACTACTCTCTGTTTGTGTGGAGTGATCCATAGTTTCAGGCTTCACTACACCTATATCAGTCTGAGTGTGGGCTGAGACCATTACAGCCTTGCCAACCTTTTCAGGAAGGCACTCAGTTTGTGTTTGAGCTGTGACTGTCACAGCTCTGCCAATTTCTACAGGGAAGTCTGTCTGTGCCTGGGCTGTGGCTACCACTGCCCTTCCAACCCTTTCAGGGAGGAAAGCTACTTGGACAGGGGTTGTGACTGGCACAACCCCACTACCCTTTTTGGAAAGGCCTACCATTTTGGAATGGGTGTCTTGTTCAACTCCAGCCCAAGCTGAGAGTTCTAAGTCATTCCCCAGTAAGCAGTCCACAGGCAAGGTTGGAGACACTGCCACCCTTTTAGGGCCAGTGACACCTCCCCAGCTGAGACATACCTCTGCCATGGGATGACTGTTCTGTTTGCCATCAATGTTAGTTACCTGGTATGAGAAACCAGGCAAAAGCTGCTCAGAGGGAACTAGCCTATGGGCCACCATAGTGATGCTAGCTCCAGTGTCTCTGTAGGCCTCAGCTTTTCTACCATTGATGTAGGGTTCCTGTCTGTACCTACCCAAAGTGTTGGGACAGGCAGTGAAGTTGGCAAACCCCATGCCACCATCACAGACAAGAGTAGCTGCTGCAGGGGAATTGGCTAAGCCAGGATCCCCCTGTGTTCCCCAAGAAAACCCAACCAAATTTTTGGGGGCACTCCCACCACCTGGGGGATTACTGCTGACAGTAATAGGTGGTGTGACAGGAGTAGTTGAAGGAACAGTTTTGTTTTTAGCCTGTGGACAACTGCTGTCAGTTTTCCAATGCCCAGGTGTTTTACACACATGGCAGTAAGGCTTTTTAACAGTGGTAGAGGAGGGAGCTTGGGACCCACCACCCTGTGTGGAGTTTTGGGGCCCTGAGGAAGATTTCTCTTTTGCTTTATCCCCACCCTTCTCTTGAGGCTTGGTGGTATCTTTCTTTTGGTCACCACCCTGATTTTTAGGCCTAATCCTGGTCCTGACCCATTTATCTGCCCTCTTTCCCAATTCTTGGGGAGAGGTCAAATCTGAGTCTACCAGGTGTTGATGGAGAAGCTGGTTTTGACAATTACTAAGGATCTGCTCCCTCATAATCAAGTTGTACAATCCTGTATAGTCCTGCACCTTGCTGCCATTTAACCAACCTTCCAAAGCCTTAGTGGCACAATCCACAAAATCAGACCAGTCCTGTGTCTGTGTCTTCTGGGTGTCTCTGAACAACAACCTATATTGCTCAGTGGTTAAGCCAAACCCATCTATCAGAGCACTCTTCAGGACTTTGTAATTGTTTGCATCCTCATCACTGACTGTGAGGAGCTTGTCTCTACCTTTGTCAGAAAAGGAGAGCCACAAGATAGCTGCCCACTGACTTTGGGGTACCTGCTGTACTTTGCAGGCCCTCTCCAAAGCAGTCATCCATTTGTGGATGTCATCCCCATTCTGATATGGGGGGACTATCTTGCTTAGGTTTCTATGGTCATAAGACCTATCCCTATCTCTAGGAATGTTGCTGCCACCAGTGGGTTCTGACCCACACAATTTTTGCTCTCTAGCCAGAGCAAGCTTCTCTTTGGCAAGGGCAATTTCTTCCCTCTGAATCCTCAGATTAGCTTCCCTCATTCTGGCTTTATGCTCCTTTCTCTCAGGTGAAGTCATTCCCCTGTGAGAGGAAGCATTAGAGATGCTAGAGACATGGGAGTGGATGGATTCCCTTGAAGGGGATCTGTCCCTCCTGCTTCTCTGTGAAAGCCTACTTGGGGGTCTGTATGGGGGGACCCCATGCAAACTCCCATGTAAGCTTAGGTTAGCCTGGCTAAGTCTTCCTACTTGGCCCTGGCTGTCTACCTCTTCCTCTGAAGTCCCATCTGACTCATCTGTGGTGGGTAGACCCCTATCTACAGCTATGGCACCATCCCTGGCAGCTCTTTCAGCATCATAGGCCTCCAGAAGCTCCACTAGCTGTCTAAGGGTAGGGTTTGCACCCTGTTTTATTCCTCTGGAGGTACACAAGTGTCTCATCTCCTGGAATGTGAATGCATCATACCTAGAGGGAACCTGTCTAGGATTCTCCTCTCCTGAGGGAGCATCAGTGTGATCTCCATCCAGGGGCATGATTCTAGTGAGGGTGTGGTGTGTGCACCTACCTACACTAGTTGTTTCTACTAAACCTCTCTAGTAGTTGTAGTCAGGGTGTGTTACTCCCTTCAACCTACAACCACTAAGTCCAGTAGGACTTAAGTATACTAAACTATGTTATATGTACCTAGACAATATCTGTGTGATCTTCCAATTTAGTATCTCAAGATTACAATGGTATTACAACAGCAAGCTCAGATCCCAACCGCTGCTCACCAATGTGAGAAGTTGGCCTGATGTATGATGTCACTAGTTATAGTGTACACCTTATATCAGTCCAAATACCCTTATGGTGATTGGTTGTAAAGTCAACCTTATAGACCAGCTATCCTAGTGGTAGCATGGACAAGAGCAGTCTTAGGCTAAACTCTGAATGGCATGTGAAGCCAGCTGTGATACCATATATAATCCCTTGAATACCAAATGAAAGGACACCACAACAGATATATATATAAAATAAAGTGTATTTATTCTAAGCAAACCCTCAGCACTCTTTATGAGTTTAGAGGTAAGTACAACACAGTCTTATTAATGCATACAGTAAGTCACACAGGTAAGTAATACAGTTAGGCCCTAGGGGCCACGCAAACCATATACTAAATAAGTGGTATAAGAACCACTGTCACGGAAATAGAATAGGCCTAGGCCTAGGGAATCGCTGGGGCAACACTACACTAGCGTTAGTTAGGGAGTGGGAGGCCCACGGGATTCGTGTGCAGAGTGGAAACACTCACGCGTAATGCGTAAAAGTCAATAGCAATGTTACAGTTTAGAAATAGATAGATTTAGGACACTTCCGGAGTAGCTAGGAAGTTGAGACTTGAAAACTAGACACTAGGATAGTCACTATCCTGATGAGCACCGGAGTACCCAAGTTACCTAGCCCACAGGCTGCGGGTGCATAGGGGTGAAGATGCGTCGTTTTCGTCGTCGACTCCTATGGATGCCTGAAGAAAGATGCTGACAGGCAGTCAGGGGAGAGTGTCCGGTGGATCCCAAGCCTGGGATCAAGAAGAGAAGAAACCTGCAAGCAGAGGGGACAGAGTCAAGGTCACTAGCCAGTGACCACGTGGAACCAGGAAGGAACCAGGCGATGTCGTGAAGAGTTGCAGGGGAAGGTGAAGCTTGTCGCTGGAGCCAGGAGGACCAGGAAGCGTCGAGGACGACCAGGACCAGGAGGCGAGCTGTCCCACGAAGGCTCTTGCTGTCGGCGGCGTCGAAGTTGGACTAGGACTCACCAAGCCTTGGCAAGCGGAACCCACGAAGAACAAGGGACTTGCTTCTGGTGCAGACCAGGAAGGTCTGGGGTGCTTCTTCTTTGCAGAGAAGCGGGAGCCAGTCTGGAGGAGCCAAACCAGCGCAGAAGATTTTAGGGAGCGTCGTCACAAAGGCCACTAGCCAGCGGGCAAGCAACCGGACAGACGCGGCAAGCAGGAAAATGCTGAAGGGCCCCACGCAGGACTCGTGGAGTGTGGGGGGCTGGTCTTCGGTGCAGATGGTGCTTGGGGTTGGGGCTTCTCAATCCCCGGTGCACAACTTCGAGGGTACCTCAGAAGCTGCGCTGTAAGTTACTAGCCACTTTTCCCAGGTAGCCGGTCCCACGTCGCTCGTCGCCTCCACGGATCTCAGCTCTGCTACAGATGTGGATGAGGGTCGGAGAAGTCTGGAAATCAAGGCTCTGGTCGGGCTCTGCAGTCGGTTCCTCGTCGAACGTTTCACAAAGCAAAGGGTAGTCACTTGATGGTGCCTGTTTGCACAGGGTAGCCACTCCTTGGCTACAAGGGAGATTCTTCAGTCTTCTTCTTTCGTCGAATGTCGAAGGTCCAGAGTTTCTGTTCAGTTTTGCAGGTTCAGGATAATCTAAAGTCTTGAGGCCCAACTCCCACTCTTATACTAATCTGGGGGGCTGGGATACCTGCTAGGTCACGCCTTATGGGTGGGACCTGGGAGGGGGTGGTTACACCCACTTCCCTTTGTCCAGTTTCGCGCCAGAGCTGGGGCTGGAGTGCCCCAGCGCCGGTTTGAACTGGACTATGCAAGGAACACCTTGTGTGCCCCAGGCATGTCTCATTCCTTTCAGCCCACCCTGCCCCAATACACTAAAGGCTGTCTGGAGAGGTGCTAGCACCTCCCCAAGCAGGAAACCTATTGTCCAAGCCTCCCTGGCTGGGATCACTCCCAGCTGCAGGAGGTCAGACTTGTGTCGTGGCAGCAGCATCCATTTTGTGATGCTGAGGCTTTGGTCAGAGGTTACACAGCAAAGTATGATTTTAACATGTCTCTCCCTCTAGAAGGGAGGAATAATATCCTCATCACCAGAAATGGTATGGGGGTATTATTCCAAAGTGTTAGACACCTTACACGACATGTTTTGATACAGCCCAACCATAGTTACCATAACCGTTTAAGATTATAAGGCACTTTAAGAGTATATGGTAGGCTATATCATAGAACAGCTATAAGGACATGGTTCCGAAAGCTGCAGACAGGCTCAGCTCATGCTAGAGCACCATCTCACATGTTACCAAGCACTCTGCCTCCAGGATTGTTAAGGCCTGCCATAGGAGTGACTGATAGGTACACATGTGTCTATATATAGGGTAGGTATAGGAATACTACACCTAAGCAAGGGGTGATTACACGACCTTGCCCCAGCTGAGTGATCAGCCAGTTGTGTCTGATTGGAAGGCCAGACCAGGGGTGGCATAATACATGCTGCAGCCCCTGGGAGGCCTAGGGTACACCTATGCCCTGGGTACCTAGGGTACACTGTACAGGGTCCAATAAGGTGATCCTTACCAATTGGGAATGTACCTAGGGTACATGGAATCCATTTTAAAGAGAGAGCAGACAGCCTGAGACCCTGAATGGCAGGATCTCAGGCCAACTAAGTCGAAAAACCAGCTAGACACTAGGCAAAAAGTTGGGGGTAACCATAGTCAGATATCCACCTTCCTACAATAACAATTTAAAGTGTGCCACTTAATGTTACTGATACTACACAACTTTTGGGGGTGAATGCAAGATCTCTTATTTGTTTAGTTGGTTCCAAGGTATGGAATCATTGAGACCCGTTTCATGAGTTCTCAAACGGTAAACCCATCGTTGCTCTCTTTCTAAGAGTTTTTTTGGGGGTTGCCAGTGTTCTTTACCTTTTCAAGTTCAGTCCATTTTAATTCAGTATCCTTATGATTTTTCTCATTATAGTGTGCTGTCAGTTTAGTGGCTGTGATTGCTCTCCTTATTGTGCTCCTGTGTTCGCTAATGCGGACCTTAACTTTCCGAGTGGTCATCCCAATATATTTCAATCCACATGGGCAATTTATCATGTAGATGACTGAATCGGAATTACAATTTGTATGTGACTTTTGCTCCCATGGTGAATGTAATCCCAGGTCTAAGGTCTTGGTATGTTCTGTGAAAGGGCAAGCGACACATGAGCCGCACGGGTAATGTCCCACGATAGGGGATGTACCCCAGAATGTTGTCTGATTTGCACTACTAGATGCCAAAGTGTTTGTGTGTACTAGGGCATCTTTTAAACTACTGTTTCTTTTAAAAGAAAACATTGGTTTCTCAAAGGCCAATTTGTTAGATGTCAATATGGGCCATTTTTTGTTTATTATTTTCTTCAATTCATTTGATGATGAATTGTACGTAGTTACGCAAATCAGCTGATCCAGTTCAAAAAATCCATCCTGGCACTTACAACAGATGCGCTCACCCAGGAGTGGATCACTAAAAAGGAACATGCCTTTTTGAATCAGGAAGATCCCAGAACTCCACTATTTTATACTATCCCAAAGATACATAAGGGGAAGATTCCTCCCCCAGGCAGACCCATCGTGTCCGGGATTGGGTCCATTTTGGAGACATTGTCTAAATACACTGACTGGTTTTTACGTCCCTTGGTAAAGAAAATCAAATCGTACGTCCAAGATACCAAGCACATTTTTAACCTCCTCACACAGGTTGAATATAACCCTATGGAGAACTTCCTGGTATGCCTGGACGTGGAAGCTCTTTATACTAATATACCACAGACGGAGAGTATTAGAGCAGCACAAGAGATTTTAACACAAGAAGACTGGAAATGGGCAGCTCCCGTTGAATGGGTGGTTACACTTATACATCTAGCCCTCACTGAAAACTTCTTTATTTTTGAGGACCAGGTGTATTTACAAGTACACGGTACTTCAATGGGCAGCACATTCGCCCCAAGTCTGGCCTGTCTGTATGTCAGTGTTTTTGAAGACCAACATATATGGACACACAACCCATTTAGTGAGAACATCCACAAATGGTACAGATATATAGACTATGTCTTCATGATCTGGAAGGGTGATCTAACGAGCCTTGACAATTTTAAGACATGGATAAATTCCCTGAACCCACACCTTCAATTTACAATGAACATGGACAAAGAAAAAATGTCCTTCCTGGATGTCACATTCACAGCAAAAGACGGGACTCTTGAAAGTTCCCTGTAAACCAAACCAACGGATAGGAATAGTCTACTAAGATTTGACAGTGCTCATCCTCGCTCCCTTAGAGAAAATCTCCCAGTAGGACAATTCCTTAGAATTCGCAGGAATTGTTCCAACATCCAGACTTACAAAAAAGAAGCAGCAATTTTGAAAAACAAGCTGAAACAGAAGAAATATCCAACTAAGATCGTGGACAGGGCGAACAAAAGAGCACGAAACACCCCAAGAGAGGCTCTTTTGGAAACAAATGTTAAAAATGAACTGGATCAGCTGATTTGCGTAACTACGTACAATTCATCATCAAATGAATTGAAGAAAATAATAAACAAAAAATGGCCCATATTGACATCTAACAAATTGGCCTTTGAGAAACCAATGTTTTCTTTTAAAAGAAACAGTAGTTTAAAAGATGCCCTAGTACACACAAACACTTTGGCATCTAGTAGTGCAAATCAGACAACACTCTGGGGTACATCCCCTATCGTGGGACATTACCCGTGCGGCTCATGTGTCGCTTGCCCTTTCACAGAACATACCAAGACCTTAGACCTGGGATTACATTCACCATGGGAGCAAAGGTCACATACAAATTGTAATTCCGATTCAGTCATCTACATGATAAATTGCCCATGTGGATTGAAATATATTGGGATGACCACTCGGAAAATTAAGGTCCGCATTAGCGAACACAGGAGCACAATAAGGAGAGCAAACACAGCCACTAAACTGACAGCACACTATAATGAGAAAAATCATAAGGATACTGAATTAAAATGGACTGTACTTGAAAAGGTAAAGAACACTGGCAACCCCCAAAAAAAACTCTTAGAAAGAGAGCAACGATGGGTTTACCGTTTGAGAACTCATGAAACGGGTCTCAATGATTCCATACCTTGGAACCAACTAAACAAATAAGAGATCTTGCATTCACCCCCAAAAGTTGTGTAGTATCAGTAACATTAAGTGGCACACTTTAAATTGTTATGAATTAGATCCAATACATATCAATCAGAGTACCCTAGGAGTCAGGGTATATGAATTTGCTATAAGAAAAATCGGGTAATGGTGTAACACACATAAGGAACCCCAGTGAAGTTTTTACAACTCCTTTAGACCATAGCCTAACGTTGTGAAATACTATACATCCTCAATATACTTGACGATATGTGTACTCCTTAGAACAGAGGTAATGCACGACCGACCTCTTATTAAAAGTCCCTAATTATAATTAATGAAACCTTGAAGAACTTAGTAATAATATGAATAGAAAATCTAGCTCTCGCTAATAGCCAAGCCTGAAGTATTTGAAACTACATTTCCCTTCGTTTACTAATTCGGGACTACAAAATCCGTGTCAAACCTGATTGGATCAGAATCCGGTCACGTGTTTCACGTACACGGAAGAGAATCAGAATACTGTTCCTCCCTCAGAACATGATCCGGTGTAAAATCTGAGTTTGGATAAGTGAACGCCTAACCCTGTTTTTTAGCCAAACATTTAAATAATCTGTCACAATCTTTTTACCAGCCTAGACGGGTTGATATGCTGACGTGAAACATCACGTGAGCATGCTGAACAACCCAGTCAAGCTACATCATATGCGGAAGTATAAACTCGCCATCCAAACGATACACGACGCGAAACGCCGGGGATCGAGACCAAGTAGGTGGACAAACGGGGCAGGACTCTTGATGAAGTAAGTGGGGTGACAGAGCGGGAGAGTATTTTTTCGCATGGAGAGATTACCGTCCCCATCGTGATAGATGTTCATCATTAGAGTATCCTTATATCACTTCCATATATCTCCTCTCTCCCTCACACTCGGGGGTCCCTACAAAAGAGTGTGACTACAGAGCTACCCCTATACAGTCCTACGATCCCCTGAGAAACGGATCCCGTCCGAAAATCGGGTAAGAGAGAATGCATGTGTGTGAAATGTCACAAGAAACCACACAGCTTTTTTATGAATCACGCATGGTCAAGACAATACCATGTTCGATCACGGATGCCACAGGAGTGATGAGTGTGAGTGGTACATAAGAGAGTTTTTATATTGATAGTGTACACTAACTGGCATGGAGTTACAGTTAGGATGCGAGCGATTTCGCCACCGCACAATATACCTGGCACACTGACTAAGTGTACAGATACAGGTATGAGTGGCACATGGATGGAGTGAGTTGTACACCACCTGGCCTAATGATCACCTAAACACATGTAGGTACTACTCGTGGCAAATAATGGGAATGGCCACTGAGAAAACGCACAAATACAAGTTGGTTGCTGTTTGTTTTCTTTTCTTTTATTCTCTTTTCAGATGGAATACGAAGTATGACGGATTAATAAATCAGTCACTCCTTCAAGGAGCAGCTACTCTGCCCTTGCATCTATAAACAGGCTAGGGAATCCCCTGCACTGTTTCCCCTACAGTATGCACATTAGTCTATTATGAAAAAAAGTGCACTGTTTGAAGGAAAAAAGCTTAAAACACTGGATTTCGTAATTAAGCTCCGCTTGCCTTGCCTGTAATGTCTGTTTGTTTTGTATTTGTCTTCTTCCCCCAACGGATACAGGACTGTGTCCCACCTATGTTTTGCTGTTGATTATTGTTAGCCTTTTTCATTGAAGAATTAAACTGGATGTCCGGCTGGACATTCCAAAAATATAGTTTCGATTCTGTACTATATTCATTCCCCTCATTCCTTACACAAATTTGAGGACCCCTGTTTGCTAAAACTGTTTTCCTGGGTGGCCTTTGTTTTGCCCTGATGAAAGTCCTGGACCTTTAAGGCCATTTCAAGGACTGAAACATGTTGGCACTAGGGTCTTAGGACCATAATTATCCTACAAAGACCCTATTTGAAGTATTTTAGTATCCCAGACAGACCCGCAAATAAAGGGATACTGGGGATCTGTCTGAGGTTTTTTAAAAGAATTTTCTAGCCCCCCTGGTCTGTAACATCTTCAAAGAGCTCCCAACACTGTGGTTGAGCCCACCCCGACTTTTAGGCGTCGGGGTGACCCGATGATGAAGCATGACACCACTAGGGTGTGTGAGGGTACCTAAATCAAAAGGAATTTTTTCCTTGCTCACCTATCGGTGAAGTAAACACTCCACCACAGTAACTTCATCATAGTATTCCATCTATACATTTAGATATCTGACCGGTTCTGAAGGTCAGTTGGAGTAAAATTGTTGTGACACTGTTACTTGCATACTGCCTAACTTAGTTAGTCCCCCACTTCTTTTTTTAGGACTTGTGCCCTTAACATATCAAACATCAAAGCTGATGTGCAGCAAGTTTCCTCATCTAAAAATAACACATGCATTCCTTGCGATATGACACCATACCATACCAACTTCAAAACAATTCTGGGCTGTAAATCCTGCTACCATTACACCGTAAAATATTTTCCTTGCTATAGTCCTAGTTGTACCTGCACTGTGAGATGGTTTCTCTGCAACTGTTCATATTGTACATATGCTGTGGTTGTGGAAGCATGTATGAAAATGCTGATTAACTGTAATCACGTTTAAGGAAGCATGCACAAGCCGCTACTACCTGTGTTGCATCTGCCCTGAATATGAGATACTTGCGCTGTTGCTACCCACGATGTCATGCGTTGCACGTAAAAAGTGAAGAAGGTGCTATACAAAAAGTAAACATGGCCACCGTTGCCGCTACTTAATATCGGGTATCTGAAGTCTCACTAGAAGCAGCGGGGCTATGCTACCCATTACACACGAGTGACAAACACGCTGGGACCACGTGAACCCAGAGGAGTGTTACAGAAGACGCCCGTTACCTTTCACTTTCAACACAGAATCTCATTGATTTCCACTGCTTTGCTGTCAACTCAAACCGGCTTCAACATGGCACGCAGAGTTTCTATTAGAGGAAGTACCGTAGGCAACCACGCAACATCACATGATCGTCGCGTCACGCAGCTCGAGCATGTGACTGACAGAGGACTCCTACAACCATTGGTGAGTAGTGCCAAAACTGGACTCTGCGCGAGAGGCCTCGCATATAGGTCCGCCTACTTTTGATTTGCCGGCAAAAACGAATCTCTGTCTGTGTAATGATCCCAATAGTTTCCGTTTTGATTTCGAGAATCTTGTGATCGATCTTGACACACCGTAGCTACTCGACGCTGAGAGATTCGCAAGGAAGCTAAAACCTTAGTTGCTATTGCCGTTCGTTTGTAGGCAGGGAGACATTTATTTATTTATTTAATGCGTTTTTATATAGCGCGGGCTTTACGCAAAGGTGTCAGAGCGCTTCACAATAGCACCAAGTACGGTACATGAGGAAAATGTACATACTTACCACGTTACAGATACAAACGAGATAGATGAAAAAATCCCGCACTCTTCTTCTCCCATATATGCCCAGATTCATAGCTGCCAAGGTTTCAGGTGGCTATGTGTGACATTTTCATAATTTCAGTGTAGTTATGAGTGACATTTAAACAACTAGGAGTGACACTTTCTCAGGAGCAAAATCAAGCAATGGAGATGAGGCAAACATACAATTATCAGAAATGACACCTATTTGAGCAACGAGAAACTCCTAAAACGATCTTAAAACATATCTGCAAAGCACCGGAAATTGAAGGGCACTAACCTAGTGCCCTTGTAACCTGATCGGTCAGTGGCCAAAGACAGCATCGTGCAAGCCTCAGGAAATTGAGGCACACATAGGTTACAGTCAGCCAGGCTCATTGCAGCTCTCAAGCCTGTTAATACTGGACAAACGTGTTGTGTTCTTATTCTTTTGTACATTCTATATGATGTAGCTTAGTGTAGATTTATCCTGTGTCATGTAGAATTCCCTGCTGTCATTTAGAATGTATGGTTTTGAAGTTAAACAGTTTATGCTTGCTGATGAGGCTGCCAGATGTCGGTTCAGTCCCTCAACTTAAATAAAGGACTTTCAAGAAATTATCCATCCAGTGTCCTACTTAACACTGGCGACGCGGCGTTGAGGAGCATCGCACCCGCGCAAAGAAGTTTAGATAATTTTTTGATCTTTTTTCATCAAAATTTTTTTTTCTTGTAAGAAGATTTCTAAAGTTACCTTTCTCTACGATCTGGGAACATCGCCTACCTTTGATGATATCTTTCTGAACTAAAAAGTTAGCGTTAGATTGCAAATTTGGTGTTCTTCAACAGGATTTCTTTAGAGACCAAATGGTTATGTATGCTTTTAACCCTACCATTCAAGATAGGCTTTGGATAAATGGTGATTCCTCTCTTGATGAAATCATTGCTATTGTACGCAAAGCTGAAATCTCTGGTAGGTGCGCAAATGTTCTTAAACAAGACAATAGTTCTTGCGAGGTTGTAAGTAAAGTGAATGTGAATGAAAAAAGAAACATTTTATGTATTCTAAAGACAATTCTGGTATGAAACCTTCATATAATAAGTCTAATTCAAGTGTGGGAACCAAACCGAAATGTTACAGATGTGGCAGTCTGCAACATTTAGCTGATAGTAAGTATTGTCCTGCACTCAAAGCTAAATGCACCAATTGTGGACTTACGGGTCATTTCACAAAAGCTTGTAAAAGGAAAACAAACGTTAAATTTGTAAACAACATGGATGAGGGTACTGAAGATGGTACAGGTGAGGATGGTGGTTTAGTGATGAATGTACATAATAAGTTAGTACTGAATATTACAGATGAGTCATCAGTTAACAAACCTATATGCCTTATGGAAATCGGAGGAGTAGAGGTAAAGATTTATGCTGAATCAGGCTCCCCCTACACAATTATTAATGAGGAGCTTTAGGAATCCTTGTTTGTACATACGGTTGGAAGTCGGTTATTAGAACCTGAGGTTCACCCTGAAGGATATGGAGGTGAAATCATTGATCTAATTGGTTATTGCTGGTTTGTTTTTAAGTTTAAAGGTAGAGAATGTAGGGGGAAACTATATATTGCCAAAAAAGGACCACCAGTTTTTTTTTTTTTATCAAAAACAATTACACATCATTTTGGAACCGAATAGTAAAGAACAGGTCTTGGTGATAGATGAGAACAATGAAGTAGGTAAAGCAATTCTAAAACCATTTCCTAAGGTTTTCAGTAATGAGTTCGGCAACCTTAAAGAATTTGAACAAAAAATTATTTTAAAACAAGATTCTTCTCCAAAAGTACATAAATGTTGCAATATCCCTATTTTAGTGAGAAACGAAGTTTGTAAGGAACTTAACAAATTAGTCTCTGCTGATATTATTGAACCAATTGAAGCCTCCGATTGGATTTCTCCGATCGTCGTAGCGAGACAAAGTAATGGTAAAATCCGCCTCTGCGTGGATTTAGGACATTTGAACAACAATATTGTTGTAGATAAATTTCCATTACCTAAAATAAATGAGATGGTTTCCAGTTTGAATAATGCTAAATGGTTTTCCACCATCGACCTGTCGTCTGTCTATCATCAGATTTCTTTATCACCTGAATCTATGTAATTAACATCCTTTATCACCCCATTTGGGTGTTTTCAGTATAAGCGTATGCCCTTCGGGTAAGCTTCCGCTGCGGCTGTTTTTCAGCGTTTGATGTTTCATCTGTTTAGGAAAGAAAAAGGTGTTGGTTTTTTTTCAAGACGACATCCTCATCTTTGAAAGTGATGAGGAGGAGCATTTATTAAGGTTGAAAAAAGTTTTGAGTATTTTAGAAGAGAAAGGCCTCACAGTGGAACACTCTAAGTGTAAGTTTGCTCCAAAAAGTGTCACATACCTAGGCCATGTGATAGATGAGAATGGTGCTAAACCCAAACCTTCACTAGTAACTGCCATTTCTGACGCTCCTGTACATACTTGTAAGGACGATGTTCGTTCTTTTTTAGGAATGGCCGAATTTTGTTCCAAATATGTACCAAATTTTGCAGAAAAAAGTTTCAATATTCGCCAACTTTAAAAAAACCAAATTATACTTTTAATTGGTCACCAGCCTGTAACAATGATTTTAGAGTTATCAAACAAGCTATTGCACAAGCTTCTGCTCTTCATAGCTTCAATTCTATGTCAGGACAGGAGGCTCCGATTATGCTTTCTCATTTCTTTACTAGAAATGCTCAGCAGCCAAAACACAGTATAAGAAAAAACTACAATACCCATGAACACCAGGGTATGACGTATAACCATAGAGTCCATTGTCTATATAAGCCAACATAGCAAGTACAACATCCTCTTTCTTTGCTGCTCCGCAGCCAGTTAAGTGCTTTTGACTTTGTTTATTACGTTTTTATTGTAACATTGTTGCAGCTTTGTTTTATTGCTTATACGCTGCCACGCTTTATGTTTCAGCGCGCATTGTTGTCATGGTGACGCTGTCACCGTTATCGGCGCTGTTGTTTTTGTGTCCTTCGCTCGCCGCGTGTATAATTACGAGTGCGGGGAGCGTGTGGTTCACCTCCCGTTACCGGGCGCGTTGCGCCTGCGTATCTGTTTCTGTGGAGAGGGAGTAAGGGGCTCGGAGACTCGCGCTGGTGCTGCGAGGGCTCCGTTTTTTGCAAATACTGGACGGCCGTTACCGCGCATGCGCGGCGGCCATATTTGTTGTTGACAAACAGGTGTCTCGCCTGTCAGAATCGACGCTACGCGCCGAGAGCCCACTGCTTCAGTATTTTTTCCCCTAATTACGCCCATTTCTTGCAATTTCGAGGTTTTGGGCTGTATAATTGTGCATAGGCTTTGCCTAGAGTGCTAGCTTTTGTTTACAGCAAGCCCTCCCTCCACATTTGAATTTTATTTACTTGAAGTGTTTAGTTTTATCTACACTTCGGCTTGCTGTGGGGTTTTTCACTCCCCCTTGCATTGTGCCTTTGGCCACTATTGATTTGTTTGTGTGGGCTTTGACTACTGTTACACTTTGTGTCAGTATGGCAGAATACTATGATGAAGAGGAATATTATTATGAGGAAGATCCTTCAGAATCTTTAGAGCAGGACTTGGTGGAAGCTCTTGATCAAGGGGTCCAGCACTCCGTGAATAAGGCGCTTGTGCGCGCAATAAATCCTCTGAAGCGACATTTGTCTCTGTATGCACAGCAACAAGGTTGGTTACCGTCCCGTGCGTCAAAGTCCCCTGTCAATCCTCACAAGGTTGATTTTCAAAGATTGGCTAAGTCGCTGTCTTCGGACACGTCTTCCATTGCAGGGGCGGCTGGGACTTCTTCTTCTTTTTCGTCCTTCCATGATCCCGACGGTGATGATGCTTCCTCGCCTGAATTTGAACCACCTCCTCGGAAGAGGGCTCGCAAAGAGCATTTTGTTGACGCGCCTTCCACTCCACCCATTCTTACATTTGAACCTTTAGAAATTATGCATCCCCATTCCACTTCCTGGCTACCTTCCCCAGCGGTGGCGGATTACGTCCAATCCCACATTCGCCAGCCCTTTCCTCAAGATGCCCGGGCACGTATGAGATCTGAATGTCCCCGTCCTGATCTAGCAGATCATTTGGCCGACACTCCGGAGGTTGACCCTACCATGGTCACCTACCTGAAAAAGTATGCACGAGACCCTAAAAAGGGTTTGGATAGATCTTGGCGGTCCTGCCAGGATAAACTTCTAGATTTATTGGGCCCACTCACGAAGATGTTAGATTTGGGTGTTCTGGCCAAGGAATCATCGGCTCTGGTCAACCCAGATGAACTCATTCAATGGGCTCAGAGAGCCATATGTCAATTGGGTAATGCCAATTGTGCGCTTTCTTGCGAAAGACGCCGCTCCATCCTTCTTCGCCTGGATCCCAGGTTAGCGGAGCTCTCCTCTTCTGAGGCCGGTCCCTTGGCTCAGGGGCTTTTATTTGGACAACCATTCCTCAAAGAACTTTCTAGTTTTGTGGCCACCTTCAGTGGCCTTGACAAAGCCCAGGCTTCGCTGAAGCGGGCGTTTCGGCCGGTTTTCGCTAAGGCCGGACGTCTCAGGGACGTTCGTTCGGCCGCGGATCACAGCAAAATTCTCAACGAGGATTTCAGTCCCACAGTGGAGGCGGACAGGATCCCGGTTTCTCCACCCGTTCAAACTTCTATCCCTCCCGCAAGGGAAGGGGACAATTCCGGAAGGGTCGCTTCGGAGGACAACAAGGAGGTCATCACGACTCCAATACTTCAGGTGAGAGTGATTCCTTTTTCCAATGTGGTTTTGGGGGGAAGGCTCCAGTTTTTTCTACACAATTGGCAACTAATCTCCAGCGATGCCTGGATTCTCGAAACTGTTCAGGGCTACAAAATAGAATTTTATCAGCCCGTGCCTCAACTTCTCCTTCCTACCCCGTTGACTTTTTCTCTTCAGGATCAGGAGATCATCTCCTCGGAGATCGCTTCTCTTCTCGCGAAAGGGGCTATTCTTCAAACTACCCGCCACCCCAGAGGGTTTGTAAGTTCGGTGTTTCTAGTTCCGAAACGAGGGGGCGGTTCTCGCCTCGTCCTCAATCTAAAGGAGTTCAACGGCGGAGTGGTTTACCGACATTTCAAGATGGAAGGGATCCATCTTTTGCGAGACCTTCTCCGAGCGGGAGATTGGATGGTTCGTCTCGATCTCAAAGACGCCTATCTGTCAGTCCCAATCTTCAAGCCACATCGGCGTTTTCTTCAGTTCCAGTGGCAAGGGAGCTGGTTCGAATACCAGGTCCTTCCGTTCGGCCTCTCGTCGGCCCCATGGTGCTTCACAAAACTTCTGAAGCCAGTGGTGGAACATTTACGCGCGCGGGGTCTCCGCCTGATTGTTTATCTGGACGACATTCTGATCTTGGCGGACTGTCCTCACAAATTGACCCTGCAACTCGATTGGACGATCGATCTCCTCCAATCATTAGGGTTTCTAGTGAATCCTCAAAAATCTGTCCTCCTTCCTTCACAGGTGATGGAGTTTCTGGGTTTCCAGGTCAATTCACTCACCTGTCAACTTCTGTTGCCCTCTCAGAAGATTCGTTATATCAAACGAGAGTTGGTGTCGATTATCTCCAAACGGATTGTGTCATTGAGATCTATAGCTCGTGTAGTCGGTCTATTAGCGTCCTCAATTCAAGCGATCTTTCCAGGTCCTCTGCATTACAGGGCATTACAACGGCTGAAGATCCGTCATCTTCAGCAGGGTCTTCGCTATTCCGATCAGATTCCTCTATCAGACGAGGCCAGATGCGAGATGCAGTGGTGGCTGGACCACATGGAGGCCTGGAATGGTCGAGCCCTGTTCGGATCCTCTCCGGAGATAGTGATAGAGTCAGATGCCAGTCGGTGGGGCTGGGGAGCCCGGTGCGGCCCGATTTCAACGGGGGGTCGTTGGTCCCCGCAGGAATTGTCTCTTCACATCAATTGTCTGGAACTCCTGGCGGGTTCCTTTGCGATTCGTTGTCTCACACCTATTCAGGCCAATTGTTGCATTCTTCTCCGCATGGACAATGTGTCCGCGGTTCGTTACGTCAACAAATTGGGCGGCACGAGGTCCAAATTGTTAGCGGAGATCGCCAAAGATTTTTGGCACTATTGTCTGCAAAGGAAGATCACTGTTATTGCAGAATATCTTCCGGGCCGCAACAATCTGATTGCGGATTGGCATTCACGTCACCTTCGGGATTTCAGCGATTGGAGACTTCACCCCCGCATCTTTCGTTCCCTCAGTCGATTTTGGGGGCAGAGTCACATAGATCTCTTTGCCTCTCGCCTCAACGCGCAACTTCCCCGATTCTTCAGTTGGAGACCGGATCCGGAGGCTCTGGCCACGGACGCATTTCTCCAGACCTGGCCTGCCCAGCTGTGCTATGCCTTTCCTCCATTCATGATGATTCCGAGAGTCCTAGCTCGAACAAAGCGATTTCAATCAGAGCTGATTCTGATTGCTCCTCTGTGGAGGGCTCAGGCTTGGTTCCCGGTTCTTCTGGAAATGTGTTGTGCGGTGCCGATCCTTCTTCCCCAGAAGTGGAATCTGTTGCTGGACCCTCTAGGGAATCCGCATCCCCTAATCCAGTCAGGCTCTCTCCGTCTTCTGGCTTGGCGACTTTCGGGGACCGTTGGTCGGTCCCAGGCCTTTCAAGCGACGCTTGCAAATTTATCAGCGAGTCCTGGGCACCCAACACTCACAAACGCTACGCAGGTTCTTGGAAACGATGGTGTGATTGGTGTGTTCAACGGGAAGCTGATCCCGCTTCAGCGGATGTCTCTCTAATTATTAATTTTTTGGCGTCTCTTGCCTCTTCAGGCTTAGCTTATCGGACCGTTAACAATTTCCGTTCGGCCATTTCGGCAGGCCATTCTCCTCTTGACGGTAAACCTGCGGGGGAGCACCCTTTGATTACTAAATTGCTCAAGGGTATTCGCCTAACGACTCCCCCGTGTCCTAAATATTCATCTTTATGGGACGTTTCCATTGTCCTGAACTTTTTGGACGCTTGGCCTTCCAACCCTTTGCTTTCCCGCAAACAGCTGTCAGCCAAACTGACCATGTTACTTTGCCTGGTCTCGTGCAGACGAGTCTCTGATGTTCGGGCCTTAGATTTGGCTGGTCGTTGTTTTACCCCTGAGGGTGTTACTTTTCGCATTTCTCGTCGTACCAAGACGAATACTTCAGTGATATCTTATCCTTCTTTTCCTCTCCGTCCCAATCTTTGTGTGGTCCAATGTCTCAAAGATTATGAGGTAAGTACTGCTTCTTTACGTTCTGATTTACAGGGTCAACTGTTGATTGCTTTGCAGAAACCCTTTCGTCCTGTTACCCCGGCTACGTTAGCTCGTTGGGTGCGCTGGCTTATGTCAGAAGCAGGCATTGATGTATCTATTTTTGGGGCGCATTCTGCACGGGGAGCTATGGCTTCTAAAGCTTTTTCCTTGGGTGTGACTTTGTCTGACATTATGAAGGCCGCAGATTGGTCTTCTGATTCCATGTTTAAGGCTTTTTATTATAAACCTATTGATCATGTTGCTTCAGTAGTGGTGGATAAGCTTTGAACAAGCATAATCGGAGCCTCCTGTCCTGACATAGAATTAAAAATTTGCTAACATTCGTGACAAGAATTTTCAATTCTATTAAGGACAAGGAGGCGAGGATTATCCCACCCATTATGTTCCTTCTCATGTATTAATTTGCATTTACACAGATGTTCGCATATGTATTATGTACCTTCTGCTGTTATATTTTTCTCTGATATTCTCCCCCCCTTGTTACATTTTTTTTCTTATATTGGATGTATTTTACGGCAGTCTGTCTCTTTTCAGGTTCTGACCCGAAGTGACACTCTTACTGCATCTTTTGGTTTCCTCTGCATCCGATGGCGTCTGGCTACCAGAATCCTGTCGCCCTCCAGGGATGTGCGTTCTGCCTTACAGTCTCCTGCGATCTTTGCTGGTGATCCCTCCTGTTGGTCGTTGTGACTCTTCATCTGTTTCTTCTACTTTTGGAAACTGTTCTCCTCACCAAAGAAAGAGGATGTTGTACTTGCTATGTTGGCTTATATAGACAATGGACTCTATGGTTATACGTCATACCCTGGTGTTCATGGGTATTGTAGTTTTTTCTTATACTGTGTTTTGGCTGCTGAGCATTTCTAGTAAAGAAATGAGAAAGCATAATCCTCGCCTCCTTGTCCTTAATAGAATTGAAAATTCTTGTCACGAATGTTAGCAAATTTTTAATCCTTCACTCAATAGTATAATCACTACTGATGCTAGCAACAAGGGCCTTGGTGCTGTCTTGTCACAAATAGACAATCAAGGTAAAGAATATATCATTGCTTATTCGTCAAGATCTTTGTCACCTTGTGAAGAGAAGTATCCAATTATAGAGAAAGAAGCGCTAGCATGCGCATGGGCGTTGGAACATTTCAAATCCTTTATCTGGGGCAAGATGTGTACTCTCCTTTGCGACCACAAGCCTCTAGTAAAGATTTTAACTACGGAGGGTGCCATTACAGCTTCAGCGAGACTGGCCAGGATATCTATGAGGATGCAAAATTTTATTTATAATGTAATTTACGTTCCTGGAAGGAATAATGTGATTGCCGATTTTTTTTTATCAAGAATGCCTGTGATGCTTGAGGAGTGTGAGAATAATGAATGGAATGAATTACAAGTTGCTTTTGTCCATGATGGTTTTTCGGCTACTGACAGAGAAGAATGGGACAAAGAATATGAGAATGGCATTCTTCTCAAATCTGTGTCTTCCTTTGTTATTAATGGTTGGCATAAAAAAAAGGAATTTTTGAATAAATCTAATAGACCTTTTTGGGAGGTTAGGTCAGATTTGTCTCTTTCTCACAATACTCTTTTGAGAGGTGAGGGAATAATTCCTCCAGAAAGTTTGCGTAAATGTATCATTTATCTTTGTCATGAAGGTCATCCTGGAATTATCAGAACTAAGGCCATTGTAAAAAGGTTATTTAGATGGCCGGGTTGTGATTCTCAAAGTGAAAAAATGGTGCGGGATTGTATTTCGTGTTCTTCTGATAAATCTTTGCAAACACTACGTCCACCTATGTCTAATGGGTTATTACTTAAAAATCCATGGGAAACCATTGCCATTGATATTATGGGACCTATTAGTAATTCTAATGGATCTCATTGCTTTCTTATTGTCATAATTGATCTATTTTCAAAGTGGCCAGTTGTCTAAATGGTTGAGAATGCTGACACTGACTCTGTTTTATAATTTTTGGATGAAACATTTATGACTGAAGGTATTCCTTCATGTTTACTCTCTGACAATGGAGTACAATTTCTTTCTACTAAGGCCAAATGTTATTTAAAGAAATTGAGGATCACACATAAAACAACTTCCCTTTATAATCCCAGCGGAAATGGAATGGTGGAGAGGTTTAATAGAGTTTTAAAAAACACAATTCAATTATCTCTCAAAAATGACCTTGATTGGCCTACTCAAATTGGGAAAACAGTGTGGAATTACCGTGTTACTGTCAATGAATCCACAGGACATTCACCTTTTGTACTCATGAAAGGTAGGAATCCTCGCATTAAAGCTATTCCCTCATGGTTATTTTCTAACAATGTACAACCTTGTTCCAAGGATGAAGTTTGCTCACGTATGGAACTCATGCATAATAGAAGCAAGTCTTACTATGATGCTAAACATGGTACCAAGGATGGTGTAATTAATATTGGTGATGGGTACGAATTAAAAAACCTGGATGAATTCGCAAAGGTGAATCAACATTTTCTGAACCTACTCAAGTAGTTGAAGTGCTACTTAATGCTGGCAGGGTTAATGATGGTAAGGTTTGGAATTTATCTAGAATTGCAAAGTGTAAACCTATTGTGAGAAGTTGGCCTGGTATATGATGTTCACTAGTTAAAGTGACCACCTTGTACCATGCCAAGCAACCCTTATGGTGTGCTTGTAAGTCAACCTTTTCGGACTAGCTGCCCTAGTGGTAGCGTAGGCTAAGCAGTCTTTGAGGCTAAACTCGTGAAACGTGTTAAGCAGGCTGTTTTACCACATGTAACCCCCTTTTATACCAATGAAAGGACACCACACAGATATATATTGAAAATATATATGTATTTATTTCTCAAAGTAACCCCTAGACTCTTTATGAGCACAGGAGCACAAATCATTAAACAAGAATACGTTAGAATACACAGAAGTTGCACTTTATATGGATAGGCCCTGGTGGCCGCTCAAACCATATACTAAAATAGTGGTATAAGTACCATGGAGAAATATATTGTAATATAACAAGGGTACCCCCAAATTAAGTTTCCTATCTCAGGGTTTTGTAGCAAATATTTTTGAACAAAAGTATATAGGAAACAATTTTAACAAAGATAATACACAAACAATCAAACACTTAAGATTTAAATCCCCATTGGTTGAATATGACTACTAATAGACATAATTTTCATTAAATCATTTTATTTCTTGTTACTTATATCTTTGTTTGTCTTTTAATCTTTTGTATTATAGTAGAGGGTCATTCCTTTCTTACTCTTATTTTGTATACATAACCCTTCCTTATACATATTTTTTATCAAAATCATTATATCATTTCATATTCATATAGACAATTGTACACATAGAAATACCAAAGGGAAAAACAAAAAAGAAAACTACGAGAAGTAATCATCAGTTATGGCTAATGCTTGATTCTACGCGCGTTTCGGCGTTCAGCCTTCCTCAGGTGGCCATAATTTTGATAACTCCTACAATAAGAGAAACATAAACTATAATTGCTTGTACATATCAATACATGTTCAAGTGCACATTTATTAATTTTAAAAATGCTTTCTATATCTACAGCTATCTACAAACATATTGATCCCAATCTTTATACACATTCCTGTACATATTATTTACAAAAAATCAAAAAATCAATGTCATTCATTTTCAATTCACTTTTCAGGTCAGCAGTATTCTACATGGCATCATAACAGGTCCTGTGTTAAAAAGTCTTAAAACTATCCATATATCTAAGACGATATAGTCAACCCATCTATTGTTATTCCGGTTACCTTTACACTTTTTTTTTTTAAAACTTTTTTTATATATTATTATTTATATTTATGTATCCCGTAACCTGATTTAGGAACTATTAAGGCAATTCATCAGCGAAAGATAAAATTCATTTGGTTTCTATTTTCTCGCTATACATTAGAACGTTATCTGTATTACCTTATTTTTTTATTTTATATATTCCATGCCGTTAACTGATTTCCACTGGAAAGAAAGTTAGAAGGTTGTTTTCGCCTTGTATTAAGATGTCTTATGACTTCTAGAGAGTGAAGGGACGTGTTTAGAGCCACTGGTTCTACAACAGAACATAGCATAATAGGGATAATGTGGATATTTTTGTATTTTTATGTTATTGTAATTAACACAATCTCTATGATTCGAGTCTGTATATATAGCTCTAGCTAACTTACTCTCAAATCTTCACATGCTTCAAATGTGCATCGGATAAATGTTCCTGCCGGATTAAGGTGTATCCGCAAATGATCACTTTTCGAATTAAGTTCTCGCGTCGTCTGGAAGAAAGCGCCATGTCAATATTTCTTTGCATTGCTACCTCCTTTTGTAGATGTTACTTACTACTACACAGAACCTGTAATTTCAGTACATTACTTACTAGAACATGGTGGCGTGTCACAAACTTGCGATGGATTGACAGTCTGTGGGATGCCACTTGTGTTTTAAAGATGCAACAACGCGTGTTGGAAAAAACTCATTGATCAGGTAGTATTGCCCTTCAATCTGGAAGAAAGCGCAATGCAAATATTCCCTGAATCTAACGTCTCGTCATGGGGATGCTAGTTACTATTTCTACAAACTTGTGATGATTATTAGATACTTACTAGCCAAACACAAACTTTCGGCGCTGGGGCTGCCCGCCCAAATCACGGCGCGTACGTAAACCACTCGTTTTTTCTAAAGACAGTGCAGTAGCGTCATCTAAAAGAAAGTATATATATTTTGGTGACTACCTAGAATACCCCGAGCTCGAAAGAGAAACACTTCTATGCTTGCTATTTAGCGAGGGGTCGATCCACACTTACCGGGTCATCATCCTTCTCTACTCATCCGGGTTCGGGGAATCGTATCGGCACAAAGACGCCGCCAGTGATTGGAGAGCTTGCTATATTTCACAAGCTTTCTTTCTATTGGTCAATTTTAATCTAATTTGACCTATCGTGCACTTTACAAAGCTAGTGTTCATTTACATGTTAAAGGCGTACACACACGCCGTTACGTAAAATCACAGTCCTTGTGAAAACAAACAGTGACATTATCATCAAAAGAACAAGGAAGGACAGGCATTACCACAGTTGATCAATTGTGGTCTGGCTTGAGTATTCACCCGCTTTCTAAAGTTAGTATTCATACGTAAGTTTACAGCGGTAAGGGCACATCAATGTGTTCTCTTCCCAATTAGAACAAATTAGAACTATCTTGTTAATGGATAGGGGAATTGGCTAAACCCATATATTTATTATTACTTCGATAATGCAGATTGTGTCAGTATCTGAAAAATAGTAATAATGCCTAGTGTCTACATTTTGTGACCCAATAGATAGACCCTAGCTTAAGGATCTAAAAATGCTCAATATATTGGCGCTGGTATCTTGTCATCACGTGCGCTATGTAACAGCCTGTCAAGTTACTATCTTTAAATGCAGGTCAATTGGAGAAAGCTAGTTATTGTAGCGAATCGCTTGGCTCCATGGGATCTCATTATTTAAACCCCTTCTGTATGTGTCCAGCGAAAATATCCAATAGACCTCTCTTCTTTTTCGTATCTCCATGCCTTGGGTTCCACTGGTATTGATTTTCTCCAAAATCAGCCATCGAATATTCTCTGTGGTGTGGTTAAAGTCAATAAAGTGCTGTACCAATGGTGCCTGTAGTTTTTTCGTTTTAATAGCTGACCTATGTTCCGTTAGACGGGTCGCCATTGATCTCGATGTTTCACCCACATAGGTTTTGTTACAGGGACATAGAATTGCATATATTATATTAGTGGTTTTGCAATTCGTTAAACTCTGTAGCTCTATTTGAACTCCATTAATGGAGTATTGTTTTACCTCTAGGGCGGACTTACAGGCAAGGCATGACATACATCTATAGTTTCCTTTGATGACTGGCAATCCTCCAATGGTGGTTTGTATGGAGGTAGTTGTTGACTTTTGCATACGGGACCTTGTTATTAAATCCTTCAAGTTTTTATTTTTCCGGTATGCAAACATTGGTTTTGGCAGTGGATTCAAATCTTTCTTGTGGCATTCAATATATGCCAGTTTGAGTTGACGATCTGACGCACAGACTCATTCATGGTCGAGTGCCTCATTACCATTACCAAACGATTTTGTTCTTTAGATGGTTTCTTTCTCAATAGGCATTGACGATCAAAATAGCGCGCTCTTTTAAAAGAGTCACGGACCAGCCTTTTGGGATAGCCTCTGGCTATGAACTTTGCCTTCATAATCTCCGATTGTTTATCATAGTCCATTATATTTGTGCAATTCCTCCGAAGTCGAAGGAATTGTCCAAAGGGGATAGTTGTTTTTTGTGCTCTAGGGTGATAGCTCGAAAAGTGCAAGAGCGTGTTCCTTGCTGTGGGTTTGGTGAACAAATCCCCCACTAGCTGCTGTCCAATAGATTTAATAGTTACGTCTAGGAATTCAACATTGTATTTATTGCTGACAGCTAAAAAACGGATATTTGAGTCACAAAGATTTAACCAGGAGACAAATTCCGCTAGATCATCTTCTGTCCCATTCCAAATGAAAAAGACATCATCTATAAATCTAGACCAACTAGTGATGGATTCACTGAATGGTGCCACTTCGTTATAGATGAATTGATGTTCGTAATGCGCCATGAAAATGTTAGCTACCGTTGGGGCACAAGAAGCTCCCATGCTTACTCCTTGGGTTTGTTGGTATAGAGCCCCATTGAATTCGAAGGTGTTTTCTTGAAGTACAATGTTAAGACATTCCAGTATGAAATGTGCCGGGCAGTCAATTTCATAGGTCTCAATGAACCATCTCACAGCTTCTAACGCTGCTGCTTGTGGGACATTACTATATAATGCCTCTATGTCCATAGTCACCAGAAGTTGTGATGACTGGTTGAAACTGATTTGTTCGATCTTATTAATAATATCGGACGTATCCCTTATATAGGATTTTGTTTTAGAGACATAAGGGCGTAGTATGGCATCAACATATTTAGATAATGCCTCTGTGGCCGATCCGATGGTGGTTACAATAGGCCTGTACGGTGGATTAGTAACATTTTTGTGGATCTTGGGAATCCCGTATATTGAAGCCATCTTAGGTTTGGCTACATTCAAAAAAGTTCATTCTTGTTCACAAATGGCTCCTTCTTCCAGGGCCTTTTTTGTCAAATCCCTTATTCGTTTGGATACCCTTTTGGTTGGGTCAACACTTATGGGGGCATAGAGGTTTCTGTCAGACAACATCATAGTCATATTAGTGACATATTGATCTGTATCCATCACCACTATGCCCCCACCCTTGTCACAGCTTTTGATGGTAATGTCCCTGTTGTTTTTGAGCATCACCAGGGCTTGGTGTTCCTCCCGAGGTAAATTATATTTAGGCGCTGGAATAAATTTTGTGGCTGCTGTGATTTTATTAAACACCACATGTTCGAAAATGGCCACCTCAGGACCCACCTGTTCAAGTGTAGGAACAAATGTAGATGGGGGTGCTAGCCCTGATCTATTGGGTGTACTTAATACTGGTCGGGGTCTATCCTCAAAGAAAGCCCGTAATCTGATCTTTCGAAAAAAAGAAATCAAATCCTGGAATAGCTCGAACTTGTTAGTTTTTGTATGAGGAATGAAAGATAACCCTTTACTCAACATAGACTCTGTCTGACTGTCAATATTGGTGGTACTTAAGTTGAAAATAGGGATTTGCTTTATTCGCGCCAATAGAGAGCATGTCTGGTCGTCAGTACCTGGGGGTCGTCCTGATAGAAATTCTGTGCTTGTGGATAATCGTGTGCCTGCTGGTAATTGCCCCGTTGACGTCGTTGGTACCTGGGTCGCCATCTGGTTCTCTGAGTTCCTCGCCGGGCTAAAAAAACAGATCGATCTCCTCTATTGCTACCTGGGGTCTGACGGCCTCCAGTATTGGCTTGATATTGATTATAACTCTCTCCTTCTGAGTCTGTTGTGTCTGAAAAGGTTACTATTTTCTTAGCAAATCTATCATTCCTAGGCTGGAATTGATCTTCCTCAGCCGGCAATTGTTGATAGAAGTTATCTGCTAAATATGGATATATTTTTTCTTGATTGGTGTATCTCACATCTTTTTTGAGCTTCTCTGTCTTACGCTTCATTAGGTATTCATGATAAGATAATATCTCAGTTTCTACCTCTTCTAATTTCTTTTTTGCTTCTTCTATCGCCTGGTCATTTTTGATTTTATTTTCTAGTTCCTGGATCTCTTCCATTAGTGTTTGCATCATCTCTTTAGATGTTTCCACAATGAGGATCATTAGATCCCGGGAACATCTATTTGCTATATGTGACCAGCGTTCTAAGAATTTTCGGATTTTAACAAAAAGGCTTGGGATATTCCTGACCCTTAGTCCTTGCGGGATAACTCCTACTTTTAAGTACTCCAACATAAAATGCCCATGCATTTCAATTCGTTTGGCTTTTTTCCTTAATGATGTTAATTTATTAAAGTCCTCATTACCCACAGTATTAGTCATCTGTCCCATTTGGCCACTGACCGTAAAGTCACCCAGCAATGACGCTAAGTCCTCGTCTGTAAAACCAAACGTTTGGAGTTTTTCCATATTGGTAGAAAACTGATGCACCACGAACAGAAAAGGGAAAAGGCCTAGGGCCTCTAGAATCGCTGGGCCTACAAGGAGCTAACTTCAGTTAGTGACCAGGAGGTCCACGGGTTGCGTGTGCAGAGCAAATAGTCACACGCGAGCTCCCATAGGTTTTCAATGGGTGCGTAAAAGTTACAAAGTTACTGCAAAAAGGATCTTCCGGATGGACTATGAACTCAAGATTCGAAACACAGACACTAGAGATGATACTCTACACTTGGGCACCGGAGTGCCAGCTTTACCTCACCCACAGGAAGCGGGTGCATAGGACTCGAAGTGCGTCAGGTTTCTTCTATCTGTTCAATGGAGCCTGGAGACAAAGATGCTGCAGGCGATCGGTCCGGAAGAGATGCGGTGAATCCAAGAGTGGATCGGAGTTGTAGAAGATCTGTAAGCAGAGGGGGCAGTGTTCACAGTCACTAGCCAGTGACCAACGTGGCACCAGGTGGGTACCAGGCGATGTCGGGTGCAAACAGGAAGGAAGGTGTAGCTTGTCTCTGCAGCCACGTGGTCCCTGAAGGTCGACGACGTCCAGGAGTCGGTTCATGAGCTGTCCCACGCAGGCTCTCGCTGTCGGCGGTGTCGGCGACTTGATCGAAGCAAACAAGCCTTGGCAAAAGCAATTGTTGTGGAAAACGAAATAAGCTGATGGTTCTGACCAGCAAGGTCAGAGGGACTGCTCCTTTGGAGAGGAGCAAGGGCCAGTCTGGAGCAACCACACCAGCGGTGTAGTTCTTGAAGTTCGTCGCCAAGATGGCCACTAGCCAGCGGGCCAGCAACCGGTTAGGCGCGTCGAGTGGCAAAATGCATAAGGGCCCCACGCAGATCGTGGAGATGCTGGAGGGCTCACCTTTGGTGCAGATGCTGCTCGGATGTTGGGCTTCTCAGATCCCAAAGCACAACTTGGAGGGAGCCTCGGTTGTTGCGCTTGCAGCTTGTCGTGGTCTTTTCAAGATGGCTGGCTCCACGTGTCTCGGTGCCTCCACGGGTCTCCTCTTTTCAGGGACTGTGGATCGGGGGGTGAGAGGTCTGGAGGTCCAGGTCTTGTCAGTCTCTGGGCTCGGGCTCCGGCGGGAGGCGGCGGCAAAGCAGACGTTGATTCGCTGGATGGTGCTTGCGTTAGCAAGGTGGTCACTCCCTGACCACAGGGGAGATTGGCTTCAGTCCTCTGTGCGGCAGAGCGTCGAAGTTCCCGTCTCCTTCTCGTAATTAAGTTGATTCCAGGATGGCTGAAGTCTTAGGACACAGCTCCTACCTTTAAGTGGATTCTAGGGGCCGGACTACCTGCTAGGTCCCTCCCTAAGGGTGGGACCAGGAAGGGGGGTGGTTACACCCCCAATCCTTTGTCTAGCTCGCCCCAGGCCCGGGACTGGTGTGCCCCAGGACCGGATTGAACTGGCATATGCACCGAGGCTCCTTGTGAGCCTCAGGCATGTCTGGTTTCTTTCAAGCCCTACCTGACCAATACACAAAATCCTGTCTGGGGTGGTGCACGCACCTCCCCTGGCAGGAAACCCTTTGTCCACACCTCCCAAGCTGGAAGGACTCCCAGCAGTAGGAGGGCAGACTTGTGTCTGTGGTGGCAGCATCCATTTTGTGGAGCTGAGGCTATGTCTGATTTTACCCGGGTTTCAGGTACTGTACATGTCGTGTCCCTCTAGAAGGGTGGAATGCTAACCCCGTCGCCAGAATTGGCGAGGGGTTAGTATTCCAATTCGTATGACACCTTACTCGACATGTTTTGATAAAGCCAAACCAAAGATAGCATTTAACCGCGAGGTTCATAATGCACTTAAGAGTATATGGTATGACGATATCTGGAAACAGTAGAAGGAAATGGTTCCGACCACTGCAGACAGGCTCAGCTCATGCCAGAGCACCATCTCACATGGAACCAAGCACTCTGCCTTCAGGATTGTTAAGGCCTGCCATAGGAGTGACTGATAGGTTAACATGTGTCCCATTTAAGGTTAGGTATAGGTATACTACACCTAAGTAAGAGGTGGTTACACCAACTTACCCCAGCTGAGTGATCAGCCAGTTGTGTCAAATTTGTTAGGCCAAGCCTGGGGTGGCATAATACATGCTTCAGCCCCTGGCAGGCCTTAGATACACCAATGCCCTGGGTACCTAGTGTACACTGGTACAGGGGCTCACAGGGTGATCCACTTCCAATTGGTTATGCACCTAGGGTGCATAGTATAAATTTAGTAGAGAGAACAGCAGGCTGGGGGTCTGATTGGCAGGCCCACAGCCTCAATATGTCAAAAACCAGTGAAGCAAAAAGCAAAAATTTGGGGTGACCATAGGATAGCAGACCCTACTCTCCTACACAACCCCCCCCCCAAACGCAGGGACATTAAACTAGCCTTGACCAGTCTCGTCTTCATATCCTAAGTGGAAGTACCTGGAGAGACCATCTGCATTCACATGGTCAGTACCTGGCCGGTGCTCCACTGTAAAGTCCATACCCTGTAGGGAAATGGATCACCTAAGCAGTTTGGGGTTTTCACCCTTCATCTGATTTAGCCACAAGAGGGGCTTATGGTCGGTCTGAATCTTGAAGTGAGTGCCAAACAAGTATGGCCTCAGCTTCTTCAGGGCCCACACCACAGCAAAGGCCTCCCTCTCAATAGCTGACCAATTCTTCTCTCTGGGGGTCAACCTTCTGCTAATAAAAGCAATGGGTTGGTCTTGACCATCTACATTAAGTTGTGACAGCACAGCTCCCACACCCAACTCAGAAGCGTCTGTTTGGACAATAAACTCTTTGGAGTAGTCAGGACTTTTCAGGATAGGTGCAGAGCACATGGCCTCCTTCAGGTCATCAAATGCCTTTTGACAGCTTACTGTCCACTGAACCTTTTTGGGCATCTTCTTGGATGTCAGATCATTAAGAGGAGTCACAATGGACCCATAGTTCTTAACAAACTTCCTGTAGTACCCAGTCAAGCCCAAGAAAGCTCGAACTTGAGTCTGGGTGGTTGGAGGGGACCAGTCCTTGATGGATTGTATCTTACTCTCCAGTGGTTGAACTTGGCCTCCACCTACAAGGTGGCCCAAATACACAACCTTACTCTGCCCTATCTGGCACTTAGTAGCCTTGATAGTGAGGCCTGCCCTTTGCAGAGCCCCAAGAGCCTTCTTCAGGTGGATCAGGTGATCCTCCCAGGTGGAGCTAAAGACAGAAATGTCATCAAGATATGCTGCACAAAAGTCATCCAACCCAGTAAGGACTTGGTTCACCAGCCTTTGGAAGGTGGCAGGTGCATTCTTCAGACCAAAGGGCATCACCACAAATTGGTAGTGCCCACCTGGGGTTGAGAATGCTGTTTTGGCCTTAGACTCCTCAGCTAATCTGATTTGCCAATAGCCAGCTGTCAAGTCAAATGTGCTCAAAAACTTAGCAGAAGCTAGTTTGTCTATGAGCTCATCTGCCCTTGGAATAGGGTGTGCATCTCTCCTGGTGACAGCATTGAGACCCCTGTAGTCCACACAGAACCTCATCTCTCTCTTGCCATCTTTGGTGTGAGGTTTGGGGACCAGAACCACTGGGCTGGCCCAGGGGCTCTCTGAGGGTTCAATGACACCTAATTCCAGCATTTTGTGTACCTCAGCCTTTATACAGTCCCTGACGTGGTCAGGTTGTCTGTAAAGTTTGTTCTTTACAGGCAGACTGTCACCAGTGTCCACCACATGGGTACACCAGTCAGTTTGGCTAGGTATTAGGGAAAACAGATGTTGAAATGATTGTAGAACTTGTCTACATTCAGTCTGCTGATGGGCAGTGAGGTTGCCTCCAAGGGTCACTCCTTCAACTGAGCCATCTTCAGGGTTTTGAGACAACAGGTCTGGGAGAGGGTCACTCTCTTCCTCCTGTCCCTCATCTGTAGCCATGAGCAAGCCCATGTCTGCCCTGTCAACATATGCTTTTAAACTGTTAACATGGAGTACCCTGTGGGGACTCCTGGGAGTTCCTAGGTCCACCAAGTAGGTGACCTCTCCCTTCTTTTCCAGGATTGTATGGGGTCCAGACCATTTGTCTTGGAGTGCTGCTGGGGCCACTGGCTCCAACACCCATACCTTCTGTCCTGGCTGAAACTCAACCAAGACAGCCTTTTGGTCATGCCAAGCTTTCTGTAAGGCCTGGCTTGCCTCAAGGTTTTTGGATGCCTTCTCCATATACTCAGCCATCCTGGAGCGGAGACCAAGTAAATAGTCCACTATGTCTTGTTTAGGCTTTTTGAGAGGTAACTCCCATCCTTCCTTCACTAAACACAGTGGGCCTCTTACAGGGTGCCCAAACAACAATTCAAAGGGGCTGTAGCCAACTCCTTTTTGTGGGACCTCTCTGTAAGCAAACAGAAGGCAGGGTAGAAGGATGTCCCATCTTCGCCTGAGCTTTTCAGGTAATCCTTTGATCATACCCTTTAGGGTCTTGTTGAATCTCTCAACAAGCCCATTGCATTGTGGGTGATAAGGGGTGGTGAACTTGTAGTTGACACCACATTCCTTCCACATAGCTGTCAAGTATCCTGACATGAAGTTGGTACCTCTGTCAGAAACTACCTCCTTAGGAAACCCCACTCTGGAGAATACTCCCAGCAGGGCCCTGGCCACAACAGGTGCTGTAGTGGTCCTAAGGGGAATTGCCTCTGGATACCTGGTGGCATGATCCACTACCACCAGTATAAATCTGTGCCCAGATGCAGTGGGAGGATCCATGGGACCCACTATGTCTATTCCCACTCTTTCAAAGGGGACCCCCACCACAGGTAGTGGTATTAGGGGGGCCTTTGTTGTGCCACCTGATTTGCCACTGGCTTGGCAGGTCACACAGGAACGACAAAACTCCTTGGTATCTTCATTCATATGAGGCCAGTGAAAGTGAGGGACAAGCCTGTCCCAAGTCTTGTTCTGGCCTAAGTGTCCTGCTAAAGGAATATCATGGGCCAAGGTAAGAAGGAAGCCCCTAAATTGCAGAGGTATAACCAACCTCCTGGTTGCACCAGGCTTGGGGTCTCTAGCCTCTGAATAAAGGAGCCCATCATCCCAATACACTTTATGGGTACCTTGAGCATTCCCAGCAGCCTCAGCAGCAGCCAGCTGTCTGAGGGGTTCAAGAGAGGGACAGGATAACTGAGCCTGCCTCAAGTCAGCCCTTGAAGGTCCCCCTGTCCCCAGAAACTCAACCTGATCAGGTTCAAGCTCTTCAGGGACAGTTCCTTCAGGGTTCTCTAGATCAGCTTCCTGGGAAGGTTGATCATCACTCTGAGGCAGGGGGGAAGGCACAGCCTTGACCCTCCTGTTCTTCTTCTTGGTAGGTGCTTGGTCCATTGTTCCAGGATCCAAGACCTGAGGTTCAGTAAGGCACTTTTTGGCCTGTGACCTGGTCACAGCAAGGACATGGGGTGATATACCTAACATCTCTGCATGTATCCTGTACTCCACTTCAGACCATAGAGAACTCTCTAGGTCATTGCCCAACAAACATTCTACAGGGAGGTCTGCACTAACCACAACCCTTTTGAGGCCAGTTACCCCTCCCCATGAGAAGTTAACAACTGCCACACTATGTGAAGTAGTGGCATTGCTGGCATTGGTCACCAGGTAATTCTCACCTGGTATGTACTGTCCAGGATCCACAAAGCCTGGTGTCACCATAGTGACACTGGCACATGTGTCCCTGTAGGCTTGAGCCACTTTTTCATTAATTAAAGGAGTCTGTCTGTACTTGCCCAGGTTACTGGGGCTCACAGTCAGGGACAAATCAATGTCCCCATCACAGATCAGGACTGCCTGTGTCAGGGTTCTGTCTAAGTCAGAATCTCCTTCAGTTCCCATAGTGATTCCCACTACACCCTTTGTCTGGGGACCAACACTGCTAACAGTAGTACTGGGAGCAGGTGCCTTAGGGGCAACAGTGTTGGGGGCTCCACCCTTTTTACAATCACTAGTCCAGTGAGTTGTATTCTTGCAAGAGTTGCACCAGGGTTTCTTTTGACCTTCTTTCTTCTTCCCTTTAGCCTGGGATCCACCCTCTTTAGTACTAGTTTGGGGCCCTGTTGAAGACTTCTGGTCTTTAGATTTCTGATCTCCACCCTTTTGGTCTGTTTTCTTCTGATCACCCCCTTGGCCCTGGTTCTGGTTCTTTTGCTTAACCCTGGTTCTGACCCATTTGTCTGCGTTCTTTCCCAATTCTTGGGGAGAGGTCAGATCAGAGTCAACCAAGTGTTGATGCAGTTGCTGGTTTTGACAGTTATTTAAAATCTGTTCTCTCATCATCAAATTGTACAATCCTGTATAATCAGATACCTTACTTCCCAGCAACCAACCCTCCAAAGCCTTAGTGGCACATTCAATGTATTCAGACCAGTCCTGAGTCTGTGTCTTCTGGGTGTCTCTGAACATTAACCTGTACTGTTCAGTGGTTAAGCCTAACCCATCAACTAGGACACTCTTCAGGACTCTGTAATTTCTGACATCCTCTTCTCTAACAGTGAGGAGTCTATCTCTGCCTCTCCCCTCAAAGGAGAGCCATAAGATTGCTGCCCACTGGTCTTCAGGAACCTGCTGCACTTTGCAGGCTCTCTCAAGAGCAGTCATCCATTTGTGGATGTCATCCCCACTTTTGTAGGGGGGCACAACCTTGGACAGGTTCCTATTATCAAAGACCCTATCTTTGTCCTTAGGGACAATGCTGCCACCAGTGGGCATAGACCTACTCTCTTTATGCTGCCGAGCCTTGCTCAGTTTCTCTTCCATCAGGGCTACTTCTAGCTCCTGCTTCCTGATCCTCAGCTGGGCTTCTTGCATTCTGGCCTCATGCTCCCTCCTCTGAGGGGTGGTCATCCTTCTCCTGGAGTGACCTTGAGAGCCTCTAGAGGTATGAGAAGCATCAGATTCACCTGAGTGATTCCTTTGCCTCCCAGACCCCTGGTTAAGTCCACTGGGGAGATCCAATGGGGTGATCCCATTGTCAGTCCCCAATAGCCTTAAGTTAGCTGGGCCACGTATAACACTTGGCACTGGGCTAGTTCTCCCTTCATCCTCACTACCTTCTGTATCCCCACCACTTTCCTCCTCTGTAGTATGATTCTCATCTAAGGGATGGCTATTGGAAAGGGGTACTTCAGTAGCATCTTCAGAAGGGGGGCCTCCTGTTCCTGTCCCTAAGGGGCCTAACTGGGAGGCTTTCCTGAGAGGAGAGCTTTCTGATCTTCATCAGCCTGTAAAAGCTCTCTGAGTTCAGCAGAAGTAGGATTCTTGGGCTGTTTAAGGCCCCTGATATTTGCCAACTGCCTGAGCTCATTTTGATTTAGGGTAGCAAAGATGGATGGTGCCCTCTGGGGGTCACTCTCAACAGAGATGGGTACATTGGACCCCTCTGCCCCAGCCATTGCTCTTAAGTGTGGGTGGATGTGTTGCAATCTACCTACACTTGGGTTTACCTACTAAACCTATCTAGTAGTTGTAGTCAGGGTGTGCTACTCCCTTTGCTCTACAACACTAAGTTCAGTAGAACTTAAGTATATCTAATCTTGTTTTATATGTACCTACAGGTACCTATGTGATCTTTCAATTGGTATCCAAGAGATTACAATGGTAAAACACAGCAAGCTCAAATCCAACCGCTGCTCACCAATGTGAGAAGTTGGCCTGGTATATGATGCTCACTAGTTAAAGTGACCACCTTGTACCATGCCAAGCAACCCTTATGGTGTGGTTGTAAGTCAACCTTTTCGGACTAGCTGCCCTAGTGGTAGCGTAGGCTAAGCAGTCTTTGAGGCTAAACTCGTGAAACGTGTTAAGCAGGCTGTTTTACCACATGTAACCCCCTTTTATACCAATGAAAGGACACCACACAGATATATATTGAAAATATATATGTATTTATTTCTCAAAGTAACCCCTAGACTCTTTATGAGCACAGGAGCACAAATCGTTAAACAAGAATACGTTAGAATACACAGAAGTTGCACTTTATATGGATAGGCCCTGGTGGCCGCTCAAACCATATACTAAAATAGTGGTATAAGTACCACGAACAGAAAAGGGAAAAGGCCTAGGGCCTCTAGAATCGCTGGGCCTACAAGGAGCTAACTTCAGTTAGTGACCAGGAGGTCCACGGGTTGCGTGTGCAGAGCAAATAGTCACACGTGAGCTCCCATAGGTTTTCAATGGGTGCGTAAAAGTTACAAAGTTACTGCAAAAAGGATCTTCCGGATGGACTATGAACTCAAGATTCGAAACACAGACACTAGAGATGATACTCTACACTTGGGCACCGGAGTGCCAGCTTTACCTCACCCACAGGAAGCGGGTGCATAGGTCTCGAAGTGCGTCGGGTTTCTTCTATCTGTTCAATGGAGCCTGGAGACAAAGATGCTGCAGGCGATCGGTCCGGAAGAGATGCGGTGAATCCAAGAGTGGATCGGAGTTGTAGAAGATCTGTAAGCAGAGAGGACAGTGTTCACAGTCACTAGCCAGTGACCAGCGTGGCACCAGGTGGGTACCAGGCGATGTCGGGTGCAAACAGGAAGGAAGGTGTAGCTTGTCTCTGCAGCCACGTGGTCCCTGAAGGTCGACGACGTCCAGGAGTCGGTTCACGAGCTGTCCCATGCAGGCTCTCGCTGTCGGCGGTGTCGGCGACTTGATCGAAGCAAACAAGCCTTGGCAAAAGCAATTGTTGTGGAAAACGAAATAAGCTGATGGTTCTGACCAGCAAGGTCAGAGGGACTGCTCCTTTGGAGAGGAGCAAGGGCCAGTCTGGAGCAACCACACCAGCGGTGTAGTTCTTGAAGTTCGTCGCCAAGATGGCCACTAGCCAGCGGGCCAGCAACCGGTTAGGCGCGTCGAGTGGCAAAATGCAGAAGGGCCCCTTGCAGATCGTGGAGATGCTGGAGGGCTCACCTTTGGTGCAGATGCTGCTCGGATGTTGGGCTTCTCAGATCCCAAAGCACAACTTTGAGGGAGCCTCGGTTGTTGCGCTTGCAGCTTGTCGTGGTCTTTTCAAGATGGCTGGCTCCACGTGTCTCGGTGCCTCCCCGGGTCTCCTCTTTTCAGGGACTGTGGATCGGGCGGTGAGAGGTCTGGAGGTCCAGGTCTTGTCAGTCTCTGGGCTCGGGCTCCGGCGGGAGGCGGCGGCAAAGCAGACGTTGATTCGCTGGATGGTGCTTGCGTTAGCAAGGTGGTCACTCCCTGACCACAGGGGAGATTGGCTTCAGTCCTCTGTGCGGCAGAGCGTCGAAGTTCCCGTCTTCTTCTCGTAATTAAGTTGATTCCAGGATGTCTGAAGTCTTAGGACACAGCTCCTACCTTTAAGCGGATTCTAGGGGCCGGACTACCGGCTAGGTCCCTCCCTAAAGGTGGGACCAGGAAGGGGGGTGGTTACACCCCCAATCCTTTGTCCAGCTCGCCCCAGGCCCGGGACTGGTGTGCCCCAGGACCGGATTGAACTGGCATATGCACCGAGGCTCCTTGTGAGCCTCAGGCATGTCTGGTTTCTTTCAAGCCCTACCTGACCAATACACAAAATCCTGTCTGGGGTGGTGCACGCACCTCCCCTGGCAGGAAACCCTTTGTCCACACCTCCCAAGCTGGAAGGACTCCCAGCAGCAGGAGGGCAGACTTGTGTCTGTGGTGGCAGCATCCATTTTGTGGAGCTGAGGCTATGTCTGTTTTTACCCGGGTTTCAGGTACTGTACATGTCGTGTCCCTCTAGAAGGGTGGAATGCTAACCCCGTCGCCAGAATTGGCGAGGGGTTAGTATTCCAATTCGTATGACACCTTACTCGACATGTTTTGATAAAGCCAAACCAAAGATAGCATTTAACCGCGAGGTTCATAATGCACTTAAGAGTATATGGTATGACGATATCTGGAAACAGTAGAAGGAAATGGTTCCGACCACTGCAGACAGGCTCAGCTCATGCCAGAGCACCATCTCACATGGAACCAAGCACTCTGCCTTCAGGATTGTTAAGGCCTGCCATAGGAGTGACTGATAGGTTAACATGTGTCCCATTTAAGGTTAGGTATAGGTATACTACACCTAAGTAAGAGGTGGTTACACCAACTTACCCCAGCTGAGTGATCAGCCAGTTGTGTCAAATTTGTTAGGCCAAGCCTGGGGTGGCATAATACATGCTTCAGCCCCTGGCAGGCCTTAGATACACCAATGCCGTGGGTACCTAGTGTACACTGGTACAGGGGCTCACAGGGTGATCCACTTCCAATTGGTTATGCACCTAGGGTGCATAGTATAAATTTAGTAGAGAGAAAAGCAGGCTGGGGGTCTGATTGGCAGGCCCACAGCCTCAATATGTCAAAAACCAGTGAAGCAAAAAGCAAAAATTTGGGGTGACCATAGGATAGCAGACCCTACTCTCCTACACCTATTTTTTCAGATTCCTTAGCTAACCATAATTGGATGCCAGATGATTTAGGTATTCAATGTTCTAATATGGAATCAAATTCTCAAGTGAATGGTGAACCTTCCGATTTTCATAATATTATATCCGATACTAATGCTACTTCAACATGTGAAATTCCAAACAACTGTGATTCCTCTTTGAGTGATGAATCTGATTCGTCATTCGTTGAGGAAGAGGATGGCTCCTTCATGGTTGAAGGATTTTATTGTTAGCAACAAATGATTCTTTTTGCAACAAATGTTTACTCCTTAATATCATTATTTATATAAACGAGATATATACTATTGTGTTTTAATTATTTTCATCTTTTTTTTTTATTTCTTTTTAATTATTTTGACAGAAGGGAGATGTATTGTGTTCTTATTATTTTGTACATTCTATATGATGTAGCTTAGTGTAGAATTATCCTGTGTCATGTAGAGTTCCTTGCTGTCATTTAGAATGTATGGTTTTGAAGTTAGACAGTTTGTGCTTGCTGATGAAGCTGCCAGATGTCGGTTCAGCTCCTCGACTTAAATAAAGGACTTTCAAGAAATTATCCATCCAGTGTTCTACTTAACAGAACGCTAAATCTACAGTGGAGTCACTAAGACAGGTGGTAATTCAATTCAGTTGTATGACTTTGGCCATTGCAGAAGAGCACTCGGCTTGTTCTCAGCTGTATGTATATTATTATATCCAGGGCCGGCTTGTTTGTTTGCTGGACCCCCAATGACCACTTTTGCTGCGGATTCCCGCACTACCACCCCTTTAACAGTGCCCCTCAATTCTCCATAACCACTCCCGCTCAGATGCATTTAATTAGGTTTATAGCGCCACTCATACCAGTGTAGGGTGTTAGAGCACTTTACATCACACATTAGACACAGACACTCAATCAAAATGTGTAAATCAGTGTATAGGAATGTTACTTAAGACAGAGAACTACAAGGTGTAGGAGGGCATGTCATCCATACTGATAGACAGTATAGTTTATGAGTACTTGGTCTCGAGAAGCAAGAAACTCAGAATTCAAAATGTTACACCGTGGTTGGTGGTTCTCTTTAATAATAATTGCTTATTTTTTATCGAAATGAACCGTTTTTGAAAAATTATAATAATGAAAGACGGGGAGGGGGAATCATAGCGCTCTAATCTCTACCTTCCAGTTTGCTTCCAGCTCTTTTATGACAGTTATCAGCTCACTGTTCTATACTGGGATTTTAACTTATACACTTCGAGTACAAAAATTACCTCTCTAACTAAAGCACTGACCTATTTTTGTTATATGCATTCCCTGATCTGCATGGATCACGTATTTTGCAGCAGTTATATTAACCTGCTGTGCTACTTTATAATCAGTCAAAACTTCCACTAGAGAAAATTATCGCACTCCAAGAAGAACATTAATCAGAGTTATTGTGACATTTTTATTGTTGTATGAACATTTCTGGAGGAAAAGAAGGCGACAGCAGGTGCTTGTTAAACTTAAACACTTGCAAACATGCTGAACACTACTAGTAGTTATCATTAAGATATTGGCTCCGAATGGATGGTAATCGTGTTCCATTGACAAAGCGCTGCCCTCCACATTTACCATCTAGAGCTCGAGCCGTGTTAACACTCGGAGGAAAAGTCTCATGCATAAATGGATATTTAGATATGAGTGCCCTGAGGAAAAAGCCGAGACTAGAAAATACAAAGCTTTACTGGAAGCAGGAGCTGAAAGAAGCCGGTACTGTCGAAATATGTGCGTTTCTACATAGAAAGGGTTTGCTCCGACGGTACCAGGCATGTTTAGTAGCAAAGATTACCCCAACACTATCCAGGACCTTCGGTAAATAGTATTTCTTATCACTAAATAATAGACACTGCTGGCAGGCAGAGGCACCAAATTATTGGAACCACAACATTTGAAACTTTAAATTAACATGTTACTTCAATGAATTGTGGTATGCGTCTAGGACTTGCCTTCGCACACACTTACTTTATGCAGTGATGGCCGAGAGAGCAGTTGCATTTCCATGTTGGCTGCCCCTGGCCTCCACTTGTCTGATGCCTGGCAGCCCAGGCTCACGTGGGCTGGCTCAGTGTCAGCTGAGAGCTGCAGTCAAGGGTCCCGGGCCGGCTTGCTCGGGCGCCGTCAAGACCGCGGTGGTCCCCGTGTGGTCTTCGGGGGTCGGACTCACGCTTAGTTACAAAACCACAGGACTCATTTTAGAGCTAGCGGACTCAGTGCAGAATTCAACTGCGGCCCGGTGTCTACCCTTTTGGCAGCAGTAGCTGTGACATCATGAAAGTGCGGAATGCGCGCGACTGCACAGTGATTATTTCAACAATCGAGCAGTGTTGCATGATTTGTAGTGAGCTTACCCAGGCCAGCCTATAAGTGAGTCGAGCTGCGCGCGATGCGCAGCCAGCTCCTATGCCACTACATTAGTATTTAAACAGGCCAGGGCTCGACCGAAGCGCTTGACAGCTGAGGACCGCAAGCTCTAATATGCGTGACTTCGCATTTCAGTGCGGTGATGCGGGCCACCACACTGAAATGCATTTGTGTCACGTCTGATGCGTGATACTTGGCAGGGATGCAGATTGGGTTCAGACAGGAGACTCCGAGTTTTTAAAGCCCAAAATGGCTTTATTTTAGCTGTCTCCCGCCTGATATCGCCTCTGTTTCAGTGTTAGTCAATGGGGAAAATAAACTCCCCCCGATTGTTTTCACTTTCTCCCTTTTCAAAATGTTGTATGTATGTTCATGTATCACACTGCTAAGTGCTGGGTTCCATAACATGATGACCGCACCTCGGTGATCACCAATCTCGACATGGAAAGACTTCCCACATAGGATGAAAATGAAGACCACACATTCCCACTCACACATCCTACATTGTGCTGCAAGCTCTCATGTTGGCAAGCTACTGATCGCCCCAAATAGGGGTAAAATGTATTATTATAAATGTTGTAATACAATACAAAGAGCAAAGAAGGAAAGGGAAGATTTTAGAATGGAAGGTAATAAAGGACGCTGGTATAGAAGGGAAAAGTGTAAGTAATTGGGTTTTGGATTGGGGGGATGGAAACCCTTCTCAAGCAACAACCACAATCCTTGTTAGGGTGAACCAGAAAAGTGACTAAATTAACTTGTGCTTAACCCTCTGGTAGCTTGGCACAAAAGCAATTAACTTAGAGGTACTGTGTTGAGTATTTATGCAGCACACACTCACTCGGTAATAATGTGAAAACACGAGGAAAAATCCCACACCAATTTTGAAAAATAGTGAAAAGTTTAATAAATAAAATTATAACAGAACAACACAAATCCAATCAGTAGAACCAGAGATAAGCAATTTTGACGTTTTTGGTAAGTATAGTCCCTAAAAGCACAAAGGGCCTCTCGCGATCACCTGGCCATGCTAGATCGGAGGATAGTCACAAGTTCAGGCCAACCACGAGGGAGCTCGGCCGGGCACAGGGACCAGGTTAGTCCTACTGAGAAAATTACAATATCAAAGTCTGGCGCAAAGCATTTCTGTGCGCAGTAGAGGAGGTCGCAAGGATCAGGAAGAGCATCAAAGATGGTTGTCTCTGTAGTGCGAAGAGCAGGCCTGCCATCGCACATTGTGGTCACTGTAGGGCGAAAATCTGGTTGGATGTTGCAGACAGTCAGTGCTGGAGCTTTGTATTTTCAGTCACTGCGAACTGTCTTTGCTGTAGATTTCAGGTTGCTGGTGGGTGCTTGCTGTAGTTTTAGTGCAAATAGTACCGTAGCTTAAGTTGGCAGTTGTTGAGGGCGGCAGAGACTTGATGCGAACTAGCCTGTTCGTGGTCACAAAGAGCATACAACTTCAGGATTTCTCTTTTTCTTGAAGTCGAGCACACTCTGATGCCAGGTAAGGGTCTAGGACTTGGGGAGACAACTCTTGGGGATCAAGGACTCACTCTAGCATGGGTTTGTGGCAGGTAACAAGGTAAATTAGATGACAGTCTGAGATACTTTTTGTGAAAATGTGGTTCAATGATGAATTATGATGCAGTATTCTTAAATTATACAAATACACTCCATTTTTATTAAAAAAAGAAAAATTCTAAAGATACTATTAATACATTTGAGTGGTTTCAGTCATGCTTGCACACAATGGTCACATAAATGTGCATTGATTTGTTTTATCACCCTACTTGAAAACTCACTTGCAACCACATTCTACAATAAAACGGTCCAAATGAACCTCATTTTTAATAATTGTAAACTTTAACAAGTATTGGCAAAGCCAGTAGGTTTCGCCTATGAGAGAGCTATTGTCTTTGGCAATGTGTTTTAGCCATGTTGTACACCAGTGTGGCTGATGTTCAGCATAGCTAAAATTAAATGGGGTAGAGTGGAATAGGGTAGATTGGAGTTGGGTAGATTGAATTGGGGTGGAGCGGGGTAGATTGAGTAGATTGGAGTGAGGTAGATAGAAGCAGGGTTGATAGGAGTAGGGTAGATTGGGGTAGAGTGGAGTGGGATATATTGGGATAGATTTGAGTTGAGTTGGGTAGACTGGAGTGGAGTCCAGTACATTGGAGTTGTTTGGGGTAGATTGGATGTATTGTAGTAGGGGAGAATAGAACGGAGTGGGGTAGATTGGGATAGTTTGGAGTGAGGTAGATTGGGGTAGTTTGGAGTGAAGTAGGGTAGATTTGAGTGGTGGGTAGATTTGAGTGGTGTGGAGTAGAGAGGGTTGCGGTGGGGTAGAGTGGTTTAGATTGGAGTGAAGTAGATTGGGGTAGAGTGGGGTAGATTGGGAAAGATTAGAATGGGATAGATTAGGGTGGAGTGGGGTAGATTGGAGTCGGAGATTGGGTGGATTATAGCAGGGTAGATTGGAGTGAAGTGGAGTAGATTGGTGTGGAGTTAGATAGCAGTGGGGTAGATTGGAGTGATATAGCAGTGGGGTAGTTTGGAGTGGTTTAGATTGGGGTTGAGTGGGGTAGATTGGACTGGAGTAGATTGGGGTAGATGAGAGTGGGGCGGATTGGATGGAGTGGATTGTAGTATGGTAGTCTGGAGTGGAGTGGGGTAGGTATATTGGAGTGGGATGGAGTGGGCTAGATTAGACTGATGTGGGCTAGAATTGAGTGGCATGTGGTAGATTGGAGTAAAGTGGACTGGGATAGATTGGGTACAGTGGAATGGAGTGTGGTAGATTGGGGTAGAGTGGAGTGGGGTAGATTGGGTGGATTGGAGTAGGGTAGATTGGGATAGAGTGGGGAGGAGAGGAGTTGGATAGATTGGAGTGGGATCGAGTGGGCAAGAGTGTAGTAGGGTAAATTGGAGTGGGGTAGATTGAAGAGGGAGGACTGGAGAGAGGTAGATTGGAGTGAAGTGGCATAGAATCGAGTGAGGTAGCCTGTGGTGGGATAGATTGGGGAGGGATAGATTGAAGTGGAGTAGATAGGTTTAGATTGGTGTGGATTGGGGTAGATTTGAAGGGAGTGTGTTAGATTGGAGTTAAGTGAAGTGGGATAGATTTGAGTGGAGTGCGGTAGATTGGGTGGAGTAGAGTGGGGTAGATTGTGGTGAAGTGTGGTAGAGTGGAGTGGGGTAGAATAGAGTGGAGAGGAGTTGGCTAGATTGTAGTGGAGGTTTGAGTGCAGTGGCATAAATTGGAATGGATTTGGGTATATTGGAGTGGAATGGAGTAGAGTGTAGTGGGGTAGAGTGGAGTGGGTTGGATTGGGGTACATTGGAGTGGGGTAGATTGGACCAGAGTGGGGTTGATTTGAGTGGAGTTCGGTAGATTGGAGAATGGTGGGGGCGATTGGGTTATACTGATTGGAATGGAGTAGATTGTCTTGTAGTAGAGTTGGGCAGATTGGAGTGGGTGGGGTAGATTTGGGTTGGTGTAAGTTGAGGTGGAGTAGATTGTAATGGTGTGGGGTAGATTGGATTCGGGTAGATTGTAGCAAACTGGGTGGGGTAGATTGGGGTACATTGGAGTAGTGTGGGATGGATTGGTTCGGGGTAGATTGGAGTGGGGTAAGTGGTGTGGAGTGGAGGGACGTAGAGTGATGTGTTGTAGGGTGAGTGGCGTAGATTGGAGTGTTGTGGAGACGAGTGGCATGTCGTAAAGTGTCTAGGGGTGGGGGGGCTTAGAGTGTAGTGGCATTCCATAGAGAGTAGTGTTGTGGAAAGGAGTGGCGTGTCACAGAGTGGAAGGGCATAGAGTGGAGTGTGGAATATGCATGGTGTGGTAGCACGCTTCCAAAACAGACAACACATTTTCAATTGAAATTATCATTACATTTGCACCGAAATACGGTTTTATTGCACACAAATGATCTCGGGTGCAAACATCATCACCTAGTGTATTGATGTGTTTTGATCGTATTCAAATACTTGTTTCCACCACAATCCAGGATTTACAAAACAAAGTACCTCATTTGTACTAATTTTGATATATTCTGAAACATCAGCACAGTTTCTTTTGTTTTGTGTGCGGTAGAAAAAAATATCCTACACCCTCTCCTCTTACATGGGTACTCCGCAGGATTGTCAAATTCTCTCACTTTGAAGTCAGAGAAAGGAAAGTAAACACAAAGCTCCCTCACAAGACAGAACATGACATTTGACCTCTGTCTTTGAATGCACAGCAAATGTGACAAGATATGATCAAGATTTAAAGGCCTGTTTACAGAAAACGAGTTTGTAGCAGAATACAGTAAACAAGATTTGGGCAACGGGAATGACTAACTCAAGCTGGACAGCCTAAAGCAAATAAAGCCAGAAAATGTGAGTGACAAACCACAAAGCCAATAACAATCAATGGGCGGAATCCATTCCTAGTTCAGCATTCTGAATGTCCCCAAGGTGTCTTTAGCAAACCAGACGGCTTCAACCTATTTTGCCTCCACCCTCTCCCCAATATTCAATCACTCATATTTCACTGCCACAGTTCCACAATCTTGAAAAGGATCTATTTTGTTTCCTATATACAAGAAGGGGGATGAGTTCAAACCCGTCCAACTATAGGCTTATAGCCTTGCTTGACATCGAAGCAAAGATCTACGCCTGCCTCCTATTAAGAGATCTAGAAGTCTGGGTGGATAAGAACTGCATCATTCCGTCTCATCAAACCGGCTTCAGGGCAAACAGCTCCACCATTGATAACATCTTAGCGCTAGCCTACCTCTCAAAGCAAGCGGTTACTCTGCTGTTTTATAGACTATTCAACAGTCTTCGACAGAGTCAATCGCGGCCGACTATGGGCAAAGCTTGAAGCCTGGGGGATCCAGTCCTCCCTTTTAAAAGCCATTAAAGCCCTCTGTGAGGGGACATGGGTCCAAGTCAAACCAAGCCGAACAACGGTAACTTCAAGAATCAATACCAACACTGGGCTAAAGCAGGGCTGTGTTTTGGCCCCTCTATTATTCAATCTGTACACGGCAGATTTGGGGCACGCTTTGAAAGGCTCTTGCCTAGCACCACCAAGACTGGGACAGATGTCTTTGGGTATTCTCCAATATGCAGATGACACCCTGATCATGGACCACACAAGGGTGGGGCTCCAAAGAGCATTAATAAGTCTGACAGTCTACAACCAGGCAAATTGTCTGCTAATTAACAAATTAGAACATCTACTGCCTATAACTACTTGGGGGTATGGTTTACAGAGCACGCCACAGCCTTCAAACACATAAGGGAGCTAAGGCCAAGAGTCAACAAAATAATTTTGGTTCTAAGACGCCTGAGTTACCGACTAGCTAGCCCATCGCTAGAACCCATGCTGACTGTACTCGGGGCCAAACTAATGCCTGCAGTTACGTATGGTCACCTAGCCTTTCCAGGCGCCCTACTGAAGGTTATAAATGCAGCTCAGGTAAAAGCTTACAAAACAGTGCTGCAGCACCCAGACATGCTAGAAACACCAGGCTAAGGCAGGAGATAGGCCTAAACAGACCGGACTTGGGTCTTCAGGGGGACCTAATAAAATACTATATCGGAGTACTGAAAGCGCCAGAAAAGACCTTCAAAAACTCTTTAAAGCTGATTTTCAGGTCCGAGGGTTCCCTGTGGCACACTAAGCTGGACCAAGCTATACATCGCCTGAAAATAGAGGCAGAGAGCATCCCCCCCATGAAATTCCATATTCCGCTTGGGCTAAAGCAGTGAATCTCCAAGTTCATACTTTTTCCTTCGAACTGGATCAATCCTCACTCCACTACAATTCTTTTACATTACCGCTAAATAACTCATATACTCTTGGAAAAGCCCAACCTTATATGCGGGATGCAATCTCGGACCAAGTTAGAGGGAATTTTGTTTTTGTCTCACCGCCCTCAGGATCCGGGACTTCAATCCAAAATGGGCGCGATTAGACAACAAGGTTTCTTGTCGGTTATGCAATCATCACAAGGAATCGTGGCTACACCTCTTATGCTGCTGCCCAAAACTAGCTGTGGATCGTCATCATCGGTTACGCCCAGCCCTAAAGGCCATGGGCCTTAAAACATTCAGGAACGGTTCCGACTGGTGTTTTTTGGAAACAACTACTTGCCTACTGGCCAGAGTCGGCAAGTTCATTTACCAAATAAGAATAGCTCTCGATTCCCAGCAACAGGCTGCTGTCCTGATAGCTGCATCAACCCAGTAATTAAATTAGCTGGTGCTCCATCTTTGGCGGAAATTGTTTAACTTAAGGACCCACAGAATGGCCAAACAAACCACAAGAGAGAGTTGGTCCTCGAAGGGGGTTAGCCAGTCCTGGAAACAATGATTGATGAAGTTTATGTAAATAGGGTTTTTCTCATTTTACAGGTCCAAGTAAAAGCTGGGGTGAATTGGATCATCTATATAATTTTATACCTATGGTAATGCAGTTTCCTTCAGGAGCATAATGCTAAAAACCGCACGTATGCCGGCATGGTGTATTTTATTGTATTTTAGCTATTTATTGTGTCTTACTGTAAAGATTTTAAGTAATCGTACAGTCAATAACAGAATTTCATCACCACGTGAAAAGGAGCTATTTTTTTACATTCACATAGCACTGAATTTCATCCTCCATATGACCCAATTACAAGAGTGGAAAAAAATGTGTTAGCAAATGCTGGCTACTCGAAGCCACATATTGTTAACAGATATTGTCATTATACAAAAAAATTATAATGTACAAGGCAGTGTTAATGGAAATAATTGTCTGAAGTGGCGACACACAAATAAAGACCAAAAGTCTACTTGTGTTTTATAAAAACCTTACCACCACATTTTCAGGGAAACAGAGTGCCAGAAAGAAGATAAAAATGCAGAAAGAAGATATGACACAAAATTAGAGTATCACAAATCAGCATCCACTCATAAGAACTGGCATTGCAGGTGCCATCTTCAGTATTTTTTTAGGATGTACTACGGAATCGCAATTTAAGTAGTGGCACTAAGAGGTAGACTTTGTGTAAATCACTTCAGTTGACATAAAGGTGAGATTACATTGTGGAGATTTCTAGGGAAAAGGCAACATTCTAGGAAAAGTGGTAATATTAATTTATATTTACCTTTTCTGTATGTTTGTTTTATCTCTAGACAAATCCTGCATTTCGACAGCAATATTTAGAGAGTGAGGCACTGAGAGACATTGCCCATAATATAAGGTGGGAGGGAAAAGTGCAGACTTTTCCAAATCTATTAATAGTCTGATTGAATGTGCCATTAAAAAAAATGACACTTCTGTTTTTGCATTGTTAAGGGGGGGTCCAGTGGTCATAGTCCAAGCCTGTTACTGGATGAAGTGAGCGGAATTCTTACCAGACCAGTGGTTTCTCTCCCTGGTCCCATTACCTGTCCCCTTTGGAAATCTGGCACCTCTTATGTTTATATTTGAGACTGTCAGAATCTTGTGGTGAAAGATGGAGTTAGATTCTATCCTTGGCGTTCCTGTAGAAATGATAAGTCACAATATTCATGGGACAAGAGACTGTGCAGTGGATTGTGAGTGTTATTGCTTGAGCTCTTCTAACTTACCATTGACCTTTCACTGCAGCTAATGCTGTGAAAAAACCCCAGACTAAAAGGCCTTATTTTTCCTTTCTCTTCCTGTACTACCGCCAGGCCTGGAGATACTCACCACACCTCTAGTTCCAACCACCCTGACCACAACCCTAAGAATGCTTGTTGGTTTCTAAAGAATATCCGAGACTGAACATTAGTTACATGTCGTGATATGGTAAACTAACATGACAGACAGCAGCAATATAAGCATCCCTGCATGCACAGAACCAGACATGCCAACTTGGGAAAATGTTTCGCCATATGAGGAAGAATGAGAAGGGGTGGGGCTTTATGCTGAGCGCTGTCTCTGATCCACTCCTACCCCTGTTCGAAAAGCTTCTGAGGCAGCTGCCATAGTAAGGAAGAGCAAAACCCTTGATAAATAGCTGTGCTGAGCCACCATAGACAAAGTGGAAACCCACTCTTTGTAAGGTTTCCAGCTCACCTTGTGTAGCACCATGTGAAATCGGGTGACTGTGTGAATGGACATTGTGTGACACATTTCGGCACCATATGACTAACTGACCAAATATATGCAAAATGGACAGCAGGACTGTAAGTTACTCACACGCAGAACAGTTATGCTATAAATATTTTAAATCAGTCACTACCATTCTAGTGGCAGAATGTTCTAATAGCCTTATAGCGGTCCGCAGCTGGACTATACCAGCATAAAAGTCCCACTCCCTTGGTAATGGCCGGTATAGCCCCCTTCGGCAGCCTATAAGGCTATAGTAAAGAGCTCGTGTTTACTTGGACCTCCTACATTCTGTAAGTAAGGAGAAACGCTAATTATTTTTGATAATCAATTTTTATTGAGTTTGAATGTAACAAGGGAAACCGCATCGGTCAGATTGACATCTTAAAAGGCTAGAACAAGGCAAAAACACATCACATGGGCATAAAAGGACAGACACACAAAAGTCCAGTGTCAGCATATCCACTTCCAATCCCGAGATTGCAGCAATACACATTAGTTTTCTAGCACTCCAACCCATTTGCCCCACATTCGGCGAAATTTCTTAGAACATCCCCTGGACACGTAAAGAGGCCGTTCCTGCGCCAGCGCGTCAACGTGGGCGCGATAGTGTCCAACCAGTGAGCTGCAATGTCTCTCTTGGCTACCATCAATGCTGTATTAAGGAAAAGTTTCTCTGCCCTGTTGCCATCCAACCCCTCAGTGACGCCCAGGAGAACACGCACAGGCTCAAGAGGAACCTCCCAGCCCAAGACCTCAGTGAGCTCCCCCGTTAAGGTCTCCCAATACCCCTGTATCGCAGGACAAAGCCACACCATGTGATAGAAATCTGCAGGAGAGTGGGGGCAGCGGGGACAGAGAGCGTCAGCCCGAAACCCCGTGAGATGGAGACGCAGCGGTGTAAGATAGGCAGCGCGTAGGAAGTATATTTGAACCAACCGAAGACTCGCTGAGACCGCGATTGTTTTAGGGGCCATCAGGGCATCTCTCCAGTCAGCGTCCTCTAGTGCTCCGAGCCAACCCTCCCACTTGTCCCGGAGTTGGGAGAGGGAGTTGGGGGTGTTGTTGGGGAGTGAACGATAGATGCGGGAAATCCCTCCTCTTCCCAAATCCCCAGTCATGACCTGCACTTCAGGTGGACTAGATTCTGGCAAGGAAGTGCCACCTGGAATATAGGGGCGGAGGGCATGGCGCATCTGCAAGTACCGGAAACAATGAGAGGAGTGGAGGAAGTGTCTGGCCTGTAAATCCTTAAAGTAGCGCAAATGGGTACCTCTCCAGAAATCGCCCAGCAGGGAGATCCCGATGAGGTCCCAGGGCCGGAACCCTGATAGGGAAGCAACCTCTCGGAGCCTGGTAACGAACCACAAGGGAGTATATTGAGTCAGCGTACCCAACCAGCGGGTATGACGCAGTGAGGCCCGCCAGGCCAGGAGTACTCCGCGTGTGACCTCAGGGAGAGCTTGGGGAACATCGTCGCCATACAGCATCCCCTGGATAGAGGGGAAGCCCAAAGTGTGCAGTTCCAGGCGGTATGCCTGGTCGGACCAGCCGCCGTTAAACCAATCGTGAACTGTAAGGAGCCTAGTTGCTAAGTAGTAGAGATAGAGGCTCGTCATCCCAAGACCCCCATCAAAAGGCGGGATTCGGCATTGGGCCAGGGCCAGCCTGGGCCTCTGCCCCCCCCCCCCCCCCCCTCCATAAAAACTAGGTCGCCAGACCATCCATTTCACGAAACCAAGACCTAGCAAAGCAGAGGTGTGTATTTTGGAGCATATAACGAAAGCGAGATAAAATCATCATTTTAAAAAGTGCTATCCTTCCTAGAGGGTTTAGGGGCAGCGTACGCCATTTAAGGAGATCGGCGCGAACCCGCTTAACCAGGGGGGTGACGTTCAATGACCATGCGAGGTCAGGGAGAAGGGCTACCCAGATCCCCAAGTACTTGAAGGACTGTCGTCAGAGGGGAATCGTCGACTGCCAATCAAAGCACTCCCGGGACAAGTGAAGAGGGACCAAAACGGACTTGGCCGGGTTGAGCCGAAGGCCGGAGGTGCGGTCAAAAAATTCGAGCGCTCGGAGGCATCTGGGCCCCGATTGGGCCGGGTCAGCCAGGAACAGCAGTACATCGTCTGCATAGAGCGCGATCTTATCCTCTTCAAAGCCGGGCCATCTCCATCCAGTGAGGGAGTAGTCTGATCGAATAAGGCAGGCAAGGGGCTCCATTGCCAGAGCAAGTAGGATCTGTGAGAGGGGGCATCCCTGCCGCGTACGTCTCCTAATGGGGAAGGTGCGGGACAGGGCTCCGTTAACAAGGACCTGCGCCCAGGGCTGGTGATATAGCGTCTTCACCAAGTTGCGGAAAGGGATTCCAAAGCCCATCTGCTCCAACACTGCCTCCAGATAACCCCAATCAACCGAATCAAAAGCCTTCTCAAAATCTACAAGAAGGAGAGACAAGTAGGTAGACAACAAGTGCCGGTGCGCACGGGCAAGATGAAGGCGCCTAAGACAGTGTCTGGTCCCACGAAGAGGCATGAAGCCACATTGGTCTGGATGGACCAGGTTAGCTAAATGTGGTCGTACGCGGTTGGCCAGGATGGAAGCAAAGATCTTGAGCTCAGTATTGATGAGTGAAATGGGACGACATTCCGAGCAGCAGCTCGAGGGGGCTGAGACTTAGGAATCACTAGAATGGTAGCTAGGTGTGTCTCCGAGCGGAAAGAGCCACACTCCACCGCTTCCTTGTACATTGCCATGAGAGGGGAGACCAAGATGTCCCGGTAAGACGCTTAAAATTCTTGGGGGAGTCCGTCTGGGCCCGGTGTCTTACCGGCCGCCATGCGTGATATGGCATCAGACACCTCGGGGGTAATTGGAAGGTCTAGCGCCTCTGCCTCAAGCTCACTAAGGCGCGGGTGGGGAAACCGTTCCCGCCGGAGGAGCTCGGGCAGTGAAAGACCAGGCATCCGGGCTGAATAGAGGGTAGCATTGTAAGTGGCAAAGCTTTGGGCAACCGCTGTCGGGGCACGTTGGTTCTCGCCGCTCGAATCGATTACCTCCGGTATTATACGATTGGCCATAGGGTAGGTGGCAAGGCGGTGGAAGAGCTTCCCATTTTTGTCTCCCCAACCATACACGCGGGCCACGGAAGATCACCAAAGCAATTTGGCAGCTTTCAGGGAGGTCTGTCTGATCTCATCCCTCAGGAACGCGAGTCTCCTGTCCTGTGCATCAGTCCTGTCGTCAGGGGGGAGTGTCTCGAGCTGGGCGGCCTGCGCTTCCAGAAGCGTGAGTTGAGAGTCACGCGCAGCGCAGGTGGTTTTGAGTTGGCCCTTGGCGAAACCCCAAATGGTGGCCCTTCCGGCCTCCCAGAGGGTGCGGGAGGAGGACACGAACCTTGGTTAGTGGTGAAATAAAGGCGAAGCTCAGTACCTATTTGGTCCTTAAACTCCTCGTCCTGGAGAAACCAGGCATTGAGTCGCCAGACTGGGCGAGATGATGGGGGGAGGGAACCCATGCGTAGCGCCACCGGGGAGGATAGAGATTGTTTGAATCGTCTGGCAGTCCTGAGCCGGCAGAAAGACGTAGTCTATGCTCGCGTGCGTGCGGTGAGAGGCCGAGGTATGGGTGTACTCTCTCGCAGTCGGGTACCAAAGTCTCCAGGCATCCCCGAGACCCAGGCTAGCAGCCCATGTCGAGAGGAGGCCAGATTGGGCAATCCTGGAGGCAGAAGGGGGTGACGCGGTATCAAGGCCGGGGTCCATAACTGTATTGAAATCACCCCTGACAACGGTCAGTCCCAAGGGCAGGGCAGTGACCGCTGAGGTAAGCCGTTGGAGTGTGGAAGCCAATAGGGTGGGAGGGGAATAAACGGCTAGCAGATTAAGAGGACGATCTCCGAGGGCCCCATCCAGAAGAATAAAACAGCCCTGAGGGTCGTGTGTCGCTTTACGCGCCACCAAAGGGAGAGTGCGAGGCTCCAAAATAGCTACCCCTCTTGACCCCCTACTAAACCCAGAGTGCCAGACTGCGCCATAGCCGTGTCGCTCAAGGAAGGGACAGTAGTTGCCCAGCAGATAGGTCTCTTGGAGCAGGAGTATGTCTGCTGCTTGACGCTGGGCATATCTTAGGACAGCTGCGCGCTTGATCTTATCTAGCAGGCCATTAACATTCCAGGACATTATATGGAGCGACGACTCCCCTCTAGAATCGCCGACAGGGGGAAGCCATGTAAGGGGTCAGGTCGCCGGCCAGCATGGCAGAGGTCACATGGAGGTGAGACTACGTCTAGAGCCAGTGGACATGGTGCCATAGCAGCGAGTGATATGTATTTGCCGAGATGAAAAGGAACAAAGTTGGTGCGGAAAACAAAGATAAAAACCAATACAATCAGGGGCTGCAGCCCCAACCCCCCCCCCCCCATCCCAAAACCCTCCCACCCTACACTTCAGGAACGGAAGCATCTGTCGCCCGAACAATAAACAGTGAAGCAAAGAACCCGACTAAATCGCTTGGAAACAGGGAAAGTCGTGGAGAACCCCTCCTCTTAGTATGATGTTCATATCTATAGCCATTGGTGACAAGTTCATCGTTAGATAGGGTGCTAGCATTGGGTGATGCCAGTCAGCATCTGAAGAGACGAAGGAAAAGGTAATAGGCCAGCAAAGGGTTCAAGCCGGTCCTGAGAGGAGCGTTGGGCTGCGGGAGAGGTCCAGTGTCCGGGAGGTCCAGCAAGGATGGGTAAGGTGAAACCGCTCCGGGGTCGGAGCAGCCTGAGGAGCCGGAGCACTGCCCGGCGGGGGAGGGCTCTCCCGGTAGTCCAGGCGTGGTTCTCTGCGAAGGTCCCATCGGGGAGTCCAAGCGTGAGCGTCTTTGGCCTCTGTGTCGACCAGATGTGCAAAAAAGAAACGGTATGGACGGATTAATCACTCATTTATTTTAAGTCAAGGTACCATCAATTACCCTGACGTATTCAATGTTTCAAAATTATGATTATTAATGATTCAAGTAAGAACACATATTATTCAGAGGGACATTGATACAAAAATCAGTTATTAACAAAAACATCAGACATAATATACATACAACATAAACAAAAGTGTAAAACACAAATCATTATGACAACATTAATATAAAATATATAAACAATATATGCAACCTGTACAAGACCCTAACATATACAACTACTAATGCACACTCCTAAATCCGAGTGGTACACACTGAGGTAGTCCTCTTAGCTGACATATATGAGGAGTCCAAGAAATTATGATTTAGGCTTTAGAGTATAGGCGCACACCTGTAAATATTAAAAGAGGTGTGATACCTCTGGCGCTAAGAGGACTACCTCAGAGTGTTTAGGGCCTGAGGTCAGGCAGGAATATGGGGAAATCCACCGCAGCCACCATTTTGAAAGTCCGCGCGGCCAGTCCGGGGGTCCAGGGCCACCCGTCTGGTTTAGGATCGCCAGGAGCTCCGCAGAGGATCCCCCCCCCCCCCCCGGACTACCACCAGGTAAGCAGGCGGACAGCTGATGGATTACTGGGGTCCCAATGGCAGGCGATGAAAGAGCGGAGGATGGAGGGGTCCGGAGCACTCCTAAGGTGCGACCGCCATCTCAACGCTCTTGGCTATGCCCCGCCCCCGAGAAACGCTCATTTAAGCAATTAGTCAGTGCATAGTTCATGCATCCTGTAGAATCAGCGTACAATGACCATGCAAAGAGTACATTTATGTAATAATGATTTACAGTTATTGAGTTGATTGCTAAAGTATTTATTGAAGTTGGAAAATAGTGTGCTCTGATTCATTAAAAGTACTCTCCTTTTGGTGTAATTTAAATTGCTCATATTGTTGCACATCAGAGCTATTCCAATTGTTCTATGTTGCTGGTCTGGCCATTGAGGAAGGTACCCTTGTGCCCCATTCTGTCTGCATACTGGAGAATAGGAAACATTTGAATTATCTTTCTACTTGTGCTAACCAGTAGCCACTGGTTCCCTACCTTCCACATTGGTAGTCGAGTGAGACTCCATTTTCTGCTTCCAAAGTATTGAGAGAGGGAAAATGCATTTTCTGCTTCCAAAGTATTGAGAGAGGGAAAAGCCAGGTCTTCACCACCCTACTTAATAGAAGAATTCTTGTAAAAAAAATACCAGATTTTCATTTTCCTCCATGTATCTTTGTTGAAAGAGAGTTCCATAATTTAGTGACATGGACAGAGAAAGAGGTTTCACAAATAGTTTCCTCCTTGTTAGTTGGTGTGATTAGCTGCAGGGCAAACCTGGAACGTAATATCTTTTTCTGAAAGTATCTTTTAAGCTTCACCCGTAGGGATATATCGTTCACTTCCTGTGCATTGCCTTTTGTTTAATACGCATAACCTTGAAAGTAAATCTAGATACATGGAAGCATACAAAAAGTGATGGATGGAAACACTGACTTAATCTCAGCCACTAGTAATTACATGGGGCCACATCCCAGGCCATTGTTATTTTTCACACTATGCCACCTCATTTTAGACCCAGCCATATGCAAATTAGTCTTGGCCCTGCTCCAGTGGGAGCAGTCCAGCCCGAACTGCCAAGCCAGGTCCTGGCTGAACTGGAACACAAGCAACCTAGGACCAGTTCCACATTGATTAGGGCTCATCAGCCAGGTATAGCTTGCTTCTAGTTACTTGGTGTGCACAGGTCCCACATCTGGGCATACCGTCCCACATAGGGCAACACACTGAAGTATACAAAAAGTGATGGATGGAATGCTTGAATTAATCTCAGCCATTGGTAGTTGCTCGAGACTGCATTCCAGTTCATCGTTATTTTGCATACCATGCCACCTCAGTTTGAACCAAGCCATATGCAAATCATCCTTGACCCTGAACCAATGGGAAGAGTCCAGCCCAAACTGCCAGGCCAGCTCACCCCCACTCCCCCCATTCCCCTCCAAACTGGAGCACAAGCAACCTGGGACCAGTTTTGCCCTGATTAGTGCTCATCACCGAGATATAGCATGGGTACAGTATACACAAGACCCAAGTCTGTGCATACCTGTCCCACTTAGGGCAACACACTGAAGTTTACACTCAATCAATTCATTTATTTATGTTTTGGAACTCCGATGGAGATCCACATTAAAAGGGCAAAATATACAAACATATACATTTACACAGTGATAATTACAACAAGCAATGTCAAAACAAGTTGTTAAAACACATTAAAAAAACATTTGTAAAAGTTAAAAAATGTTGCGCAAACCATCTCAAAGGGGGAGAGTAAATATTGACAGGCCTCAACTGCCAGTTGCACATTATTTGTTAAAAAGATCAGCCTTAAAAAAGGCCGACGTACAGAGTGCAAATAATGGCACACATAGACCTTGTGATTTAAATCTTGTACATGACTAGAGCTAAATTCACAATGTCTGTCTTCGCTGGGTACGCCTTTCCATATTCCAGTAACCCCACATCAGAGATTCCAGACAAGGTAAGGCTGAGGCTTTTTCCATATACAACTTTCCAGAACAACCATGCATGCCAGTCAATGGTTATTTTGCACACCATGTCACCTCAGTTTGGACATAGCCATATGCAAATTAGTCTTGGCCCTGCTCTAATGAGAACAGTCCAACTTGAACTGCCAGGCCAGGTCCTCCCTGAACCGGGACACAAGCAACCTAAGACTGGTTTCGCCCTGATTAGGGCTCAGCAACCAGGTTTAGCTTGGTTCCAGTGACACAGTGTTCACGGGACCCATGTCTGGGCATATGCGTCCCGCTTAGGGCGACACAGTGATGTATACAAAAAGTGATGGATTGATTGCTTGTATTAATCTCGACCACTGTTAATCTCTTGGGCAGCATCCCAGTCCATCATTCTTTTGCACACCTTGCTTCTTCAGTTTGGACCCAGCGATATGCAAATCAGTCGTGACCCTGTTCCAATAGGAACAGTCCAGCCGAAGCTGCCACGCCATGTCCTCCCTCAACTGAACACAAGAAACCCAGGACCGGTTTCGCCCTAGTTATGGGCTCATCAGCAGGGTACAGCTTGGTTCTAGTTACATAGTGTGCACAGGACCCACGTCTGGGCATTTCCATCCCAATTAGCATGACACAATACGTTTCCAAAACACTGATGGATGGAATGCTTGAATTATTCTCAGCCTATGATAATTACTCCGGCCACATCAAAGTCCATTGTTTTTTTTCACACCCAGCCATATGCAAATCAGTCTTGACCCTGAACCAATAGGAACAGTCCAACTTGCACTGGCAGGCCCGGTCCTCCCTGAACATACACCAGGTATAGCTTGGTTTCAGTGACATAGTGTGCACGGGACCCTCGTCTGGTAATACCCGTGCCTCTTAGGGTGACAACCTTAAGTATACAAAAAGTGATGGATAGGATGCTTGAGTTAATCTCAACCGCTGGTAATTACTCAGGCCATATCCCAGTCCATCGTTATTTTCCACACCATGCAAACCCTATTTCGGCACACCCATATGCAAATCAGTCATGACCCTGAAAAGGAACAGTCCAGCCCAAACTGCCAGGTTAGGTCTCTCATGAGCTGGAGCTCAAGCAACCTTGGACCAGTTTTGCCCTGGTATAGCTTGGTGCCAGTGACACAGACTGCACGGGATCCATGTCTGTGCATACCTGTCACACACTGAAGTATACAAAAAGTGCTGGATAGAATGCTTGAATTAATCTCAACCACTGATAATTACTAGGGGCCGCATCCCAGTCTATCCCAGTCTATCATTATTTTGCACACCATACAACCTCAGTTTGGACCCAGTCATATATATATAAATCAATCATGACCCTACTGCAGTGGGAACAGTCCAGACCAAACTGCCAGGCCAGGCCACGCCAGATCCTTATTGAACTGGAACACAAGCAACCTAGGGCTGGTTTCGCCCTTTTAGGGCTCATCAGCCAGGTGGTAATTACATGGGACGCATCCCAGTCCGTCATTGCTCAGAGGACATTTGTCCCCTACTAACCAACCCAGAGGGTCAAAGCGCACATCAATATAACCATTAATTAATAAGAACGCTTTAAGAAATACCCCATTAATAGCTGGTTCTCTTTCAGGTTGCAAGCCCAACTGAATGAATACATTGTATCTATCACAATGTGTGGTGTCACTGAAACTCATACACATCTGGTGAGTTCTCTTTTAACTCAAACCAAGTCCATTTTTCACCTTCTGCAACAGTGCACTAAATATCTTTCTCTATTATACCCAGAGGTTCCTTCATCCAATGGTGACCTTATGACTACCCTTTAATCAGGTAATATGCCTGCTATTACTCGAGCCTATCAAAAATAGGAATTCCCTTCCATCATTAACCATAATTTCATTGGTTCCTCACAAAGGTATTCCGGTTATCTAATTGTCCTGAAGAGAACTCTTCCAAAACACACTAATTCTCGCTGGCTTAAAAGAATTTGCCATTTTCATTGATTGGTATTTGTGTGCAAATATAAACACATATTGGAAATTGTTACCAGTACATAAAATTGTAATCTGTTCACTTCTGTTTGCTTTTTCCAACTTGGGACACAGCACGCATTTGTGGATTTGTCTGCTTATTGCACCTTGTAAGTGACATTTGTACAATTTCTTTGTGGACTGAAAATCACTAATTTTTACATTTAGTCAATATACGTTTCTGGTTTATTTAAAAGCGCCTATAAGGCTATAGTGTATTAGAGGTTTTTTTTTGTTTTTTTTTAATTTGTTTTTATTTTTTTAATAAGCAGCAGTACAAAACAACAGTTGAATACGCAGTTTTCCACAATATAGAACAGTGCAGTAGCAACTATTAGAGACAATCCCTCAGGAAGCATTTCCCCAACACCATACATCTTTATATCCATCTCCCCGCGCACACACCTCTGGGCCTCCCCACATCAGTCTGAGTCCGAGGCATCATCATCTTGATCTGAGGGCGGGTCACAGATGTCACCCCTGAATTTGTTCCACGCCCCCCATACTTTACTCCATTTACGAGGGCAACCCCGCCTGATGAAGGCCGACCTTTCAGCAAACATGGCCTCGTCCATGTCGGCTCCCCATGCGGTTAGCTTCGGCGATTCCCCTCTTCCCCATTTTTGGGCTATGTTGCGCTTGGCTATCATAATCCCTAGCGTAGCCCAACCCTGCGCCTGGCGCGTGAGGTCGTTAGGTTCCCATATATTCAGCAGGCAGCGTCTAGGTTCCGGTACCAGCGAGACTCCCCCCGACTGCGACAGCGTCCGCATCACGTGTATTAGTGGTTTTACTACATTAATTGCATGCTTGGAATATATTTATTTGCTTATCTACAAAGTTTGTATGAATGAATTTTTGGTGAACCATTGTTTTGAGTATAATTGGGTAGAAAAGGGCACACAATAGAGACACCATTCAGACAGCATGGTTACCAGTTTGTGATTGTAACAATGGAATAAGCAGTGCACAGAGCAGTTTTTTTAATTGTTCAATGCTTTTGCACTTGTGGCCTATTATACACAATATCAGAGTTATGCTGCTTTTGACAGATCCAGGGTTTGTTTGACAGCAGAATACGGTTTTACAAGCATTTTGCCTCCAAACTACACTAGCCCCTGGAAGCTATATCTGCATTTTTTGTTCTCCCACTTTGGCCAGCCAGTAATCCACATTTAAATTGGTGTGAATGAGGTGTGTTCTTGCTTCCAGGAGCAAAACAATAGGATGACCTGAAAGGCCAAAGATGACCGCTCTGAAGGGGGGCATGGCTAGCCAGCCAAGATGGCTGACGCACTCTAGTGAGGCTCCGCGTTCTGGCCTCGTTATCCATTAAAAAATACATGCCAACAGTGCTATCCATGTTCATAGAGGGGATTTGCATGTGCCTAGTTATGGCAAGCTGCTTACCTGTTAACACGAAAACAAAGTCGGACACCAGTAAAGCCGAGATCAGGCTGGGGCCCCGTTCCTGCGTGGTGTATGGGGCCGCAAGACTACTGACTGCTGCTGTGAGCGGCCGCCACCGGGGGCAGGCGCCGAACTGTGAAGAGGAAAGGCAGTGCTGCTGGCCAGATGGGGCCGGTAAACCTGATGGACAGGCAGCTGCTGCCTGGAGACATTGTTTGCCATCAAAACCAGGAGGCTGTGCTGGGCCCGCAGCTGTGGACTTCAGTAGAAGTTGGCGGAGTTAAGATGCCCGCTGCAGTTCGGAGTGGGTGTCTGGCTGTGCAGGAACTGCAGTTGTGAGCTGCGGCAGTGGACCCTGAGACTGTGGTGGCCACTGCGACCTGGCAGTGGGGACCGGCCCCACGGCACAGAGACAGGGCATTGGCATATTGGGAGCGCTGCCTGAGGCCCAGTAGGACCGTGGAGAGGCCTGCACTGCATGTGGCGCCATGGAGGAATGGAGGTAAGCTCCCAGGGCACGTATAGCACACGCTGCCTTTGCACCACTAATCGAGGAGGCGGTTGCTGAAGAAGGCCAGTCACCTCTGCGTTGCAGATCAAAGGAGACGGCACGGACTAGACATCGTGGCAAGGGGGGGCCACGTCAGGCCTGAGTGGGCCAGTGTACCACAGTGAAAGCATTGTGATGCTACGCCTGAGGGGGGCCCGCTGCATTGCTGACACTGGGAGGAGCTCAGCGGACCTGGAGGCAACTGCTGCATCCGGGCTTGTGGACTCCGGCCGAGCTGAGACTTCTGCTAGCTGGCCCCTGTCATATGGAGGACGCGGTGGATCGAGCCCTAGCGACGATGCCCAGCTGAGGTGGAGAAGGAACCAATTGGGGGTTGTGTCGGGCCCAGGCCCTGCGATTTTGGGCGGCACACATCGAAATTAGGCCAAACGCTGCTTTTAAGAGGGGCCTGCATCTCCAGGGATGGTGCACAGGATAGGTGAGGTCACCACTGACCGGACCTGGTCACTGCTCTCAGTTGCTGGAGGCGGACGGGCTCAGGGGTCCCGGGAGTCAGATCGGGCCCAGGCCTGTGTTGCCTGGAAGGGAGCTCCTGCCTAGAGTGTACCCGGTTGGAGGAGCGGGGCCCGCTAGACATACAGGACTGCACCGCTTGTAACATAGAGTCCCTGGGTGCCCGGTGAAGCAATGGATTGCCCGCGCGTGGGGGCAACATTGACTGGCTGGAGGGCAGAGGGTGCCGGAGCAGGCTACAGCCGACACCATTGACTCTAAACTAGACTCTGTGCTTACAGCTGTGGAGAAAATAGGCACCTCCTTTGGGCAAACACGTACCTCCCTCGAAGGCCACATCGACAAAATCACGGTGGACTTCACCCTACAACACGCAGACCATCGCAAGCTGGCTCACAAGGTGCGGGACATTGAACAAGGTTTGGCTGGGATGTACCCCGTCACCCAGGCCACAACAGTGGAGGTTCAGGACCTATTGGCACACATGAAGTAGCTGGAAAGAAGAGTGGAGGATGCGGCGGGCCGCTCTCAGCGAAATAATGTGCCCAAGTGTGTGTTGGCCCTCGAAATACTGACCCTGTAAGTGGCTTGCTTGTTGACTTCTCCGAAGTGCCCTAAAACTTTAAAATACAAACCGCGTCTTTCGCCATTGAAACCTATAGGAAACCCGCGGCTGTGTTTAGACACTGCACGCGTCTCCCGTGGGCTGATTACTTACCTGCTAACACTGCAGAAGTGAAGCCCCAGCGATACCCAAGGCCCTAGGCCTTTTCATTTTGCAAGTCGAGTTTGTTAACCCATTTTTTTAGTATATGGTCTGGTACGCCCCTAGGGCTACAGCCATATTTGTGCTTAATTTATTGAGAAGTGTTGACATTTGAATGTGTATCTGGGCTCTAATCTCATAAAGAGATTAGTAGAGTGTGTCTAGAAATAAATACATAAATATTTTAATATATATACCTGTGTGGTGTCCTTTTCATTTGGTAATTCAAGAGATGATAAGGTAAAACAAGCTGCTTTACATTCCTCAGAGACTTAGCCTGAAGGCTGCTCTCCACAGCTACCACTAGGATAGCTTTCTTTAAAAGGTTGTCTTAAACCTATCTACCATAAGAGTCTAATTGGACTGGTGCAAGGTGGCCACTATAACTAGTGACCAGCATATGTCAGGCCAACTTCTCACACTTGGGCTTTGAGCTTCTGTTACTCAAAGCTCCACCACTCTCCAAGGGTATAGTCTTAGGGATAAGCATTGGAATCCACCAAACGTATCCTTTAAGTGAGGCATGCCAGACATTGCATGCTACCATAGTGTTTCCTGAATGCAGCACCTTTTAATTTCCTTTTAAGCGCACTAGTGTGCTCAGAGTTGCCTAGCTTTGGTTTGTGTTGGGAACCATCTTAGGGTGGCTGCCCTCACCCTTTTAATGCGCTTATGTGTTTTCTTTTTGCACTATTATTTTTAAATATCATTTGCTTTCGCCAGTACTTCAATTTGGGATAGAAGGCTACTAAACAGAAACAGAGCTGCTGGGCTCCAGTTTGTGTGTTTTTTTGCCCCCTCCTCTAACAACAGAGTAATTGCTTCCACTGTTGACACCTGTTAAATCAGGTGTTCCATCTGATCCTGTTTTGCCTGCTGTCTTGGAGGCTATACTTTCCATGCTTTGAAATTTACTTAACAGCTCTTTTGAGCTGGTTTGGGTTCCTCAGAGTTGGAAATATGCCACCATAGTTCCTCACTTCTTTTCTAAAGTGGCAGAGAAGCATATAAATCATCAGCTTTCAGACTTTATTAAAGCAGAGGAACTAACCCAGTTGAGTTTCTACCTTCCTTTTAACAAAGAATCTGCGCTACTGCTAGACTCTGAATCCATCCGTCAAATTGCTGACAAGGGCAATACAGCAGCGTTGTTAATGCTGGACCTTAGTGCGGCCTTTGATACCATGTACCACGGCCTTCGGGTTGAACGGTTGGGGAATTGTGAATCGGAGAGAGGACCTTGCGGTGTCTAGCTTCCTTTTTACAGAACCACACCTTCCTGGTGCCACAAAAACCTTTTTCATACACAGTTTTCCTGCTGCACCAGGGAGTGCCCCAGGGCTCTGCGCTCAGCCCTACTTTATTCAATCTTTACATGCGCCCACCCACCCCCAGCTGGTATCATTGAGCGTTACAGTTTTAACATTGTATTGTACGCCGATGAAATGCAGCTTATCATGACTTTATCCCCGGATAAAGCCAATGGGGCTGCTCTGTTCAGATCTTGCATGTCAGAACTGGCTGAGTGGATGGACCTCAGTTGCCTCAAGCTGAATGCGGGGACAACTGAGGTCCCTATCCTTGGTAAGCAACCATCAGTATTGTCCTTTGTCAGTTTCACTCTGGCCACTACCTGACCCCAAGCCAAACCTTTGTCCTCATTTGCCCAGCCCTTATGTGTGAAGAAAGAAAACCGCCAACCACCATTTTGTGCTATCTTGTCCTACCCACCTAGAACCCATTAGTGTGATTTGAGCAATTGCACAAGAAAAAGCGGATAACAAATTGGCGGAAGAAGGAGAGAGCAACACACAAAAAGGGTGGCCTTTAAAAACTCCATCTAGGCATATTTCAGCCTGTTTGGACCAGAAAATCGGAGAAGACCCTTGTTGTAGATCCATGGAGTAGGGAAACTGGCATAATCATAGGACCGGGGGGAAAAAAAACCCCGGGAAACCTACTTCCACTGTATTAAATAATCCCAGAAAGCAGTTTTCTTATTTTTTATACTGCAGGGTCTAGCCAGGTCTTCTTTAGAAACTTCATATAGGGACGATAACCATCCCATATATGTTGGAGGAGCAGTATCCACCCAGAATCTGCAGATCTGTCTCCTAGCCATTAAAATTGCAAAAAACAGGAAGGATCTAGCGGGCCCTAGAATATTTTCATCAATCCCAAAGATGATCAAGGGGAGAGTACTGCTAAGAGTGATGTTTAGAATAGAGGATAGTGCTTCCATCACCTCTTCCCAAAAGCGACCGATAACTGGGCACTCTTTAAACATGTGCACGTCCGAGGCCTCTACTAGGTCGCATTTATTGCATTTTTTCCCATGTTGGAATTTGGCTAACTTTTGAGGGGACAGATATGCGCGATGTAGTGTAAAAAGGTGGTTTCGCCTCAGCCAGGCTGGCTTCACAATTTTATATAGGAGACTAAATGAGTTTAGCCACAACTGCTGGCACTGTTCGCCAACATTACTACCCCATAACACCTCAGGGAGATTGGAGTCGTCGTCTATCTCCTCCAAGATCGCCCAATACCAACAAGGGACTTCCTTCCCCCCCCTGGCCTTGTCACCAAAAGGTTTTCTAAATTGCTGTAAATCCCCAGGGGGGCTCCCTTTCTTATCAAAGCCTGCGCCCAGCTATTCAACTGCATATACTTGAAGACAGATAATCCTGGTCCGACTTTCTCCCGCAAATCCTCCCAAGGTATCATTGACCCACCTACCGTTAGCTCTCCCCAGTTTATAATTCCGGCTTCCTTGATTGGACCTGCCAACCTGTCTTTAAGACACAAGGGAGTGCCTGGCGAATCCCAGATGGGTGCTAAGTTAGAATAGTAGCACAACCCTATTCTATTTCCGATTGTGGACCAACTTCTAGCCAACGATTGAAGAATTTAAAATTTTATTTTTTTAAAGAATTTCTGGTCTCCAAACTTAAAAAGAAAGCCGTCAGATGGAAGATCGGACCCCTCCAACATAGCTCGGAACATCCTTCCTCTAAGGTTATCCACTGGTGTTTTTAGGAGCATTCTCGAGTAGGATAATTGGAATGCCCAAGCATAATATTGGATGTCTGGAGACATTAAGCCTCCTTTCTCTCTACTTCTCCTCAACTTTTTCCAAGCCAATCTTGTGGCTCCGTTCTTCCAAATAAAATAATTAAATCCTTGTTGACATTTAAGTAGTTGTTTGGTATCAAAGGCCATAGGGATAGAATTAAACAAAAAGGTATATTTAGGTAGGATAGACATTTTTAAAAGGTTTGTCCTCCCAAAGATGGATAACGGGAGATTATTCCATGCCTTTAGTTGTTTCTGGCATTCTTTGTGTACTCGCTCGAGATTATGAGTGGTGATATTACTTATGTCTTGAGTTATTCTTATACCAAGATACCGCATGGAGGACACAACCTCTACCTGAGTATTGGGGGAATTCCAGGCCATGATCTCTGTTTTCTCTGAATTTATGTTATATCCAGAGATTTTTCCGAACTCCTCAACCTTCCTAATCACTGAGGGAAGAGCCAGATCTAAATTTGAAGTCATTATGAGGATATCATCGGCATACAGGGCAACCCGCCTTTCCCACCCCCCGAAGCTAAATGATGGTACGGTAGCCTCCTCTCTAAGAATCTGTGCAAAGGGTTCAATGTAGAGGTTAAAAAGGAGGGGGGATAGCGGGCATCCCTGCCTTGTACCTCTCGAAATTTCAAAAGGCTCTGTTAGGAAACTGTTTACATTAAGCCTTGCCGTAGGGGCCTTATATATTAGTGAAATCATACGGCAGAAATTTTCGGGCAGATTAAATTTCTTCATTACTGCAGCCAGATAGGGCCAATTTACCCTATCGAAGGCCTTGGTCGCATCTAGCGTAAAAGCAGCCAGAGGCAGAGAAAAAGTGGTCGCAATATCGATCGCCCCCACCAGATCTTGTGTAAGATCAGCTAAGTGTCTGCCCTTTATAAAGCCCTTTTGATCTTCATGAACCAAATGGCTTATCACCTTCCCCAACCTAGATGTCATGATAGCGGCAAAGATTTTATAGTCGCTGTTGAGGAGCGAAATCGGGCGAAATGACCCACATTCCTTTGGATCTTTCCCAGGTTTAGGTATTAAGACCACTGTAGCATCATTCCAAGACTTTGGGGGATCTCGGCCCTCCAAAAGAATGTTATTAAGAACAGAGGCCAGAACCGGGGTGATCTCTTCTGTAAGGGCCCTATAGAGTTCCCCTGGTAACCCATCAGGGCCTGCTGTCTTCCCCCGCTTTACGTCCCCCAAAGCCTTCCTAATCTCTTCAAAGGAAATCTCTTTCTCCAACATCCTACTATGCTCTGGGGATAACTTTGGCAAGGAAATTTGGTCCAACCAGGTCTCCCTCCCTGCCTTCCCGAATATCTTCCCTATAGATTTCCTGAAAAAAATCTCGGAAGGCCCCACCTATTTCATCCTTTGTGGTTCGGGGAGCAAATTCCCGCTCCACCTTGATCTCTCTGATGTAATTTTCGAGCTTGGTCAGATTTAGTTTTCCAGGCGAGAATTTTTCCAGCCGCCTCACCAAACTCAAAATGAGAGATTTTACTCGCCTCCCACCTTCTAGCGACCCTAGCTTTTAATAGGTTTTCTAGTTCCGACTTTAGCTCTCTACATCTTTCGAAGTCTGCACCTGATCTAGTTTGGGGGTCCAGGGTTCTTTCGATAGTCTTCATTTCCCCCTCCAAGTTATCAATGCATTCCCTATATTTCTTTCTTCTATAAGAGGCTCTGTTTGTAATTCTTTCTCTCCAAAGGGCTTTTAAAGCATCCCACATAATATGTATATCAGTAGAGTCTATATTTGCCTCCAAGAAGTGATGGGACTCTGATCGTAGAAAGTTAACCTCCTCGTTTTCTAAGAGGATGGTACGATCAAACGACCAAGAAGTATACCTATGTATAAACTCAAGTTTCAATACAAATAAGATGGCCGAATGGTCGGAAAGGTGTGAGGGGAGATAGAGAATGTCTATCAATAGATCTTTCAAACTATAACTAAATAGAGCATAGTCTATCCTACGACACATGTTTATACTTAAAGTTTCGAAACGAGACCCCCAGTTGATCCCCCACCCTTTCCCTCCAAAAGTCTGCAAGCCCCAGTTGTGACATAGCTATCAAGAGATCCTGTCTAGATTTTGATAAGACACAGGCTCTAGAATTAGCAGACTTATCTAGATTCGGGTTTAAGACAATATTAAAATCGTCCATCCAGATAACTGGGTCGTGGAAAGCCAATAGATTATCTCGAATGCTGTTTAAATAGGAGGGATCATCCTGGTTAGGACCGTAATACCCGACCAAAATAAGAGAAAGGCCGTCCAGCAATGCCCTTACAATAAGCCACCTACCGCTTCCATCCTCCCTATACTCCATGATTTGTACCTTTGCTTGTTTTTTCAAGATGAAGAGCACCCCCCAAATGTTAGCTGATTGATCTGTGCAAATAAATTTGTCTACCCATTTTTCCTTTTTCAAGATCTCTGTTATTTCACCCTTAAGGAGGTGTGACTCCTGGATGACTATGACCTGTGCCGGGGAGTCCCTCAAATATTGGAAAATCTTTGCTCTCCTACTCCCAGTACGCAAGCCGTTGACATTCCAAGATAGAAGTTTTAGCTGTGTCATTTCGTCAAGCAGTTGTCTCCCCCCCTTACCTTTTTCAAATTACCTACAACCATATTGTCATAGCTTTCTCAACCATTTTTAGGGCATGAAACAAAAGATGCTGATTGAGGTACTAGGCCATTGACAATAGAATTTCTTTTAGGCTTGAACATTTGAGGTTTATTTTTCTTTTCACCGTTACCACCCTGTGCAAAACCCTCCCCCCCCCGGAAAACCCTACCCAACCTACACTGGACAGATGGATTGCCAGTTTTGCGTCCTCTTCCTCCTCCACCCTCCTTTCCCCTCCCCCTCCTCTCCCACCACACCCAAAAACTGCAAAATGAGTCATGCATCAGTACATACTCTTAATTCTTCATTTCTGTTCGCTCTTATTCGTAACCTTACTAACCCTTAATTTTCTTATCCCCATTACAATACATTTAGTACTGGTTACATTTATAACCTACTAGGGGTTTTACTACCGGGGGAAACCCTTTTTTTTTAAATATTCTTTCTCCCTCTTTTTTTTCCCTTTCTCCTCTTCTCTTTTTTTTTTCTTTTTTCCCCTTCGTCCCCTTCCTTTATTTTCTCTTTTTTTTTTTCTTCCTTTCCTTTTCCCCTTTTCCTCTTTTCCTCTTCATTCCTTTCCTGGAGGAATCTTTAATGTCTCCAGCATTTCGTCTGCCTCAAGAGGGGATCTAATATTGTACATTTTATTCTTAAACATCACACGCAAAAAAGCAGGGAATCTCATCTGCACTGTTGCGCCTAGGGCACAAAATGTTTCCATCCTCTGACCTAATTCCCACTGCCGATCTAAGGTGGTCTTAGACAGGTCAGAGCGGATCTCAAAAAGAAAGTCAGGACCGCTTAGAGACTTATTTTTTAGGGCCAAAATTCAGATTTTTTCTTTGATCGAATAGGTGAGAAAGTTGACCCAAATCTTCCTAGGCTTTTCTCTGCCGGGTTTCATGCGGAAGGGGTCCCTATGTATCCTTTGGATGTCTCTTGACAAAATGTCTGGTGACTCCTCTAAATTGAGTGAGTCTTTAAGGAGGTTTACGACAACGGTTTTTATGTCGCTCCCCTCTTTCCCCTCAGGAATCTTCAGAAGTCGGAGATTATTCCTTCTTGAAAAGTTTTCCAATGACTCGACCCTCTCGCGGATCACATCCCCCTCTCTTTGCAAATTATGAATTTTAGCTTGGGCAGTTCCTAGATTGGTTTTAAGCTCTTCTACTGTGTCTTCAAGAGTTTCTGTCCTCTCGATGAGCCGGTCTACTTTTCGCTCCAAAACATCGCATGCAGCCCTAATCTCAGATTGGTTCTCTGCGGAGATCATAAAACCCTGTTTTATGTCTATTTTTAGGGAGTTTAGTAGAGATTCTATTGAAGAAGAAGCAGTGTCCGCTCCGTCATCCCCAATCTTTGTCCTATCTAGTGACACAGGAATTTGATCGGAACGTGATGTATGATCCGCAGGTACCTCAGTAGGTATTAACTTCTCTATCGGTAGGCCACCTTGCGAGTCTTGGACAGATTGTAAATTGACAGCTCTGTTAGGCTCCATCATCTCCCCTGTCCTGACATCTTCTGCCGTCTGATTGTCACAACCTGACCCAGCCGCTGATAGACTTATGTCCACTGGGGGAGAAGCCATATTCTCATGGAAACCTACTGTTACAGAGGCGCAGTCTTGGCCAGATAGGTGGGGCTTTGGAATGGGCTTTGGAATGGTCAAAACTTGGGGCAAAACTCTAAAGAAAGAGCGCAGGGAGGGGGTAATGCGGGAGGGCTTAAGCTCTCCTTGTCTCCCCTTAGCAGCCGCTCTCACTGACCCTCTCTGGGGTCCTTTTAGATCGACAGCATTATCCTCCTGGAATTCGCTCTCACTACCGCAGTCAGCCAGAGATGCCTGGATACCGTGCCTGCCCCTGTCCCTCACCCCCCCACCTCTGCCCCTACCCCTCTCCTTCCGTGACTTACACTTGACTTCTTTCTTTTGGCAAAAGTTTAAGTTCTTGCAACCTACAGACTCAACCCCACCTAAACCTCCCCAACAAATGGTCTGCCCGAGTCCTGCAGCATTGACCAAATCGCCTTCGCACGCCACCGTAACTTTGGGGTGCTCCAAAAAGGGGCTTACCTGAGAACAGTTTGTGCCAATCCCTTTACCCCCTGTCACCTTACCGCGTACTTCAGTGCTGCTGCCTCCCTGCACTATTCTCCCCCGAAGGAGTCCTCGAGCTGCTGCACTGCGGCCGCGTCTAAGCTCCACGGCTGCTGCCTCCCAGCGCTGCGGCAGGGAGAGCACAGGAACAGAGGTGCAAGTGGGGGCAGGAGCCCGATCCAAAACTCCGAGGCACATCCGCTGATCCAGCAGTCAATTCGGGAGAGGTAAAGAGCCTGCCGTTACCGTACACGCCGTTAGCAGGGGGAGAGCAGGGGGAGAGAAAGAGAGCTCCTCCGGGGATGTGCTACCGCTCAAAACGCGGGCGCCATGTTTTTTTCCGCAGCCAGCGAGCTGCCGCTAGCGGGAGAGAGAGAGGAGTGGAGAGCTTCTCCGAGGACGCGCGCTGCCGCTCAACACGCGGGCGCCATGTTTTCCCCTCTGTCCCAGAGCACTGACTCAATAAAGCCCTTGGCATCTGGTTTTACGCTCAACTATCATTTGATAGTCAGATAACCAGCCAAGCGGGTAAATACTTGGGGGTCTTGAAAATTCTAAAGAAGATCCTGGGACTCCTCCTATAAGCCGCCAGTAAGGTAGTAGTCCAGGCTCTGGTTAGGTCCAGACTGGACTATTGCAATGTCCTGTATCTGTGAGTCTCACAATCTAGAGTGATGAGACTCCAGAAAGCTCAGAATGCGGCAGCTCGTTTGCTGCTTAAACTTCTGACATGATCACCTACAGGTCTGCCCTTGCTAAATTGTACTGGTTGCCCTTGAAAATAAATGTGTCTTTTAAAGCCATGTGATGTGCTACTGTCATTGAATTCTGAATACCAAAGGTCCTTGATCTCTGCCTTCCTTTGTTAAACCTTATCTACCTAGCAGAAATCTTAGATCTGCAGAGGCTTTTCTAGTCTGCATTCCTACGGTGAAGAAAGTCTGCAAAGGAGGGTGCTCCTCAGGCTTTCTGGCCTCTACGATGTAGTATTCCTTAGCTTGATCATTTAGACAGGAAAGATCTGAAGGATCTTTTCGAAGGAAATTGAAAATTTGGCTGTTTAAACTGAGCTGAGAGATCAGTTTTTAGTGTGTCTGTCTGGTTCTGTTCTGTGAGCGAAAACTTTGTTAAGAAGTAACCAGATGCTTTAAAAATTACTTTAGTAATATCATTATTATTATTTTTTCTCAAACCTCACAGTACTGTTCCAGAGACTAGTTCACCCTCTCAGCCTATCTATTGGTCTGCGCATGACATCAAGCGGATAATGATGTTGGATACTCATTGACGAACAGAGTACATATATTGTGAATCTCTATCAGAAACAAAGGATTGTGGAAGACCATGCAATTGGAAAACATCAGAAATAAAGCATTTAGTCATGTTGGTGGCTGAGGGCATGGAACAAAATGAAGAACAATTTGCCCTCTTGGAAAAAGATTTACTCTGACTATAACAACTTGGGATCCATTTGAATGAGGCAGATTGATGATGAAGTCTATTGAAATTGTGTGCCAAGCTATGGTAGAACAGTACTTGGATATAAATAGACAAAAGAATGTTCATGCATTGCCTTTACTTGAACACAGCTGGGACAGGATCTAACATGACCATCAACAGCTTTCTGAACTGGTCACCAAAATGAACAAAGAGTCCAGAGTAGTCTTAACACCTCAGTATCCAAGCAGGGCTGCGTCATGACACATTTTCATCGCTTTTTGCAGCACTCTGATAGGAATTAACAGAGATGATGGAAAAAGTACAGACCGTCATAAGCAACTAGGTTCTTGCACTGTTCAGCTGTGAGTGTGCACCCTAGCTATCTGTAGGAAAGAATGTAATAATCTCGATCTGGCAATATGAAAGGAGAATCTGGATTTTCTTTTTCTTTGGAATAGTGCTGTGATAATGCATCATCAACTTAATTCTGGGAGTCAGGAATATATGTAACATAAAAATAGTATTGTGCAAAAAATGTAGGCAAAGCAAACATGATAGCTGTCCCCACACTGGATGTTCTGACGTCACTATAAATGCCTACATTCAGTTCAAATTTCAAATGGCTCTTTGGCTTCCTTTTTAGGTCTCGCCTGATTCAGCGCTTGCGCTGATCTGGCCGAGACATTTTGTAAAGAGGCTTTTTCAAAGTGCTGCCTCGGCCTAAAGCTACAGTGCACGTGAACGTGCACGCGCGCCCTCCGTTGCACGCGATCGTAATCCCGATTGCGATCACTTTCACTTTCGGCCGCGTTGCCAAAGCTTGTTATTTTTTTTCCGGAGCGCGAACTTCACCCGAAAGTATCGGGTATCAGAGCGCTTTACATAGCACCAGTTGCGTTACATGAGTAATTTGCAGAGGTCTATTGCTTGGAGGTGATCATTCACTGCTGTGTCGATTGTTTGGATAGACTTCAATCAAGTGAAATTGATTAGGTCGGTTGCTATGTACGATTAGTTACTGAGATATAAAGTTTTTTTGATAGGGGTGACTTGCCATGGCGCAAGCAGTCTCGGTATATTTTCGCATACGTTACTGGATGTGCCGTTGCAGACAAAGTAAGTGGGGATCAAGGCAGAAGTGAGTTTAGCCAGTAGAGGACGTCATCAGTTACTACAATGCCAGTCACTGGTGGCCGAGTGATGGATGGGGGTAGTTCGCTGGGGGTCGTGTCAAGGGGTCCAAGTACTTTGATGACCAATTTAACTGTACACATTAGCTGCAAACGCATAGCACATGTTGCTTACGCAGATCATTACCTCGCAGATATAAAAGCCCCTCTGTTTCGTCGGGGCACCGTGAATGGTAGGACTGTTGGGGGTCACAGCACAGCTGCACCGCTGCCTTGTAGATAGATTCCCATACATGATTTAACGAAGTGCGACGTTATTTTTCGCGACACCACAACACATTTTGAAACGCTAACATTTCACATGTTTCTCATTCGAAAAACATTGCCCTTTAAATTGCGTTGTTATCTTATTTGGAAATTGTATGTAAACAAATGACATGCTTGCAGAATACCCCCACCTCTGAGGAGCGTCGATCTTTCTTGGTTGGTAAGCGGCTTTGTTCGAAGGCTGCTTGCCACCTCGAATACAGCCGAGCTTGAAACTACGAACTTCCTCGATGCCTGTCGCGTCCATACCGGTATACCTTACATCCACAAACACATCTTACCATAGCTTAGGCTGGTTTGCTTTCCTCTGTCACTTTCCCGTTTCCCCTCTCTCAGTGCACACCGATACTCTCGTGCCGCAGAAAGTTTGTTGATGGGTCTCCATGGTAACCATGCGGCAAGCGCCATAGAAACAGCGGAACTAGAATGAAAGAGCACAAGCGAGGCGATGTAGTGTTGTATTAAGAGAAATGACTGCCATATTGAAACGTAGCGTGTTCATTCTCCAATTAACAGCGCGGGTGGATAGACTGCCTATTTTCAAAAAGATCGACAAATGTGCTATCTATGTACGAAGTTCAAGAAAGATCAATATGAATATGCAGTTTGAGAAAATACACCTGAATGTGTATCGCTGTGTGTAAGTGTAAACGTATGAAAATGTGTATTCTTTGTGAGAGAAAGATAAAAACATAGATTAGTATACTTTTATTGGGATAATAGAGGAAAGAAAATTAATTGGCATAGTAACGCTTGCTTTGAATATATAGTGATGGCATTGCTTAGTCCCTTCAAAAATGGCCACCTCGTTGAGGTCCATTTCTGAACGGTTGGAATTCTTTCAATTCCAGGCCTGCTTGTTTTTAGAGTAAATCAACAGCAATTAAAAGAAATAAAAAGTACTAATCACTGAACTAGAGTATGCGATTTAGCTTGGCAATGAGCTTTATTCTGCACGACAAAGCAGATCTAAACAAGCATTGGTAATGCATCGGTTTCGCCTATGATGAATTAATAAGCTGTTTTTATCAATCACCTACCAGGACGAAGACAAGAGCTCCTGGCAAGTATCTCAGGAGTGGAAAGGATGTGGCGTAGGGGACAGAGCTGCTGATTTGAGAGCTGGGGATCCTGTTTTGAGTCTAAACAGCTTAACATCCTGTGAGTCTAGGCAAATCGCTCAGTTTCTCCAGGTGATAAGTTGCTCTTTACAAATCTGCTGCAAGATGAACAAGCATTTGCAATGCATTAGGTCTCGCATTTACGCGAGTTTTTTAGCATATTGACATTGCAAATAACAATGCCTATTGGCATTGTCATTTACAATGCCAATAGCTTTAACTCGTGTAACTGCGAGACCTATTGCATTGCAAATGCTTGTTGCATGTGTCTCCATTTACCACAGATGTGCCTCACACCCATGAGATATTGCTCCAAGACTGAATAGTTGCATTCTCAAGAACTCAAAATAAAGGAGAAATAAAGTACAGGATTGTCCAAGCTACCTTGTTCTTCCTGTAAAAGAACAGCACCTACTGCTGTACCTGAAGCCACAGTTGCAACAGCTAATTGCCATGAAGGGTCTATGTGTTGAAGAACTGGTGCCTATGTAAAGACCTTGTTTATATTTTTAAAGGCAACTCATTTTATTCACTCCACTCGAAATCATTGATCAAATTTTCTTTTATCAGCGTTTAGATGATATTATGTCTTGTGAAAAAACTCACTGATGAAATGGTGGTAACATTTTGGTAATTCTAAGAAGCATTGCACTTCTTTTGTTAATGTTGGAAATGACCGATACAGAATAGCTTTTAATCTTTAAGATCTATGGAGAGACCATGGTTCGAACTACAATAACAAAGAGATTCAATTTCATTTCTTTAAAACCTCAATTTCTCTGGATTGCAAGACAATTGATGGTGAAATAAGAGTGACAAAACAGACATTACTTGTTTCCAGTGAGAGTCTAGTGGCCGGATTTATACTTTGGAGTGCGGGATTGAATCCATCTGGGCAACGGTTTAAAATACTCTGTCACCCCGATGGAGTAACCGTACTCCGAATTTATAGATGTTCTCTAGCTTGCGGATATCTTTAACATTGGCAGGAACCAATGTCACGGCGGTTCCTATCAATGTATTAAAAGTTTAACGGACACGGATGTATCAGTCAAACTTTTAACGTGTTTTTTTTTTTAAAAACAAAATATCAAAGTGGGAGTTTGCTCTCATGGTGTGTGTGGTCATTTAAACATTTTTAATGTCCCTTACTGCCACATTTATCACAGTCGTACGGGAGAGTAAAAACTGATCATTTGAATGCCTACTCTAAGTCAGGCAGTGGCCGAATGGCCAAAACTCAGACTTTTTGACTGGTCTAATGATAGGTGATGGCTGTATTGGATTGAACTTCTATAAAGATAATGAGGAACCATTCTCCTGATTGGATAGGATCCAGTTGGTAAATAATGATTCATAACCAGGTCCCAACCTTTTGGTAACTTCTAACAAGTGTTTGAATGGCCAACTTTCTTTCAGAGCTGGCTTGCACAATATCAACACCATGCCTGGCTGCTCTTCACTGCTGCCTCCAGACTGTCACAGTCTTCTAGAGAATACTATCCGGCTCACGCTCCCCACAGTACACTAGTGGGACATATAATAGAGAGAAGATAGCCGCAAATCTGCCCACCCGCGGAATGAAATCCTGCCGAGGAATGAAAACCTGGCCAGTGTCTGCTAGCTCATAGGACGTCCATTCCTAGATGACGTTTTCTGGAACAAACTACATCATTGGAGCCTCAATATAGCAAACACTACTCTAGTCCCACACATTCTGTCTCCATTTGTATGACATTGTATCTCTTGAGATCTTTCGAAAAGGACATTTTAACTGTGCATCTACTCCTCTCAGATCTTCAAGCCTAATCATCGTTCCAAGATGGTGATTTATACTTGGATGCTAATGTCAAAGGCGATGTCTTGATGTAATCTTCACATTTTCTGCTTATGAACCCCCCTTGCCCCATTGCATTTCATATATTTTACATATTCATTTATTTTGAGTGCACATTTCGCATAGAAAAATGTGTATTGCATTTAGTGTTGTTTATACATGTATGAAGAATAACATTTTGTATATTATAGTCCGATAATAGATCAGTTATTCACAGATTTGTAACGTTTTATATCATTAAGTGAAGGTGCAACAAGATTATTATGTTAAGTCTTGCATGTGACTTCATTCGATGTGAAACCTGCCCTTTCCATATGATATGAAAGATGTTTTTAGCTGGGTACAGACAAGTACAAGGCAGGGAGGGGCACTTCAGAGCCAGTATCAGCATGTTGGGACATCAAAGCTACTGAGCACAGATTGATTGATTGATTTTATCGGTGCAAGACTGCCTTTTCACACAGGGGAAAAAAAAGTACAAATTATGTACGTCATGAAAATAGTCTTGTCAATGTCCGTGCCAACTTATTAACGGTTGGTCAGTGAAAGTTTATGAACTCAGGATGGGTGTTGGGCTTAGTGTTTCTCCAGCGAATGGTTTGCAGACTTAACGCTTCTTCAGTTATTCCATTCTCACTTGTAAGCACAGTTTATTCCTGCGGTCCCAGCTTTTTGCGAGGTATCTTTCAGTTCGTTTCCTCTTCAAAGATGTGGCTTAGGAGAGAAAAAACACAGTCTTCGTCAGAGTCCAATTGTTCTTTTTTGAGGATGTGGCAGATGGTGTTCTTCCTGATTCATTGTAGAGGGGACATTTTAATTAGGGTTGTATGTACACCATTTGGAGAAGCAGAACATCCTCCACGAACACAACCCACACATTAGACACATTAAACTATGGAAGAGATACATAGACGATGTACTGCTGATCTGGGAAGGGAATGAACAAGAAGCTGAAGATTTCCTAATCTGGCTTAACCAACAAGACCCCTTCCTTAAATTCACTTGCACAATGAGCAGATCTAAGATGGTCTTCTTAGACCTTAACATAGCAGCACATGACGGACATCTCATCAGTACTACACATTTTAAACCAACAGCGAGGAATTGCCTACTTGTATACGACAGTTTCCACCCACGAAGCCTGAAAGACAATCTTCCATTTGGCCAATTTTTGCGCCTCAGACGGAACTGCACGACGAGGCAAGACTATAATATCCAAGCAAAAGAACTATCAAAAAAACTGATACAACGTCAATACCCACAACATCTTGTGTCCAGGGCCAGGAAAAGAGCCCTTAACAACAACAGGGAGGCCCTTTTGGAAACAAAAACTGTGACCCCACAAAATGAGCCACGAAAGCAAATTTGCATTACCACATACAATGTTGCATCTAATCTGGTTAGTAAAATAATCAAGAAACACTGGCGTATCCTGAATAGTGGAGGTCTAGATCTACAGAAACCTATGTTCAGTCATCGCAAAGCCAAAAATCTGAGGGACTACCTTGTCCATACACATCCTACAGCGGTGAGAACTATAGGCCCTCAACGTCTGCTCCATCCTTTACCGGAGGGCCATTTCCCGTGTGGTAACTGTAGTGTCTGTCACCTCACCAAAGTGACCAAGACAGTGACATGCAATAATGGGTTAACATGGAACCTTCGGTCTTTTACAAACTGCAACACTACAGGTGTAGTTTACTTGATCACCTGCGTTTGCAATTTTCACTACGTAGGGATGACCACGAGGAAAGTTAACACCCGTATGATTGAACACCGGAGCAATTTCAGGTGCAAACGCGACAACACCAAGATGACAACTCATTTTCTGGAAAAACGACACACACCAAATGACTTCAATTGGGTCATTTTGGAGCACGTCAACAATCACCCCAACATGGAAAAACAACTACACGAAAAAGAACAACGCTGGGTGTTTAAACTTCGCTCAGATAACAAGGGTTTGAATGATGATATACCCTGGAGCCAGTTTGCTTGACTATCCCTCCCCTTTTTGGAAATTCCCCTAACATCCCCATCATATCTACCCTATGAGGCCCTGTGATACCATGTCTATCAAATCACTGTTATCAATCCTCCTTCACCAACTAGAGTCTGGCCTAGTAAAAAACCTCATTACTAATTCTGACCTGTTCAAATAATCACCGACGTGCAACTGTCGGATTTTTCAATAAAGTTTTGTAATAACCCCCCCTTTTTTTTTACATAAGAAACTTGGTATTGGGACTGCCCTGCTATCAAACCCTTTGTTTTCGGGTTTGGGGTTTTTTGGTAATTAGAGCTGGTGTTATTACCAACACTGATCTCCATTGAATGTTCGTTATAGAGTTCTGATACATTCAATAATGCTTTTTACCTTAATTATCCCTATCCAAGATGGCGGCTCCATTCGCGTACCGGCACCGGAGCCTTTCTCGCTTTCTCTTACCTTCCATTTCAGACGCGCTTGTTGATAAAACAGCTCGGCAGCAAGGACACGCCAGAATGCGGTCCGTGAGGTTTGGCTCCGAATAGGTATTACCGAATGTGGGGTTCAACGTACAAGTAAGTGCTTGCAGAGGAGTTAGATCTCGACAGCTGTACGTTACTAGGAAACACTCCTTTCCTCCCCCCCCCCCTTTTTTTACCACGCAGAGCGAACCTTCATAACGGAGAACGCCAGTACCCTAATGATCTCAATTACTACCCTTTCATAGATGTACGAGATCGCCACATCCCCTCCGTTGACCATGAAGCATAGTGTTGCTCTCTATTAAGTATGTTATATGTTCTCTCTGTTATGTGTGTATGTTGAGTCAGACTTGTCTGTGTTATGAATTTCATTACACTTTTTTCAGCACTTCGCCGGCATGGAGTGAATAATTATATCTCTTCTTCACATAGCGGCACATCAGAAAGAGAAGTGTGCGGACACTTGGGTGTAGTGTGCTCACGGTTAAACATTGATTACAGCACTTATAATCAGATATTTTTCCTCATTAATCTTTGTTTTATATCCTACAGACCATTTTGCTGACGTACATTACGTATGTATTTTAAAACGCATGCCTTACAATTACGGCATTACACTTTATTGCACCTGACTCAGGTTAACTAGGAGTGGCAAGTTTCTCGACACTGGGCTGGTCCCAGTGTAGTCCTGACGAAGAGCTGGGGAAGCTCGAAACTAGTTGACCAGATCATATGCTAGGCACACCTTTCCATTATAGTTAGGTCTCCTCGGCATATTACCCCGTTTTTTAATCTTTTCAGCTTAGAGCACTAATAAAGTCTATTCTTAGCCCACTAGCTGATTATTTTAATTATCCCACTCCACCACTTTTTCACTCACACTACACATAGTCCACAATTTTTAAGTGCTCCTACGTAACATCGCAAGTCGTAGCATGCCCCAGTCCGTAGAGGACTGGGAGGACCCCTATGATGAAGCATGTCACCGTGGGGAAACCCTGGTGAGTGAGGGGACTAAAGAAAGAGATAATTCTTCCCTTTCTTTCCATTCGGTGTTTTTTCAGGATCAAATTGACTTCTGGAACACCTTAGTGTTCTTTCTGGTTAGGTTTTCGTCTACCTGACTTGTTCAGGTAGTTGTCTTGTAGATATTGTATTTGTGGAGGGTAAACCTAACCTATAACCTCTACTTCCCCCTTGTTTTTTGACTAAGACATTTTAACTAGGTCAGGACCGAGTCTGAGTAGTTATTCTACGCGGAACTCCGCAGTAAGTTGCACTGATTTTGGCGCTGGGAGTTTGTCCCGTGCTGTAAAATCAGCTCCAATGGCACCACACTCAGTGCAAGAGGGCGCTGCTTCTTTCTGCTGCTAAAGTAGAAGTTTTACTTGAGCGGCAGCTTCCTCAACGCGAGTGGCAGGTTTCTCAATGCTAGCGGTAGCGACCCGCCTCGACCACCCGCATTTAGAAATCTTGCCAGGAGGTGGTCTAGCGTATGATTTTCCTCACTCGCGCTCGCCAACCCAACACTGACGAGCTGCGCAAGAGGAAAAAACTCCACGCTGTATGTGGAGTAGGCAAAACTCTGCAAACTCCACCAGTGGAAGGAAATTCGTGTCCCGCCCCTAATGGTATCAAAAAATTACGGAAATCTTCAACTTTGTAACAAGAGCAATTTGGGGAGTAGAATGTCTTTCTTCTGCTGAACAAGGAATTTAATGCAATTTAAGTGCTCCTGGAAAGCAAAAACAGTCTCCTTTGCCTGTGAAGAGTGAGCTTTGCCATATAAGGTCTGAATTTCTGAGTGAAATCAGACAGTTTATGTTGCTCTACTAGACGGAGATTTGCATGCATCTTGTGTCTTTCTGTTCTCAAAATTGTGAATTGTTTTCGGGTGATCTGTTTTATTCTCTGAATGAAAGTACGTTTCAGAGCTTGACTGTCTGATGACAGCACTGTTCGAAGGCGAGTTATTTATTTTCCCAGACTCCAATGAATGGAGATTTCTGGCTGAGCAAGAAGCGCTCTTTCCATGCTTGGTTAATCAAATATGTTTCCTGAGATTTTAGTTTCTTCAGTCCATAATTTATTGAAACTATTTGACATCTGCTTTGAATAGAAGTATAGCTAATGTCTGCCTCTAGGGTAGCATTAGGGATTCCATCTGGTAGGGTCAGAAGCTTTTTCTAGAATCTTCTTTCCTGGCACCAGAGTTCAGACCAATACGCAATTTGACTCCCTGCCTTTGCCATAATGACTTTGTCTGTGTTCACGGAGAAACAATGTCCGTGCACCTTAACCAATCTTTGTATTGTATTGTAGGAAAGTTCTAACTCAGTGGTCTTCAAACATTTTAATGCCGCGCCTACCCCCCCACCCCACCCCCTGTGAAAAACAAAATCACTGCCCCCCCTCAAAAATGTTCTGACTTATTCTATTAAACTGACAATGTTAAAATATGTCTAGACTTATTTACACATTGCAATTATGTTACTGTTTTAAAAATGCAATCAAATACATGATTGGCAAACTTACTATTCGGTCAGGTAGGCCTTACTAACATGTAAAATTATCCACAGTGTGATTATTAGAAATGGGTGTTGGGGTTTTGAAGAATATTTGAAGTTCAATCCCTTTTAGTACCTTATTCCAGCCAGTAAATACATGACAAAAGATGTTAGTGGTGGCTTATTACAAGGCGGCTTACTGTTGCTCATGTTTTTTTTCTGTTGAAAACAAAGCACTGTTATCAGCATAATGCTTCATTTGACCAGACCTTCCCCCCCTGATCACTTGAGGCCCCCCTAGGCCCCCCCGTTTGAAGACCCATGCTCTAACTTCTCTATCGCCCTCTTGATCTGTTATTCCCACCGGAGGTTGTTTGAAGTTGCTAAGTCCAAGTAAATAAATGGCTTGAATGTTCTTCTAGTTTTCGATTATCAACATGGGAAGGTTTGGTCTCCTTTCTGCATTTCCAGAAAATCATAATTTTTGTTTTGGATATGTTCATTTTCAGCCTGTTTAGTTTACAGTATTCCATCATTGTGCTGAGTTGGACTTGAATCTCTCTAGGTTTTTGTGCGATCAAGATGGAATTGTCTGCGTATAACAGGGTAGGTACTGAAAAGTCATCAACTGATCAAACATCTGGTATTGCTTTTAACATTTCTTCATACAAGTCATTAGTATATATGAAGAAAAGAATGGAGGCTAAGAGCAACCCTGTTTCACTCCGTTAGGTGTTGTAACTTTCTTTCTTGGGAGGCTTTTATGGTTGAGCCCGAATTGTATTGTAGTGTCTGAATAGAGCATCCTAAATAGTGATAGTGGAGCTGGCTCCTGGCCCGTGTTCTCGCAGTATTTTCCGTAGTCTCGACCTTGACACAAGGCAGCAGTGAATTCAAGAAAAGCTATATAGAGGGCCATTTTGTTAACTGTGTTGTACTTAAATATAATGTGTATCAATAAAAAATCAGGTCTATTGTGGAAAGATTGCCTCCGAAGCCATTTTGTAGCATGTTTAGAATGTTATCTTGCTTGATCTAGTCTTCAAATGCACCGAGTATCAACCTTGAATAGTTTTTACAGTCAATGTTGATTAGACTAATAGGTCCGTCGGGATTTTGGGTTTCTTCAGGCACCCTTTTTGTACACCGGGATGATTACACTATTTTCACAAGACAGTGAACAAGTAATGGACATACAAATGGCTGTAAATACTGTTGTTATAATTTTTGACCAATTTTGGGGGAATACTTAAAATTTTCAGAGATAGATAACAACCTTCTTCTGCAGAACAGCACTTCTATTGTTCCATTATGGTATGCAGGTGTTGCAGCGGAAGCAATAAACTGGTTTCTTCCAACACTGGGCACACACGAGTAACTGTTTTACTCAGATTTCTATATTTCACCTCAGAGGCGATGGTCCTCTGATGGATCTTTCTTTGCTGTAGTGCAGGGTGAGAAATCAGGATGTCCCACTGTCGGCCACACAATGAGGAACATTAATTGGTAGCCAACTCACAAATTGGTGATCAGATTAAAATATATAATTCCTAGAACCATGCTGTAAAAATAGATTATAGCATTTGGAAGACCCAACCTCCTAAAGAAGTTTAGTTTGACAAGAATGATACAAACCAAGCGGCCTGCTGTGGCTACACAGAACAAGAGCAAAGAAACCTAATGTTCTGAAAATAACCTATGACTCTCTCTATTAGGCATTTTAAAGTCAGATGAATGTAGTCACAGTTTCTGTAAAAAGAACATTAAGACAATAAAAAACTCAGACAAATTTAGATAATTTGATTATTATATTAAAGATCCAAAATCAATGCATATAAGTAACATTTTAAGAAGCTTAGTCATGAGTCTTACAGCTTGAAATATAAAATCACACATCTAGCCAAAGTAAATCTATTGCTGAATACAGGCATCCATAAAAGGATGATTCCAAACGTTAGAGATTCCTACCACCAACAAAGGCAGGAGGATGGTTCACAAGGGTTCTCTTAGCATGGGCAAGAGGATCAAGCTAAAGTTCACTACGGAAAAGTCCATGTGCATGGGCAAGTAGAATGGAGCATAAATCAGGAAAGTTCAAGTCTGGTCTCTTATCATATTGCTCCAAATCGTCCAACAGGCCTGACAAGCCACTCTAATATCCTCCAAGGCTTGTTGTCTTCTCGTGAGTCTGATCCACTTGGGCTGTCCAGTCAAGCCAGCACAGGTGCCCTACCAGTATGTCATGGTAGTACCTTCCAAATTGGTAATCGCAATTCCAAGGGTACCAGGGGGCCTAAGGCCCCCCTGATGCACCCCCCCAAAAGGTAAGTGTGCACATGTGGCGCACACACATGCCCTAAGTGCATGTGTGTGCGCCACATGTCACATTGAAAAATGCACTTTTGTGCATTTTTCAAAGATTTGCAAATTACCATCAACTCGGTAATTAGTGTTTCCTAAATGCAAAGTCGCATTTAGGAAAAGCTTGTTGCATCTCAAATAGGGAATCGCAATTTGCGATTCCCTAAATGCATTCCCAATTTAGGTAATCACAATAAATTGTGATTACCTCTATTGCGAATGCAAAAAGGTACATGTATCGGAAAAGGCCTTTTTCCGGTCGCAAATGGGCCAATTCTGCAAATCGGCCCGTTTGCGAATGGAAAAAAGATTAATGCATTTGGCCCTTAGTTCTCTGACGTAGGCCCAACAGAATTCCTCTAGCCAAGTAAAGAGCAGATTGGGGGACAAGTGACAGATTATTTAAACGAACTAAAGACATCCAGAATACCTTTATTTTCCAGAGATGTCCTTCTTATGGTTAAAAACAGAGAGATGAACCCAGTAATGTTCCTTGAGTTCAACATGAAAGTTAGTGTGAGGTCAACATGTTTCTTGCCTAGGTGTGAGATCAGTGGGAATTCATCAGGACCATGAAAAATGTAATTTCTAATCTACTATAGGTGAAGCTCTTATGCCATTATGGTGGTTATGAGGCCCGTATTTCTGCAAGGATGAGATCTAGTTTATCTGAGGTTTCGTGTTAGAGCCCATGGGGTGGGAGGATGTTGTAGGTACCCTTGAGGACCCTTAGTGTGCCATGATCTCCTCCAGTGCACCATAGCACAAAACTGCTGTTTCGTGATATGATGCACTGGAGGAGATCAGCTGCCCCCTTCTGCCCCATCCCAAAGTTCTTTGGGGGCTGTGGGGAGGTCCACTCACCACACCTTGGCTATGTGGATATACGGCCAAGATTCAGCACCCACGGGTCTCGCCCCCTGGGAGTTACATCATTCAGCACCCAATAGTGCTTTAAGAACATGAAGAGTCAATCCAAGCCTCTGTGGGCTCAGTAGTCCGAGTTACAGTGCGGTCTCCATCGCCGGAGCGCATCAGAGCTGTGGGCCCACTAGACACCCCTGTCAACCCCGTCACACTCAGCCTGACCTTCGAATTCCAACTCCCTTATGGATGACTCAGCGCCCGCAGCCTCCATCTTAAGGCGAGGCAGGCAGAGATCGCCTATTCAAGCTACCAGTCCGGAGGAATGGCTCAGTCGAACGGGGCCACGGCAGCAACTCACAAGGGCTCTCTGCCCCCCTGTGCTGCTCCAGCCCTTGGCCCTGCGATCCATGAGTGTGGAAGGGCAAAAGGCCGCTGGATTAGGCCCAAACTTGGTCCCAGTCTCTCCCGCTGTCGCCCTCCATCCTGTTGTAGTGAAATCCCTCTCTGGGCGGCAGGATGATGGATGCCAGGCTGCCCAATAGAGCTTCACAAAGTTGCAGCTGCCGTTATAAGCAGCTAGCCACGCCTCCCAACAGGAAACTGAGAACATACATTGATAACTCACTAATTCAATTGTAAACAGTTTTCTTTTAAACTTATTATTATGCCACCTTATATTTCACTTTGTTTAGCATTAATCTCGGAATAAAACATCAGAGTAATAACCTATGTTTTAAAAAACTATAGTTGTCCTTATTTTTCACAAAACATGTGTGCAACAATTTTACTCAAAAGTTCAGACTCGAAACAAAACTCTGAGTGTTCACCTACCCTGTTACCTTACAGTTGTAGATCTTCTAGTCAGATGTTCTAACCCCCAAAAAGGAAAAAATCTTGAAATGATATGTTTTCCATAATCCAGTTTTAGTCTTCAATACCATGTCTTTAAGAAAAACGAGAGTAAATAGAGAGGGGCCGTACAGCCAGGGGGGCAGGGCACCATACAAAACTATCAAGTCAAAAAATCTCCCCTTGGACACTTAATCAAAAGCTCATAGGATCACTCAATCACTCACCTATATTGTCTTCATACTGTACTCAATTGCACCCCCAATACAGGCAAAGTTAAATACCACAAACGTATCGGATTGCTAAGAGCTTTAATACCACGTATTCCAAAACCACATCTATTTCTTTATATAAATAGACATTTGCATACCACAACTCATCTAGTTATCACGTTAGTGTATCTGACTTATTATTGATTAAAAACACAATACAAATATTATAAACAGGCAAATAATTGAAAAACAAAAAATCATACAAAGGGAGAACACATAAGACAACCATGTATGTCTTTATCCACTGATAATCTGTTAGACTCATTATTCAAGACACATGATTTTCCCAAATGATCGTCATCTATTGCATCCAGATGTTCACCAGATTTAGTTCAAAGTGTACGTCCAAGGGTTTTGGTGGGTAACCAAACATTTGGCCACCTGTTAGACTCATTATTCAAGACACATGATTTTCCCAAATGATCGTCATCTGTTGCATCCAGATGTTCATCAGATTTAGTTCAAAGTGTACGTCGAAGTGTTTTGGTGGGTAACCAAACATTTGGCCACCTTCTTGAAGACAAATAGATATCTCCCACATATATGTATATAAAAGCAAATTACTCCTGTATAAAAATAAATCCACAAGTACCACAACAGTCAAAAACAGATTTTAAAAACAATAATATATATATATAAGATCCCGTGAGAGGTCAAAACGACTTTTTGCATCCCAAAAACCAGAGTGGCTCATCGTCTTACCTCACCGTGGTAGGATTTTCATTTGTGTGTGTATGTATATGTGTGTGTGTATGTATATATATGTATATCTTCCCCAGTAAAGTTCTACACAACCTTACACAAAAGTGGTAACTTTAATAACGTATTGGGGTCACCAATCATGTCAATTACAAATAGCAAATTAGCAATTACAAATAGCAATCATGCCCCACTATACACTAGCCTGTCCCATATGGTTCATTTATCCTCAGGCAATATCGTTACTCATACTACCACTCCTCATCACTCATTCATTGTGTGTCTATTATATGGTGATCTAACCCCAATCAGTTAGACTCACCAACCTTGTAATTCTCTATTTCGGGTTTGTTTAACTTTTTTCTTAAGTCCCGACAAAACCAAATAGATCCAAGTTTCTTACCGTTTTGAGATATTGAAAGTGCAGGAGGAATAAATTGCTAAGGAAAAGATAGACAACTTTTTGGGGGGTTTAGCATCCTATCCTCCTCTACTTTTTTTGTTATTCCACAGTATAACAATTCTATAGGTCTCCTCATATCCTACCTTGTCAGTATACTCAGTCCTCCACAATTTCCATTAGATTCAAAGGGCCTTGAGCATTTGATATATTACGATCACCCACAAGTGGATGGGGTTTCTGCCTGTTTAATCACTTTGCAGGCTTATAGGTTCCCCGTAACTAAATAGTTAATTTAAAAGAAAAGGATACCTATTAATATCTCAAAGGCCCTTAAAGTCTGCCAGCAGGTTACATGATCAAAACACTTAGCTTATTATTTAAAATATAGACACAGTCAGTATTTAGTGATGTATACTGGCTCTAATCCTCTCTAATTGCGATTGTGATGCTACGGATCTACTTGGACTACGTACCATTGGTCAGCCACCATTTAAATGGTACGGGACCGAGTACGTGATTAAATTCACCAGTTAATAACTAAACATGACATAAAGCCAATCTGTATGTGTATATACAGCAAGGCATATATCAAGCGCCATACAACTTCAACATCTTTATGATCATTCTGCCTACGGTTGCCCACCTCGCTTCCCAGGTTCAATCGGTACCCTAACAAGCACTTAGCCTCAGCGTCTTTTGTGTTTATTAATTAACTGATGAATTTAACCAGCTTTAAATGTACATAACCAGCTTTAAATGTACAGAACTCTATATCCTGCACAGGGCCTACCTCGCTCCCAATGCCTGCATCTCATATATCTGTCCACCACAAACCATTTGCCTTTGCTGCTGGGCAAACTCTGCCGACTGATCACATGTTTTGGAACTGTAGGTGCTATATAATTATTGGGACATGGTACTGTCAGACGTCTCATGGGCCGCAAGAGGCTTAAAACGGCGCACCACTGCCTACTTGGCCTGTTCTTTTTTTATTTTTTTTATTTATTTGTGCATTTTTCAAAGTAAGGAACAACATACAGTTATCCAAATCAAAGCATTGTTACAGCATAGGCATGTTATACAACTCATTAAGCATGACAAAGTATCACAGAACTCAATAGTGCAGGTATTCATAGACATGGCATTCATTAAAAGTGTACTTGGCCTGTACTTCCATCCAAACACAAAAAGCCACAACCCACTTCACGGACCTTGCCCTACTCTTGGCTGAACGAGCAGTGAAGAGCTGAAGTAATATGGTGGGCGCAGGCAGAGAGCATGACTCCCTAGGGAGGAGAAACGATGCCTGCAAAAATACCCCCTGGCGACTTGCGGGTCACAATCCTTCAGGACTTCACAGACCAAGCTAGATATGACACCTGACCACCGTAGCCTCCCCAACATACACACCCCTACCTCCATCATGCCTGACCTGATCCCTAACACCCTGCCACTACCCCAGGCGCTTCCCCCACACACCATTACTCAGAGATGAGATTAACGGGCCCAACCCCCGCTTAAACATATGAGTGTAACCTTTTCCCGTGGTGAGATGGAGGGGTTAATTCCTTTCTCCGAGTTCCTATTACATTTAGAAGAAGACGTGTTGCCTGATATTCTTCCAGATACTAGCTCACATACCTGCAACCTTCAGATACTGAGGGTTATCCTTCAATTCTCTTGTGCAATTGTCGTCACCCTTATTTCGCACCTATACTTATCCGATTGTACAATCACTGCCTGTTGACCATATCACGACTGTCGCTTGGCAACAACATTCCTTTAGATTGTGTTAACGCCAATAAAAACATATTTAAAATACTTGCTTGGTCACTGACATCCTACCATCTCTGTAGTAAAGATTACACCGATCAGGAATAATAACAGATCTTACCCTGTTTGTAACACAATACACACAAAATTCCTGACAACTGCTAGATACAATGAACTGCTTTCGCTGCTATGCGGATGGATACCTCCATGTCTAATTCCACAAAGAACACTCAGTGGGACCACTGTACTGCATACACTGACAGCTCACCATCCTTTTATGCATAGGTTCTGTATTTTGATACAAATGTATGTTTTTATTCCACATGTTTCTAATTACAGGAACCTGAGAACCTGACCAGGACTTTTCTGGCATGGTGCAAAGCCGTGCACTCTTCATAATTTCTTGAATAGTACGCAGAGGGTGGCTAAAGCGTTTGATATAATGCAGTCTCTTTGAAAAGCTCTGGAAATTAAACGTCTTGGCATCTAAGGCTATCAGCAACACTTTTTTCTGCATGTCTGGAACATCATCTTTCTTATTCGCATCATTCCTCAAACAACAAACTTAGGCTTCACAGCACTCCTGGATCATCAGATATAGTTGGCTTCAAATCAAATTATTCACATTTCCCATATTAGGTTTGGGAGCAGGGCTTTGTCTTCATCTGACTTGCATACTATAGTAGCTAGTTGTACTTTTAGTATTCTAACCTATGCCTCTAAAGAAAGGTTGGTATGGAATACACAAAGCATCACTGTCTTTAAGATATCTTGGGGTGCGCAGCCAAGATGGCGGGCTGATAGGACGTGCCTTGTGGTCCTTCCGATTTGGCCCCGGCGGGCCCCTAAGTATTCCCGGACTACTCAACAGCAAATGCCCTGATAGGGTCTCTAAGCTTCGGGGAATCCAGCCTGCACGATCTGGAGTCGCAGACAGGGCTGCTGAGCATTTCATAGCCGTCCTGGGGTCGCAGCTGGGTGCAGAGGCTTGCGGTTAAAAGGAGACCACGGACTGTGTGAGGCGGGGTGTGGGACACCCTTCTAGTCTGGGCGTGTTCTGTTGGCCCTGCGGGATTCCGGGGCCCAGCACCAGAATTTCTTGAGCAGAACTACGCAACGAAGCTGAGAGCTGCAGGGCCCCTGTAATCGACAACTGGAGAGCGACGCAAGAATGTGGCTGCTTGGGTACTCTGCATCTGAGAAGGAGGCGTGGTCCAGGCTCGGCGATTCCCAGACATGAGAGAGGGGGCTGCGGCATTCGGACTCTCCTTTGGCAGCTCCTGGAGTATGTAGCGGCCCCCGGGGCTGCGATGCACGAAGGTGGCCTGGGACAGCCGGAATTAACAGGTGTCGGCGGAGAGCTCTGTGTGCCTGGGGCCGGGGCCGGGCTCGGACTGGGCAGCCACATGTGGGGACTGGAGGTGTTGGATTGCTGGGGACCCGGCCACGGGGATCACAGGCTGCCCTTTCTACGTAGCCTCGTAAGACAATAGTGAAAGGAAGGGCTCCCAGCCTGATGAGAGAACAGTGATCTGAAGCCCAGACAACGGCAGTGAGCCACCTCATCCATATACAAGGCAGAATGCTCATGGGGCCCAAGCTATATGCTGGCTGCCACAATTGAGAAAGACTGCAAGAGAGAGGGACTTCTGAGACTGTGGGATCACTGGGAGTTGGCAGGCGTTCTGTGGGGGTGCTTTGTGATTGAATCAGCCCCTCGTCCTCCACTCAAAGGACACACTATGGGGACTACGGCCTACCTTCGCTTGCCGTCCAACCCCCCCATCCCCCGTATTCACTGTATACAGTGAGAATAGATAGGGGAGAGATATTGAGAGCTCGGTGGCAGCCCGGCGGCTGGGGGATACTCGGCTGCTCTCTGGTGTGGTCTGAATGCGATTCTGAGTGGAGTAGCTGCGAGACGGCTGGACATCCCTGAGCGAGAGACCTGAGCCAGAACGACTGTTACTCTGTGAGCGCTTGCCCCCTGTGCACTCCTGTCAAGCTCCTTAAGCGAGTGCCAGGGGCTTATACCGACGTTCTCAACCCTAAAGTTGACAGCAGCGCACTGCAAAAAAGACTGCACACTCAAAGACAAGCTCCTAAAACCGGTTGAGCCCTTCCTGAAGGACCAGTCACAGACATCTATCTGGGCCCTATCCCAAGAGAAAGATGATGCGGAGGTCTCAGTGACCCGCGCCTATTTAGATGCACTTTTTGCCTCTCTCCGAGATGACTAATAGACTGTCAAGAAAGAGCTCTTCCACAAGCCTCAAGCAGTCTGGAAAGATGGAACCAAAATAGGGGACTGAGTCGACCTTTAGATGAATGTGAATCTACGAGAGACGGCGAGAGCGAACAGGTGCAATAGGAAATCATAAGACTCTCTGACCAACAACTGGAACTTCAAGCACACGCGGAGGACCTAGAAAATAGACCCCGGCGCAATAGCATTAGGATCCGCGGAGCATCCGTTGTGGCAGAGGGATAAAATATATTGAGCATATGTGATGACCCTCTTCTCCCAAATCCTAGGTGCCACGCAGGCTACAGACATCTGCTTAGACAGGGTCCATTGAGCAGGCCTGCCTTGGCCAGAGGTCTCTCACCCAATTGACATTTTGGCATGTGTTCACGACTTTCCCCTAAAAGAACAGATACTACACAAGTCCAGAGAAAAACAGCTGCTACAGTTCAGGAGCCACACGTTGCAGCTATACCAGGACCTCTCCATCATAACGCTCCAGAAAAGGAGGGAGTTTTGCCCAGTGACTGCCTTCTTACGTGATAATACCATTGCATACTCCTGGGGTCACCCCTTTCGCATGATCTTCAGATGGGAGGGAAAGCTCCTTCAACTTCGCTCTATCACGACGGCCTGCAAACTGCTTGTCACAAGCGATACCCTCCAGGGGTAATGAGTCACGATACTCGGGATTAGGTGGGTCTGGTTTCTTTATTGTTCCAAGGTACAAGACACACTATAGGGGGTTGCTACAACGTCTTCCTGCTTGGCTCGCCTTCTCTTGGTAGGTGTCCCACTGGCTTAGGTTCCTCTCCGATTCTCCAGGGCGATATACCAAAGAAAACAAAAAAAACACGGGAACACACGTGAGATGAAGGACCTTCTAATGGTAGTGAAGTAGGGTAAGGGGAGTGACGGGTCACCGGGGCTGCCACCACGTAGTACTCAAAAAAAAGAGAAAAAGAATCTTCGTAGGTGAAGGTGAAGGGACAAGCGTGAAAGAACGTTACCGGTGTCCAAACACTCATGCCTCTGTGACCACCCCAACTCAAGCCTACCCCGTCCCTCCCCGTGGAAAAGCAAAACCCAGGACTCGGTCCCGTACCTTTCCCAGCCACGCTCCTCCGGGAACGTGGCGGGGCGAGTCGCGTCTCCATTGGCCTCCTGGCTTCTTCGGAACCTCCTCCTCCGCTTCCTCGGTCCCTCCGCTCGTTTTCTCGCCGTCTCCTCCTCGTCCTTGCTCCTGTGTTTCCTCTCTCTCTCCGCTCCTGCTTCCTCCACCGGCTTTCGCGCTGTCTTGGTCTTCCGGGTTCTCTTTACAGGCCAACACGTCTCCGGATTGGACTGCTGTTGCTGACGTGGTTGTGACGGGCTCCTCCCACAGGGAAGTCCAGTTCGGGTTATAAAGGACCCGCTCTCGTCCTGTGGCCGGGGTGGAAACGAACAGACATTATCGTCTCCAGCCCGTTCCTCCTCCGGAGTGACCCCACGACAATTCCCTCCCCCTGGAGTACCCTGATCGGGGGAACAAGGGAAACGGGAGAGAAAGTCTGCATTACCCTGAAGCGCCCCTTTCCGATGCCTAACGTCTATTTGGAAAGGTTGTAAGGCCAGAAACCAGCGGAGAATGCGTTCATTATGGCCTCGGTTCCTTTATAGCCAGGTAAGGGGAGCGAGGTCTGTATACAATATGAAGGGTCTACCCTCTAAGTAGTATCGGAGTTTCTCAACCCCCCATTTAACCGCCAGACACTCCTTCTCTATGGTGGAATACGCTTGTTCTCTTGGGAATAGCTTTCTGCTGAGATAAAGAAGGGGACGCTCATGGCCATTCTTGTCCGGTTGTGACAGGACCGCCCCTATCCCTGTACCAGAGGCGTCTGTTTGTAAGACAAAGGTGTTGTTGAAGTCCGTGGTCACGAGCACAGGGGAGGTAGTTAACGCGTCTTTTAGGGCTTGAAAGGCCTGGGCTTCCCGATCGGAGGGGGCTTGTAATCTGGGAGATGTGTGTGTCTTACGTAATAGGTCTGTAAGGGGCCCTGCTATGGTAGCGAAGTGGGCAATAAATCTACGGTAATAACCGACTAAGCCTAAAAAAGCTCTTAAGTCACTCTTGGTTTTCGGATAGGGAACTGTAGGTGAGGGGCCAGGAGGATGTCCATGGCCCTTTGAAAGGTGGCCGGGGCTCCATGCAACCCAAAGGGAAGGACGGTAAAGTGGTAGTGGCCGGACGGGGTGGAAAAAGCAGTTTTTTCCTGGTCGGCTGGGGCCAGTGGTACCTGCCAATAGCCCTTGGTGAGGTCGATGGTGGTTATATATCTGGCCTCACCAAGGCGTTCTATGAGTTCATCTACCCGGGGAAGGGGATACGCGTCTTGCTTGGACACTCGGTTCACTGCCCTGAAGTCAATACAAAACCGGATGCTACCATCCGGCTTGGGTACCAGGACGACAGGAGAACACCAATTGCTGTGAGAGGGGACTATAACCCCTGAGGCCAACATCCTCGCGATTTCGTCTTGGAACGCGGTTCGTCGGGCTTCAGGTATTCGATACGGTGTTTTGCTTAACCACTACTCCGGGTGGGGTGGTTATGCAGTGTTCTGCCAGGGAGGTCTTTCCTGGCTGGTCAGAAAACACGTCTGAATATGTCAAAAGGAGGGAACGTATCTCCTCTTTTTGTATAGAAAGGAGATCAGGATTGATGGGGGTCTCCGCGACTGTGTGCGGTAGGGGGAAAACTGCGGACACCGTATGGTCTACGGACGGAGGGGGTCCCAACCATTTTTTGAGCAAATTGATATGGTACATTTATGTCCTGTTCCGGGTCATCTGTAAGATGTAAGTGGTTTTCCCTATCTTGCGGACTACTTTGAAAGGGCCTTGCCACTCCTTTTTCAATTTGTGGGTGGACGTGGGTAGTAGTACCAGCGTCCAGTCACCTACGCTCAATTCTCTCCACTTAGTACCCCGGTCGTAAAAGGTTTTTTGTTTGGTCTGTGATGCCAATAGCTGGGTATGGGCCAGTGTTCTCAATTTATGTAATCTGGTTTGCAACTGTCGGGTGTAGTCAAGGAGAGCTTCTGCCTCCTGGAGACCTTCACGCTCCCAACTATCTTTGGTGATCTCAAGTAAGGTTCGTGGTTTGCGGCCAAAGAGTAGCTCAAAAGAGGAGGTCCCCAAACTTGATTGTTTCTGACTACGGAGAACAAAGAGTGCTAGGGGGAGTAGTTGATCCCAATCCTTTCCATCCCCAGACAGAAGTTTTTTTAAGGTAAGTTTTAGACTACCATTATAGCGTTCGACTAGTCTGTCTGTCTGGGGGTGATAAACAGAGGTGGTTATATGTTTGATCTGCAATTGGTCGCAAACTTGTTTTAGTAGTCGTGATACAAAGGGTGTGCCTTGATCGGTGATGATCTCGCGGGGAAATCCCATACGGGAAAACACCTCTACGAGTCTTTGAGCTATGGCAGCAGAGGTGGCGGCTCGAAGGGGGAAAGCCTCAGGATATCTGGTGGCATAGTCAATCAACACCATAGCATACTGGTGTCCGCGTGCTGACTTGGGCAACGGACCGATAATGTCCATACCCAGTCTATCAAAGGGGGTGCCGATAATGGGCAAGGGGTGTAAGGGAACTGGAGGGGGAACATAGGGATTACGACGTTGGCAGATTTGACACTCCTGACAATACTTTTGGATTTGGGCATAGACCCCAGGCCAGAAGAAATGTTGTAAGATGGCCTGCCCGGTCTTTTCTGCTCCGGAGTGGCCCGCCAACAGGTGGGCGTGTGCAAAAAACAAGATCTGGTCCCAGAACTCCAGGGGGACCACTAGTTGGGGATCTGCGTCTTGTTTTGAGAGGTGATATAGCAGGCCATTTTTCTCAATAAAGGTGGGAAAGGTCTTGTGTAAGGGGTTCTGGGGGTCTCGGGCTTTTTGCCATGCGTGAGGGTGGCGTCATTCAACTGGGCCATCCTGAAATGGTTATCTCTCGCCCAGGGTTCGGGCGTAAGTAAGACATCATGTTTTGGAGGACCCAGGGCCGCGTGCATTAAGGGAGTAAAACACGGGGTGTCTATCCCTATGATTAGGGACTCCGGGAGGTTCTCCAATACCCCCACTACTACCTCCACCTGCAAATGTCCCTCAGTAGCTAATACCAGCCTAGTCAAAGGGTATTCCTTCACATCCCCATGTATGCACCGGATACGCACGGTTTTCCCAGGTAGAAGCCATGAAGGGTGTACCAGTTCTTTCTTCACGACCGAATGCCTGCATCCGGAGTCAAGGAGAGCCCTTACCACCCGCCCATCAAGAGTTACACTTGCGTAGAAGATCGGCCCAGTTTCTTGGGCGAAAAAGACAGAGCGGGGTGCATAGCTCACGTCCATTGGTTCTTCCTCCTTCTCTCTTTTCTTGCGACAGTACCGGGCAATATGTCCCCACTCCCCACAGTCATAACATTGGGGGCCCGAGTATGTCGGGTTTTCCGGTCGAGACATACGAGGACGGTTGTTTTCGGGTAGGGGTCGTGAGGGTTTTTTCTCTGGCTTTCCCGGGCCGGTTGGTCGAATGTGTCTCTCAGGTTCTTTTACAGGAGGTCGGCCTTGGGCCCTGGCGTATGAAGTCGCCATCTCAATGGCTTGTTCCAAAGTTAGTCCCGCGTGTTGCTTTAACCAGCGTTGGGTTGAATACGGGAGGGCCTCACGAAATTGCTCTAAATAGATCTTATTCATGACCTCTTCCATGTTGGCTTCATGTGGTTTAAGCCAGAGGTCAGCGGCTCCCTTTAGCTTGAAAAATAGTGTCTTTGGCAAATCACCTGGGGCACCACGTTCTTGGCGGAACTTTAACCTGTGGGTCTCGTCATCCACACCCAACCTATCCAGGACGTACTGTTTCACAACTTTCGAAGTTCAAAAAGAATGCCAAGGGGTCGTCTCCCGGTACGAATTTCTGCAGGGGGACCACTGTCCCGGGTGGATTGCTGGCCCTACCCTGTCCCAGGGTGACCAGAAGTTGGGCATGTCCCTCGGCGAGTTTTAATAGACTATCGGCTTGATTCTGGATTGCTGAAGTGAATACAGCACGATCCGCGTCGGCCTGACTAGAGGATTTCTCCACTGCCCACTCGAGTTTGGCCTGGCCCTCCTTCATCTGATGGATAAGGGCTTCCATCCTGTTTCGGATGTAAGGTGTTACCTGCTCCTATCTGGCTCGCCACTTGTCACAAGCGATACCCTCCAGGGGTAATGAGTCACGATACTCGGGATTAGGTGGGTCTGGTTTCTTTATTGTTCCAAGGTACAAGACACACTATAGGGGGTTGCTACAACGTCTTCCTGCTTGGCTCGCCTTCTCTTGGTAGGTGTCCCACTGGCTTAGGTTCCTTTCCGACTCTCCAGGGCGATATACCAAAGAAAACAAAAAAAACACGGGAACACACGTGAGATGAAGGACCTTCTAATGGTAGTGAAGTAGGGTAAGGGGAGTGAAGGGTCACCGGGGCTGCCACCACGTAGTACTAAAAAAAAATAGAAAAAGAATCTTCGTAGGTGAAGGTGAAGGGACAAGCGTGAAAGAACGTTACCGGTGTCCAAACACTCACGCCTCTGTGACCACCCCAACTCAAGCCTACCCCGTCCCTCCCCGTGGAAAAGCAAAACCCAGGACTCGGTCCCGTACCTTTCCCAGCCACGCTCCTCCGGGAACGTGGCGGGGCGAGTCGCGTCTCCGTTGGCCTCCTGGCTTCTTCGGATCCTCGTCCTCCGCTTCCTCGTTTTCTCGCCATCTCCTCCTCGTCCTTGCTCCTGTGCTTCCTCTCTCTCTCTCCGCTCCTGCTTCCTCCACCGGCTTTCGCGCTGTCTTGGTCTTCCGGGTTCTCTTTACAGGCCAACACGTCTCCGGATTGGACTGCTGTTGCTGACGTGGTTGTGACGGGCTCCTCCCACAGGGAAGTCCAGTTCGGGTTAAAGGGCCCGCTCTCGTCCTGTGGCCGGGGTGGAAACGAACAGACATTATCGTCTCCAGCCCGTTCCTCCTCCGGAGTGACCCTGCGACACTGCTACAAATAGAGAATACAGAGGGGACTCCTACCGGATCAGACACCAGAGAGTGGAAGACCAACAGGCGCCCATGCTGATGACGGAGCGTATCCTGCTCCGGGGTCTCCAGACCTGACTCTGTCACAATTGCTCAAGAGCGACAGGCGGTCCTGAAAAAACTATCTGAAGACTCAGGAACATGTCTGTCACTGTCAGGGCCCTTATTTGTGTTTTAGATTCCGACGGGGGTTGTCTGCCTGGGTCGGGGAGGTTTGGGAGCTTGTTCTTTAGAGGTATGAAGACCATAGTACCCATTCATTCTATTTCCACTGGACATGCTCAGTGTTTTCTCCGTCCCAGGGACATTGACTTGGTTAATTTTTTTGTTGTTTTTACTTTTTATATGGGGGTGCTCACAAAGACAATACATTCATTATGCGTGCTATCTACATTGGAGGGTAGGGGGATCTCCACTAAATTCATCGTGTGGAGTGATTCGAGGCCCATGGTCAGGGAGCACATGAACCCTACGGATATCTCACTCTAATGACACACAAGAAACTGAGGGTCGTCACTCGTAATGTGAAGGGACTCAAAAACCCAGTCAAGAGTTGGGCCATAGTCTCCTATTTGGATTGGATGAACATTGATATATACTTACTTCAGGACACACACCTGGTGGTGAGAGATTGGTATCACCCTAAGACCAAGAGCTTCCCTCAACAATATTTTTCCTCCATTTCGAAACAAATGACTGGGGTATCAAATCTGGTGGCTTGGTCCTTCCGGGAGAAAATGGGACCCACAATTGCAGAATTTAGAGGCAGATTGCTTGTCCACCGGGAACAGCTGAGTCCCCATTCGTTAAAAATAGGATCCTTAAATGCACCCAATTAGGGACCGAAAGGGTTTCTGTGGAGGGCAATGGCCGAAACTATGACAGCACTTGATAGGTTGGTCCTGCTTTGGGGCGACCTAAATCTGTTTTTTCTTAAAGATTTGGCTCGTTCGTGTGCAGGGATGGGTGGGTGGGAGTGGTATCATCAGATTGCACCCTCTTGTTGCAAGAGATCAGGTTGAGGGATCGGTAGTGTCATCCGCAAACGTGGGACTACACCTTTTTATTCACACGCACATAGATCCTATGCCCGTCATGATCATTTTCAGGGCTTTAGCGATCATCACCTAGCGGATTCGTCCTTTGAAATAGAACCCCGATTGCTCTCAGACCTCTCTGCTGTTTCTTTAGATATCAAACTGCTACAGGCAGACGGTAGCCCCTGGCCATTGCATCTCAGGGAAACCCTCCTGAAGAGACCAGCGGTGGTCCAGCAGATACAGAAGAAAACTACTGACTATCTTAGTGTCAATGATGGCTCAGACATTCCTGTTCGCTGGTGTAGGATGCTTTGTAAGCCGTTATCAGGGGAGAATTTAAAGCGATATCTACGGCAGATAATAAAATGCAAAGAGACAAAAGATGGCAACTACAACAATAGGTACAGGAGTTGGAGCGAATTCACCATCCTACTGGTGCCCCATGAATCTGCGTAATTTTGAAGCGGCAAGGAAACAACTGGCAGGGCTCGATCCCGATGGGGCTGTGTATTTGTTACTTTGCCTAAAGCACACTTTCTATGTGGGGGGAATAAATGTGGAAGGCTGCTGGCTAACAAACTACAGGTGTAGACTCCCTATTAACGAATAAGGGAGCTTTTATAGAGGGTGATGGTCCCATCACTTCTACCTTCTGTGATTTTTATAAAGACATTTATTCGGAGCAAGCTCTGCTTGTGGAGAACCCTACCCTCTACCTCCAGCGTTCGAGCACAACTCGCCTGACTGGGGACCAGGCATCTGAACTAGACATTCCGATCCAAATACAAGTAATTTCGATCATATCGAGACAAAAGCTTCTAAAATCCCAAGGACCAGACGTTCAAGCGATCTTTTACAAAACCTTCTGTGCTTTTCTAGCCCTCCTCTTCACTATGCTCTTTAACTCGATCATAGGACCTCACAGGACCTGGCACAGTTCCACCCTCAATAATGGAGGCGTTGATCATGGTCATCCCCAAGCCTGGCAAAGACAAGCGCCAATAGGCGTATAGGCGTATTTCGCTGATGAATGTCGACGCCAAACTGTTTACTGGTATTCTGGCAGCTCGCCTTACCCCCCCTAATGCTGGGACTGGTAGCGCCAGACGAGGCGGGCTTTATCTCTAAGAGGCATTGCGCTGATAACACCAAGAGGATCCTTCATCTCATAGATAAAGCTAGCTGCACCAATAGAGAGATCATGTTAGTCTTTATCAACGCCGAGAAGGCGTTTGATCGCGTCCACTGGCCCTTTCTGGCTAGGGTGCTGGCTCACTTTGGTTTTGGGGAGAAGTTTTGCTCCTGGATACTGAGCAATTATGGGAATCCAAGGGCGACAGTCAGGTTTAATGGCAGCGATTTCCTATATGCTGGGGCACAAGACAGGGGTGCCCACTATAGCCCCTGTTATTTGCGCTCTAAATGGAGCCATTCACCCAGAGGGTAAGAGATCACCCCAAGATCACCAGGGTAAGATTTGGTGGGTAGGAATACCTCATAAGCTGATATGCTGACTATGTTATAGTAGTGCTAGACAACCCCAGTGAGGCATTGCTGTTCTTCATAGAGGAGACGAGAGTTTAGGGAGGCTTCGGGCTTCCGCATGAATCTCAATAAATCTCAGGCCCTTAATCTCTCAGTTCCATTCAGGACTGTGGCTCATCTAGCCCAAGAATAGCCCTTACAATGGACAACTGGCTCTATTCCCTATCTGGAATCAACACTGGAGGTTATTACCAAACTCAGTTACCAAGCCCTTTTTCAGCAGGTGAGGGCTAACCTGGCCCGCTGGAAGCTATAGCCCCTTTCCTTACTCGTTCGTGTTGCAGCCCAGAAAATGACTGTTCTATTGAGGATTCTTTTCCTATTTCAAACCCTTCCTCCGCAGCCTCCCTCCAGGACGATACAATCCTTGCAAGAAGCCATACTGCACTTTGTTTGGGTGGATAGACATCCCTGTATGAGACGGGAGCCTAGCTGGCGCACTCCAGCCGAGGAGGGACTGGGGATTCCATGTTTGATCCATTATTACCACGTGACACAGCTCCCATATTTAGTCGACTGGTCTAGGGTGGAATCAGAGAAGCCCTGGTTATTCATGGACCGGGCAGTTCCTGGCACTTCGCTATGGAAAATCCGGTTCTTGCCGCAAACACATAGGCTGTCTGGCCTTTATATATCCGATCACTAGATTGACCCTGAAGGTTTGGGTGGATAAGTGGTGTGTAAGAGACTCTCATCATTCCCCTCCCCTCTAACTCTGGTGTTGGGAAATCTAGACATCACACCGGGACTGGACAGCGCCTAGTTCCGGGAGTGGCAGGGCACTGTCTGTCACTCTATTGGGCAACTTTTTTTGAATGAGGAGGGACCCATCTCATTTGATAGACTGCGGGAGGATTTCGCTTTTCCAGAGAGGGAGAGGTTCCACTACTCACAGATTAGGCATAGGCTCATGCAAAAAAAGCAGCACAAAGACACGTAAGGAACTTCAAAAGATGGCTCCCCATCAAACACACGGACAAAAACCTTATTACAAAGTTGTATAGCATGCTGCTCAGAGAGGAACTGGGAGCGAGTTCCGGGCACAGATCCCCTGGCTGGAGGAGCTGGTTTGACAACTGACCCCCTAAGAATGGCAGGACATATATTCTAGGGAACGACACGGAACCCGCAATACAGCCAGCATAGAAACCGCCACTACAATTGTTACCTGTTGGTACTTGACCCCCGCTTGCATAGAAGCAACTAGGCATGCAGGGCTGAATGCTGGAGGTGATGTGGATCCCCTGGAACACTTCTACATATTCTATGGGAATGCCCCAAGCTAGCACGATTTTGGTAAGAGATTGTAACTGATGTAGATACACATTGTAACACCCAACTCCCCCGATTTCCAGCCTACACCATTCTGGGGCTACGCAAATGCACTTATATACCAACTCAAATCCATCATGAGGCTGCCACATTAGTTTAGCAATTGGGGCGGCACATCAGGCAATTCTGGCACATTGGGGAACAGAGAGGCAACTGACACACCTGGAATGGCTCCATCGTATCTGGCATGTGCATGGGATGGAGAAACTTACTTTGACAATAACCATGCAGAGGGGACTCCTACTGGCAGCTGTGGCAACCATACAGAGCGCTTCTCTCTCAGGAATTTGTAGAACTGATCTGTCCCCGCTATCTGAGACTGCTCCGGTTGCTGGAGCAAGAGCCGGCAACGAAAGAGGAGACCCCCTCAATGCTGTTTACCACTTTTCTATTGCTCTTATCTCTAATGCCTGTGACTTTGTTGTGAGCACATCTGGAGGAGAGGGTGGGGAGGGAGGTTTGTTGTGGGAGTTAAGTTGTTGCATTATTGTCATAAGAAACACCATCAAGAGTGCTACAGCGGCCACACTGGTTGCTCATGTTATGCTCATGTTTTGCAACAATAAAAACAAGTTTGAAACATAAAAGATAGATATCTTGTTAAGATTCCTGGTCCCTAAGGGAGTGGCATGGCCCTAGGCACTCAACCATAGAAGTGGTGTAAAAACATGATCTCCAGATTGCTCAATTGCTTCTATTGTCACTCATCCCGACGCTCAAATATCCAAGGTGTCCACTTGAATGGAAGGGAATTTTCATTGCACTCACAGTAATGACCCTGATGCACAAATCTGCCCACTACTTAGCTGCATTTCTCTATTTAAGGGTAAGAACTTCCTGATATCAGTGATTCATTTACCAATCCTTTAAGCCAAGGCATTTTGTGTAGAGGGGGCCTTTGTACTTTGAAAGTGGCCCAAGGCCTCCTATTCTGCAATTCTCTTTCTCGTTACAAAATTGATATTACTTGATAAGTTCTTAAGCGAATGATGTGTTCTTGATTCATCCTCTCCCCACTACTACACAGAGCTCAGATCTTGTGCAATGGCCTTTAATTAATTAGCCTTTGTGCAATTTCATAAATTGGCAACTATTTTCTTGTTTACTCTTTGTTGTTTATTAGCTGGATGCTGTGCTCTTCACACAGGCCAAAGGCAGATTCAGCGAGGTAGATCACATGCTTGCTTCAAATAGTTTACCTGCCTGACTTTTTCGATGTCTTCTCGGCCGTAGGCCACCATGGCCCTGTTCTCCAAGTTCAAGAATGTAGGCTCATGCACACCTTCAGATTTGTTCTCGGTGTGGTGTTTACACTAGCTGGCTATTTCACCTCTTCCTTGTTTACCTGCTCGTGGCTGCATGCTTATCTGTAGTCCAGATCCGGGTCTTCCGTTGTCTGAGATAAGGGCAACTATTTCTGGAAGCCACAATCTCACCCCACATTGGAATATATGGTAGGCAAGTGCTCTGGAGAATCTGCCACCTTCGCAGGAAGGAAAATCCAAAGGCGCAAATAAACGTCCTTGTTAATGGAGTCTTCACAAGGATGGAAGAAACAGGAGTCAAAAGTTCAGGTAAGGAAGTCCCAAGATTGAAGAGTCTGATCAGTAAGAGGAAGGATCGTGGAAACAAATGACGGAACACTGCTTTGTAGCAACGCACACACCAATGAGACTCAGGTCTTTAAATAGTAAACGAACAGGATAAGGAGATAACAGCAAACACCACATGAAAGAAAACATAATGGATTGGGAATGACAGGACGAAATCAAGGGAGAAACAGCCATGGTGGAAAAGAAAAGAGAACAAAAATCTGAAGTGATCTAGCCGCGGAGTCGCTTTAAAAGACAGCTCCAAGCCTTCAGGCAGGTGACTGCCATTTTGGAGTTGAAGACAGAAGGAGCAGCAGCCAAGAGCATGAGAGGAAACGGACCCAGGTGTGAGACTCTCCCAGCCCACAGCTGTGGGCTTCGTACTAAGTCTTGTGGGCCCCAAGAACCGCAGAATCCCACAAAGTACCTCAGTTCTCTGGTAACCAAGGGGCCTAGTGTCAAGGGCGCTAACCTGTATGTTCATCTGAATGGCTGGAATGATGGCCAATCACTCCCCCAAACAAGGTATGCCCAACCTCTGGATCACAGTGAGAATGTCACAGCACGTGCTTTATGTTCGTCCTGTACACCACCATTGTCCTCAGTACCTTTATTGTGACTGCCCCGCGCCCCCGCTGCCCTCCCTTTGGCGCATTATTTATACAACATTATATCTGACCCCTAAGCACGCCCTCCACATCCCTTGAAATGCCAGTATCTTTAGATTCTTTCTTCTAAAATAGCACAGTCATTCCCCCTCTTCATATCCAGAATGACCTCCTTTAATTCCTGCAACAATGGTGACGTGATATCTCGCCCGCCTACTTTCGGTGGCCATCTTGGGGCGTGGTCTATAAAGACCGCACCATAGGCCTCAACACTCACTTGGCTTTGAAGACCTACCTGTAGAAGGTTCTCTGGTCCCCGCCCCCCGACGATTCTGCATCCCCAGTGGCCCGATCTCGACCTGCTGCATCTTCTGACTCCACCAGCGGCTCTCTGCCTCTTGAAGAAAAGATAAGTGATTAGTCAAGCATCAGGGTTCGTGCTTGGCGCATCGCATCACTACAAAGTCAGTGCTCTGCACCTTTAGAATATTGCATAGTAGAATACAAGCAAATAGCAATTGGATCACACAGCGGACTGATTACAGAAAAGACTTTGAGCAGTCATTGAACATAGTCATTTCCAAACTATGACAGAATAGGTTTTATGCATCACAGAACGCTCTAACTTATTAGCAAATAGGTTTTGGGTCACAGAGTGATTTCACCAATGAGAAAATAGGTTCTGTTGAACATTGAGTACCTTTATGCCCACTGAATAATAACCTATGATGCAATAGGTTTGATCCCTTTCGACGTGATTTAAACCAGTGTTGATGGTGAGTGTTGTGGATAACCGTGGGTAGACCAAGTGTATGATGGTGGATTACAATATATTACATTTAGCTTGTATGTAATACTATTGTCCTTTTATCTCCTGCAAAGGTGCATATCCCTCGACAGCAGCCGAGGTGTAGCATTTCCAAGCCAGACCATGACACAAAGCAGGTGGTTAGGTAACAATTCATACAGCAGACCGGTGGATTCTAACCTCTTCTTCCGTTTCTCCAACTTCCATTTCCCTCTTCCCCTGAAGGCTGATCACCCGCACTTGTGCCTATTCGAGAGCCTGAACGTGAGTTGGAGGTTTGCTCTTCTTTCCAGCGGAACCTCGATTTCAGGTGAGTAGTTCCTGGTGCATGACAGAGAACAGCGATTCAAAACATATCTGGGTATGAGTGGTGGGGTGATGAAGGTGATTTTCAGAATTCTGATTCTTTTGATCGGGGAGATGTTTGGTCCTGGCAGTTGTAAATACTATGTCAGGACCGTAGGCAACGATTACGCAGTTCTTTCTTCACTTTATTACTGTCTGCAGTCATATTAAGAACTATGGGCTAGATGAACGACCATTTGTTTTGCGACTCACAAATTGGGAAAAATTGTGAGTCACCTAAGCAAATGTACAACAGTGTCAGAGACACTGTTAGCGATTCCCAATGGGGTCGCAAAATGCGAGGCTCATGAATATTAATGAGCCACTCGCAATTTGCAGTCAAAACATTCACACATAGGGCTGCGAGACACACTTAGGAAGGGATGTCCTTGGAACGCCCCTTCCTAATTGCGAGTCGCTAAACATTATTTTGCGAGTCGCAATTTTTTGGGACTCTCAAAATAGTGTTTGTACATGGCCCACAGTGATTTTGCATGCGCAAATGGGTTGCAAACCCGTTTGCGCATTCAAAATCAAGTCGTACATCTAGCCCTATAACCACAAAACGAACTACATTTCCCATGAACCATTGGGAAAAGCAAAGAACTTGAATCCAGCCAATCAGCAGTCAGGATCTTCCTATATACTCCTGTGGAGACGCTCCTGCCTCCTCTTTCTTTGGTGCTTCAGCAGCCAACAGATAAATGTTACCGGCCTTAGTGCCAATTGTTTTGTGATTTCTTGTATGCTGTGCAATGCTGGGGCTTAACGTTGGTGCTCAGTCACTGTATTCTTTACAGTGCGGCTGCGGAAATGCTTAGACGCTCTTTCGCGGCCGCCGCAGTGTAAGATTGTACCATAGTGAGGCAGAAGGGGGCTCCAGGCGTGGTGTGGTCCACCGACCGCTAGAGGGCGCCACAACCCTGATTACATCGCGCCCAGCGCATCTGATAAAGACATCTAGCCGCAGATTCCTTACCTCTGACCCTCCAGGCATAAGGCTGTATCCGGAACATTTTTCTTAGCAGTATCCTACGCTCCGGTAGGTGACGTCATTCGACTCCGCGTGACAGCTTCTTCGTCGTGTTTGTCGTCATCGTGACATCCGCATTGTTCATATAACCTCCACTCTGGCGCTCTAATGTCCGTTCTTTTCTTTCCACGCCAGCCAGCGCCAATCCGTTTGACAGAATTTTTTCGCCTCTTTTGTGGACTTCGTTGGTGTGTTTAGGTATGTCGAGCAAGCAGGCTTCGGAGTTCAAGCCATGTGGCGCCTGTCACAGCGCTATGTCGGCCACGGACCCCCATTTAGTATGTCACTGGTGCCTGGACCGCAACCACGACTCAAAGTCACTCTCCAACTGCTGGGCCATGGTGCCGAAGGCTTTGAGGGAGCGGTCCCTAAAGTTACTTACGGTCCAGCACCGCAGAGGTCACCTTGTCGGTCTCGATCCCGGCCCAGGTCTCGGTTGAGAGGAAGGTCCAAGCACCGCTCCAGTGAATCGAAATCCTCTTCGTCAACGTTGTTGAAGTCAGGTAAGAGGCAGCACAAGAAGTCGAAGGTCGAATTGTGTAATTGATATCCTGATACTAATGCCATTGTTTCTATGCATGAGGTTCACCTCTATATTGGTATATTTAGCCATGGCCTCCTGGATCGGAATTGTACATCTGTTTTCCGAGGGGCAGATTAATCTAAACAAGAATGAAGGCTAGGATTGTCAGCTTTTGTCGCAGGAAGAAGGAGAAGGAAGGAGCGTCTTCACAGGAGTATAAAGGGAGATCCTGACTGCTGTTTGGCTGGACTCAAGTTTTTTTCTCAGAGGTTTATGAGAAATGTAGTTTGTTTTGTTATTATGGTTCTTAATATGGCTGCTGTCAGTAATAAAGTGAAGAAAGAACAGCGTGTGCTTAATAGAATTGAGACTTTCTGTTATGATAGCCAGGAAACGTGTCATTCACCCTTCTTGTTATTCACCAAATTCCTCTTTCATCGCTTAATAAACTTCAGAACTTCTCTCTCCAATAGAAATTTCAGTTTGGTCCGTTGATTTCTGGCCTTCTTCTGAAGGATTGCCAAAATAAGAATTCTCACTCTTTTCCTCCAGTGGAGCCTCTTGCTATTTGTAGCTCTTTTCTTAGCTGAGTTGGTTTGAGTTAAAAAAATCATGCAAGACCCCTTACTCACTTGCCTGCTATGTGGACTTTTCTTTATCAACTTGTCACTTGAGTGCACTTCCTTGGTGCAAGTTCATTGTTCAGCACTGCTGTCATAATAGCTGGTTCACAGGGATGAATGGGGTGTTTTCATGTTAATGTGTCTGCTACTTGCAGATTGTATGCCAACCAGTTACTTGTGACATTTCTGCCCATTCTTATTTTGACCTCCTGCTCAGCCCATGCCCACTGCTACCTTTAATAGCACGGTGAGCTCACCATCAGGGGAGTCACAATCATTAGCTGGTGTTCTTCAAGTTTGTTCCCCTGTGTCACCAAATCCACTGCCATATTGGCCCACCCCATGTGGGCTGACTCAAGTTCATCTGTTCTTCAGCTTGCAAGCAGCAACTGTGCCACACAGCACTTCATTGCTTTATTCATTTTGACATTTAGCGCAATGTGTTTCATCAACCAGTTCTTTCTTTGCTAGTACAACCACAGTCTCTTCTGACAACTTTATTGTCTATCCTAACAGCAGTAGGCCATCTTGCTACCATAATAGTAACACCTTTGCATTTATCACAGCCTTTAACTGCACTTGTTTCAACAACACCTCTTCAACTGTGACTTCTTTTATGTCCGAGACAGGCACATCTGTTAACTCTGTTGTCTTCGTAGTCATCTCTATCACAAATAAATATTATAATAAATTACTGCTTAATCTTGCTCCAGCGGTGAGGGTATAGTGAAACAGCGCACTAGTTGATTAAATACATTGAAAAAATGTTGGTGCTCCCTCTTCGTGGTTCACCGCATAACAACCACCCTAAATTGCACAATAATCTTCAAAGAGGAGGAGCGCCAATATTTGATTGAGTAACAATTAGAAGTTGTGATCCATATAATAATAAGTCCTCAAACAATTTAATTCCATTAGAAAGATCCTCTTCTTTATTTGATGATCCAACAAAAGTTCATTAGAAACATATTCTAGAAGGTTTTTCTCGACCAAAATTTACATTCCAATATTTGGATCATGTGAGAAGTTGGCCTGGCATATGCTGTTCCTAGCTATAGGGACACCTTGCACCAGTCCAATTCGACTCTTATTGATGATAGGTTTAAGACAACCTTTAAAGAAAGCTATCCTTGTGGTAGCTGTGGAGAGCAGCCTTCAGGCTAAGTCTTGAAGAAGTGTTAAGCTTATTGTTTTACCATAATAACCTCTTGAATAACCAAATGAAAGAGTAGCCCACACAGGTGTATATATATATAAAATATATGTATTTATTCTAGACAGAATCCCACAGTCGCTTTATGTGACTAGTGGCAAAGTTACACTTCAACAAGCATTTATAAACACAATAAATAGCACAGAAATCAATGGGCCCCAGGGGGGGACCAAGCCATATATCAAAAAAGTGGTATAAGAACCACGACAATTCTACAGGCAATGCCTAGGGCATTCAGGATCGCTTGCTCCTTCAGAATCCACCCACAGTTACGAGGAAGGGGACCCACGGGAGACGCGTGCAGTGCAAAGAGCTGCTATCGGGATCTCAGTGGTAGCCTATGGAGAATGTCGCGGTTGGAAATAAACAGTTTAAAAATACTTCTAGCAGGAGTACAAAGTTAAAACTTTAGACTTAAGCTTTTGAGATGCCCCCAACCACGAGAGTACCGAGGTACCACTGTTACCTGCCCCAGGGAAGCCGGGTGCATAGGTCGTTTCTGCTGTCGGGTCGCGGGCTGATTTTCAATGGGAAAATAGTCAAAAGTTCTGCTAGCCAAAAGCGTCGATGATGCCGTGAAGATCAAAGATGTGAAGAATGTAGAGAAGAACCTGAAAGCAGAGGGGACAGAGTCTGGGTCACGGCAAAGTGACCAGGGGGCTCAAAGCAAAGAGCCCTTCGATGTCGGGTGCTTCAGGTGGAAAGTGGTGTAGCTTGGATCTGCAGCCACGGGCTCCGGGAGGCTTCAAGGAAGGCCAGCTTCAGGAGGGTGACTGTCCCACGTCGGATGAGGGTCGCTGCGGTATTAGTGTCCGGAATGGATCCACTAAGCCTTGGCAACCGCAACCCATGAAGAATGAACAAATCTGCTACAGTGCAGACCCACAAGGTCTGGGAGAGGTCTCCTTCAAGGAGACTGTAGAGCAGGTCTGGAGCAACCAGGGGAACTCTTGTTTTCAAAGATAGACTTCCGCTAGGGCCCACAAGTTGAGAGACAAGGGACCGCGGGAGGCGGCAATTTGGCGTGCGTAAAAGGGCACCCACGGGCCACCGGAGGGGGCTAGGGTGCTGGTCTTTGGCACAATTGCTGTAGAGTGGTTGGCTCAAAAACGGACCAAAGCACAACTTCCCCACTAGTCAGGGTCGTGTACTATGCAAGAGGTGGCCGGTGTCCTGGGGTATTGGGGATCTCGGCACCCACGCGGTCCACGGTGCCCAAACTCGTTGAGCACACTCACTGGTCTCTGGGATGCGCTGGAAACCCACCTCAAGGGTGCTGGAAGTCGTCGAAGTCCGTTGGAGCAGCGATGTTCCAACCGGGTCACTTGCAGTGTTTCAGGTGCCTGCCAAGCAGGGGGATAACTCCTTTATCCCAAGGGAGATTTCTTCAGTCAGCTGGGCAGCAGCTCGTCGAAGGTCGGTTCTGTGAAGTTCCAAATTAATCTGAGGCTCCGGGGCCACGTTATTCACCTTTATCCCCAAGATTAGGGGAGTGTCCAGAGTAGTGTCCACCAATGAGTGGTGAGGCGGGAAAGGGTGGCTACACCCTCTCCCCTTTGTGTGTTTCCCGCCTGGGTGAGGGGCAGGATGCCCCTGAACCGGTTCCAAGCGGTGTATGCAGAATTAGGTCTCTGCAGCTGCCTACGTGTTGGTGCACCCACCCTGTTCCAATCCACATCATCCTGTCTGGGGAGATGCTAGCACCTCCCTGCCACAGGAGCCCTATTGTCCAGCCAGCAACAGCCAGCCAGGGTCGTGTAGGTGGCGGGCAGTAGCCATTTTGTGTAACTTGTGCACTTTTAAATTGGTGTCTAAATTCTACCGCTTTTCCCATATCGCCCCTCTAGCAGGGGGTAGTCGTACCCTCATGCCCATGGCTGGACTGGGGGTATGATTCCTACATGTTTGACACCAAACACGATATGGTTCTGTGTAGCCATTCTCGAGTTATTGCGGTATTGCGATAGACTTATAATGCGGTTAAGAGTATATGGTATGGCTACACTACAAACAACCCAGTAACGATTTTACGAAGGTTGCAGAGAGTATATAGTATATATAAGTATATAAAAGAAGCTTGTAAAGCGCTCGAATACCTGAGGTGTCTTGGCGCTGTGGTGTGTATGGTCGGCAGAAGAACAAGATTAGTGCTAGATCTGGAAAAGGTGATGTTTCAACCTCTTTCTAAAAAGGGCATAATTGGGTTGCAGTCGCATCTCCACCGGCAGGTGATTCCATAGTCTTGCTGCACACGTGCCAAAGGAGCGACCGCCCCATCTTGCAAATTTAAATCTGGAGGTGCAGATAAAACCTAGATTAGCAGACCGCAAAGCACGAGGCGGAAGGTAGGGTCTGAATCTGTCACTTCCGTCGTTCGCGCCACCTCCAAAATGGGCCCGGTGAACTAGACAGAGAGCCTTAAACTCGATCCTCTGTTGGATCGGAAGCCAGTGCAAAGATTTCCTGCCTTCGGAGTTTGGGGAACCCCTAGGCAGATTCAGAATGACCTGAACCGCAGCATTTTGCAAGGACTGGATTTTTCCCACCTGAAACTTATCAATCCCCAAAAGCATGGCGTTGCAATAGTTTAGTTTAGACATAAATAAAGCAGCCATCACAGTCTTCTGGAGCGCCAAAGGGATGTACAGAAGAATTTTTCGCAGGGTTTTTAAAAGAAAGAAACATGATGAAGTTAGGCTGTTGACCTGGGCAGACATATCTAGTTTATCATCGAAAAGCACACCCAGGTTCCTTACCTTAGTGACCAGGAGGGGACACTGCCCAGCCTCCGCAGGCCACCAGAGGGAATTCCAAATTGAAGGACCTTTCCCAAACTCCATCATTTCAGTCTTGTCAGTATTAATTTTTAAAAAGCTCAGGCGCATCCAGTTCATCACGTCGACCAAACAAGTGTGAAACTTAGCCGCTGTTTGGTCAGGGTGATCCACAGTTGATATCACTAACTGTGAATCGTCTGCATATGACACCAGCATAAAGCCATGTTTCCTGACCAAACTAGCCAGCGGTCTGACATAAATGTTGAAAAGGGTCGGAGACAGGGCCGACCCTTGTGGGACCCCGCAAGGTAGGGAAAAATTGGCCGAATGTAGTCCGGCCCATTGTAAGCTTTGTGTACGATTGTTCAAAAAAGACTTAAGAAGGGCCAAAGCCCGGTCCACAATCCCAACCCCCTTTAGACGCTGCAGCAACACCTCATGGTTGCCAGTATCGAACGCAGCGGACAGATCCAGAAGGACGAGCACCGCTCGTCCCCCTCCATCCACTGCTGCTCGAATGCCGTCAGCTGCGGTCAAAAGAGTCGATTCCGTGGAATGTCTAGGTCGAAAGCCATGCTGAGACCTATCCAGTATGGCATTCTTATCCAGATACTCCATCAGACTCTGGTTAATGGCCTTCTCAGCAATCTTAGCCACAAGAGGAAGGCCAGAGATAGGACGGTAGCTAGCAAATTCAGAAGGGTCGAGCGTGGACTTCTTCAGAAGGGGTTTTACACTCGCTGTTTTCCAAGTGCCTGGATAAGATCCAGCGGCTAGTACCTGATTAATCAAAGCTGTGAGAGTGGGTATGATCTTATCGGCAGCCTGATGTAGAATATAGGGAGGGCAAGGCTCTGAGGCGGCTCCCGATTTCAAGGAGCCTAATATTGTCTTAAGCTGGTCTCTAGATAAGGGAGGAATATCTGACAGGCTGCAACTAAGTGTCCCCTGTGAAGGAGACGAGAATGCCACAGTTTTTAACAGATCGTCATAGATGGTGGTAACCTTGGTCTGAAAGAAATTGGCCAGCTGATCACAGAACAACTGATCCGGACAAAACCGGTTTGTCTGCTGGGGATTCGCCAAAAACGCTACCGTTTTAAATAGTTCCCTAGATGAATGCCCTGCCTCCGAGATTTTCCGAGAGAAATAATCCCTATTAGCATTCTGGATGGCAAGCTTATAGTTGGATAGCGCCTGACAGTAACCTTGCTTGCAAATCCTGTCATAGCTTACTCTCCATAACCGTTCCTGCCGCCTACATTCCACCTTGAGACGTTTCAACTCCGGCCCATACCAAAGAGCACCAGGTGGACGTCGGTTCTGGGTGGCTACCTGGAGAGGGGCGACCTGGTTAACAGCATTAGTAATCCAGTCCGTAAATTGAGCAGTAGCTGTGTCATTATTAGTGTCAAGGGTGGGGGGGTAACCCAGCGCCTCGGAAAGAGATGAGTGTGTAACTTTGCTCCATCTTCTAAACATAATCCTGATAGGTCTCTGCGGACCCCCAGTGGGTCTGGTCTTAACACCCACACTGAAAAACACAGCCCGATGGTCAGTCCATGGGAGAGCTTCCGTCCTAAGATATAGGAAGTCTGGATGGCTGGAGAATAAACCATCTAGCTTGTGTCCCCCAATGTGGGTTGGATCGAAAACCAGCTGCTGGAGCCCATATCCCTCCATACTATCAAGCAATCTAGCAGTATCCGAATTTTCCTTGGCCTCCAGATGGAAATTTATGTCCCCAAGGATAATATAAGACTCAAACTTAGTGCAGGACTCTAAGTATTTTTGCAATGCACCCAGAAATGCGGCCCGTGGGCCAGGTGGTCTATAGACCAGAAGCCCATTGGAGACAGTTGTGTCCTTTAAAAATATACTGAACTGTACTGCTTCTGCGTACAAATTTTCAACCGCCTCGATCTGTACCTTCAGATGATCTCTATAGATAATAGCTAGGCCGCCCCCTCTGCCATCCTGTCTGTCCAGACATTGTAACGCATAGCCTGGGGGCAGAGCCATATTCCAGTCAGGACAGGAGGCCACATTGGTCCATGTTTCCGTGATAAAAGCAAAATCAGGAGAATGAGCCGTCAACAACAATTCCAATTCTACTTTATGCTTGGTCATGGAACGTGCATTTAGGAGAAGACCCAACAAGTGGTTCCCTAAATTTGCTGGAAGAGCTGGGATTGGGGGTAGAGTCTGCATGTTATAAGGATCAGCCTGCGGTCCAACCCCCGCCCTCTTCCATTCCCCAGTCCTACGGGAGGTGATACTCAGGTCTGCTCCATCATTAATGGCCTCCTTGGCCACAGAGTAACAACACCCTGGGCACACATACTTATGTATATCATCATGCCAAAGCAGAGGGGCACACTGAGTATGTGTCCTCACCTTTAAATCCAGCAACATCCCGCGAGTGTACTGTAAAACATGCTTAACGACCAAAGGCCTGGCTTCTGGCGTGTCCCGGGCGCAGACGGGCTTACCTTTGACGCGCCTTTGGCGCGCTGCCGGCACGTTTGCTGCGCGCTTGCGCCAGCGTGCATAATATAGGCAGCAGAGGCTGGTAACTAGACTGCTAACTTCCCCGGAAGGAGGTGGGCGGGCCCGCTCGCACGGACGGGCCCCGCGCACCAGAGGAGTGGAGCCGGGAGAAGTGCTCCGAGGGACAGAGGTGAAAAAACGGTACGTTTTAAAAGCCCAGAGTCTTTACAAACAGTATCTGCAATGTTAAAAACTTAACTAAAGATTAAAACAGCACACTCCAGTCACGTTAGCAATATAAATAAAGTGGTCACACAGCTGTTAAGAGAATTTCAGGGAGCACATTTCGCAGCCCGTACCCCACTCTCAAATGCTTTCTGCTGCTCTCAACACACGCTGCGCGCTTGCGCCAGCGTGCGTAATATAGGCAGCAGAGGCTGGTAACTAGACTGCTAACTTCCCCGGAAGGAGGTGGGCAGGCCCGCTCGCACGGACGGTCCCCGTGCACCAGAGGAGTGGAGCCGGGAGAAGTGCTCCGAGGGACAGAGGTGAAAAAAACGGTACGTTTTAAAAGCCCAGAGTCTTTACAAACAGTATCTGCAATGTTAAAAACTTAACTAAAGATTAAAACAGCACACTCCAGTCACGTTAGCAATATAAATAAAGTGGTCACACAGCTGTTCAGAGAATTTCAGGGAGCACATTTCGCAGCCCGTACCCCACTCTCAAATGCTCTCTGCTGCTCTCAACACACGCTGCGCGCTTGCGCCAGCGTGCGTAATATAGGCAGCAGAGGCTGGTAACTAGACTGCTAATGTAGGGGTCATGTAGGGGTCCCCCCTCACACATACCTCAGCACCCTGCCTTGTAGGATTTACCAAGGCCTGCTATAGGGGTGACCTATGAGAGTATATGTGTTGTAATGTGGTGGGATATAGGATACCTATACCCCTGTAAGGGGTGCTAGCACCACCTTACCCAGACTACAGTAGTGGTCTGGTGGTGTCAGTTTGTATGGCTGTCCCAGGGTTGCACAATAAGTGCTGCAGCCCTGGTAGGCCTACTGAGGGACCCATGCCCTGGGTACCTAGGGTACCATCTACAAGGGACTGTCAGGGCATCCTCAGCATCCAATTAGTTTGTACCTAGGGTACTTCACATCAGTTTTAGGGAGAAAGCAGATAGGCTGGGGTCCTGGATAGCAGGATCCCAGCCAGACTAGTCAAAAACCACTCAAATACCAGGCAAAAAGTTGGGGGCAACCATTAGTCAGATTCCACCTTCCTACAGATCAGATTACACTTTTTATGTCCGCTGACGCGTTGCGTCCTAAACGGACATCATCAGGGCAAAATTTATATTCAAATTGGCGGTATTTATCGGGGCGCGCTGATGGTGAACACACACGGAATGATGGAATTGTTGTTTTAAAAATTGAATAAGAGGACAGTTTAAGAATTGACGAAGTGAAGTTGGAATTGGGATATTGATTATTTCGCTTGAAGATATATACTTAAGGAACTGAATGCTGGACTAATTATATGAATATAAATTTTGCCCTGATGATGTCCGTTTAGGACGAAACGCGTCGGCTGACATAAAAAGTGTAATCTGATCCAAATATTGGAATGTAAATTTTGGTCGACAAAAACCTTCTGGAATAAGTTTCTATTGAACTTTTGTTGGATCATCAAATCATCAGGTCCCCAGGGACTATCTTTTTTTGGGGGGATCCGCCCCCCGGCAAAGGGCTAATCCTCCCCCACCCCCGGGCCCCAACAGATAAGAGGTGTTTAATTGCCCTGGTGGGAGGAGCGTAAAGCCCACTAGACACCTGGGAGTGTTTTATTACTACAATCTTTACCCCCCTCTGGGTACTGAAACATCCCCATATTTTTGGCCCGAAGGGAAATTTTGATTTTGGATGCTTTTTTATGCACATGAGTGGCAGAGTCCCAATATCGTCCTACTTCTTTGCTCAAAGGCTGCACTTTTTCGAGCTCGGGTCAGCTGCCACCTGGGGAAACCTACCAAACCCAGACATTTCTGAAAACTAGAAATCCTGGGGGAGTCTAGGATGGTATGCCTCGTTTGGATCCCACAAGATCCCAAAAGGTTTGTTTTACCCACAATGCCCTGCAAACCACAATTTTTGGTTAAAATTGCACATTTCCCATGCATTTCTGTGACATAAACTTTTGGAATCAGCAGGAATCCACAAAACTTCTACCACCCAGTGATCCACCACATGGCCTGATAAAAATGCTGCCCCACTTGTGGGCCTTGGCTTAGCGCCCTGAACAGACACAAATCAAACCAGGATCAATGAGAGTTGCTCCCCGAGATTCCTATTGACCGGGGTTTGATGTTTACCTGACACTTCCACTTGGCCCAGCCACACAAGTGAGATGACATTTTTGTGGGATCCACATGAATCATACCACCCTGGACTCCCCTGGGTGTCTAGTTTTCAGAAATGTTTAGGTTTGGCAGGTTTCCTGTCGATCCCAGGCCAACAAATGCCACTACCCCATTGCCAAATCAGATCATTTTTGTGACAGGAAATGTTGATGGCTCTACATTGTATTTTGCGGCCTTTCCTGTCCCACACAAGTGAGATACCATTAGTGTGTTTTTTAGTCGAATTTTGAGGTTTGCAAGGGATTCTGGGTAAAGCAACCTCATGAGAATCACGCAAGTCACCCCATTGTGGATTCCCCTAGGTGTCTATTTTTCAAAAATGTACAGCTTTGCTAGGTTTTGTTGCGCGAAAACTGAAATAAAGAAAGAGAAGACTTCTTTTGGCAAGACAAAGGTAGATTTACTCATCTCTGCCGGGAGAACAGCTGCCCTCGCAGAGGTAAACAGCTGAACTCAATTTGCTGTTTGCAGGCAGATGGTTATATAATTCAACATGTGATGACCTAAACACAGTTATCTAAAAAGCCAATAACAGGTCAAAGAATACCTTTCTAAATCATAAACTGCTACATCAACATCACATCACCTGTGTCCTTTAAACTATTAACCTTTCTTCGACATTCTCTAATCAGAAGTCTAACATGCTTTGAAAAAACATTAACTTCCCCTCAAGTGTGTGTGCTCGTTTACTACTCTGCCCCCAGTACGTCTTATCTGACTCGGTATACTCTTAACTGAAGTTACCTTTCACCAATTTTCTCACCAATATTCTCCAGGTCATGTTTCCATTATCTAGGAGAATGAGATATGTCATGTGCTTCTGTGCTGTGATCATAAACACTTCAAGGCTTCTTTAAACACATGTTTCCATTTAACTGAAACTTGCTGATTGTGCATTCTAATTTCTAGTGAATTCTCATCTATTTTGCCTCGCTGTAAAGCTGAGGCCTGGACTGTTCTTTAACCACGGATAGTTCTGCATCACTTTCTACTGATTTCTGTTGTAGTGAGATTTCTTAGTGTTTCATTTTCTCCTTAACATTCTCCACTCTAGTTGATATTTCAACTACTGTCTCTAATCATGGATCTGCACTTGGTAACAAATGATATGTATTGCCCTGAGGATCTACTATTTGCGTAGGTGGCCTAACTGTGAACATCCCTCCCACCTTTGTACTCATCTTCTTACAACAAGCTATAACTAATTGACTACCACAACATGGCAAGAGAAATGTCAATAAAGCATTAAACATTCTGACATCCAGAATGGTAGCCAACTAAAACACTCTTTAAACCATTCTTCTGGGGCACCTCCTTTATCCACCATTTTCCTTTGCAGATTGTGCAAAGTTTGCATGGCTACCGACAATGTTCCATTTGCCGCATCATTTGATGGTACGCCAACACAACAAGCAGTTCCTATCTTGGTGCATACTCCTCCTTCCATGCACATCATAAGATCAAGTACATAACAGGGCTGCATTATCATCATTCTTATGGCACACAACTCTTCATGGCATTGAATCCGTTTATAGTGGCATTAATCGCTTTCAGGAGTTTCCATCTAGTTATTTGTAACCATCAACCAGGTGCTTTTGCCTGAATGAATGGTAGAACACTTCAAAAGAACAACTTAGCATCATTGAACAACCAGTGTTTTCAGGGAACATCTTCCCAAGTGGTAGTACCATAATATTCTGCAGCTCTTCTCCAGTGATAATATAGTATAGTTGTTAAATGGCTCATAGGGTGATCATGTAGTCTTGAGATGTTAATTCACGGAATGACCAAGGCTGGTGTATGCAAAGTAACCAAGGAACAGAGGCCATTCCATTTAGGTGGCATTTGGGTTTATAACAGTTCTCTGCACTGACAATAATAGTCCATGAGGCTGGAGGTGCCCTCCTGCATGTCGCCGTTATCTATCGTGGTATTGCAGTTGATATTTTTCCCTACATTGTCGGTGCCATTTCTTCCGAAACATAAAGAAAAAGACATTAATCTCATGATTGTTTGCAGGCTCACTGTACTATCCATCCAAGTGTATTGCGCATTATTATCATCTCATACAGGTGCACACTTACCTACCGCATCCTGTCTAATATCAGTATCATTCCACAGGGATATGGCCCTACTCAATATCAGAATGCCATTGATTAGGGGCATAAACTGATCCAGTAATTCTGATTCGTGGCCTACGAACACAATCCGGGGATAAGGGGTTTACTAAGTAACTATCACATTTGGTGGGCGGGCGTGTCACTCCTAAAAAGCCTAAACCTAGAACCATTTCTATCCATTCTGCACTGTTAGGGCGACCTATTTTCTGTATTCATGCTATTTCATCCTAATGTCCTGCCTATCAGTAAGGTTATATAATACTTCTACATAGGGGTTGTATTTTGTGGTATTAACTAACAAATGTGATACCCTAACGTGTCTGCTGCATTCAGGACTTATTCCTACAGTGATAGAGGTGTAAGAGACATAAAGCTGTTTTAGGGGGTTCTTGTTTAGTCAAGTGTAATCTAGCTGATCCTGTGACGTGAGGTATCAATGAGCAAACAAAATATGATTTGTTGGTGCTTTCTAATCCTATTTCTCACATATGTTGATACCACATGTTACCGAACAGACTAGCATGAATATCATGAGACATATTGGCGCTGCGGCCAGGGCGACTTACTCTGGAATCGGGGGATCACGGTTCGATCCCTGGTGTCGGCGGCAGATCAGCCCAGCACCATGTGACTCTGGGCAATAGCTTGCTTAATCTTCCCAACGGCCCCCAGCGCCTAGAGACCCTTACGGGTGATTGTTCGCGCTTTACAAATGTGGATTATTATTATTATTATTACAAGTAGACAGTTTTCTTTGCAGGTGTGTGATATAGTAAGTAGAGCTTAAACATGCATCACTATATAAGAAAGCAACAACAGCGATAACAGTTTCAAAAGACAAAAAAGAAAACAAAAATGCATAACTTTCCATTTGTGAAATTCAAACATTGTCCCAAAACAGAGGTGGATGGGGGATCTTTACAGTCACAATCTTCTTCCACTCATCTTTTTCCATTTATTTCACTGGCAGTGCTTGGCGTGAAGCAGGGTTCATCTAAACATCTAATAGGTGAATCCATGGGTTTCTGCTGTTGACTTTGATGGCAGTAGGAGTGCTCGTCGTCACAGATAAAGGCCATCGAGCTTGGGATCTTTCCATTTCTGAACAAAGTTCCTGACAAAAACTTGATCTCTGATTTGCACAGCTGGGAGGTCGACCTCGGCACATGGCGCACTTCTCCTGTCTTCTGGTTGCCTGTTTGGAAATGAACTTTGCAGACTTCGTTAATTCAGAGAGATAGACATGCATTTCATCATTCAAAATTTCAGCTGTACTTTTTCCCCTGCACCTTATATCTAGTGCCAGGTATTTGCGTATTCATGAATCTTCCTGTCACTGTCTTATTGGAAGTTAGGTGGTGATCGGAACTAGGTGTGTTACCTAAGGGAGAATAGTGCTAATGGTAAACAATACAACTAAGTTTTGTGCAACGTGGCGCATAGCTTGCTCATCTTATTTTTCAGCAAGCCATAAAGGCGCTCAACTATGCTATTACTCTGGGGATGACAAACAGAAGATAATTTATGTTTTATCCATAGCATTGTTGTGAGATGTTTAAAAATAGCATTGACAAAGTGTGTGCCATTATCAAATATTATCCTGTCTGGAATTACACAACGGGGAATCACCACACCAATCGGAAAAGTAGCAGCTGCCTTAGCATCACAGTGGACACAAGATCCTGCTACAACCCCTCGAGGGAAAAAGGACAAACCACAACTAAGAGGTAATGAAAGTTGCTGCATCAATAGATCATGTTGATAAAATCAATGTGAAGAGCCTTAAAAAGACCTTGTGGTCGTGGTATGGTAGAATTTATTATCTTTAATGTGGGGTTTGGAGAAAATTGTTGGCAAATAGTACGATTAGGAATGTAAATAGTAAGAATATCATGCAAGTTAGGAACAAACCAATCTTGTATTTGCATAGACAAGTAATCTCTCGAGACGTGAGCTGAAAACGGCAATTGATCAAGAGGTAACCTGAGTAAAGCCTGAGGCATCACTGGTTTACCTGTAGATATTTGTCTATAGATCAAATCATCCCCTGACTGGGAGCACCCTCTACTCTCCCATAATTGTTTCTAATGTAATGGAGCAACTTCCTGTAGTTCTGTAAGATGTCAATGTGCTGTCTCAGCATAATGAGATGCAATAGTTTCTGTGGTAGTGTTTGACTCAAGCTCACGCCGGGAGGCAGCCTGGGCCACTAAAACCAGAATATGTTGTGAACCTGTTGGCACAGATGGGGATGTGAGCCTAGCTGCGTCTTTAAGTGCCCAATCTGCTAATGCATTTCCCCAATAAATCAATCAGGGTTTTGTATAGCGCAGCTACTCACCCATGAAGGTCTCAAGGCACTGGGGGGAGGGGCTGCTGGTCAGACTGGGTGGAGGATCAATCGAAAAACCAGGTATTGAGGTCCTTCTTGAATTGGGTCAGTGACGCAGATTGCCTGAGGTGGAGGGGCAGAGTGTTCCAGGTCTTGGTGGTGAGGTAGGAAAATGACCTTCCTCCGGTTTGGGTCTTGTGGATCCTGGGGACGGAGTCAAGGGCGAGTTGAGAGGATCTTAGTTGTCTGGCAGGTACGTGGAATGTGAGGCAGTGGTCCAGGTATGCTGGTCCTTTGTCGTGTAGAGCTTTGTAGGCGTGAGTGAGGAGCTTGAAAGTGATTCTCTTGTTGACTGGGAGCCAGTGTAGTTGTAGGAGGTGTTGTGTAGTGTGGCTGTGGCTGGTGATGTCGAGTACCAGTCTGACTACGGCATTTTGGACGTTCTGTAGTTACTTGAGCTGTTTCTGGGTGACGCCGGCATGGAGTGCATTGTCTTAGTCGAGTCTGCTGGTGATGAGTGCGTGGGTGACCGTCTTTCTGGATTCTGTGGGGATCCAACTGAATGTCTTTCAAAGCAGGTAGAGCGTGTGGAAGCAGGCTGAGGAAACTGCATTTATTTATTTGTCTTGTTAAGCACCCGAATCACCCCCGAAGGGGTATCCTCTTGCTATGGGAGTGCTACAGAGTCACAAAGGGGTTCAGAAGATTTCGGTTTTAAGAAACCTGCGAATTGCAGATAGTTGGTGTATTCGCGGAGGTGTAAGGGAAGTTGATTCCAGTAAAAGGAGGCTAAATGATAGAAGGCTTTCCCACCTATGCGAGATTTCTTTACACGAGGTACCATGAGGAGCGATTTAGAGCCAGAACGGAGAGTTTTGGAAGGCTGGTATCATATGAGTCTATCTGCGAGATAGCTGGGGGCGTTGCCGTGTACTGCCTTGTGCACTATGCAGCAGGTCTTAAAATGGATCCGCTTGGGGACGGGCAGAAGGTGTAGTCCCAGGAGCAGCGGCAAGGAGGCGGTCCTGGCAGGAGCATTGAAAACTAGGCGGGCCGCGGTGTTTTGGATCAACTGGAGTCTGTTAAGAGAGGATTCGTTGGCTGAGATCAGACGGCATTGCAATAGTCAAGATGACTTGTTACCAGTGCCTGAAGGAGTGTTTTCCGGACTGTCATAGGGAGGAAAGGGAAGACCTTCCTCAAAAGACTTAATGTGTGTAAGCAGGAACTCGCGGTGGTTGTGACTTGCTCTTTCATTGTGAGTTTCTGGTCAGGATGTACTCCTGAGTTTTTCACCACTGCTTTTGGGGCCGGTGCAGGACCCAGGTTGGTGGGCCACCACTCCGGGGACCAAAGTAGAGGCACATCTCCAAAAAGCATAATTTCAGTTTTACTAGCATTCAGTTGAAGGAGGTTGTTCCTCATCCAGTCCGAGATGGCTGTCATACCTTCAGAGAAGGCTGACTGGGTATTCGTGGAGTTTTTGTCAAATGCCATTAGGAGCTGGGTATCATCAGCATATGAAATTAGGATGAAGCCCAGTTCCCTAAGTAGATCTGCAAGGGAAGCCACATAAATGTTAAACAGTGAGGAACTAAGGCAGGATCCCTGGGGCACACCTTTAGTCAGCTCTGATGTTGGAGAGCGAAAGGTGCCGAGATTGACAGTTTGGGTACGATGGGTTAGGAAGTTTGACAGCCACTGAAAGGCAAGACTTTGGATTTCAACGTTTGTTAATTTAGTTAGCAGGATGGAATGGGATACCGTGCCAAATGCTGCTGACAGATCCAGAAGCACCAATAATGCTGCCTGTCCATTATCCAGGAAGTGCCTAAGTTTGTCTGTGACTGCAATAAGTGCTGACTCCATACTAAATCTGGGACGAAACCCAGGCTGCGAGGGGTTGAGGCCTCCTGTTACTTCCATATAGTCTGAGAGGTATTTATCAATATGTTTCTCCAAAGGTTTGCTCAGATATGTTAGCAGGGAGATAGAACGGTAGTTTGACAAGTCTTCCAGAGGAGCATTAGGTTTCCTTCTGATAGAAATTATTTGGGCAGCCTTCCATTCGGAAGGTAATTTGCATTTGTTCAGGGTGGAGTTCAGGATGGAGCAGATCGTGGGTGCCAGCTGTGTGTGAAGTAGCGAGGATACTTTAGCAGGTAGGATATCCTGAGCGGATCCAGATTTTACAGTTTTCATTAGGGACTCCACCGTGTTAGTTGGTGGTGGGAAGCGGTCCAAGGAATGTGCAGTGTGGGAGAGTGAGGTAAAGAGCGTGATGATATCTTTGTGAGGGTCCTTATCTTTGGTGATACTGTCGTAAATACTTTCAATCTTCTGAGTGAAGTGGTTAGCCAGTTTGTCACAGAGGTCTTGTGTTGGAGTTACTCCGATATTACAGGCCTTAGGGTTTGTGAAAGAGTTAAGAATGCAGTAGAATTCTTTAGAAGATTTTCCTGCCTAATTAAGTTGTGACTCAATGTGAGTTTTGCGTGCCTTCTTTAGATTTTTATGGTATAGAGCCAGAAGGCTCTTGTAGGCTTCTTTATCAGTAGTATCATGGGAAAGGCGCCTTTCTAGCTTTATGCAAAGGCTTTTTCCTTTCCGTAAATTGGGAGAGAACCATGTTGCCTGTGATCTGCCGGACTTGGTAGGGTAGGGTTTTAGTGGGACCAGTTGGTCTAATGTTGTGTTAACTATATTGTTATAGATGGCCAAGTCCTCCTCAATATTATTTAGTGTTAAGTTAATATTGGTAGGTAGGGCATTTGCGAAGCGGTCGGGCGTGATTTTATGCCATTGTCTTCGCAAGCTCTGGGAAGGTATAGTAGGAGTGGAGGTGACCTTTACCTCTTTTATATGAAAGCGAAGTAGGGATTTGTCAGTTCATGGTGAGCGATGAGTCCAGTTTGATACCAAGGCTGCGTGCCTGATCCGTCGGGGTAGGGGGAGATCCCAGAGCAGCTATCCACCAGGAGTCATACCAAGCTGAAGTGGTGGATACCAGGATGAGTACTTCGGTCTTGTCCAAGTTGAGCTTGAGGTAGCTATCTTTCATCCAGGTAGCAATGGCCTTCATTTATTTATTTATTTATTTATTTAAAACATTTATATAGCGCAACTGTCACCTGGCAGGTATCCTGGCGCTGAGAGATTACTCCTAAGATGAAAAGAGACGGGAGACTGGGGAGGGGTTGTGAGGGATTTAGGGGAAGAGCCAAGTTTTAATCCGCTTTCTGAATGGAAGGAGTTGTGAAATTTGGCGGATATCGACCGGCAAACTATTCCAGAGTTTAGCGGCGGCCACTCTGAAGGATCTTCCCCCAGTCCTTACCTTGTTAAATCTGGGTACCCTCACAAGGCAGGCTGAGGCGGATCGGAGAGTTCTGGTGGGGGTGTACCAGGAAAACATTTTTTGTAGGGATCTGGGGCCAGTTCCGTGTAGTGCTTTGAAGACAAGGCAGAGTGCTTTAAAGGCTATTCGCTGCTTCAAAGGGAGCCAATGTAGCTCAGCTAAGGCTGCTGTGGCCGAGGATCTCCTGGTCCATCCGAGGGCTAGTTTGGCTGCGGCCGACTGGACTCTTTGGAGTCTGTCCAGTAGCACAGCTGGGGACTCGAGCAGAAGTGCATTGCAATAGTCAAGGCGACTAAGGATAGTGCACCTGACTATTAGTGCTTGAGCCTGTGCGGGGAGTAGTGGCATGATTTTGCGTAAAGAACGCAGTAGGGCCGAGCAGGTGGAGACTGTTTTGGTTACCTGCGTTTCCATGCTGAGTTTGTTGTTTAGCATAACACCCAGATTGCGGACACTAGTGACCGGCTGTGGTTTTTCTGGGGTTTCCGGGGGCCAGAATTCCGTGGGGAATAGGCGAGGAATCCGGCTCCCAGTGCAGAACAGTACCTCGGTCTTGGAGGAATTGAATTGCAGGGAATTATTGTGCAGCCAGCCGGCTGTGTCTCTTAAGCAGTCGTGGAACGATTCCATGGGAATTGAGTCTTCCCCCTCCCAGGAGAGGATAAGCTGGGTGTCGTCCGCATAGTTTATAGTTTTCAGTCTGTGGGATTTAATCAGGGTGATTAGTGGTTTCAGATAAACATTAAAAAGGATCGGGCTGATGGACGAACCCTGGGGCACCCCGTGAGGTACTGGGGAAAAGGCGGATTGACACCGCCTGTTTCCTATCTCGCAGGTATGAGTGGAACGAGAGCAAGGCGGTGCCGTCGACCTCTGCCTATCTGAGCCTCTTTAGCAGAATTACATGGTTGACCGTATCGAATGCGGCAGACAGGTCCAATAAGATCAAGGCCACTGCGTGGCCCCTGTCTGCACGCATACGAAGTTCTTCCATGGCTGCAAGCACAGCCGTTTCGGTACCATGGGCTGGGCGAAATCCGAATTGGAAGTCGTCCAGAATGTGATTCTGCTCTAGATGTGTCGATAGACAGGAGCTAACCCAGCGTTCCACAACTTTCGCCGGAAAGGGTAGGAGCGATATAGGCCGAAAGTTAGATAGACACTCGGGGTTCAATGAGGGTTTCTTTAGCAGCGGGGTGATGAGTGCTTGCTTCCAGGGGGTAGGGACAAATCCACAACACAGGGATTGGTTGCAGATCCTACGGAGGGTGCGGAAGAGTTCAGTTCCACACGCTTTCCATGTTTTTGGTGGCAACGGGTCGAGGGGGGACCCAGAGGTGATTCCGTGTGCCATTCTCTCGAAGTCTGCTTCCGAGATAGGGGGGAGAGTCTGCAAACATTCCCTGGGTAGGAGTCCTGGGCTCAACGGATCGAGGTAAGTCGTGGCTGCCCCGGGGGAGTTGAGATTATCTTGCGAAGGGGGAATGGCAAGATTGTGGATGATGGTCTCAATTTTGTCCTTAAAGAACTGTGCGAGATTATCACAGAGGGTCTGTGTGGGGGGGATGGTTTTTTTGGCACAGTCGGGGTGGATAAGGTTGTCGAGGATCTGGAAGATGCTTTTGGAGCTATTTGCGGCATTGACTATGGTGGAGCAGTAGTAGGTGGATTTGCTCTCAGCGATGGCAGATTTATATTCCAGGAGCTTGTTTTTCCAGATAATTTTGTTTGTGTCGCAATAGCCTTGTCTCCACTTCCTCTCAGCCTGTTTACAGGCTAATTTGAGGGTTTTCAGGGAGTCATTATACCATGGGGCAGATGCTCTGCCTTTAGGTTTGCATCTTTTTAATGGAGCTATGGAGTCCGTAGTGGATAATATCCTCGTGTAGAAGGCTCTGTAGTTGTCTTCAACCGAGTTGATAGGGGAGAAGCTGTCTTCCACTTCCACTGTGGAAGTCGGTTCTGGCGGTTGTGGGTTCATGGTGAGGAAGAGTATTAGCTGGGTGTTGTAGAGTATGAGACGATATTGAGTCCGTGGCTTCTTACGATGGCTGTGAGGGGCGCCATGTAGATGTTGAAGAGGGTGGGGTTCAGGGACGAACACTGGGGCACTTCACAGCTGATCTCTGTGAGTTCTGAGAGGAACGGTAATAGTCTGACTCACTGGGTTCGGCTGGTGAGGAAGGAGTGGATCCAGTCCAGAGCTTTGTTGCGGATGCCAGCATCGTGGAGTCTCGTGATTAGGGTGCGGTGGGAGACGGTGTCGAATAGCAGCCGAGAGGTCTAGTAGGATAAGGGCTCTGGTCTCGCCCCAGTCAAGGAGGGAGCGGATGTCGTTGGTGGCGGCGAGGAGAGTGGTCTCCATGCTGTGGTTCCCGACTGCCACTACTTGTGGTGAATGCAAAAACAACAATTGATGGACAGAATGCAGAACAATGTCATACATTCACCCCAGTACAGAGATCTGGGCCTAAATCCATCGTTTTGTTGCTCACCATGCCATTCCAGTTTGAACCCAGCCATATGCAAATCAGTCTTGACCCTGTGCCTCATGGGAACAGTCCAGCCCGAACTGCCAAGCCAGGTCCTCCCTGGACTGGAACAAGCATCCTAGGACCGGCTTCGGGGTATCACCCCTCTTCAGCCATGATAGCTTGATTCCAGTGGCATGGAGAGCACGGGACTCACGTCTGAGCATACCCGTCCCACTCGGGGTGACAAATGCAAAAACAACAATTGATGGACAGAATGCAGAACAATGTCATATATTCACCCCAGTACAGAGATCTGGGCCTAAATCCGTTTTTTTGCTCACCATGCCATTCCAGTTTGAACCCAGCCATATGCAAATCAGTCTTGACCCTGTGCCTCATGGGAACAGTCTAGCCCGAACTGCCAAGCCAAGTCCTCCCTGGACTGGAAACAAGCATCCTAGGACCGGTTTCGGGGTTTCACTCTTCTTCAACCAGGATAACTTGATTCCAGTGGCATGGAGAACACGGGACTCACGTCTGAGCATACCCGTCCCACTCAAGGTGACAAATGCAAAAACAATTGATGGACAGAATGCAGAAAAATGTCATACATTCACCCCAGTACAGAGATCTGGGCCTAAATCCGTTTTTTTGCTCACCATGCCATTCCAGTTTGAACCCAGCCATATGCAAATCAGTCTTGACCCTGTGCCTCATGGGAACAGTCCAGCCTGAACTGCCAAGCCAGGTACTCCCTGGACTGGAAACAAGCATCCTAGGACCGGTTTCGGGGTTTCACCCCTCTTCAGCCAGGATAACTTGATTCCAGTGGCATGGAGAGCACGGGACTCACGTCTGAGCATACCCGTCCCACTCGGGGTGACAAATGCAAAAACAACAATTGATGGATAGAATGCAGAACAATGTCATACATTCGCCCCAGTACAGAGATCTGGGCCTAAATCCAGCGTTTTTGTGCTCACCATGCCATTCCAGTTTGAACCCAGCAATATGCAAATCAGTCTTGACCCTGTGCCTCATGGGAACAGTCCAGCCCGAACTGCCAAGCCAGGTCCTCCCTGGACTGGAAACAAGCATCCTAGGACCGGTTTCAGGGTTTCACCCCTCTTCAGCCAGTATAGCTTGATTCCAGTGGCATGGAGAGCATGGGACTCACGTCTGAGCAAACCCGTCCCACTCGGCGAGGAGAGCGGGCTCCATGCTGTGGTTGCTTCAGAAGCCGGATTGAGACACAAAATCCTGTCCATTTGTATGTGCCTCACACTTCCCGACTGCCACTGCTTGTGGTAAGGCAAGTTGCTCTATTAAAGTCTCTAATAGACTCCTATGCATGACAGGACTCCTGTCAGATTTGAGTAAGCCTCTTCTGCTCCATCTCATGATGCTTGAATGTACTGTGGTAGTTATGTAAGCCAAATCCGAATAGATAGTCATAACTTTTCTTATTCCTTGTATGAGAGCCACTATCAAGATTATCAGTTCTACTGCTTGTGCAGAAAAATGTTCTAGCAGCGTTAGCTTCTCAACTATATGAAGCGTGTCTAAGGAATTGTGCCGCTGTGCTCTGACCAATGCTGCACCTGTGTCTTATTCCTGTGTCCTGGTCAATGATAGAGGAGCCATCAACAAAATATGCAATGCTGCTGGGAATAGGATCCTCTGTTGCTTGGCTACATTCATTAGGGATGTATGTTGCAGAATCATGTGCATCATCCTCAGAGTCCAATATAGGATGAGCAAATGAATTTGACACTTTACAAACTTCAAAGATGGGACTGACAGTATTACCTCGTATCCTGACACACTCTATGTAGTTAAGGTAGTCTTAGCCTTCTTAATCATAGCAAATGCTGCATGTTCTGCATAGAGCATCAGAGGTGCCCCCATGACAATGGTGGTGCCTTTCTCTACTGCAAAGGCTGCAGTGGTGAGAGCATGCTCACAGGGGTGATGGCCTTTCATTACTGAGTCCAACAGACCAAACAAGTATGCAATGGGTTTGTGTCCTAAAGGATATTTTTGTGTAAGGACAGCCTTCATCACTTCATCATTGCTATGACAAAAGAGGTAAAACTCTTTAGTATAATCAGGAGTCCCCAAAAAGGTGGCGTTTGTTATCTTAGTTTTCAACTTTTTGAAGTTTTCCCTTACTTCTGGTGTCCATGTTATCTAATCATATCTGAGTTTTGCCTGTTTAATAGAGGTCAGCAGGAGTGCTATTAAAGTGCTGTAATCAAAGACCCATCGCCTCACATAATTACAGAGTACAAAAAAAGTCTGCATTCCCTTAACAGTCTCTGGCTCAGTCATTTTGCTTATAGATGCTGCTCTTTCATGAGTTACTTGTCGAGCAGAAGCAGACAGTAATTGCCCTAGATAATGGACCTTCTGTTGGCAATACTGAACTTTATCTTTCTCCACTCTATCTCCTCTCTGTGTAAGAGTAACCAGAGGAGACACAGTATTTCTCCTACACTGTTGTTCTGTGGGTCTGCAGACTAATGTCATCAACATATTTTAACAACGTTTTTTCACATTGAAAGTTTGACAGATTATTTTTCACCACCCTGTTGAAAAGGCTAGAGGATTCACATTATTCTTGAGGCAAAAAAGAATACAAATACTAAGTGTTGCAAGAGGAGAACGCTGTCATATAATGACTGTCTGGATGAAGACGGATGCTGAAGAAAACATTCTTAAGATCTATGACAGAGAAGAGTTTTGCATGCTTACGAATGTTTTTGAAAATAACGGATGGGTTGGGAACGATTGGGAATTCTGGTACCACTACATCGTTAAGGGGGCGCAGGTCTTGAACCATATGCCAAGCATTACCCATAGATTTCTTAACCGGGTGTTACAAGGAGACTTCCCAGGGTAAATTACTCGGTGTTCTAATAACGCCTGTATAGTGGGGGTAATGCCCTCATCTGCTTCTTTGGAAAGGGGATACTGTCTCACCTTAGGTAGTATAGCACCATCTTTTAATGTTATTCTGAATGGGGTGGGGGTGCAAATTATATCGACATCATGGGGTCCCTTGGGGCACAGAGTATCCGGTGCTTGGGAAAGATCTGCATCCCTAACAGAATGAAAGGCTCTACCTGGTGTGGGCGTGCTTACTTCAACCACTCTCCTTAGTGCTATGTCATCCTGCAAAACTATGACCGTTTTCTTAGGATCATCATCAAACAACTGATCACCCAGTATTTCCCTAACTGTTTTACCTAGCTAAATGAATATAACACATGCCTAAAGGACATGGTTATAATCGAAGACAGTCAGAGCACCATAGCTCAGTTTTATTTTAAGGCCTCTATTTGTAATATCAACTCACCATGAGGTATCCAAGAATTTTGCCACTGTCATCATAAAAGGAACTCCTTTTCGTTTCTGCTATTATTGTATATATCGCTGTGGGAAATGCCTCTATGTCAGCAGGTCAAGCTCTGATTTGGTCTCCAGTAGAAAAATCTACTGTTACAGCCATGATCTGGGAAGGAGGGACTCCAGGGTTACAATAACCCATAGTACCATCAGGCTCAAAATGGATAGTCATGATTAGTTTAGCAATAAGATCTCTCCTCAATATATTTGCTGGGGCAGCTGGAGAAAATAATAAACAGCCAACAATAAACCTCCCTCTTATCTCCATCTCCACTTGTTTAGCAAACGGAATCCTCATTACCGCCCCAGAGAATCCTTGTGTGTCCATTGATCTGTTCGAAATTGGAAGATCTCCCTCTCGGATTCAAAATCGGGTTGCTCCCGTATCTATGAGGAATGCACACCTCTTATTATTTATAGCTACCGTCACTGTGGGTTCCTCACAGGGATGGAAGAGCATCACCCCACTGCTCTTTGAGCAGGAAAACAAAAATTATAATAACGTAGTTCTTATGATTTTATTTCTTGCAGGTCCGGGGCTGGGTTAGGGCGGGGGGGCTGGAGGCACAGGCGAGGAGTGGTTTGCACACTTCAAGAGCCCATTACTGCTTGGCTGGTCGTCTTGACCTGGCCAGTCATGCGCACTTTGCATGTTGCTTCATGGGTGCTTCCTGATTCCGGGACTCGAGAAGCGGAGGAGAGATGCAACCGGCAGGAACAGGTAAGTGGTATTTTTTTTGTTTTTTTATTGTCCCCTGCCTCTCCACCCTCATTCTCTGCCAGCCGCTACTGGCTCATCATCTGGCCTGTGCATCACTGACAATACTGGACACATGGGACTACTCTGTAAGCACCTTCATTGCGTATAACCTTCGACATAATTTGTTTGTAAGGGGTTTCCTTCTCTCACAATTACACCTCCCTTTCCACTTTGGGGTGAAGCCACCATTGGGGGGCTTAGTAGCTTTGCTGTGGCGGCATCTGTTGCACCTGAGGCATTACTGCATGCTGTGTATTTTGCTATTGTGCTTTGTCTCAGGTAAATATAATATTTGCGGGTATAACTGGTTACATTACTGCATTGCCTGACTGGTTGTAAACCCCTGTCCTTCCACCTTGTTCATCCCATCTCTTGGTCCTACAATCTTTCATAAAATATCCATATCTGTGACTATAATGACATGTCTGATCGATCCTCTGGGGGCCTGTCCTGCCTCTTCCTATACCTCCTCGTCCCCCTCAACTACGTCCTTGTCTCCTGCACTATCCTGCTGTCCTGGGTACTTTTGTTGGTCGGTCCTGGGACCGGTCCCACAGACATCACCTTCATATTAGTAGTGGCTGCTACTACAGCCCTTTGGTTTCTCCCTTCTTTGTCAACCTTTGCTGCACCAACTTGGCTGCTGCTTTTTTCATTACCTCCTGCTTGTTCCTCTCTTTCTCTTGTTTCTTTTTACAAAAATGTATTATGTGTGTCAGTATCTCAGTCCAGTGTTTGACCTTCAATGCCTCTATATTGGCGAGATTATCCTGCACGTCGGAGGGTAAATCCTTTACTACAATATAGAACAACACAGTATTTGCCCCTGTTATTTCCCTGCCCTGGCCTACTTCTTGAGTCCATTTCTCTGTCATCCTGCTGTGAAATGGAGCAGGGTTCTTATTCAGCTGCATTGATTGAGCCATGAGAGACCCAATGTCTGGCCTACTGGGATACATTTTCCCTAGCTGGTCCCAGGCTACTGTCCGTACTGAATTAAATGAAGACCCATCATACCTGGTTTCAGTAAGGGTGACATTTCTCACTCTAGTCTTATCAAAGACCGTATCTGTCTCAGCTCCTATAAGAGAGGTAAGTAGACACCTTATGTCCCCTATTGCCTGCAGTTTGTTTGTGAAAGATCCTAATCCATTTCCCTGCTCCCTCTGTAAGAGGTGTTAACATCTTTTTGAAGTTTTCTTTATCCCTTTGTGGCCAGAAAATATAATGAGGTGCCAAAGGTCCCTTACGTATTAGGGGCACCTGGTGAAGGAATGTTGGGGGTTATGCACTCTGGCATACTTTTGCCCTACGCGTGGACCCTTATGCATATAAGGGTAATCCCAATCTGGATCCTCCTCACCATGGTGTATGCAGTTTTCAGTGTTTGCCATGTCACGTGGCTCTAAGGACACTTCTCATGGTCATGGACTCATCTGCGGGGCTAAACCTCCAGTCCATCCTGCTAAGTTGTCCACATAGGGTATGACGTTATACCAACTGTTTTCCCCTTTGGCAGTTACCTCATTGGGGGTGAGGTCAGTGCAGGGTAGAAGCGATTGAACACTCCTCTGTTATATCGGTCTATCGCGTAACATCAAGCCCCCAGTACCCTCTTAAGATCCCATCCTGGGCTATGTCTAACCATGTGTTCCTGGAAACCGTAACTGCTCAAGCTCTTTGGCTTGGGGTCTCCTAGTATTAAAGAAAGTGCTCTCCTTCTCTAGTGATTTTCGTTAGCATATCAATGCGACTGGGTGACCCCATCGATCCCTCCATATGGTTATGGTCGATGAGGGGTCTTTCTCGAGTGATATTGTTATAAGTAGATAAATAATTAAACTTGTGGGGTTGGATATAATTGTCTCACAAAAAATGTGGTTTATGGCATTATTTGCTCATGCAAAAAAACTGTATATTGGAAAAACAAATCAGGAAATACGCCAAAGAATAGTCCAACATAAATCACGGATTTGGAAGAAAATAACAACTGCACCCTTATTGAATCCCTTATGGAGAAGGGGCACACAGGAAATGATTTGAAATGGACAGTGACACTGAAAGAACTGTAGTCCAAAAAAAAGCCTATATTATTTTATGATTTAATACTACAATAAAAGGCCTTAATAAAATGTCAGAAGTCCAAGGCTCTGAACAACAACATGGCTCTGAGAGGAACGACATCTGCTTCGAAAAAACTATGTGTTACATCAGGCATTGTGGAGATATCCTCAAGATTAGAAAAATGAAAGTGCTTGAATTATTTCAAACATTGCAATGAAATTGTATTTTAGCATAAAAAAGGTCCAATAAAGAGATAACGAAGAAGCCATATCAACATTTTCAACTTGCAACTTTAAGGAATTGACAAATGTAAATAGCAGTCCATAACTGCCTCATTTAAACAACACTTACCAACATGCATTGGAAAACACCTCTATTGTGTAAATTGTTCCAAACATTGAAAAATAATTTCTTACACATAAAAGGAAAAAGGTCCATGATCGCATCTAGTATAAAAGAAACAACCAAGTCAAGCGTGAAAAACTGGCAATCGACAACATTAAATTGCAAAAACAATTAATTGGGATATGTTATTGGCTTCTCACTACTGACGAAGGCGATGAAAAGAAGAAATGGTGGCACAGACAATGTACGCGTGTAAAAGTGGAGAAGAAACCTTTACGAGTTCGGCCAGCATTTATGAGACGGTGACAAGCAACAACAAGGTATTTACAAAGTAGCTGACGCCTCCACGCTAGGCAGGAACAAACGAGTGAAGAATTTCCCGTTTTTAACTTTCAGATTGCAACAAAGTACCAAGCAATTTCAATGTGAAAAATGCATCCAGCTGTTAGAAGCGCTCACAGTAGAATCGATTGAAAATCTAAAGCGAACTTATAGGCAAGTAGCTAAATAGAAATGAGTAATTGAAGAACAGAGTGAGTGCTGGAGTCAAAAAGGAAACCGCTAAAAAGTTCACAAATTCGTTTTTCAACAACAAAGAAACTTAACTCGGGCTAACACCACCATATCAGGAATTTAATTGTACAGCAGTGTTCAATCTCAACAAGAGAAATAAGGTATGATGAGGTCTGCAGGCTATATTAAAAAAGCAATGAGTCGCTGGAACACAAAAAACAAAGAGCTCAAGGTAAATTTGAAATTCAACCTGTAAAGGTTTCACTACCCTTACTTTTTATTATTCTATTTTAATTTACAATTTTTTAAAAACAGGTCTTGGTCCTGAAGAGACCTCAAACTGAAAGGGCTTGAACGCGTCAACTTTCAACCACATTAAGGGAGTTGTTGGAATTAAATCTAGTCTTCCTTTTTAGGCAACCAAGAGACAGAGATATGTGCCCGGGCATTCATGAGTCATAGAACAGTTACATTTCTATATATGCACCGAGTACTCTTTTAATCTTGCCACCTCTCCTACTGAATAAAGTATGTTTGGGCAGAAGAGCTAAGCAATTCTAACTCACTTCACTTTTTTGTTCACTTTATTCCTGATCGCTACTGCTAAAACCAGTTGGTCAACCTCCAGGTGGAAGAAAGCATACTACCAAAAGAGACCCAATGATGATGCTTTCACGTCCTTAGAGAAGCAGAGGATCAAGATGTACCGCTCTTTCGCTCCTGCACGTGAATGAGGGTTTCCTAAGTTGGTTACCCACGCCTGACCCTGGGATTCCAGGTACAAGTGATCTATTCTCCCCTTGATTGTTTACCTCTGACAGGAAACTGAATAGATCATAGCTTTTTTCTCCCCCTGTTGATTACATAATGTTCTCTGGTGTAACCAGAACACTTCCTTTCTGCTTTTCCCAAGATGACAAATCATCTCCAGTCTTTTTAAAATCCTCATTCTTTTCTCGAGGTACTGGCCATCGGGCTATACCCACAGCCCTATCTACATCATCATTCCTCCTTGCATCATCTGCATCTCTCCGTTGTAGGGTAAACACCCACTCTTTAACTATTTTTCCTGTTAGATGTCTGTTTTGTAACAGGTGTGTCATTGCTGATGAAACGAGCTACTGGTCGTCACTGTCCTTTGGACCTGACCCTTTGTCTCCACCCTCACTTGATCTAAATGTAGTGTAAACTGTGCTTCCAATTGTCCTAAAATCTGAGAGTCCCTCATCCTTGTTTGTTGTCTGGGAGTGTGGAAATGTAGAATCTGAATTCTCTTGTTTTTTAATTAAGCCGTGCCTCATCCATTTTCACCCCTGCCCTGCTTTCAGCCTGACTCTATCCTTGACACCGCACCTGCATAAACATTGTTAAAAGAGTCAGCGCAAAAGAACAGCTGGTTTTTTAAACAATGGTAAAGCCTTAGATAAAGTTTGTTCAGATAGCCTATCTTGTTGTGCAGCTTCAGGACGCGACAGTTACACAAGGCACCAAGGCTGTTGATTCTTACCGATTGTCTCATTTGTGTGTTTTCCCCAAAAATCTATTTACCTCTGGGCGTCCCTTGTCTGTGATCTTTGCTATAAAAACCCATGTAACCATCATTCAATGTACTCTCTCCTTGAGTATCTCTATGGTGCTTGTCGGACGGAGCCCCATTCATGAATGCTTAATAAAGGACCTATGGTTTGAACTTCGCTCCAGTGTTGATTCCTCCTTACTTGTTAAGAACCCGTGGACGAAGTGGAGACCCTGCACCAGCGGATTATTAATGATCTGCTCCACAAATTGCCGTCCAAACGTGGAGCCCCATCAAGGGCTTGCAGTCAGACCAGGGGAGGAGATCGGGTTGGTAAGACGAACTTCGCTGAGGGGCGCCCCACCTGAAGAGACTAGTGTTGCTCGTGATCCAAGGTGATATTTCAGCTCTCCGACTCTGATCTTCCTGGCGGCTGCTGGCCTTGACTGGGGCCTTCGGACAGTCATTTTTGGATCAGGGAGGATCGACAGGTGGGAGTCGAAGACTACACATAAGGTAAATCTGTATTGAACCGGTTCATTTGGTTAGGATTTATTTTGTATCTGCCTTGGCATTTGTCTGGTATCCGTTCGGAAATCTGTTTGGAATTTTGAAACGTAGACTCTGTTTTGGAACTTGCTATTTCTTTTGATTAACATTTTTCCTTACAGGTAATGTGAGAATATTTTTTATTTCTATCTGTTTATAAGTTTATTTACATCTTGTATAACATGGCTGTGATTAGCACTCTTTGGAAGTTTTGTTGTTGCTGCTGCGATAAGCAGAGTATTTTGGAAGCAAGTCAGCCGGCGCCACCAGAAGGTACGCCGAATTTTGAGATGTACATCAAATATGGTATTTGACCCATCATGTATAATGCATTGTGGAACAAATATACAAAAGGGGATCCCCAGTTGCAATGGCCATTAGAGGGAACAATGGACCCTCACAAACTTGAGTATTTAGAGAAGCGATTGGTTTTAAAGAAAGTTAGGCCAGCTATGTTTGACAGTTTGCGTATGTGGAGGAAAGAAGTGAAGGAGCGGCAGCTTAAGGCAGAGAAGGTACAAAGGAAACAGGAAAGGAAGACAGAGTATCAGAAGAATAAGGAATTGAAGGATAAGGAAGTTCAGGAGAAAAAGGAATGTTTAGATAGAGAGCATAGATTATTAAAATCTAAGGAATATATAGTTAGAGCGACATTAGCAGTTCAGGTCCACCAAGAAGATGTGGATTCAGATATTGATGGATTATTGATTGAACGACCCCCGTTCCCATATGTACCTTTAACACCTCTTTCCCCTGGACCACTCAATGTCGTTCCCCCTGTACCTCTGGCTCCCCCTCCTTTGCCCACGGTTGCCAGCTCCCTATTTTCCAACCAGTACCGGTACATTTTTTACCCCCTCCATCCCAGGCCACTGCGCCCCCATCCCAGGCCTCTGCGCCTCCACCTCAGGCCACTGCACCTGAAATGACTGATGATCCCATACTTCCTGTATCTGTCTCCACCCCTCGAGTTCTTTGTTCTACTTTACCTCAGTTTCGTCAGGATGCGATGAGGTTGATGGTATTAATTGGTTAAGTGATCTAGAAATGGATAGGAGAAATGATAGATCAGATACAGGATTTTTTCTGAGGGTGGGCTTTCTCATCAACTTATGGTTCAATGGGAGATGACTACAGGACAGAATGGTCCTGACGATGTTAGAGTTATTAATCAACAGTGTCAGATAGGAGCCTTCCCTTTAAGTAGAGTTAACACTGCCATAGCAACGATAATTGGATACCGTAATGAACTCTCTTCCTCTCCTCGAATAAGACCCATGAGGGAAGCTGCGCCATAGTTCATTCCTGGAAGAGGGAATGCAGACAATGATGACCCAAATAGCGCTGATGCTAGAGCCCATTTTTTGTATAATTGGATATATACGCTCTGGAAAAGGACGGATGTACTCACTTTAAAAGCCTCCTTACCAGACATACGGAAAAATCCTAGAAGATTTTATGATGATGTACAGGCAGCCATTGATTCTTGTATCATGACCTTAGCAGATATTGATATGTTTTTTGGTATGATCCTGCCACCAGATAAGTGGCGACTTACCCGGAAACAGGATCATGCTGTTGACTTGGGAGGAGATTGGGCTGCCATAATAGCAGCTGATAGGGATAGGAAACCTGGTCAGAAACCTAGTCAGCTCATACTGGATCTTCCTGGTAACATACTTACTTATATAAAAACAATGGTTCCAGCTAGGAAAATAGACTGGGCATTCCTTACTGCTGGTAAACAAAAACAGGGAGAGGCCATCCCTGATTTCTTTATTCGTTTTGAGGAAGTGTTCCATGATTTTAGTGGGCAAGATACATCTACACCTACGGGTGCACATTTATTTGTAGATCGATTTGTGGGAAATTTACTTCCTCAGATATCGCTTCGCTTAAAGAATTCTGAGAGTACATGGGCTTCAGTGACTCCAAAAGCTATATTAGATATGGCTCAGTATTCTCAGAATCGGGTGACCACTGACCAAGATCGAAAAGGAGGGAAACTAAAAGAATTGAAAACTAAGGTAATGATGGTTCAGGCCTGTGGACCCCAAGGTCGAGGCCGTGGCCAAAATTATGGTCAGAATTATAGACAAGCACCTCCAGTGGGGCCACCGCGTAGACAAACTCCACTAGGGCTGGATCAATGTGCTTATTGCAAGGAGAAAGAACATTGGCGTTCTGAATGTGCTGTTTTAGCTGCTGGTGGAAGAGGAAGGGGACAAGTGAATAGTAATCGAGGGACTACAGCTCCCCGACAGCAGCCACTGCCGATTCAAGATCCAGAGAGAAATAGGTCAGGAAATTATTTTGATCAATGAAATAATCAATATTCTATGGAGGATTGGGAATCAGAGGAAACTGTGGGAACCCATTTTGCCTAGGACAGCGTAGGACAAGGAGGACCAGTTGAGATACCTGTAGATCAGTCAGGGCCCTATATAACAGCCACTATACTTGGGCAGGATCAGACATTTTTAGTGGATACAGGGGCAACACGTAGTGCGATATCTCAGAAACTGGTCCCTGGGACACCCTTGTCTGGCCAAGTGATCACATCGATAGGGTTTGATGAAACACCAACTCCTAGCCCTGTGTCTCAAAAACTTATTTTGCAGGTTGAGAATTTCATCACTACAGCCCCCTTTTTACTTCCCCCCACATGCTCCAGATAATCTGATGGGACTTGATCTTTTGAAATATTTCCATGCTACTATACATTGTTCCCCATCTGGAGTACGTGTCATTTTTGGGAAAAGAACATTGCCTAAACAAAATAATTTTTCTTCATGTTCAGATCTTCAGTCTGTCCCTGCATGTGTTTGGGCTACTGCTTACACAGATGTTGGAAGAATGGACATTTCCCCAGTACACATACAGGTTCGGGAGGATGCTTCCTTACCAAGGGTCCCGCAATATAAAATATCAAAAGAAGGTGAGGATGCATTGATATCTATCATTGACGACATGATACGTACAGGAGTTGTTACGGAAGTTTCCTCTAATGTATGCAATAGCCCCATTCTCCCCATTCTAAAACTGGGCGATGGAAGAGGGGATAAGATTTACAGATTTGTGATTGATTTAAGAGAAGTCAATAAAATAGTGATCCCTCAATATCCTGTTGTCTCTGATATTACGACTTTGTTGACATTAATCCCACCGACAGCCACTGTATTTTCCGTTATCGACCTCATGAATGACTTTGTCTCTATTCCTATACATGAAAACAGTAGATATCTTTTGGGGTTTTCATAACGGGCCGCTCATTTAGATTTTGTAGGGCTCCACAAGGCTATTCAGAAATTTCTAGCATTTACAGTCAGGCACTTAAGCGACAGTTAGATGAACTACTTTTGCCACCAGGAGTTACACTTGTGCAATATGTCGATGACATTTTGCTAGCCGCAGACACAGTTGAGCATTGTAAAGAGGCCACTCTCTCTCTCTTGCATCACCTTGCTGTTAAGGGACATAACGTCTCTAAGAATAAGCTTGCAATATTGCCAGTCTGAGGTCACTTATTTGGGCCGTCTCTTGTCTAAGGAAGGCCGTACTCTGACTAAAGATGGTATTCAAACTATCCTAAAAAATCCTATTCCAAGTACTCAAAAGGAAGCCATGGCACTTATTGTTATTACTTCCTGCTGAAGACAGTGGATCCCGAACTTCTCACTTATCATCAAACCTTTTTTGTCCCTTGTTACTAAAGACATTCCCTCTCCTCTACCATGGACATCTGAATGTCAGGAAGCATAGCAGCAGCTTCGTGCATCCCTTTGTTCAGATCCAGTGTTAGGCACTCCAGACTATGCAAAGCCTTTCATACTATATGTACACGAGAGAGAAGGATGTGCATTGTCAGTTTTGACACAACCATATGGTAATAAGCATCGTCCATGTTCTCAGCTGTATTAGACCCAGTGGCCAGAGGACTCCCAGGTTGTCTCAGAGCGGTTGCCACCACAGCGATTTCTATACGACAATCTGAGGGAATAGTGTTGAGTAACAAGCTTATGGTCATGGTACCACATTCTGTGGATGCACTCCTGAATCAGACTAAGACACAACACTTGACGAGCGCTAGACTCACAGGATATGAACTTACTCTTTTGGCACCTCATATCACACTCAAGAGATGTTTGACATTAATCCCAGCTACATTGTTACCTTTGCTATCTGAACAAACTCAAGATTTACACAACTGCATTTTCTTCACAGAAGAACAGACTAAGGGAAGAATAGATCTAAAGGATACACCTTTGTTAGACCCTGAGGGAGAACTATGGGTGGATGGCTCTTGTTTAAGACTACCTGATGGCACTACCTCTGCATCCTATGCCATAACTACATTATAGACTGTGGTAGAAACAGCACGTATCCCACAAACATCTGCCCAAGCAGCTGAACTCATTGCGCTTTTGAGGGCTTGCGAACTCAGTCAGAGATTTAGAGTAAATATTTATACGGACAGCCAGTATGCATTTGGTGTGGCACACAACTTTGGCAAGCTCTGGAAGGAACGGGTATTCCTAACCTCCCATGGTTCTAAAATACAACATGGCAAATTGGTAAATAGTCTTCTTACTGCCTTGACATTGCCAAAGAGTGTAGTCATTATCAAATGTAGTGCCCACAAGAAAGTTACAGATAAGGTGGGACAAGGAAATGCTTTTGTTGACGAAGGTGCACGAGAGACTGCAAGTGCACTCGCAAGTAAAATGTATGTATTATGATCTCAAGCTGAAAGATGGGAAAACATGTATACAGAGATTAAGGTCATACAGCAGTCAGCCACTGAACAAGAAAGGGCAGAATGGCAAAAGGAAGGAGAGTTAGATGATGCGGGATGTTGGACCTCAAAAGATATGTCAAAATGGAAATTGCCCTATGCCTATGTATTGCCTTTTGTGACTATGGCTCATGGACCTGCTCACGTTAGTGCCAAAAACACCATCTCCCAAATAGAACAGGTTTGATATAATAAGCACATTTGGAAAACGGCTAAGCGTTTGGTTAAGCACTGCATGATCTGTTTACAGCACAATCCTGGGAAGGGAGTATCAAGCCCTACTGGTGGATTTTCCCCACCTCAGGTTCCTTTCGAAGCACTCCAAATGGACTACATACAGTTAGAGCGCTGTAACAATTTAAAGTATGTACTAGTTGTGGGTTGTTCCTTTAGTAAGTGGGTAGAAGCCTATACCACCAAAGACAACACAGCCTTGACAACAGCCCAAATTTTGTTAAAGGAGTTCTTCCCCCGTTTTGGAACTTGTAGAGTTTTATGGAGCGACAACGGCCCCCACTTTACTGGCTAGATAATAGAATACCTAATGAAAGGTTTAGGGGTAAAGCAGAAGTTTCATGCTGCTAATTATCACCAGGCAGCTGGTCTGGTAGAAAGGTACAATGCCACCTTGAAGTTAAAGCTAGCAAAAATACAAGCAACAACAGGCCTTAATTGGCCAGATGCCTTGCCTTTAGCTTTATCTGTTCATTCATCCCACATAGTAAGATTGGACTTTCTCCCTATGAGTTTTTGGTAGACCTATGAATGTATGGAGACCTCCAAGACCAAATATAATCAAAGAAATACAGTACCCTGTTTTTGAGTGATTATCTTAAAACTTGACTGAAAAACTGTCTCTGATTCATCAGCAGGTGCATGAAGCTATTCCAGACAAGTCAGAGGGTCCGGCTCATGGTCTTCAACCTGGGGACTTTGTCCTTGTGAAGAATTTCCAGCGTTCTAAGAATTTGGAGCCTCGCTGGAAGAATCAAGAGCAGATCCTGCTTGCGACTCGAACTGCTGTCCGTGTTACCAACAGACGCCACTGGATTAATGCGGGGCACTGCAAGCGAATCCCAGCAGCTGTTCTCCAGCCAGAAAGCAGAAACGATCTGAAAGATATATTACAGACTCAGAAAAGTGTTGCTCCTCTAATGAAGATACTTTGTTTCCTGCTCAAACTACGCCTTCAGCAACAAGGTACGATTTACAACCAAGGAAGGGAAGGAGCAGATAGAGATAGCGGAGGACTGATTTCAATTAGTGGAACAGTTAGGCTGTGACACGGTAGGATCACCACATCGGCTGAACTAGGTTCGGAGGAGATTGTGATACGTGTTCAGTATTGCCTGGATCTCTCTCCGACCTGTGGTTGTATTGATACCGAGAAGTAGAGATGCAGAAATTGGGATCTAAGTTGCAGTTGCGAAGCAAAGACAAGACTCTGTGTATGGTGACTCTGATCATATTATTTACACCGAATGTCCTACCTCAATAATACTTTCATACAAATGCTACATCATATCCACAATGCTACGAAGATTACCAACTGCTGGGTATGTATAATGATGCCAGCTCATCAGAAGAAGGGAGGAACACCTTTTATCCCCTTGCCATTTTCACATGATGGCTCCTGTAGAGCCTGGTTTGCATTGTTGTGGGCCTCTGAAATTAGTCAAAAGGTTTTTGCTGATGTAGGAAGACTCAATGCCCAGCTAAACAAGGTTTGTTACCCCGATGAAGAAGGAGATCCCCAAGCCAAAGGAACTGTATGGGAAATGGAGTATATCGCAGAGGGGATTCCTCCACCAGATATGTCTTCCCCAACACTCGAACAGCCTAGGGTAATGGGCCTCCTGTTATCGCTGTAACCAGAGCCCGAGCAGAACTTTGTGTGAGCAGTATTGGCAGTATTCCCGTGGGAAAAAGTGACTGTACCACTGTTATGAAAATTACTGGAACGAACATTAGCACCTTTTTATCTTCCCATAACACTTACTTCATTTGTGGAAACAAGGGTTATTATCATCTACCACTCAGTTGGTCCGGCATCTGTTATGTGTCCTTTTTGCTTCACCCTGTGTTCTTAGCACCTGCCTCTTATCACAAAGGCCAGAAATTGTGTAATGACATTTCTTTAAATAGATTCAAAAGGACCATAAATAATGATGAAGTAGATCAGACTGATACAGCCTTGCAGTAGTACGTTGATTTTAATGTGGGACTCTTTTTCTTTGTTGGTGCAGCCCTAAACAGTAGAAAGATTAGATGCCTGACCCAAGTGGTAGAAGCAGTGACTAATCAGACAGCAATGGCTCTAGGGAATATTACAGAAGAGCTCCAAATTACAAGGATTGTAACTCTTCAAAATAGAACGGTTCTGATGTAGTGCTCGCCGATCGTGGTGGAGCATGTCCCATCATCGGTAGTAGCTGTTGCATGTTCATTCCTGACCACGCCCCTTCTGTCTATAACGCCATTTCCAAATTACATAAAATAGCTGCAGAAAAACATCAAGACCAAGGAACATGGTCCTGGTCTGAGTGGTTACAGGGACTTATCTCCACTTGGGGTTGGAAATTATTAATGGGAATAGTAATTATAGGAGCAATCTTTCTAACTTGCTGCTGCTGCATTCAATGTGCCCCTATGATATGCACCACTTGTATAAATGCTTGCAATAGTATTAAACCTTTCCCAGTTAATGTTCATGAATTGAATCGAGAAATGATTATGCACACTGAAATTTACGAACTCATTAATATTAATATACACGATTAATATATCTACCTGTAAAATAGATTCAGCACAGCTGAAAAGGAAGCACTGTGGAAGTGTAAAATCTGAATTCTCTTGTTTTTTAAGTAAGCTGTGCCTCATCCATTTTCACCCCTGCCCTGCTTTCAGCCTGATTCTATCCTTGACACCACACCTGCATAAACATTGGTAAAGAATCTAGATTAGGACAATGTAGGCTGCATAAACATGCAGAGTCAGCGCAAAAGAACAGCTGGTGTCTGCACGGGGTTTTTTAAACAATGGTAAAGCCTTAGATAAAGTTTGTTCAGATAGCCTATCTTGTGCAGCTTCAGGAACGACAGTTACACAAGGCACCAAGGCTGTTGATTCTTACCGATTGTCTCATTTGTGTGTTTTTCCCAAAGCTCTATTTACCTCTGGGCGTCCCTTGTCTGTGAACTTTGCTATAAAAACCCATGTAACCATCGTTTAGTGTGCTCTCTCCTCGAGTATCTCTATGGTGCTTGTCGGACGGAGCCCCATTCATGAATGCCTGATAAATGACCTATTGTTTGAACTTCACTCCAGTGTCAATTCCTCCTTACTTGTTAAGAACCTGTGGACGAAGTGGTGACCCTGCACCAGCGGATTATTATTAATCTGCTCCACAGGAGTACTCATGTGTTTCATCTTTAGTGTCTGTAGGGTAGGGCAACACTAGGGGGTCTCTTTGAAGATAGTGTAGGGGTCTCAAACTCTGGATTCTCGAATCCCACTGCGGCTTTCTGTAACTGTGCTAGTGGATACATGCCGGGTGCCTTTTGGAGAGATATTTATAGGTTCATATGGAGATGGGAGTGCAGACAGGGTACAAGATATGTTGGTATTTGAAGAGTCTTTAGACATTTTTCACACAAAAAACTCACCACAAGGCTAAGGTGACTTCTCGCTTCTGCAACTTGACTTCTGTGTATTTACTTTTAAATGTCCCTTCCTTTGGCCAGAGGTACTTGTGTCTCTGGGTAGCTTTAAACCATTCTTTACAATGTTCCTGTAACCTTTTCTGATCACCTGGAAGGTCCTTTCCATATTTTCTGAAGGAGTCTACATAATCCCCCGTATTTCTGCCAACTTTTTATAGTCTATCTTTTTATCTGTCCACTCAAAAACTTATTTTCTTAGGTTTGTACACTTTTTCTCTCAAAATAAGGAATCCATCAATTTGCAACATTATAAAACAACATTACTCTGTGGCCACATTTCTACTTATATGTACATACATACATACATTCATCATCAACATATTTAAAATATAAACACTTTAACTATTTCTAAAATCAATCACAGTTCTTTACTCTAAACCTGTGGTACTCAGAGAGTACGGCCCGTGGGCCGCCAGCTGCCCGGAAGAGCTTTTTTATGGCCCCCTTCTTGCTGGGGCAAGCTCAACACAGCTGCTACATAGCGGGACCCTCTCCCCCACGGCTTTCATTAAAGACAAAAGAGGGCCGTTCAAGCTTGGCGACAGCAACATTACCGCACATGCTCCAGTGACTCTCTTTTGTTTGTACTGAAAGCCTTAGTGAAACACGCGGTGGGAAGCAAAGGGTCTTTAAAGGTCAGCAGTTACAGATTCACAGCTAACCTTTAAGGAGCCTTTCAGCAAACTTCCTTCTACCTCTGCCAAGGATGTACCCCCACCCCCCCCCCCGCAGTCTTCATTGCCCATGCCACTGCAGCCTGCTCTCTATAAGGCCTGTAGATGCCTTTGCCGCAGCCTGCCCTCCTCAGGTCAGTGTGTGAACTGTTTTTTAAAAAACTTTTTGTGGGCTTGTTTTACAGTCTACTGGTCCTGGTTTTACTGTTAATTACCCAATATTAAAAATAACATTGCGTGCAGCAAGCTTAAATCCATGCAGTCTTCCACACCTTACAAAAAAACATATACAGCATGTCGTTACAAAATAAAAACTGTCACAAACTGGTGACATGGGCCACGTTTTTAGTTTTCTAGTATACTAAAGGGGGCACTTTTATATTGATACCGGGGCCTATTTTGTGCCCCCCATGTCACTTCATGTCTCTGTTTTTTTATAGGGTAAAATCAGACTATATGTCTCTGTTCACAGGTGAGCTGCATCCCTCTTGTTTTTGCCTGTCTGTTTACAGGTGAATGCTGGCTCACCTGTAACTGCATGTGTGTTATTGGTGAACATTACTCATCTATCATTGCATTTAAACCTCTATCAAAGAGTGCTGTACCAAAGGTAAGTACATGGTTTATTTATATATGATGTTAAAGTGTTTCTTCAGTTTAATTGCAGTTCTGGCTTGCAATTTACAAACATGGCCCACTTTTTTTTTTTACTTATCTAATTCACAAATGAGGGCCACTTTTTTTTGTGCACGGTCTATTTTCTGTCCCAGTCTAACGCTGCAAATTAAAAAGGAATGCTGATAATAATGAGGGTGACATAATTACCGTGTTTAGGCCTCTGCAGAGCCTTATAACTAGTGGTGTTATCCTCGAGATGGGGGGGCATCCTTGTGGAGCACTACCAGTAATTGCCTTGACCCCAACCCCCTGCATCACCACCAGCTGCAGTCAATACGTTTTGTTTTACAAAAGACACCCAGCCTGGGAACAGCTGTGTTATTTCTTGAGATTGTATTCACTCTAAAATTCCCTGTGTTTCATTTTTTTTACTAGGATGTTGTGTTTCTGTAGGTAAATTCATGCAGTATATTAATTTTGTGTTCCATACTGTGAAAGAGTTGCCTTCATATCTGTGTGCGCTCACGTTGGGTGCAGGTGTTTATAACAGTAAACAGTTGAACTGTGCAGTTCAGGCCTAAGGCAAAGCAATCAGTTAAACCTGTGCTGTATTGGGCCTGTACTGAGTATCTGGGTAATATTTCGAAAAGGTGGTGAATTATTTTTTTTTACTCAAATAACCCCACTCCCCACCCGCAGGCCCATTGGGGCGGCCCTCTGCCACAAACCAGAATGTACCTTTGGCGCCCGAGAAAATGTTTGTGAGTACCCATGCTCTAAACTATATACTAAGTCGGTCGCCACTGGTCGCTTCCCTCTACACTCAAGTGAGGATAGCCCTCAAACCATGCTCCTCATAGGCCATGGAATGACTTCCAGACATTAGGTCTGGGACAGTGATTTAAGTGTTCAATTCTTACTGGATATAAAGTTTAGCAACATCGGTCTTTCAACCATCCCTCTATGTCAAAATTTTGGAACACATATTGGACTCTCAACTTCGAATCACCCACATTTGCCCACTTCCAACTTTATATTGGGAAAAACTTGCTACTGACTAAGTAGAACCTTAACCTAACATTGTGCAGTGTTCATACACAATCTTGCATGTGATAACCCTATATACATTTCATCCATTGCCATAGAAACAAATCATATAATATACAGACATGGAACAGAGTCTTAATTGTTCTCACCTTAAATACAACAACTCCAGGTTCTACCCGCCCCGTGAATAGGCAGAACTTTAGGAAACACTGTGTCTCCTAACCTTGTCAAAAGTGCGCAATTGTCTATGCAGCCAAGGTAGGCGGTATTCCAGTGGCAGCAGTCGGTTGAGGATAAATGGGACTCCCGGCTTGGCTTGCTAACTATTGCAGAAAAACTGAAATAAAGTAAGACAAGTCTTCTTTTGGCTAGGCAAAAGTAGGTTTGGGTTATCTTGGATGGAAGAACTGCTGCCCTCACATAGGAAAACAGCTGAACTCAATTTGCTGCTCGCAGGCAAGTGCTTATATAATTCTAAAAGTGATGACCTAAACACAATCATCTAAAAAGCCAATAACAGGTAAAAGAATGTATTAGTAAATCATAAACTATTACATAAACATCAGATCACCTGTGTCCTTTAAACTCGAAGCCTTTCCTCTACTGTCTCTTATTGTAAGTCTAACAAGCTTTGATGAAACAATAACTTACCCTCGAGCAGGTGCACGTGTTTATTTCTCTGCTCCCAAGACTTCTTATCTGACTCTGTGTACTCTTAACAGAAGTTACCTTTCACCTATATTCTGCAGGTTACGTTTTCATTAACTAGGAGAATGGGATACATGCCTGTGTGCTGTGTTCTTAAACTGCTCAAGGCTTGTTTAAACATGTTTTCTATTTAACTGGAACTTGCTAATTGTGCATTCTAATTTCTAGTGAACTCTCATCTATTTTGTATTGCTGTGAAGCTTAGGCCTGAACTGTTCTTTAACCACGTATAGTTCTGCAACTTGCTCTACTGATGTCTGCTGTAGTGAGAATTCTTTGTGTTTCAGTTTTCCTATTTGCCAGCTGAGCTAGGGCCCAAAATTCACAGCTACCCACTTTGCAAATAACGGGTCAGTTTTGAGTGGAAAAATGTGATGTATCCATGTTGTGTTTTGGGCCATTTCCTGTTGCAGGCACTAGGCTCATCTGCACAAGTGAGGTACCATATTTATCAGAAGACATGTAGTAGCATAGAATATTAAAATATGTATTATTACTAATTGGATTTTTCTGCATTTGTGCCTTCCAAATGTAAGCCAGTGTGTATGAAATTAGACATTTTGAAAAATACCCTCTAAATCATATGCTCATATTGTGGAAAAGTGTAAATTCTATGTTAGCATAAGTGGCCGCCATTTTGACTGTCACGTTCATTTTGTTTCTGTCGTATTCATTGTACTCTCTGCAGTTCGCCTTTTCACCCAGCCTGTGTCCTTAACTTTAGCTGACCTCTCTGACATGGTCAATCTGATGTACGTGCTGGGGGGCTGAAGCTGCCGGTGCACCTGGTCTCAGATGTTATCAAATGATTGCTTATTGCCGCCATAAACATTCCTTACTCCCCCTCCTCATCTCCTGACCACCTGGTCCCCCATCTGCTCTTGTTTGCCTATAGCTATTTCCGTGCTTAAACTTGTTTCTTCCAGTTTTCCTTCCCATGCAATTACACTGCAACAAACAGTATATAAGGGTGAGGGTTTTTTCATTCAATGTACTTCCTCCCACAACACTTGAACACTTAAGGGTGTTGTTTGGACGCGGTCCCGCTCATGTGTGTTTAATAAACTTGGTTTGTTGTACTTCACTCCAGTGCCGATCTCTCTTTTGTTAGTCTTTGGACCCGTGGACGAGAGGGTGACCCTGCACCAGTGTGCCCTCACGGGGGTACATTTTCACAATTGGCACCCAGCACGCGGGGCCCCATCGGTGACGCAGCCGCCTGAAGGAGTGGTCTTGACGGAAGATCGAAATTATCACTGAGGACGCGCACTGCATGAGAAGACCTTTGTCTTTGCAGCCAACGTGAACTTTCCGGTTTTCCTGACTTGACCCTCCGGGTGGTGACCGGTCTCGACTGGGGCTTCTTTGGCGAATTTGGAGTGACCATTAGGTCAACCAGAGATCGGTAGGTGGGAATGGAAGACTTCTGTTTGGTAAGGTCTTGATTGCTTGGTTTGGTTTTGGTATTCATTCTTTGCAAAGACTGAAGGCAGGTATTGTGGAGATTTTTCTCCTTATGAAGCTTGTTTGGATAGTAATATTTGACATATATTTGTTAAAACATGCCTGCTGTTAGTAAACTTCGTAAGTGGTGCTGCTGTTGCAGTACCAGAAATGTTTTGGAACAAAGTCAGCCGGCTCCTCCAGAAGGGACGCCGAATAGAGATATGTGTATAAAATATGGTATTTGTCCCATAATGTATGGCTCATTGTGGAACAAATACACAAAGAAAGAACCCGACCTACAGTGGCCAGTAAATGGGTCATTTGATTTTAAGAAGGTTCAGTACCTTGAACAGTGTTTGCTTAAAAGAAAGAGTAGGCAGGATATGTTTGATTGTTTGCGTATGTGGGATAAGGAAGTGTGAGAGAGAGCAAGGAAAGTGGAAACTATAGCAAAGAAAGAACAGCGGAAGACGATATATCACCAATGTGTTGAATTAAAAGATAAGGAAATGCAGGAAGGAATAGAAAAGAAAGATAGAGAACGCCAATTGCAGGTAAATGGCCAGTACCCTATTAGACGTCCTGTCTATCCAATACTTGATACGCTTCATGATGATTTCATCATACTAGAGCGACCCCCGCCCCCGTATAAATCCCCTGTTCCGAGCGCTCCTGAGGGTGGTGCTCCTGATGAGCAGCTCTCCCCCTCAAGAGATATGGACAAAGATCAGCGATACATGCGGCAGACTCGCTCTACTCTGTCTAGTGAAGATAAAGATAAATTGAAGGGCAGTGCTACAGAGGAATCTCGTCGGACTACTACAGCGACGATCCTCACAACTTCAGTTCAGGCTTGAGAAGACGCAAAACAGTTATATTTTTTTTTTTTTTTTTTTTTTTTTAAAAACCTTTATTTGTGCATATTAAAAGAACAAATACGGGCCTACAACCATCAGGCCGGCCACAAAACGGTTAAGCACTGAGACAAACATTACATCCCCTGTGCATCAATGGTCAAGATTAGCAACGATTCAGGAGTTATACGCTGGAGAGATCCTTGACACCAGGGGAAGGAGAAGTAAAGGTTAATTTTAAGGTTTTCAAAATAATTTTATCGAGGAAAAAAGTCAGTAGAGGATAGAACCAAGGAGATTCGAGTCCGCAAGATGGCTTCATCACACAGGAGAGCAGCAGCATCATTAGAAACGGCCATAGAAAATCTCAGACAGTGAGGCGTTGCAGTTATATAACAGGATAGTCACATTAGTAAATACGCACCCCTCCAAAGCCGCCCCCACTCAATCCACCCCACACCCGGACCCCGAATCGGAAACAAGGATAGCGCAGAGACATAGAAGAAAAAGGCCCATAGAACTAAAAAGAAACAGTTAATTACCCCCCCACCCTACACCAATGCGGAGGCTACGGCCTGCCCCCCCCCAGCATAGTGCCTGTCGCCCAATGAACCCGAAATATAGACAAGAGAGAAAGTAGGAATAAAGGAAAGAAAATAAGAAAACAAAGAAGAAAGCGGGGAGGAGCCCACGTAACCTCGGAGCGCCCGAAACCACCGGCCAACTACGTCTCCACACACTGAGAACCCACTACACCCAAAGGCGGTCGTGTGAAGATAACGTATCACCACAATATAAGGAAGGCAGACAAATCGCGACGAGTGCGCACAACCTATGCAGACAGTTCCAGTCCCAGTCCAGCCCATCCGTGAAACCATGGTGATAGAAAGCAATCTAGCCCTGGCCCGATCGCGGGCGTAAGATTAGACTAGCCCCCACATGAAGGCCCCGCAGCCCGTGCAAACAAAGACAATATGGCCGCTTGGGAGAAGATGGAGAAGTAGAGTCACAAAATGGCCGCCGATCATCTATTGAGGTCCCCTTGTGCACCATATAAAATCCAGACCTGGCCTGTAAAGTACAGGAGTTCCACATAAAAGAAGCCGTAGGCCACCGTGAACAGTTCCTCGAGGACGTCAGGTGTCGCTCAGCTGGATACTCTTGCGGGCGCGGTGAGGCAGGCAACAACAAAGCAGGCAGCAATGAACGGGGAAACAAAGTGTCCACAATTGAGCAGGAGATCGATTGATCCTGGGTGCCGGGAAAGCCAGATGCAGACACCAGTGCAGCACGGTTATACCCAGTCGTTGCGTCCCCGCAAGAGGACAGAAGCACTGGCAGACCCACATCTTGTTGAGAACAAACGGGGCGCTCACGACCCGCAGCCGACAGTATGGAGTCGAACCGCTCACTCAGCGTTTGCAAGCCAACACACAATTGCAGACGAAAGTCCCGCAGGGCAGCCAGAACGGAGCCGCATGTCAGCGGAAGCTGCGCCCCCACATCGGCAGCAATCCGGGACGGCACTGTGGAGCTGGAGTCCGGTAGAGGGAGGGCGAAGCAGGCAGCGGGCGAGACCGGAGCATCACCCCCCAGCAGCGAGCAGGCAATCAACGCCATGTTTTACCGCTGAACGGTACAGTGGCCAGGGGGGGGTCGTAACAAGGAGGCAATTCCCCGCAGGTCTGCGCCGCATCAGGTGAAAGCCAACAGTCGCTTCCCCTCTCTCGGACTCTCTTTGCAGCCGACTAGGCAATAGAAGAAGGGGGTCTGCAGCCTTCCACAGCGCGGGCCACAGAGCGGGGCAGGAGACCCGCCACACCGGGGCTTACCCTATAGCTCCAGCCCGTCAGGTGAAAGGTGAAGGAGGTGTCCGGGCGTCTCTCCCCCGGCTCGTCTGGCGACAGTCCGTGGTGTGAGGCGGGATCGGGGCCGCGGGGCTCTGATTTGCGCCGGGGGTCCAGTGACTGCGGAGCTTCCAGGGGGCCGACCAAGGCCACAATGGAGCAGGGGTCCAGCGCGGAGAACAAAGGCACCAAGAGCTCCGGCATCCGGGCGGGCTCAGACTCCGGGAAAGCGGCGGCGCGGTCAGCGCGTCGTCGCGCACGTTGCACCTCGAAAATCGGCGAGGATAGGAATCAGGATGATAGTCCGAGGCCAAGGGCCGGCGGAGCCGGGCGCTCAAGCGTCTGCTCCGGTCGCCATCTTGGCTCCTCCCCAGTTATATTTTTTTTAAAACTTCTGTTGGGATGTATTATATAATTGGCAACATATCTCTGACGAACCAGGCCCCAAAGACTTGAATGCAGATTATAAGCAGTTAGGAGATGGGATTTACCCTTTCAAAAACATACCTGATACAATTAGACGAGTGGTTAAACTACAGGATGACACATTAAAACTGCAAAAGGAGAAAGAATTAGCTAGAAAGTGTAAAGTCGTAGAAACAGAATAGTCTCAGACAGAGAAAACAGATGTTCTGGTGGATGAGGACAATCCTAGTAGTAGTAAAATTGATATGAGACCAATGCGTGAACCCGCACCCCTGTATGTTCCCCCGAAGGGTGCGGGAACTAATGATGATAAGACTGCCGATGATGCAAAGGGATATTTCATATATAATTGGGTCTACACTCCTTGGAGTAGAGCAGATGTTATGGCCCTTAAGACTGCCGTGCCTGACCCCCGGAAAAACCCTGCTGCCTTCTATGAGGAGGTGGAAGGAACTATCAGCTCTTGCACTATGACCTTAGCGGATATAGATATGTTCTTTGGGCTTATTTTGCCCCCCTGATATGTGGAGAACAATACGTAAAATTATAGACGCTGTGGCATTTGGTGACACCTGGGAAAAATTTGAAGAAATAGATGCGGACAGGGAATCTGCCCAGAAGCCCCAACTGGAGATATTAAATCTTCCTAAAGCTATTATGACTAAATTGAAGACTCTCATACCCCCTAAGAAAATAGATTGAACTACGTATGGTTCCTGTAAACAGAAAAAGGATGAGTCTGTTTCTGATTTCTTTTCAAGATTTGAGGAGACATTTCATGATTTTATTGACCAGTCGTTGGCTGACGAGACTGGCAAACACTTGTTTGTTGACAAATTTGTTGCTAATATTTTACCAGAAATATCTAGTCTCCTCAAGGCCAGTGAAAGTTCTTGGACCACGTCCTCCCCAGTTTCCCTTCTGACAATGGCATAATATAATGAGCGACAGGAACAGGAAGCGAAGGGAAGGGAGGATAAAAGGGTTAAGGATTTAAAAACAAAGGTTATGATGGCTCAGGCGTATGGTCCACCATTTAGGAGAGGTGGAGGAGGTGGACGTGCAATGCATACACCCGGAGCACTCCCTCTCCTTCGGGCAAATTTGTCTCCTGATCAGTGTGCCTATTGTAAGGAGACTGGGCACTGGCGTTCAGAGTGCCCCCTTTTACAGGGCCAACAATACCAGCGAGGAAGGGGAAGTATGAGAGGGCGTCTAGGGAATGTAGGAAGCAGGGGAGGTGCAAGTGCTCGCCCCCGGTTTGAGGCAGTCGAACAAGGACCGAATTACCCTAACACTTTTAACAAACAACATCAGTACCAAATGACTGACTATTCTGCTGACACACCCACAGATTCTGATTATGCATAGGGATGCCTAGGATGGGGTGTGGGACCGGTTGAGGTGCCAGTAGATCAAATGGGTCCCTATGTTGACGCAAATGTCTTGGGATCTACTGCTTGATTTCTGGTTGATACAGGGGCTACCCGTAGTGCCCTGTATAAAAGACTGGTTCCTAGGGCTCCCCTGTCTGGCACATTGATAACATCTATAGGGTTCAATGGAACACCTACACCTAGCCCACTATCACAGCCACTTGAATTCGGACTAGATAGATTCACTGCAACATGTCCATTCTTGCTCTCCCCTAACACTCCAGATAACATTGTAGGTATCGATATGCTAAAATATTTTCGTGCTACGATACACTGTTCCCCATAAGGTGTACGTGTTATCCTTAATTACAACTATTCAATAGTTGATAGATCTTGCATTATCAATGAGGACGTCGCTCTAGCATCCCTACCTTTCACTCTTTGGGCTAGATTGGACACTGATGTGGGTCAAATGGTTATTCCACCTGTACAAATTCAAGTGAGAGAGGGTGCCTCCTTGCCTCGTTTGCCCCAATATAAGATATCTTGAGAGTACGAGGAAGCATTAGCAGGTATTATTCAGGATTTGATTAAAGTAGATGTAGTGGAAAAGGTTCCCTATAATACCTGCAATAGCCCTATCCTTCCTATTTTGAAAAAGGGCAATGATGCTAAGATTTACAGGTTCATTATTGATTTGCGTGAGGTTAATAAAATAGTGGTGCCCCAATATCCGGTAGTTTGTGACATAACAACCCGCCTCACTATGGTCCATCCCACTGCCACCACATTCTCCGTGATTGATTTGAAAAATGCGTTCTTCTCAATACCCATTCACCCGGACAGCCGTTATCTATTTGGATTCACACTGAAAAACAGATCATTCAGGTTCTGTAGAGCTCCACAAGGCTATACAGAAAGTCCCAGTATTTACAGTCCAGCATTAAAGACACAACTTGATTCCTTTCCTGTACCAAAAGGGGTGGTTCTGATTCAGTATGTGGATGATATTCTACTTGCTGCAGGCACTCCTGAGCTATGTGAAGAAGCTACATTCTTACTGTTATTTCTTGCATCACATAATCACAAAGTAGCTAGAAAGAAATTGCAATACTGTAGACAGCTGGTTACCTATTTAGGTCACCTCCTGTCTAAGGAGGGACGTGCGCTCACACCAGATCGCATTCGGACCATTCTAGACACTCTTGTACCCCGTACTCAAAAAGATGTCCGTGCATTGATTGGCCTTACTCACAAGATGATGGACGGAATGTTGCACATTGGCAAAACATTCACCCCCAGTCACAGATCAGATTTGATTGGCCTTACTTCCTTTTGTAGGCAGTGGATCCCCTGTTTTTTGCATATTATCAAAACCTCTGTTAGCCCTTTTGACCAAAGACACCCTGATGCCCCTCCCATGGACTGCTGAGTGCCAGAGCACCTTCCAACAGTTACGTCAAGCTTTGTGCTCTGACCAGTATTAGGTACCCCAGATTAAACTAAATCTTTCACACTCTACGTACATGAAAGGGAAGGTTGTGCCCTCTCGGTCTTAGCACAGATGCACGGTGACAAACAATGCCCATGTGCATATTTTTCAGCTGTTCTCGACCCAGTCGCTCGCGCGCTGCCTGGATGTTTCCGAGCAGTGGCAGCAACGGCTGTATCCATACGCCAGAGTGAAGGAATAGTTCTATCACACAAATTGCTTGTGTTAGTGCCCCATTCAGTTGATGCGTTGCTAAACCAAACAAAGACGCAGCATTTGACTAGTGCTCGCTTGACAGGATACAAATTGACACTTTTGGCCCCCCATATCCCGCTAAAAAGATGTTTTGACACTAAATCCTGCCACATTACTGCCATTACCATCCACTCAGCCTCAGTCACAAGAGTCACATGATTGCATATTTCTCACTGAAGAACAAACAAAAGGTCGAGTTGACCTGCAAGACACTTCCTTCTCCATTACAGATGGGGAGTTATGGGTTAATGGGTCATGTTTGAAATTGCCCGATGGCTCTACATCTGCTGCCTATGCTATTACGACACTCCAGACAATAGTTGAGACAGCTTGTATCCCACAGAAATCAGCTCAAGCAGCTGAATTGATCGCTCTAACCAGAGCATATGAGCTTAGTACAGACCTGATTGTCAATGTCTACACTGATATTCAGTATGTTTTCGGGGTAGCGCACAATTTTGGCCGCCTGTGGAAAGAAGGTGGTTTTCTCACTTCACATGGAACACAGATAGTGCATGGAGAACTAGTGTACAATCTTCTTACCGCCTTAACCTATCCTAAGAAAATAGCTATTGTCTAGTGTAGCGCACACAAGAAGGTGACAGACAAAATAGGAGCAGATAATGCCTTTGCAGATTGTACAGCCTGTGAGACTGCAACGCAACAAAGCACCACGTCTATATATGTGGTTATATCACAAGCTGAGCGTTGGCATGATGCTAGACAGGAAGTGTTGGATATGCAACAATCTGCCTCCTTCGATGAATTAGACCAATGGTCTAAGGAGGGAGCATTGGACGATGAGGGCTGTTGGAGGAGCAAAGATATGACTAAATGGAAGTTGTCCACTGCATAACTATATCCTCTGATTCATATGGCACATGGTCCAGCCCATGTTGCTGCATCTTCAATAGCAAAGCAGCTTATGCAAGTCTGGGACCATCCTGACATTGCTGCTACCGCTAAGAAGATAGTCCTGTTTTGCCTGGTTTGCCTCAGTACAATCCTGGGAAGGGAACTCAAACTCCAGCAGGGGGGTTGCGACACCATCGGCACCCTTTGAGGTCCTTCAGATGGACTACATCCAGTTTTAGCGCTGCAATAACCTTAAATATGTCTTAGTAGTAGTTTGCGCCTTCAGCAAATGGGTGGAGACCTATGCTGCGAAAGACAATACAGCCCTTTCAACTGCGAAAATACTCCTGAAGGAATTCTTCCCTCGATTCGGTGCTTGGCGAATTTTATGGAGTGATAATGGGCCTCATTTCATTGGACAGGTTGTAGAGTATGCTATAAAAGGGCTAAGGGTCAAGCAGAAGTTCCATGCTGCTTTTCATCCACAGGCAGCAGGCTTGGCGGAACGTTATAACTCCACATTGAAACTGAAATTGGCAAATATACAGGCTTCCAATTGTTTGAAATGGCCTGATGCTTTGCCCTTAGCGCTGCTTCCCATCAGATCAATACCTCATACACTCTCTAGGCTTACCCCATATGAGGTTGTGTTTGGCAGGCCCATGAATATTTGGAGGATTCCTAAGCCTCGACCTATACATGAGGTGCCTCACACATTAATGAGTGATTATCTCTCAGTTAACTGACAGTTTCCTTTCCATTCATCAGCAGGTTCGAGAAGCTTTCCCGGACAAGTCACAAGGTGACAGACATGACTTGCGCCCAGGTGACCATGTGATGGTCAAACTATTTCCGCGAACGAATTGTTTAGAACCTCGCTCGAGGGGCCCGGAACAGGTCCTCCTCGCCACCCGAACCGCAGTCCGAGTGACCAACAAGAAAAACTGGATACATGCTAGCCACTGCAAGAAGGTTCCACACACCTTAGTGGACCCGGCTGCATTAAAGGATCATCGAGACATTTTGGTCACAGACATAGGACGAGCTGCATCACCTGAAAGAACTGAGGACGTTTTTACGGATCACACTATGCCCGGTACATCCAGGTACCTACTCCAACCCAGGAAGGAAGGCGCTCCAGTGCAAAACAAGACAAGTGAAGCCATTGTCCTGAGTGGTTAAGTCTGACTACAAAGGGGGGTCTGCCTATTAGTGGCCACTCGTCTCAACGTCAGTGAAGAAACCAATGTCCACTTAGGACTCTTAGGGCGCTCCCTTTCTTGTTGTTTGCCAAAAGATGATCCCCCCTAAGGCGAAGAAGAGGATTGCTGCAACAATGTGTAATGGCTGTACACTTTGCATCCTTCGTTTGACTTTGAATGCTGCTCTTATCGCTATTATAATGTGGGTAGTGGAGGAAGTAATGCCTGGGGCTTCCTTGCTCAACATTACTGCTACATCGCCTACTACAAAGGAACACCATCATTTTGATTTGCCACAACATGAACAGGGGTTCCGGCAAAATCTGAGAAACAATTCCTTTCTTCAAATGTTGCATCAGACATACCAGCTAAGCAATGCTACTAACTGTTGGGTTTGTGGCAAGATTTCTCTTCATCAGAACATGAAAGGAATCCTGTTGCCACCACTGCCATTTTCGCACAATGGCTCATGCCAAGCTTGGTTTGAGCTTCTATATGCTTCCTACAAGTTTAACCTCAGAAACATGGGATGTGGGCGACCTCAACGCCAAACTGAATAAAGTATACTATCCCAATGAAGATGGGGACCCACAAGCAAAGGGGACCGTCTTGGAAATGGAAGAATATAGTAGAGGAAATGCAGCAACAAAATGCAGCTAAAGGAAATGGGCCACCTGTTATCTCTGTTGTTCTGACTACTGGCCCCCTCTGTGTACAGAGTACAGGCAATGTGCTAATGGGTCACAGTAACTGTACTACAGTGTTGCAAATTTCTACAAGGGGCCGAAGCAGCTTCCTTGCATCACGTCATACTTATTTTGTTTGTGGAGCTAATGCATTCTACTTCCTACCTTCAGGCTGGTCTGATACCTGTTACATAGCCTTCCTTTTACCACCTGTGTTTCTAGCTCCCCCAACATACCACCAAGATTTGCAATTGTTCAATCACCACATTGGTAGTAGGGGAAAACGTGTCATCGATGTCTCTGTAGTTGATCAGACAGAGACCACATGGGAACAATATACAGACTTTAATAAAGGATTTTTCTTCTTCGTTGGCCCAGTACAAAACAGCAAGCTGGTCCGTCGCCTCACTCGTACAATGGAGACAGCGATTAATCAGACAACTGCGGCCTTAGGAAACTTGATGGAAGAACAAGCATCGATCAGCATGGTCACTTTACAGAATAGACTTGTTTTAGATGTTGTTCTAGCTGACCGAGGTGGAGCATGCCATGTCATCGGATCCAGCTGCTGTGTTTTCACACCGGACAATTCACCATTCTGTCTATGTGGCCATCTCCAAACTACACAAGATAGCCACCAAAATACATCAAGACCCAGGAACATGGACTTGGACTGGGTGGTTTTGGGACTTACTTTCCGTTTGGGGTTTGAAAGTATTATCAGTCCTGTTCATATTAATAGCTATTATCTTCTCTTGTTGTTTGTGTATTAATTGTGGACCTATGCTCTGTTCACTCTGTACTTCTGCCTGTATACCATCTAAAGTGAATGTCCAAAATGTAAATGCCCGTTTAGCAGTGGAACGAGAAACAACAAGACTAATGGTAATAGCTGTTGAGGGTGTACGCTATGCCCCTTAGAAGGGACAAAAACTGTCTTAGCTTATGCTAAAAGGGTCAGCTGTGGAAAAGTGTAAATTCTATGTTAGCAGAATCTGCAGCCATTTTGACTGTTGCGTCCATTTAGTTTCTGTCGTATTCATTTTACTCTCTGCAGTTCACCTTTTCACCCAGCCTGTGTCCTTAACTTTAGCTGACCTCTCTGACATGGTCAATCTGATATATGTGCTGGGGGGCTGCAGCTGTCGGTGCACCTGGTCTCATATGTTATCAAATGATTGCTTATTGCTGCCATAACATTCCTTACTCCTCCTCCTCATCGCCTGACCAACTGGTTACCCATCTGCTCTTGTTTGCCTATAACTATTTCCGTGCTTAAACTTGTTTCTTCCAGTTTTCCTTCCTGTGCGATTACACTGCAACAAACAGTATATAAGGGTGATCTTTTTTGCATTCAATATACTTCCTCCCACAACACTTGAGGGTGTTGTTCGGACGCAGTCCCGCTCAAGAGTGTTTAATAAACTTGGTTTGTTTTATTTCACTCCAGTGCCGATCTCTCTTTTGTTAGTCTTTGGACCCACGGATGAGAGGGTGACCCTGCACCAGTGTGCCCTCATGGGGGTACATTTCCACAATACGGGTACCCAGAAATTCAGAGATGTACAAATAACCACTGTTCCTGCACTCCATATCTTGTGCCAATTTCAGAAATTCATAAGATTCCTTGATACCAGTTTTTCTCTCTACATATTTCACCATATAAATAGGTCTATACTCAGTACACAATGAAAAGCCATTGTATGGTGCAGCTAAGTTGTTGGCACTGGGTACCTCGGGTTCTTGGAGAACTTACAAACCCTATATGTCCCCACAACCAAAAGGGTCTAGCAAACGTAATGGTACATTGCTTTTGTAAATTGTCTATTTTGACAAACAGTTACAGAATGAAAATATTATCACAAATAGCTATTTTTTCCTTCTCTTTTTCAATATTTCTTTTTTTCAACATTTAGTTTCTTTGGGAAAACCTTGAGGGATCTATACATAACACCCCTTGCTGAATTCAGAATTTTGTCTACTTTTCAGAAATGTAGAGGTTCCCTGGCTGGATCCCCCATGGGTTTCACACTGGTTTGCACCACAAACTGGAAGTAGGTTGAAAGCGCAAAAAAATACATACAAAAAACGGACTACTTCTTTGAAAAATGGCAAAACTGTGGTAAAAAAATTGACTTTTTGATTCAGCACTGCATGTTCCTGAAACTAGGAAGGTGGGGACTTTAGTACATCAAATCGCTCGTTTATGCTATTTTCATGAGAAAAAAACAGACACTTTTATTCAGAACACTTTTTTCTTATTTTTCTTCAAAAACTCAAAACGTAGCTATATTTTGGCTATTGTATCGTTCCCTCCAGAGGATTCTGAGAGGTAAGGAAAAATAGTCCTAACCCTGGGTATGAGCAGAAGCACACTGACCCTCTGCAGGCAGTGTAACTCTCGCTCGTCTCCCTGCCCCTCCTCTTACTGCTGGTCAGCCAGTGGAGGCGGTGGCTGCTGTAATTGGCTGGGACCGGTGTGTGCCCTGCTCGTTCATTGGCTTGATCGTTTCACCTTGCTTAGCTCTCTCTCCTCGCCCCGTGTCAGGCCGGCGTAGAGCGCGCATGCGCCCGTTGTGGCTGGGGCTGAGGCTGGAGTTGAATGAGAGGTGCAGGGAACACCGGCACTGGAGACAGCGGCGCTGCATCCGCACCGTGGCCTCGGACCGGCAGGAGCCCCGCAGCTGCATTGGCGCCCCTTCACAAGCGGCAGGAGCCGTCACCCGTGCTGGACACAAGGAGAAACAAAGCACCTCAAACTAGCGCCAGGCACCGGCGACTGGAGGGACCCGGCACCGAGTAGGGAGGGCATCCGTAGGCGCCAGGCTTCTGCAACGGACGCAAGGAGCGAGAGGAGCCACGCAGCGGCAGGCTGGATGATGCCCGCCAGCATGCCGAAGCTCCGCTCTGAGGGGCAGCAGTGAGGCGCCGGCAGCGCTTGCACCTTCCACTGCACAGAGCGGGGCCGCGGCCACAGCATGGTGAGTGTCGTCCTGGCGCTGCCACCGGGCACTGCGAGCCAAGAGCCCACTCTCCGGGGAGGGGCGAGCATAGGGGAGCGCGAGAAAGGTGGGCCACACGTTCTTGGCTCGTGAGGGGGAAGGAATTACAGACGGCAATTATATGGTGCATTTCTGCGCTGAAAGGAGGTGCATGCTACGTGCCTCCCCGGGCTGGTCTACGGAGGTGGCTCGCGGCTCCATATGGTTCGTCGCTTCTAAGCATATTATGCGCTGCTCTATGCGAAGCTGCCTCTCGAGCCGGACTGATGTGCGCCGCTGCCGGAGCTTGGCTCTCTCTCCTGGCTGGTGAGCTGCGGTCTCTGCTCCCTTTCCTTGGTCGCCGCTGTCAGCGCCTGCTCACACCTCACCAGGGCTCTGCGGGGTAACTTCCCCGTCTTAATATGTGTGTTTTCACAAGCGGAGGGGTTCTCCGTCTTCATGCAGCGTTAGGGTTTTCTGAGGCTGGCCTTGCTGTTGCCGAGTAAGAACAGTATTCTGGTAGTTTTGTGTTAACCACCTTTGAGGATTCATTGTCTTCGATGCCTTTGGTATTCTTTCAAAAAGATTTCCAAGTGCTTCTAACTGGATTTTGTTGGATGTAATGTTTTTTTCTGTGGGTCATGGTTCTGCTGTCATTAAAGTTGAACTTTTCGTGGGGTTTGTGTTTTGTTGGAAGTAGTGATTCAATTGACTTTAACAATGTTTTGCATGCAAAAACTGGGTTTTCATTGTTATACCCCTTTGCAGTGTCTATTATCGAGCTTTGTTAATGGGTTAGTAATTGAGCAGTTAGTTGCATTTGGGGTTTCTTTGGAGTGGGGGCAAACTGATTTAGGATTGCTGCCTATCGTGTTTGGTTTTCTTTGAAGTAGTAGTTCAGCTGTTGGCGGCTTTGGATATAATTTCATGCTGGTTGTTTGTCTTTCTTTCCTCGCGTTCTCTTTGGAGTGTTGGGAACAGTGGTCTAGTTGCCTGATGACTGGAATTTTTGGGTGATCTTGCTATAGGTGTAGGAAAACAACGTGGTTTTCTGAATAGTTGCGACCGGTTCATTTGCCCCTTTTGCATGTTTTGGCTGAATGGAGTATCTGGCATGTGGGTGTGTGAAATGTTTGTGAGGAAATACAATTTGTATTTCGGATCTGCTAATTTATGTTGAATGGCTATTAGTTTCAGTTGGTATTTCTATATACCAAGGTTTCCTCCTCCCCCCCCCCCCCCCCCTTTTTTTTTTCTTCTTCGGCCACATATACATGCTCTGGTCACTAGTAGGCCACCACTTGTTAGAGTAGGAGCCGGGGAGAGTGACACTAGTTTGGGGATTCTTGTGGTTCTTTGGGGATGCATGGACGTACTGTGCTGATAAGGCTTCACCTTGTCCATCCCTGCCCACAGTGTGCCGTTCAGGTGAAGCTGGAACTGGGGCACCGCGCCCAAGTGCGTAAGAAGCCCACCCTGGAGGGATTTACTCACGATTGGATGGTGTTCGTCAGGGGTCCGGAGCACAGCAACATACAACACTTTGTGGAGAAAGTCGTTTTTCACCTGCACGAGAGCTTTCCCAGGCCCAAGAGGGGTAAGAGTTTGTTGAAAGCTGATTTCTAGCTGTTAACTGCACATGCATGTCATCATCTTCCACGTATAGGCTGATGTGGCATACGGGCATTCATTTGTTGTGGAAACTTCTGCTCGAGTTTCAGCCTTGTGACGTAGGGGCTGTTTGTTTTATGTGGAAACAAATCTAAGCAAAGGGCACATGTTCTGATGTTTCTTAATTATTTCCAATTTAGAACTTTAGTTGCATAAAGGAGAACCGTGCACTAGATTTACCAACGAGCAGCAGCAGCATACCCTTGAAGATTTGCTCCCGGGTAATATCGGTCCTGTTTGATGTAGTGTATTAACATGTGTTTTTCAGACCTAGCAACTAATCGTACTGCTTCTTGAGTCACACACTGTGGAATATATAGTGAGTCCCAAGCATGGTCAACACTGTTTTGTTGCTGTGGGTGCAGCGTTCTGTGCCAATATTAAGCACTATTGAAGTGGTGACAGAACTACCTTATATACTATATGTAATGCAAATCCCCCTCCAATTTTTTTGGCCAGATTACAAGATCTAATAGAGGGCTTTATATGGGCGGGTAAGAAACCAAGGATGGCCACACATTGGCCTATTGTATTCCTGAAACAAGCGGTCTTGGCACCCTGAAGCTAACTAATTAATACCTGGTGGCTCAAACTTGCTATGTTGTGGAAGTGAATAGGGCTGAATCTGAGAAATACTGGTGTTTCACAGGCCAATTAATAGGGGGTATTCATGTCTGGAATGTGACATGGCTTCTTAAGAAACACAGGGTGTTTGGCCTCACTTTGTCCCTGGTCATACGGGCCACAGTTGCCTGTGACTGGTGGCACTGGCGATAGGACTCACAACAGTCACATTTAAAATCTCTTATTAATAATTCTGACTTTATGCCAGAGCTAACAAGAGAATTTTATTGGGAATGTCAAATAGGCTACATAAGAGTCTGAATTTCTTTTGATCTTAAAGGGCTGTGACCAAATCATAAAGGATTATAGGATGACAGAGGAAGAAAGAGTTTATCTCTAGTTATGACACTGGGGAGCACACCAAAACTAAACAATGAACACCTATTATCTGAAATATGAGTTCATCTTACTTGCTCCAGCAGCAGGCAGATACCCGTCACAGATAAAATGGGAAGCAAGAGTAGATCGACCTATGGTTAAGTAAGGGATGGAGTGATGTACATGGGAGAACTCAGATATTGAGTCGTAGCATAGCAGATAGTCCTTGATAACAAATCACCTCTTTCTGGTACCCTTACACTGGAATGGATCCATGCATGGAAATCCTCTTCGCACCCTGCTAGAGAAGTGTGAGGGGCAGGCACACTGCTACACCTACTCTGGCACTGCCCTAAGTTGAAAACCTATTCAAAGACGTTCCATTGTGCCTAAAGTGGAGAGACTGCAGGGGGTCCACAAGCACATAACTGTGGGAACTCAGCTCTTTTCGTAGTTGCTAGGAGTTCTTGAGCCTGTAGTTGGCTAATTTGGAATCCTCATCCTAATGCTCTACTGTGGTATCAGTTGCGGATTGTGATGTAAATGTTGAGTCCCCCTCACCCACGCCAGAGAACGGTTGTAGGCAGGAGAATGTGTATTTTGAAATTAACAGTATTGTACCATAAAGCGGTGACAGAGGGAAAAAGAGTTGATGAGCAAAAATGGGGCCAGAAAAATGATCATTATTAAATAGAATGATCTTCTCCTTGTCTGGCAGCGTTGGCTTGCGAAGTTTGAACGTGATGGAGTGTAAGTAACTGTGAGCCAGCCCAATTTCCTGAGGGGCGTTTTCATTCCACAAGAACGTTTGGAAAAAGAAAATGACAAAAAGGTGCATTTTACAGTCCAGTTTTATCCATAGCTTCTAAAAGAATAGTATTGAAGTACTACTTCAATTGTGTGGTGTGCTAGGCAAGATTTACCCTCCAGGGTGTGAGAACTCTTCCCCCGAAGAACTCTTTGAAAAAACGTTCACAAAATTGTGGCTGTTTCAACATGATTTACTCAGATATTTAGAAAAAAGCTGTACGTATTACATGCGGATAAATAAAATGATTATGCAATTTTCAAAATGTATAGAACATCAGTCTCAACGTTATTCACCCACATTTCCTCGTCTATGTAGATTCTCAATCGTGCTAAGACCGATTAATATGTTTTCGAAGGGAGAAGGCTGTACATTTAAATTATGCAAACATCACATCCGCAGACTGTAGAAAGCAGACCATGGCACGTTCTAAAGGCTCATAAAAGCAATGGTACTCCTTAGTTATATAGAACTTACAGGATCAGATAGCAGACAGGTTAAACCAGTCTTGCTGCATAATCCCCAGACAGTGATATAGAAAGGTTTATCACTATATACACAATGAAATGCTACACACAAGTCATGAAATAAAAGGCAAAGTTGTAAGTACTCACTAGTGTCAAGGAGATAACAAGCACTCACAAAGCCAATAGGCCTGTCCTTGGCATGCCTGCTGGGGGGGGGGGGGCGGTGGGTGGGTGTTGTGCAGTTTTTTTTGCAGACCACTGCAATGTAAAAGTAATAAAAGGAAAAATCCTGCGGTCTTTAATGTAGCCCACGTGTTTGCCCAAAAAAAGACCCAGAAAAAATAAACCATTGCAAGATTATATTTAAAAAAAAATGAAATGAACAGAAATTGATTTACCGGCCCTTGCACTAAGTGGACAAACTTTTAGGAGGATGTGCACACGTGCAAGAGCAAAATGCCATTGCTTACAGTCGAGAGAGCCAGCGGCTGAAGTGGGCTGCTCCATTGCCATTTGTTATCTTGTGCAGAAGCAAAATGTGTATTGTACTTGAACAAATCAATTGGGGAAGTGGGCCATCCAAAAGCCCCCCTATAATTGTCTCTGTATGTTTCTGTGTGTATTTTGAGATAGATCATATTTTAGAAAACATGAGTTTGGCTAGGCAGCTAAAGCAGTATCTGGGCCAGGCCTAAAAGGCAGGAGTATTCACCCAGACTAAACATGAATGTATATCTCTAATACCTGTGTTAAATGTATTATTGAAATGAAGCAATTTTATTCAAAACGTTAGCTTCCCAGTTTCTGAAAACGTAGTCTTTTCACAAGGAAATAAAAAGTTTAATTTTGGATAAACAAGCTTAAATTTCCTAAACAGCATCCTAGAGAATCTCAGCTTTTCTTTTCTAACTTCATGTAGGCTACCAAACATTAGATTGTCACCCTCACTACGTTTTGCATGTACTACTTTCAAACATGCAAAGATTTTGTCTTTTCTGTCCATTTGTCATTAATGTGCAATACTAGGGTTTTCCGCCACATGGGAGGGTTTTTTCCACGATTATGTTGGGACAGTCAGATTTACTTCATGGAGGGACACCATTTTGCCAGGACCATTGTCATGCAATTGATAGGCACAAAAGTGTTAACACCGCTCACATGTCTAGGATGGCAATCGCAATGGCCAGGATAGCCAGAATGCTGCCAGGAATGTCCACAGTACGGGTTAATATGCTACAATTGGCTACGGTATTCTTTGTGATCTGTCCATCTCTCATTAATTCTTAACTCCTCCCCTCATTGGATGACCATTTGAAGGCTCTGCCAAAGGACGGAGGACACGGGCATCTGATGGCTCTGCTGTAGTCAGCCTTAGGTTTACAAAACGTGATGGACTCGACCACTGGTAATTTATTCTGGGCCATATCCAATTCTATTGTTAATTTGAACTCCATGCAACCTCAGTTTGGACACCGGTATATGCAAATCAGTCTAAACCCTGCTCCAGCGGGAACAGTCCAGCCTGAACTGCCAAGCCAGGTCCTCCCTAAACCAGAACACAAGCAACCCAGGGCTGGTTTTGGCCTAGTTATTGGCTCATCAGCCGGGTATAGCTTGGTTCCAGTGATGTAGTGTGCACGGGACCCACGTCTGGGCAAACCTGTCCCATATAGGACGACATACTAAAGTATACAAATAGTGATGGCTGGAATGCTTAAATTAATCTTAGTCACTGGTAATTACTTGAGCTGCATCACAATCCATCGTTGTTTTGCATACTATGGCACTTCAGTTTTGGACCCAGCTGTATGCAAATCAGTCTCGACTCTGCTCCAATGGGAACAGTGCAGTCCGAACTGTCAAGCCAGGTACTCCCTGAAACAGAACACACACAACCCTGACTGCTGTTGTCTGAGCGAACACTTTCTTATCCTGATATCAAGAAAGCCTAACACTTTAGCAAGGTCTTACTGCTCTCACCAGTGCCTCACAGATGTGCACTTGACACACAAGATTGTAGGGCAGTTGAAGGCAGTGGCCCACTCATGGCCATTATGTGTCTGTACACTGCTCTGCTGCACTTTAAAAAAAAAAACATTTAAAAAAACACATTTTATTGTGTTTACAGCCGAATACAGTTTGAAACGCTCAATCTCTGGGGGCGATTGCCGTACGTTACACCACATATAATTGATATTGACATCTGATTTATATTCCCAACAAATGAAATTTATATAATAAAATAGAACATAAACGTTTTGAAGCCAAACCCTGTGTGCTGCACCTGTGCTACCATCAATCGTGTTTGACATGTAGCTGCAATGTTAACGCATGGATAGAACTCCCATACCCACTATTATCTAGCTTTCTGCTGTACCAATGTTGATGCATGTGTTCCTGTCGGGATTATGGGCTCTAAACGTAAGCCCTGGTAATCGGCCCATCTCTTCCAGATTTTGGGACGTTTCTGCGGGCATCCCCTAGCCTTAAACACCGGCGCTCAGCGGCACTTTTACTGCTTCCTTGATTATATGGTTGGGCTTTGATACAAATAGCATTGTGGGTGAGCCTCTACTATCATTTGATGGTATGATAGTATAGTGTGAATAGGTGGCTTAAGGCGTATGATAGGCTGGAAGCAAGAGTTAAAACAAGCATTTACAATGCAATGGTCTCGGCATTGTTAAAGTTAGAGCTATTGGCATTGCTCATGACATTATTTTTTGTTTGTTTTTTGTTTTTAAAACTTTTAAAGAAACGGCATTGTTATTTACAATGTCAATAGCTTAATCACTCTCACAGCAATGAAAGAAAGGAGAAGAGAAAAAATAACGGATCGCCTTCTCAGAAAGTTAAAATGTATAATTTAATTTGTGGAAACGTTGAGCCCAACAATACAGTTTAGAGGAAAAGTAAAACCCAGATGGTATTGCTAATGGATTAACAAGTGCATAAGAAAGAATAACAGTATGTTGCTTAGGGTGGTTCAAGCATGGTTCAGCAAAACAAACTGGAGAGGAAATTGCACCTAAACACAAACAAGGAAAACACGGATAGAGAAGCAGAGCCCGGGGGTAAGGCAAGCCCGGCAACGTATGGGAGGAGTGGCTGAATGCCAGGCTAGTCCGGAGAGATGAAGCAACTTCGCAACACACAAAATAAAGGATTGCTCCCTGCTCACTAACAAAACACGCTTGCAAAAAGGCAATACGGGGGCGACTGGTCTAGCTATGTTATAGGTATGGAAAAGGTAGGAACGGCAACAAGAATGGGAGAGAAGTGATGATTTTTTGGGCAGCCCAAGTTCCAGTGAAGTACCACAAATAAGTACATTTAGTAAGGCCATTCTGGGTGAGAGAGCACGGAATCTAGAGTGGTACGTGGGAATGGGTGGACAAGCGCAAGAAACTGAAGAGTTCAAAGGAGGCTACAAAATAGTCATAACAGGGTGCGAGCTGCAGTGATTAGGCTTGATGACAGGAGAGGTAAACAGCGGTCGGAAGGGGGCTAGTTGCTGGCTGGGACTGAGCAGCATACACATGAGGGGGTCAATTAGTTGATACGGTGAAATTTAGTATGACAAAACACCGAGAGAAGAACAGGGGGTGCAGATAGAGATGCTAGGAGGGAGCACAAGAGAATACACGTGGGAATATAGGATGATAACAGGGAAGCATGTGCAAGGAAGGAAGCATGCACGCAAAACAAAACGGACGGAGAAAATGCATGAGGACACAAGGAGTGAGCATGCACAGTGCAAATGTGCAGGAGGGCATGATAATAAGGGAGTGCACGTTGTGATCACACAGAAGAGCTTCCAGATGTACATATGGGGGCGGGAGGGTGTTCATGAGACGGGAGAGCATGAAGAGAGGAGCAATACACAAGGGAAATAAAAAATAGCACTGAGAGGGCGGGATCCAATGCATTGGATGAAACAGATGAGCAAGGAGAAATCGTCTAAAGGAAAGGGCGCATTTAGGACTGACGAGAACGTGAACATAGGGCAGAAGGAGTGGGTATAAATACACATGGGGCAATGGATGACATGCACTAGAACCGAGATAGTCAGCAGAGAACATGCATACAGTATACATGCATTGGGCGACATAGAAGGATGAAGGCGAGGGCAACCTCAAGCCCATTTTGTTGGGTGACAGCAGCGCGAGAAAGGGTTGTAGGGTCACAGTAACACAGTAATGCATCATCCCCAGTCTGACTCTGCGGGCAGCCCAGACCCTCCTTTACCTGATCATCGAACCTGTTCATCACGGCCTGCACCCACTCCATCGGCTTGTGAGCCGCCATGTCCGGGCGCCCACCCGCCCTCCGTGCTGCTGTGGCCGCGCTTCCTGTCCGTGCTCAGCGCTATTCCGGGGGCCGCGACTCTCTAAGCCTCCTCCGCCTCCGTGCTTAAGACAAGTGAGATGTGACTAGAATGCGCGCCGACTAAAGCCATTGTCTGTATAACAAGCAAAAACCCAGTCTGCTCATTAATTTGTAAAAGAAAAAGACGATCCGAAAGTAGTGTTGGCTGGCCCAATTTGTACTGAAGAACGACTCGGTATAAAATATTCGTCTGCGTTTCGCTTGCTGTGGTGTTTTCCTTGCTCTCTCAACTTTAGTTTCGGACACTAATGCCCCGCGCGACGTTAATAAACACTGACAGCGTCACTGTGGGCCCCTTTCCATCTCCGTGACACGGAGTCGGCCATTACGCAGTGACTCTCTGAGCCGCTTTAACGACACAAGGCGTCTCCGATTGCTAATTCCCAGGCCAAAGGTTCGGAAGGGCGCTCGCAGGCAGGAAGGTCGCCAGTTCAGGGCTCACTGCTTTCCTCCAGAGTAGACCAGAATGAAAGTATTGTTCACAAAACGGTCATGCGAGTCACATATTCATACATGCCAATTTGGAGGCCAGTGCCCTTAAAAATAAACTCTGCTCCTCACGGCTGAATTAATATTTGGCATACAGAGTTTTTGTAAATAATTGCTTCATACACAACTGTAGGAAATTATATTGGAAGTGACGATTCACTTCCGATGAACTTAGAGTGTATGTGTCGATTTTAGAGAATTTCAAACATCTGTTTGCATAACTGGGAAGTGAGAATATCAATATTTCCTTGTTTTACCTGTCAAGATAATGTGCTCCAGAAATTATTTTACCATCGCACACAGAATTAAAAATAAATGTAAGTCAACTTGTTAATTGGAGTAAAAATAAGCGGTAAGAGTCTATGTGGATCTTAAACCAGGTAAAACATTAAAACTCTTCGGTTCCCATGACACATTCCAAGATGAAATGAAGCTGAAAGGATGCCAGGTTAGCGCACGCGTGGACTTATAACATTCACATTTTTAAAATAAAAGAGTAACACTTTTAAGTGGACTTTGCGGATTTTGTGAACAAAAAGTGTTTGTAGAATGCAACATATTGGGGGATCAACTCTTTCAGGTTTCTGATGTTTGCCTGCTAAACCGACCTCCGTCTATTACCTCGGTTGGTTAGTACACAATTGATGAAGTGAGACACCTACCTTCAAAGAACAGAAAGCGAGAGACTGTATAAACACACTAACGCAACCACAAAGCATACTTTCAAAACATTTTATTTATAAACAATATGCTGATTTTTTTATTTTATTTTAAACACGGGGAGAGGACAAGCACACCACTGCCTTTCTCCGAGGCGAAGCAGAAATGCCTCGGAGAAACGCAGTGTCGTTTTCGGATTCGGGGGCGTGTTTTGCTGTTCTCCTCTTGCCATTGGCTGGAGGAGATAATTAGACTTTCTGCAAAAAACACGCCCCCCGATCCGAAAAGGACGGGCCCTGATCGGAGTGATGGGACCTCTTCTCCAATGGCTGGCCAGCATTGAAGAGGCCAGCCAATGGAGAACAGGGGAGAAGAGTGGCGGGTTCAAGCCCCTCTTCTCCAGGTCATTAAATCTCGGATCGAGACTGCGCAAGCGCAGCCTTCGAGCCGAGACCTAAACAAGAGGGAAGGAAGCAGCAATTGGAGATTGTTTTGACAAGATGACAAACCCGGGACTTAAAGACACTTAAACATCATTGTAGATGGTTAAAGGATGAGCTAGCCCATAGAGCCCCTCCGTAGATTCTTGACTTTCATGCTAACTTTACCTGTCTAATAAATTTACCTCTGGACTCTGAGCTGCTGGTGGCAGGGAGCATCGAGGGAAGCATTTCTCTCAATTCTATAGGTGCTTGGGAACTAAGTGGCACGAGGCTTCAGGGTTTAAGGGGAACCATCCACACCTGCAAATTCCATGCCCTGACACTTGTCCTAAACTAGGTCTCTAGAGCTTAAAACCTCACCCTGGGTTGCTGTTCTAGAGAGGTCACTTTGATGTTGGTCGAACGTGGGATTGAGCTTGTATTTGGGAATCTTGGAGGACATTGGCTTTATAGCGTTGCCTTTTTCTCTTCAAGATTCTGAAACCATGTGAATGAGACAAAATTGCTGATCCTGTTTAATAGTAACAGAAAAGCTTGACTTTTAAAGATGGCTCTCATGCTCAATATGCCTCTTGCTCCCATTCTTCTAAAACATTTGTCAGCGTTTTTCGGCATTAAAATGGGCAGTTGATGGATCGGGGCTATGTGTTTGGTCTTTAAAGACGACAGCCCTAAAGACAAATTCGTAGAAACCCAGCAAATTCACATATGGAAATCCAAACTGGACAGTGCACTCCAGACATGGTTGAAAGTACAAACCATGAAGGTTTATTTAAAATGTAAGAATCATTACAGAATGGCAAAGATAATGGTTAATCAAGTCAAAATGCGTAAAATGCAAATAAATGTAAATCAGGAAGATGACCCCTGATCTAATTAATTACCAGAAACGAATACGTTCTAGCAGATGGCATATAATGAGTCCGAGCATTCGTCATAAGGACTGCTCAGTTTAGTTGGAGAGAAGGAACATGAAAAATATTTTAAGTACGGACCAGCAGTAAACGGGCTTACATGTAGTCTGCTGTTAATGAGACTGGGAAGGAACCTTAAGAAAATAATCTGTGTGCTAAAGGCTTGAGGTGACATCTGCTGTTAAGGATTATAACCCAAATGGAGAGTTTTTATACTTTTTTTAGGCAGAGAACTCGTACAGTCACAGTCCTGTGGAGCAAGAGATACATTATTTTGTCCAATGGCAAAACAGAAAACACATCACATGGTACAATGATTTTCGCTCTAGTACTAATAAACAGTCCTGTATTACATCACATAAGAGAAAACAAAGGCACATTTAAATTATACACACAACCTCCGCTAGCCAGAGGAAGTGGCCTTCAATCGAATACCATTAAACTTTCCTCTCCTTCAGCAGCATTATGCACACATGAAGAAACAGTGCAAGAAAGACCATAAAGCGAACTGAATTTCGTACAATTAATTAAATCCCGATTCGTCTCATTTAAGGCTCTCGGTGCACATTCAGAGTCAGAGAGAACAGTTGGTGTTTTGACACTGCCCATCACACACGTTTGACAGTGCAATGGAAACTCGACTAGACCCACTTGTGTCAACTTATAAAACGTTGCTCTCTTTAACGCAGTAAAAACATTGTATTCACAGCTCTCCATTATTAATTAAAAATGGAGACTTATTCATTGTAAAAGCTGCTTTCACTCTACCAAATACCGCTTGGGGCGAAACCTGTCTACAGTTACTCTTGTGAATAAGCCACCACTCACAGCTTCTGCTCACATATCCTTTGTGGTGGGGCATTCGCCTTGTGTTTCGTGTTTTGAACCATGAGGAGCAGGATTTATGACCGCAGAGCCGTACAGTAGCAGAATGGCTGAGGGGCAGGGTTCTGGTTTTCAAGGAATGCAGCATGTGGCAGGGCAGGTAATTGTACTGACGTTTTGGGTTTAGATGAAAAGGAGTGTATCAGTGTTGTGGTGAGTGATTGGCATATGGGTGGAGGAAGCTGAGAGACCTCTGCTTCCTTTTGAGAAGGTAGCAGTGGTAATTTGGTGTTACAGGTACAGGAATAGCGCCGAATATGTACGCCCTTGGTAGGCATACGTGGAGGGAAAAGTATGTTATGGCAAAATAATTTTTATACTCTGTTTATAGCGTATTTTGGCATGGCAAATATAGTATGGTAAAGTACACATACAGACAAACCAATGCATGAAAGCAGTGTGTTAGCCACACCCAAACGCTACTGATAATTGTATTTGATCCAACCAAACACTAGATAGTCAAATGTTTAGGGTATTACCTGCTGTCATGAGGCTACTGCAGTTTAGCACAGGACTTCAAAACTGCAGGCCTGCAGTATGATGTCCTTTGTTATTGTTTTATATTGTGCTTCATTCTGTCATAACATTTGATTAGGTAGCTAGATTACAATATCGGAACAACCACTGGCAAAACCAATAGGTTTCTTCTTTGAAAGGCCTAAACGTACCCATAGATTGTTCCAGTGCTTGTTGCAGATGATTAATAGTACTGTCAAAAAAAGCGAAAATATCTGGTCCTGGCATGTTGACATATTTGTGTGCGTGCGTCGCTACTGGGGCCATAATGGCTTTTGTTTTATTTGAAATTTACCTTTCCAAGATGGCAGATGCTCTTCTTGGAGCCGTTAGTTTATAGAATAAAAGGTGTATGAAATTGTACTGTAGTGAAAGATGCTGCCTGATAATAAATTGCAGCAGCCGGGCCCTCGGAAAGAGCAAAAAATAAGAAAAGTAAAAATAGTGAGGTAGGGGAGCAAACTTGATGACGATTGATAGAGGAGATAGGGGGAGACGGTTGAGAGGGGCAAAAAAGCAGAGCGGGAAGAGCTGGGGAAATAGTGGACAGAGCCAACACACAGAGAGCCGGGGTGTGAGGATGTAAGTGGGGAAGCACACATGAAAGCTAGAAAACGCAATGACACCTTTTGGAGTGCTGAAAGCAAAAGACAAGCCTTGGCTTTGCGTTTGTCTCTCCTTTGTGACCTATTGGCTTTGCCAATGGTTGTTACACAGGCTAAACAAAAACATTTTAAAGTGGACAGGAAGTAAAGGGAGGGTAGGGAACATGGAAGCAACACAGCGGAGGGTGCGGGAATGGATGCTACGCGGAGAAGCACACTGGTGCGCACAACAGGAAGGGGGCAGGGAGAAGCACACCGGGACAGGCAGCAACATGAGGGTGGAGAGAAGTACTCGAGGAAGACTGCTCAAAAACACAGGCACTCTCTGAGTGCTTACACAAAAAGAAATACGTTTCCTGAAATCTAGCACAGACGCCAGGCACAAACCCACATTATAAAGAGGCAGTTCTGCATCGGAGGGACTGACACATGATTGACAAGCCGAGACATAAATTTGATTCCGGCAGTTGGAAGTGACAAGGAAAGATAAGCAATGGGCGTTCTCTAAGCCCCTCTGTTTTCATGGTAAGGCACTAAATGCCTTGCAACAGACAGCGCATGTGCTGTCTAGGAGGCTCAACCTAAAAACAAGTGCCATGGAGCTCAACCATGAAAGGATCCAAGTCATCCAATTAAAAGTATGGCAAAGAAGCTAAGCTCCAAATAAAAAGCAAGTAAATGACATTGACAAGAAGGAGACCCAATGATAAGCATACGCTGACCCAAAGCCCATGCTTTGTATTAGTATTATGCACAATTGGTATTCGACAACCTACCGCTTTTGGCAAGAACTACAAATCACTCAAGATGCTAACATATAATCTGTATGAAACATTAGAGTTCATAAATAAACATCTGTGGAAGTATAAGTAAATAAGAATCATTTATGTTGTTATAAAGAGATATTAAATTTAATTTCACATCTTCAGTAGCCTATATATTAATAGACCTAACTTATGAACGTTTCTTAGTGTTCCACGTGCCATATAGTGGGCATGCTGGGCTGGTACATTCTTGCATTGCTCAAGCACAGCGGTTTCAAAAGAATCTGGAGCAGCTACCTTTAGACTGTGCCTACCAGACCATGCAAAAGACCTATTGTGGGCTTACCATAAAATGATAGGAGCTTACAGCCCACCCGTTATTTATTGGTTGGTTTTATCTTTCATTGTCGCTTGCTTTTTATTCAGTGGTTCTCCTTATCCCAGCTTGTCCCTAAAGTGTTGGTCCTTCCTCCCATTGAGCATAACCTCTTAACCATGTATCTGATTGGCTGGCTTCTACCCTTCCACTGCTCACTTTTAGCAAACATTTTTCCATTTTGGCTAAGCACTCCACAAGAGTGCATTTGTTTTTCGGCTCTTTCCTTCTCTCACGTGTACTCCCCCGTCCCCCACCTCCATGCTCGCTGTTTCTCGCTTGTGTACTTTTCCTCTCCTTCCCTTGTGCTCAATGTTCCCGCGCTCGTGTGCTTCTCTCCCGCTCCTCATATTGCTGTCACTTCTGTGTGCTGATTGCTCTCCTGTGTGCTTCACCCCTTCCCAGAGCTCTGTCAATTGTTCTCTTTCCTGCCCCATGCTCTGTTTCTTCTCTCCATGCCTTCTTAGCCACCTGTCCTCCATGCTGGTTTCTCCCTCATGCGTTTCCCCCCTCCTCGTTCCCACCCCATTCACTCCTCCGTATCCTCCCCACACTCCACTAGTCTATCACACTGATAAAACTTTTTTAGGTCTCGGCTAGCGAAGGCTGCGCTTGCGCAGTCTCGCTCGTGAGATTTAATGACTTGGAGTAGTGGGGCTTGAACCCGCCCCTCTTCTCTCCTCTTCTCCATTCGCTTTCCTCTTAAATGCTGGGCAGCCATTGGAGAAGAGCTTTGTTTCTCCAAACAAGCCCCGTCTTTTTCGGATTCGTGGGCGTGTTTTTTCGATTCTTTCTCTCCTCTGGAATGTAAACATTCCAGCCAATGGCAAGAGGAGAGAAAGAAAAACACGCCCCCGAATCCGAAAATGCCGCTCCGTTTCTCCGAGGCATTTCTGCTTGACCTCGGAGAAACATGGTTACAAAGTCGGCGGGGTCCTGGGGTCGGTGTAAGCCATGCTGCTGTCTGTGGGGCACGATTTCTTTTTCAAGCGCAGTAAACGCTAACAATGTTGCAAATTAAAAGACCAATTTAGAACGGAGCAGTCCAATAGTCGTTCCCAGGGGGCGTGGTCTCGATGCGACCCAGTCTTGTCTCTGCCTATTGTAGGCGCGCCTGCGCTGGGAGGGTGGCGGCTATTTTGTTTTGCCCGCGCTTCTGATTCCATTCGCTCCAGCGGGCGGGAGATTGAATGAGCGGTGTAGCTACTATAGCCGGGTAGAGGAGCCGTCAAGCACCGCCGCAGCGCGCCCATCGGAGCACGGGGTGTCCCCCCCTCCCCCTCGCACCCTACCCTTCCAGGCAGTATGGCGAGCCGCAGCAGCACCCTGAGCCGCAGCAGCACCCCGAGCCGCGGTGCCGGGCCCGGCACCCCCTCTCACCCACCCGCATTACCCGCTTGCAGGAGAAAGAGGAGCTGCGGCACCTCAACGGCCGCCTGGCTGTGTATATCGACCGCGTGCGCTCCCTGGAGCTGGAGAACGACCGGCTCATGGTCAAGATCTCGGAGAAGGAAGAGGTCACCACGCGGGAGGTGAGCAGGGCGTAACTGGGTGTAGGGCAGGTTGTAACGATCCCTATGGAGGCAGCATCATCAATAGGTGCCTTTCACTGGAAGGGTGAGCTTCCAAAGCTCGCTGGATCTGACTTTTGCAATGCATTATTTTTGTATAATTTATATATAGGTGTCATGCCAAAGGATGCTATAGGGTAAAGCATGAATCTTTTATTTAGGGCCGTAGTTTAGGCATACTCTGGGAGAAGTAATTTAGCAACATTAAAATAACGGAGTACATTCAGTGTGTCCTTTGACAGGATCAGTTCTATTTGTTTTTGGGGAAGGAGTAGCAGATGAACCATGTATCTTTATTTGAGGCGTCCCGGGTGACATTTAACCAGGGTCCTCCTTTCGTTGTTTAAGATTGTGAAGAGGTGGGTGTGGCATGTGGAGTTCATGATATTTTGCGTTACTCTTTATGGCACACCTCGGTTCGACCGCCTTCAGCAGTGCTGACAGTAACATATTTAAGCGAGATTAAATCTGAAGGCGCCAGTTATTACAGTAACGACCATCCCAGAACTGAGCCGTTCATGTGTGCTTAACTGCTAGTCTCTAGTCTTAAAGTTTCAAGTTTGGTTAATTATTTAGTTCAACGTTGCAGTTCCCGGAGTGACAAATTGTATGGCAAAAAATAAGATTGATCGCTTTGAACTACGCGTGCTGGTTTAACAGGTGCTTGTTACATTGTCATCAAAGCACGCTGCACTATGTATACATTCGGATGAAGGTTGTAATAATTTGAGATACTCTGGGAAGTGGCGACTATTGGCTTTTTTCATTGGTTTTCTGAGCCTCCCTAATTGCACCAGAGTTCATTTGTTAAAGTAGCTTCCCCTGGATCCATTCATGTATCAAGCCCTGATTTGTCTGCATTCGCTTTGGTCACGTGGGGGCATACCTACAACCCTTTTGTAAAATGCAATTGAAAGTCTTCGCAAGAACGATTAGCTCGGATTTGATTGGCTAGCCTCGAATCCCGTCCCTCTTTAAACATTTAGGTTTTGATTGCCAAGTTGTGCATTGCAACCGTAGCTTTATGGCTTTTGTTTTAACTTTTTACATGCATCTATCTGTCGGGTCTGACGTGAGTGGGTGACTCTGTGTGTGGGTGGGTGGCTCTTTTTGTAGCTGGCTCTAAGCGTGGTGGCTCTGTCTGTGTGTGGGTAACTGTGTGTGTGTGTGTGTAGGTGGCTCTGTGGGTGGCTCTATTTTTGTGTGGGTTGCTCTGTGTGTGGGGCTCTGTGTGTGTGTGTGGGGCTCTGTGTGGGGGGCTCTGTGTGTGGGTGCAAATGCAATAGGTCTCGCATTTGAGTGATTAAGCTATTGACATTGTAAATAACAATGCCGTTTCTTTAAATGTTTTAAAAACAAAAATAATGTCATGAGCAATGCCAATAGCTCTAACTTTAACAATGCCGAGACCATTGCATTGTAAATGCTTGTTTTTATTACTGATCCATGAGGTATCCACTATGTGTAATGATGTCATCATGCATGCACTTGCAAGTGGAATAACCCCTCCAAACGAGTTTGTTTCATTTCTTTTTTTAGTTCCCTTTTATTTTTTTTATATTTAAAGAACCTGCACAGCATCGGAGGAAAAAACAATGTTGTAAAGCATCACCAAAAGACATTCGCAAAACCAGTAGGTTCCAAAGGCGAGACTTATTGGCATTGCTATTGCTTCTCTTCTTTGGAAGGCTGCTGTATTGAGGAGACGAGTAGATCATAAACCAGTGTCTAATCTTTTGTGTGCAGTTGTTTCTACTAACAGCAACTAAGCAGATCTTGGGTGTCAAACGGCCCTAGTTCTAACAATGTACATAGTGCGCTGTGGTTCACCCCTTTGAACAATTGACTTTTTTTTGACTAGCCCCTTTACGCCTCGGCTGCAGACTTTTTCACTCACGTCTTGACTGTCCGCAGTGGAGTCCTACTCTCTCCTCTAAGAGAAAGTAGTGTAACCATCCCTCTGTACTGAGTGTTTGGATTGAACTGCAAGATGGTGTACTCCCACAAGCCTCTCTACTGTGCTAATGCAGTGTGTGTGAGCACATTAAACCAAGTCCTGTTGGCTTTGCTTTTGCAAGTACTAGTCTAAGCCTTGGCTTTGCCTAGAGAATTTTACGTTATTCTCTTAAATATACCTTGTCTTGCATCATTGTCCAAATTTTTGAGCCGCCGTCAGTTTTTTCTGCGGCACTATAATTTTCTCCATGTTATTGGCGATTTAGGTATAGAGTACCTCCTGAGTGAGATTGGCATGTAATAGGAAGGAAATCGCAGGTTTGCTCAATTTATGCTACAGCTTTTTGTTCACGTGCCACCATGGGCACAATGGAAACGCTCTTTGATGTTTGATTAGGATTGAAAAAGAAGCAGTGAAAGGTCTTTCCAGACTTGGAACTGCGCGCCCTCAATTGTTAACCTTTTCCTCTCAAATGCCCTTGTTTTGGGGGATTAGTGGTGATAACACAGCACACACAATTGGAGCGATTGTTTGGCAGAGGCCTTGCTCGTCCAGTCGACACACTGGTTGAAGCTATCGTGCCTTTGATCTGCTATCTTTATTGCCATCGAACTATTGCTGTGACTTAGAAATAAATTCGGGTACCGGTTTTAGCCTCAATTGGGTGACTATATTAACCCAGCCGACTCCTTTCTATGAACTACTGTCAATTAACAGTGCTGCCTGTTTGCTGTTGGTTCGTAGGTACAACTATCCCAGAATACATAGCGCCAGTATCATTACCCATTGTGCCTCAGTTCTCGGCTTTTCGTGCTTGCACAGGTGTTTGTTACTCAAAAGGAATATGTGCATAACCTCTTTCTTTTTTTTATTAATGATTGTTTTTCCTGAGTTGGTATGCACTTAGTCCATTTTCCTACATTTCTGCCTGACTTAGACTGCTGTTCTTTTGTGCTCTGGTTTTGACCCACAATACGTTCAGAACAAGGTGTCTGTTTTTCTGTTTTTGTTGTACTTGATAGGCTATTCTTTTTGCTTTGTTTTTTGTTTGTATTTTTCTATCCCCTTTTTATGTTTCATTTATTTTGTGTAGTCTCACTTAGATACTACCCAGGTGTGTGTCCCTGTTATTCTAGGCCAGTGGCTAATGTTTTGGGAGAAAACTCCATAAACAAGGAGCGAGCATTGCAGGCTTGTGCTAGCCTCTGATTTGTGTCCATTGATTTGAATTACCAGATGTTCCTGATCAGCTGACCGTAAGGCTCAATTAGGGAACTGCAGCTTGGCATTCATTTTCAAGGCACCAGAACTCCATGTCGTGATGGCACTTGAGGACCACACTGACCAACTCAAAAGTCGACCTGCGTTCTACCAGAAGCCAAAATAGTGAACATCTGCACTCTTGTATAGAATTCCATAGGATTAGTTTCCTTGACGGCAAACATCAACTTGGCTGCAGTTTTCTGTACTGGCTGTAGCTTTTGGATTTAGTAGTTGATTAGCACAATCTTAAAAGAATCAAGTGATGCAGATGTGAGGGAATATGGTTAGAACGTTGGTGCAGTTAACACAGCTTGAAAGTTGCCCCTGGAAAACAATAGTTTATTTGTAAATTTCAGTCGAGATCCTAAGAGATTACATTTTTGGGGCAAACAGCACAATGTGAGCAACGTGAGAGGAGGAGAACATGCTGCCTTATTCAACAATAGATTAAGGGATCTTGGAGAGGCTATAAATAAAACCTCTTCTGTTGACACTTAGATTAATACTGTGTCTGTCTAGTCATGCTCTACCTTTACAGGTTGAGAGCCTCTTCCAAAGGGGTCCTGTGAAGCCACTCGTGCACAGATAAATCTGTCTTGTTAGCATAAAATTGTGAACAGATCCCTTGATCCCCTAACACGTTCATGAGCGTCTCACATTGGTTATTACAAAACTATCAAGGATCACAGAAGAGAACCCCACTGTATAGTTTTTTTTAATTTAAATCTTTTTATTGGGTTTTAGACATAAACCTTCATCAATAATCCCACAGTATAATCTTGACCCACTCATGCACTGTGTCACATACTTCTGATTAAACCAGGCCTTCATGTTGAGGACACTGTTCACACTGGCAAAATTACACATTCAATGCCAGCATAATCAAGAGACAAGTTCCATTGTCAGCCTTCCCCTAGAACTACAGCCCAGGCTGTAATATCTATATCTCCATCCCATGTTGGGACCCAACTCCAGATTGTTGACTGCTCTTTAAACCCTCTCTAAATAAAATTCTGAAGTTTCTTTATCATCCCTTTCTTCATAACTCTTTGAGAAGTCCAGAAGGCTAAAACAGTTCCTATGAGGAATATGAAAAGTAGGGGGTTACTCTGAATTTTTAAGCTTGAAGGACCCTAGTCCCGAGTTACAGAAGAGATGGATGACTTTGGCAACAAAAGATGCCGTAGTATCAGGCTGCTCGCTTGTCAGTGCGAGTAGGAAGTCTTAAGTGAAGAAGGTAAGTTTAACAGAAATTAGAAAATATCCTGCTTTCTTCAACGAAAACTAGCTGGAAACGGAATTTACTCATCTGTTACAGATAAGCGGCCTGTGCCTTCCTCCCAGTAAGCATTGCTGATTTTAACTTGTTTCAAATTTTTAAAAAATGAGTTCAAAGCTTCAGCGAAATTCTTGAGATGTTGTAGCCTCTGGCATACTGCAAGCTGAGGAAAGTTTTTAATTATACAAAAAATAATCTCTTGATTTATTCACTGCAATGATCATCTTCTCTGGTAAGAAGCTATTTGCTTAAAATGTTGAATTCTTGTAGCAAATTTGGGCCACTCACAGTTAATGACTTCGCAGGGATGCTGGGAGAGGAAATGAAGATGGCTGCATCTCTCTTCTATTACTACCAAATCATGAATAAACCAGGGAGCGCTCTGGTCTGGTGGTATGTGTCTTACGCCATAATCCATGTCTTTGTACTCCTGCTCCCAATACAATTGTTCTGCCTTTGAGTACAGAACTTTTGCACCCTTTATTCTAGTGTATATTTTTTGCACCTATTGTAGGCTTCATTGGTGGTCACCTGGGAATGTGTTCCCCGTCACTGCTGGCTGTGGAGTATCACCACGGGGTTCATAATTCTAGATGTTGATTTCAAGGCCATTCCCCACCCTACGCATATGTGATTGGGATGCGTGTGCTGTTACCTTTGTTCTTGCGGTGAGATGTGCCTTAGAAAATGTGTCAGCTGACATCATTTTCCCATTGTCCAGGAAAGGATGGTTGCTCCGAGGACCATTTTTAAAAAGAACTCAAATGTTTCTATTGTAGATGGAATTACATGGTTACTAAGTCTTTTTATGGTGAGTTCTTAAGTTGTTTACTGGGATGCTAGTGTTAAACTATCTTACTAAGTGGCTTGACCAGGAAACCAGAAAGGTCTTAGCCAGTTATAGATCTCTGTTTATGAACAGTATGTGGTCAGTGCCATTTATTATGGAAAGGGAAAGAGGTAGGTGAGCATGCAAATCCCTTGGGCAAAGAACACTGGTGAATGCAACAGTGTCTGTGTTGGTGGTTCAATCCTATTAAACACTGAATTGCCAACCACCAAAGTGTTATTCAGTTGTCAAGTTGCAGTTCAGGATATTAGAGTAGGTCTCTGTGCTGGATTACGTTGGGCCCTATGAGTGGTAGTGTACCAGGGATCTAATCTCCAGCGACTTGTTTGCTATGCTTTCGCATACTGTAGCCTGAGTCTGATTGTTCTCTCCATTGTCACATTATTTCATTTTGGGGGGCCTCACAGAGACCAACTGGTGGGTGTGGGGGTCCCTAGATCCTTTATATGATACAGTAAATGTTTCTTAGTTTAGCTGTTCCTGATTTGGCATGTTGAGTTAATGATCAGATTTGTGGGTGAACCATTGCTCGTGATATGGATTGCGCTATCGACCTGATAATAGCTTATTTAAACAAAACATTAACAAGATGGAGAAGCAGGAATTGTGTTTACCAAATAAGTGTGTTTAGCTGAATAAATAGTTATTTGTGCTACCGGTACAGTTACAGGGTATACATAAATATAGTTGGGAGAACGTAACGTTTGGGAGAGTACATGCTGGTAAGCCATCCTTAAGACCGTTATTTGTTGATAGCCACTACAAAATAAATATTTAAAGTGCATGAAACCCCGTAGCTCTGCGGGAGAAAGAGTAGTACAACAATAACTGTAGGTTGTTCCAGGGAGCAATCCGTTGTAAGAATATGATGGAAAATGGAGAATTAATTAACATTCAAATGGTGGTCAAATTCCTTTCTAAACTTTTCAGTTTAAAGTGTCCTGGGAGAAGCAGAATTGTTATGCAGCGGTGACGTGAAATGTGCAGCCATTGCTTTGGAGCCTAGAGGCCCAACCACTACGATACCACCTACAGTCAGGGGTGGTTCATGGTGCCCCCTCCCCTCTTCTTCACAGTCCTGAGGAAGACCCCGCCGTAAGGGATTAAGCAACCTACATTTCTTCAGGGGTCGAAACATCGACTTTGTAACTTGTCACATGCCAGTTTGATCAACAGCGATTTCTCACTGTGATATTGAACTTTCAATCATGGCTATACATGTTTTTCATCTTTTTAATTGTGAGGCTTAAGGATAAGCCGTTCTTCAATGTAAATAATTGTGTGATGAGTATAATGTCACTATCTTTTCTTTACACTTCTTCAGCCCTCACTTGATGCACAATACCTCTCTCCCCCAGTCTCTTTATTTGTCCCCATGTGGGGCACTTGTTTTTGGTATATTCCTTGATTTATTCGCTGACTCATAAGCAGTTGCAATGTTCAATGTGATTAAATAACACTGGACTTAATATTTACAACATATTGGTTTATTTATGCTTACTGTGTTCTCAACGGTGTGTTGTGTTGATTAGTGTTCTACTGGGACCAATTCTATATTGTATTATTTTGATCAGCACACTAATTATTTGTTGACAAGAAATCCATTTAGCTCTGCGTTGCATATTTTTATATTTGCACCTGTGAAAATGCTGCAATCATTCACCACTTGTGAATAACCCACAGCATATTTAGATAACCCATTTGGAAATAAATGTATGTCAACTGATGGATACAAAATGGTATGGTCCGAAAACTATAGAAATGGGCATTGTGAGGCGCAATACTGGCATGTTGTTGCTGGCTGTTATTCGTTGCAGAATTCGTGATACCAAATATATTGTTTTATTTTTCCTCAGGAGCTCCCCTTATTTGTGTCAGCAAATCTGTCCTCATAAATGTTATTTTGGGCTTTCTTCAGTACAAAGTAGACCACAGTGTTTACATTTTAGCTGTATATTGACGTGTTCCCACTTTTGGTAGACATGGCTCGTACGTTTTTGGTGGTGTATCTTTGTCTTAGCTGCAATGTGCTTCTCGTTGACAGCTTTGACTGTCCCTTGTATAATGTGATTCTAGTTTCTATAGCATATCTTATACAGTTCAGTACCTGTCTTTTCTTGCCCTTTGGACTCTGGTATGGTCCATGTACGCCAGTCTATTTCTATTGAGAGGTGTAGACCTGAGAGGTGGTCGAAAGTTGTCAAATTTTGAAATCTGGTTTGCATCAAACCTTGCTCTGCTTTCAAGAGGTTCCTAAACTAAGATCTGTCAACCAACTAGTCCATACCAGTAGAAGACGATCGAGTCGTTCCCTCTCCTTATCATGCCACAGAAACAATGTATCTCGACTAGCAGAGAAATAAGACTTGCTCTGCTGCTCAGAGTTGAAAACCTGATTGACCCTTTCCCCAGACCTAGTGGTCACATGGCAATCCTCTTTTAGGTAGTAAGTGCTCAGCCGCGCCGTTTAATGGGGAGGAAAAAATGAAATTGCGGAGCATGCTCCCCCCCCCCACCCCTCCCCGTTATTCGTGGTAGTTTTAGAAATCCTGGGAACTTCTGTGTTTGGCCCTGCAGGCCCGACTTGTGAAAACTGTTGGTGCTTCCTACGGAGCCAGCCTGCAGTAAATTATCGGGCTTCGCGGGGAAGCGTGTATGGACAATGTCCACATTGTGTGCGAGCTCTTTCATGTGCTGTCATTCGGCACCTTTGTGCGCGCTTTTCAGCGGCATTTCACGTACGTCTCTTAAGCGCATTTCTGTTCCATATTTTCCCTATCACAGGTTTCCTCGTGCGCGTCTGTAAGAGAAGGTGCGGGAGCTGGATCCTCCTCCGCGTCACGGGTTGTGAAACAATGGAGCATCTTGCAGTCCGTGCTGCAAGACAGGGGAGGGTGCGCGTGACCCTTCCAGAAGCAGCATTGGCCCATCCAGGCCGTGTGCAGTAACTGAAACAACCCCCTTCTTGGAACTAACTATACAGCCTATGCTCGTGGCGTGGGCCTTCAGCAGGCAGCTCTGATAGAAATCAGTGCGTCACCGTGAACAGCCCGCTGAGGAGAACCACAGCGAAAAGTGTCTACCCCCACACCCCACCCCACAAAGAAGATATTGTGCAGAAATTAGACCCCGTCGGAGTGAAACAAAAATTACTACGTGCTGCGTTATAATTAAACCTGTGTTATGTGGCAGTACTCGTTGTTCGTTCCGCGCACATCATTCGTTTTCTCTCGCCTCGGGGAAATTGAGTTCAGCCCCGGTGACAGCTTCCAGGCGCGGAGGAGGCTGCAGAGGGAGGCTGCAGAGGGAGGCTTGTGTTTTGTTAGTTAACTTGTATGTGCATAATGGCTGGCTGAAATGTTGACTGTTTGATATATTTTTTGTTTAAAAAGAAGGTGGGAGGATAGGGCTAGTGTTTAGTTTTTTTTTTTTTTTACTTTATTTGTATTAAATATTTAGTTGGTAGGCTGCTGTATCGTGATAAGGCCTTGTGGATAAACGCACGTTTCCATCGATCAGGCCAGGATAGGCCTCGTATTGTGATTGAACACAATTCCGAAGGGCTCCTTCTCGTCTTTATTCTAACAGTTGAAATTTCTAGGTATGTGCCTGCTCAGGTTCCTAACTTTTTGGATTTTTTTTGTGTGCTCTGCGTGGCAATGGGTCAATAAGCCTTTTAACCTTGTAAAGATAGTTGAGTCATGTCCAACCACTGTTACTACATCATCTATAATTTAGGTCATAGTAAAAAAATATATATATTGTGCCAATTGAACTCCTAACCAAAGCACCATGGTAGTTGTTGCAAAATAGTGCACACAGCACATCAAATATTTTCGAACAGTTATTGCTAATGGAAACATATATTAATAATATCCCTTAAGAATACCAAGGCTGGTCTCTCCTTTTACTGCCCTACGCTGATGCAGGTTCCTACTGATTAAACTGATTCATGGAGTCATGGCAGCGCTGCAGGGGCATTCATAATACAGTCATTTTGTACTTAAATTTGTCATTGGAAAGGGCTTAACAATTATTTAAATTAGGACGTAAAGCGTCAGAAGAGCTTTTGCTTATGTTTTTAGCGGGTTGCTGGTTCGTGGAACATTTTAAAAGTACACTTGGGCTTTTGAACATGAGGACCAGAGGCTGAACCCAGGACTTCAGTTATTTGATTCTGGGAAAACCATTTATTTACCCCATGCTTAAACATATTTGTGTAACATGCAAGTGCAAAGATGTGACACCTAATTGTGTAACTTCAGGATTTAAATCTCAAATAGTTTATAGTGCTCTGAGGCTCCCAGCAAGGTTTGCACTATATAAATACTTCATTACGTTCTTTGAAGACAACAGTTGGCTGTCAGGAGAAGATTCTGACCAGATTATGGTGGTGCAGCAATGTTATCGATCTGACTTTTGAGTTTTGCCATTGGACGGTCGCGCATTACCAAGCAGTGCGTACTCCACTAGATGATAGGAAGGGGTGGGAGCACACTGCTTCACCTCCCAGCACAGTTGGCCCATTAGCATTCTGGTCAATGCAGTTCATGGTACATGCTTACTTCAAATTTCACTGGAGTATTCCACCAAAGTTGGTGCAGGTTAGTGCTGTAAATCTGTAGACACGTGTTTCTTGGATATCATCCGTCATCAGTACAGATAATAACAAATTTAATTTAGGGTTGCTGAGCAGGCTGCCACAATCTTTTCAGGTCTCAGTACCTCTCACAGGTGCACTCCACTACATGATATGATATCTTGTCAGTAATTACAAGAGAAGTGAAGTAAAACCTCCTTCCATTTTTCGGGTAGTGTTTTTTTTTTTTTTTTTTTTGCGCTTTAGCCTCATTTGTCTCAGGCTTTCTGAATTCTTGACCTGTGTTAGAAGTTGGTCAAGAGGTGTGCTGAGTTTACATTGTCCTCCCCAAAAAGAAAGAGTTCTCTTAAAGACTCTTTAAAAAGTGTGCGGGGAGTGGGGTGGCGATAGAGGTGTGTGTGTGTTTGTGGGGGGGGGTCATCCTCCTTAGGAATTATGCATTAATTTAAAGACCGTTTATTAAATATAGATAACCTTGATGGGGAAAACATGCCAGCATTCGCCGGTTTGTTAGGAAAATTGCAATATATGTGAATTAGATTGTTACTCTCAATTTAATTTTAGGTGACTACGGTTAGAAAATGTTAGCAGTTCAGAGACATTTGAAAGCATGTTTTCCGACCTGATCGAAATTTTGTAGAAGATTTCAACTAAAAAGCAAATAATGTTTAATTTTTCTGTGTTTAAAATGGGCAGTTTGCCATGGTTTTATTGGGACTATCATGACATAATAGTGATTTAAAATAGTTTGACAAATTGCAGATTCTTCTGTAACAGCAGTGATGAACAAGTGGTGTTTATACTAATGAGTCACCTATAGTATAGCTAAGTGGTGGGACAATATTATGGACACATGTCTTTGCAGGTAAATCGGTCTACCCTGTAGAACCATGACCTGGGCGAAATGTTGCCATGTTCACACCTGAATGGTGAACTAACACGAGAGAAAGTAGATTGAGGTTTCACGTGATCAGAGTGCTTCCAATTTACCATATCCTATCGGGGTTTGTTTTATTCAGGTTTTTTGTTCTGGGTTTGCCAGTCTGTTAAACATTCTTGGTAAGAGATTTTGTTTTTTGCAGACCTGCTCGCTCCCACTATCCCAGAACAAATCCATACTGGTTTGTTTCGGATTTATAAAGCACTGCTTACTAACCAGCAAACTGAAAGATACTCACAAGAAAACCGTTTTAAAAACGTTGGGAGGAGGGCCCCCTGTCTTATTAAGTAGTTCTCATGCCAAAGTAATCAGTTCCCTTTTATAGTTTGTTAATAAAACTTTCTAGTAATAATATCAAATACGTTTGTGTACTCCACTCGTTGCCTCCATGGTGTGGTATCCCCTGTCATATATACTTTGGCTCTCAGTGTCTAGGCATTTTTAAAGTCCAGCGCTGCTCATTTAATGTCAAGCCTGGAGGCTAGCATTATATCTTTTTATTACCAGCTCCTTGCAGCACTTTAAAGCAGACAACACTGACATCGAAATTCCAGAATCTTGCTATTCTCATGCTGGCAAGTTGCTCGTGAAGATAAAGGTGACCTATTATTATTCTCTCCGTTTCGGGCACTTACGACAAAAGCTTTATCTAATTGAACATGTAGGAAATACCCTTCCAGGAGGTCTGAGTGGAACACTGCATCTGTCCTTGCTTCATACTGGTGTGGGAATGACTCAAAACCTTAACTTTTACCCAATTATTTTTTACTGTGCTGTAAGTAGTTTGCGCCTTGAAGACCTCCTTAAACAAAAAACCTCTGCAGGACTTTAAAGCAGTTAATTTACACAGGGCTGATGTTTCCGGTCTTAACCTTACTACCATTGCTGTTAAATGCTTTGTCATTCCTAGAGACCATCATTGGAAGAGTTGTTTCAAGAGTGTTGATTTCCCCACTGAAGGAAACTTCGACACCACGGGGGAAAGGGTCTAGCTAGATATACTGACATAATCTGGTCAGTTCAGAATTTATTCCAATGTCCTATGTTGATTGCTCTGTTGGTCCTTCAAATATCAGTGATTGTAATGATGTAACTGTACTTTAAAAAATAATAAAGACAGTAAAAAAAAAAAAAAGTACATTTCCGAAAGTAAAAAGAAAAAGAAGATATCCACGGTTATTGTAAACCATTAGGACTGTTCGATTTAAATGTCACTGAGAAGACAACACTGTTGGGTTTCAAAATCCCATTCGTAAATTCGTTGCAGTACCTGTGAAACTCTGCACCTTTAACACCTGTAAATTTGCAAGTCATTACCATAAACAACTATAGAGTTGAATGTATTTGGAAAGGTGTTGGATACCTGGGTTGGGCAGGTTAACAAGACTGCCTCAGGTGGGGTTAACGAAGGGCTGTTATGCTGCAAGCAAAGACCAGTGTAGAACTGACAAAAGCTTTGTGGATCCAAAATCAGCAATGTATGCTATCTGTAGCACCAGCTTGATGTACTCTGTCAGTAGAGGTGAATGAGCGATGACCTTGCCAGATTGTGATCCATTTATGTTCAGCAGCAAACTAAGCCTGGCTAAAAGTTTGACTGCCCAGATGAAATTATATCTGCTGTCAGAGCAAGCAAGCATCTGAGCCATTGATGTATCCCAAAACCATCCTTATTCAATGAGCATTTGGTGCATTGTAAGCTGTGAACTTATGACCGAGCATGCCACAAGTCCATGCAAAAATACAGGAGTGTTACTTATGATGGCACTCGATAGAACGGAGTGCTGTAGAAATGCTTAAGCAATAATCTTTAATTTGTAGTGTGAGAAAAAACCTTTCAGTAAATGAGGTGGAGTGTAAACCATTGATTAAGCAAAGAAGCCACGAGAAACCCATACTTGGTTGAGGCATGGCTCACTGTTAAATTGTATTAATGTAAAATATTTTTAATTATAAAGGGTGATGAGTGGAGTGGTCAGTTAGACATGGGGTGAAGGTGAAGACGAGAGTGCAGATTTATTCATTTAAACAGTACTTGTTCAAACAAAGTACACCAAGCAGGTTACAGTGGGCCACTTGTTCGGTGTTACGGATTAGGGAAAAGGCAATGCTATTATTGCCCTCTGGTTTGAAGGAACATTTCTGCCCTCGTTAACCTTTTTCCTTTGGCAAGATTTGTTGTGGCTCTGGAAAGAGATAAAGTAGTTTATCGGTTATAAAGGCCCTTTGAAGGAAATCGTGTGTAGTACATGTGATTATGACTATTATTGGGATCAAAAGAATTCCCTGCCATTCAGGAGCTCACCAAGTTGAACAGTCTTCCGACAGATGTTAGACAAATGAGTGTCCATTTCCTTTGTAGGCTGGGCTGCTAAGACGGCTCAATACATCCACTGCAGAGTTCTGGTGGGCTTATTCAGCAGTTGTTGCTTCCTTTGCGTTTGATGTAGAGATAGATTATTAGTTCCTTTTGATGAGTCGGTTCATAAAGTGTGCTTCCTGCATCTGCTTATGTTTTTTTTTTAATATATTTGTATCTTACTAGAGTTTCCTCTTCCGAACACCATTCCCTAAGTGTCTTGAACTCACAAAGTTGAGTTAGTTGTACTGCACTGGTAGCCCACTCGATTTGTGAAGCCTCTTCATGCAGCGCTATAAAGATTCAACTTAAACAACTACCACATTTTCACTGTGGAATTAAACCTGTATATATCATGTTTTCTATGTAAAACCTGAAGTTACTGTTTTACAGCTGTTTTTCTTTATTCGTTTATTACCTTTTCTTTACTTATTGCATTTCTGGTTTTCTAAATGGAAAAATAACCAGATTAGCAAGCATTTAGTATTTTGTGAATAGCACATTTTGTACAGTTGGCACGTTTTACTCGCATTGAAAGGTTAGTTTCCAATTCCCTGATGAGTTGAGGTGCTAATTGAGTGGGATAGTAGCGGAGGAGGCTTTTTAGTTTTTCAAATGTTCCAGGAGCAGGAGAGTTGCTTAGGCTTGAGGGTGCGGTATTTTCAACTTGCAGTTATGAATCACTTTTATCTGAGTTGTGCAGTCCTTCCTTTCTAAAAGCAGAACCTGTACTTTTTCCAATGAACTATGTTCACCTAAGTATGAGGTCACATTAACCATTACGAACAAGGATGCATTTTAACTTTTCATGAGTTGTTTGTTCCTTATGCTATCACCTTGTTGTAGATTTTTCGATCATTGCTTGTATGAATCATTCTAAAGTGTTTTTTTATAGATATTTAGGACTGTCAAATTAGGGAGTATTCCAGGAGCCGTGGGAGAAAATCTGCTTCTAAATAAATATATATTGGCTTGTCTACTACCTGTTTAATTTGGTACTGGTGTAGCTTAATTGTGGTGCGGTTTCATACAACAAATTGACGCATCTTTCTGATTAGGGATTTAGAGTATTGGGCATCGAAGGTTAGTCAACTAAAGTTGTTTGTACGGGTGTGTAAGGCTAGAGTTTTCTTATGCAACTTAATCAAGCTTTTTTTTTTTTTTTTCTAAAAACTTTCACTATCTTTTTCAACTTCCTAACTTTCTAATAATCATTGAAATACAAACAGCAAAGGGATCATTGGAATAAAAAACATTTTTAGGTGGAGAATTCCTTTGAAATAATGTTTTTGTTTTGTAGAAAACCTCTCGAGTAAGAACGTACTTTCTTAGTTATTTGTGTCTGTGGAGCTGCACAGGAGCTAGTTACATTGTGTCAAGCCACAAGGCCTGTAATGTCACCTTCAAATGCAAAGTGATTTTGGCTGCTTGTGACTCCAAATTACAGTTGGGTAGAGCCTGAGAAACTAGTAGGGTGTGCTGCGCTCTCCTGCCCTGACAGGGGTACCTTTTGAGGCCTCTGTAAGAGAAAATGTCCCATTGTAGTGCTTGCTTAAAGCCTTAACCTATTTACAGCCAGCTCCATTAGAACTATGGGCAGTGGACTCTCATTTTTATGGACCAAAATTGTTGAGCTGCCCCATTCAGTATAGAAAATAAATGACCAGCAAACTTTGATACAGAACCACATATGAACTGCTGGGGTTCCTTTTGACAGAGATGAAAGAATTACTCTATCAAATGAGTAGGGCGGTGTGGCTGTGAGAGCAGGTGGAGGTATGTCATCGCACAGGGTTATTGAGTTCCGGCCCAGGTGCCATCATTTAGATCTAACTGGCCGACAATTAATATACATTCTTAGATTTTGGAGTACAAAGAGTGCATTGGGGGGGGGTGGGTCTTCAAGCTTACTAGGAGCCATCCACCCAGTTTTAGCTATGAAAGCATCATGGTGCATTTAAGAGGAATAACGATCTGTGGTCTTTTTACCACATAGGTAAGACTAAAGTTACTTTTTTATGTTTTGATAATGTCTTTAGTTAGGTTGAGAGGGTTGACTGTATTTATAATATTTGTAAAGTATCTCGTTCAGTTGTCCATATTGAGACACTAAAGCAATTGATGGTAAGTGTTGAATACAAAATCAGAAATCATCCACTGAAATGGCTAATCCTGAAACAGAGCTTCTTATAGTATGCAGGTCCGTGCAGACTCTGTGGCAGTAGAGAAGGTCCTACCAACCACCACTCAACCTGCCATATCAGTCAATCTCTGCCATTACCGGGAGGCTGCGGGAATAGGAGAAAAAAAGCACACAGATTGCATTTTATTCTCCCTCTGCCAGGTTGCTCGTCCACTTCAACCCAGAAGAGAAAGGTCAGGTCTGCTTACAGATGCTCACCCCTTCCTGTCTGTAGCACGCAACTGGTGGCTGAGCATATTTCATGTTTGATCCGTCCACACCGGCACATGGTGCCCCTGGGAGCATCTCTAGCATTTTGTCTACATTTTGTTTTGTTTTTGAATTTACTAATTAAATATTAGAGGTTTTCAGAAATATCCATCTGGACTATAGCAGAATAGGTGAATCTGCACTACTACTTTATGCCTTTTTCTATTTCGAGTTTTATATAGAGCTAGCTAGACCCGAAGGTATCCGAGCTCTTAACATGTTATGAGAATACATATAACATTGAATTACATGGGAGATTCATGAAGGTCGAAATAGTCATAAAAAGTATAGGAAACATTTCATTAAAGTATTAAAACGTAAAAACGCAGATGTCAATAACCATACCGCAATAAGATAATGGTGATAAGAATGAATGAAACATTGAATTGGTCAGACGTCCGTCTTGAGGTCTAGTTGATGCAGGTTGGGTCTTTAGGAATACTCGATCAGTTCACGTATGTGCTGCTGTAGTTAAGCAGTAGAGATTTGAGGTCCTGCTTGAAACTGATGAGGGTGCAGCGGAGATGTTTGAGGAGAGAGTTTCAAATCCTAGAGGCATTTCCTGAGAAAGTGCAGCTGAAAGGATTTCTTCTTCAGCTTTGGAGGCATAAGAAGAAGAGAGTTGGAGCTTCGTAGAGCCCTGCTTCTTCCTGCTCTTGAGAGTTTGGTTTCTAGGTATCCAGGGTTTGTTGTATGAAGGGCTATGCGTGCGGTACAGACTGTCTTGAGGATGCACCTTCTTTCAGTGGAAGCCAATTGAGACTTAGGAGCGCAGGTGAGATGTGAACAAACGGTTTAATTCCTGTGAAGATTCTGGCTGCTGCATTAAGGACTGCTCTTAGGGGGGCAAGGTGAGTTTTAGGAGTTACTGTGATGATGGCGTTACCATAGTCGTTTTTATAGGACTAATGATTGTATTACTGTTTCAAGATAATCAAGGGAATGAACGGTTTGATTTTCTTGGGGTGTTGTAGTGTGAAAAGGCGCCCCTTTACCTGATTTATTGATGTGCTCCTTCATTGACATGTTTGTTATCCAGGGTGACACCCAAGGACTTTACAGAGTTAGATAGAGGACAGTATAGATTGTCCAGATTCTTGAGTCAGTCTTGTATTTGTTTGGGTTTGTTTTTTGGGAAGATGAGTAGCAGATCAGTTTTATCGGGGTTGAGCTTTAGATAGTTATTGTTTAGCCTTGATTGTATTTTGATAAGTGTCATCCAGATGCCCGATGTTGTTAGGTGATCTAATTTCATAGTAGAGTTGCGTGTCATAAGCGTAAAGGTTGTACTTGACACCTGCTTGATTCAGAATAATTGTGAGGGGTTCCATGAAGAAAGTAAAGCGGGCAGGGAGAGGAGTGATCCTTGGGGCACCCCTTTGGAACTGGTGCAGGCTTTGAGAGGCAGCTTTTGATTTTTATTTGTTGCGTACGGTGCTGTAGATAGGATCGGTGTAGGTTCGGTGCTGTAGATGGTCCTAATTTAACTGATTTAGGACTGTGCTGTTGATGCCAGTGCAGTTCTTGAGTATCTTGTGTAAAGCAGGGTGGTTTACTGTATCAAATGCCGCAGATACATCGAAGAGGATTAGGAGGCAGGAGTAGCCTCCATCTAAGGATCTATGAATATCGTCTTTTATATTTAGCGGGGCAGTTGTGCTGAAGCCTGATTGGAATGTGTCATGGAGGTTGAATTCATCTATGTGTTGGTTGAGTTGTAGCAGGACACACTTTTCAATATCTGTGGTTAGGAAAGGAAGGTTGTTGATAGGTCTGAGGTTTTTGAGGTCATTAGGGTCCGCCTTGGCGTTTTGAGAATGGGTGCGACTTCTCCTAGTTAGAGGGAGTCTGTTACTGAGCCAGATGAAAGAGAGACGATGATTTTGGTCCAAAACGGGAAGATGTGGTTTTATGTTCTGTACTAGGGTGGAGGGGTGGGTATCAGCAGTGTGGGATGTGAGCTTCATATGTGCGATTATATTTAAGATTTCCCCCTTCTGTCATAGGTCTAAAGTCTGTTCATTTAGCATTGTTTTTCAGGGGAAGGTGATCATAGTTGAGTTTGTTTTTTGGGGGGCATTCCAGACTTTAGCTTGATCTTGAGGGCAAGTTTCACGTTTGGCCTGAGTGACAGTAGGACAGATGGGCTGGGTTTGCCAACTTGTGTCTTGGATAAGAGAGTGTTCAATTTTTGCAACTTTGTCAGTAAAAAAGTTGGCTATATCGTCACAGCGTTCATTGGTGGCTGTTATTTTGTGTTTGGGGGCCAGGGTAGTTTGTTTGATTATATTAAAGAGCTCCCTAGGTCTATTTTTCGAACGGTCAAGTTGGTTATGAAAGAATGTGGCTTTTTCCCTAAATGTGTTTTTTGTAGGAGAGCCGTTTGGATCTTAGGAGTGAGTGCCGAAGGGTGGTTCTGTCTCCAATGTCTTATGGTCTCTCAGTTGTCTCCTCTCGATTCAGATCACTATTGTACCAGTATATAGGTTAGATTTTTCTGGATCGCTTTAGTTTAAGCTGTGCCATTTGATCAAGAATATCTGTCATTGCTGAGCTGTAGTTCACAATAAGATCATCTACTCTGGGAGGGAGGGGTTGTATATGTAATTGGGCACTGATCTTTGATTCCAGCTCTGTTAGTGGGAATTGTTTGATGTACTTTGACCAGTGTTTAGTCTTTGTGGATGGGGCCGGGTCGGATATGGGGAGGTCCATTAGGCTGAACAGTATTAAATGGTAGTCTGACCAGTAGATAGGCATGATGGATCGAAGAGAAGCAAGATCACTTCTGGTAATAATCACATCTAAAGTAGAGCCTTTGTTGTGGGTCGGCTTGCTGCAGAGTTGCATGAGGTTTATTTCTATAAGGTTTATACTGTGGCGTTTTCAGTGTCTCTCCACTGCAGGTTGGAATCTCCTCGGAACACTTAATTGGTGTTGATTAGGGGGAACCGTGTTATTAGGTCGGTTAGTTCTATTGTGAAGAGTATTCGTCACCAGGTGGGTGATAGATGGCGTGGAGTTTGGTACGCGTGTTGCCTTTCATTGTGAGTTCAGTTCCAAGGTATTCTAAGGTTGAATACCAAATGGTCTCAAGGGTGTTGAGCTGACTTTCTTCTCTGTGAATGATAGATAGCCTAACACTAATTTGACCTGGCTGGTCATGTCTGAGGATGGAGCAGCCTGGTGGAATGATGAAGTCTAGTATATGGTTTGAGTGATCATTAAACCAGATTTCCGTAAGGAAGGCAATGTAAATTCCTTCAGCAAGACAATATATGTATCAATCTAGTCCAAATTAACAGTTGTTTTACATAATGCACAGGCTTCATCGTATTCGTTCTTAAAATGCAATTTCGTTATTCATAATCTTCGATTTAAAAATAAAAAAAAATAAAACTCTTCCTCTGCGAGTAGCCAAAGCTTTTCGTCCTAGAAGGACTTCTTCAGGGCTACAAGGCACAAAAAATACAATTTTAAAAACAATACGAAAGATACTTGTACATAATAGAAACAAGCATTTGCAATGCAATAGGTCTCGCGTTTACGAGAGTTTGAGCTATTATCATTGTAAATGACAATGTCTTTTATTTATTTGTTTTTAAAACAGATAAATAAAAGGCATTGTCATTTACAATGCCAATAGCTTAAACTCTCACAAATGCGAGTCCTATTGCATTGCAAATGCATTTGGCGCCCGTGCTGTAAATCTTTTTTTTTTTTTTAAAGCGTTAGGAGAGGGCATGTGCTGCCTGCAACAGCAGCATTGTAGTGTTAAGTCATGATGGAGTCAACATCAATGAACACATAAGTAATGTTACTCAACTGAAAAGGAAACAATATAGGGGAAAGGGAAACCAATAAGGTCAAACCACACCGCTATAGCTCTAGTGCCAGCAGTTTGAGTAAGTGTAAATGGTTGTGCGCAGAGTGGGAGGTTAAAGTACCAGGTGTAAGTCAGTTGGAGAGTGTTGCGAGCAATGGCCCCCAAGCAGTTTGGGGGGCTCAGGGGCTTAATGTCCTAATTGACCCCAAGTTATCTCTGATGGCCCAGATTTCTGCAGTATCCAAATGCCTGATTTTATCATCTCTTCATCTTTAAACATGCCCTGATCTTCTTGAGTTTGGCCAAGACGCTATTGGTCTTTAGTGGATTTGTGTACCCATGCCTATACTTTCTAATTCCTTTTGCCAAGAGCTTCTGAAAACGCTTTGCATCTGCTACATCATATCCAGACATCTACAGCCTGGAGTGGTGGTGAGCTTGAAGATGTCTTGTTGCATCTCAGGGAGACTTAGATGACAATATGTGTTGGTTTCTAGTAAGGAAGAGGGTATCTTTTAGAGGTTTTTTTGTTGAACCCTCTCTTTTTTGCTAGTAAACATCACAAGTATAGATCTAGGGTAACTTGCATTCTGCTTAACTTTTCTAAGAAGTTTCCTGAGACAAACAGCTAGGTGGTAAGCATCTTTTCTTTTCTAATGAGCATAGTTTTTTTTTTGATAAACAAGTTTTTATTGTTTTAAACAGTACAACAACAGAAACAGTCTGGTATTCCGAAGCAGTACCACACAGCAATACATTAGGAAGCACCCCCCGTTCCCCCCCGCCCCCAGAAGCCCCCCTCCACCCCCCGAACCGCCCTACTAAAGTATGTTGCCTAGCCATTTCCCCCAAACTTTCCGGTATTTCTTGGGGCATCCTCGTGCCCGATAGAGAGTCCGCTCCTGCGCCGCGCACCAGTCCACCCCAGCTCCCCATTTAGCCACACTTGGCGGCAACGGCTGCTTCCATGCCGCTGCAATGTCGCGCTTGGCCACCATCAAGGCCGTCATGAGAAACAGCTGCTCTGAACGCGTGCCATCTAAGCCATCTGTGATGCCCAGCAGCGAGTGTCGGGGGTCGTGTGGCACCTCCCACCCCAGGACCTCCGTAAGCTCGGTTTCAATGCCTCTCCAGAACCCCTCCAGGGCAGGGCAGGACCACACCATATGCAGGAAGTCTGCCGGCTCGGAACCACATCGGGGGCAGGCCGCGTCCCCGGAGAGGCCCGCACGGTGAAGGCGAGCCGGTGTGAGGTATGCCGCATGGAGATAATAGATTTGGATGAGTCGCAGCTTAGCGGAGGCTGTCACCAAGCGGGGGGCCATAAGGGCGTCCCGCCAGTCGGCCTCATCCAGGGGACCCACCCATCCCTCCCAGCGCTCCTTAAGACCCGCAAGGGATGTAGGGGTGCAATTGACGAGGGAGCGGTACATCCTGGAAATGCCCCCCCTCCCCAGGTTGCCCAGCAGGACCTGAGCCTCCGGGGGGCTGTGGTCTGGCAGCCGGACGTCCAGTGGGGTGTAGGTGCGTATGGCGTGGCGCAGCTGGAGGTATCTATAAAATTGAGAGGAGTGAAGGGAAAAACGTGCCTGCAGCTCTGAAAAGGAACACATCCGCCCCCCCCCGCCAGACGTCCCCCAGTTGGGAAATGCCGATGAGGTCCCAGGATTTGAAGCCTTCCAGCTTTGTGACCTCCTGCAACCACGTCCCGTGCCACAGGGGAGTGACCCGGGTCAACCGTCCCGTCCATCGGGTGAGGCGGAGCGCCGCTCGCCAGGACAGGAATAAAGCCCTGGTGATGTCCGGGCAAGAGGCAGGGATGGGGGCGCCGTACAGGCGATCTTGGATATCGGAGAAACCCAAGCCGTTAAGTTCCACCCTGTAGGCCGGGTCGGACCAACCCCCTCCAAACCAGTCGTGAATGACCAGGAGGCGGGTGGCCATGTAGTAGAGGTAAAGATCAGACATGCCCAGGCCCCCGTCAAAGGTGGGTATGCGGCACGTCGACAGAGCTAGCCGTCGCCTCCCCTCGCCCCAGAGAAATCTCGTCGCCATCCCGTCTAGTTCGCGGAACCATGGTCGCGGAAAGGAGAGGGGGGCGTTTTGCAATACGTACAGAAACCGGGGAAGGATCATCATTTTGTAGAGGGCGACCCTCCCTAGTGGGTTAAGGGGCAGCTGTTGCCATCGCGCCAGGTCGACCTTGGCTCTCTTGACCAGGGGGGCGACGTAGAGCGCCCAGCTCAGCTCCGGGAGGAGGGAGACCCAGATGCCCAGGTACTGAAATGATAAGCGGCGCAGAGGGATGGTCTCCTGCCAGTCAAAGCATTCCCTGGAGGGGTGCAACGGAACCAGGACCGACTTCCGCGGGTTGAGGGAGAGACCCGACGCCCGACCGAAACGGCTCAGAATGGATAGTGCCGCGGTCCGGAGCGCGCTGGGTCCCCAAGGTATAGTAGGACATCATCCGCATAGAGGGCGATTTTGTCGGCTTCCAGGCCAGGCCATTCCCACCCCCGAAGGAGGGGGTTAGATCTAATCAGGGCGGCCAGAGGCTCCATCGCCAGAGCGAAGAGAAGGGGCGACAGTGGGCAACCCTGCCTCGTCCCCCGGCCGATCCGAAAGGGCCTTGACAACGCACCATTAACCAATACTCTGGCACGGGGCCGGGCATAGAGCACTCGCACCATCCCCACGAACCGAGGGCCAAAGCCCATGCGGGACAGGACGTCGAAGAGGTAAGTCCACCCCACCGAATCGAAAGCCTTTTCGAAGTCGACGAGGAGTAGAGCGAGGTACGGGGTCAGACGCTGGCGGTGGGCCAAGGCCACATGGAGACGGCGCAGACAGTGGCGCGTGCCCCGAGCGGGCATGAAGCCACATTGATCCGGGTGGACCAAGGTAGACAACAGGGGCCTAAGCCGCTGGGCCAAGACCGCCGCATAGAGCTTCACATCGGTGTTGATGAGCGAAATTGGGCGGTAGGCAGCTCTATCGGTGGACGGCGGCGTGGATTTGGGCAAAACCACAATCGTGGCCAGGTCAGACTCCGGGGGGAAGGAACCCCTCTCAAGCGCCTCCGCATAGTGAGCTCTCAGCCGCGGGACCAGGGTGTCCCTATAGGCCGCAAAGAATTCCTGAGGAAAGCCGTCCGGGCCTGGTGTCTTCCCCGCTGACGTACGCCCGATTGCCTCCCCGATTTCTTCGACGGAGATGGGGGCCTCCAGGCTCTCCATTTCGTCCGGCCGAAGCCGGGCCAAGCAGGCGTTCCCGGGCGCGAGCAGGGCGTCCAGAGAAAGGTCCGGCGCTCGGTAGAGCTGAGAATAGAACTGGGCAAATGCCGCTGCCATCGCCACGGAGGAGGACTGGAGCACCCCCGACGAGTCGGTAATCGCCGGAATGATGCGCGACGCCCTGGGGTAAGTGGCCAGGCGGTGCAACAGTGCGCCGTTCTTGTCCCCCCAGCCATACACCCTCGCTACCGAGGACTGCCAAAGAAGCTTGGCCGCCTCGAGGGACCGCTGACAAATCTCCTGACGAAGGAGCCGCAACTGTCGGTCCACCGCCGGGTCGTCGTGCTCGGAGAGCGACTGCTCCAGCCGCAGCGCCCGGGCTTCGCAAGCAGTGAGCTGCCGCAGCTGTGTCTGGCGGTGCCGCACCACATGTGCCTTGGCCGCCCCCCTGATGGTTGCCTTGCAAGCCTCCCAGAGGGTGCCCGCCGACGAAACGGAGCCCTCATTGGCACCGTAATAATGAGTAAGCTCAGTGCCAACCGCCTCCCGCAATGTCTTATCCTGGAGGAACCAGGCGCTGAACCTCCACACCGGCCTAGCCGCGTGAGGCGGGGGGCCCAGACCCAGGAGGACTGGTGAGTGATCCGAAATGCCCCTGGGAAGGATGCGGGCATCCTGGACGCTTCCGCACTCGGTGGGAGGGACAAAAATCACATCAATACGGGCGTGAGAGTGGTGGGCGGCTGAAGTGTGGGTGTATTGACGATCGTGAGGATGCCAGAGCCTCCAGGCGTCGCAGAGGCCCTGGGCCTCCGCCCATCCCGCCAGCTGTCTCGCCCGCGCGGCGCGGGAATCCGAAATCGGTCCCGACGAATCCAGCTGTGGGGCCAGGACCGCGTTAAAGTCGCCCCCAAGCACGGTAGTGCCCACGGGGAGAAAGTCCAACAACGAGGCAGCGTGGGATAAAGCCTGCGACAATCCCGAGGGAGGCACATAGAGCGAAAGGAAGCTGACCGGGCGACCCTCCAGTGTACCACAAATAGCAATCCCGATTCCATGGGGCGCACGGGCCACCCTCTGAAGGACGAAGGGGAAGGAACGACGCAGCAGGACCGCCACCCCGCGGGAACCACGGGAAAACCCCGAGTGCCACACCCGGTCGTACCCGTAACGCGCCAAGAAAGGGCATTTTTCCCCAAGGAGATGGGTCTCCTGAAGGAGGAGGACATCGGCCCCAACGCGCTGAGCATACTTAAGGACCGCCGTGCGCTTAAGCCTATCCAGCAGGCCGTTCACATTCCAGGACAGGATACGCAGCTGCGCCCTGGGGGCTACGTCAGCCATAGATACAACGGGCGCAATGGGACGCCGCAGGGTCGGAGCCACCCCAGGGGAGCCAGGAGGACCTCATGCCGCACCGGCGCGCAGGGGCCAGGACCCATGGGGAAGGCAGGGGACAGGCAATAGGGGGCCAGGGGCGCCAGGCTGGGAGCGGGTGGCAGCAGACAGTGTGTGTGAGCCAGCGCGGAGCGCTGCAGTGACGCCCGCGGGAGGAAGCCAAGGGGCGCCAAGACGGGAGCGGGCAGCAGCAGGTCGTGTGTGTGAGCAAGCGCGGAGCTTTGCGGTAACGTTCGCAGGAAGCAGCGATGCGGCGCACCCAGGAAAAACCAGACACAAACGAAGAGGACCACCCTCCCTAGGAGGAACATCCAACAAAACATCCAACAAAACCCACCCCCCAACCCCCCACCCTACACTTCGAGAACTGAAGCATCTGTCGCCCTAACTTCAACAACTATTACAAAAGCCCCAAGCGAAACGCTCGGGTGTCAAGAGCGTGGTGGACCCCTCCAGAAGTACGGATGCAAGTGTTCCGGCCTAGACTACTACCCCTGAGCGGAGATCCGCGGAGTCCAGGACCGTGGCGGAGGCCTCAGCCGCGGGACCGGGCCGCCAGAGCTGCTGCCAAGACAGAAGACCACCCAGAGTCAAATGGCCGGGCTGCGGGAGAGATCAGAAAGGTCCACAGGCGCGATGAGGGGGGTCAGGGACGGGTCCGGCGGGCGCGGTGACCGGCTCCGGAGGCCCCCAGCCGCCTGAGAGGATGTCCCGGATGAGGCAGACGAGTCCCTCGGCCTCCTGCCCGACATGCTCGTGGAGCGAGGCCCAGCTGCCAACCCCCCCCGGGGCCGCCGGGACTGTGTGCGTCTCCTGCGGCGTGGGCGAGGAGGTCTGGTTGTATCCAGGTCCGAAGGCCTCCGAGCCGGGGACGCCCGCCCAGATTGGCGCAGGGGTCGTTCCTCAGTGAGCCAAGTCCAGGCCGCCCGGGGAGTGTCGAAAAACAGGGTCTTATCCTGAAAGACCACGCGGAGGCGGGCCGGGAATTGAAGTTGGTAGCGAAGACCCAAGGAGCGCATCTTATGTTTCACCTCCAGGTATGAGCGGCATTGCTCTTGAACCTCCCGGGTGTAGTCGGGGAAAACCATGATGGCGTGGTTATTGAAGGACAGAGGAGACTGCACTCGCGCCTCCTTCAGAATAGCATCTCTGTCTCTGAAATTGAGGATCCGCAGGATGAAGGGGCGCGGTGGGGCCCCCACCGGAGGTTTGGCGGCCAGCGACCGGTGCGCTCTTTCCACTACGAACCAGGTGGACAAGCTGGCCGCCGGCATCCAGGACTTGAACCACTTCTCTAGAAAGTCGTCGGTGCGGCCAGATTCGACCCCCTCCGGAAAGCCCACCAGGCGGAGGTTGTTGCGGCGGGCCCGGTTTTCGGCATCCTCCGCCCGCCGGTGCAGTTCCTTGGAATGGGTCGTGAGCTCCCGGACCTGATCCTGGAGCTGCCGGATGTCGTCCTCCGCGGTCGAAATTCGGGACTCCGTCTCGGTGATGCGGGCCGTGGCATTGCGGAGATCTTGTCGTAGGAGCGCCACGTCCACCTTCACCTCCCCGACCATCCCCTCCAAGGACGTGCGGGAGGCGGTGATGGCCTGCAGAATGGCGGCAAGGTCCGTGCCGGGAGTCGGCGCCGCCTCCCCCCCAACACCCGGGGGCTCGGAGGTCGTGAAACGGTCAATCTTGGTCTGGTGGGGCGCGGCCGCCGTCTTGGCACCCCTTTCCTTGCCCATGACTGCCCTCGGGGCACGTGCGCCGGTGCCCAGGCGCTGTGTGGCTCGTCGTCCCAGTGTCCCAACAGCCAGCTGGTGCGGATTCGAGGGGCAGGAGCGGTGCCCTCCTCCCGCTGCGACGGGCCAAGAGACCACCGGGGGTGCCGCAGCCCCGCGTAAAGGTGATCCGGCGTGGTCTAGTCCCACCGTTCTCTCAGGCACAGGGCCCGTGTCCAATCAAGCCCCCACAGCGGCCACCCGGGCATACTATGGCGGCGCTCCCCGCCGCGATCTGCAACTGAACCCCCCCCAAGGAGGGGGGAGGAAATAGGGGGCCCTCTCTGCCCAGGCGGCGACGGGGGGGGGGGCACACGGACCCTCGTGTGGCGATGGGCCCCCGCCGCCGACGCCAGTACCTGTTGTGGGTGCTACACGCTGTCTGCGCCAGTTCTAGGCCACCACAAGGAAGGAATCCAGGCCCGGCCCCACGGGGCCGCTTACTCAGGTGCGCGCCTCTCTCCTCGGATCGGCGTTGTCTCGGGGTCCCTGCAGGGCTCAGGAGTCCCGTGGGCACAGCATGCACCCCTCCAAACCGGGATCAGGGATCAGCAGCTCCGGACAGGACCGGGACCCTCTTCTGCGGGTCCCGCGCTGTAAGACCAGTCGCCGCCGGCCACACGGCCCGTGCCTCCCTCGGGCGCCGCGGTCTCGCGTAGCCCCCGGCGCCGGCCTCAGATCCAGCCAGCCGCGTCCCTCGCGGCCGCTAAGCGAAAGTCGGCAAAACTCGGGCCAGGGAGCATGTAGACGGCCAAGAATGTCACCGATGGTAGAGCCCCGGTCCCGCAGAAGATGGGGACCTCCGGGGCGCTGCTAGGTCAGCGGAACACGGAGAAAGGCCGGATGCGAGGGGTCGAGCATCGGGAGCCTCACATCAGTGCGGCCATCTTGCAGTGCGCCACCTAGCGCTCTCCTAATGAGCATAGTTAAGAACTAACCTTCTCGTCTTGAACTGAGGAACCTTACTACCCTCCTTAGCTGTTGTAAACAGTTGAAAACACTATTGCTTAGGGCTCTGGTGGTGGTTTGGTTAAAGCTTTGTATATAATCGCATCTGTTACAGCACCGAGAGACCCTCCTATCAGGGTGTACCTGGCGCTGAATTGCAAACTGGAATGGAATAAGGGCCAAATCAAGGGCCGTAAACAGGTATGTTTAAACAGTGCACTAGCATATTAGAATTTAGCAGCTAAATTGATTTTTTTCCGTTAGTGTAGATTTACCACATATATTCACTCATTGTTTTTTTTAATGGTTTGTTTATGTGCTGCACAGCATATGCAGATAAAGCACAAAAGATTCACTGCACTTTAATTTTCACTGCAAAACAAATTTGTATTTCTGTTGCCATCTCCCAGCCCCCTTCTGCCTCCTCATGCCAATTTACCACTGGACAACAGACACGCAACAGTTGGCTCACTCTATGGCGATCTCTCATTAAGTGTTATTTTTCTGAGAAACTGTAATCTTAAATATGTGCGTCAAGAAAATCGATAATACTGGTAACATTGACCCAGATGATGGCATAGATGCTTTTTTCTAAAACTCTTTTCGCTGAGTCTGACAGTGAAAATTTTGCTAACGTGCAAACACGGAAAAAACACGACTACCTTTTCCCTTTAATGCAAAACTTCCTGATCTTTTTAATATTTAAGAATTCTTTACAAGTGATACTTGTGGCTACTGTTCTAGTTTAGGAATCTATGTAGTAAAATGCTTCGATAGAACATTGTTCACATTATTTTACCTTTTCTTAATATCTGATCGTTTTGTGGATGTACTTTCATTTATTTTCAGTCTTTAATAATTTAGAAAATGAGTGAGTTTTCATACTGTATCAAATAGATGTGCACAAAAAGGTTTGTGCATTTAGTTACTATTCATTTTTATCGTTACCGATTCTTAATTTGTAGTATTACAACTCCATTGGCATCCAGCCTATGGTCTGACTGATTTGCTTAGTACATACAACATGTGGAAGTTTCTTCGAACTGAACAGCCCTATCACTTTAAACGTGACCTCCTCACAGAGCAGAATTGTTGAAATATGAAAGTGCAAAATAAAGTGCTGATCTTTGTGTAGCAGATATTTAAAGTAGACTGTATCAGCTTTGGGCTATTTAAGGGGCCAGGCCCGTTTTTTGAGCTCTGATCCTTGGCCTTTAGTCGGAACTAAAAGAGGCTTTCTTTTGTTGCAGTTTGATAATTGTGTTCACAGAAACAGCAAAGGCTCCCTACAGAAGGCGTTCAAATGTGAGAGATTAGCGCACTCTTTAATTCTCACCTTGGTCCACAGCACTACACAGGCAATTTGAGCTGGGTTGAATTTACGCTGCTTCTCCTATTACAGATGACCATTGTAAAAACTCCTAATTACTTTGTTTCCAACTGCTAGGAGACTTTTTTTTCCCCTTCAAGTATGATTTTGTGCAGGCAAGTCTTTTCACAAGGCACCGCTCCGTGGTATTACTCCGGTGGCATAATAGGGTGGTGCCCCCGACTGCCCCGCCCAGTAGAGACAAGGAAATGTTAGCAGATACAAAAGTAATCTCCCAGATCACAAATTACCCAGGGCAGTATAGGCATCTGAACATGGCCTGTGTCGGATTTCGTAGGCCTCTCGCCTGCGGTTCGGTTTGGTTTCCTTTTTCAGTGCAGCTGAAGCTTTTTGATCCTCAAATTTAGTTCATGTTGTTACTTAAGCCTCTGCTAATCCTTGGTTGCTTGCTGTGGCTGGCTGCTTGTTAGCATCTATGAATAGAGGGAGATGGCCCGCTGTTTAACACGCTTCAATTTGCGCACCTACAAAGTCACAGGTTCAGATTTCGACAGTTTCCACCTTTAATCCTTCTGAAGTCGACACAATTGACATTTTGTAGGGTAGTAATAATTCTGTAACAATATTTGTCAAGTGCATGAATACTCAGGAGTGAGTATTAGGCTTAATTCTAAATATTGTGCAGATTTCCATACATGTTGCAATAATTAAGTGATGGAAGAGGAGCTCTTTCTGAGCACCACATAAGTTGATAAAAGCGACACCTTTCTGAAACACCTACCACTGCTCATCTGATGAAAGCTCCAAAAGGAACGTGTGGAGCATTGCCTGAGTTTTGAATTTTAATAGCAGCTCAGATGGGTTTCAGGCAGGGTGAGCATCTGCGCAGTACACCTTTTTAGGTCGAGCCTGGGCAGCACATGCGCTGCTGTGCGAGGCATGCTGTATTCGACTATGGCCTTGAAGCCCTGCCCATATTTTTCATTGGCTTGTGTCATTGTCATTTCTAAATGCTGGTTTCTGATTTGTTAATAGGCTTGTTAGTCCCTCCTTAGTACCGCCTTTTCTTCATTTGTAACCTCCCATGAAGACTGTCCCTTTTATTTCAGTTGTTACATGGTATGTTTAATTATTCCGGAAGCACTATTTTCTTTAATGAGTTTCTCTTACAGCAACATGACATGCTTTCCTGCAACATACAGCGTGTCATGTGTGCTTTCCCTCTCCAAGCAGCCTCTTCTTTTAAATTAAATGGGTCCCGCATTTACAAGAATTTGAGCCATTGTAAATGACAATGCCTTTTATTTATGAGTTAATTATCAAGCAGATAATTATAAGGCATTGTCCTTTACAAATCTTAATAGCTTAAACTCTCGCAAATGCGAGACCTATTGCATTGCAAATTCTTGTTATGTAAACACCTGAACCCGGCAGCCCAGTCTCTGAGTGACTCACTCCTATCGCCTACAAACAAATGCAGCAAAGGGGGGTGAGGAAAGGTGTGTGTTTAAAAAAATGGCTTAAGGGCACAAGCTGTTGTGAGTTTTGTGTACAATAAGTGTGATGAAGGCTGAGACCTTGACAGTCTGGACTCACAAATTATAACTGAAAGGAGATGTGAGTGATGGGGACAGAGGCCCTGCATATTTCAGTTAGCTTGCACTTGAATAGTGAAAATAAATACAGCGAGTGTAGTTTGATGCATGGTGTTTGGGCATTAACCAAAAAACATGATTTTCACTATTATTTTTGCAGATTTTACCTCCCTTTCCTACAAAAATGTAAATGCTTATGTAGCAGTCCATGTTTTTACCTATATTTGTACTGCCCAGCTTATAGTCTATTACACTGAAATCCACATACAGACGAGTCTTTCTAAAAGTGCAACACCTGTGTTTAAAAATACATGTACAACATAACACAGTCCCAGGCTTATTGAATCTCTGTAACACAGATCAACATCTCACATTGATAATTTGTTCCCAAAGCGCTTTTAACAGACAACTCGCATAATTTTTAAATACCTAATTTAAAAAAAAATGAAGTGAGGAAACTGATGGTAAACTTCACAATGAGCATCTTAAGAAATGGCAACTATCTCTTGTCTGTAATCAACCTGGGAGGTGGGTACGAAGCAGCAGTGGATTTTCCTTGCACACAACCAATCTGAGTAGTCTCTAATGAAAGATTCAGACTGCGTGCTTCCAACAATGTTTGCACTTCTATATCCTTCTCGGATGCCATTTTGGAAACTAACATGTACTGTAGCGTAGGAAATTAATGGGATCTTGCATAGCATCTTTGCAAGTGAAATCCCTGAAATGCTCGTTTAGGAGGTGGACCAGGGCATGTGGCTGTTTCCCATGCCGAATCCAAACAGGGTGGTGTTGGAGCAGTGTCTCCCGTTGTGGATCACCAGGATTCCATGTTATTGCTTATGGGAAGGGTAATTATTTGTGTTTTGATTCTCTTTTCAAGATCATCCACCACGAGATTGGTACTTTGAGTGCAATTAATGATTGAATGGCTCCATTAATTTTTTTTTTTTAAATCCCTTGCCTCCAGTATGCTAATTCTGTTGAACGGTTTCATGTTAGCCAGGCTTGTTCATTTAAAAAAAAATATCTTTATTGGTATTTTCTGATTTTATCATAACTGACATATTTTTTTATACATCTTTTTCAGTTGTCCATCACGAAGTTACAGAGCTCAAGTGATTTACAATAGTGCAGCTGACAACAAGCATCAAGCTAATGTTAACACTTTGTTCCTGCTTACAGACATATACATTATTTTTGGGTACACATGAAGTCTCAGTGTGCTATTGTTCGCACATGTTGCAGCATCGTGGTTGTTATATTTGATGCAAGGCCATACACAGCATAACCGGGTCATATCTTGTCTGGGCTAGTACCATAATATCCAATATATAGTCTATTCCATCACATTATAACAACCTATCGGTCAAACTTGAACAACATTATGAATACAATCGTGTAAATCAGTGTATGATAAGAGGTCACGTGTAGATACCAATAAGATCTTTTTTTTTTCTCCAAATAAACATATATTCAAAACTCAAACTTACAACACTGCAAACTGCCATCCAAACTATGTGAGTCGAGTCGCTGTTACATGTCGTAGCATGACAATGTATTGTCTACACACCAATGTCTAATGGCTCACCTAGCCAGGGGCCAAATAAAGGTATCTGTGTGTAACTATGAAACCAAAATGGAGCACCCCTTCCCGGCAGCGCGCGGGGCTCCGGTAATCACTAGTAGTGTATCGGGATTTCCTGGATAGGTGACTGTATGGCAGGGTACAGCAACGTCTTGTAATCAGATCACTGGGCACTACCATGTCTATTGTAAATCAACGGGTTGCACCTCCTCTTCGTTCACTGCGGCACCACTTTGAAGAGCCACTAGCATAATGTCACAGCCCTGCGCCATAGGATATTTGCGAAGCCCTGCCGTCTCCTCCGTGTGTAGCGCCGTGCTCTCCGCCGTGCCCATATTACAAGTGAGTGCTTCCAACCCGCAACCTCTGGTGGATCCGCACGTTTCCATCTTTTCGTTACTAACCTTTTCACCGTGATTAAACCTAGATCTGGGAATCTCGAGGTGATCTTATTTTTTTGGGATCTGGCATAGAGTCCCAGTAAACAAATCTCCCAGGACAGTGGCAGGGGCGTGTCTGTACATGAGGCTAGTGATGTGACTACCTCTTGCCAGTAGTGCCGCAGGGATGCGCACGCCCAGAGCATTTGTAGCAAATCTGCATCTAACTGCTGACAGCGCGGGCATGTAGAGGTGGTAGTGTGAAAATATCTATTTATCTTGTCCGGCAAGAGATATCCCTTTGTATGATGTATGTCTGTAAAAGTATGAATCTGGAGTTCCTTTGTATGTGTCTGGAGCTTGCTAGCACAGCTTCCCATTCTTTGTCAATCCATGGCCGGCCTCTGTCTCCCAATTAACTCTGAGCCGTGACATTGGCTTGAGAGTGTGTGTAAGGAGCGCTTCCACTAACCAATGCACCACGTGGGAGCCCGCCCCCATAACGTGTAGATATTAAAGTAGCAGATGTGTTGGTGGTTCCGTTGTCCAATCCCCCCAGGCGTCTGATAGTGCTTTCAGAAGGGAGGCGTGTAAGAGAAATTTGCCTACTGGCAACTCAGCATCCTCAGCTAGTGTCGCAAACAGCAATAGCGTTCCGTCACTATAAAGATAACCCAGTGTGGCTACTCCTGCGGCATGCCAAGTCGACAGAGCTGCTTCTGCTGTATCTAGCCTGCCCCGTGGCGTATTGAGTAGTGGCAGGACAGGGGCATATGCGAGGGTCGCGCGAGTAATATATAAGCTCCTCTTATAACAACGCAACGCCAAACCCACATGTAGTTTTTCTGGCCCTAGAAGTTTCGCAACAGGGTGAAACAGATGGCAGATCTGAGAGCGGGTCCAGAGCTGTGCCGCAGTCGCTGTGTCCTCCAAACCCCGACCATCAAGCCATTTAGTCGCCCATTGGAGTTGAGCAGCCAAGTAATACAGTTCCATGTTAGGGACAGCCAACCCGCCCGATCAGTGGGAGCGTACAGTTTCCACAGAGCTACTCGCGGTCTCCCGTTAGTCCATATGAAATCCCGTAACAGCCGCTCTAATTCTCAAAAGAGCTTAGGCGGAACATAGAGTGGGAGATTTGAAAAATAGTACAGCAGCTTGGGCAACACAATCATTTTCACCAGAGCGATGCGGCTCATGACATTTAGAGGAAGTGTCTTCCAGAATCGCATTTGAGCCCGGAGGGCCGAGATTGCTCTTGTCAAATTACCCTCAAATAAATCGTCAGGCATCCGATCTATAAATATCCCGAGGTATCTAAATGTGGTGGGGTACCATGTGAGTGGTGAGTCATTGAGGACCACGGCTTCTTCTGCAACGTCAGTGCTGAAGGGATAAATCCCTTACTTGGCCCAATTAACCCGGAGTCCAGATATTTCCTCAAAGGTTCCGAGTATATCTGCAATGGACGTCGGGATCGCGGTAACATCCAGAAGGTATAACAGATCTGCGTATAGGGAAATGGCGTGTAGCCCATCCCCTAACTGTATGCCCCATGCCTTCCCATCCCTCCGGAGCATCATCGCTAATGGCTCCATTGCCAGGGAAAACAGCAACGGGGACAAGGGGCAACCCCGACGCATCCCACGTCTTACCCTGATTGGGTCTCAGATCAGCCTACCGGTGCGGACTCGAGCAGTAGGCCGTTGATACAATAGATGGACAATATTTAGAAACTTATCACCCAGTTCAAATTTGCTTAAGACTGCCGCCAGATAAGGGCACTCCAGAGAGTCAAAAGCCTTCTCCAGATCAAGCACCAGGCAGCCTGATCTGGGCCATCTGTGTTGCATAGCGCTGTATCCTAAAAAATCTACGAATGTTAAGGGAGGTACACCGTGCTGGAACAAAGCCATTTTGGTCCGGATGTACCAATGTTTTCTCTACGGGAGAGAGGCGCTTAGCCAATAGCGATGCAAAAACTTTGTAATCGGTATTGAGGAGTGCTAATGGGCGATAGGAGCCCATGAGGTCGGGGTTTTTATCAGGCTTAAGGAGGGAAACAAGCAGGGCCCCGTTTTTGTGTATTTGTAAGGGTGGAACCATCTAGCGCAGTTTCGTACACTTTCAATAACTGTGGTATCAAAATGTAAGCGTATGCTTTGTAAAATTCAGTAGGGAGACCATCGGGTCCTGGCGTTTTTCCGTTGGACAGTGAAAAAATGCTATCACGGAGCTCCTCTGAGTGGAGAGGAGCATTTAGGTCCTCGCATTGGGTGTTTATCGGCTTCAGTCGATCCGGGTCTCCCAGGTAGGCTTGCAGCTCTAGGAGAGTGGCTCGCACGTGCAATTTATATAAGCTCTGATAATGCATGATGGATGCGTCATGAATGTCATGTTGTGTATAAACAACTCCCCCGCTCGCCGTCCTCACCGATCGGCGCAGACGAGTCATTTTGGCGAATGAGCCACGCAAGTAATTTGCCTGCCTTATCGCCCATTTGGTGCGTCCACGCCGAGTGAGCAGCACAATTTAGACACTTTAACTTCTCCAACAAGCACTTGTGTTCCATTGTGCTTGCGGCCAGCTGCCCTCGAGCACCATCTGTGGCAACTTGTTCATTAGTAGCCAGTTGCTTCTCTAACGTGTTAAAAGCTCCCTCTCCAGTTGCACACGTATGCCTGCCTGTGCCCCCAGACAGTGCCCTCTGACGACCACCTTAAAGGCGTCCCACTCCACCAGTGGCGAAGTAGCCGTGCCCGCATTTTCATCAAAATATTGTGCTATCGTAGTGGCCAGTAAATCACGGAAAGATGCATCTAATAAGGCATCTGGCTGAAGGCGCCACACAGGGATTGGCGGCATCTCAGCCTCCCATCGTAACTCAATCAAATGTGGGTTGTGATCAGAGTGTGTGCGTCCTAGGTATGAGGTGTTGGAAATATGTGGGAGGAGGTCATTGGACACCATGAACCGGTCTAGGCGCACATGTAGCTTATGGGCTCCAGAATAGTAGGAGTATACCCTGTCTAGTGGGTTCCTGAACCGCCACACATCAGTGAAGTGCCATTGCTCTGCCCAGTTCGTTGAAGCTTTTGCAGCTGCACGAGCAAGGGAGGAAAGGAGCAATCTAAGGAGACATCCAGCACACAGTTATAATCCCCGCCTAAAATCTTGGGTGTGTTGTGCCATGTTGAGAGTTTTTGCGAGGTCTGGTCCAGGTAGGCAGCATGTTCAGTATTGGGCGTATATAGTTGAGGCCAATACTACTGGTTTGCCGTCCAGCACCCCCGAATCATGACATATCTGCCCTCCGCATCAACTATTGTATCTGGCACCCGAAATGGAGTAACTGGTCTCAACCATATGAGGGCCCCACGTGCATAAGCAGAGTAGCCAGTCGCATACAATTGCCCTCCATCGTCTGTGAAGGCGAGTGACTTCTGTGTGGGATAGGTGTGTCTCCTGAAGAAGTGCAATTTGTATGTGATGCCGCTTTAAATAGGAATATATAAGATAGCGAAGCTTCAGACTGTGGATTCCCCTCACGTTCCACGTTCCTATCCTAACAGGTGCCATATCTTATGCGTGTCAGATGTACCAGTAGCTCCCTCCAGCTCAAGGACCGGGGGCGTTGGTGAATATAAGTGACCCATGCTTATACACATTAATGTATGAGGATTACCGTTACAGCAATCATAACCTCGCTCAATATTGATGGCATAAAAAACATAAAAACAACTTACAATAAAGAATACCATGGGAGCAATTCTACAACAGGCAGTTGCTCAAACTATTAATACAATAGCACACAAATAACGTCTGGGGGAGACTATAGCACACAGCAAAATGGAGGCTTGCAGTGACCAATCACAGATGAAGATAATATCGTTCCTGACAGTTAGGCCCAATTCTGGCTAGTCACAGATATAGTCAGAACAGTTATTCGTTTGATATACATAATATTTCCATATAAGGAGGGATCTATGAGGGGAGCTCAACGACGGGTCCAGCCCTGTGGTAGATCAACTACACCACCCCCGACTACCCCACATTAACCCCACAATGCATTAATAGAAGACATAATCTCTTATACTTGCGTGTCCAACAGGGTTTAGTATCAAGTGGCCGAGGAAGAAAAGGAAACACAGATTTGCATTTGATGCATTTCTAAACTATATCATCTGAGGTCTGTGGAGTAACATGCGGAAGTGCACAAGAGTCCTGGGACACATGGATATTGTTCGACAGATCATCCTCGCTGGGCGGCCCTTGCATGTCAGAGACGGAATTGGTGTCTTCAGCCGGTGAGACACTAATGTTCGCCACAGCTTGCATTGCTTCCAGTTCTCCACTTAGTATCAGTTCGGGTGATGGGCCATTTGCCTGCAAAGTCGGGGATTGTGATTTCCGTCGTCGTCTTCGGTGTCGTCGCAGAGGGTCTTCCGCCATTGTCTCCGTCCGCCCCGGATGTGATGAACCACGAGCGTCCAACCATTCCTCCTCACTCTCCGGGGTGGTGAAAAAGTGAGCTTTACCATTCGCATTGACTCTCAGCTTTGCAGGAAACAATAGAGAGTATTTTAGATCATTCTGTCGCAGGCATCGCTTCACTGCAAGTTATGAATGCCGCTGCCTTTGTACTTGGAGGGTGTAATCTGGGAAGATCATCACTTTGTTGTTCTCTACCTGTATGTCTTGCAATTTCCGGGTTTCCTGTAGCACTGCGTCTGTCTCTGTAGTTTAACAATCTAATTAGTAGTGGCCTCGGATTTGGGCCCGGGGGCGGGGGTCTGGTAGGTACTCTGAGCGCTCTCGACAACGAAGTGTGGGGACAGGGTTTCTACTGGCAGCAGCATTCGGATCCAGTCTTCTACATAATGTACTGCGTTCCTCCCCTCAATTCCCTCCGGAAGGCCCACGACGCATAAGTTGTTGCGGCGGGCCCTGCTTTCTGCATCCTCTGCTCTGTCTTCCAAGAATTCCACTCTGTTGAGCAGATCGCGAATGTGTGTCTCAGCCGTGGACACCCGTCGTGTGATCTCCGCAATGTTCCCTTCTGCTGCTGCAGTTTGAGCCACGAGCTTTAGGTGATCAACATGCAGCAGCATGAGAACTAGTGCCAACTTGTCTATTTTACCTTCCAAGGAGGTGCGTGTTTCGTTCATTGTCTCTCTCCGCTTCTCCACTGCCGCCAACACTGCGTCAAGTTTGTGCGACATGGAATCTGTCGCCTCCGCGCTTGCCATCTTATCCGCCTGCGCACGGGTCTGAGGATGATCGGCCGCTGCACCCCTGGTGCCATTCTTTGTACGCCCCCGCGACATGGGGTAACAAGCAGTGAAGACTAGGCTGGACCCAATGCTGCTTCAATACGCCGGAGATATCTATCCAGGACCTCCCCTGCCAACAGCTTCCATCCAGGCCCAGCGCAAACCAGACTGGGCAGACGCGGCACACCCGCCCTTTTTACTTCAAACTCCGTCTTCTAGACACTGGGATAACCAGTCTTGTCCCGCAAGTGTTCAGCACAGCAACACGATCGCAAGGGTCCAGGCGCGGCAAGCGTATCGCACATCAGTGTTTGTCTGTCCCGGGGCCGTGTCCTGCCTGTTAACAGGCGCCGGAATGAAGAGCACGGGATATGGTGGATTGCTTTAATTTAGAACTCCCAGGGTTTAAGCAGCACTAGTCTGGTGCATGGGTCGTTTGTGCAAAATCTTTATGTTCTCCATGCAGAAATAATAGCACTGCAAAGCTTTCCAGGCGGCCCGGCCACCACTTTGCAGCTGGCCCTTGATGACACGCAACAGTATGGGCAGCGTGGGATGTAGTAGTCACACCCTAAAGGTCCCGCATTTCCACCCCGTAGTATCCTAAAGCATGTTGATGATACAATGTGAATAGAGAGCTGCAGACCGGGCCCTCCTGTGCAGGGGGCGGGGTCCTTACTTTGGTAGATGGGCCTCATTCTCCACATCTTGCTGCATTAATTTCTCTCGCGCCGTCTCCTGCCAAGACGGGTCCCCGTTGTGGGCCCGGAGTCCCCACCGAGGGCCGCATTGTAGATCGATGCCTGGGCGCCCACCTGGGTCTGGAGAGCAGGATAAATCCCCGTCTCCGCCCGCCGCTAAACAGGCAACTGCGCAGCTCTTCTGCCGCCCGCTGCGCTCTCGGTGTAGTTTACCGGTGCGCACAGATGCGTCAGCCTCCTACCTCCACATCGGCCCAGCCAGGTCCGATGCAGGCTTTTTTTGACCGCTAGCCAGACTGTTGAAAGAGGGTTCTTTTGTAGAAATGATGGTTCTTGAACGAAGGTTAGGTTTGAAGACCTTTATTGGTTACATGCGTGATAGGTAGCACAACCCACAACCGCTCATCCTGGTGTTCCCGCTGCAACTGTCAAATTAGCAGAAGCACAAGAACTCCAGAATGAATGGCGTATCAAATAACAATAGCGCACAAGGGCAGGCGCGCGGACCTGACAAGTTGTCCTTAAAGAAATAAGGACAACTTGTGACTATAACATCACCCTCTTTTTTTTGACAGAAAAGGAGCATTATTAGCAAGCACTGAGAAAGTCAAATTTAACAAAACGCACAGAGCAGACAAAGGCAATGAAGAGAGAACAGAAATGAGCATTGGAACAGAAGTTGCATATGATGAAAATAATAGTCTATGAGAATGAATGGAGAAAGGCAGGAAGGACAGCAGGAAAGATAAATACAAACACCTCATGCACCTTTCTCACAAAAGATAAGCACCCACTCCCTCACACAATTAAATAAAACAACAACCCAAGTACAAACATAGTGAGAGCTGGCCAGGCTAACAAGAGTAAAGTACAGGGTTGAAGCAATCAGTTGAAGAAGTGATATGATGAAAGAAGTACAGGGAGCAGTAAAAGAGTGAAGGATAGGTGTAGACCGAAAAAGCTAAATGAATTAATGTACTGCAATAGTAAGAAAAATAGTAAAACCGCAAAACACTGAAGAGTAAATGACGAATCCACAAGAGAATGCAACGGTCATTGTAAGTGACAAACCCACAGAAAGTGGAACGGTCAACCTACTGGTAAATTTTAGAATACATTCTAAGTGACGAATCCACGTAAAGTGGAACGGTCAAACAACTTGTACCACATGAAACAATATGTAAAATGCGCAAGTGTGGTTGTACCACATTAAACAATATGTAAAATGCGCAGATGTGGTGTAAAATACCTCTGAAGTGTGAACATGGCACACTGAACAAAACAAAATGGACGTGAAGTACCTATGAAGTGTGGACATGGCACACTGAACAAAACAAAAATGTACATGTGAATTACCTATGAAGTGTGGACATGGCACACTGAACAAAGCAAATATAAAGTACCTATGAAGTGTGGACATGGCACACTGAACTCATTGTATATGAAATTATAAAAACTGCAATATTTACGTAGGTGTGGCATTTGGCATATAATGCCAGACAGTATAATGTAACACCGTAGAACTACACCAATTGCAAGCTGGATGTAAAGGTGTGACAATCACACGGCAGCAGGAACAAACTGAGCATGCAAATCATGAAATTACTTATTACAAATATGAACGTAAAGGTATTCAGGAAATACTTTTATTAAATATAACTGCTAAGAATATCAGTCGCATGGAGAATACCTAAAGAAGATTGTGATAAAAAATAAAGTGATCAGATCCACATGTACAATTAGGCTCATTCAATAAAAGAATTATACGGAATACAAAGGAAAGAAGAAAAACTGTCCCCAAGAAAACAATAATTTAAAATAATTAAAGTGGTCACCGTAGTCTTACTGGATAATTCACCCCGTCTGCTGAATAACAATGTCTCACGTTGTAGCTGAAGAATAAGGTTGCTAGGAGACATCCATAAAATGCGAAGATCGGGGAGTGCTGAAAACAGTTATATCTGCCTCAATTATTAAAGAAGAAGATGGAGGCACGCAGTTGATGTAGGGCAGAAGAAAACTTGGAGAAAGTAGTTCTCAGTAACTTTAATGCAATGCGTGGTTGGTAAAACGTGGTTGGCAGGAGACGCGGTGAAAGATGAACTTGAGGAGACAGCGTGGTTCCAGTGCAGAGTTGCGGAGAAAAGCCAAGATGGCAGCACGTACAGCACGCAGTGCCGGATGGCTCACGGGACGCTGAATCAGCTGGGTGTCCTTCAGCAGCAATAAGAAATGAGTCACAGACGTCACAGTGGAGCGAAGCAGGCAGCATGAGAAAGGTAACGCTGTGTGTGCTGAGAGGGTTCACGTGGTGTGAAGCTCGTGGAATGTTTGAAAGTAACCAAACCAACTGCCAAGGTGTAACGGCAGACAATTGATTCACCGAAATACCAAAATAAAGTGCCCACACCCACCACACAACGTGCAAACTCAGACTCCGGTGCTCCAAAACGTACATCTTCTCAGGAAAGGTGCTGCACCACACATGAGAAGTCATTGTGGCAGTCACTCTTGGGAGGAGGATAAGCTCACCTGTGGTGTGACTCCTGCTGGAACTAATCACAAGGTTGAGGTCTAATGGGCTAGACTAGTTCACTGCCTCGCTGCCGATAATGCGGAAAGCGTAGCGTAATGTCTCTCGAATTACGCGGACAGCAAGGACATAAGTGCCTGAACTCTGTCAAAGTGCAGTGGCAGGCAAACGGGAGGGCAGTTTTAAGAAAACTTGCATACTCGAGTTGGAGCGATAAATGAAGTGGTGTAACAATGCGAAATCGATAGTCATACGAAAAGTTCTTGAATGGTTTTCTTAGTTACAATCCTTAAGGTTGCTAGAAGTACGTAGCTTGAAGTACATTGCTTGAAATTGTTTGCTTTGAGCGTTGGAGTCGGTCGGTGGGTTGTGATGATAAGTGGGATACCAGGGTTTTTAAATGTGCAGCTCAAAGTTAAGAAAGGCTTTACCTTGGTAAGTTGTTTAGTTTCCAAATTTTCCGTGATAAAATAGATGGGAAGGGAAGGTTCTTTCCTCAGAATCGTCGCCAAATGTTGAAAGAGGGTACTTGTGTAGAAATGATGGTTCTTGAACGAAGGTTAGGTTTGAAGACCTTTATTGGTTACATGCGTGATAGGTAGCACAACCCACAACTGCTCATCCTGGTGTTCCCGCTGCAACTGTCAAACTAGCAAAAGCACAAGAACTCCAGAATGAATGACGTATCAAGTTGTCCTTATTTCTTTAAGGACAACTTGTCAGTTCTGCGCGCCTGCCCTCGTGCGCTATTGTTATTTGATACGCCATTCATTCTGGAGTTCTTGTGCTTCTGCTAGTTTGACAGAGTTGCAGCGGGAACACCAGGATGAGCGATTGTGGGTTGTGCTACCTATCACGCATGTAACCAATAAAGGTCTTCAAACCTAACCTTCGTTCAAGAACCATCATTTCTACACAAGAACCCTCTTTCAACACAGAGATTTTCTCGGCGCACGATGAGGCCTGAGGGGCGGGGCCAATCCACAGTTTCGCTCTGGGTGACCCGGAGCCTCTGTCAGCCAAGGTTCATGCGGCAACGCCCGCTGCTGAAATACGGGAATAACGTTGAACTGCTACCATACCGGAGCTCCGAGGTCCCCTCCTGGGCAGCACAAGTGTATCGCTTCCTCCGCTTCTCAGCCGTGTGCGGATATTTGCAGCCAGAAATTGGAACCAAGGACGGAGCTGTACAGCAGCACGTCCGGCTCCATTGCTGGCTAAGCCACGCCCCTGTTAGCCAGGCATGTTCATGGCATGTATCATTTCTGTTCCATATCAATGATCGAGTCAGCGCAGTTACAAACAACTGCTTCTCCTGAGCCTCTGTGTCATGTCCTCTCTAAGTTGCCTTAAGTGTCTGTGAGCGACTACTTTATGATCAAGGGGACCCAGCCATCGTCCATTCCCAAATACTGAATTCCTGGACCCCGAATTTTTCAGATCTTTCCTGGGAGACGGCCAGATAAGCGAAGGTTTGTTCAAGTGTAGTGAGTGAGGACTGAAGGTGCGTAATTTTGTTAAGGAACGTGGGGAATGTTAAATGTGCTGCTACGTTTTTCAGTTGCATCAAAGGCCTCGTTGATGAAAGGAGTTGGGAGTCGCCGGCACGTGTGTTCATTTCTCTCTGGCAGACGTCTGAGGCGCCATGTTCTCTGTCTTGTTTCAGTGACGTGCTCATCTGGAGAGGTCGGAGGCCCCCGCAAAATTGGTTATCGGTGGGATGCCGGCTTCGCGTTGCCTGGGTACTTATGTCTATAAAAACCTGCTAAATCAATGTTGAAGTGTTCAAGTTGTCAGTATCGTTCTATGATTAATTGCCTCCCTCGTGGATTCTTCCGAAGGTGTTAATTTTGTAATGGTAATGGGCTTGGAGTGCCAATCAGATGTGATTGATTGCATCCCTCAGTGCCGGCTGCGCTATGCCTTTTATTTTCACCTTGTAGTAGGCTGAGCTCACGTTAAGACTAATATTGGAGTGCATTTGAAGAGTGTTTTTTGTTATTTTATTCGTTTTTTCCGGATTTAAACCATTGCTGTGAAGATTTCTTTCCAGCAGGTAGCAACTGTGCAATATAAAGTAACTTTAATATTACACCTCCCTGTTTTAGTTAATGTTATGTGCATTTTTATACTGCAATTCTACCATTTATATAGTTTAGAAGTGCTTTCGGAGTCTGGGCACACTTTACTGCTGTGACTGGAGTAGAAGTACACTGGGGTCGTACCACTTGATTGTGTGTTGTAGTCTGTAAAGGTGAATCATGTTGGATAATGGCTGGCCAGGTTAGGATGATGTGGTGTTTAGTACTCGATTATATTGAAAAATGTCTGGTTAAATCATGATGTATTGCACTGCAGTACTTGTATAGAGCTTTCTTACCACTGAGAGGCTTAAAGCGTTTCTTGGTGGTAGAGTAAGACACAACTACTTTTGTTGTGTGGCTGGTAGTATTTTTTAATTTAGTACTTTAAATTGGACGTCATGTGTGATGCTCCAAACTTGTTATGGCAAACTTGTATTTGCTATTTGCACTTAAGCATGGTGTGAAGTGGAAAATTTAGTAAGGGATAGTGACATTTGCATATACTTACCAAACATGCAGTCTTCTGGTAACGAGGTAAGTTAATTTGCGAAACAGACTAGAAACATCCAAAATGATAAAAGGTGCAATGCAAGTAGTCGGCAGACACCACTTAGGTCTGGAATTAATGTCGCTTACCCAGAAGCATCAAAGGTGTAATACAAAAATAATCATCAACACTGTAGTTCTAGGACTTTGGCGTTCATCCAGTTGCGGAGAGTTGTAAGTCACAGGAGTGGTTGCTTCTAGGCAACCAACGAGCAGAGGCGAATAATGGTAGTCTTGTGGATGGAAGTTGTATTTAGATTTAAGGGGATAAAAGATGATTCAAAAGGTATTTAAGGTAGCAAGCATAATGGTGACTAGTGCAGCAGTTTTGGTCCTATGGGTCCTGCTTGACCTACAATTGGAAGATGCCATAGGATTGTGCACATAAGCTGTTGTCTCTCATCTCTAGCGGGATGAGTCATGGAAGCTGAACTTCATTGAAGGCTTGAACATGTCTAGTTCCTATTGTAAAACTGAGAGAAGGTAATCTGTTTGACCCATCAGCTAGGGCACACTGTCGCAGTGGAGAGCTTAAGAATGGCTTAGGGCAAACTTTCAGAGAGAAAAGTTGGGAAAAATAAGCATAGGAATAGAAGCATAATGCAAATGGTACAAGTATCATTCAAACAGGAGGCCATGCTACAAACCACCCGTAGTAAGCTAGCTTTAAACAAGCATTACATTTGGCTAGCTTACCACAGTGTACAAGAAACAGGTTGGTGTTTGTCATGCAAAGGGCAAGATGGCCATCACGGTAGTGGTCAGTGATAAGTAGTTCTGTGTGGCCCTGATGACGTTTTCCATACCCAGAGTCACCTGAATTTCTTTCAGAGCGATGTAGTAGATGTGGTAAGAGTGTATTTTGAAAATTTGTAAATCAACATCTTGGTGATTGTGATCTCTCCTAGACTAATAATGATGTGAAATGTTTAGTCCTGCTGGCCGTGACTACATCTGATCTGTGTTTTTGTATGCGCCTTTGTTTCAGCCTGTTGGTGTGTGTGTCTGTCTATTGCTCAGTTTCATGTGTCTGTTAATTTCGGAGGCATTGTTGATAGTTATGTGGCTTTTGATGCAACGTTGTGCTCACATGGCTGTGATATGTTCATGTGAATAACTTGTGAATGGAAGGTGTTGGGACTAGAGTGTCCCCTGCATGGAGTACGGTTATTTTCCCCTACATGGAGTACAATTTAGTTTCCTGGCTCTAAGTGCCCAATTGAGTGTATCTAGTATCCTGGTCTTCAGGTCTTGCTTGAGACTGCCAATGTGCTATTGATTTGAGACATTCTGTTTACTTACAGGGGTGGTTAGAGCCCATCCATTGCTTACCATAGTTTGGCTTCATCATCACTCTTATTTCCTTTCTTCATTTTGGCCAGAGCATGCCTGCTTCACTTTCCCTTTGTGTGTTTGTTTCTCCCCTGAGGCATAACCCAAGTACTGCTCCCGTGTCCAGCGCTCTCCCACTGCTAGTGCTTTTGGGGCAACTTTTTTGTTTTAGTTGCAATCACTGCTTAAGAGTGCATATGTTTGCAGGTTGTCTCTCCCCTCTCATCCTGCTTTTCATTGCCTCTTGCCTCCTCCCACCCCATTGATACTTCCTTCCTCTCAGTCCTGCTTTGTTGCTTGCTCCCTCACTCCCTGTTTCGCATTTTTGCTTGGCCCTAGCAAGCAACCAACCATTCCTCCCTCATTGTTGCTTGTGTGTTGTTGCTTGCTCACTCCCATCCCACATTATTGCTTGCCTGCATTATTGCTTCACCCTCCCTGCGTTGTTTTGCCTGGTCCTGTTTTCCCCTCCCACGTTGTTGCTTGTCCCCTCCCAGCCTGTTGCTCCCCTCCCACCCTCACTGCATTGTTTTCACCCTCCCTGCGTTGTTTTGCTTGCCCCTTCCCACCATCCCCTTCCTCTGTTGCTTACTCCCTCCTGCCCTCCCCTCTTCCATTGTTGCTTACCGGAGTTGTTGCTCTCCAAGTCCCACGCTCCTGAGTTGTTGCTCTCCCCATCCCTGTATTTTTGCTTCCTGTCTCCCGTCCATCCATTAAAAGGAAGCATTGGCAAACCTAATAGTAAGAGTCTATGCTACCAATTGGCTTTGCGCAGCTGAAAGCGTAAACAAAAATACACCATGAAGCACCTCGGTGTTTTAATTTTTTGTATTTATTGCTAGCAGGGCTGAAGGCATCTACAGCCTGTGTTGCGCAGCCTCTCTCCCTTCCTAGTTGCCTCACACCCTGCCCTCCTACCAGCAATTTTTTAAGAGGCCCTATGACACGGCTGCATTGGATGCGTCATAGCATTTTTTGAAAACTTTCAGCCATGCTGCACAGCAGCCATGCTGTTGTGCTACACGGCTAAAAACAAAGCCAATAAGTGTCACATTAGCGAGACCTGTGCTTGTAGATTTTTGATTCCGACTTCATGCTAATCTAGCATACATGCAGAGGTCTAGGCCTGTCCCTTGACACTCGCTCACCCTTACAGCAAATCATATGTTATGTACTTGATGGTGTTCAATATTATAACTACTATACTGTTCTTCGTTATGGTTGGTGAGTTTTATATGAGAAAGGAGGTTCATCAGATGCAAAAAATCTAAATCGTTACTGTTAATGGCTATTTAATATTGCACATATGTTAACATGCACAGATAATGCAGTGCACGTGCCACTGTACTAAACTCCATCATGTGTGCTTGATAATGGAAACTAAATGGTTTTATATTTTTATCCCCATAATGTTTTATCAGTTTCATGAGCCTCTTTAATCTTGAATTTAAATATTCTTAATTTCTTTTTTTTTATTCATTTCTGCATGCCAACATTGTTGCAACACTAGTTTACACACACCTTTAGAAAAAAATGGCACAGTGCATTACCTCTGAAGTAAGCCATGATGCACATGCTAGAAGGCTTTTGATATGAATTGTCGCTTTTTGTCTCCTTTTAAAGATGGCTCATATTACATCACTTGCATCCACCTAGTTTTTAGTATGTGTATGTAAGTATATATGTGTTTGTGTGTGCGCGCATGTATGTAGTATCAAATCTGCCATGTTTGAATGAATATACATGTTGAATATTGTAGAAATTTGCATAATGATAAAAACGTAATGGCAGTTCAAATTATTACCAAAGAAAAAATTATTACCATATTTCAATTGCATAGAACTCAAATCACTTGAAAAACAGGCAACCAAAAAATTAATTGTTTGGTTGTGCACAACAGCAGTCTTAGAACTGCAGGCTATTTAATCTTGAACACTAACGTGTGTGATTTTTGTGTATGTATGTGTGTGTGTGTGTGTATGTATATATATATATATATATATATATATATATATATATATATATATATATATATAAAATATATATATTACCTACTGGCGGTCGCCAGTAGGTAGTTCTAGTTAGGACCCCTTTTCCATAGGAAATCCGCAACATTCTATTTTGAATAACTTTGGCGCCGGTCGACGAATCCTCGCGAATTTCTCAAAATAGGTGGGGCGCTACGCTCCGCTCCTACCCTGAAAGTCTCGGGGGGATTCGTCAAGCGGGGGCTGAGATAAAAGGGGGGTCCCAAAACGCATTTTTCCCATGCATTTTTCCATAGGACCTTTAGACAGGGCTACAGCCCGAACGGCTGAACAGAATTACTAGAAATTTGGCAGAGAGGTAGTCCTCAGGTCAAGGAAGTGCCTTTTGTAGGTTTGGTGTAAATCTGTTCAGTAGATTCTGAGAAAATAGCCTTTAAATCAATATATATATCTGAGCCAGCTTACGGTACGCTTACCGTAAGCTTACCGTACGGTGGCGTGCGCAAGCGCGATTCTGATTGGCTGTTACATCTAAGTAAACATTCGAATCGGTCGAAACCAGGAAGCGGCGGCCGCCATTTTCTCTCTCGCACTCTGAGGGGGGGGCTGTAAATAAAGGCAAAAAACATATAAAGGGGCTGTTTAGACAGCGCCCATGCACATAGCCATGTTAGTTGAGTCCTCAAAGGCCAAAAACGGTAAATTTTTATTTTTTGAAAATTTCGCCGATTACGCTTACCGTACGCGTACGGTGCGCTTACGCTAAAAATTTTAATTAAAAAAAAAAACACTCTCTGTGCATGGCATATTATTGTCATCACTTACAAATTAAATTTAACAGATTACCTATCACAAGGAAGCGCATAATATGTCCTCCATGTGCGCACGGTGCGTAACGTGGGCACGCGATGCTTGTAGAGCACTGCGTGCCCACCTTGCGTGTATGGCACTAACTGCGTAAACCGTGCGAAGCGCACCGTGCGCGCACGGAACGAACTGCGTTAAGTGGGCGTGCACGCCACGAATGGCGTAAAGTAACTTAGCATTTAAAAAACCGTACAAATTCACGGAAAAAACCATAGGTTTCACACACGTTATAGTTAGGAATTAGCATTTAAAAAACCTTGCAAATTCACTGAAAAAACCATAGGTTTCAGACATGTTATAGTTAGTGGAAATTTTACTGATAAAAAACCAATGAAATTCCCCCGTTATAGTTAGTGCAGGCAACTATAACTCACGCGACCGCAATCTTCTGCTGATGACATATGTGTCTTTATGAAAAAAAAATATTTCTAATATATGTATAGCTAAAAATTTATGGAAGAAGACCTGGGCAAATAAGTGTCTAAATACAGTATTAGCATCAGCAGAAGATTGCGGTCGCGTGAGTTATAGTTGCCTGCACTAACTATAACGGGGGAATTTCATTGGTTTTTTATCAGTAAAATTTCCGCTAACTATAACATGTCTGAAACCTATGGTTTTTTCAGTGAATTTATATATATATATACACACACACATTCAGTTGGAAGTTTGTTCCAGAAACTTCCAACACCACACCCACTCCCCTCATTATTTCTTCTGATTCCCTGGGAGAAGGAGCTGAGCAGCTTTTCCAGTACTTGAGAATGGCAGAGCAGCAGTCATCTTCTGGGAGTGAGCAGGAGACCCTTGTGCCACAGAGACAGAGGAAACAGACAGTGTCTTTTATAGGGCATTTTTTTACATTTCCAGAGCGGCAGAAGAAGGTGAATGCTCCGAAAGTCACCTGCACTATTTGTTGTGTTGTCTTATCAAGAGGACATCCTAAAAAGAAATACTCTTTTAGTTTTTTCACTATGATCAGGCACGTTAAAGGAGTACATCCTGTGGCTTATGCTCGAGCTGCTAGAGACAACCCTCCAGCAGCTCAGCCGAGCACATCCGCAGCAGCTCAGCCGAGCACATCATCGGCAGCTCAGCCGAGCACTTCATCTGCGGCGGCAGCTTCACCTGCTTCTGTTCCTCTGGATATACACTCTCTGTTCAAGAGGGTGCATATACGGTGCAATGCGTGCAATGCTCTTCTCTCTTATGGTGACACCAGCATTCCCCTAATAGAGAGCAAGATACAGCCGCACACATGCGGCACCCCATAATTTGTTTCATTTTTTTGTTCCTCAATTAACACAACAGCTCTTTTTAGAGCCACCTAACATCTAAACACTTAAATTTGATTTTTAATTCTATTTTTTTAATGATTTTTTTCCGCTGTGCGCGCACCGTGCGACGGTGCGCGCACCTCGCGATTTTTTTGAAATTTTTTAAAATGTTTTTTTCACCCTTCGGGGTCCTTCAGGGACCCCCTGACAAAAGCTAGAGGGTCAGGAACTCTGTACCCTGCCCCCTTTTCACGTTCTCCACCTTTCTTTTTCACTGCCACACACAAAATGGCATCCGACACTTCCTGATTTCGACCGATTCGAATGTTGACTGACATCTAACCACCAATCAGAATTACGCTTACGCACGGCAATGTGCGCGCACGGTGCACGCTTATATATTTTTATGTACTTTTAACTGCAATTTTCTCAGGAACTACTGAACAGATTGACGCCATATATGCAAAAGGCACATCCCTGACCTGAGGACTACCTCTTTGCCAAATTTCAAGTAATTCTGTTCAGCCGTTAGGGCTGTACCTTCGACTAAAGGTCCTATGGGAAAATGCATGGGGAAAACGCGTTTTGGGACCCCCCTTTTTTCTCAGCCCCCGCTTGGCGAATCACCCCTAGACTTTCAGGGTAGGGGCTGAGCAGAGCGCCCCATTAGTTATGAAAATTTCGCGAGGATTCGTCAACCGGCGCCAAAGTTATTCAAAATAGAATTTTTAGATTTCTTATGGAAACTCGGTCCTAACTATCTACTGGCGACCGCCAATAGAATATATATGTATGTATATGTATATATATATATATATATATATATATATATATATATATATATATATATATATATATATATATATATATATATATATATATATATATATATATATATATATATATATATATATATATATATATATATATATATATATATATATATATATATATATATATATATACACACACACACGCGTCGCCTCGCGCTGCTACAAGAAGGAACCGCACTCCAGGTTTCTTTGAGCGATATTTTTATTTAAGACTGATGTGTTTCGACCTTCCCGGTCTTCATCTGAGTCAGTCCTCACACGGACGTGCTCTACTTTTGTCAAAAACAGTGATTAGAAAATCATAGGCATAGAAGACAGACCTGGTGGGAGAGAGAATTAATGCATTCTCAAGGAGAAAACAGACTGCTTTTTCGCAAGATCATACATACAATCAATTTAATGGCAATATTCTACGGAGTGTCTGAGAAAATGCCACAATTCATAATTACACCATTTAGGACATATTAAACCTTAGAAAATGATGGTTAATAGTTCATTAGTGCCAATGATGGCCAGTGCCATGTCCATAAACAGTCTTTCCCTGTTAATTCCAACTGGTCAAAGATATTCACATTCTCTATTTCATATGGCAATTTCGAAGTTAGCAGTACTGTGTAACATCGCTCAGTGGCGGATCCACTCCTGTGGTACAAGCTGTATCCCACAAGGTAATTATCTTCCTATGAGCTACTCAACTTATAATAAGCAAATAGTGCAACAAATAGAAGGAAAAGATGAAAAAAACTGTCTAACAAAAAATAAAGCATCCCTATATTTTCTGTACATATGTTGCAGAAACTCCTAAAATCATGATGCAGATGTAAGAAGTTGGCCTAGTATATGCTGCCCACTAGTTATAGTGGGCACCTTGCACCAGTCCAAACGACCCTTATTGATGATTAGGTTAAAGACAACCTTTATTGAGAGCTATCCTAGTGGTAGCTATGGAGAGCAGCCTTCGGGCTAAGTCTCGAAGGAATGTAAAGCAGCTTGGTTTACCAGATTATAAACCACCTGAATGACCAAATGAAAGGAGAACCACACAAGGTATATACAAAATATATGTATTTATTTCTAAACCCTCTCTACTAACCTCTTTATAAGATTAGAGAACAAGGCACACAATATTAATACAGTGGAACGACAGTAAATATCACAATACACAGTGGGCCCCAGGGTGAGACCAAACCATATATTAAGAAAGTGGAGGAGGAGCCTAGCGCGCAACCAAGATGGACGCGTAGGCACAGGGCTCCCGGGACCCTCGCGGCCTCCCACGTCTATCCTGGCTATAATCCGGTTATTCTGAAGGAATATTACTGGTGAACCGAAGCGGAGGTGATTCCCGTTTTCGGGACTTAAATCGGACTTTGGGAACTCGACTTATCCTGTACTCCAGAAAGAGGCCTGCTCCGTGGCGCCACCCCGGACTTGGGTTGGCACTGTCCCCGAGCTCCAATCGAACAACAACGGCGCTGGGGTCTTGGGCGGGCGTCCCCCCCTGTTTTCACTTTCGTTTTTGACTTTCCTCTACGAGTCTGGTGGCGGGCGCTCGCAGTCGCTCGGCGTTGGGACCGAGCTGTAGCGGTCGAGTGGCGTTGACAAGGAGGCTGTCCATCAGTCAGGTGGACTCCCCAGGGTGATTGCTGCGCCTAACAGGTATACTGGATCTGCTCTCCCTGCTGAGTGATGACGACCCGGCTGGACGGCGACAAGCACAAGTCTAGAGCTCCCCGGAGGGGTAGCTACGTGCAAGCGAACAACATGGACCGCTATGCCCAGCAGAAGGGATCTCCCGGATCGAGTGGACTTTCAGATGCAGCCAAGGAGGGCCCGTCACCCTCCACGGAATTGACACTACAGGATGTCATGGGTGCCATCGACGCCATGAAGGCCTCGGTCGGCCAGCAATTTGACTCGCTGGCCCACAAGCTGGACACCGTGTTGATCGATATCAACTTACTTAAGGCTGATCTGTCGAACTAGTGAAGGTCAAATCACTCGATCTCACGTCATCTGGCCTCAAGACGGATGTCTCGGAACTGCAGACGGAGATCTGTAGTTTGCGGGCCCTCAGCGACCTCTCTGCCAAGAGACTGGAGGATTTTGAAAGCAGGGCCCGGCGGAATAACGTACGCATCATCGCATTATCTAGATTGGACTATGTGCTGATGCCGGCCGCCCAAGCCCAAATGATCGGGGAGGTCAGACATCTGGCCCGTGGCATCTCTGACCATTCCCCGGTCCTGCTCCACTTAGATGTGGCCATGGGGGCAGAGGGGAGGGTGGCCCCGATTAATCCCTGGTATTTGCATGACCCCACAACTCGTGCCCTTTTGGTTAAGTCTCTGGACCGTTATTTTGAGGAAAATCAGGGTTCAGTCTCATCGGCCGTAACGTTGTGGGAGGCTTTCAAGGTGGTCATCCGTGGGCAGGCCCTATCTTTGATCTCCCATGCTAAGAGGCGTAAAACTGAGGAGGTGGTACGCCTGGAGTCGGACATAACTGACTTGGAAGAAGATCTCGGGCGGGGGGGTCACGCGGGACAAACTCCATACCCTTTGCCTGAAACAAGCGGATTACAGGGCGTTGGTTACAGATGCTGCCAAGCTCGCTAGTAGGGAGCAACAGGGGCGCCTGTATGATGTTGGTGACAAGGCTGGAAGGTTGATTGCATGGCTTGAGAGGAGAGAGCGAGTGAGTCGTGTGGTCCCGGTGATTGTGCGTGCTGATGGTGTGAGTGTTACGGATCCGAGGGAGATTGTGAGCTGCTTTGCGGACCATTTGCGGGACGTCTACTCTCCGGTCTCGGAGAGGCCAGAAGACGACTCTTGTCAATTGCTGCGAGATATTGCATTGCCGTGCCTTTCGGTCAATGATAAAGAACTGCTGGACGTGGCGCTTACAGACGATGAGAGCATTGGCGATTCGCTCGGTCCGTTCAGGAAAGGCTCTCGGCCCCAACGGCCTTCCGATCGAGCTTTACAAGCTTCGTCCAGATAGGTTGGCACCCCATCTCCGCGAGATGTTTCTTGCATCCCGAGAGGCCGGCGCCCTGCCGCGTGATCAATGTCTAGCGACCATTGTGGTGCTCCATAAAGAGGGCAAGCCGCGTGATTGCTCTGCGTCTTATAGGCCCATCTCACTCCTAAACGCTGAACCTAAGATTCTCGCTAAAGTGCTCGCTAATCGTCTGATTAAAGTAATCGGTGACCTGGTACATCCGGACCAGTGTGGTTTTATTCCGCATCGCAACACCGCGCTGAAACTGCGGCGCCTCCATGGAGTCTTCGCGAGAGTTGACTCTATTCGGGAGCCTGCCATTTTGGCGTCACTGGACGCCACGATGGCGTTTGATACGCTGGAATGGCCGTATCTCTGGGCGGCGCTGGCTAGGTTTGGTTTTGGACCTGGGTTCATCGGATGGGTGAAGTTGTTATACGTGGAACCACTGGCGCAGGTGGTGGTGAATGGTAGAGTCTCTGCCCCCTTTTTGCTTGGCAGGGGCACGCGGCAGGGTTGCCCCCTGTCCCCGCTTCTTTTTGCTCTTGCGTTGGAGCCCCTGGCGGCGTGGCTCCGGTGGGAACCCTCCATGACGGGTATTCGGTGGACACCGACGTTTGAGGATCGCGTATCACTCTACGCAGATGATATTTTGCTCTATCTCACCTCCCCGCGGAAATCGTTATTAGTGCTATTTGATGTACTGAACTCCTTTGGTCGCAATTCAGGGCTTGTCATTAATTGGGTGAAATCCTGTGTTTATGTGCTGGTTGGCGACCCCCCTCTTCTCCCGCGTGGCTGTCCAATTCAGATTTCACATTCTGGATTTAAATATCTAGGTATCCACGTGTCCCTCGATCCGGCGGTCCGTTATGCTCTGAATCTGTTGCCCCCGCTCCAGCGGCTGCGGGCCGATGTAGCTCGTTGGCGTAGGCTCCCGCTATCGCCGCTTGGCCGGGCAGCCTTATTCAAAATGATGTCTCTTCCAAGCTTTCTGTATGCATTGCAGAATACGCTGGACGTGGTGCCCGCCCGATACTTTAGTGAGGTAGAGAGCTTACAGAGGCAGCTAGTTTGGGATGGGAGGCCGCGCATTGCTCTCGCTAAACTGACCCTACCGTGGTATGACGGTGGCATAGCTCTCCCTGATATTAGACGATATTATTGGGCGTCCCAGTTGGTGGCGGTGAATCATGGGACATACGGCCCGGCGGTGAACCCCGCGTACGAGATGGATAAGCTACTGTTGCCGGGCAGAGATTTCAATAGGGCGCTTTATTCTACGAAGGGAAGTACTAAATTGACCGGTCCTACGAAAAATGCGGTGCGCGCCTGGCACTGCGCCACCGCTGCTACGGGATGGACGGGCCGTCTGTCTCGTGCGACTCCACTGTATGCGTCGGATGCGTTGGGAGGTTTATGGCGTTCGAAAGGCTTTGAGAAGTGGGATTTGATCGGAATTAGTCGTGTGGGGGATCTTTGGACTAAGGGCGCTTTTAAATCGTTTGAAGCTCTTCAGACGGAATATAAGCTGAGCGATAGGGAGTTCTTTCGTTATGCGCAGATGCGCCATGCGCTGCTTTCTGCTTTCCCGAATCCTGCAGCTATCCCCGAAGCCTCCCCGTTGGAAGATCGTGTGCTTGATGGTTACCTGCCAGATAGTACTATCTCCCTGATCTACAAAAAACTGATTAATACTCGAGCGGACCTCCTCACGCATTAGCGAGAGGTCTGGGTCGCTGATGGCCTAGAGTTGGATGATGAGGACTGGGTTGCGGCCGTAGCCTCACCGAGGGAGGTTGCTATACCGGCTCGCCTTCGATTTGTGCAGTTGGAGATACTACATAGGGTCTATGTCACCGGTCCCCGCTTGCTTCGCATGGGTTACACAGATGATGGTTTATGTCGGCGTGGTTGTGGCTTGCTTGGTACTTTTCTTCATATTCTGTGGGAGTGCCCGAAGGTGATACGTTTCTGGACTGGTGTACATGCAGTGATGGAGGAGGTTACGGGTGTGGCACTGCTCCCTGAGGCTTGGCGATGTGTGTTGAATGTATGGGAACCGACTGACTGCGATGTGGCACAAGAACGCTGGGTGACTTTGGGCAACATGATCGCTAAAAGGGACATTGCGCAGCTCTGGGGATCCGGTCGGCCCCCCACAGTTGCGAAATGGAAAGAAAACATGGATTGGTGCATGTTCCGAGAGAAGACGGTTTACGTGGCCAGGGGCAAACCTAGGGCATGGAGTAAGATGTGGGGTCCCTGGAATTCCTATCGGGGGAATATCTGCGCCCCCCCCCTTGGTGATTGCACCAGACGTAACGATGTCCCCTTGACTTTGATGTTCCTGGTCGCTTTGCGGGATTGATGACCGATCCTCTCCCGGCCCCCCCTGCCCCTTTTTCACACGAATAACTGTGTAATTGGCTGCGTTGTCGCTGTTGTCCCCCGCCCATGAGAGAGCAAGTCCCTGTTAATGGAGTTCTTCTGCCTGGTATAAGTTTCTTTTTGTTGTTTTTCTATATAAAATAGTTAATAAGAAACCTTTCTGTAGTGTTATGTTCAGTTGTGGGCGGCTGCAGCCGTTATGCGTGCGGCTCGCTCCGGCTCTTATGACTGCTGTATTATTGTCTTACATTAGCGGCCGGCCCATGCGGTTGTAGGCCCATGACAGTGAATATTCGATGTGCAAATAAAGGTTTTAAAAAAAAAAAAAAAAGGAAAGTGGTGTAACAACCACGACTTGATTAGACACCGTGCCAAGAGCACGTAGAATCACTGGGACCCCAAGGAACCACCCACGGTAGTGACACAGGGGACCCACGGGGGATGCGTGCAGTGTGAGAACACAGGCACGAGCTCCGTACAATCCTATGGTAAAAGCGCGGTTGGAATTTTAAAGATTAAGGACACTTAGGAGTGGACTTTGAGCAAACCCTTTCAAACTTAGAATGTTCTAAGGCCAGCACCCATGTGAGCACTGGTGTACTCGTGTTACCTAACCCAGGGAAGCCGGGTGCATAGGTGTCAAATGGTGTCGGAACTCTTCGTCGTTTTAAATGGCGTGATACTGCAAAGTGCTTCTGCCGGGAAGATGAGAAGTGTCCGGTGTGATCAAAGCCAGGATCGGAGCTGAGAAGAACCAAAAAGCACAGGGGACAGAGTCTGGGTCACTTCAGGGTAACCAGGGGATCAGTAGACGAATGTCCACCGATGTCTGGTGTTTCAGGTGAGATGAGGTGAAGCTTGACTTTGCAGCCACGGTGACCAGGAGACGACGACGACCAAAGTCTGCAGGTGAGCTTGCCCACGAAGGATGTCGAGTGCTGGGGGTGGGGTCAGTGTCCGGATTGGAGGCCAACAAGCCTTGGCAACTGCAACCCACGCAGTCAGAGAAAAGATGCTTCGGTGAAGGACCAGCAAGATCCTGGAGACTCTCCAAGTGATGGAGAGTTAGGGCATGTCTAGAGCAACCAGGAAAGCCCACTGAAAGTTAAAGTTCCCTTCTCAGGGACCCACAGGTCGACGGACCAGGGATCGCGAAGGGACTTCGAGGGTAATCACAAAATACCAGCCCATGAAACGCTTGTGGAGTGTAGGCTGGTAATCTTTGGTAGATTCACTGCTCGGGGTCTGGACTACAAGTAGCCCAAAGCACAGCCTCGGGGATCGTCAAAAAGCATACGCTGCTGCAAATGTGCACGGTGTCCAGGGGTACGGGTTGCACGGTCCCCACGAGGGCTGCGGGTCTCGGGTTTGCTGAGAGCACTAGTCGACCTCGGGGAAGCTTGGGAACCCACCTCCTGTGTTGCAAAATCTTCGGAGTCCTTCAGGAGCTGCGTAAATGCAAACCGGTCAGATGCGTTTCAGGTGCCTGCCTTGCAGGGGAGTAACTCCTTTGCTCAAGGGGAGATTCTTTGGTCATCCAACGTAGTGTAGATAGTTGAAGTACTTGGTTTCTGTAGCAGTGTTTCGTCCAGGTAAATCTAAAGTCCTGTAGCCAGGGGTTTCTACATTCTACCCTAGGAAAGGGTGGGACAAACTCTGGGGACCCACCTATGGGAGGTTCAGGACAGAGGGGTGGCTATACCCATGTCCTTTGTCCAGTTTCACGCCAAAGCAGGAGCAAATGGCTCCTGCATCCGGTTTGAGCTGGACTATGCACAGGGACACCACATGTGTCCCCAGTGCAGACTTCAAAGCACTTTGAGTGCACCCACCCAGCCCCAATACACTAAAGCCTGTCTGGGAGGTGGTCACACCTTCCTGTGATAGGAAACCTATTGTCAAGCCTTCCCCTGCTCGAGCTTGGCTCAGCAGCAGGAGGGCAGACTCGTGTCTGTGGCTGGCAGCGTCCATTTTGTGATGCCAGGGTCTGTGAAGTTGGTACTGGGTGTACCGGTGCGGTCATATTTCTCCCTCTAATCGGGTGGAATTATACCTCCCACACCAGTTACTGGTGTGGAGGTATGATTCCAAGGTGTTTGACCCCAAACACATGTTTCCATGCAGCCGTTTTAAAGTTAGCATTTACCGCAAGGTTATAATGCACTTGGGTATATATGGTTGGCTGCATCACAAACCACCCCGGAATATAGGTTCCAAAAGCTTCAGAGGGGCTCTCCTCATGCATGGGCACCCTCTCACATGAAACCCAGCACCCTGCCTTCAGGATTGATAAGGCCTGCCATAGGGTGACTCTTGGGTTTATATGTGGAGTGATATAGGATAGATATAGTGAACCTATATCTAAGTAAGGGGTGCATGCACCACCTTACACAGGCTGCTGTAGCAGACCTGTTGTGTCATTTTGAATGGCCTCCCATGGCTGGCATAATACATGCTGCAGTCCCTGAGAGGCCTCTGGGGTACCTATGTCCTGGGTACATAGTATACCATATACTAGGGACTGATAAGAGCACCCCAAAATCCAATCTGGAGTGTACCCAAAGTACATGATAAACCAATTTAGGGAGAAAGCAGATAGACTGGGGTCCTAATTAGCAGGATCCCACTCAAACTAAGTCGAAAACCAGCAAAACACCAGGCAAAAAGAGGGGGGTAACCATGCAGTCAGATTCCACCTTCCTACAGAAGACACCTGAAATCCCAAGAGGGGATGTTCTCCACAGATATGGCTACCCTAGGTGAACATGGAATTCCTCATCGTGGTTGAGGCCACCAGGGTACTTGCTTCCTAAATCGATGATGTAATCCGACTCCATTCATCTCCCCCTCTTGCGTGACCTGGAATCCTGTCAATACCAAAAAACAACATTTTAGACGATATATTGGCAACAGACCCATGTGTCAATTCACAATGTTTTGCCAGTGAGTATGTCATATCCTTATTCCTAACCGCCCGGATATGTTCAAGATCTCGGGTTTTCACTGGCAAGATAGTGCTGCCCACATACCTGAGACCACACATGCATACCAGGACATACACAACATAATTGCTATAGCAATTCATAAATCTATGTATCTTGGATGTTCTACCTGTGGGGAGCAAGTACTGTTTGATATTAGTGCTGTTGGTACACGCCTTGCAGTGCCCGCACTTAAAGAATCCCGGGAGTTCCCTCAACCAGGACCCTGTTTGGTTAGGATTTTTGCTTAGATAGCGATGAACCAAGATGTCCGTCAGGGAGCTGCATTTGCGGTACGTGATGTGCGGGCTTGGACTTGCCAATCTGCCAATAGTCAAGTCAGACCTCACTAGGTGCCAATGCTTCCTCACTATGCTGTGAATAGCCTTGGACTAATGGCTGAAAGTGGTGATCAATCTCACTTTATTTTTCTTAGTCTCTTTGGGTTTGGTTGTTAATAGACTATTTCTGTCTACGCTACAAGCTTTTTCTATGGCTGCTCCGATGGTTCTTCCGGCATAGCCCCTAGATCTAAAACGGCCAACCATAGTGTTCTCTCTTCTGTGTATGCTTCCCTTATGTTGCAATTCCTTTTTGCTCTTAAAAGTTCCCTGTAGGGGATACTTCGTTTAAGATTGTCCGGATGGTAACTCCGGGCATGCAAGATGCTGTTGCCAGCTGTTTCTTTCCTATATAGTCTGGTGGTGGTCGCTTCATCTCTTACCTCAATTTGTACATCCAGAAACTCTTTGGTATCTCTGTGAGTCTTGCTAGTGAATTTTAAGTTCAGATCATTGTTGGCTATACTCACCAAGAAATAATTCAATGATCCCAGTGGACCGTCCCAGATGAGAAATATATCATCTATGTAACGAGTCTACAGGATCAGATGCCCAAGCCATTCTTCGTGTCTTTCATTCCAGATGTGCTCTGTCTCCCACCACCCCATGAACATGCAGGCATAGCTGGGAGCAAAGCAACTGCCAATCGCGGTCCCAGTGACTTGCTTATACCACTGTTCCTCAAAAAGAAAAAAGGTATGTTCCAAACAGAACTGCAACATTTCAATTAAAGCGATACCAAAGGGGATGATGGACGGAGCGTTTGAGCAAATCAAACACTCACCCCCATTTAACTGATCTGGGTTTAATCCATCATCATTCTTTAGCTCACTCCACCATCCCAGTTCAGACATGGCCATAATATGCAAATCAGTCTGACCCTGTGCCTCATGCGAACAGTCCAGCCCGAACTGCCAAGCCATGTCTTCCCTGGACCGGAAACAAGCATCCTGGGACCGGTTTCGGGTTCATAACCCTCATCAGCCAGGCTATCTTGAATCCAGTGTTTTTGCATTTGTCACCCGAGTGGGACGGGTATGCCCAGACGTGGGTCCCGTGCTCTCCATGCCACTGGAATCAAGCTATCCTGGCTGAAGAGGGAGGAAACCCCGAAACCGGTCCTAGGATGCTTGTTTCCAGTCCAGGGAGGACCTGGCCTGGCAGTTCGGGCTGGACTGTTCCCATGAGGCACAGGGTCCAGACTGATTTGCATATGGCTGGGTTCAAACTGGAACGACATGGCGAGCAAAAAAACGATGGATTTAGGCCTAGATCTCTGTACTGGAGTGAATGTATGACATTGTTCTGCATTCTGTCCATCAACTGTTGTTTTTGCATATTTCAATTAAAATCATGGAGTGACCATACTAGGCTAGTGGCCTATCCTTGAAAAAGTACTTGCATGCTTCAAGGCCTAGTTCATGTTCAATACAGATGTATAGTGCCACCACATCCTCAGTTGCAAAAATGTATGTGTCTTTCCTCGGGATATCCTACATTTTGCAGATAAAATCCATACTACCCCTACAGTACAAAGGGAGATTGACAACATAGGGGCATAGGAAATGATCAAGGTAAATGGATGACTTTTCAAGCAGACTGTTTGCTGATATAATGGGTCTGCCAGGTGGATCTGTAGGGTGCTTATGAACCTTAAGTAACATATAGAACACAGGCGTGCCAGGAATTTTCACCATAATGAACTCCAGCTCATTGGTATTGAGCATTACTTTTTGGTGCCATTCGCTCGAGATTGTGGTAAATGATTGTTCTGTTGTACTGGGCAACATTGGATCTCAGGTAGTTCCCAGAGTACTCTAGTTGCTGCTTTGCCTCAGCCCTGTATTTTCCAAGATCCCACTAGACAACATTTCCTCTTTTGTCGGAGGGTTTAATTACAAAGGTTTCTGAGCGACGCAAGGCCTTTTCTCTGCCCCTCCGTTAGATTACCAGCAACTTGATTCTTGTCGTCTTTCCATATTTCCATGAGGTCATGTAAAATAACCTTATGGAAGGTGTCAATATTGTCATGTAGGGTCACCGGATTAAACCTGGATTTAGGTTTGAAATCATTTCTACTTCTCTGGTCTGTCGCTATGCCCATGTTACTGGGCAGTTTACTGTCACTTTCCCAGTCCTTCATCCCAATGGCCCAATGGTCATTTCTCTCACAGATGCCAGGGTCTCAATGTCCCCAATTGATAATACATCTGCCACTGGATCAGGCATAGCCTCCACAGCCTCCCTTACATTCCCTCTTTCATTCCTAAGGGCATGTACTTTGAGGAGTTTCAATTTTTTCACAAACAAGATGTCAATGTGTGTGTGTGAGTATTTAACGTTTGCTATGGGACTGAAGGACCGACCCATTTCTAGAACAGACCATTCATCGTGTGTTAGTGTATGTGAGGATAGATTAACTATGGTCTCGCCCATCATTGCTTGTTCCGTTTGCTCTGCCATGTTCCTCTCCCACGTGGATTCTCTGTGTCTTTGTCCTGTACCTCCTCGCCTTGTTTTTCTCCTACGTTTTCTCCTATTCATGGCTTCTTTTTCATAGTCTGATTGGGCATCTGAGCTGGAGTCTGAGCTTGCAATCTCCTGTTGCCTCAGTGATTCCATGCGCCTGAAGTCCCTTCTGGGCCCATCATACTTCTTCCAGAAAGTGAGTATCCAGCCCATTGCATATTCACTTTTTTCCCAGATCAATTTCCACCGTTTCTTGTTTTTGATGCCTTCTTCATACTTCGCTAGCTTCCCTTCCATTTCAGTGGCGGTTTCTCTTTGAGGGCGTCGGGGCTCCTCCCCAGGTACATTTTTTCATTTGCAAGAGAAGAATAGAGATCACATTTATTTAATAAAAAAAAAAATCCAGAAGAACACAGGGCACGGTCTCAGAGTCTGCAGTAGTCTGCCCACTCACCAATACCTCCGTGCCAGCTCCGCTGTTCACACTACGTCACATCACGTGACTGAGTGATTGCTTTGCTGCTCCCGGGCCCAAAGGAGCCTGCTATGTGTTTTCCGGGCCGACAACCTCACAGCCCTGAAGGCTGTGATGTCATCAGCTCGGCAAAGACCTAGCTGCAAGGCCCAGTCTCCACCCCCTGATGGCGTGGAGGTCAAGTTAGCCCCGGGCGTTTTTAATACAAGCCCGGGATCGCTAACTCTCCACGTCAATCAGAGAGTGGAGGAGAGCTTGCCATGGTGTCACCCCACCCCTTCCCAACTCGTCACAGGGCGTGGTGGGACCCACCCTGTGACGAGTTGGGAAAGGGTGTGGCAGGCGGGCAGCCAAGGAGTCGAGTGACCGTCTGCGCAGGCTCAGACTGCTTCCCGCGCGCGTGAGTCGGCAGTTGGAGGAGTGGCAGCCATTTTATCCAGACGGACGGTCACAGACTGCATTAGAGCGGAGCGGAAAGCCGGGGTCGAGGAGCCTCAGTCAGTCTGTCCTGAAGGAAGCGGACCGGTCGTGCCCTGCAGCAGCAGCTAGTCCATATGGTTGCAGGCTGCCAGGTTGCTGTCCGGAGTAGACTTGTGAACTCGGGCAGTTCACCAGGTAAGGCCCCCAGGCGGGCAGTTTTTAACTTATAGGCCTGCGTGTGTTAGTCTACTCTCTCTGATGGTGGAGCGGAGGAATAAGGGGAGATAGTTTGGCTTATTATGTAATCTTTCTTATCTGTGGCAATAGTGTTAGTACAGGCCAGCCGCGCCAGAACAGATAATGCAGTGCGCGCAATTCACTTCAGACATTTGCTGCACTCCGTCCTACGAACGTCCTCGACGGGTATTTATCCTTCAGCGAGAGAACAATGAGTGAAGAGAATGTAAACGAAATGTAAACCACGACGCAATGCGAATTTAATTACGGACATCCCATTTCAGAAGCCAGCCTACAAGATGGAGGGTAAAAAATGAGCAAACTTTTGTTTTCAACTTTCCATCGGGAGCAAGACAGAATTTTAAGCAACTGGGTGTTGAGTATTTATTACTCCAAGGAAGCAGGCAGACATTGTGTGACAGGCCTGCATTAGATAAAGAATGATCCGCGATAACACAGATGGCCGGTTTGAAATTAGCAATCACGGCCATTGAACTTGCTTGGAAAATATAATTGTTGTTCTTTCAACACATGCTGTATGGGGAAGTCTGAAAATAAATAGAGATACGAGCAGTGAAGGTGATCGACTGAATGTGAAATTGCCAGAGAAAATGAATTTGTGAAAGCAGTTGGCGATGATTGAGTAGACTTTGACACACAGAAATATTGTTCTTAAAGACAATCTGCCGATAGTCCATTAGTTCTTTTGGGAATGCGGCCCATTAACTGTTATATTTATTAAGCTGAACGCAGTGGTGATACTAGAAAATATTATACCACAAACTGCATATTCATACTGTGCTAAGTTAGCGTGCCATTGGCTCTCCCGGGACCTACAAAGGTTATGCTAATGAAGCGAACACCGAGAGCGCTAAGGAAGGGATTCGGAAAGGAGCACTTCCTTTTTCGATCGTGCTGGAGACGGGCACTTTTCAGGACACTAAATTAACATTTGACCATTTTGTAATTACTTTAAATGCACCTGGCCAGTTGCTTTTTATTTCGACACTAACTCTGTGCAGGCGAAAACAAAGAGAAGGATTTCCTTACCTGGATTGTAATGAGACTTTTGCCTGCATTATGGGAATTGTATTTTCAATAGACTGGTCATGTAACACCCAGGTGTTCACCCATATGTTCGCATGTGCATCAAGCTACTTATGTGATTAACACCGATCCACCCTAATATGCACATACAGTCAGCCAACAGTCTCTTTAACTATGTATTCCTCTTAACAGCCATCAGAGCATCCTTTGACAACCACATGTGTTTGCATGTTGCCTTTTATGTATTGTCTCACTGCATATCTCTCTACAGTAGCATCCCTTCTTCCAACTAAACTGCGCTCAGAAAAGGCCCACTAATCTCCAAACTACAAGTGGCAGGGCATGTGCTGGGTGTATTAAAAGATTAGATAGATAGGTTTGATGTTATTTAAGGTGTTGTGCTTGAGCCTCATTGCAGTTCCTGTTGAAAGAGTTGGGCGGTCTCTGTCTAAACGTACATTAGTTGAATTTCTGGAAGCATGCTGATGAGCATGTATGTGCACCTCATGCCACCTTCACAAATGCCAAATTGTGCATTTTTAACACTACAAGTTGGTGGTAATTTGCGATTTCTTGACCTAAATTCGCAAGTCCAAAATGCTACATACATAGCATTTAAGGAATCACAAAATTGTGATTCCTTAAATGCTAAAGCAAAATAAGGAATCGCACATTTTTGCGATTCCTTATTGTGCGAATTGTTGTTGCATGCCAAAACGTGCAAAAAGATCGTTTGCGGTTCACAAACGCCAGAATTCTGCGAATTCCGGCATTTGCGAATTGCAAACTGCTTGATACATCTAGGCCATGGTTTTTAACTTAGTGAAACTGTTCATTTTGTGATAGGTGTATGTTAATGGAAAACACGATAGGGAAGAAGCTACTACTGAAAATGATCCAGACAGCTTTAAAGCAGTATTGAATGTGATGACATGGAAATTGTTGAATATACTTTAGTATGTGACTGCAGTACACTGATGTAATGAAACCTAAAGAGGCCTCATGCAAGGTGCATTAAGCATGCCTGCGCCCCCAGGATATTCCTATTTTCAACTGTTTTTTCACCGTCTGAGTATATACAGGACTGTAGGTTTCAATTGTGGTGCAGGTCCACCATGTCTCAGGAGAAGTGCCACAGAGCACTACTCCGTGACTGCCTATATTATTTCATATGCTTCCACCACAGACCCCAACGTCAATGTACATGAAACCTATAAGAATGCATTTAACCCTATATTACTGAGAAACCTACACACCGCAGTCCCTGTGGCGTTGAGGCATCTGGTTTTGATGCAAATGTGAAATTAACAGCTGCTTTCAAATTGTTCAAGCTGTTCAGTGGTTTCTGCTGTGTATCCAGTGGACCCTATTCTCAAAGCTTACGTCCTTTTTACCTTTTCACAGGTACCAGGGAGGAAATCAGCAGATAGTTTAACAGGCAGCGGAGAGTAAACCAGCAGAAGGCTTTTCAACAGGCACCAGAGAAAATCAACAGATAGTTTGACAAGCACCAGGGAGGAAATCAACAGATAGTTCGACAAGCACCAGGCAGAGGAAAACAACAGATAGTTTATCAAAGAAACTACAGGCAGCAGAGTGGAAAGCAGCAGAAAGCTTTTCAACAGGCACCAGAGAAAAACAGATAGCTTGACAAGCACCAGGGAGGAAATCAACAGATAGTTCGACAAGCACCTGGCAGAGGAAATCAACAGATAGTTTATCAAAGAAACTACAGGCAGCAGAGAGGAAACCAGCAGAAAGCTTTTCAACAGGTACCAGAGAAAATCAACAGATAGCTTGACAAGCACCAGGGAGGAAATCAACAGATAGTTTATCAAAAGAAACTACAGGTCAGGCAGCAGAGAGGAAACCGGCAGAAAGGTTTTCTACAGGCACCAACAGGAAATCAAGAGATAGTTTGATAAGCACAAGGAAAGTGGGTGTCCTCTGTTAGGTGATACATCTATAATCTAGTTTAGGCTTTCTTTGAACTGTTCATTTTATTGTTTGTCAAAATGAACACAGTTGACAGTTTACTCACAAAACCATTTTTGGGAATGACACACGAAGATAAACTTCGGGTGAAAGGACTTGGGCCTGATAAACCTGAAATAAACATTGAACAGTCTACAAAAGACCGGGGCAGGGGTTACACACGTAGATTTACACGGAGCTGGTTTGATAAAATGGAGTGGTTAACTGCCAGCTCTTCTAAGAATGCCTTGTTCTGTTTCCCCTGCTTGCTCTTTGGGGGTGAAGTTAGCTGGACTAAAACAGGAGTTACTGACCTTAAACATCTGGCAGAAAAAATAAAGAGGCATGATTCCAGTGAAGCCCACTTGACCAATGTATTAAAGTTGTCTTTGTTTGGAAAATCAAATATTGCACTACAGTTAAATGAAGCCTACCGCAACGGGGTAATCAAACACAATGAGGAGGTTGATAAGAATCGTTATATATTATCCAAACTGATTGACTGTGTAAAATTTTGTGGAGCTTTTGAATTGGCATTGCGCGGCCACGATGAAACTGAACATTCCCAAAATCCTGGCGTCTTCAAAGGGCTGGTTGATTTTGTATCCAGTATAGACAGTGCAATGGAAGCGCACTTAAAAAGTGCAACTGTATTTAAAGGCACTTCCAAGACAATCCAGAATGAGTTGCTTGACTGTATGCTGGAGGTAACAAAAGAAACTATTGTACAGCAAATAAGAAGCACTGATTACGTAGCTATCCAGGCCGATGATACAACTGATGTCTCTACCAAGACGCAGTCAGTACTTGTTTTCCGCTACATTGATGGCAATTCCAAGGTAGTAGAAAGATTTTGGTGCTTTTCGAATCTTAAAGATTCAACTGCAGATACAATTTCAGCATCTATTCTTAATGAACTTGAACATATTTTCCCAGAGCACAGTGGTAAAGGGAAGCTAATTGCTCAGAGCTATGATGGTGCCAGTGTCATGCGTGGTGCCTCTGGTGGAGTTCAAAAAAAGATCAGAGACATCTATCCAAATGCGCACTATGTCCATTGCTATGCCCACCAACTAAATCTAATCATGGAACAGGCTGCTTCAAAAATAACCAGATGCAGAATTTTCTTTAAAGAGTTGGGTGGTATTACTGCTTTTTTTTCCCGTTCGCCAAAACGGACTGAAGTGCTTCAACAGATAGTGGCAAAAAGAATACCGAGAGGGTCTGCAACTCGCTGGAACTTCAACATCCGAGCTGTCAATATAATTCACGAACACAGGGGTGACCTTTTAGAATGCATGAAATCTATTACAGAAGACCATACATTTGATTCCACTTCGGTGTGTGAAGCTAAGGGCTTTACCAGGACTCTGGAAGACAGGGAGTTTCTATTTTTTCTTTATTTGTTCCACGATATAATGCCACACGTCAATTTGTTGTATGAGCAATTACAAAAACGAGACATTGATACTGTATCTGCCCAAAAAAACACTTCAGCCTTTATGATCAGCATCAACAAAGTACGAGAATCCATTGATAATTTGGACTCTGAATTGCCAGATGATTCTCGATTTACAAACCGCAAACTACAGATAAACACCTTGAATCAGGAAGGAAAGGAAGTATGCGACATTATTGTGGTGCATGCCAAGGAGCGCTTTGCATTTACAAGGCATCTAGTCAGTGCAACACTACTGGATAGTGGCCTGTTTCAAAAACATAGCAAAAATTTTCCTACTGCCGCACTTAATGAAACAGTGGAGGCATATCCAATGCTAATTAAGTCACGATTGCGCACTGAACTATCAATCCTGTATGGAAGACAGGACTTTCAGCAGGCTACCGGTGGTGCCATGGCTTTATATATATTCTTATGTCAAAACAACTTGCATACTTCTTTTTGTGAGACTCTTAAATTGCTGAGAATTGTCATTACGACACCTATGACAACATCTGAGGCTGAAAGATGCTTTTCCACACTGAAAAGGATAAAAACATTTTTAAGGAACACAATGACCCAAGCTCGACTTAATGCATTGGCCATGCTGTCAATGGAAAAAGAACTAATAAATCAGATTCCAGATTTTAACAAGAGAACGATTGAAAGGTTTGCTCACATTAAAGAACGGCGTGCAAACTTTCTGTACAAATAGAAACCATAGAAATGCATGTGGTGCTGTGAATCATTGGTGCTAACAAATATAGTTTTTGTTTACTTCTTTGTATTGCAAGCAGCCATTCAAGTATACTGCAGGTCCAGGAACCTATGAAAGCAAATGCACCAAGTGTTAAATTTATGTTTCAGTACCTTGCATGACTTGAGAGTAATTCAGACATATCATTATAAAGCCACATAAGCTTAGTGTTGTTTCAGGGTATTAGTTAATGCATCTCTCTCTCAACCTTTTTACAAAGTTCCCCAGCAAACATGACCCAGTTTTGTGAATATCCTACACTCTGGCAAGCTTTGCATTAACTTTCAAACTATAGCCTGACACACTGATACCATGCTCCTTCCATTACATGCTTAAAGATGGTGCATACTGGGCTACAGTCAGTCTTGTAAGAATTTCAGGATATTGTTTATTGGTTTCATCTTTATAATCAGTCCTGATCCTGGTATTATAGTCAGTCCTGAATACAGTCTCGTTTTACAAACTTTTGCTGTAATGCAGTGCCCTTTAGGAATAACAATTGTCTTCTGGCTATTCGTTAGATGAAGCTGTAGTTTGTTTGCTCTTTTCCTAATTGCAAACTGATACACTGTAGTGTTGCTGTGTGGTAGAGGCCTGTAGAATCCTGGACGTATATTTTTTTAACGATCTCTACCACTGACCATCATGGACTGATACTGAGTGGATTTGTTAATAATATTACTTCATTTATAATGATAGGGTTCATTTCTGAACTGAAGAGCATACTAGATTTGACACTATTGCATATCTTTAGATCTACTCATGACTCATTACCTCATACTTAATACTCAACACACCATAAAAAAATTCAATTATTTTAAGGCGGCAGCACTTCATGTTCATCAACTCCATTACTTTAGCAGAATCTGATGCGAATTGCCATCTGCAGTGATGCAACATCTGTAAGGGAGCACATATTTGCATGCAAGGAGTCTGAATGTTGGCTCATTTCACTTTCATAAATGATATAACCATGTTTGTTTTCTTGTTGGAACATATAGAGTTATCTACTAGTAATATTTTGTTGGTGGCCTCATGGGTGTAAAATAATATAAATGTGTGAACCCATACAACTTTGAGAAAGTTATGTTTCTTCCATGCACCAATGCATATTTCATGTAAATATACAAGTTTTTTTAAGTACTGGTTCACCAGACACTTTAGCAGTGATGTACAAAGTATTTAAATTTAAAGTATATAAAACATACTTCTTGTACTATTAAACCTTCTCTACACAAAGGTTTTGGTCATCTTCCTGCTCCTTATAAATTTTTTTGAAAGGATTTTACCATGCTTGATTGTTTAAATGTAAATCTATATAAAGCATTCTAAATTACTGTTTGAACAATTGGCTTTGGGGTGAGGGATATTTACGTTTCGTCTTTCAACTGTAAAGCTAGCCGGCTCAAAGTTTGGTTGACAGTCTATAAGATTGGATTATTTTTTTCTTCAAATGAATATTTCTATCTGTAGCCAATTATATCATATGAAGATTTCATTCACCTCCTGTGTACTTGGCTTTGAACAAATGATTCATAAAGGAAACAGACAAGCACAGGTAGGGGAAACATTTTATGTGTTGCATGCATGTATATATTTTATCTCTGTATGCTTATGTGTTTTTTGTTTATACATGGTGCCTTTATGCATGCTATTGAGTTCCAAAAAATGAACACTAACCAATATGAGATTCAATTCTATATGGAAAAAGAAGGCATTTTACTCTGATGGGCTACCTTGAATGCAATTTTATCTCAAGTAGCCACTTGGTCAGTAGACAGATCCAACCTATTTATGCAACATTGTTAAAATTAATTGTGGTTTATTGCAATTTAGAATGGTTTATTCATGAGGCCTTGGAACTGATGATAGTTTTAGGGGAGGCAGTGGCCTGTTTCTGTTAAGCACAATGGCTTCCGAAAGTCTTGAAAATCCACCATTTGGCTGCTAATTTTTCAAAATTTTCTCGGGGGGGGGGAACCCCCCCGAACCCTCCGTAGGTGGTTCGGGCTCGCTCGCTGCGCTCGCTCGCGCGCCATTCGACACCCAAAATTTTCAGCCCCACCACTTTAAAATCTCACCAGCCGCCACTGTTCCATTTCCTTTAGGCATTTCTCTATTTCATCTCTGGAGGCGTGCTTATCCAGTGTCTCCTTTAGTTTTTTGATTTCTGCCCCTACTTGGTCCAATTCCACTGCTGCATACTTTCATAATAGGCCAAGCATCTGTCTGCATGTGGATGCCATTAGTAGGGACCATTCCTCCAAGAGCTTTGGGCTGGGGTTCTGGTACGTTGGTATTATCAGGATTCTTAAGCCCCTTGTTACCCTACCAACCTCTATATAGTTATTCAAGGAGATGACCTCCCAGCTCCTGTTCACCTCTTTCCTGCACAATCTCTCGTACATGAACAGGTCTTGCTTCAAATGATTGTGCCCCTCCTTTGTCGCCAGAAGCCTCCACTGTCGCTGCGTTCTCTGGGCGATTGTCTGCCTTGCTAAATAAGCTTTTTGCAACCTAAAGTCTCTTCCGGATTGCTTCACACATTGTCTGATTGCCGCTGTATTTTTAATAGGGATAAAAAGTATCTTTTGGAATCTTTACCCTTATCGCTGATGAAAAACCTCCTGCCGCTTGACGAGAAACACACGCTTGTGTTCAATGCCAGCAGTAGCACTTCTGCCGTTCACAGATTGCCCTCTGTTTCCTAGTTACCGTGGTGTCTCTACGGCTGCGAGGCCTCTCTCTGTCCCATTCCTGGGGTTACGTTTAGCCTCTCAGTCCCGAGTAGACGTCTTAAGCACTTCCACAAGTAAGCCCCATACGAGGGGATCCACGGTTACAATAGCGGTGGGAGCCGGGTAAAGATGGGGCATTGCAAACCGCTCCTGCTGTTCTTCCGGCCTCTTGCACCATTTGTCCTCCTTAGTAAACCGTATGACTCATGTTGTTATTTGTTATAATTCTGGGAATTGTGTGCCTCCTTTTACAGGTAGCCCACACAGATTATCACCAATTGTGTCATCCTCTCTTGTAGTATGCATGCGTGTTATATAGGTTCTGTCATGTTTACATGTGTACATTGGCTGTTGTAGTCTGATAGCTTAGTATTCTTCTATCTACAGAGCTTATTTGCCTTATAATGTAGGTCCCACCGTATATATTTAGGATCCCAATTGTTTTCAGCTGTTTAATGTTTTCAGACCCGTACTTTAAATTGTCTGCTAATGCTGTCCAGATATCTTAATTTGCATTCGCAGTCCACAACATGTCCCACAAAACTTCTGTTTCACTTAATGAATTGGTTAATTTTATGTGCCCCTCCCAATTATAATATAAATATTTTTTCCTCTTAACAAATTGGAAGCTATTTCAATCATTGCAGCTGTGAAAGCCAGATGGTTTGCTGGACAACCACTTGCCTCTCTTCAGTTTTGGGTGATGATACAAACCAAGTTTCAGATTGTGTTTACTTTGAGTTAGATGATTTTAGGTTTGACAGATAATTAGTTTGCCTACTTCATCAATCAGGCTACCTGTAAAAAACAAAAATAAAGTGGGCAGTGTGTCTGTAGACTTTATAAATGTCATTACTTAAGATGTTGTATTTGTAGTCAAAACAGAGGAACATTTAGTAATGGTTTTAGTTTTAACTTTCAGCGTGTCCTCTTTTTTTTGATTTTTAAAAAAAACTTTTTGTTCAAACAATCTTCACTGTATCCCCCTCACTGAAAATTGGTGTTTAATGTGTACTACAGCCTCAACAAATACCTTTTGTTCACTGCTGTTACATCTAATAATTACCATCTTACCATATACAACAGTTTAATTGATGGTATAATTGGCCATTGTGTTTAAAAAATGAATTCTTGGATACAATTATATTCACTATTTCTGGTAAATGGCTTACCTTTCTTGATGTCAAAAATCATTTTAAGACCGTCCGACCAAATTCCTTGCGACTGCAAGCACATAGACTTGTTTCATCCTAAGTTACAAATGACATAATTTGTTTGTCGCATGTGATATCCTCTAGTTTGTTCAAGATACCCTATCACATGTGAAAGATGGTAAATTGCATGCATAAATCTGTAAGTATTTATCCACATATTACGATCCACATATTACAGTGTGTTCTGTGGGAGAGTTTATACCTGATATAGTGGGTCTAAAACTGCTTTTTATGGACTTTTGGCTAAATGTATGTACATGTTTATATTTGATTACTTTCAAGCAAGTGTCTATATTAATTATCTGAAATGAGTGCCCTTTCCTTCCAATCCATTAATCCCATGTTTTATATAATTTGTAGATTCCCTAGCTGGAAATTAAGACCTATGAAATCTCAATTGTTGTATTAGGCATGTGATTATTGTACATATAATAACGGTTGGATAAACCAAAATTAAAAATAACTAACCCTTTGTCATCTTCCACGATAACCTTCTGCAGAACTCCACTATATAAGACATTTTGTAATATCATGCAATTAACATTGGCTGGTATAATGGTCATGTTTGGATTATTGGTAAAACGTCAATGGACAAATGCATGCCATTCATAGGGTAAAACAGTGAATTTCCTTTGTAAAAAGAACAATTCATGCTAATATTAAACCAAAAGTGGTCTAATCTCTTATTTTTTTTAATTTATATTATTAAATCGGTATACATTGACATTGGGCTTTAAAGTATAGATGTTCTATAAGTTTTGTTATAGTGCTGAAGAAGTTCCTGAAAGGGGAACAAAACTCTGACTTTTTTGTGGTATCTTTAATATAATGAAAAGAGTTAAGAAGTGCTTGAAGGCAACCAGAACTATCTGTTCATTTACTTAGGAGTTTGAACAGTTAACAAACCGTTTATGCTAAATGTGTGATATTGACATTTGAGAGTGCATTCCTGTTCTTATTGAAACACTAAATTGTGTTACTATATGTTTGTGTAGTATGTAGTTCAAATATGCATTACAGTACTCTTCTTTCTTGAAAGTCGAGCACTCGTACATTTATTTATACACTGCTGTGACTGTTGGGCTCGACCACCTCCACACTACCTCATTGAGAAGCCTGGGACTGCTTGCCATTGTCACCACTGAGAGTCCAATGCTGGAGATGTTGTACCTGGCCAATTTGAAGGACCTTGTTTTACCACCACTCCTAGGTGTATTTCAGACACACATGATGCCAGTCCAGAATGAACGCTAAAGTTGGTGCAATGCTGTGAAACTTGGGTTACAGAAAGGTTCCATAGCAGATGATTATTTGAGGGCACATCAGAGTCCTACATTGGCGACCAGTCCCCAACCCTCACCTAGGCAGGGTACAGATGTGAAGGCCATGATCCCAAAAGACATCCTAGTTCCTTCATCCACCCATGTTATTAGTCCTGCATCTCCCCTCGATTTTCAGGCAGATCGCTGAGCACAGCCCCGCGACCACAGAATGTTACAAAAATGAGGCCCCTCCATGGACCAAGGCAAGATACTTCATGTTTTCTTCTCTGGTGTTTGCAGTGTGAGTTGTCTGGCCCTGGTGTATTGCAGACTGGGACTTTATTTGCTGTTCCAAAGAACTGTACTGCCATGACTCCAGCTTCCTCTGCAATTGTATGCCTGAGGTTACATACAATGAAGCTGCTTCCTCAGACTGCACAGCTATTCCTCCTACAATACTGTAACTGCTGCTTCAGGTCTCCGCTAACGGGGCCTTCCCTTAGAAGACCAGGAAATGCTAAATGCCTTAAATACCTTTAGGCAAGACCCAGATCTGAGCAAAACACAAATGTTGATGGGTGGAATGCTTGTAAAAGTTGTAACCTGTAGAATTTGCTCAGACTGCATTTCAGTCCATTGTTTCTTGCCCACCTTGTAACTTAAGGGAGAGACTAGCCAAATGCAAACCAACCATAGTCCTGCGCCAACCCCAACTGATAAGGTGGGGTCTTGTCTCATTCGGATCTGAAGCAACCCTAGATAGGTTTTGACCTAGTTGGCTTCATCAGTAAGGTATAGTTGAGTATATGTAACAGCGAGCATGTGAGCCACGTCTGGGCATACCAGCAGCAGGTGAAACACTGGGAAAAATACAAGGCGGATTAATGGAATGCTGTGCCACAGCAATCAAGCTATTGACATCTTGGAAATAGACAACATACCCATAACCAACATCATGTGACCACAGTTGTCAAACTATTATGCAAATGTAATCCGCACATGTAATTAGTTTGCACTGACGAAGTGCTTTACGGGGGATGATAAAGGAGTGGGTTTGACGGTTAACCTTTGTAGCACCGAGTTTTGCAGGCCGCAAACACTAAAAAGTGCTTCTTTCACTTCTGATTAGTAACAGCAGCTAGCAATGATGTCATCTAACAGTGTGCCAGAAATACGTCATTGTATGAATGCTGCTGGATCCTTCCTGCCTATTGATGCCAGTATGTATGGAATAGGAGCTGTCTTACCTCGACAGTGGAAAACAGGCGTTGAATGTGGCGAGTGCTTCAGAGACTGAACAGCTTAGAACGCAGATGCGCAGTTATTGAAAAACAACTTCTGGCTGGACTATGGGATGTAGAATATTTTGGAAATTATATTTGGGCAAGTTAGCTTGTCAGAAGGGTTTGATCAAGCAGATTCAATCTCACGTACTGTGCCCCATTACTTTATTTTCCACTTCTAATTTACTCCGCGGTTGGATCATTTAACTCCACCTTACATACTTTTAAACTTGGTCCTCCGATAGACCTTTTTGTGTTGCACTGAGGGGAAGAGAGTTGGCATTCTCGTCCAGTCAAATGATTAACAGTGCAGCTACTTGGCTACACAATGAGGACGAGGAATCTGTAGTTAATCCAGTTTTTGTTTTGCAAGTTAGTAATCAGATTCAAATAAATCGCTCTCACTATGACTGTATGAATACAGTATTGCAACGGGGAGGCCTAGCCACCTAAATAAATTCAAGCAAACGAGAATCAGTCATGCAAGCAGCTTCGTAGCCGATCTACAAAACAATAACATTAGAATCTGATGCTCAGAATATGGTCTAGCTTGTTCTTTCTTAGACATTAGCAACTTAAATCTCTTAAAGATAAGTTAAGGCACATAATTCTTCAAAGTATAAACCTACAAAAGACCATAAGAATTTCGGCTCAAGAAGTATTAGCAATAGCATTTCAGAAGCTGTCAAGAGTCTCCAAAGTATCAGGAAAACTGTTGGTCTAAACAGTACTTGGGGAATTTAACATGGCATGGAAAATGTCTGCGAGAGTTTGTTTAAAGGGGCCAAAGGATCTGGGGCTTTGGGAAAAGTTCTGGCTCAGGTTTGGAGTCTGAAGGAAACTCTGGAAAAGACCAGAGAAAGTTCAGCATGCAGTCTCAAAAGAAGGTCCAAAGTCATCTGCCCATCATCTCTCGTCTGTGATCAACCGCATCTCTCTATCTTGTTCCAGGACAGTCGATATTATCATTCACACGGTATATTGTTAACTCCCATTTTGGTACGTCATCAGTAGTAGTTCATTGTAATTGTTTGAAAAGTTCATATAGTCTCCATATAGTATATTCTGCAACAGTGGAAAAAGGTCGCACACTAGACATGAGGACACCATTTCAGTAAAATAAAGTAGTGTTACCCCACTGGGGTTCGTCCCCTATTGCACTGCCTTGTGTCCCTATAAAAGGGATTGTATCAAGTTCATTACTGTAAATCACGAGTCGTTGATCAAAGTTCAATCTGTATTTATTTTTCAATTGTGGTATTGGGTATTCTTCATCCCACCAAACATTGGTTTTTAAATTTTCATCCTAATTAAAAATCAATGTTTCTTATTCTTGAAATCGGGTATAAAGCTACAGTGATAAAACGAACACAAACGTATTTAACAGCATAGCCATAGGGCCCCCCCTTCCTGGAAACCGTGTCCTAGTCCTCCTCTTCAAGAAGGGAGATGGGGGCTGTCCGACAAACTATAGACCCATCTCCCTTCTGGATACAACGGCAAAATTAATGGGCCGGCTATTATTAGCCAGACTGGAGGCATGGGCACTGGAACGAAACATCTTAATGCAGGCACAATATGGCTTCCAGAAGGGAAAGGGGACGGTGGACCAATGTCTTAATCTTTCGCTGTGTTAATGAATTGATACCTTTCCAAAATATTCTCTTTAAATCCTAGGTATACATTCTAAGTGAGTAATCATAGTAGTAATAAAATAGAGACTCTGCATCAGCAGTATCAGGCGCAACGTGTGAGAATCTTAAAGGCACATAACTTTCATGCGCATGTTCATTTGGTGTGTCATGAATCGGTCAATTTTTGACTTTTTGTGACTTGTAAAGAGTGGGCAACTTTACTCTGCACCATTCCCCCTTCTGATGGTGAATCAAGCCATAACATCAATCTCCTGTCAGATGTTCAGATTACAGCTTTGTTGTCTGTCGTTTTTCTTCTTGATTCCTCCAGACATTTCTTGTCATCATAAAGATTACTTTGTCTCTCTTCTAATTCTAGATCTGTTCTCTTCCTCTTCACTCCCTTCTTCACTTGTGCACGCCTGCACACTTTCAGTACTAGAAACAAAAGGAATCTACAAAGAACGATTATCACTAAAGGCCACATGTATCAAGCATTTTTGCATTCGCAAATGGGCCAATTCTCAGAATCAGCCTGTTTGAGAATGCAAAAAATTATTATCACATGTATCAAACACGGTTTTGCAATTCGGTAACCTGTTAATGAATCACGAATGGGTTTGCGATTTGGTATTTTGAAGGGTCTTGTTTAGGGCTTCCCTTCCAAATACTGAATCTCTGCGGTGTGTATGAATGTTTTGGGACCGGGAATGCGGTTGCAAAACATTCACATTTTACCACTAACTTCAAGTTGGTGGTAACCCATTCGCACATGGGAAGGGGTCCCCAAGGGACCCCATCCCCTTTGGTAATGGTTGCAAAAACAGTTTTTAGAGCGCGGCCTACTCGTAAAAAATGAAAAGAAAACTTTTAATTTTTATTTTTTAAACACTACCTATTTTCCTTTAAGGCTGCATTAAAAATAAAGGATAGCTTTATTTAAAAGCAATCGCAGACATCGGGGTCTGCTGACCCCAGTAAGCTACCATCCATGTGAATTTAGTTATTACTAGGGGGTTGCAAATTGCGACCTTCCTCATTAATAATATTGAGGTAGGTCGATTTGTGACCCCCTACGAATCGCTATATGAAACTCTTTCATACTTTTGTGATTGCGGTTTTCTGCTAATTGCAATTAGGTAATCGCTATTAGGTAATCGCTATTAGGTAATCGCTATTACAAATGTTGATACATGTGACCCATAGGGTCTTGAGATGCTTCCAACTAGTCCACTTCCTAAGTTACCAAACCATCTACCTCTAGTGGAAAGTACATTCCCTATGGCTCCACAGGCACCTATTGCTTTTAACCCTTTCAAATTCTGGTCAGTAATGTTACTCATGTATTTCTTCAGGCCCTTACTCCTGTCTGAGATGTAAATACAACATTGTTGAACCTTTAACATCCAGCAGACTCCACCCTCCTTCGCGAGAAGGATGTCTAAAGCAAGTCAGTTCTGCAAAATCATCTATCTGATAGCAACCATTTCTGTATCGGCAACTAGTAACCCCACAGCTGTACTACTAGACAGCTTAACTGCAGTAGAAAGTTTTCTAATCTTGTGAGAATGAAGTATCACTCCTACAGTTGGAATCAAGGCACCAAAAAATATCACTATTATTTCACTGGCACCCACATACCTCTTAGTTCTCAACTTTCTTCCCCCCTTTGGGATCTGTAATTTGGTCCACATGATACATTTTTGGAAATACTCTCAAATAACTCATGCCGTATGATCTCTTGGTTAACTTGTAAAATGCACTTTTCCCACAAACGTAATAAACTCCAGGGAACACAGGGTCTCCTCCATCCAAATATAATCTCCAATTTCCTTGAACTTCAAAAGTGTGATCACATTCACTCATTCAAAGTTTACATCAGTTGTGGATTTTCTAATATTGAATCATAAGCTCCCTTTATGTTGCAAGTCTAATGCAAGTGCAGCCATATTTGCTACTTTTCGGTGTTCACTGTCTTCTTTTGTCCAAGGTGGAACTTTAGAATTGTTTGCAGCTTTGCTAACAGGTCTCTCCTCCAGTCTTCTACTGAATCAATAAACTTCTTTTCTACACTAGTGATGGAACAGGTTACATTGTGTCAGTGTGCTTTAGTGTCTAGGGATTTAGTGGGCTTAAAGAAGAAGTGTCCCATTATCTCCGCATTCTTGGTGTCTATTCAGGAATACTGGAAATGACCTTTCCCGTAAAATAGATTTGTCAACAGACTACAAGTAACTCCATATTTTAAGGGAATGTGATGATATGCAATCCCTGCAGTAACTGAGGCACGTAATGGCATACAAACGTAGCAATCCCTAGCATCCGTGGTGTCAACATATCCATACAATAGTTTAATGCACACATTCAGTTAATCTCCTCTAAAAGCACCCATGTGTAAGCTTTTATCATTTAAGGTGGTCAAACTACTACTATTAGTGCGATTAGGCTTTTTGGGCTGTGGTAGTACCTGTAGGCTCATCAGGAATGTGGTACAGCAGACTAAGAATTATAACCAGAATACCTAATACTATAGTGGCAACAGCAAATACAACTACACACGTTTGCTTCTAAGGGAATTTGCAACAGGCTCCATTAGTTCTTCAGTGAAAGACCATTGGCGTTAGAAGATTGCAGCACTATATTTTCTTGCAGTTCCTTCTTTCACTAGGCACAAGCAGTAATGCATAGTTCAAATGCGTCTTTGAAAAATCAAAGTGAAATCCTTTTAGTAAATGCACAGTTCGAAATCACTAATGATCACTTTCAGAACAAGTTGAGTTAGTCATTTGAGTGGCAATGCAATTTCAAATCTCAATTCAGCCACAAAGTTAAATTCTAGAAGGTTCAGGTGGATGTAAATGTTTTATAGCAAAAGGTTTAAAACACTCTCTCCCTATCATTGGCTGCCATGTAAGTAAATTTGTGGGGAGAAGTACCTCTTGCAGGGTACTCTAGCTCTTTTCTATCTTCTCGCTGTTGGTTCTTTGCCTTCACTGTCACTTTGGATGGATTTGCCAGTGTCCGCGGTATGGTGCTGGGCACTTGTACTTCGGTTAGACAGCATCTTCCTCTTTCCTGTCTTCTGGGCCACCGGTCTCCTGGCACTACTCGCATTACTTATTCAGTTCAAAACTCTTTATTCAGCCGATCCAGCCATAAAAGACAAAATTAAAACAGAAATAAAACAAATGGAAATCCAACATAGATTAAAATCATCAATTAATACACAATTGAAACGGCATAGCTCCTTGGTCAGCTATTAACATCCGTCAATAAAATAGACTCCTTGGTGTTTATTTAATTTTTAAATACATAGGTCATAAGGGCTCTAAAATTCCAATAACCGTAATAATGAGAAATTGGCTACACAAATGACCGTGATAAAAGAAGGTGATTTCCTTGACCTGGGGGTAATATTAGCCGTCATTTGATCTCCTGGCTCTTATAGCAGATTTTAAAAAAGACATTACACTAAAGCAAATGCTGGGAGCATTCGGCAATTGTAAATGATATAAGGCACGGGTACTCACAGTACGGCCCGCGGGCCGCTGGCGGCCCGCCCGGCCTTCATTGGCAGCCCGCGGTCCGTTGTCATTGAAGGATTCTTTACCGGACGCCATTTGTCCGTAATCTTAACCGGGCACCGATCGCACCGGCACAGCTTCCACCCACCTCCCTTGACTCCGATGCTGTTGAGGTCGGATGTGACAGACTCCGATGCAGCACCAAAGCTCAGATACCAGCAGCATTAGAGACGCACAGCGGGATGGCAACCTTCACACCTCAGCCCTTGATGAGCTGTTAAGAGGTGCTTGAAGGTGACTGAGCGGGAGGGGCTGACGCTTCAGGAGCAAGGACATCTATTCAGCCCTGAATGTGTCATGTCTCTGCAATTTAGAGGGGCCTCACACATTCCCTTTCTGCCCAGGGCCCCAAACATCCTAGAGCAGGCCTGGACTACCCCGAGGCAGCACGTTTCTAGTGTGAATCGTCCTCAAAATGTCAATGATCTGGTGAGTTACAAACATCAGCCATAAGGTGGTTTTCTGACTAAATCTGTGAATTACTTGTATTGCCAACATCTCGAAGTTGCACAACCATCCTCACACCGAAACAGAATGTTTCTAGCCGCAGAGGGCAAGAGAGAGACAGATACGTATCTACTTCCTGCTCATTTCGGACAAAGCACTCGTCACTGACGGTCAACTGTAGACGGACAGATGCACACCACGCTTCTCTCCACTGTGGATAAGTGGCTTCACAGGATTTTTAATGTATGAAGGAATAATTTACGGCTGGCACATTGAAGTATGAAATATGTGATTGCAGATCTATTTCAATTTAGAGGGGCCTCACACATTCCCTTTCTGCCCAGGGCCCCAAACATCCTAGAGCAGGCCCGGATTACCCCGAGGCAGCACGTGTTTATCTTCACAGAGCTTAATTACTGTCACTAAATTGTAAGCAAACCTCCGTTCTTCAAACATGCAGTCAATAATATAATAAAATAAAGAAATGGCACAATCACACCCACACTGATTAACAAAGTATGGCGGCCAATCAGTTAAATCAGTTCTCTTGAAGTATCTCCTTTAAGTACTGTACATCACAGTGGGGGATGGCAAAACTTACATTTTAGAAAGAGAGCCTGTCTTCTCGTTGTTTGTCCAGGAGTGGGTGAGGAGCCCTGCCCCACCCTGAAACCAAGATACTAGAATACTGCATGCCCACCCTGGTGGATCCTGTTCCCCCTCCTGTGATGGCTCCTGTCCCCCCTGTGGTGGATCCTTTCTCCGCCCTGGGTGGCTTCTGTCCCAGTCCTGGAATGGCTCCTGCATCGAGGGTGAAGTTCTTGATGGGCCTCTTCTCAAAAGGCTCAGCTCAAAATTAATATGAAAAGTTGAGCGAGTGAGTAAGTGAAGGGATGGGTGGATGGCTGGATGAATTGGTGAAAGGGTGAATGGATGAAGGAACGATTGAATAGATGGATAATGAGAGGCTGGATGGATTAATGAGAGAGTGGAAGGATGGATGAGAGGAAAGGTAAATAGCTGGATGAATGGCTTGAAGGGTAGCTGGATGGGTAAAAGGGTGGATGGATGAGTGAAAGGATGGATGAGTGAAAGGATGGATGAGTGTAAAGGTGGATGATGAGTGAGTGGGTGGATGAGTGAAATGATGGATGGATTGATGAATTGATAAGGGTGAATGGATGGACGGATGAGAGAAAGGGTGGATGTAAGGATGGATGAGTGAGTGAAAGGGTAGGTGGACAAAAGGATGAATAGATGAGTGAAGGAGTGAAAAGATAAATGGATGAGAGAAAGGATGGATGAGTGATAGGGTCAATGGATGGATTCATGAGTGGATGAGTAGATGGGTGGGTGGAAGGAAGGATGGCTAAGTGAAAGGGTCGATAGAGAGAGAAAGGGAGGATGGATGGATGACTGAAAGGGTGGATGGGTGGAAGAAAACTAATCGGTGACATGAAATGTAAAATAAGTTCGTAGTGTTTGTCTTTAACATATCTATTTTTGGGACTCTGAAGCCTGTGCTGCACTGGGCATGTGCTGAATATCCGGTTACTGCAAATTGCCATGCAATCCCACTTAAGATTGCTATTGTTTATAAAAACATTATAAACATGTGCTCCATGTAGTTACATCTGCTTTGGAAATACAGCATTGTCTAGTAATGTTTTGAAACGGCATACACAGGTCCATGAACTCTAGATACAGGGGGCAGGCAGCGCTATGCCAAAGTGTATTTATGCATAATTAATTCATTAAACTCTGGTACAAACACTGCTCAGTTGATCCTAAACCACTACTAAACCCATGCTGAAAGTGAAAAAGAATATAATGCTTTGCAGCCACCTCCACAAGACGGGTATATATTAATCTCTCAATTTTAAGAGTGCTGTCGATCAGTGAGCTAGGCCTATAGCACCTGGGGGCCATGCGGTCCAGTCCCCCCTTTTAAAAATAGGCACAATGGCCGATAGAAACCGGGATCTCCTTATGTGAGTCTTAAGTGAACTATTAAAAGCATTTGTAAACAACGGTCCCCATAATTCTTTATTACTCTTTAACAAATCGATTGGCCACCAAACAGGACTCGTCAAACAACTGTGGCGCATCCATGGCACCCTGTATGGGTTTGGGGAGAAACCTATTTGTGACCTAACAAACTATTATAGTGAGATAGCATAGAATCCTCACTGGTTTCTGCTAAACAGTTGAGAGATAATCCTTGGAGCAAACTCAGAATGATGACTAATGTGTCGGAGGGGTTTTTATGTTTCCAGGAAAGCCTCGAGCCATGACCTGAACAACTCACTGGGAGTCTCATTGGGATAACTTGGGCATCTACTTAAAGGTAGGTACCCCGAGATAGTGAGTGCGTTATGGGCCCCCGTCTGTCCACACGACTCCCTCACTGTTGAAGGAATGAAACGTTTTCAGGTACCAGAGATTTAATCAATAGTGGACGACCGTTACCTCTATAGTTGGGGGGGGGGGGGGGGGGGGGGGGCATGATCTTCACCAGAAAGTGCTTCCACCAAATTTACCAGATTCCGCATTGCTAAGTAACTAAACAACTCGCAGCCCCTCTCATCACGGATTTCTTCCTGGTCTTCTCTTACCGAGGGGCCTTCCTTCTGCAAAATGTTGCCTAGTTTGGCGGTAACATCTCCACATAGCAAGTACAGGGGTTGCATTGATGTTCTGCCTTGTGTGGTAACAAATTAGTAAGAAAATCCAACAATTGAGCCAGATGTATACACTTTAAGTTAACAAAGTAATTATTCTAAATAAAGAACTAAATAAAATGTAAAATGGGTGTCCCCATCTCTACGCTGTTAAATTTGAAAAGATGTGGTTCCAGTTTCAAAAGATTTGACATCCACACACAGATTTAGGTGGACCCAGACCGTAAGGACGCCCACTGCTCTCCCCTGGGGGGAGGGGGGGGGGGGGGAGCGATCGCTTGGCTTGATTAATAGGCATAACCTTCTAATGTAATTGGTCTGGTTGCATAGGTCTCCTACGGTGTCAAATTTGTTTATAAATGTCTGCCACTCTGGATAATTAACTTTCTCCTTGAGTCCTACAACATTCTGGCTCAAAAGGGAGAATAAACCATCACTGCGAGAGCTGTGGGAGGCACCAATCTGGCAAGGAATAGGTGCCTTATGTCCAGAATCAGATGCAAAAGATGAACCAGCGGTGTTAGTAAGCCAATTAGTTGAAGAGAGGGCATCAAAGTGGTTAGCCGTTGGAACGGAAAAGTTAGTGTAAGAACTTTTGCCACAATGTGCTGGACCTTGAGTAGAAATCTCAAGTGGCGGTCTCGGAGAAAGAGTCAACGGGACCAAAAAACTGCAGGGGCTGACCGTCACGGTGGGATCTGTAGAGAGATTGGGGATTTCAGTAGAGAAGTGCCTCAAACTGTTTGATAGATGGTTAACTTGCTTATAGAAAAACCCCAAAGGTACCAATTAATAGCACTCCTGGGGGTGGGCTGTGGACTTACCCATTATTAGTTAAAAAATTATTTAGGGTATCTGAAATTAACAATATCAGTCTTCAAATAGGGCATCTTTGGACCATTAAAATATCTTTAGCGTGCACTGTGAGAGAACCTTTGTCTCACTAACAAGTTTAGATTTTTTTTATATACAGGTCCTCCATTGATTCATGTTTGCCCCTCGATAGGGGTGGAACTCCCTTGAGTACTGCCACATAAGGGCAGGCCGCGGGTGGGAGGTTAATCACAACTCTGTTTGGTGCTTGGTTTAGGGTACTTGCTGTTGGTACCGATATTCAGGCGCAGTTCCGTGCTTGTAACAAGTGTGGTGTTAGATGAGGATTGTGGGGGGGGGGGTATGAGCCCTGGGCACTTCTAAAATGCCAATTAAAAAGGCTTATAAAAAAAAAAAGAGCCCTGGGCACTTCTTGTCTGTTTTAAGATGGATGAGCCACCATCGGCCACAGACACCAGATTTGAGGACTCTGCTACAGCTGTGGAATGAAAATGGGATGATACCGGGCACGAGGTTCCAGTTGATTGCAGGATATGAACTTTATGCGAGGAAATCGGGTGGGACGGAGACGCTAAGAGTTTAGATTGCTACGCATCTAGGCACGCAGCGATCTGGGTAAATTCCGCTTTTAGCGAGGTGCTAAGGTGAGTAAAATGGGCTTGAAGTAACTGTTCTGCACCCTTTTGGGATAAGCAAATGGTTTTATTTCTCAGTGAACAGCAATGTGCGCCAAAATGTGAGGGGCGAGGTCGCTGATTTGTCTTTCTCCTTGGTTTGGCAACTAGCCAGTGTAGAAGCCTGTATCAAAGAAGTGACTGTGTTATGAGGCTGTTTAGGGTGAGCTCTGCGCTTGGATTTCCTTGGAGTTGCGGGCGAATCAACCACAACCACACCCCTGGAGGCAAGATGGCTGTTTCCCATTGCTCGGCTCACAGACAGAGAAACTGCAATAGGGGAGTTGTAAGATGAGTCTGCAGCACTGAGGGTAGAAGCAGGTGTCGCAGAGGGAACAAGTGGTGAGCTAGTGCCCAAATCACCTGCATGACCACTGCTCGTTCAAACATCCAGTCGATTGATGTGCCCTAAGGGGGCGGAGTGGCGACTTGGCCATCACCAGTTATCATTTTTCCCCATGTTTAAGGGCAGACTGTAGATATGCAACAGTAAAGAGAAAGTAAAAGAGAGCTAAATCACACCTCTACTTTTGTTAGAGTACTCATGTTACTATTGCACTAGGCCCTTCGTTGGGGGTCTAAACCTAGCGTAGTCAACTACTGGATTTCACCTTTCGGAACCAACAGTTGACTCTCACAACCCCCTCAGAACAGACGAGTGCTGTCCCAGCAGCTTGGTTATCCCCAACAGCTCGAGTAACCTGTTCCTATTGTCTCACTGTAACCTCAGCACATCAGAGACTGGTGCTATTATTTCATCAAGCGGACACTGGACTCTGCGAGTTTTAGCAGCATGTATCCAGTTCAGGAGACCTCTACACTTTACAGCAGTAGTGGTAACCAGAGTCACTTGGTACGGTCCATGCCAATGCGGCTCCAAGCACGACTTGCGCTCGTGCTTCACCATTACCCAGTCACCAGGACTGAGGTCATAGCACTGCTCCTGAAGAAGTGGGTCATTCGCCTCTCCAACCAGGCGGGACACAGAACGCACCACGTCCGCCAATTCTTTAAAGTACTCCGGAATCATGTCATCTGTAATGTTCACAAGCACATTCGCAGGCACAGCTGATTGTCTCCTATCTCTCCCCATGATGATATCATGGGGCAATAATACTGTCTGGGGTACTTTGCAGACTCCTCAACACAAGAGGCAACGCATAAGGTCAGTTTAGAGACCTGGAAGCACACACTTTCGCCAACCTGGATTGCAATGTGCCATTCACTCGCTTGGCAATGCCGGAAGCCTCCGGGTGATAGCTGCAATGTTGCCTTTGCTCGACTTTTAATGCTGCGCACAACATCTTCAGAACCTCATTATTAAAATAAGTCCTTCGGTCTGACTCTAGAGAAGTCTGGAAACCAAAACACGGAATTCTCTTCCTCAACATAGTTCAGCTACTGTGAGACTGTCATTTCTCCTAGTCGGGTAAGCTTCTGCCTACCGGGAAAAGATGCTCACAATGACCAGGACATATCTCAGCCCATTAGAAATGGGTATCTCTATGAAATCCATCTGCATTCTGTTGAAGGAACCTCCATATCTCCCTATGTGACTCATGGTTACTGGTGTTTTCCTGCCAGCATTCTGTTGTTACAACAAACAAATGATGGACGGAATGCTGACAATGCAGACATTCTCCCCCAGTCAAGAGATCTGGGTTAAATCCATTGTTCTTTTGCCCACTACGCCACCCCAGTTTAGACATGCCCATATGCAAATCAGTCTTGACCCTGTGCCTCATGGGAACAGTCCAGCCCGAACTGCCAAGCCAGGTCTTCCCTGGACCGGAATCAAGCATCCTAGGACCGGTTTCTGGCTATCAGCCGTCATCAGCCAGGATAGCTTGACTCCAGTGGCGTAGTGAGCACGGGTCCCACGTCTGGGAATACCCATCCCACTTAGGGCGAAAAGGGCTTGGGGAACCTGCATCGAATGAGGGGGGCACATTGGGATTTTGTAATCTTTGCCTCTGTCACTGCTGTGCTATACTACTTCCTTGGACTGCACAAATCCACCATTCTGAACCCGATTTCCATCATTCACATTGCCTGTATTAAACAGACACTCGAGTTTCCAAAGCCCCAGCCTGCCGCAGATTTGGCAAGAGTTTGATTTCTTCAACGTCGGCACACCAACACCCATTCTCGGATCAATCTGCACAACGCTCCCTCTACCCTGTAGTGGGAAACCTCGCTGTTGGAAACCACTAACACCATGCATCTTTAGAATTTGCAGATATCCTCCTGCATAGTAGCATTATCAATGTAAGGCTGATTCTGACCTCTATATGCGTCCTTCATTTGTGCGATCATCAGCTTCTCCTTCAGCTTTTTATGTTTCCTTTCCAATTTGTCGCTGCAATACTTTGCATATCGCAGGATCTCATCAATGGGCTTGCTCTGCCAGCAAATCAAGTGCTGTTCAATTATTGAACTTACCTCCGTTCTCAACCCATGCACAAATCGGTAAATAAAATGTCACGTCTCCTTCTCTAAGATATTCTCTGTGCCACTGAACTGTTTAAATGGCTACTACAATCTTTCATAGTAGGCATGAATTGATTCTTTGATCTCCTGGGCCGTCTGGTCAGCTTTGACCCAGTCAACCTCTTTAGGAGAAATTTCCATTTCCAATTCGGTAATTAACTGATGATATTTCTTCATTACCAGTAAGTATGGATCTTGTGTACAAGGCTGACTAATCCGCTCCGAATCTGGCCAATCAGCTGCCACCTTACACTCCGTCCACAAGTCACTTGGAACAACAATCTCAAACAACATGTCTAAAACTTTCCACAAGACTGCCTAAAGTTACACAAATCTCTCAACCTGTCTGAAACATTCCACAGGATTTTCCCTCTATTTGGGGAAATCATTTGCAAATGAGGTAAGGTAATCTCTACACCATGACACAGTTCTATACCCTCAACCAGGGACCTCTCTCACCGGAAGTAGGTGTACATTTTCTTTGTCCTTCTCATTACCAGATGGAGGAATCTGTATCCTAACCTTCTTGGACTCCTTTTTTGTTTGGACCATCTACCTTCCCATTTATCAAGCTCATTCCACTCTTCATGACATAGGGTATTAATTCTATAATCTTCAGTTTCATTCCGGGCTGGCGCATGTTAAGTGTCTTGATCACTAAAGTCAAACCTGTAGCTTATCTGTAATACTTAAAACCTCTGGATAGCTATCCCATGTTTCTGTTCTAGTTCTGAAAGACGGTCATGAGCTTTTCCTGCATGCCTGGTAATGTCTTTGCATAAGAACTATAGTTCATCCTCTTTGTAAACCTCTAATCGGTTCGAACTAAGGGTGCCAGCTATCAGTTCCTCCAAGTCAATTTTCAGTCTGGTCACATCTATAACCCTATCTCTCTCTCTGGAGTTTGAACAGTATTGTCATTTGCAGCGGCATTCCCACTAGTCGTCTGGGTATCCTCACTTTTTTGAGCCAGTCCTCAAATTCTCACGTGGAAATACCTGGTTGGTTAGCTGGAGTATTCAGAATTATTGCCACTATTCAAAGTAGGCGGTGAGTGCAAAAGGGACATGTCTGAAGTGGCTGTTCCCATAGGTACTTCTGTCCTCAGGGAAACTATGATTCACCATTGGTGGGGCAGTTGAATTAGACATGAAAAAGGGTGATGGTCTCTGGGAAAATCTTCGAGGCAAGTCCATCCATATCTGGTTAGAAAAAGACATTGTATTGGAAACCCATGAAGTGTTTCCTTGTATCAGAAACTAGTGAGTCTGTGGAACTTGTCTTGGCACTGAGCTTGTTGAAGTGTCTGTTACAGTGGTTGTCCCAGTAGGAACAGCCAAAGTTTGCATAGCAGTTCCTGTGGATCCGCGCTTATACAAAGGAACCACAGATCCTGTAGTGACAGGAACCGTCATAGCCTCTGGAGTGTTTAAAGCATGTGATATGGAAGGAAATGTTGCTACTGAACTCTCTTCTGGTAGGTTTAGGTTTGAAGTTAATGGTGCAGAAGGCACATCAAAAACATCAACTGGTATGTTACTTGCTCCAGCAGGTGATCCTTCGTTGTATGGAGGTGGAAGATTTAGTAATAATTCAGTCACAAAATCCTCATCAAATTCACTGTCACTTTCCTCAGGAGTTCTCTTTTCCTTGTGCTTTCCCTTCTCCTCCTCTGTTGTCCGTACAGGATATAATAGAAATTCCCTCTTATGTCAGCCCTCCAAGCTTTCTGTTGAGCATCCCACTTAGCATACGCACAAGTGCGTATGGCTCTCTTGACTCAACTGACATTTTTCTCTCTCCTTGAGATGCACAGTATGTTTCCAAGCATTAAGTACTCCAAATTGGATAGGTCTAGGAGGCGGTTACATTTCATATAACTTTCTCCTTGAATTCTCTGTCCCACAGCAGGGAAACTGCAATACCCCATCTTGCTCAGTGATTTTATGCCATTACGAGAGCCAAAGACGTATTAAATATTTTATCGGTCGCCATATCGTGAACTGGTGTACCCTCAGGTGGTGTTTCCTCTCCTTCTCTAATGGGCACAGTCACATCTCCCCTTACTACATGCTTTAGGGCTTTTAGAAATGTCATTTCAATTCAATTTAGTAAGTCATTCACAAATGACTTTTCGTGGAAACCAGGAATTGAATTTTTCCTACAGTTCTCCTGTCCCTCGATCACAACCAATACCAGGGTGACTCTGACATATTCAACCAATTCCACTGTGACTCTACACTAACCGACCTATACCAGTGCAGCACACTGATGTCAATCTCACTCCCTGCACCTGCTCACCCTCCTTTACAATTTTCTGCCCACTTGCGTTTTCTAAGCAATTAACACAATACAATGCAAGCAACTTGAACAACTAAATCGGTCTGCTCCACTAATAAAAGGAAAGATTTCCATACAGTCAAGATAATTCGGAACTACACGTTTCAATTTAATCTAGCACTCCCCTCGAGGGAGACTTCGAACAGCGGGATGTTGCTCAGATTGATACAGTTATTGCCTGTGCACTGAGATCAATTATACCAACCGCTTCTCACAACCACCAAAGAACAAGTCCCTGTTTTAAGATGCTGTCGACTTATCACAACAGACACCACAACACAGCAGACCACTACACCCAGTGTCTTCTACACTGAGGTCACCTCGTAGGTGTGCATATATATCTATATCCCGGGATCTTAGGCCATGAGGACCCAATAACCACTTCAACTTCTTTGCATCAGGCACCACACTTGTGCATCAAATTAAACCATCTTCCCATTACACCATACATACATTAAACAAACGTCAATCTAAGCATAAGCAATTGTAACGCACAACAATATTGATACTCACACTCCTCTGCTGCTACAAGTTGTCTCCACTCTGTGTTACTCCATTAATCCTCCGACCGAACCATGGGCATTGGGTTTGGACTGGGCTTAGGCAATTTCTAGATCGATTTCCATCATGTCAGTGAATAGAACCATCCTCTGCTACCAGATTTGATTTAGTGAATTCAATCTTGCGTACTTGTCCGATTACTTTATTTTCCACTTACCTTCACCTTACTTGCCAACTTGGTCTACCGATGGACCTTTTTGTGTTGCACTGAGGGGAAAGTGTTAGCATTCTCATCTGATCAATTAATTAACAGTGCAACCACTTGGCTATACAAGGAGGACCAGGAATCGGTAGCAAATTCACTAGGTTTTATTACAAGTTAGATATCCGATTTAAATAAATCACTGGATATTAGTCTGTACAAATAAACCATCAGAACAGAGAGGCTTAGCCTCCTAAAGAAATGTAAGCAAACAAGAGTCAGGCACCCAAGCAACTCTGTAGCTGCTATACAAACAATAACATTAGAAACTGATGCTCAGAATATAGTCTAGCTTGTTCTTTCTTAAGCATTAGCAATTTAAATCTTTCAAAGACCATTTAAAGCACATAATTCTTCACAGCACAACCCTACAAAAAACTAAGAATTTTGGCACAAGAAGTATTAGCATTTCAGGAGCCTCCAAGGTATCTTGAAAGTGTTGGTCTAAGCTACACTTGGGAATTTACCGTAGCATGAGAAAGGTCGATAATATTTTGTTTAAAGGGGCCAAGGGATCTGGGGCTTTGGCAAAAGTTCTGGTTCAGGTAGGAATCTAAAGGAAACTCTGGAAACCACCAGGGAAAGTTTTGCATATGGTCTCTAAAAGTCCAAAGCCATCTGCCCATCATATCTCGTCTGTGATCAACCACATCGCTCTTTCTTGCTCCAAGGTAGTAGATATTATAATTCACAGGCTACATAGTTAACTCCCGTTTTGATAGGTCATCAATAGTAGATTGTTTCAAAAGTTAATATCGTTTTCATGTAGTATATTCTGCAACAGTGGAAAAAGATCCCACACCAGACATGGGAACTCCATCTCAGTCCCATGCTCGCCATTGAGCACAACAGTCCATTGTTTACAGAGTCTTTGAATTCCATTCCCTGACATGTATCCAATATTGCTACAAGAAATGTCTTGATTCAAACAGTTAGTGAGAACTCCTGCAAAGTAAGCAAGTCAGCAAAATTGCAAAAGCAAATGAATTCTCATGGAAACAAATTTTAAGCCTTTAGTATAATGTGGCCACTTGAAATACTAAATCTATAGTGCACCCTTATATATGTGTGTGCATAGTACACCCTTCTATGTGTGTGTACATTTAAAACACCTATGCAACATGGTAATCCTTTTTAATACTTTAGCCTAATAATTCACGTAGTAAGCAATGAAACTGCTTAACAGTAAGTATACTTGTGAACTGCATTCAAGTGTACATACGTGTGATATTAATGTATACATTGACAAAAAGTTAACATTCGACCTAATTAGGTGTAAGGCACATTTAAAGCTAAGACTGACATTTCTATGAATGAATAGATTTCCATAATATTCTCTTTAAAGCCTCAGTATATATCAAGTGAGTAATTATAGCATTCTAAAAATGAATACTCTGCATCCTCAGTATCAGGTGCAACATGTGTGAGAATCATACAGACACAACTCTCATGATCTCTGCATGATCCTTTGGTGTCATGAATCGGTCTTCTCTTTTTATGTGACTTGTAAAGAGTGGACAACTTTACTCTGCACCAGGATCATAAACCATTGGTGGGAATTTGCTCCTCTGATGGAGTGTGAAGTCCCACTGCACAGATTTCTTCGTTGTCATCCATACTGCAGGAATATTGTTTTACAGTGAAGTATGTTTCAGGGAAAAAATTTAATTGCAGCCTGTTTGCCAAGGCTTCCTACTGATGATGATGCGAAAAGACGGGAGTGGCAATGTCAAGTTTACATGATAACTGTAGAAAGTGTGATTGCTGAATGTTTCAGTGGGAGAACAGAAAATAAATTCAGAGAAGCTGACTAGAAAGATTTTTTTTTAAAAGAATACAATATTTTTCTGTGATTATTGAAAACCAATACAATACAAAACATTTTTCTTGTTGACTAGGAGCAAAGTAAAAGTGCCATGGTTTGTGAATAAAGTGTCGTACAAGTGCAGTAGCAGCATACTGCAAGCTCCCTGATCCGGTGTGAATTCAATGAATGATATTGACCAATTTCCTGATAAAAAAAATAATAATAATAAGTTGCATTAAAACAGTGAAATCCTGCTGCATTGCAGGATTTTAGTCCCAATCTCTTAAAAGCTTCGATTGAAAAAAAAAAGTTGTCCTTTGCCAAGAAAATTTAGGATAGAAGCAAAAGTGTGCTAGACTTTCTTTGTAATAGCTATAAAATCTACAGGTAAAATGGAGCCTTTTGTATTGCCATTTTTTTTTAATTTCCCTGGCATCAAACAGACCAAAGAGTAATTGTAGAAAATTAATTCTTAGGACCCAGAGAATGATAAACACATGAATACGAGGAGAAACCACTTTTGCATAATTATCTTTAAGCAAAAAAGCATGATCGCAAGAGCTGCATTTTTTTTTAAGGTCTCTTGCATGTGAGAGAGAGAGCGAAAATATGTTTATTTAATAAGCTCTTTAAAGTGGGTTTAGAAGTAGCCTGATCCCGTCTGTCCTTTCCATTTTCAATATTCATTCAACATTTTGGCTATTCAGTGTCATGTTGTACTGTTTTGTTTTGGGCAATCAAACTCTTGGTGAAAAATACCTCTAAGAATATTTGACTCTGGTATTTTCATGTTAAACCAGTATATAACCAGGGCACCATTTGCTCTTAATTAATCTATCTAAATGCAAAACTAAGTTGTGCAGGCTTGCCGATTGTGGGGTTCTGAAGAGCTTGCTCTATATTATCCCAAGCATTGTTTTTTTTCTCAAAAAACTTCCGTCCCGTAAGGTAACTCTTGAATATGTTTAGCTTTATTGATGTTTGAGCGGCATAACGGATGTTCCATCTAGATTTTTAGATTGTTTTAGCAGAACAGATCGCAGTGATATGGCTTTTTTTTTTAACCTTGCACAAATGTGCTCTGTGGTTGCCTTTTGTATGCAAGGTATCATCAAGGTAAGTGTAGAAGTCTCACACAAACATTGGAGCTTAAGAGGGAAAATAGGGTAAAACTTGAACACTCTTCAAAATAGGACTCTACACTCCTTTAAAAATGCCAAGTGACAACATAAACTGAGCTCATGTACCAAGTAAAGGGAAATATTTATTTCAGCAAGTGCCCATATATAAAATGGCAATAATGCATATATAAAATAAATGCATATAGTAAATGTATATACACAAGAAAAAATGCACAGAACGATAACTGTATGTACACAAAAATACATGCATAGAAAGAGGACTACGTGTACACAAGAATGAGAAATGAAAACTTGGAATACTTCACTGGCTGTCTTGTCTTGCATCATCGTACCACCACGATTGGGGAACCCGTTGACAGTCTCAGCAGGAGCTTTTCAGCCGGGCAAGGGCTTTAGGCAGTGCGTCCACTCCCAAAGAGAGTTCCTGTCCAAACGCCAAGAGGTCTCTCTCTTTATAATCTTACTAACATAGAGAGAGGCTTCTAGAAGCTCCCCCTCCCGTCATCTGCACTGTAGGTGCTGGCTGCACACTCTGCGTCTAGGTCTCTCAACAGAGCTGGCCAGGCTCCTATGAGAGCTGAGGCAGAATTCTTCACTTTCTTATCCTTGGGCATTGTACGCAGCCCACACTTGTTTGTTGTAGCAGCTTATCTCTCCAGCTCAGTTAAGTGAAAAGCATAAACATTTCTGTGTGCGTGCAAGTAACCCGGGGCCTGCCAGCGTTCGCAGCTTAAAGGCAGGGTCAGACGGGCATAAGATTAAACCGTGCTCACAAAATTTAAAATAAAACATGGAATCAATGGTCAACACATGATCTCACAATATATAAATGTCTGTAGCATTACACCACTAGACTGTTAACTCAGCAGACGCCATCTTGAAATCAAGAAAAAAAAAAAGTAAAGATGGCTACTTGTAAGTGACCGGTAATGAAAACCCCAAAACATGGCTATGGTGATCATTTCCCCATTGACAGATTGCGTCTGAGGCAGCAGTCGATCATAGTGACATCCCAAAAGAGAATGCCCACTCATCACAACAAATCAAATAGCGGAGATGAAACCTGCCATCACAGCCTATGAAGAAGTAGAAAGACACAAATGTCTAAAGCACACCTAGACCAAGCACCATATTGTGAGTTTGATAAAGGCGCCTAAACATACAGGTAATGCCCTGGGGGCATACAGCTTCTCATCTTATTTACACTAATACATTATGAAATCAGAACATTTTTTAGGTACAGTAATCCTCCTACCAGAGTTTAACACATTTTCAATATTAGCAGATCTATGAGTTTCATTGGATTGTGAATTGTCGTCCTGTGAAACGGGTGATCAAAAATCTTTCAAAACACTATAGCCACCACCCTCCTGTGATACATCATCACGTAAAACATTTCCACTTTCTACAACATTATTGCCTGTCTCATTACATACAGTACACCTTTCTTTTGAAAATATTTGTAAGGAAAATCAAAATACAATTGACTATCATCAGTTAGTGTCACACTTTTATCTTTCCAGAATTTCTCCTGGTCAGCAGTTTTAACAAAACAGCATTGTTACTCCACCATCCTTTATTTGTAAGCAATACTGCACTATTTGAGACCTTCATTACTTGTACAGGTGAAGAGTACACGGAATTTGTAATACTGTATTTTTCTAGATTTGGGTGTAAGAATATTGTTTACCTCTACCACGCAATAAATAAAAAGGGGAAAATCCAGTTTTATTTATTATTATAGTAACTATTCACCTTCTCAAAAATAAAATCACAAATGCACAAATAAGAAGCAATAGCCATTTGTATTCTTTCCTTAAGAAATCTATTGACCCTTTCAACTTGGCCATTACAAGAAGGATATAGAGAGGTGTTTTTTCCTGTTTGATACAATTGTAGTGCTAGAGGCACTCTTGTGGTTTGACACCCAGTGATGACCTTTGACTATCATCATTTTAATTGACTTTGATGTGTTATTTTATCCTAGCCTGGGTGTACGATGTCCTGCATATGCCTTGTTTCTCTGAAAGGTTTCTTTCTTGTAATCTTGCAGTCTTTCAGTGGGTGCTGTCTATATACATTTGCATTTGGCATCTGGAAAAGCCTTTCTGTTAGGGAGCATTGTAAAATAAAACCCCAATCCTTATTCTATAAATAGTCTTTGCATTTTGTAAAATAAAACCCTCTTCTAGGTGTTGTTGTGTGTTACGTTTTGCTTCACCGTGTTTGAACCACCGTATGGGAGAGTCTGTATTATCTGAAAGGCGGAGCAAGACATACCATTTAAAGCCAAACATTTTGACATTTTTACTGACACCAATTGTGTGCCATTGTCTGACACTAAAATATTGGGTAACCCTATAATGTCAATTTTTTATTTTAATTTAAGAACTACATCCGCTGTTAGATTAGAACTTAAATCATAGTGAATCTACTTAAAATATTAGTCAGTGAGAACAACTAAACGTTTGCCTGCTTCCAAAATATTGAATGGACCACACAAATCTATGGCCACTTTGGACCAAGGTCCACTTGGTATGTCTACCAAATGCATTTCATTTTAGTTACTCTTGCAGTGTTTGCCAAATTTTACACCCTGTGCACAATTGTCAATGAAAATATCCACATCAGAACCTATTCCCGGCCACCAATAATAGTTGTGAACCAACTTCTTTGTGGCAGTAACCCCAGGGTGACACTTATAAGCTAAAACCAAAAGCTTACTACGCAATTGTTGTGGTGGTACAAACAAATCATGTCTCAATAAAAATTCACATTAATTTGTTAATTCATTAGCTACTGGAAAGTAACTCTAAAATGCTGTATCAAAATTTCTGATCTGTGGCCAATCCCCAATTACATATCTCATTACCTGTTGAATGGTCACATCAGATTTTTGCATGTAATGTTGATAAAACCTTGTTCAGAATTTCATTGTGCTCCTCAATACTCTTTGCATGTATTAAGATATTGTTGTGGAGCTTCTGAACTCCTTGTAAGTTAATAAACATAACATCCATCAATGTTTGAAAACACTTGCAGCAGAAGCTAACCCAAATGGTAGTCAGACATATCTGTAGACACCAAAAGGTGTTTTGAAAGTAGTGTAGTCTTTAGACTCACTAATCGTACTTGATGATATGCTGACTTAAGATCTATTAACGAAAAATATTTGGAACCAATAGTAGCTTCTAACATTTCCTGTATTTTTTGTTTTGGGCGATAGGCCACATTAATATTTTTGTTAAGTTATCTCAAATCAGCATAAAGCCTAATTTCACCAGACTTTTTCTTAGTAATATCAGCAGCCGATAACCCATTCGGATGAGTCTGTGGGTTCTGTAATACCCTCTTTGCATAATTTCTCCAATAGACTTTTCAATTCTCCCTTAACAGATAGTGGTACAGATCTTACTTAATGTATAGCTTTTTCCTTTAACTTTATAGCATTTTCAACCCCTTTCACACAACCTATGTGGTCTGCATTAACTTTTTTTATTGTCTTTAAGTATTAGATCAATACATCTTTCAGTATCATAAGGAACACAAGATATTGGTAAGTCTCCAAGCACTATAGGCTCCGGTGTGTCAGGTTTGAGAATTATACCCAGCCTTCCCAAATCTCTCCACCCAACTATGGTTCTGCCTTTTTCTGTAGCATAAATATTTGTTTCAATTTTTCTACCCTTAAATTCTAAAGTGTCTTCAAAGTATCCGAACATATTTGTCATATTCACCTAAAGCTTTTGCATTAATATCCGCTTTTTTTACTCCACATTTCTCTATAAATTATAAAACATTTGATCTGCTAAAATAGTAATGGCTGACCAGCCCTAATATCCAAATCTACCTTACCAATATGTACTGTTCTTCATGGTCCCTTGAGTTTACCAGAAACCTCTTCCACAGTGAGAACAATGTTCGAACACATTTCATCATTGAAATCATCCACAGAGTTTACTTTGACATTTGAAAAAGTTTTACTTTTTATATTTTTACAAACATCACTAAAGTGTCCAACTTTACTACACTTAAGCATTTCTTAACAACCGTGGGGCGTCTCAGATATACTGCCAAATGTTTTTTAGTACCACATCTATAACAGATGAGGTTTTTTTTATTACTATATTTCCTACATGTTTTCTCAAAAGATGTATCATTGCCCTTCTCACTATCACACTTTTTTATCACTAACCGCATGTACAGTAGATGTATGTGTACTATCATTCGCTAATGCCTTAGATGATATCATTGATCGTTCAATATACTTGGCAATGTCTGTGACTTCTTGCAATGTTGGATTTCTGCAAGCCAACAACCTTTCTTGTATCTTCAAATGTCAATGAAAAAACAAATTGATCCCTTATGTAGAGATCCTTCGTGCCTTTGTAATCGCATGAGGCCGCAAGAACCCTTAAGGCAGCTAGCTATACACTCTTCTATATTTTCCTGTTCCGATTGTTTGCACATGCAAGAACTGTCTATCCACCATAAGATTAGGTTCTTCAGTAAACTTTTTCCATGTGTTTTACTGCTTCACCAGTTTTTCCATTTCAAAATGGGATTCCATTGATTGTTAAGAAATAGAGCTCGTTGGTTGATGGCATTCACTTATGCCATTGTGAACTAGCAGGATGTTTTACTGTGTGCCTCTGCCTATCAAAAAAACCCAAAATACTTGTTTGGTTAAAAAAAAATACAATGTGTGTTTGTAAATACTGTTAAGTCAGCACAAAATTAGCTTGCTGGTCACTGTGCAGGATCAGGCAAAGATTCAGATAGCCAACACTTCAATAGTGTGCTGATCACTGAAAAGTTCTGGAATGTATCCAAAAGGTGGCAGTGTTAAACATGATTCTCCTTTGACCAAGAAGACTTTGGTCCTGTGTTTATTTTGGAGATTTTGTTTGCAGTGCCCTTCTTCACTTTTAATTATTCCACATTATCAAAGCACTTTTAATTACCCGTTTTGATGGAGAAAGGTTTGCCAACATTGCTTGAATTCTACACTTGCGCTCCCTTGCATGGAGTTTATGAAGTTGCAACTCATGAAATTTCAGCATACGCTGATGCAATATTCAGCAAGGCTTGAGAAATTAAGTTAGATTAGGCCTCAATGCAGCCAAATTCTTCGTATGTGCCCAATCCAAGATGGCGGCATGCAGTATGACGCTAGTCACATTGATTTTCAATGTTCTCCGATAATCCTCCTGCCTAATATGGCGCACCAGTCGCATTTGCTGGCCTGATCAGCGCGTCATGGGAATCGTATGCAACAGCTGTGGCTGTTCAAAATATGCGCCGTTAACGCCCGTATGATTAACATTATGCAGTAACTCAATTTTTGCCCAAAATACCTGCTTTAGTTGTGCAGGCAGATTTCAACATCCGGAACATGTACTCCCTCACCAGGTAAATTTCAAAGCATTCCTCACAGTCGTACTTCACCGTCCATTTATTGTAGTGGACCATCCAAATCTTCTGTTTGTCTAATTGTCGCCAAATTGTTGTATTCAAAAGTCACATTTATCTTCTTTATTTTGTAAGTACAGCATAAGTGGGCCCACTTACAAACAACCGTGAGCATGACAAGCCTCAAGGAGTCTTCCTCGCAAAGCCCACAACATTCTTATGCCATTTAAATGCTCAATAAACATTCTATTTATTACGTGTGGCATCAAGTGGTTACTGATGGGACTATGACCTCGAGGCATGAGTTTGTGTGAGCGTATGAGTGACAGTAAGTGTGTAACATGTTTTATTGTATGAAGATTGTGTAAATGATTGGATGATTTAATGTATGAATGTAATGTATATAGTTCACACACTGCACTAACCAGCACAACAGTTAGTATGAAGAATGGGTTAAATGCAATGTCCTCGAAGTGTATTCATAGAGAAAGTGTAACAAAAACGGTCTGTCTGATGGATGCATACCGAGGCCTATTGTTTAGTCACCTCTGCATTGGCAACAGCTCTTGCTATATTAAAAAAAGATTTGTCTTGGCTTGTGCTCATTAACCCTGCGCTCTGGAAGCGAGCGCTTTTTTTTTAAATGTTTTTCCAAGATGAGTAGTACATACGATAAGCTAATGAGGTGAAAAGCTTACATGCGGATTTTTTTTTTTTTCTTTTTTTTTTCCTATTCCGTAGCAACAATTGCAGGACACCAAAAGCAAAACGTTCGGGTAAAGTCATCAAATCGAATTCCTTGCCTTTTGATTTTGGCCTTCATATCGCATTTCTTTTCTCTGTATTTTCCTTAGCCTCTGCGAATGTCATAGGGGAGTTGAGCACCCTCCCCTTTCTAACACCAAAGGTCTTCCTTTTAAACTTTAATCCTGATTGGCATGGAATTCCTGCTCTGGGAAATGCAGCCTGCTGATAATCACATTCATGTTGTGTAATGTCAATTGTGATAACTGTTCAGGGGAGTTTTAGTCATCTGTGGGACACTCTGTGTTGAGGAAATAAATCATTGTATGCAGCCATTTTGACTGCCAAGTTTCCATTCCCTGAGCAGGTAGTGAAGTTGCCATTTTACCCGTAGGCTGTGTCAGCAACCACGTACTCAACATATAACTTAATAAATACACTCTGACCGTTTACGATACATATAAAACTATTAACTGACAAACTTGAGAACAATTGCCTTCAATTATTAAACTTCAAAGCAAGCAGTTTTAATAGCTTGAATCTTATTTAGCGCACAATTAGAATACGTTTCGCTAAATATTTCCCGGATTCAGTGTTTCAAGTAATGCCTGCATCTATGCCATCCCCACTGTGCATAAAATGAATCCTGCTGCAATTCAGTCTAGCGTGTGTGTATATATGCACAAATATCTATATATATCATATATATATATCAAAGCTCCTGTGTCCTGATATATATATATTCAATCACTTATTTTTCCAGCATATAAACCGTGGATACCGTGAACAAGCCGCAAGGCGAAACGCGTCAGTGTGGGAGCAAAACCTTGCCATTAAATTGAGTGAAGCAGCCTTGGGTGTCCTGGAGTATTCTTTATATGCTGGAAGAATAAGTGATTGAATTTATAAGGGCTGCCGGGCCCTATCCAGGACCGCCACGTATGGAAGCTTCATACGTATGTGTGTGTATATATGTGCGTGTATATATGTGTGTGTGTGTGTGTATGTGTGTATGTGTGTGTGTGTGTGTGTGTGTGTGTGTGTGTGTGTGTGTATATATTCGGACATACATAGCGGTATAGTTGATTTGTTCATCCGGTGCTCGACTTTTCCCCTCTTGCTGCCTTTCATTTGCCCTTGGCTTTGCTGAGCTTCGAGTCCTGTGTAATAATTACCGCTAAGTTTCAATATGTTGCTGTGCCTGCGCGGTGATCCGCTCACTCCTTGATGAGGAACGAATGCTACGTAAACCCTTCCAGCCGGGGAAACAATGAATACATTATGCAGCCCTCAGAGTGAAATTAGAAGGGTCTGGCTGCCGGGGCCCGGTGCAGCCATTATATCACATCCTCCTGCGTTTGATATTCCAGCGAGCGGCACCCCACAACAGCTGCTCTAGATTTTGCCTCTGCCCTTGCATGAAAACAAATATTGAAGATATTAGTTTTGGATACTATGCTGTGCTTTGATTAGATACTTGCTGGTTCCGATTATGTTTTTTCTTACTACAAGACTGCGCTGTGTCAAACCTGCTGCAAAGGAAAAAGCAGGTTTCTGAATTTGTGGCGTTAGTTTGAATGTTTAGAACTTTCCTCGGGGGTCTCGAGACCATCAACGTGCCATTATAACAGTAAATCGCACCTGTTAATTTTAAGTGCGTCTGAAGCTGTAGACATTACCTCCACAGGTTATTTTTTGTAAAATTTGCTAGTTTATTAACTGTTATTACACAAGAGCTTCGAACGGAAAGGAAATGAGAATTCCTGTACAATTTTAAATTCTGAAATTAAATGTTGAATTTTTAAGTGTGCATTAATGTGGTTGTTAGCAGTTTTCAGCCTGTTTCTAAACACACACAAAGCTGGTAGCTACACAGACGGGTGCACATGAGATGAATTGCCTAGCCCCCCCCCCCCCCCAAATGGTTATCCGCGGAATCCCATGTCTCCTGTATCTGCGCTGTAACCACACCTCCACATCAGGCCCCGATTGGAAGCACAAGCCAGTGGCTGGGTATTTACATTGATGTATTTCTTTTGAGTATGATGGTGCATGTTCTGGTGATGGTGTTTGGATAAACGCCCACGTTTCATCCACGCAATTTCTTGTTTTTTTAGTTTGAAATTTTGTTATGGGTAATGTGCACACCAGCTATTTTATTGGTAGCCTTTTAAGCTAGCCACTTTATGAATCCCCACTTTTAAACCTAAACTGTTAGGAGATTTTTCTGGGTTTTGCATCCCCTTCTTTCCTTATCCAACCTAGAAACTCCTTGTGCATAGAAACAACGCTCAACTAATCCTAAAATGAGATAGTTGGAAGAGTTTGAGAACAGCTGTAGGCCATTCACTGGAGTCAGAGAGCCGGCTATCATTTACTTGGAGCTGCATTTTTTTAAAATGTAATCCTTGAGTTGTACTTCTCCAGTGTGGCTTTTTGTGTCTGTGCTCATTTATGAATCCAGAATTGACCTTGGGTGCACTGCAGATGCGCCTGGAATAGTTTGTTGGGCATAGTATCTGTATTTCACGATTAGAGTTGCTTTGGGAATTTTAGATGATAGTCAGATAGCAGTCTGGAAAATGGTTAATGCTTTATTTAATTCTTTTATTATCCTCATATTCAAGTTTGTTCCATTCCCCCACCGTTTCATTACACAGATGTCTATGCACAAAATAGTTCTGTATAATAATTTATCATACTGGGTGGTATGATTTGAGCCCAGCAGCTTTCCTTAGTATAAAACCTAAAGAAGTCTTTTGCTACCATCTAGATAATTAGATTTTATTCCCTTTTGTCCAACATGCCATTCAAACAAGGTCCTGATATTAAAATGAAGGTTAAGCTAAAGAATGCAGAGTATATGAAAATATTCTAATATTGGAAGCTTCATTGAAAACAGTGGAATGACAGAGGGACCATAAGGGGTTGGTATTAAGATTTCTGCTCCAACATTCGTTTTTCTGTTTCCTTTTGTTTAATTTAAAGTGCACACCCTGAGTGGGTGGTATGTTTTAATTGCAATATAGCCCTTTAGCCTCTAACTAAATTGGTTATTAAAGCCAGTCCTGCGTTACCATTATAGGCCCTCACCCTAGACTCCCACCTTCGATTCTGTCCGTGACTCGAGAGTGTGTCTTTTAAGAACTGTGATATTAATGTCTGTGGCAACAAATCTTAGTGAATTATTAAACGTTTGTTATCCTGAATGTCATTCAGAAATATTTAATCCAGCTGACCACCCCAGAATGTTCAAACTGCTTTCCACTTGGTTTGTCCTCTGTACCTCATCCTGTTCACTGAGGAAAACAAGCCAGCTTGTTTATGATGGTAATGATGACATACTAGCATCTGTCTTGGGAATGCAAGTTTTATCTTCATAAGATTGTTTGTTTTAACAGCAACTTGGAAGATGTATCACTCTTATATTTAATACTTGGGAATGCTCAAGTCGTAAGTACTTGTTTCAGTATTATTTGTAGAGTTAAAAAGCATAGTATTTGGCGAACGGCTTGCTCTGCTCCACAGTTTTGTAGGTGTTAAAACCAAATTGATTTATTTTTACTCTTTAGTCATATGATGTGGTAAGAATAAAGATTGGCAGCCTCATATGTTTATTAGTAAAAACCAAATCTTGAACCAGTCATCCTTTGCTGTGATTCTGCTACAGAACAAATTTGGGAACCACCATGTAGAGATGGTCCTAAAGGCTGACGGCTATACAATCTTCCATATAATGGCATGTGGAAGGTCAAGAAATATCTAAAACATATGACAATATTGAAAGCTGAAAATACTTTATTTCTTTAAAACACCTTTGTTGAGATTTGACCCAGGGCGAATTAAAGAATACTAATAAGCAGTAAAAGGGATATTGGAACAGCGTATATGTAGGCAAATCACAATCCGGTCTTTGCACAATTAATTATATCGCTAGGTGGAGGGCTGTGTCCTCTGACTGCAGAAGATTGATGACCAATATTGCAGCAAATGATAATCGGTGGCATATGAACATATTCTATGTAATCTATGGTGTTTTGATGTGTTGCAGTCAATGGTTTTAAACCCTTGATGTCTGAGAGGGAGAGAGCAATGATCAAAGCAGAGATCTCCCACGTAAGAAATCATATTGGTATGAAATGATTAACTGGGAAGGAGTAGAAGATAATTGGTGGAGGGTCCATTATCTTTCCCCCCAACATACAGCCTCACTGGGGAGCTGTGTTGTATATTCACGGTGGCCACGGAGTAGCATTTTCACAGTGGTCTAACCTGTGTAGCCAGGTCCCATAGTAGTCTGTCACTGGTTAGGAGATCTTCTTACCGTGCGCAATTACCCATACCCACCAAGTACATCTGAATAGTTAGTTTTCTTGTTTCCAGTGAGATGTTTAAGTGTAATTGCTACAATAAGTCTAGCAATAACTGATCTCTGATAGAAAGGAGGTGTGTCTGTGTGGGTAGCTTTGGAGCTCGGGCAGAAAAGTACTAGGTTATGTACAAGCAGCATTGGTAGATTAGTTGTTAATTTTCATTCTATTTAAAGTAACCGTTTTGTATTAATAAAGTTTGTGTAGCAAATATTCTTAACTTTTCTATCAGTGCCATCACAGTGAGGCTGGATGGACCATTAATTGGCGCATTTTCTTTAGAGCCAAAGTGACTTCCAACTGTGATAAATTAGGACTGAAGTTGTCAGAGGCCTTAAAGGGAGACTCGCATCAGTTTTTCTTTTTAAGGGGGAAATATGGAGTTTATACAGGGCTTTGTTCCATTTAATAATTATATTCGTTGCATTGGGTCTAGTGTTGATTAAAAATGGTGTTTATATTCAACGCCACATTACCTTGCATATTAAACTTCATTAGGATATAGCTGGTGTCAGGAATTCACAGCTCTTTTTCTTCTTAACAGCCTGAAAATACACTGTTAAGCTGCCTAATGAGTATTAATTTTAGCACCTTCCTTATACCACCCTAGATTAAGCTTGGTTTTGGTTTCCGATGAAGCATTTATCCTCCTTAGAGATCACACATATGCCAAGTAACCAGTTCTCTAAAAATGGCTGGGCCCATAACCTAATTGTAGTGAAATTTCAAAGGGTGCATTATTTTTATCAGTTTTTCATAAAATTGCATTGTAGATGATGTTGATGGTATTCATCCAAAAACTTTTAGATCATTAACACTGCTGCAGGCCCGCTGAATTTGTTATTTTCATTTGAATATGCAATTTTTATTGTTTTATTTGGAAAGTAAAGACTATTTAAGCTACACTATAGTGTGTCTTAAACTTAAGTGTTAAGTAAAATTGCAAAGGTAAAGCCCCATTTTGGAAATGATAGGGAGTGGCAAAGAGACAAAAAAGCGGGTGAGTGAAATAGTGCAGGAATTTGCATTTTTATGTTTTCATATTTTCTTTTTTGATTGTGGTTTCATTTTTATTGTATTTACTCGTACGGATACTCTCTCAAAACTCTAAGATTAATCATTGTTGATACTATGGACTTGACTATGTATTTTTTTTTTTTTTTAACATTTGTTGAAACAATAAAAAGAAATATAGAGGTTTTACCATAATGAGCTGTAGTGGTATTATGAAGAGTTAACTTGAAGACCTATACCATAGAGTATATAATTCCAATTTACTTCCATTTATGACTGATGTTCTCCAGGTCGTTGGTAGTACTTCATCAGCACATTTTTCAAGAAAGCTCTCTAGACGATGGGGCAGATGGATGCCCTCAAATGTTGGAGTCTGACCAGTCAGTGCCATGGACCATAAAGTTGGTGCCTAGATCTTGACATTGTCGCAGTGCTTTTGCCAGTCTGATCTGCGGAGGCTGGCTAAGGAAGGAGGGATCCATGTTCCTTGTCCGGGGGGGTTGGGCTTTGAGATGGTGCAGATTTCTGCCCTGGCACTGAAATGATCTGACAGATGAGGGTAGAAATGATGGTAATGTGGTAGTAGTAATCCCGATCGTCATTTCGGTGTGATCGGCCTACGTGAGGGCCGGGGAGATCCATCTAGGAGTTGTGGCTAAAAAGGAGATGGCAGAATTAAATGGCTTCGAGGTTAAAGTCACAGTGAACTTTGTTAAAAGGGTTGCTTCAGCCTGAAGGCTGGAGAAGTTGTATTGTGTTTAGGACTGGGAGGTTTAGGTTTGGGATGCAATTCGCCATGAATGATGGTGCATTTCGCAAACTTTGATTTAGAACATTAAAGGAGGTTTTTTCCCCATAGGATTATGTGGATTATTGTACACTGTAGCCCAGGCCCTGAATGAGGAGGGCAGCTGCTGCAGCAGAATCTCTTCTCCTTCTGCCTGGGTGTGACGTGTGTTGAGCACCCCAGTGTGTACTTCAGATGCTTCCTGTTGTCGGTGCAGTTGTGTGTGGCGCATATTCAGTGGGTTCGGCTTGTGCCTGTAAGCCCTGTTCATAATGCAGTTTTGCTTTACAATTTTGGTAGACACATGACATAGATTTAGCTTCTTTTCTGCCCCCATGCGTCGGTCTGAATATACCGTAGTAGCCATCCTTTTTACGGAACTTTGGCTTTTGTACTGCATTGTTCATTTTTCTCTAATAATTACAGTTGCCTCTTGCTGTTCGTGTTCTTCCAGACTATTGTGCGCCCTTTCTCAAAGTTCCCCTGCGCCTCTCTCGGTGCCTGCTGTTCCCAGAGCCGGTAGGGTCGGCTCCGTGGTAAGCTTCCCTCCCTCAGGCTGCAGACAACAGTTTTCGGAAGTCAGCACTTGAGTGAAGAAAGGTTTTCTTGTCCAGTGGTTTTCAAAGAGAGTGGCCAGACCGAAACGCTGTATTGTGTCCTCACGGGGCACGCGGGTACAAAGAGCTACAAGGAAAGCGAAATAGCACCGCTGTAAAGTCAAATCCCCAGAGAGTTGTCGAAGTATGTTGAACACACAGCAAAACGAATAAGTTATTATTTCTTTGTGTTCCGTGGCATGTTAACACTCAAATGAAACATGGTTTTTGTGTTTCGTTTTCATTTTAAACGTGCAGTAGCAGTTTGTGGTTGCACATGGGAACAGTGGTTTTACATTAACAGTATCGGCAATAACACGCAAAAGACGTGGTAGGAACAAATGCAAAATTCAGCTTTGACCAGCTATTGGCTGTTGAATTCTAGTGCGGCTCGCCCACAAAGCAACCGTGGACGCCGTTTACTTTACATTACATCAGACACCGGAGCAAGACTATAGAAAACAGAAAGCTGGGCTGCTCTCGGAGGGGGGAGGGTCGGATTTTCGGGACAAACTGTGTAAAAAGGAGGGGGGGGAGGGGGGGCTAAATTGACCAGTTTGAGTTGCACCTTCTTTGACTATCGAGCACACACGTTAACTAATTGTACAAGTCACTTGTGATAATGGCTTGTACTAGTATGAGACCTGACGGTGTCCTTCATAACAAGCAAAAGAGCCTATACACGAATTGTGTTCAGGGTACTGGGGTTTGGACCGAGTTGCATTGTATAATGTATACAGCGATTGATCCAATGCTTGGGGACTTAATAGGGTACAGAGCTCCCAAGTGTCACGGTCCGTGGTGGGACGTTCAGGTTTTTGTTTTGGATTCTGGCATTTAAAATCTGGGTTGGATAAACAGGACTACATGTACCAGAATGCAAATTAAATAACAGTGTGCGCATGCGCTGCACACGGAGAGGACTGGGGACTTGAACGCTCTGTGGGAAGGTGCCAGTTCACAGATGAGAACGAGGCGCAGTAGTATACGAGAGTTCGAGACAGTGTGAGTGAGGTGTCTGAGGGCTTGAACTGTGTCTACTGTCGCTATACATGCAAACACCATAAGTTAGAGACGTGAGGAAGGTATTTTCTAACAGTTTCATCACCTTCCACAGACCTGTTTACACTGTACTGAGCAGTTAAAGGTATTTTATCCTGCTACGTTAAGTAAGGTTGCGAATATGATGTAGGAAAGACACGGGTTCCTTGTTGAATCAAAGGAAAGCTGTCTGGGTTATTTATTCCAAACATTCAGAAACGTTGTCCGTTTCCCTAGTAATTTCTGGCACGTGATATTTGGTTGCACTTTAACCAACTGTTCATCTAATGAATAATTTGTGCGTAGCTGTTAATAGTTTCTGTTTTAAACCTATCTCTTTTTGCGACACCTCAGGTTTTCGTTTCATATTCAAAGACCTAACGATAGCCATTGACCCAGAAATAAGTTTACCTTTCTTTTTCGCCCCAAATAAAAGGAGCGACTCGGGTGAGTTTCGGAATTGGCGGAGGATGTGACTGATATTGTGGGTTGAACGGTGTATGGAATAAGTAGACTGTGACACGTACAGCACGTATGCAGTCACTTCCCTTTGTTCTCACGTCGCTTCCTGTCTTCTCTGGTCCACTCTTCCTTCCTCCCTTAGTCTTTCCTCCTGTATGCTTTCTAGACAAGAGTCAAAGTTTGGTAAAAACAGCATTTGTCCAGCCCTGAGCACTCTGGGCAGACCTCCTCCTGAATGGACGAATATTTTGTTTACGTTTGTCTCTGGACCCAAATGTCGTTCTATGAACATTCGCCCATTTCATAACAGTAGTAGTCATCGTTGGTGTTTTCAAGGCAGCATGTGGCTGCGTGGTGACTTTTATTATTTTATGTCACTGTCTGGTGCACACATGCCTTTCCTGTTTATATTCTGCAGTAAAGAGCTGGCAGCCTACCAAAAAGCACCTTACGTTATTTGACCATAATAGTCGTCCGTCTTATTACTTGGAGTTAAGGGTTTCAGCCATCCTTTAAAAAAAAAAAAAAAGCTTCTGGTGCTTGCACTGGGTTAAAGTGCATAGATTGCATTGGTGGGCAAATGCAAGCTGGGGGTTGCAAGGAGGTGTATCCTTTGACATGGAGGCCCATGCGTAGTGTCTTATCTTTATTATTATTTTTATAGTTTTTAGAGATTTCGGGGGGGGCGGGGGGCGGTCAGGGGGAGCTACCTTAATCTGGTAAGGGGCACTGTGGCAAGTAGTGGTGGAACAACCCAATTATGGTTGCACGCCCAGTAATTTTAATATTCACGTAGATCTGAGAGTTACGGGTTCGGATCACCGCAAAGTCAGTTCAGCCATCTATGCTTATGGGGGTAAGTACATTGAGCGCCATTACAGCGACTTAGAGTAACACCATATATTTAATATGCAGAAAAGTGCTGCAGTGTGTTATTAAAAAGGCACTAGAGTTACCGTTTTTATTCTCCTCAGATCCCACTTAACCCACAACGTATCGGTTATCTAGTGCTTAATTTGTAATTAATAAAGTGCCAGGGCCCAAGTTATTGCTCACGAAGCCACTGCAGGGGACACATTTCCTTTCCGTTGTGCCATATAAGTTAGTTTGTGTGCCTGAATTCTGTCTGTGTTTAGGCTGTCTGCAGATGCTGTACTGTAGGAACCTTTGAAGCCTCCTGGGCAGGTTGTTGATATCAAAGGGCCCTAGGAATGTGACTGTAATTGTTTTATAACTCGCCAGAAATCAGACACCCTTGTGTTGGTAGCTCCCAAAATGGCTGGGATTTGACAATTTGTTGCTGTTTATGCCCTGCTGTAAAAAGGGAGAATAAAGGGACAAGTTAAAAGGCGGGTTTTGGAAACAGGAACTGAGCTATAAATGCAAATTGCTCTTGTGGTTACTCAAAGGGGGGTAAGAATGCATGGAGCGTCGAGGAAGCGTTTTATTATAGTCCCCTTAACAAGGATCGGCCTGCTTTCACAAGCACTTTAATGTGTTGCTCACACGGTTAGAGCCTTTTTTAAAAGCATTTTCTTCGAGTGCTGCCCGCCTGGAAAGAAAAGGAAAAAAAATAGCTACATGTCCGTCCTCTATTTACCCTTTCCTCATGATAAAATATGCGCTGTTAAAGCATATGTCCCTGCTCAAAACAGTTCAAAGGAATATGAAGGACATATTAGCTATCAGCTGTGAGGGCTTTACCAGTCATTATAACAAATGGAATAGGGCATTTAACACCGGTATTAGGCCCCAGGCGTCTTTGAGAGCAGAATGCCTCACTTTACACATACACAGGAAGGTGGAATAGGGGAAGCGAGAAGTTTTACCCCAGCCCCTTGTATGTCCCTTTTAGAGTCCTTGTCAGTGGAGCTTCTGAGGGGGCTGTTTTGCTGCTTTGGAGCAGGGGTGCCTGCTCTGAGCACTGTCGGGACTGGCTATGCAGTCAACCCATGTGTCCAATATCCAAAAACCTGTTGCTTATAACAAAGGAAGAGTGTATAAACCTTTACAAATATTTTATGGAGACCAATCTCATAATATCCCATCAGATCTTAGAAGTGCTTTTTGGGGGTCACAGGCCTGAAGACTCCCCCAAACCATTCACGCGCACACATACAGGCAAACAAGCGTTCAACTAGAATGGCAAACACTCACATATTCGTGCGCGCAAACAAGCACATACACACGCCACTCATAACCTAGATTCATAGCACACATTCACCCCCCTCCAACCCATATCCTTCAGACTCCCACCGGCGCACCACATGCCCCACTTTTCACACTCACAAAGCTGCCACTCGAATTGAAATTCACACCTCATCCGTCTGTCTCACAGCACACTAACATGACACTCCTGTCACACACACCAGCGCACGGTACTCGAATGGCAAAACACTTGCACGCTGCATTACACTCAGAGCGCACACCAGGGTCACGTCGCACGCACACAAAGAAATGCACTACATATACAGTCGCCCTTACTGGTAACACAACACGTGCACCAGTGAACTCTGCTGGCCTTTGCTGCCCTTTTGGCTGTGCAACAGTTGGCAGTCGAATTTGGCTATCAACGGCTTTGTTAAAGAAGCCTTAATCCGTACTCTGAAGAAGTCACATTGTATACTTTTGTGTTCTCTTTCCCAGCTATTGCAATAGCCTATCTTCTTCAGATGTTGGCGGCGTTAAAGTTACAAAATCTTAGCAAACCAGGTTATTTTGTTCAGCTTTATTAGTCTTGCCAGGAGGGGGGAGGTGCAGTAGAAACTTGTATCCGACGTTTCTATTTAGGCAGGCCGATCAGCAAACTAACGAGTAGTGTGTGACGAAACGGTTTATTAAGGTTGGGGAGCAACACCCTGGCTTTGGAACTATGGTAGTCTTTACCTCTGACCTCTAGGGTTAAAAAAAAAAAAACCTCCTCATTTGCCCATTCTTAGATTGCTGGTAATTCTGGAGATAAAAACGAGGCCCAAAAACCAGGGTGTGATTGGTCCTCTACCTTGCCATGCCCGTCCAGCTTAGCTTGAAGCATTAGAGATGAGTACACCTTTTGAGGAGCGTGAAACACAAAGCTGGAAGGCAACTTCATGATTGTGTTCAGCTGCCTATTCGTTTGATATTGCATCTCTCTCTCTCTCGCTCTCTCTAATGGGGTCCAAGGACCCTGACGTTGCAATTGAGGACATGAGGCACTGTGATCAAACCCCAGTTACACAGCATGCAAAGTCTTCTTTGTAGTATTGGAGTATGCTATGGTAAATAATTTGTAAAACACAAGGATCGCTCATAGGCTTCTGAAGCACTTGAAGATGGGTTGGAAAAAGGAGTGCAATCTTTAGGGAAAGAGACAGATTTCCCCCTGCATGGAGGTAATATTTTTAATTGCATAGTCACATTTAATAGTTCGATTTGTATTTACAAGGTTTCTAGTTTGTTGTAGAAACGTAAGAAAAGCTCTACTAAAAGTAATGTCTTAGCAGCTATTACAAACTAAAGACGATCTTCTTAGTTCCGCAATTTGAAGACCAAGAAATAGAATGAGTGTTTTCAAAGTCTTACTCCGTGGCTGTCTAAAGTTCTTTATTGAGGTATCGGTGTGCTCTGCTGGCAACAAGCTCTCAGACATTTTCTTTCATAGATGGTGCAGCGTAGGCATTAGCTTTTATGTGAAGTGGACCAGACTTGAAGTACATTCCATGTTGAGCTGGCAGCCGATGCACTGTGTCACTGGCTGGTGAAAGAGGATCATGTTTCCACAGAATCTGTCGCCTCTTTGCAAAACCATCCCGTGCTGTCTAAAGCCTCTTAGTATTTTTTTCTGGGAATCCTAGTTAAGACAGTGTTGCAGAAGTCCAGACGAAATAGACATTTACCACTGCAATTTGGTGCTAGTATGACAGGTAGCATAGAAGACGTGCAATTCCACAAAGCTGGGGGGAAAATCTGACAAACTACTGTCGCTCTAGGAACAAAAGAAAATTCTGCATCCATAAAAACGTGGAAATTGAGTACTTAAACTGGTGTAGGGCTCCTCCAATGTAGATACACGTTTCTAAACAGGCAGGCTAATAGACCGTGGTCTAAGACAATATCACAGGACCAAGAACATTCAAGTTCCCGGTTGTCCAGAACCAAGACTGCTTGCTTTTGTGTTCTTGAAAGGTACGGTTGGCCTGTGACAAGTGTTTGTTTGATATTCACCTTTCCTACAAGGGAGAGACGAAAATGAGCCTGGATCCCTTATGCTTTGAAACTGTCAGGATCTTAACTTTGCTCTGCTGCTACTTGTTTTGCACAGTTAACTGACTGACACCTTTTTACCCGTTTTTAATTAAATACTGATTTTATGCATGAATTGTATTGTTCTAGAATTGAATTTGAATTGAAACTCTGTCAATTGATTAGTTGTGTTTTGGAATTGAACCCTTAATTAGGAAAAGCCCTCTGATCAACACCTCCATTTTGTTTTTACTGTGCGGTCTAGTTGTCAAATCTGCCGACTACAAAACAGGACGCTGCGCCAGCGCGCCATAGGCGCGCCTAAGGCAAGCCCATCAGCGTCCTGGAGGAGGCCGGAGTCGGAAATGCTGCTGGTTATTCTCGCTCACGCAAGGATATGGTGTTTTACAACATGTCAGACCTCCTAGATATTGGGAAACGGGGGAGATGCTATGCTCCTAAAAGTATTAGGATGACTGCGAACATACTCTTATGTACCCTGTGTAACGGGATAGCTGATCCTTCAAACAGTAAACATAATGGAGGAAGTGTAACTAAGAAGAGTAATGGTATAGTCTTGGACCGGGATTTACGAGATAACGGCCTTCTGAAGGTCCTACTCTTGAACACTGGCTCTATTTAAAAAAAAAATATGAAGCTCAATTATATGACCTCCTACTTGAGTCCGACCCCGATTTAATGTTTGTGACTGAGACATGGTTTAATGGGGGCTCAAACCCCACGATTGCGGGGGCTATCCCGCCTGACTATCGGATTATAAGGAAGGATCGGCCAGTGGGTAGAGGGGGCGGAATTGGCATAATTAAAAAAAAAAAAAAACATTCTCATGCTCTATTCTACCCGTGCAGGATATTGAGGTTGCTGAAAGCCTGAGTTTTCTGTTTACCGCTTCTGACCATCAATCAAGTGCTGGTATCCTTATTTATAGGCCACCTGGTCCTGCAGGCAAGTTTGCCGAGTCACTCAGTCAAGCCATCTCTCCAATTTCTACCAAATATAGGCATTGCCTATTAGGAGATTTTAATATTCACATGGACGATCCATCTGATTCTGAGGCTTTAAGGCTGCTGGAATCTTTAGAGATTTTTGATTTGTTCCCCTATAATTATCTCCCTACCCATGAAAAGGGTCATATCTTAGATCAGATATTCTCCAACGTTAGAGTTGAAACAGATACTCCACTACCGTTGGTGTGGTCTTATCATTTTCTTCTGAGTTTTAAAATCCATAAGACTCTACCCTATCCTCAATCTATGGATAAGCCCCGCCCTTACACCTAAGACTCTTCAGCCAGGTCACTCCTAACAACATGAGGGCAGCTATGGGTCAGTACCCGATTTCCTTTAGCGGCGATCCTGAGATCAACGCTCTTAGTCTGGAGAAGTGGCTCGAAGATCGTGCATCTGAGTTGGCACCCCTCACTACTCATAAAGCTAAATCTGTTCACCCCTCCGCACCGTGGTTTACAGAAACCCTTAGGAAGAGCAGGAGTGCCTGCAAACGACTAGAGCGAGTGCTGTGTTACAAGTTTAACTCTGAGGACAAAGCCATCTATAAACAAGCTCTGATTGCCTATTACAATAATGTGCGTACTGTAAAGAAAAATTTCTTCACCTCTAAAATCAAGGGTGCGGCTAACCAGAGCAAAGACCTTTTTAAAATTGTCAAGGACTTTTCATCCCCCACTTCCGTTTAGGTTCATCAGATGGCTAGCTTTTTCCATGATAAGATCTGTTTGATACAATCATTTGTTTCTACGGACACACTTAAAATCCATGTGGCATGGGGTGCTGACCCCTCGCCCTCTAGGGTTGGTTACTCAATCACCCAATTTCCCCCCATTTCTTTAGAAAATCCCTTGATCATGGCAACACTGAAGTCGGGCTCCCCCTCAGACCCGTGTCCTGCAAAAACTGAATATTGCGGCGACTATAAATCCTGCTGTTAATTTAGTTTGGAATACTTCGCTGGAAAAGGGAACAGTACCCAACTGCTGGAACAAGGCAGAAATCATTCCACTCTTAAAGTAATCTACGGCTGGTCCTGCCGTTGCCTCCAACTATAGGCCCATATCTTTGCTGCCTTTTTTCTCAAAAGTTCTTGAAAAGTACGTTAATTCAGTAGTAACGGAATATGTGGAAGTGAACCATGTTCTCCATGATAGTCCGGCTTTAGAGCCTTCCTCAGTACTGAAATAGCGCTGCTGGAAGTTTCTGAAATTATCAAAACACAGCTGGATAAAGGGGGCAGCGCTGTGGTGATATTATTGGACCTGTCTGCGGCCTTTGATACCGTGCCCCATGACCGGCTCCTGCGAAGGTTGATGGAGTTTGGTATTGGGGGCACGGTATACAAATGGTTTGCCTCCTTTCTGAGCGAGCGGCAGCAGGAAATCTGGTCCACTCCCCTATCAGCCGTAATTCCACCTATGAAGGTGGGTGTCCCACAGGGTGCAATTCTGAGCCCAAAGCTCTTTAACATTTATATGGCCCCCTTGCTCTGCTAGCAGAGTCGCACGGTGCGAAGATTATTTCTTACGCCAGTGATACACAACTGTTGTACACGTGAGACAAAGGGTCGAACTTCAGAGGGAATGAGATTAACAGATGTTTGACAGAGGTCTTTTCTTGGATGTGACTCGGCCAACAGAAGTGCAACCCGGAAACATCTGAAATGACCTTTTTTGGTTGCCCTCCATGTGAGGATTGGAGCCTATGGTGGCCCCGTGACATGTCTCCTCCCTCTGCTCCAGTTAGTACGGTAAAGAACTTGGGGAGTTAAACTGGATGCTAGTTTAGCGATAAAGACTCAAATTCAAACCGTTCCTGGCACATGTTTTGGTCTGCTATAAATGGTAAAAAACTTTCTCCCTCTGCTACCGGTTGAATACCGGAAAACCGCAGTGCAAGCCCTAATTTCATCCAGGTTGGACTATGTGAATGTCCTGTATCTGGGTTTACCAGAATATCTACTCAATCGACTGCAGGTTAAACCGAACGCCACAGCAGGGCTAGTCTTATGGTAAATCCCATAATGCATAGGTCACCCCACCTGAAGGCATTGCACTGGCTCACGGTCAGAAAGAGGATCCAGTTAAAGGCTCTAGTGCTGGCCTATCGAGCATTCCATGGTTCGGGTGCCGTTTATCTGAGAAGGAGGGTCTTGAGGTCCTCAGGGCGGTCCCTCATGTTCAGCCCCAAGTTTGCCCGTTCCTGGGCGGGGGAACACTCCTTTCAGGTTCTAGCGGCACGTCTGTGGAATGATCTGCCTCTGCATCTCAGACAGGCCCAGGACTTTCTGCTTTTTAGGAGACAACTAAAAACTTGGTTGTTTCAGCAATAGCACTCTGGTAGGCAAGGTGGAGCTCATTCTGTTTCGGTTTCTGGTGGTTTAAGCGCCGGGACACTCTGTGAGTAGCCGTGCGCTTTATAAATAGCCATTTTCATTTCATTTCATCCTAATGTTCTGTAGGGTTTGTTCAGACAGGGCAACCATGTTTCAGCTAAACCGGGATGATTTTGGTAAAAAAAAAAGTGTCCCTTAAAAAATGTAGCGCTTCTGTTTTATTACTTTGCAGTGAGACGGACACCCAACAGCAATTTGTTAGTCTTCCTTAAATTTCTTGTAGAAACACAGTGTAAAACCTCCCTTTGTCTACTAAGGGAAAAGTTCTTTTGAAAAGTGTGATTTAGTTGTCCTATTCTAGGAGAGTGACCAGCAGATGTTTGGCAATAGACAGGAAAGCGGTGGGCACAAAGTGCATATTTTAAGCACTATTCTTTAATTCAGAACACTTGTGGACTACTGGAATATCGTTCCAGACCCATTGCCTAAGGAAAAGGTAGGCGATAAATGCTCCTGGGACTCTGTAAGACTGAAGTTCGTCTTGTTTAGTGAGGTGAGCTCAGTTGTTGCAGTGTCAGCAGTTGTAGTCCAAGATCCGTGTAGGCCCAATTAGAGGGGTTGCCACAAGGAGATGTCCTTTGCCTCTGACACACAATTGCAAAGTGATAGCATGGAATAGCGAGTGGTTCTTTTTTTTATATTGTACTCCCAATTCCCTGAAAGGCAATTTATCAATCGCCACCAGTTCAGTAGAAGAGCTGACCTCTGGTCACAATCATGTCAGACCATATTACCCTGGTGTCCTGTCACAGTTAACATCAAGGAAGGGGGCCTGAAGGGCGTTCAGTTTTGGAAAAACAAAGGAAAGCCATGCTGCCAAAAAGTACATAATAAAAGGTCTGCAACTGGGTTTGGGGGTTGGAGGAGCTTGTTTAGGGAGGCTGTTTGGGAGGGTGGTGAGGGCGAGCAAGATCACGAGTAGGCAGAAGTCTGTATTCGAGAACTGATTACTGCGTGGGTGAGTGGAGGATACACAGAGACCTTTGAAGGGTATTGTGTAGGCGTTGGTGCCAGAAGCAAGACAGGCAACTGGAATAGAGGCAGTAACCCAAAAAACGAGGCTATATGGACAGGAGTAGATCCACACACGTAAAGAAAAAAGGGACACCCATGTGACACAAAAGCTTGGTGAAAGAGCAGCAGATGCTAGCTATTTACAGTACTCGAATGGCTGTGTGAAATTTAGTTTGGGCAGGTATAACTCTGGGTTCTCCAAACTTTCCTTAATTAAAGCTACTAATGTTCAATTAAATGCCTCCCGAGCTAATAGTGTTGGTAGAGAAGTAATAGCAATCACATAAGACAAGGTTACATTTGTGGCCACTATATGCAAGAATACCAGCAGTGATCAACTCAGTGCATCAGGCCAGGTTGCCAGCAGTGTTGTAAAAGAAAAAAAGGCTTTGGCAATGTGAAATGCCTCTACAAGGGTAACACATAACAGCCATCGCTGGAATGCCACTAGCACCAAGTCAATAATATTAGTAAAACGTGCTCCACAACACTGTTTGATTTTTATCACCCAAATATCCGCTTTGAGTTCATATTGGAAATACAACCATTTCCCCCAAACATCAACTTATGAGTTCTGCAAACACACATTTCCAGCTTGAATACATGCTTTATAGTTTTACAGTGCATATATTAATTCAGTCAGTCAAAAGCTTCCAATTTGGTTCACTGGGCTGCACTCACGGGTGCTACCCGCAGGTGGCTGGAGAGCTACCAGTAACTCACAGGCTACTCGTTGGAGAAGCATGGTAGAACTAGAGTTTGTCAAACAGTAAGAGCAGGTGACGTGCTGTCCGCCTCCGCCCTATGTTTCTTGAAGTTGTGCCATTGGCTGCCTACCGTTTGGATTTTACTAGCAACGTTAACAAAGGGCAATTAAAAAGTTTTAGCCTCGGGCATACATGAGTAACCATTCTCTTCTAACCACAATCCTACTTTTGCAAAATAGCAATGCAAGGGGAAACACACCTGAAAGAACAGACATTCCTGACTAATTCGGTTATAGTTGGTGTGCAAATAAGGTAGCAACACAATCTTCATTATACAGTGCTTAATACTACAGGTTTGTAACGGGTCTTACTACTATCCAATGCACTGGCCATTAAAGAAGTATGACAAACTGAGTTTGCTCTTGTGGGTTTCAAACGTGTGAAATGCAGGACACTCCACACACTCACTTCTCTGAGTTACTCTGCTTTCTGTCATATGTTTGTCATTATTCTGTTTTTATGTGAAACAATCAGATGTTGAATGTTGGCACTACATAGAATCCAAGAAACCTAATTATAACCCCAAACAAGCTCATTCATTTATAGGTGTCCGCTGGAGCTCTTTCACATAGAAGGAAGTTTGCCAGATCATATTGGAAGATAGACTGTGGAATTTGCCAGCTGTGGTCCAGCATTGCCAGCCTTTTGACGGTATCAGTCTGTTAAAAGATTTCATATTTTCCCTAAAGGCCAGCAGGTCTCGATCTGGGAGATGTAGTCTAGCAACTAAGTTGGTTACTGTTGTATCACCTGGGCTCTAATTCTGGTTTACCCAGTTGACCACTTTGTGTGATCTTGTGCAGATAACTTCAGCTTTGTGTACCTTGATTTCCTTGGAAAATGTATATATGTGTATGTATGTATGTGTGTGTGTGTGTGTGTGTGTGAATCCATGTATGTGCAGGGATGCAGGATTCACCTCTCACAGGAAGAGTGCTGCCTATTGTTTGCATAGAGTACATACAAAGATGGCTGAGGAAATTATCAGTTGCAGGCCTTTGTGAAAAAGTGCCATCCTTTAGATATTTCCCTGATTGGCTCCAGTCTACACATGGTGCGAGTTTGACATGATGGATGTTCTTGATGACTTAAGAACGGGGGGCGGGTGTATGGTGTTGGAGCGTGAGTACTCCTCTTTTTGGACTTAGCTGCTTTTTTGACACCGTAGACCCCTCTCTTCTTGCTAGTCTTTGGTAGTGCTGGACTCGAGATCCAGCTTTAGAATGGACTGGTTTCAGTTCTACCTGAAGGATAGGTGCCAGGTGGTGGATGGTGTATATGCTATTTTACTATCAATCATCCATGCTGAACCTGGAGCAGTCTTTTAACATTTTCACAATATTTTCTGAACTTCTTTGATACACTTACCAGCTTACCAAGATGACACCTAGCTAGTAATTTAGATGTTAACTACAACTGTTGATGGTAAACAACATTTTGGTAGTTGACTAATGTACGGGGGCAAATTCCCTAAAACTAACATTTTGCTGTTGTGTAATGGGCAGCAGGGCTGCTGCTTTGTCACTGTGAGGTGTATGGTGGGTAGAAATTGATTCATTATACCTCCCACTGCATAAGGCAAGAATCTTAATAGTTAATACCGAACTTTCAATAACCGTACACTTTTCAGGTGTAATTTTGGAAAGCTCTCTTTTTCATGCATGCATATGGTCAAAAATATATTTAATTTACTGAGCTTACCCTACCAAGCACAGTGCCTGGTGGTTGTACTCCTATCTTGACTGGACTAGGTAAATGGATTTTGCTAGAATATCTTGATATACCTTTTTTAAAATCTTCGAGTGCAAAATACAGCGCACATTCCATGATGGGACTGAAATGGGGCAAGAGCCTGCATCCCCAACTTTTCTTTTTGTGCATTGACTGCGAGAGTAAGAGTAAAATTCCTTTTTTTACCTTGTACATAGGTGGCCAAATTGCTCAGCTCACTGATCCTACACCGAATTTAGTGAACATCACCTAATCCTTAAATGTTGAAAACTGATCTCTTTCCCAGGTCACATTTTAGTACTTTTTTGTGGGCATGTCTTTGAGGAACTATCTCCTGAGCAAAGAGACCTTCACAAGGCATGTGTTGCCTCAAAGTAACCACTAAAATAATATAGCTGAGAAATGTCTCAAAATACAGCCCTTTTAAAATGTTTCTTAAACACCTCTTTGTATACATATTTTTAAAAAAATTGTATATCACTGATAGTTGCACCAGAGTTCTAGGGAGGGAACACAAAACAGGTAGGTGAACAGTCTTGTGTTGATTACAGTCCAGACAGTTGTAGGGCGGTTTGATGTGAGGGAGAATTGAGGTCTGAATCAGAACTTTTTCCCAAGATGCAGATATTTTACACAAAATGAAGTTGCTCAATGGTGAGTGAGAAGAAGGAAGGTGATTGTTAGTATTACAAGGGGGTTCCAGCCAGGTGTTCTCTTATTCATTTGTATATATTTGTTGTATATATTGTATATTGGCACTCCACTCTCGCCCCTTTTTGATCTCTTCACAAGCACTTTTCTAATCACCTTCCTTCTCAGTCAGGCGTAAGCAACTTCATTTTGTGTAAGATATCTGCATAAATGCCTTTGGTATTTAAATTTATGATAAAACTATGATTTTTTTCTCACATTTTTGAGTGTTATTAATTTTTGGGTACTAAACATTCCTGTCTGAACCAATTGTGCTTTGTACCATTTCATACCCCGGTCCTACGGCTTTTGGGGTTTCCCCATTGTTTTGTAATGGACTCTGGCTGAGGAGCAACAATTCAATCCAGTCCAAGGCCAAATCTGATACCGCTACCAGTTCTTTAAGCCTTTGTAATAGTATGCTGTGGTCCACCCTGTCATATGCTGCCCAGAGATTCTGGAGAATTAAAGCCTCTTCTTTGTCTTCGTCAAGGGCGATGAGAAACTCTTCTCTAATATCTACCAAAATTGATTCTATGTCTGATTGAGGTATTCTTTATGAGGTTCTTTTGAAGGCCCTTGTGGAGTGTTCTGGTTACTTGTCTTTCCAAGATTTTGATGTATGGGAGTTTAAAAATTAGTAGTTAATAAGAAATTGCGGGCTGGTGTTGGCTCCTTCTGGAGTGTGGTGATGTTTGAGTGTTTCAGCATATCACGGTCCATGCTGCTGAGAGCGGAGGCATTAATTACTTTTATGACATCTGCTATGGGAGTTGAGAATCCTTTTTTTTTCTTGACTGTTGTGTGTGTGTGTGTGTTTAGAGGATAGATTTTCTATATCTTTGCTAGAATAGCAACTTCCTTCTCTGTTTTGGAATTGAAGGAGGGCTGAGAGGATTGTTATGGAGATTGATCAGAACGTTGTACTATACAGTACTGTTAGTAATGGTTTCCCAGATGTTTGATTTTTATTTGAAGAAATTAATTAGGTCTTCTCAGTGTTTGAGTGAGCACAGTTTTTTGTTACTTCAGAGTACGTTATTTCTTGGATATTCTGATAATTTCCTTTGTTTGATTAGGAACTTCAACAATTTGTTTAGAAACGTAAACTTACTTCTGCAGGTTTTTTTTACCAGCTTTTTTTGTATCTCCTCTGATTCCTACATCTGGCATTGCTACCCTTTGACATGAAGATGTACATATTACATTTATGTATCACACTACCTTTTAATTTTGGTCATCTCGTAAGAGTGCCACCTGAAAGCAGAAGCTTTCGATTTTTTTTTCTAAAACCTGAGGAGCCATCTCGTCCATCAAGTTCTGGCCTTCTACTTAGACCTCAATTTTTTTTATTGTGTTCTCATGTGCTTTCTTTGTTGCTCTTTGCTGTTGTTGCTGAAGTGGCTGACGTGCCAGATTTTGTGGGGGCAGGACTGCAAGCTTCAGCCTGCACCAGCACACTTGAGGCCAGAAAGCAGGGTCCTGAAATTTGCACCAGTCGGGCGCATAAACAACGGATCTTTCACCCGCTGCGCAGGTTACTCCCAGGCAAATACCGGGCCAAAAGCAGGCCTGTTTGAGCCCAGAAGAGGCTGGGCTGGACTGGGCCATAGCCCTTGGTTTTGCGGCTAGGGGAATTGTAATTTTGGACTACAAGCCTGTAATGTGCGTGACCTACAACTTTAATCGGCTGTAATTGTCTATTAAAAGCATCCTAGCTTATCTAGTTTTCTGCCCGCCAGCGTTGTTGGATGGCTAAGCGAAAGCTAGGTCCTAACATGGAGGGAACCACTGACAAAAAAAAGATCAGTACACTAGATTGGTATATTAAAAAGGTTTGAAGATTCCCTGGCTTAAATATCTCAAGATGGAACTGACAAATCTGTGAAGGCCATCCCTCTTCTCTAATCCAACCACAATGACTATATCAGATATAGTCTGGGCTAAAGCATTTTTTTAAAGCATTGAGGCACTGCCAAAGGGAGGAACCTGAAATCTCAAAAACTACTATTAGGGAGTATGTTATGTTACAAACCTCACCAGCCTTGGGGCCGTACGTATCTTGAGCGGGTGGATAATACTGGGGCAGATTGCTCTTAATTTGGTTTCGACAAGGCTTCATGAGATGGCCCCTCGGTCTCCCCCTTGGGCAGTTTGATCCATCTAGAGTTTTAATATGTCCATCAGATGAAGTCTCCCCTCAGTCTGCTACATTTTTGGGGGGTCAATTTTACTCTGTTTTACTAAAATAAAATGTAATTCCATTCATAAGGGAATGGGGTATTAAGAGATGTGGAGCATCCCAGGTCTATTTGCAACAACTAAACTCCCCTTCCAGCTTTGTTAATTTTTGTTATGTTTTTTTATAGAAAGTTACGTTAATAAAGGACAACTTACGTTATTCTAATTATTAGCAATTTTGGTACATGTTGAGAATGCTCTTTTCTTTATGAAATGTTTATATGTGGGCATCATGAATTTTTATGCTCTTCCACTGTTTATTTATCATCTTTTTATGTGGCTTGGTTAACTATCTCTTTTCTCCATATATATATTTTTTATCTGCCCTTATTCTGTCAGGCAGTAAACAGAAAAAAGGCCCTGACTAGGCTTGGTCTTACTTATGCTGCTGGAATATTGAGGCCTTTTACAATTTACTCTATATCGAGCTTGTTTTGTCTGGCCTCACTGTTTTTATATGCTGTATTTTGCACAATTAAACAAAATGTATATATCATTGATGTGATATTCGACACAATTTTATGGTTACTTTTGCAGCCGAAATAACGTTTTTTGACTAACTGGCTAAACATGTGACTCTTTTTAGCGTTAACAAAATCTGTTTGCTTTTAAGGAGTTTAGTGGCTGAATAAAGTGTAGCCTGTCTGTGTGGAATCTGAGGTGCTGTTTGAGGTGTTCAGGGTTAGAAACACAGACACTGGACCACAGAAAATTAAACACACTAAAAAATAGAACTTTTATTGGGAGACAGGTGAACAAACATATTGTAGAAGCAAACATGAACATACCAGCCTTTTCTGGTGCAAAATAAGACCCCAAAGGTTTTTATAACTCTTTGGCACTTGGTGAAATACTTTTCTATGAGTTTGGCCTGGCCATTGTTAGCAGAGTTGGCTTTTTTTGGGTGCACTCTAGGTTCTCTACACTAATCAGGCCGTACCTACTGCAAGAGTTTTTTTCCTTGCAGTTGATACAGTTTTCTGGTATGTGTGCAGGAAGCCCTGCCAATAACCAGGTCCTTGGATTGGTCCTTCTCCTGATCTTCTAACCCCTGTAGGTAAATCTGTGCTTAACGTACTGTCGCAAAAAGCTGGCCTAAAGCAAGTGACTAGTTCCGAAATTACACACCAAGCAAAACTGGAACATAATTCTACTCAATGTTATTGTATGGTTGGGTACCACAGGGTACACTCAGTTTTTTTTAGTTTAGTTAACTGGTCACTGATATTTAATGAGCCAATGTCTCACAGTGAGTCCACCTGGGTTTCCAAACGGGGCCCTCCAATGTCTTTGAGTTTCTCTTTTTTGGTAAAGGTATATTATTTATTTTAATCAACTATATGATCGTGGAAGGACCACAAAGCAATAGAATCAAATGTAAATATAATTTTGCACACAAACCGAAGCGTTTATCCTGTATATTTTACATACATATTAAGATTGAAAAGGGGATCCTGTTCAGGTTTGTGAAACACAAGAGGTCTGTGACCCAACTAATATCTCCATTCTTTTCGAGAAGTTATCCGACATCTTGCACTACTCTTAAAAGTCATTGTGTACTTTATCATCTGTCCGCACCATTCTCACCTGGATCTACTCCGCTAGAAGTCACCAAGACGTCCTGGTACCACTACCGCAAGGAGGGGCTCTGTGGTCATCCAGTGGATTATTATAATCCTGCAATTGGCTAGTAATAATAACAAATAAGAGCATGTAGAAATTGTTCCCTTAAACTTTGGATGTAATCCTAATATGCAATAGTGTATGGATTTAGTGCCTCTGCCACCCCTCACCAGTGTTCGCTGACCACCGGGCAAGCCTAAATCATATGTAGGTGGGCGCCCCATTCAGTCAACATTGGGGACATTCATCCATCCATGTTGAATATATTTTGCTGAGTGTTTGCGGTGTAATGTAGGGCTAATGTGGTATCTTAAATTGGACTCGACTGAAGTGGGCGTCACTGGATACTATTTTATGATACGTGAATACTTTGGCCCAGTCTGAATAGGTTTAGTGGGGTAGCCAGGTCACATTCCCACCAGCCTTGGACGGCCAGTGGTCCCGTCACTCTGATTTGTAACAGAGCCCTATTATAATAGAGACACCTGCCTACTACCCTCTATAACTTTGGTGTTTGTTTGAAGTGCAGCAGATACCAGGGGGTCGTCGCAGGAAACTCGCCCAACATGGCTATGCTGTGGCAGCCGTCTTTGGGAAGGTAAAAATCAAGCCAGGTCCCACTGAGAATTTCTGCCTTGCCTTTTCTAAGTTGATAACTATCCCACCACCATAGAACTCACCTAGTTAGCTACATGCTCCGTCAATCCACCTCACCTTCTCTGCCACCGATTTCAGCTTATGAAAAGCTGGATAGCTCCATATCTCTGCACTGACTGAAAGGGTTCCCTCCCACCACGTATCTACAGAAATGTCTGAGTTTTTAAAATTTCTTATTGGGATCAAAGTTGTGTGTCTTCTCTCAATACTCTGCTCACGGGGGTGACCGAACTTTAAGGGCTTTTATCTGTGGATACGTTGATTGCTTTCAAGATTTTCCAGTGTGGTGGCATCCACTGGTCCTAGGGCATGCACTGACTCCCATGGCCTTTACAGTTTCCACTGGCAGCTGGACTTCAGGAGGTATTTCTGGAACAGTAAGGGTTAGAAAAGATGATACCTATAGTTACGGAATTGGCACGACCATCTTCAGCCTACAGAACCTACGCCCTCATTGAGATTGTGAAGGTGGAAGAGTTCCTAGCCTCTCTGGTACAGCACTGAGCAGATACACCTAGGTGTGCAGGCTCATCCACTCAGTGTTGTAAAGACTTCTCTTCCACTCCGCAGCCTTGATAACTTTTGCCCTTGTTCATTCTCCTGTGCAGTGGTGATCTTTTAGCACCTGGGTGATCTTGGTGCCTTGAGGTGTGCTCAGTGCAAAACCTCCAATCGGCTGCTATTTGTGCAGATCTCCCTGGGATCAGAGCGATTATCTTGGCTCCACAATCCAGGTACCCTTGAAAGCGGAGTTCAGCTGTCTTTATGGGTCGCAGCAGCATGAATCCAGTCTTGGGCTCAGTCTGGAGATACAGGAGCAATCCTGCAGAGGTTTAGTTCTTAACAACATTTTTGCTTTGCACTGGTGTTCAGAGTTCCATGAGTTTTAAACGTGCAAATCATGGACAATTTACTGGCTCAAGGATAACAGTATCTATCTTACTCTGGTGGCTAAGGGCGGAAGCTTTGTTTCAGAGGCCACCGTTTTTTAAAGTTCAGACACTTAACTCTCATCATTGCGAAGTGCGTCTTCCCTTTGTGTTCTGTTTTTCTGGGCCTTTAGGATTAGGAGTCACAAGTAGGACCAGGTTGAACTGGTCAAGGAGAGACTGACAAAGGTAGATAGGGCCAAGCACAGGTTAGCCTTGCTAGATGACCGATAGCAAGTCACTGAAAAGGCATGGGTTTCATTAGAGTAGGAGAAATCCTCCTTTTACAAAGGAATGGCATGGCAGACTCCCCCGCCCTCCCACCACACCCACAAGGTAGAATACGTATCAAGGAGGGGCCTTGGGGAGGTGTATTCGCAAGCTAGCACATCCTCCCAAATGAATGGCAACATGCAAGAAAAAGGTCAGCATTTTGAGCAGTGTGCAAACTGGGTCCAAGTGGAGCGTGCCAATGATTCAGTATGTAAAACACACTGTGGTATGTGGCTCCTGACGTGCCTTTGCATGGAGTTGTGGTTAATGGGTGGAATGTAAGTTGAAGGAGGAACAGCAGTTGAATGGAGGACCAGAGGGAGATGAAATCTACTTACCGATTAGCTGTTTTGTTGATTGACACTGTAATCAAGTAAAGGTTACGTTACAGATTGAATTGTTGACCGAGCGTTCTTTACCACACAACCCAACTATAAACACAGCTTCCACGTATGTGTCACACATAAAGGCATTGGAACTCAGTTAAGGAAACAGGATAGACATTTAACTCTGGCAAATAAACCTTTTACTGGGGAGCACAAAAGCTTCCCCCCCCCCCTCCCCACCCCCCCCCCCCCCCCCCCCCCCTGCAGGGGTACAGGTAAAAAGGACTTTACACTTGGACTAGTAGACCATTCCAATAGAGACAGTCACCATATAACCTCCCTGAATGCCATGTAGCCACTCTGGCTCAGAACAGGATTATCTTGCTTGTCTCTTTGTAATTGGAACCAGGCTCTTATGTCACACACTACGTTTAAAAGGAAGACGCTGGTCTAGTAAAGAAAAAAAAAAGCAGAGCAGAGCGGCACAGATTTTTCAAGTCGTGTGTAGGGCTTTCACCTCAACATAAAGGGGGAGAGGAACCAGCAGTATTGTGGAAACCATAGGGAAGGGAATCTGTCATTGATGCTTTAGCTAGGTCAACAGCAGATCTGTCTGAATAAAGAAGAAAGTTTGATTGATATCCTCGGATATAAAAATTATGCTGACTCAGCCTCCCATCCTTCCAAGTTTGATAAGTTTAGTATGATTAAATTGTGTAAATAATGGTAATAGCTATTATGTATGGGTCTTGGAATAACAGAAGTACTGTATGAAGCACTATATAAAACAAGCATTGGCAAAGCCAGTAGATCTCGCCTATGCGAGACCTTTTGGCTATGCCAATGCCTTTAGCCTCTGTTATACAACAGCATGGCTGCACAGCATAGCTAAAAGTAAAGTTAGTCTCCTTGTTACGTTGTTGGGAGGTGTTTTCCTAACTGTGATGCCCTAGTACTCCCCTGCTATGCCTATAAGCTTTGGCCGCCTTACTACTATATATGAAATATGCAACTTCCCATTAGCTGTGGGGACCACTGTCGATGTAATGTACTGGAATATTGTGGCCTTGCTGTGTTCAAGGCATCATGGCCTTCCTTGTTGTCTCTGTACTAAAAAATTAGCAATAAAGAGATGTTTGACAAAAAATTAAAGTTCGAAAAAAAGCACTACGGCACGGCCAGCTTGGACACCATGTCATAGTGCTTTTTGTGGGGGGAGGGGAGGGACAGGCTAGCAAAGACAGGGGAAGGAGTCAGGGGATGGGCACTCAACGACAATAGAGAGGGGCAGGGTATGAGGCCAGCATCAACGAGGTGTCGGTGGGAGAAGTAACACAGAGAAGGGGTGGGAGAGAAGGGGAAGCGGCACCATGGCCAAGGGTGAGTGTGAAGGGAAGAAGAAATAGTACCTTGATCACACAGCGAGCAGCGGGTGGACACTAATCAAGAGAAAACAATCGGTGCTTAGTTCATGCTCCACAGAAAGAAAAGAAAGTGACATCTGACGTAGACTGGCCAATTAGGAGACTGGAAAGAAGAATGACAAAGCTAACGAATGGCAAGCAATGGGTGGACTCCAAGCCTTTTATTGTAAACAATTCCCCTCGCACTGACAGTGCATGCTGACACCTAAAAACTTTTTTTTTTAATAGAAAAGTTCTAAGACTGCCCTATAGATAGCAACTTCCTCGCCTCCTACGCAAAAGGGCTTTTGAACTAGTCTAAAACTAGCACCATCACGGGTGTAGCTTCCATTAGGGCAGCAGGTGCAGCAACACCAGGACCCAGAGACCTGCAGGCCCCAATAAACACCAATTTTGCTGTAGTTCAAACAGTGGTCAGTGGGTGTATTTCTTTCTTTGCACCAGGTCCCATGACACACTGGCTATGCCTCTGTACCATCACTAAAAATGTACTCAATTTTTACTTTGTGTATTCGGTTTTTATATTAGCTGTAAGTGAAACCAAAGAACACATACATTTAATGAATACCATCCTTACACCGGATTACTAAATCCTACAGTTTTATAAACCAAAAAGGCTTAGCAGTGTCAAAGCCTTCATCCGTCATTTACCTTTAGATCGTCTAAGGGGCTCAATGCTCTTCCTTTTTTGCAAAACATTTCATAAGCGTGGTGCTGCCAAGGCGTTCGCCTTGAATGGCGGAAACATCTTTTGAAGCACCATATATACACATGTAACAAGGTACTCAAATGGTTTGTATAATTTGTTTTAAAATGTGTCGCCTAGTGAGCTACTAATTGGATACGACTGGCCCATGATAATCCCTATTTGTTGATATTTTTTAAGTGTCGGTCGGTCAGTCCGTTAGTGACGGGCTGATCGTGAGAGAGCCCGTGCCGTGCTGGCACCCAGGAGGTGTCTGGTTGTCAAGTTCACCCGTGCCCTGACGCAGGCTTCTGCCATAGGCCATGCTTTCAAGCGATTGCATCATTGAACAGCTCTTGTTTTTCTTCCTCGTGGAAATTCGATGTCATATTTTTGATTTCAGAGAGGAAAAGGTCAGTGGAGAAACCGATGAAGTCATTCATGCAGTAATATTGAAAGGTGATCACCATGACATGCCCTGACTCCTGATAGTGGGGATAACTTTGTGAATGTCACTTTTACCTCTCTAGTTATTTGAAAGCCACGATTTCCCCCCGATGGATTTTTTGGTCATACTGCTGCTTTTACATCAGGTTGCATTTATTTGTCCCCTGTCATGCTAATATATTCTCGTCAGACTTGTCTTCCAGTCGCAGATGGCATGTTTGGTTTAACGCAGAATTTCACCTGATGCTTTTAAAGGCTGTCATCACTGTATGTAGTTGCCCCTTTTCTATTTTGGTGGAGATATGCTTCAGCCGAGTGTTTTCCAGGCTATAGACGCTCAAGTTTCCAGGCTATAATTCTCAAACTTGTTCAAGCTGTAGATGTTTTAATCTAAAAACGTTGAAGGGTTCAATCAAAACAAGATTTCACCGTCCCTTAAAGTTATTTTTGGTGTGCGATGAAATTAAAATATTCTTTTTCAATATTGTATTTTTCTGCTCTTATCAGCTGACAGTTCCCCACATTGTACAACATAAAAAAGGGTGTTTTTCAACTGCTACCTAGATGTTTTGTGTCAGCCTTGCATCAAGCTGAGGAGGTGCATCTAGAAAGGTAAAAGATTTGAGTTGGACATTTCTGTGCAACAGAAGTGTATATTACGTCATCGCCAGGTGCTCAGTGTTGGGTATCCTGAACAAGAGGTCATCGTGTGTGAGGAGGCGGGGCATCATGAGATCTGGGCTTTGAGCAATTTATGGACAAGTGGGTAATGGTTGGTGGACATCAGGGTCAGTGAGACCACATTCTGCAGTTTACCTCCAATGTCATGGAAGCTAAGAGACCACCCTAGAACAGTGCTATTTGCCCAGTCTGTACATTCGATGGAAACACCAAGAATACTGATCCCTTTCTGGCGTGCTATTGTGCCAAATGCTCAATGTGAATGCACACTGAAACGAACAGCAGATTGGAATGGATTTTATGATGGTACATGAAGCACACCAGCAAACCAAATTGTTGGGCCCCATGAGGTGCAGTTTTGACTTGCAGAAATTGAGAGTAGCTGATGTGAGCCCCCAGTAAGTATTTCCCAACTTCTAGGATCTCTGAATCAGTGGTGACTACTCCTTGGGGGGGCATCATTTGCCCACTGACTCTCACCCAGTGTCGTAGCAAGGTCAGGTGGTATCCGGTGCAGAAAATTTCTGTTCACCCCCAGCTTGACAAAATGACAAAAATGTGTTTAAAACACATTTATGCAATTTTGTCACCCCCTCTACGATTTCTTGTCACCCCGGCTTGCCAAAATGGCAAAAATGTGTTTAAAATATTTTTGCAATTTTGTCACCCCCCCTCAGTGATGACACCCGGGGCGGTCCGCACCCACTGCACCCCCCTTCCTACGCGACTGCTCTCACCTCGTAGGGGATTGGCTTTCCTTGAAAGCATAAGCCCAGTAGTCAACTGGATTACTTTATAATCCGTTCCTGGTTTACAGCTTCCCTTTATTTAAGTGATAACTCCACTACGTCTAGACTAGGCCGCTGGCTTAAGGCATTGTCATCACGATTGCATTAGGTGACTCCTTGAAACGTCATTTGTGTCCCTCACCTCTGGGAGGGAGATCCAGTTAGCAAAATGTAATTTCTAAAGGGTACCCATTGAACAGTTTTGCATGGAATACGTTGGCACGCAAATCGCGCATCACTCTTGATATGCTGCATATGAAGAGCTCTTGGTTGGACATCCTAGTTACTGTTGTCTTCCTGCGGTTCTGCCGCTGGTGCCTGTTGACTGGCTGGAGCACAAGAATCCACCTCTAGCTTGGACATTGCGCCCTGGCTTCAGATGAACATAAGTCATTCTCTTTACAAACCAGGAAAACTAAGCTGCTGGTTAGATTCTCTTAGAGAAAAAAAATATTTATCAGTCGTGGGATGTAAATACATTTATGGTGGCTTTTTCGTTGTTAAAAAACTCGGAATGCAGCTCAATTATTAGATATGATAAAAAGAAACACAGCACCCCCTGCAGTAAATTCACTTTTTACTCTTTAAGGAGGCACCTACACTGATCAGAGCTTGATGCCTTCATTATAATATAATATTATCCAGCAAATATGACCATGCGTTTGATCAATAATAGATTACATCACAGTTTATTAATGTGGGAGACATTGGTTTGTCGAGTGCACGATCTTTATTCTATGATCTCTCACCTACTCTTGCAATGATTAGGTCAAGTAGCATAAGTGTTGGTTTAATTGCTTCATGGGAATAATACAATAAGATTTATCATCCTCCTATAAAGACATAGGCCTAATACTCAGAATTAAGATGTATCCACATCCGCATAACAAGCTCACTTTAGTTGAATCTGCCCCTGTTACAAGGAGTTGTTATCCCCTCACCTCATAATCCAAATGTATGCACGCTCAGACCTACAGGGTCACACATACCAGTCGGTCACATCTTTTGACTCAGTCTGCGCCTGGTCATTGAATTTCCACAAAAACATATAACTGGTCAGCAGATGCTGTCATGTGGGCACCTCCATGTGTATTAGTTGTGGGACAAAGGAAGGAGTAGGGAACCTGCATCCTTTGTGCCATTCGCTGAGGTGTAACCGAAGGCATAGGTGGCAAACAGAATTTGTTTGCAACCTGGAAGGGTACATTTAGTTTGTTGCAATGTATAATTACTATTTAAGGGGTACTATTTAACCTGAAGCAGGAAAGCTATTATTGTTTCCCAGGTGTCAAGTATTTCCAGTGTGAAGAAAAGCACTCCATCATTTCAGTCAAAAAGACATCCGTGATCGCCAGCCTGGCAGAAGACTCAAACCTGGCAACATTCTGTGTGCTTGTGCTAGGTACAGCTCTGCTGGTTTAATAACCTTAAACGTATACATGCGCGAAATGCAACTGATTTGAAACTTTGTAACTGGTGCTCACGTAAAACGCTCTAGTACCTTTGGGTTAAGTTTGCACCATATAAAACTGCAAAAAAACAATCTAGATAAACAGTTTATTAGCAGGCAGAATACTTCGGGCTTCTAATATAGCCCTCTAAAATTTGCCTTATAAGCAAGTATAAAATGATAATCCAGGGTGAGAGATGTGGAAGAGCAGAAGAAAGCTGTTCAACGCTAGGTGATCCAATGGAGTTGCTAGTCGGCGGCACAGATTTGGCTCGAGAGGGTGGCTAATGGCAACTCGTCAGACCAAGTTCCATTGAAACAGACAAACTGATCACTGTATACATCTTTCACCTTGTACCCAAACTAGGTGACGTGGTAAAAGCTTTAGGTGGCAAGTTCGATAGCAAGCAGTTTGTTTGACTCCTCTTTTAGAGGTTGACAAAGACGCTTTGTTAATGTAGGCATGGATCTCAAAAACCATTATTTATACTCCACTCTAGTGTAGGGATTTGTTGGATGTGGCACCAGGTTAAGTCGTTTCCACGCCTGTTCAATATTAATGATCATGCTCAATCATTCATATCTTGAAGCTGACAAATGTTTTTCCTTTACTGACCCAATAATCACTTCATCTGTTTGATTACTGACAGGCAATCAGAATTTTCAGTCATTCTCAATCTGTTTCATCACAAAGTGATTATCCCTAGTGTATTTCGAGCCCGATGTGGCTTTTTTTCATGGGATAGCAATCGATATTCACACTCTACTTAAAATTAATGAAATGCTGTAAATCAGAAACAAATGTTAATTCATACAGTCAACAGGACTTATGGAAATAAAACTGTGCTTCATGTCGTACCTCTACATTTCTTGCACATTATTGTTAAAATAATCTCTTACATCTGAGTTAATATAGCCGGAGAGTCTGCCATAGCAAGCTCTACCGTCCATTAATGGCCCACTCCAGCGTCGTCTCTGGCCTCTAACAAGGGAGCGGGTCTTTATTGGCCAGTAGAGCCCGCTACAGAGGGCTCTAAGGCTATTAGAACATTCCGCCCCTAGAGGACAGAATGTTCTAATTTGGATAACAAAGGCCTCACAGAGCCCAAGGGGATGTAATTCCCCTTGGGCTCCGAGAGGCCTTTTGTTCACAGCAACAGATGTGAGCAAATATTAGAATGTTGGAGCTCCGGGCTTCTACCCCCCATTAGAAGCCTGGCGCACTCCATTGTTTTCAATGGAGCTCCCAAAATTCCAATGTTCTAATGCAAGTCTTAGATTGCCACATGTGTTCAGTCCTCATGATCGATTAACAAGCAAACTATAGTACAATCTCTTACTATATGTATGCTCTTCAGACTGTAAACTTTGGCATCTTTTGAAGAACAGTTATTGTTAATACATTAGAATGTGAACTGCTCAACCGTAAGGGTACCTACCCAAAGTCTCCTCGATTTTATTAACTACCTAGTGAACAGTTGCTGGCATTGTCTGGGGCTCACGCTTGTAGTGCCTTTGGAGGCTCTGGGCTGCCTCCATTGTCTGGTGCATTGAAGAAGGTCGGCCAAGGGCTAGATGGCCCTGACGTGCTGGGGCTGTCTAATGCCATATGGCCTGCAGGTGTGTTACACCCTTGGCTGGTGTCTTTGCAACTGATGCCGCATCACTGCATCTCCATGTTGCTCATGCCTCACTCGCTGTAAACGCCATATCACGCTAATGCCCCATTCTTGTAACTGGCTGCTGTAATTTCTCTACAACCTAATAGATATTATGTTCACACTATAAACAGATCGTGAATAAGGCTGATGAAAACCTCTGGTCTTGTCAGGCTATATTCTTGCTCGTAGAAAGCAAACGAAAGGTCTGCTCAGTTGTTGATTGTTGTCTTTGTGATCGCTCCAGTATGAGTGCGAACAAAGACCTAGGCTGAAAGTCCCTGGTGGTGAACAGTCCGCAACATAATGGTCAAAGACTCCTTTCATAGTGTAGACAACACATCCTATTTTCCTCACAGTCAAAAACATCTGATGCCTCTTGTAATTTAGTAATTCATATGAAAAGCACTTTACCTGTTTACACAGGTTAAAAAGTGATGCATGTAGTGCTTATGAAAATGAACTTTGTTTTTACTTTTGAGGTTTGGCTTTAAGCCCTATTTTTAACCTTCAATGTATTCAGTCGGTTCAAGTGTCTTTATATGCCGGGAAAGCCTGCTGCTGCCTTACAAATCGCAACAAGCATTTGCAATGCAATAGTTCTCGCATTTGCGGGATTTTAAGCTATTGACATTGTAAATGACAATGCCTTTTTAAAATCTGTTTAGCTAATTACTACATAAATAAAAGGCATTGTCATTTACAATGCCAATAGCTCAAACTCTTGTACATGCGAGACCTATTTCACTTCAAAGAAGCTGCGGCCATTGTCCTAGGCTGCTTGAAAAATGAAAGCGCTCATATTGCGCTGAATGTTGCAGGAAAGCATGTCGTGCCTGCAGTATGAGAAACTCATTAAAGAAAATAGTACTTGCAGACTAAATAAGAAATATCATTTAACAAGTCAAAGGGCCAGTCCTCATAGGAGGTTACAAATGAAGACAAGGCGGTACTAAGGAGGGACTAACAAGGAATCAGAAGCCGGCATTTATGGAGGACATTGACACAAGTCAATGACAAATCTGGGCGGAGAGAGGGCGGAACGTCAAGTCCATACTCTAATACAGCATGCCTCGCAGAGCAGCGCATGCGCTGCTCAGGCTCGACCTAAAAAGCAAGCCAATAAAATCTATTGACTGACACATCAGTTGTGCAAAATTATGTTCATCAAATGTAACATAACAGAAGTGTGTGTGTGTATGTATATGTATATGTGTTTATATATGTATATATACATATGTATGTATATATATATATATATATATATGTATGTATATATCTGTCTTAAGTTGGCGGTGACAAATTTTCCTTCAGGTTGCGGTCAGCCAATCAAATCACATTCCTCCACCCACTCCCTCCCCTTTTCTCCGCCTCGGTTGAGGGATCACCCCCAAAGCTTTCCAGAAAGGAGCAGAGGTGGATGAAACTTTCTTTTGGAAAGTTTTGTTAAGATTAGTCAAACTGCACCAAAGGTATTAGCAAACCAAAAAATCAATTTCCTATGGAAACATGGTCCTAACTTCAACTACCCAGTGGCAAATGGCTACTGGGTAATATATATGTTAGCCGGGGGAAATGGTTAATAGGACGTCATAGATATGTGAAAATGTAAGTTAAAACATTTTATACAAACTTGCAAAACCACTGAAATTCACCAGTGATAGTTTTCTAAAGTAACAGGAACTCCTGCCCTAAGTCGCACCCTTATAAAGGATGTCGTTTCAGATGTTGCAGTGATGTTATCGATGTCATAGAACGTCTCATGAGTGATGTAATATGTGAGGGAATTAGCAGTGAATGGCGGGGGTCCGACTTATAGTTACTTTAGAGCACAATTTCTAGTTACTTGCGATATCTGTAAATGATAACTTTCAGTGCTTCTGTTTGTTTAAAATGATATGTTTTAACGGACATTTTCAAATGACTGTAACGTCCCTTTAACCTTTGTTCTTGTTTAGTGAATTTCTAGGTTTTTTAAAAATGTAAGTCACTTATATAAAAGGCTGGCCTGTTGGTTTTCTCCAGGGATCATTGCAATGTCTGTCAAACATTTAAATAAAGTATGTATAGTCAAAACAACATAAAACAAGTGTCCGATTTTATTTTACGCTCTTCACGCCACATAAGACGCACCACCAACCACAAGGGGACCCTCCATTCCCGAGATGAAGAACAAAAACTCCAACTCAGGGAAGGCTTAAAAAAATCTAATCAAATTTTCATGGGGTCATGTTCTCTTACCCAAGGAAATATAGGGTGATTTAAAAAATGTTTTGCGGGGGTTGCTACACTCCCTGCAGCCCACCACAACACTTAATAGAATGTGCAGTAGGTGACCCTGCCCAAATTGGGGCATCAACTTACATCGAAATATATTTAAATTAGCCCAAGAAGGGCATTATGTGGCACCCTTTCCCAGAGAATATTAGATGAGCATCTTCGATTGCTCAGTATTTTTTCTGCCTTTTTAGTATTATTTTTGTGGGTGACCTGGTACACCCACCACTTTATACTTTCTGTTGGGGCCAGCGGGACATGGCCACATTTTGGTTCTGGTGTTCCCCAGTGTACACCCAGGACATCCACATCTCATAAATCTGTTGGGAGGTTACGGGGGAGCCCCAAGGCTTCTGTGGTGGGGTCCCCGGTGCCCATTATGTGCACCGACCTATCTTAAATCTCTTGGGGGCTGCAGGCAGAGTCCCAGGGCGCTCGTGGCCTTTGCCGGCTCCCTGGCCAGCACCCATTCTGGGTGATGCCGGCTACAAGTATGTTGTTACCCTGCTGGATCAATGTTTGCTCCTGTCCCAGCAGGAGTGTCACTGATTCTGCCAGAAGTGGGAGCCATACTTGAATCCCATGGGGATGGGGTCCCTGGGGCTGTAGTGCGGCTCTAGGAGCCCTCCCCCCCCCCCCCCCCAAACAAAAATACACCGGAGAATGAGCTCACCAGGACCTCGCTAAGGCTCAGGGTGGTGGCACTCATGCCCTCCCAAAAATTTAAAAATAGGCCCTAGGGGATAGGGTCAGCTGGGCCTCTCTGCAGCTCTGGGAGAGGGGCTACACACCCTCTCCCCTAAAAAAAAAAAACTAAGATGGCATCAGCCGTGATATCAATGCGGTTATTGAACATGTTATGAGAGATATAATATGTGAGGTTATAAGCAGTGTGCATGGCAAGGGTGCATGTTTCCCTATTAGCAGTAAGGTGTTTCAGTTGAAAAGCAAAACTACAGATCCTTTTGAGTTTTGAGCGTGTTGCGGCTGTGGCTTGATATGGGATATCACTGTGTATGCCAAACCTGGTCTTTGCTGCCAGAGAGTTGCAGGAATATCTGAAGCAGAACCTTCAGGAAGAGCCACTTCTCTGCAGCATTGACCATTGGTGGCAAAGATAGGTTGGCATCCAAGTTGACTTTGTTTTCAGCGTGGTTGGGAAAGGAATACCTTTGCAGATCCCTGGCCACAGTACTGTGTTGTGAAATGGATTTCTGTATCATCTGCAAATATCTGCCTGCTGAATTTGTACCTGCTAAGCTGGACTGCATGGAATGCTTTTAGGGGCTGTATGGAGAATGTGTCACAGTATGGCCTTGAGTGGCCTCCAGTTGATCAGGGTCACATGAATGGCGCAAGTTTCACCTGATTGATTGCGAGAGGGCCGGCATCATTAGAACCGCTGGAAAGTCGTTGCTTCAATGCCTGCCAGGACTTACAGCGGTAGAGGAGGGTGCTGTGGTCCTAGTACTGCTAATATGTCAAGTCGAACTAAAGGACAAGTATGACCCAGTTTTCTGGAGGTGGGCACCACTTTGTAGATGTTTTAATGACTCTTCTGGTTTCCTTTGAAGCCGTATTTTTATCAACAAGAAAAAGGGGGGCGGCGCTCATATAAAAGAAGAGTTTGGATTTAACAATTTTGGTGAAGTAAGGTTTCGGAAATTGTTCTCTAGTTTATTTTGCCTCAGAGTCCTCACAATAGGTATTGTAGATTTTCCTGGTGTTTGTCTTTAAGCTTCTGCGAAATCACCCCTTCTTGGAAAGAAACTGGAAGTGATTGTGGCATTAGGGTTAGGATGTCTCAGTATGTGGGAGTGGTAATGATGTTCACACAGTGTTTAAAGCATACCTGGACCCGACCTCTGTTTGGCCTTATTTGAAGGCTTCCAGTGGGGAGTACAAATGCCTTGACGACAAGAATAAATACAAATATACCTTGTTAGTTGTACAAGTGTACTTTAATGAGGAAAGGAGTGGGGGGTGGGATAAATAAAGTGTGTCTGATTAAAACCTTGTAAACAGTGGAGGAGAAACATCAGTTTGGAAAGATATCTTTTATGTAGGGCCTGGAATCCAGTTGAGAGGGTTTGTATATTTTTAAATAACAGGTGTTACTAATAACCCCCCTCAGAGCTACTCAATTTATCTTCCTTCACAGGGTAATATGATGAGACGGCCCTGCTGGACATCAAGCCAGTGATTTGCACGATGTACACAGATTTCAGCGGGGAGCTCTTACATCGCTGAGCTAAATGACTGTCAAGAACGAGTGTGGTTTTCACTACTTAAAGCTTCTTGAATCCAATGATGGTAAATGAAAATTCCTTACTGTTGTCACGAGTAAATCAAGTTTCAGCAGTGTAACAAACATTACCCATTTTCTGACTTTAAGTTCATAAAATCATCTGAATTCACACTAATCTGATCCAGTCCGACTTCCCGAGTTTCATTCCCAGTTCGGTTATGAATTTGGATTACCCCTTCGCATTACCACCTACAGACGAGAAAGGTCTAGCAAATGTCATGAGGGACTGGGTGCCACAGTAGTCCTCTTGACCTCACCTACAAACATGTTTCCAGTGTACCATACAGAAGCAGAGCAACACAAACTCCCCCCCCCCCCCCCCGCCCCCCCCCCCTACGGACACGCAGCTATTACCTGTTGAAATGTTGTTACCAAATGTAATACACTGCAAATTGTACCTGATTGTTGTACACCATATATGATAACGTAAAAATCCAATAAAAAGGTTTTTTTTCAAAAAGCCGAGCCAGTCCGAGCCTATTCCCAAGTGCTCACCAAGTGCTGTCTTTGAAGGTGATTAAAGTCCACCTGACTTTTCTAGTTATTTTAATCCATAATCAATTAAAGCACATCACATATATCCATAAATTCCTTAGGAAACCAAGCGTGGTTTTATTGTCAATCAAATTTCTTCTAGCTCAGTGGACCTCAGATCTGGGTTGTACCCCTGTTGACAGCCAGGAGGAACAGTTAAACAGCAGACACCTTGAATTGTTTTACATGAAGATCAAGTATTTATTTGAAAAATAGCTGTGCTCAAACACACGTCAATTGTGCAGATATAAATTGAAATATAAAGATATAAATTGAGCAGTCCCAAAGTAATCTGGCTTATATTTGAATCTCCCCTTCATTGCTGATGGCCATATTGAAGTTCATCAGTGTCGTTCTGCTCTTAAAACCAGAACACTGGATTTTGAGATGGCGCTTGAAACCATAGATGGATGTCCTGCTGCAATTATTTGTGTGTACCTATAAAGTACCAGCTCTGTGGGTTGTTAACATCTTAACAGTCAACAGTGGTTAATTTGTGCCAGTGGTTGAATTTGGCGGGGCACCTGCGCTCATTTTTTGGAACCTGGACTTATGTTTAATGATTACACCTTGACCCAGAGAAAAGCAAAAAAGGTTGAGTGGAGAAGGAAGTGTGAGATTAAGAGAACCGGGACACACGGAGAAAACCGGGATAGAGAAAACAATGCAAGTATATGGAGCTAGGAAGTGTAAGGCGATGGCTTAGTAAGAGGCACTACTCCTTTACCTAAATGTAAATCTCTCTTACAGGTGAAAAATGCATTTGTGGGATCTTTAGGTGACACGGAGGCGTGCAAAACGTTGGTGAATCAAACCCCGGCGTCGCAAGCAAAAGCTCTGATTGTCTTAATCCTGGAGGAGGTGTCTTAAAGCCAAACACTGAGAACCCTCCAGCGATGTGCCACATTAACAGATGCATTCCGTCTTATTTTGAGTGCATCTGTGCAAGGGGGACACAGATGTAATGCAGATGGGAGGCAGCTACCATAAACTAGAGGTGGGTGAGCCACCCTAATCCCGAGTCAGGCTCTAGCTCCGCTCGAGATCCTCTTGGGCTGGGCCCCCAAGCGAGCTTTCATGTAACTTCTGTCTGCCACCTATGCCCTTCCCCCTGGCTCCAGAGTTATAAGCCAAGCAATCAATAACCTTTCATGTAAAACGGGCAAGAAAAAAAGACACTTGTTTAGTAGTTGAACTGTACAATGTGGAACTAGAAAATCTGCGAATAATGTCGGCTACGCTGCTTCATAAAATTGTGTGATCCTTGACATGTTTTTTTATTTAACCAAGTACGTCATTGCACTGATATAACCAGGTGTACTAAGATGGAACGCTTTCACACATTAAACACACATGTTTATGTTTGAAGAAGCTTTTCCATATTATAACATGATGGTTGTTGTATTCTTTACATGACAAACATTTTCAGGGCTCGCTCGGTTCGTTTGGGCTCATAGAGGGTTGTCGAAAACTTTTCTTGGCTCTCCCTGTTTGTTTGACTCGCCCACATCTACCATGAAAAGTTGAGTGTTTGCTGTTTGCAGTAAGGGTTGTTATTTTTTAAGTATTACATGCACTTCCTGATTGCAGAAACTGTGAAATGGTATTATCAAATGTTATCTGTGCGGTCATTACATTTGTTTCTTTGTTGTTTTTGCACTATTGCCCTCGGAGGTTGGGCTCATAGCATAACTCCGATGTTCCCTGCCCGTTCTAGGTGCGGAGACTGAATGGCCATTGTCAAACCTCGAACCGTAATATGGCTGTGAATAAATTGTGTATTTTTACCGCTGCCACCTTCGGTGATTCTGGAAAGTGTTAGCTGAGGTCCCACCTCCCTGAGGTACTTCACTTCTATCTCCGGCACACAGGCCCCCCGGTTTAGCTAACAAGAGGACTCTTTTAGTCCGAGTCCCTCCGCCCCCACCCCGTCCCTCCTTGTTACTTCACCCGGCCACAAGTGCACAAACACGCCAAGTAATTCACCAAAAAAGCGAAAGAGAAGCATGTGTTCAAGGCGACCTTGGCACCGACGAGCCTTTCTTTAGGGATTTGACAGAAATGGTTTGCAGGCCATAAAAACAAGAAGCATGTGTAGCCGGGGTTCGGTTACATCCGAGAGCCGGAATGAAAACAAGGGCTTTACGTTTCACGTTAAAGGAACGCGAGTCTCGGCAGCAAAATGAGCGTTTGCTTGTTCATGGTCCGGTCAGGTAGTTTTATCGCCCTCTTGTTCTTCGTCTTGCCCCCCCCTCGCGACGGTCATCCGTCAGCGGACCCCTGAGTCTTGCCAGTAGGGTCACCAACTGACGTGGGTGCAAATTCAGGACGGTGAGTGTAAAAATTCAGGACAAAAAGCCAAAATTCAGGACAAAAGGTAAGTTTTACAGACACATCAGAGGAGGTTGCGGAATAGTATGTAAGTAAGTAAATAGAAAGCCACTTAAGTACAAGTGAAAATAAGTTTAAATTAGGTTGAGACAATTGTGCATTTCATGGTTTTTCATTATGCGCGCAGCTTTGAGCAAATGTGCGCCCACCCCACCTTTCCAGCCTCCCAGGGAAACTCCTAATGTCCGATCTGGCCAGTCCGGCCTTGCAGCCACACTCCAATGGTGCCCCTCATCTTCACAAAGACCCTCTCTCATATGTATTTAATTTCTTTTATAGTGCTACTCATCCCAAGTTAGTAGGACAGGGTGTCGGAGTGCTTTACATCACACACCTATTATAAAGAGACAAAGACTGATATAAATGTGAAGGTCAATGTATAGGAAATGTTACTTAAGATAATGAGGGTTACAAGGTGTAATCATTCTTTCATCATTCAGTCTTTCACCATTCATTCTGTCCTTCCATCTGTGTACCCAGCCATATCAATATTCAACCATTTGCAAACCTATCCATCTATCCTTCCATCCATCCATCGACTCATCTATCCCTCCATCCACCCTATCACTCATCAGTCCCTCAATTCATCCTTTCACCCTATCCATCCATCCACTCTTCCTCTCATCCATCCTGCCATTTAACCTTTCACCCATCCAGCCATCCTTTCAATTACTCATTCATCTACCTAATCACTCATCCTTTCACCCATTCAGTCATCCATCCTCCCTTTCTCTATCCATCCCCCTTTGACTTAGTCATCCATCCATCTACTCATCCACTCATGAATCCATCCATTGACCCTCACTCAGCCATACTTTCACTCATCCATCCACCCTTTCTCTCATCCATCCACCCTTTCACACCTTCACTCATCCATCCTTTCATCCATCAACCCTTTCGCACATCCACCCATCCATCCATTGATCAATCCTCCCATAAGTTCACTCCTCCATCCATCCACTCATCCATTCATGTACCCGTCCATCTACCCTTCCGCCCATACATCCATGTATTTACCTTCTCTCATCCATCCGCCCACTCACTCATCCGTCCATCCTTTCTCTCATTATCCATCCATTCACCCTTTCATTCACCCTTTCACTAATCCATCAGCCATCCACCCATCCCTTCACTTACTCGCTTTTACATATTAATTAAGAGCTGAGCCTTTGTCTGCTGAGTTGCCGACAGAAGAGGCCCATCAAGGACTTTACCCCTGCTGTAGTTCCTAAAGCAAGGGATGGGGCGGGGAGGGCTCAATCTGTCCCTGTACATAGGAAATCTGTAAAAGTTGAAGTCCTGAGTCCTGCATGATGTATAGTGCCACTGTGACATGGTGGTGTTTCCAGGGCTTTAAGTGGGATAAAAAACTGGGGGGACACTCCAAAGGGGGTGTTCGGTGTGATTAAGAACATAGCTTAAAACACCTAAGCTAAAAATCTGTGCTTAGCATAGTGTGCCGCCCAACTGGTAATTTGATGCTTCTGTCATTGCATCCCATATATAACACAACGCGTAGCGTTACACCTACAAGCCAGAACTATTGGCTTTATCAATGGTTGTCAGTTGCATAAAATAAAAAGGTAGCAACTATTGCTTTGTTGAATAGAACACTAAAATGATGAGACAGTGAATGACTCATAACCTTTTTTTATTAACTTGTTTCACCAGCTTCTTTTCATGAACTGGATTCTCACCTAGCAGCATGGGTGTTTTTGTGCATTTCTTCCACCTGACAATGTCCTGCCCTAGACCGAGACTGCAGGAGACCCACCACTCGCAGGAACAGCCCAGACTGGCCCATTGTTATTCTGTATGTGGAAATCAGCCCCCATGACAATGGGGGGGGGTGGGGCTGCTCTTGTGCTCAGTGGAGTGTCAGGTGCCCCATCGGGGAGCTGAGGCTTCTGGCAGGGGAACAGTGATGTTACCCCATGTCCAAAATTACGGACAAAAGGTGTCCGTAAAAGGGATCGTCACGGTCAACGGACGTGAGATCCAAATTACGTACAGTCTGTGAAATCTACGGATGGTTAGTCACCCTACTTGCCAGCAGGCGCGCAACTCCTATTGGGCTAAACGGACTTTAAGAATCCCCTCCCTCCAGGGCAGTTGTCGTGGGCTGAGGCCATCAACTTGGTCTGGCCAAGTCAGTCAAGGTAAAGTGTTCTCTGCTGACCAGGGCTGGCTTTAGCGCTCGGGCGCCCAGTGCGACTATCTTTTTTGGCACATCCCTGATATGACCTCCTCCTCGGATTCCCTCACTTCCACCTGGGCAAAAGTGTCCCTCATCTTTCAATAGTCCCTCTCTCAAATAATTTTTTTTCAAGCACTATTAAAAGCTGGCTTTACTATTTCCAATCACTCAGTTAGCCACATAAAATGCAGATCTGTTATTTGCGGCAGGTACATTAACCCTCTGTGCTACTTTATGGCGAGTCAAAACTGCCACTAGACAAAACTCTGATCTCTCTCTGTAACAAGAACATTAATCACAAGAATTATCTTCACGTTTTCACCACTGTATGAAAGCTGGGAGCACAAGGAACTCTGCAGCAGGTGCTTTTAAATCGTAGGCTATTGCTAAACACAGGCCCCCCTGAGGTCAGTGCACCCCTCCAGGTCAGCGCCCAGGGCGGCTGCACCAGTGGCACCGCCCTAAAGCAGTCTCTGCTGCTGACCTCTTAAATATGTTTACAGCGGGACAGATTATTTTTTGTTCGTTTTCCTCACTAAAGGTGCCCCTGTTGTCCGGGCCTCCCTGCCTAATCGTTTCTCTTTCAAAGTAAATGTCTATGGCACAGGTGTGAACACGGCAGCAGGGGATGAAAGCTGCTATGGGATCCCAACCCCAAAAAGACAGCAGGGTTGCACTGTAACACTCAGAACAACGAGAGGGAGTCAATAATCACCATCACAATGCTAATAAAGTTCAGACACTTATATGGTTAAAAAAAGGATTGATATTAGGACAGTACATGACATTGAAACACTGATATTAGAAGAACATCTTGTTCGAGGCATATGAGCTTCAGATTGTATACTTTTGCATAGATCGCCATCTGGTGTTGGGCTCGAATGTTTGCACTTTGTTTTTGTCTTGGAAGAAGTCTGTGTAGTCATGAGGTAGGTGACTCCTCCCTAGGACGATAATGTGCATGTGCATAGACTCCATCCTTGGATTGTTTTTGTCCACCATCGGGTTCGAATGTACATTGCTGCGCTCCCGGTCAACATCGGTTTCGAATCCCCCTTCGACACGCAATTCTCTCCACTCGACGGTATTGTCTCGATCGCGTTTCCCTTTTTGACACGAATCTTCAGAACAAACTTCTCGACTTCCATCTTCGACGCGGGCCGTTGGGCATCGCCGCGCCGACCACGCCTGCAGTCAATGGAAAGGACTCCCTTCAAAAAATGCCGCGGGTGTGTTGCTAAGTTCCCACACAGAGACTTGCACGAGGTGTGCAATCTCTGCCTCTCCCCGGAGCACGAAGAAAAGAACTGCAAGGCCTGTGCATCATTCAAGTCGGAGAAAAACATCTGTGATCGTTGGGCTCAATGTCACGAAATGTCTCGCGGAAGCAGCTTGATTCCGGACATCTTTGGAGCAGATCCCGAAATCCAGCCGGAACAATCGGGTGACGAAGACGACATCTACGTCTCCGAAGCTGATGACTCTGACGCTAAAGAGGAGACAGTCACCCTGGCTCAGCGGTCCGGGAGTACTGACCCTCTCGCCCAAAACAAACCGAAGGCCCCGGTAACACCCTCGCCCTCTGGCTCTGGTCGACACCGACAACATACTTCAGACGCCCAGCCTTGGGTCTGGTTCTGAAACAGAAACATAAGCCTTCCGACTCGAGCTCGAGTCAACCCCATTCCGGCGCCGGGAAGTCCTCCCTGGCACTGAAGCCACAAAGCAAAGCTTCTTCGTCGACGTCAAAGCTCTCGGTGTCAAAGCATACCAAAGATAAAGACTTGGGACCGACGAAATCTTCGGAGCCGAAAAAGGCTCCGGACTCCTAAAAGTCATCGGAGCCAAAAAAGGCCTCGGAGTTCAAAAGGTCGTCCCAGCTGAAAAAGCAGCGGAGCCGATAAAAGCCTCTGAGCAGAAAAAAAATACTTACAGACTCCGTCCAAGGAAGGCTCCGTTCCGAAATCTTCGGCACCGAACAAGGACAATTTGCCCACTCAGTCTGATTTTTCGGACCCAAAACAATAACTTTGTTTATTGATCCAAACACGGGCAAACTAGTCGCCAGGCCTTCAAAAAAGAGGAAACTGGACACTTCAGAGGACCTTTCAATACCTCCTAAGAAACAGGTCATGGGCACTAACACCGCCCCACCTCCTTCTCCTCCTCCAGTTAATCCACACCTATTGATTTCTCCACCACACTCCCCACAACCTATAGTTTCACCTCAGACATCAGATACTGACGATGACGTAGGTGGGGATACAGATCCACAGGGGGATGATGATGATAATGATGATTCACGTACCATCCCACATAACGTAGACCCTTGGGAGGACTACAATACAGACCCCGACCCACATAATGACCCGGATGTCTATTCATCTAAGCAGTCACCACCAGATGACAACAGTGGGTTCGCGCAACTAATCACCAGAGCTGCCCAATACCATGGAGTCCCCTTACACTCTGACCCCTTAGATGAAAATCTCTTGCTAGAAACCTTTGCACCCTCACAAAAAACAAGAAGCACCTTGCCATTGTTAAAAGGCTTGATAAAACATGCCCCAGAAGTTTTTAAGGACCCAGTCAGAGCCAGGGTTCTCAACCCCAGGGTGGATAAAAAATGCAAGGCAGCTCCCAGTGACCCAATTTATATTAAAAGTCAGATCCCCTTGCATTCCCTTGTGGTAACTAATGCATGCAAGTGGGCAAATTTACAGGGTATAGGCGACACCCCACCTCCTGATAAGGAATCCAAATTCATTGACGCATCAGGGAAACGTATCGCTTCACAGGCTGCAAACCATTGGCGCATCGCCAATGCCCAAGCTTTATTGGCCAGATACAACAGAGCCCACTATGACGAGCTTGAAAAGCTCATGGAACACCTTCCTGACCAGTACAAGCAAAAGGCTAACAACCTTATCCAAGAGGGCAAATTAATTACCAACACCTCAATAAAATGTGCGTTGGATGCGGCCGATACCGCATCTCGCGCAATTAATACTAGTGTCTTGTTGCGCAGACACGCCTGGCTCCGGATTTCCGGATTCAAGCAGGAGTTCAAACTGCTATTTTAAACCAGTCGTTTGATCAGGAACATCTTTTCGGGCTTACAGTGCCCTTCCCCTAGAGGCTCTTTTCGCCGCTCTTTCTACAGAGCCGGCTCAAAAACCACGGGTTCAGAACAGCCCTCTACCTCCTGCAAAAGCCCCACTCAACCATCCGCCAAAGGATGCTTTCGCGGAGGATACAGAGGCAACAATAATAAAGGAAGAGGTCGCGGCAACAACAACCGCACCTCCCCTACCACTAAACAGTGACTTTCCCCCCGATCATCCCACTCCTGTCGGGGGACGTCTTTCACAGTTCCTACCTGTCTGGAATTCCATCACAACAGACAAGTGGGTAAGACAAATTATCTAGTATGGTTATTGTCTGGAACTCACTTCTACCCCCCTAAACATTCCTCCCAAATAGCACCCGATGTCCTCAGAACATCTAACACTTCTCAAACAGGAGGTTCTATTTCTATTACAAAAGCACGCAATAGAACCAGTCCCCTTGCCTCATCAAGGCACAGGGGTTTACTCCCTCTACTTCCTAATTAAAAAAGGACGGCTCTCTCAGGCCCATATTGGACCTCAGGCCTCTAAACCTCTCAGTCATACCACTTTCACATGGTCACTCTACAACAGGTGCTTCCACTACTTCAACAGGACGACTTACTCTCCATTCTGGATCTAAAGGACGCCTACTTCCATATTCCCATTCACCTTTCTCACAGGAAATATCTCAGGTTTGTGATAGATGGTCAACACTACCAATTCAAAATCCTCCCGTTCGGCGTCACTACAGCACCCAGAGTCTTCACCAAATGCCTCGCAGTAGTTGCAGCCCACTTAAGGAGACAGCTCATTCATGTCTTACCTTTTATGGACGACTGACTCATAAAAGCCAAATCACACAGCAGCTGTGTACAACACAAACACAAGACAATTTAACTGCTTCACAGCTTGGGATTCACAATAAACCTCGCCAAATCCCATTTCCAACCGTCCAACATACAAAAATACCTAGGGGCTACAATAGACACTTCAATAGCTCTAGCATACCCCAATCCAATCAGGATAAGTGCCATACAGGCTGTAATCCAAAAATTTCAGCCTCAACACTCACTACCAGCGCAAGTGTTCATGCAGTTAACTGGGATGATGTCCTCCTGCATTCTCCTCATCCCTTATGCAAGACTCCAAATGCGTCCATTACAGGAATGTTTGGCGCGTCCGTGGAACCAGGCTCAAGGTTAGCTAACAGATCTGGTGTTGGTGGACGGCTGCACCCATTGCTCTCTGCAGTGGTGGAACACACAAAACCTTTCCAAAGGGCGGTCGTTCCGCGACCTGGTTCCACAGACTGTGCTAACAGCAGACGCGTCGCTCACCGGCTGGGGAGCTCCTCTGCAAACCCATACCATCCAGGGCATATGGACCCCCCCAACAAAGGCAATTCCACATAAACTACCTGGAATTGTTAGCAATCTTCCTAACGTTAATCTTTTCAACTCCACCTCCTAGGCAAAGCTGTCCTGGTCCGTACAGACAACATGACACCTATGTACTACATACAGAAACAGGGGGGGAAACGCACTCTCCATGGGCCATTCCGCAAAACCTATATCTGCTTGAAGAACACCTCCCAGGTGTAGACAATCCGATAGCAGATCTGCTCAGTCGTCAGACACAGCAGATCCACGAAAGGGAACTTCATCCTCAAGTTCTTCTTTCATTCTTTCGCATGTGGAGCCACCCAGATATAGACCTGTTCGAGACCCATCAAAACGCAACCCATCAAAATGCAACCCATTAAAACGCAACCCATTGTCCAAAGGCAATGCGCTATGGATGAACTGGTCAGGCAAATTTGCTTACACTTTTCCGCCTCTCCCACTCATTCCGTTAGTGGTTCAGAAACCGCATTCCCTCACAATAATCCTAGTTGCTCCAACAAAGGCCCGACAACCATGGCTCACAACCCTATTGGAACTATCAGTAGCTCCTCATCAAAACTCCGTCTCTCACCCAAGCTTCTCACTTAGAATCATGGAGAGATAAGACATCCAGATCCCAATCAACTCAACCTTGCGATCTGGCACCTGAGGTCATAGAGTTTGGGTACCTAAATCTTCTGCCAGACTGTATGAATATCATTAAAGAAGCTAGACTCCCTACCACCAGAGCATGCTATGCAGCAAAATGGAAACGATTTGCCATTTATTGCACAAACAACAAAATCAATCCACTAGATGCTTCTATTCAGAACATTATCTGCTACCTCTTGCATCTACAACAATGTAACCTAGCATATACATCTATTAGTCTGCATCTAGCGGCCATAGCAGCCTATCTCCAAAACAGACCACATTTGTCATTGTTTCGAGTGACCGTTATCAAAGCTTTTATGGAAGGACTTAAGAGAATAATCCCACAGAGAGTCCCGCCCTCTTCAGTGTGGAACCTAAATATGGTTCTTACCAGATTCATGGGTCCCCCTTTTGAACCTCTCCACAAATGCGAACTACAGTTCCTCTCTTGGAAGGTAGCTTTTTTGGTTCCTATCACATCTCTCAGGAGAGTTAGTGAACTCCAGGCATTAACCATAGTACACCCATTTTTACAAATCCATCATAACAAAGTGGTTTTTAGGACTAACTCTACATTTTTACCCAAAGTCGTATCTGCCTTCAATCTCAACCAATCTGTTGAACTCCCAGTGTTTTTCCCTCAACCAGACTCAGTGGCAGAACAAGCTCTTCACACGTTAGACGTTAAAAGAGCAATACTCTACTACATTGAAAGGACAAAATCCTTTAGAAAGACCAAACCACTCTTTGTGGCTTTCTCCCCACCTCATAAAGGCAATCCCATCTCAAAGGCAGGAATTGCAAGGTGGATTGTTAAATGCATCCAAATACGCTATATCTAAGCCAAACACGCACTAACCCTTCCCTCTAGAGCTCATTCAACACGCAAACTAGGGGCTTCTTTGGCATTCTTAGGGAACATTCCCCGAGATGACATCTGCAAAGCAGCAACTTGGGCTACACCACACACACCTTCACAAAACACTATTGTGTAGATGTGCAGGCAAAACAACAAGCTAGTGTGGGCCAGTCTGTATTAAGAACACTTTTTCAAACCACTGCCACAGATGCAGGTAGCCAACGCTAAGGAGGTAACTGCTGTATAGTCTATGCAAAAGTATACAATTTGCAGCTCATATTCCTCGAACCGAAAATGCTATTTGCCAGTATGCATCTTTTACTGGCATGTAGAGCTGCAGATTCGTATACGCCCACCCGCCTCCCCGGATACCTCTATCTGTTCCAGTACTATCTTACTTAGATACATTACACATGGACATCTCTTTCTACTTCTTACTACTCCATCGTAACCCTGTGTGGCAAAAACAGTCCAGGGATGGAGTCGATGCTCATGCGCACTATCTTCCTAGGGAGGAGTCCCCTACCTCGTGACTACAAAAACTTCTTCCAAGACCAAAACAAAGTGCAAGCATCCGAGCCCAACACCAGATGGCGATATATGCATAAGTATACGAATCTGCAGCTCTATGTGCCAAGAACAGATGCATACTGGTAAGTAGCATTTTCCTTTCTTTTTTTTTTCAGTTGTGAGTTAATTACACCTAACTAAGGATACAGTATCCTGACATAAGAGTTTTAAACACTATATAAATGCAAACCAAAACATGCACAAATATGCATCTTTGTATAGCTAGGAATATCTGCCTTCTACAGTGAACTAAAGTTCCAGCTCCAATTCCAGCAGTGGCATCTCCACTTTTCATCCTTCATGGACTAATACCATGGCAAAGACTACGGACCATTATGGTCCTGCAAAACTGTAAAATATCCTGTATTAATTACTACGCAGAACGCAATATATTCATAAAATGAAAAAAAACAGGTTTAGAAAATTAAGGCTGCATACTACAACACTTGCAAAAAAAAAAGTCGCAAAAGTACTAAAAGGAATCAGTTACATTACTGTTCAAAGTCCTCTCCAATTATCTCAACTGCTCCCGAATAATGGATAGAATGATGTCATGTGTTTGGAGTAGTGGTGGATATTCCGAACTAGATAAAGGGTTCTGTGTTTCTGTTCAAAAGTACCTTAATTGATGCACTTAGAAATTGTTACAATATATACTTATGTGCTATAGTGTGCACTTTTGTACCTTTAACTATGGTTTAAAGCTTTAAAATAAGTGACTTTCAGTGATTAAGGCCCATATTAAAATTGCACCAGTTAATTCTGTTATGTGTGTTAACTCCTGTTAAATCTGCAGGTTATGCCACATTGTTTTGAGCAAAACTAATAATTGGTGCTATTTATTGCACATGATAAATTCAGACTCCTGAGGTCTTAAATTTTGTCAAGTGAGGAGTCCTTTTCATCCAGGGTATTTTGTAATCAAAACGTAGGTCGAATTTGAATATCCATGTTTCCATATTTGTTTAGGAGCGGAAGTGAGCAATACTGCTTTTCCTGAACGGCCATAGCTTTTTGATGGTGTGTTTACTTTGTATGTGTTTAGTTTTGCAGCGTGAATCTTTCTGGATTCACTATGGTGTGCATTATTCCGCGGTCTAGTGGTTGGGTCCGGAATCGTAGTATTTTTGTATCTTTTTTCATTTTTTTTTTCGTGGCCCTGTTGGGCGTCGACGTCTCACCATTTGGTGTCCTCCCGTGATGTCGGCGTGCTTCCTCCGGAAGCTCCCACCTTTGGGCGCCATCTTCAGATTCTTTTTTCCGCCGTTGGGTCTGGATCGTCTCGAGGAGTTCCAGAATGTTTTGGAAAGAAGAGAAAATCAAGCAGAAAACGCCAAAAGTTGGAGTTTTTCATCGCACGACAGTAGCACAGAGCCGGTATGACGAAGAGGGTGAGACAGATTAAAAACTTCGACGTCCAATGGAGAATGCGTGCACAGGGGGCAACCTCTGCCTGCCAATCGACCACGAAAGCAAGGATTGCAACGCCTGCTCGGCATTTACCCCCAAGACCCTTAGAGTGAGAGAGAGACAGAGGAGTGCCAGTATTGTAAAAATGCACATTTCTTCTGTGAATAGAAATTCACTGATAGTATATTCTTTTGTGCAATTGTACATTTGATAGGCTCCAATATACTTTGTTAAACTGTTCATTGCTTATAATGAATCTGTATTCTCTTTTCCCAATGTACTTTCAATTGAACAAATGAACATTTGATTAGAATGAGATTGAACTGTAACAATTTACATTGTGTTGTGGTTGCTTTATTTTATAGTGTTCTACATTTGATAGGGCTCTGGTGAGCTTATTAGCGGATGGGTAACAAGCAAACCAAAGGTGTGCTTTGCTGGAAATTGTGGATTTATAGGGTGACCTGAATATAAAAAGAATTGCTGTCAGCCTGTGTACTCCTGGGCTGATGGTGTTATGATGCAGCAAATATCTAGCTGTCCTTAAGGTCGGAGTGAAGCGAAGATGAGTGAGAAATTATGCATACCACTGTTGTGCATGTTGGTGGGTTTATAGTCTGCGGCTGTCAAATAAAGGGATCCACCCTCGTGAAAAAATAGGGTACTGTTCTTCCAAACCAGTGTGTCTCCTAAAATGACGGAAAGCACACAGCTTTGTTAAAATACCCCTCACCCACCAAAAGAGCCCTTAGTGGCATGCTTTATCATCTGGGTCTTCCGGTCCCGCTGCAGGACAAGGCATGCGGTGACCTACAAATACGTGGGAGCACTGATTTTTACCACCACTATGTGTGGTGTAGGAGTGTGATTGGAAGGGTCAAGAGTGAGTGAAGGTGATGTATGATTAAAAAAATATTTGGCTCTACGGAAAAATAATTTAATGTTTCTTTGAGCTGATATTATTAAAAGTGGGGAATAAGATGTGTGCTTTCCATCTTTTTAGGAGACACACTTGTTTGGAAGAACACTACCCTATTTTTTCGCGATGGTGGATCCCTTTGTTTGACAGCTATTGACTACAGGAGGACGTATCCACCTCTCGTGCTCCTTCAAGCACTACCTTTACTCCCTTTTTGATTTTTGTGTTTATAGTGTGACCTTGGAGGAGACGTTTTGATGTGAGGCATGGTAAGCAGAGGCGTGCTCTTACCATCCTGCAGCAATATTGCAGATACACTTACACTTGCTGTGAAGCCAAGATGAGTGAGATATGCTAATATCTACTATCAGCATCAAGGTGACTGATTTAGCTCTTTTAAACTGTTAAGGTGTAGTGCTGCTTTGTAGTATGGATGTCACCTGTTACTTGATGGTTGCCACAAAGTTGTGTCTGCCAGTTAAGATAATCTTTTGATCTGAGAATGAAGGGTGCTGTGGGACTTACTTCTGAAATAGTACTCCAGTCATTCAGTTTTCATGACAAATTGGTCTGTAAGGGCCTCACACAGGGTGGTAGAGTATTCTCTGCAGGAGTGTACGCAGTGTTAAGGACTTATGAGAGGAACCCGTTTTCAAGCTTTTGGGCAAAGTACTGTGGTGCTGACAAAAATCCCACTACCTCTGTCGATAGGTAGAGTGCACGCACTCGCTCTCACACTCGCTCGCTCTCTCTCTCGCTATCTCTCTCGCTATCTCTCGGAAGGTAGAAGAGACATCGGCATAAATGGTCTGCTTCTTGGGTTCAACAAAGAGGTTGACAATCTAGGTAGTGAAATGTGATTCTTAGTCACAAAGAAATATATGTGTATGTATATTTTTTTATCTATCCAAATCCTTTAATCCATCATACTTCAAGCAAAGCAGGTACAGACTCCATTACAGTGTAAATAATTGCTTTATTTGTCTTCTATCTATATCCTTGGCTAAATGCCATCATCCATTTTATATATATATATATATATATATATATATATATCTCCTGCCAGTATAGACAGAGTTCTTAACAGCGTAGTCGTTCCGCATATTATTATCAGCTTCTCCCACTTGTCTCCGTTTATGATGGCAATTTACTTTTCTACTCGGAAACACCTGAATTGTGAAAACAAGAATATCAAATTACCAGGGAGAAGGACTCACGGTGACTGCTTCATGCTGCTAAAACTCACGTCCGTGTGTCCAGTGCAGCCAGACTCGACAAGCAGTAGTAAGGTCCCATGACACCACCGCTTCCTCGGCCAGTGCCATTTGCGGTGTCCAGCTCCATCGGAAGGGTAGTTTTGTATAGTTAATTTCCCATATTCAAGTGCATACCCAATAAGTGTTAAGAAAAGGGCATCTTCTATTTTTACAATTTTTTAACTTTAAAAGAAGCACCAATATGGCGCATGACAAGTCGAAGAAGGCAGCTAGACTGCCGAAACGCGTCCCTGTGGTGTTTGTGTGTGTGATGCAGCCTATGCAATAAACAGGAGAACACCCATGACTACGAGTGCCGGTTCCTTAATCATAGAAGGTTGGGGAAAATATTTTTCACATTTTCAGCGCTAGCGCCAATTCTTGTGCACCACCAGCGATCAGGCAGCACACCAGTTTACCGCAATTTGGATTTCGGAGATATATTTATATATATATAATATATAATATAATATATATATATATATATATCTGATGTGCAGCAATGACAGATTAATAACCACAACTAAGTAGTGAATATTGAATCTTTCTTACTTAACTCAATGGCGGATGCACTGTAATGTGCTCCACACTGTCAGTGAGCAAGGGACCCCCTCTGAAAGACGAATGAGGTCTGGGAGTAAGAGGGGAACTGAACCGACCAAAATGAATAAAAAAACACTCCCCAATGACCTATATTTCTTTTGCAAGAGATAGAATCTGGTATGGGTATCAATATGTCCAAAACATCAAATATTTATAACATTACAACAACATATTTAATTTTATGAAGTCATATTTATTATTTTTATTAACTTTATTTTTCCTTTTTTACCAGTGCATTAAATGCCATTTTTTTTAAATAGATAAACTTTTTTTTTTGCTTTTTCATAATAAGGTATGTACATGTAGACAATCATGCAAAGTTAAATACAATATTGTTGACCCCCAATTAAATAACAAATCTTCTTTTCAACTCATACATTCCTCTCAATCGTTCACACTCATACTAGACACTTATACACATCTGGATTTAAAGGGAAATGCAAGATGTAAACCATTTCCACCAAGATGAAAAAAACAATAAGGTCTGGACACAAGGTCGACACGTGTTTCAGTGAGTTAACACAAAACGTGAACCACCTTCTTCAGGACCTTGTCCAAATCTGGCACAGTGTCACACAGGCTAATAAACAGGGTGAACCGTTCGGATGTTCTATGATAACTGAGGTATCCGTGGTGTTTCTCGAATCTGCAGTTGTTAAGTTGTCACTTTCAGTAGTTATTTCTATATCGCTGTCTTCTGTCAGCTTACAGGCGGTGTGGAAAACTTCTGCTGGCTGTGAAGAGTTTTGGTTCAAAATCCTCCGCATGTAAGATGCTGTCAAATTCTTATACAAGCAGGATAGAATTACTGCAACCCTCCGTTACCTCTGTTTCTTAGGGCACTCTCGAACGCCACGTTAATCAATTAAAGCGGCCTTGCCGACTTGAAAGAGGTAGAATCAATTGTTCTGCCCTTAGAACTGCTTTAACTCCACTAGATGGCGTCCATGCGTCTCCGTTAGTTGCAGCGAGACAGGTTAATTCTCCCTGAAATAAATTTGTCTACATGTACATACATTATTTTTATCTATTCTGTTACCATGATCATGGTGTGGAACCCCGCAGTTCCAGGAGAGTCTAAGACTGTGTTAAAGGTAAGGAAGCACAGACAAAGTGCAATACGAAGGATTCTGCTAACATGAGGTAACAGAAAAAGATCTGTAGGAAATGGCAATCTTTTGTGGGGTGTACCCCCAAACATTTACGCAGTCTGATTTTGCGGACTGTCAAACTATTTGCCCTATACTCCTGCTAAATAGTGCCTGTGCTTCGTTTTTAAGCATGATAACATTGATATGCTCCTATCTGGCATTTTTAAATTGCCTACAAGTCCCTAGTACATGGTACACAGTGTACCCAGGGCCTGTTAGTTAAATGTCATAAGTGAACTGCTGCACCTATTGTACCATCCATTACTGTGACAATATAAAACATGGCTTCAGGCATACCAATTTTGTGTGACTAAAGCAGCTTTTAAGTTGTAATTTGACTTGTCAAAACAAACCCTATCAACAGGTCTACACTTAAAAAAAAAAATGACTGTCACTGCTAAGTTGGCCTCATTGCCCATAAGACAAGGTGCATGGTAATTAAAAGTAAGACATGTAGAAATGTAATGTTAAACATACCCCTTCCAGTAAAAAAAAGCCCCATAAGCTATTTTCACTGTAGCAAGACTGGTTTTTCCATAGAAAAATACTGGAATGTAATATTAAATATAATCGTTATTACGGGATAGGAAACAGATGGCAGTATTATTCTTAGACTCTTTGTAATATTTAGTAAAATACACAATTCACTGGTTTGAAGTGGTCACAGAGGAGAGGGTGCTTATGTTTCTGTCGACATCTCTGTTGGGGGGGGATATAGGCTCTACTCAAGGGAAGAAGGGTTTCACCATCTTGGATTTACACAAAGAGTAGCACTGTGGGATTGTTTGTTGTAGGACACAGAGGAAATGCTGCATAAGTGGGTAGGCTTACCATTGGAACGTTAATCCTATTGTTTATGGAGGGGCTAGGAGTCACCCCTACCACAGGCTAGTGTTGGACATAAATTTGGCACCCACAGTACTCTTCGCTAAACACTACTGGGAACCTGGAAAATCAAAAAAGGATTGAACCTGCTGTCTGAGAGCCGAGAAGAGGCCTCACAGTTTGGACCTGCTTTTCTTTATGTACCCAAGACAAATAAGAGAAGTCCAAAGGTTATACGGCTGATCTCCTATTCAAGCTACAGGGACACAACAAACTACAAGATGCAAGAGGTGTTGCCTTCAACTGCTCAGCTGACCAACTTCAACTTGACCTGCCCTGGACCCCGCTGGTTGTTCCAGCTGGAGTAAGTTTTGACCGCCAAGTGCTATTACTGAAATCATGGAACTTGTCAAAGTGTATTCCTCCTGTCGTTCCAAGAAACCTGGGACTTGAAAACTTTTTAACTCCAAAGACCTCGGGAGGACTGGGACAAACCTGCAGATCCAACTCAGGTGTGTTACCACTGGGCTGAAGATTCAGGTTTCCCTGCTCAGAACTTTTTCATAGCAGGAAATATGACTCCGAGCGACCTCACGGAGAAGGTATCTGGCTTCATGAATCCCTCTTCAGCTACAGCCTATTGCCCTACTCTGCTGGAGGAGTCTGCGCTTCAAAAAAGAGAGTAAATGTCGAAATCTTCACTGGGCCAAGGTGCCAAAACGATCTGTCTGGTGAGGAACCTTCTTTGGGCGTGAAATTTGAATTCCTCCCGCTCCGAGCTTCTCCGCCAAAAGTCAAAGGCTTCACCAGAACCTCGACCAACAACTAGGCAAACTCTTGGCTCCCACCTCGACCACAGCCTGCTGCCTTCACCGCTGAAGATATAGCACTTCCATTTCAGAGACTGAAGGTAAAACGTCTGACTGCGTCATACCTGGATTCTGTAGCCAACCCACGCTCATCACATTTGGCCTCAAACCTCACCTAAGTTCCGGTCCACCCTGACCATTTGACCACAGTTTGCACTTAGCACTTCATGCCGCTATTTTGATTTAAGGCTTTAAAAATTCATGTCCCTCGTTCCTCTAATTGGACTTTTTGTTTGTCTTTATCTTAAGCCAAATGAGATATCAAGGAAGCAGGAATGTGATGGTTTAGTGTGATTAAACTTAGTGTTTGAATGTCTGTGGAGGGTATTTTTGGTCTTTATTATTGTGAAACTGATACTGGTGTGCAGGTTAACATTGAAAGAGCTGAAGTGGTGGTCTCTTCAGATGACGGGAGGATTTAATTTCCAGTCACCATGTAGAGTCCTGGTGAGGAAATGATAACATCCAGAGTGTGGCCACCTGAGTGCGTTTTTGAAGAGACAATTGTGAAGAAGTTAAGAATCTTGGGTTTGACAGGGTTGTTGATGTTTGGGCGAGTTTTGATTGTTTAAACTAGATGCTCAAAGTTCCCCGGATGCAGAGGTTCTTGTGGGATTGAGTAGGGATGAGGAAAGGAGGAAGGAACCTTGTGGACAGAGAGTCTTCCCCAAGACATTGTTGTTGGCCTGTTGCAACATAAATAACTTGTATTTGTACAGCACACTTTCACCCCAACAGGGTATATTGGCACTGAATAACAGATGTTTATTGTTACCCAACTCAATGGTGCTCATTTTATCGACCTCAGATGGATGAAAGGCTGAGTGGACCCGCTGGGATTTGAACCTGTGACCATGAGGTTGAGCACAGGTCCCTGCAGTGGATGCATTAATCCACTGAGCCACCAGACCCGGTGATGGATGCAATACTTGAATTAATCTCCGCCATCCTAATCCATAATTTTTCGCTCACGATACCACCTAAGTTTGGACCCAGCCATATGGAAATCACCCTTGACGCTGCCACTCACTGGAACAGTCCAGCCCCAACTGCCAGGCCAGGTCCTCCCTGAACTGAAAAAGAAGCAACCTAGGACCAGTTTCGCCCTTATCATGGACTCATTAGCTATGTATAGTTTGATTCCAGTGTCGGTGTGCACAGGACCCACGTCTGGGCATACCAGTCATACCTAGGGTGGCAACTACAACGTGTTGGATGGGATGCTTGAATTAATCTCAGCCAGTGGCAATCGCTTGGGCTGCATCCCAATCCATCACTTTTCACCCACCGTGCCCCAGTCATATGCAAATCACCCTTGACCCTGCTCCTCATGGGAATAATCCAGCCCAGTCAGGCCAGGTCCTACCTGAACCGAAACACAAGCAACCAGAACTAATTTCACCCTTCGCCAAGACGTTGTTGTCCCGGGCACAGCATCTCGCTGTTCATAGGCATCTTGCCAAAAGGCAGACCTCTCATAATAGTTATGTTTAGCTAAAGAGGTATTGGGAGGAATAGTGTGAGCGAGAGGCTGGCTTCCCTGAGGACAGAGGCTAATAGGGTTAGAAATGTATCTATTGTTTTAAGGGGGTGAGGGTTGAAAGGTTGGGCTCGCAGGAGAGGAAATGCTTGAAGTGGACATTACTCAGTGTAGGTATTTTCCCTGTCTTTGAGTAATTGCTTCTTTTTTGCGATAAGCCATAGCTATACCTCTGAAGAAATGAGGATGAGATTATATTTGTATGCACTATTGCTTAATATTTTCATGAAAGGTATTGCTACCTAACAATTTGATCGCACTAGTATTTTAAGGGTGTGTTCCAAGTGCATCAGCACTATCGACAGAGTACATGCCTTCATTTCAAATGAGGAAATTCTTTTGCCTCTGCACCTGTGCCATAATATAGATGCGGGCGCATAGTAAGCGGTCAAGAGGCGCACAGTCCGTGCGCCCCCTGATGACATCCCTATGGAGGGTGGAGAGGGTGCCCTATGTACCCCCAGACACCCACTTGCATATACTGGGGACCTCCAGCTGTTGTTTTTGGGGGCTTCTTCAGAAAAAGATGTTTGTAACTTGAGTTTTTATTTTAATGGATAGACACAGCTGTAGCTATCACACAGGAGAAGTACCATGAAATGATTGAACGACTCTCCAACCAAATGCACTTTACATTAACACTGAACACTCCGCAAGGAGACGTGAGTCCCCTGAGAAGATGTAACATGCTGGGCCCTATTTGTGATGTCTGGAGTGTCTTCTGCTACCTATCACTATAAATAGCAAATTAAATTATCGCATCCAGTTAAATGCAGAAAACGTGCACAAATTGAATATGCAGTCTTCAAACAGTCTCCGGTCATTCCACTGTAGCACTTTGAGCTGCCTTGCAGACATACAGGCCAAGTGGGATTTAGTGTTGCCACAAAAGAAATATGCAATTTCGTATTTTAGCATTACACATTCTTTGCTATCCATCTGCTGGGCGCAGAAATGCTTGCTAATGTGAACTCTTAGTAAAAGATGGTGGAGAAGCAGTAATCCCAGTGTGGCCGGTGGAGGGTAATACTGAAGAGTGTTAATACATGCAGTACATGACACGCTGTACCAGCCTAGAAAAATTGGTGAAGCACTGTTTGTGCCACCTTTTAGAGACCCAAGTAAACTAATGAAAGCAGGCCTGCTATTGCAGACTGTAGGAGCAGCTCAAACTACTCGAAATTTTCCCTCGTCATGTGCTGCAAAGTCAGTGCACCATTTGTAATATTTGCCAGTCACCCCTGAGGAAGGACTCCTGAACCCAGGAGGCAGGGTTCATTTTACTAAAGGTGAGGATGAATCAGACCAAGCTCATGTTTCCACATAATGGCCTTTACCTTGAAGTGCTACTAAAAGTGATAAACGGTCCATAGAATAACATGGGCTGCCACCTGGACAAACTTGAGGTTGTCAGCTACATTAGAGTGCTGCTAAAACATGTCATATTTTGTATCAAACAACGTGCTTCATCACCCCTGACACAGATCTCATGTTGAGAACGATGTGGCATGCACCCAGGTGGCCACCTTAGAGGTTGCCCACCGGTTGCCCCAGCATTTCATGTGCTATGGCTGCAGCCAAGAAAGGAATCTGACACCCTGCCAGGAGGTGTGAACTCTCCCTGGAGTCCGAAACAATGGCCTGGACGGAAAGGTAGTCACACCTCCCTCACAGGATGGCTAGTGAAGTGGTACATCAATGTGGTGAGCTTCAAAGTCTTCATCGCCTTTGTTATGCAACCAGGCTGCCTTGCATAGGAGAAAACCTTCTTCCCCCAGGCACATTTGCACCTGGGCAGGTGGGAAAATTAGGTATTCAGGAGGTGTACACCCCCAGAAATCTAGCCACACCTCTAGGGTAGGCTATCTGGTCTGTACAGCTAAGTGTTCTGCCATGTTTTAAAAGTGGCAGAATAGAGGGTTCTGGGTTGAAAAGATGACAAACACCTCAAATGTGGTCCCCTCAGAGGTGGATTAGCTGCTGGGGCTTGTAGCTCATTGGACGCTTGCACCCACAGCCCTTTGCCCCTGATTCTAGGATTTAAGAGCTACCCCTGTCACCAGAACCTAATTTCTGATCTGACTTGCAACAAAGGACACAAGAAGAGACCCGAGTCTACCACAACAGGAGCTGCACTAACCAAAGGTGTGATACTCTGCACCTGTGGCAACTTTTGTGGAACTGCATGGCTGTGACTCGTCCTGGACACTGCAGGTAAAAACAAGGTACCAGAACCAAGAATTGGTGGCCATCGGGCCCTCTGAGGGTTCGTCCAAAAGTGGAAAGTCCAGTGCACTGTGGGAAACCTAGTCCTGACCTTGGCATGTTTCAAATGGCTACCGTTTTTCCGCAGACACTAAAATAACTTAATGCTTACCATACTGCTGCCAAGGCTTGTTGGTTGCCAGTCTGGCAACCACCACCGTTACTCAACGCTGCACCTGGAGGGAACCCTGCAAAACCTTTATTGACGGCAGCATTGGCTTTGTTGACTTTTTGAGCCCAGTTCCCCACCAGCACAGTGTAAGCAGTAACACCAGCTCTCCTGCGGCTCCCTTTTCAGCACCAAGGAAAGTCAGGACAATTCTGCACCCGGGCTTCTCGAGCTAGGTAAAATCGGACTGTCGTGACTTGGTCCTGGGATACACCTCACCTTTACACTCCTTGGGTTCCACACAACTCGACCTGCAAGCGACCGATCAGTACTAGTGCTTTTACGCGTTGACTGCAATTATAACGTTTTGCATTACTGATTTCATTTTGCTTCCAAAATCCTTATCTCTGGTTATAGTTATCCGATTGAGTTTGTTTTTATGTCTAAATTTATATTTTAAAAAATCTGCTTTATTTTTATAAATAGTCGTGTCATGTACTTATCGTCCGTCCACTTTGGTACTCTGAAATGCTTAACACATGTTCCTCTAGTAGAGCCTGACTGCTTTTTGCCACCCTACCAGGACTGAGCTAAGGATTTGATTATGAATCCAAGGACCATCTTTAGGGTATTGTATTGCACGATGAAGCCAAACCAGCATTATCACATAATACTCCACCTTCCTACACCCAGGATAGCAACACATTTAGTAATGGGGAAAAATAGGTGGTCAAAACATTATTTCTACAAATGACTTCACCCTAGTAGTGAAACGGATGCCATGTGCATCAGCTCTATATTCGAACTAATTTCCTGTGGCATGCATATCTGAGTTAAGGCTCTAGAGCAGCCTGTTGCCGTAGGACCCATGGGCTCCCAAGACGAAAACTGGGGCTCGTAATTTTTTTGTACAGGAGCCAGTAGAGCTTCAAGCTCAACTCCTTGCTCCCTTTATGGCTTGTGTGTAGTAGATCTTTTGAAGAACACCTGAAAAAAATAATAAAATATTTGATTTATGAGAGTTTTCTCTGAACTGCTTCCTTGTGACTGCCCGAGAAATTAACAGGACACACTTACATTGAATAGGTGGTCTCCAAGTGTGACCTGTGTGTTAATTCCCTCAGTTTTAGGCCAAAAAAGGCGGGAATATTAGGGATTCCGTATTAAATAAATTATTTTTGCAGTAACATTCTACTAGTATTTAATTTATTGCCCCGTCTAGCAAACTATTTTACATTTGGTGAATATTGTGCGGTCTAGTTGTGAATTAATAATTGTATCAATTGCAAGAAAAGGAAGTACCAGCTGCTTGTTTTCTCTCACTTAAAATAACAGTCCATTACCTTTAAAAAAAAAAAAAAAAAAATGTGTAGACTGAGTGGAAGGTAGGTAGGACTAGTCAATGACATGTAAGGTAGAACTGAAAATGTGACTGATTCTACCTAGCCACTGGCAGTTCCCTGTACAAGTCCAATTCTGTAATCTTGTGTTTACCTTCCAAAGATATTGGAATGAGATGGGGTATAAAGCCTACCTTTATGGTGGCTCTGTAGCAGTCACTTTTGCAGCAAAAAACATCACACAACTCTAATAATGTTGAATTTACATTAAAGGTGAAAAAGGGCGCAAGGGAGGAGAATTTACTAAAAGTGTAATTCTTTAAACCTTGTATTTTTGTTTAAATTGTGTCCTTATTTCGCCTACAACTCTCCATATAGTTGAACGTGACAATGTGGTGGGACATTGAGAGTTGTCTTTGCGTGGTCATGGAGATAAGTGTTGATAAACGTAGGACAAGAGTGTTTGGAGAGAGACAACTTACAGAGAAAGTATGGATGTGGGCAAGCATATCCTTAGGTGGTGACAGATGATAGGGTAGGATAGAGGTTAGGGAGAGAACTGATCTGTAACTTCAAATAAGGAAAGGATCAAAGCGGGTGCTGAGAGTGAAGGGGATTAGTCAGTGAGTTATAGACATAACATTTTACCCGGGTAAACTGAAAATAAATGCAGCAAAAATTAGGACAAACTCACATAAGATGCCTATGTGCAATTATTTTCTAATTTATACTCACCTGACATTGGTGGCTCTAGAAAATATGTATTGGCGCCTAGATTATTTGCTTTGGTATTATTAGCTCTTGTGGCAAATATTTTCCTGGAGTCCATCCTTAATTGAAATGTATGCTGTTTGTATTTTACACTTTTCATATTTGATATTTTTATTAGTGTCTTAATATTGATTCAGAAAGCAGCCAAAGAATATTGTACCATTTTGAAAACAAAACAAATAGAAAAAGAATAGTGTTTGTCCATATTAACATGAAGTAGTATTTGACTTTTGCTTCTAGCACCATAATATAAGGAACAAACTAAACACTCCTGACATATAGTTTGACATCTAGTGAAGAGATGGAACAAGGACTTTAAGAAACCTAACAAAATGATATGTCTGATACAAGACGACTTCATGAATGCGTGATATGCTGAGGAGTAGAAACGGGTCCAGCCAAGTCAGGACATCTCTCCTGTAAGACCTACAATCCAATTGCACCACAAGAACTTTAAGTGTCACTTCCAAATCACTTTATGCCCTACTCCCTTTTTTCCTCCTGAGCCCTTTCCCAAAGCGAGATGCTGGTTCTAAAGGTGGAAACACTGAATTTTTGCTCCAAGCGTAACTCATAATTGCTGAAGATCACAACTGTTCTATTCTCAAATCTAGTAGGCCCTTTCTCTATTCCTGCATATTCTTGCTCCTCTGTGTCATATTAAGAACTAGTTCAGGGAAGTTTATGTCCCTATGACCTCGATCATAATTTTTTTTGTTGCCTCTTGCTGTCTTCAAAGTTGGTTCCCGTTTCCCTTCTGCCTGTAGTTAAGCTGAAGTGGCTCCCAAACCATCATCCCCCTCACCCTAACCGGACAGTTTCACCCCCTTCCTAAGTTTCGTGGATTGCGCATCAGTTTCTGGATTCACCCCCAAAGAAAGAAAGCCCTTGATAATCTCTTTAAGACTTAAAACCTCATCCTTCTCTTTGGCGCTAAACGTGTTGGGCCTCATGAAACATTTTATTTCATTTATTTTTCTTCTATCCCTAATTAACCTCAGCTGCCGATACCAAAATCTCTTAGGTCCTCCCATGGATCTTGTTCTGTGCTGAAAGGGACCGGAGTGCTTAGGGGATGAACAATTATCATCTGAGGACCTGTAGGAGTAAGATCTTTATCATTCAACATTAAGAGTGAGCTGCCAAGTAAATCCACCTCTAGTTTAATTAACCACCAACTCAATTTGAACTTGGCCACAAACAAATTATGAGATCGACTCAGCAGAGTAAATTTATCTTAAATATCTTAAATTGTATTTTCTATTAAGATTCAAATAATTAGCACATAACATGGGCTTAAAATAGATCAGATTTAATAAGCATTTGCAAGCTCTGCAAGATCCAGATATGAGGGAACTAATCTTCAGCCGTAGGAAATGTTATCCTTAGGAAAATGAATTCGTAGGGAAATCAGTTGTCTCACATACCAACCCTATTAGGAAAGTTCAGTGAGTGTCCAGTTCATATATTACGGACAGAATAGTCTGCCTCTGTCTGCACTGCAGCGTCAATACCACAGTTGCTCTTACGCGAACCCCTTCAGCCGAAAAGGTTCCACTACGCTAGCATACCAGCCAGCAGCAAATCGCAGTAATTCGTCATAGTTTGCGTTGTTTCTGGAAGTCCCAAAAAGTCTCTGTACTGCAAGATGGGTAGAAGGGGAAAAACCCCTTAGTTCAAAATGTAGGCAATTCTACTCCATCAATTGCAGGTTTACACCCCTTGACATCACCAAATTTGTCGGACTACTCTGCCCCATTGGTTGCTCACTATAGGATGAGATTATGTAGCATGTAATAAATATACAGACCCGGAAGAATTAAGTAATCCATTACTGACCATTTCCTTAGAGCCACTGTAGTTTAGTCATTTGGTTATTTTTTTTTTGCATTTAGAAAGTAGGCGATTCAATGCTCTCATCTCTTGTCAGTCCATTCTCAAGCGTTTGCTCTAGTTTGTAACACTTTTGTTACAAGTCTAGTCAAGCAATCTAAAATCGTCAAAGAAGGCAAGTGAGTGTTAAAACATGTTGCAACTTTACGGAAAGTTCCCGTAGGCTTCAGACTATTCAATACATAAGTTCATACTAGGAGAGGAAGCAAAGTTTGAGGCCTTCATGAAATACAGCTCATGCACGATTAAATTATGCTAAAATATGAATCTTGCATTACACAGAATAGTGCATTAATTTCTTCAAATAAACATATTAATATCACTTTATTAAGAATTGCAATTAGTTGATGTAACTATAAGGTACCCATAATTTGTTTTAGTATTCACCATCATTTCACATATAATTTAATCCCCTTTGCACTTAAGATGTTATTACAGCATACAAGGTTTAAAGGTGCATCAATGATAAACTTTTACGAAAGGCAATCATCATAACATAACCTCGTGTAGCATCTACTTTTCTTGTCAATGCCAGTACTCCCATATATACATTCTAATAGTGTTATCCGTAACACATGAAGTATTTTATTATCACATAGAAGTATTCTGTATTATCGTTTATCATTTTACCTAAGCATAAGTACACATGCAGCTTAAATGTCCATTTTAACAGCTACTTATTGACTGTTGTGTTATCAGAAAACTACTGTGAGAAGTTGGCCTGATGTATGATGTCACTAGTTCTAGTGTACACCTTATATCAGTCCAAACAACCCTTATGGTGATTGGTTGTAAAGTCAACCTTATAGACCAGCTATCCTAGTGGTAGCATGGACAAGAGCAGTCTTAGGCTAAACTCTGAATGGCATGTGAAGCCAGCTGTGATACCATATATAATCCCTTGAATACCAAATGAAAGGACACCACAACAGATATATATCAAAATAAAGTGTATTTATTCTAGACAACCCTCAGCACTCTTTATGAGATTAGAGGTAAGTACAACACAGTCTTATTTAAGCATACATTAAGTCACACAGGTAAGTAATACAGTTAGGCCCTAGGGGCCACGCAAACCATATACTAAGTAAGTGGTATAAGGACCACTGTCACGGGAATAGGATAGGCCTAGGCCTAGGGAATCGCTGGGGCTACACTATACTACCAAAGGTTAGGAAGTGGGAGGCCCACAGGATTCAGGTGCAGAGTGGAAACACTCACGCGTAATGCGTATAATCGATAGAAATAGTACAGTTTTGAATTAAATAGATTTAGGACACTTCCGGAGTAGCTAGGAAGTCGAGACTGGAAAACTAGACACTAGGATAGTCACTACCCTGATGAGCACCGGAGTACCCAAGTTACCTAGCCCACAGGCTGCGGGTGCATAGGTGTGAAGTTGCGTCGGGTTTCGTCGTCGACTCCTATGGATGCCTGAAGAAAGATGCTGACAGGCAGTCAGTGAAGAGTGTCCGGTGGATCCCAAGGCTGGGATCAGGAAGAAAGGATACCTGCAAGCAGAGGGGACAGAGTCAAGGTCACTAGCCAGTGACCACGTGGAACCAGGAAGGAACCAGGCGATGTCGTTAAGATTGCAGGTGAAGGGGAAGCTTGTCGCTGCAGCCACGAGGACCAGGGAACGTCGAGGACGACCAGGACCAGGAGGCGAGCTGTCCCACGAAGGCTCTTGCTGTCGGCGGCGTCGAAGTTGGACTAGGACTCACCAAGCCTTGGCAAGCGGAACCCTCGAAGAACGGAGGACTTGCTTCTGGTGCAGACCAGGAAGGTCTGGGGTGCTTCTCTTTTTCAAAGAAGCGGGAGCCAGTCTGGAGGAGCCAAACCAGCGCTGAAGATTTCAGGGTGCGTCGTCTCAAAGGCCACTAGCCAGCGGGCAAGCAACCGGACAGACGCGGCAAGCAGGAAAATGCAGAAGGGCCCCACGCAGGACTCGTGGAGTGTGGGGGGCTGATCTTTGGTGCAGATGGTGCTTGGGGCTTCTCAATCCCCGGTGCACAACTTCGAGGGTGCCTCAGAAGCTGCGCTTGAAGATACTAGCCACTTTTCCCAGGTAGCCGGTCCCACGTCTCTCGTCGCCTCCACGGATCTCAGCGCGGCTGTGGATGTGGATCAGGGTCGGAGAAGTCTGGAAGTCAAGGCTCTGGTCAGGCTCTGCAGTCGGTCCCTCGTAGAAGTTTAGCAAAGCAAAGGGTAGTCTCTTGATGGTGCCTGTTTGCACAGGGTAGCCACTCCTTGGCCACAAGGGAGATTCTTCAGTCTTCTTCTTTCGTCGAATGTCGAAGGTCCAGAGTTTCTGTTCAAGTTGCAGGTTCAGGATAATCTAATCTCCTGGGGCCCAGCTACCACTCTTATACTAATCTGGGGGGCTGGGTTACCTGCTAGGTCACGCCTTATGGGTGGGACCTGGGAGGGGGGTGGTTACACCCCCTTCCCTTTGTCCAGTTTCACGCCAGGACTGGGGCTGGAGTGCCCCAGCACCGGTTTGAACTGGACTATGCATGGGACACCTTGTGTGCCCCAGGCATGTCTCATTCCTTTCAGCCCTCCCTGCCCCAATACACTAAAGTCTGTCTGGGGAGGTGCTAGCACCTCCCCAAGCAGGAAACCTATTGTCCAAGCCTCCCTTGCCGGGATCACTCCCAGCAGCAGGAGGTCAGACTCGTGTCTGTGGCAGCAGCATCCATTTTGTGATGCTGAGGCTTTGGTTAGAGTTAAACAGCAAAGTAGGATTTTAACATGTCTCTCCCTCTAGAAGGGGGGAATAATATCCTCATCACCAGAAATGGTATGGGGGTATTATTCGAAAGTGTTAGACACCTTACACGACATGTTTTGATAAAGCCAAACCATAGATAGTTACCATAACCGTTTAAGATTATAAGGCACTTTAAGAGTATATGGTAGGCTATATCATAGAACAGCTATAAAGACATGGTTCCAAAAGCTGCAGACGGGCTCAGCTCATGCTAGAGCACCATCTCACATGTTACCAAGCACTCTGCCTCCAGGATTGTTAAGGCCTGCCATAGGAGTGGCTGATTGGTACACATGTGTCTATTTTAAGGGTAGGTATAGGAATACTACACCTAAGCAAGGGGTGATTATACGACCTTGCCCCAGCTGAGTGATCAGCCAGTTGTGTCTGATTGGAAGGCCAGACCAGGGGTGGCATAATACATGCTGCAGCCCCTGGGAGGCCTAGGGTACACCTATGCCCTGGGTACCTAGGGTACACTGTACAGGGTCCAATAAGGTGATCCTTACCAATTGGTTATGTACCTAGGGTACATGGAGTCCATTTTAAAGAGAGAGCAGACAGCCTGATACCCTGAATGGCAGGATCTCAGGCCAACTAAGTCGAAAAACCAGCTAGACACTAGGCAAAAAGTTGGGGGTAACCATAGTCAGATATCCATCTTCCTACAACTACTTCTAACATTGTGCATACTGTGCATGCTTTTACGATGCAGTATCCAAATCAGAACTTCATTGCATGTAGTTTTTTAGAAAACTGAAGCCTAATTCAGTTTGTCGTTTTAATGTAAAATTGTTTCATAAACCATTTCCATGTACAATTGTCAAATAGATGAAAGGTAATGTCTCTGCTCTATCGCTCCACTGGCCAGTGATTATGAAGTAATGTCAGACGTTCAAGTATTTTAATGTTTTCCTCGAGTCTGACAAGTTACTGTACAGCATATTAACTCAAAGTTCTGGGTAGTGTCATCTTCCAGCAAGCAGATAGCACTTTCTTTTTGTCACCTTTGCTTTTAATGGCTGCACCCTTGTTCTCCATTTTGAATTCTCAAAATATCGATTTTTCCATATTATTGATCTTGGCAATCATTTTTCTCATAAATGGCATAAATCTGCCATAATCTCTTCCCCGTTTTTATTCTCTCAAAGTAACATACCTGGGACAATGGGCATTTCTGACATAACTGTTTTGGGGGACAAATGACTTGGGGAGTTTTGAGATGATTGTCAAGCCCTTCGAGGGTTACTCTTTTTGAGGTTTCTCATTTGTTAGTCAGACAGTAAATCTAATCCGAAATGGGATCATATATTATCGCCAGTAGGGTTGGAGAAGGGAGGGTTGACAGTGTGGTATTTCTCAGATGCTGTTTCACACTGCGGCTTGCCAACCTCTGCCCCATCCACAACATTTGGCATCCTGCTCTCTAATGCAGTCCCATCTTAGGAACTGGAGGCAAGAGATTTCTACTTTGCATGGATAAGATGCGTGTTTCCCAGCTGAGTCGCATGCGGGCTCTGGAGGTGAACCACTGTAGCTGGCATTTCAGCAGGGGTTCTACATGAATGCTTTCTGTGTACTGATGTAGATGGACACCTCCATCTTGAGCAGGGCTACATTCTGCATTGTTAAGAGTGGCGCACTACAGCTTCTCGCAAGAAGCTTATAGGGTAAACAGGTTTTCTAATATCTCTTTACCTGTCATGCCTTATCTGGATGCAGGGGAGACGTGGGCAGGAGCTGGTTGTAAATGGAGCTCCGATATCGGCAGCCATCTTGCAGCTCCTTTGATTACACTGGTCTTGCTGTATTTCACTGTGTAATTAGATAGTTGGTTTTTCTTCAGACTTAATTTGAAATTGCACCTAATTGTTTGTGATTTGAATGCCCCTAGAAAACTAAAGATGTGAAGGTTTTCATTTTTTTGTTCGTTTTTTAGTCAATCCGAACCCAAACATAAGAGCTGGATGACATTTCCTTATGTCAGTATGACACCTCTTTTGCATGATAGGCATATATGTTGGTGAAGCTTAATTCTACAAGGTCGCTGAGACATACTGAGAAGCAGTCCCCCATCACTCAAATGAGAAGTGTCAGTATGAAGCTGCAAGGTCGCAACACGCAGTAATGCAGCAGAGGCACGTCTGGCCTAAAGGAGCTGGGAAACACTGGTTAGAACTTGCTGTCATCATGTAGAAGAGATGTGGCTGAGTGTCACTGCGTTCACTTCACCCACAACTGAAGTTCTGATGCAGCTTCGCCAGTGCCACCAGAAGAGCTGTGGCTGGTTCTTCCTATTAACAAGTACCAGGCCCTTACTCATAGACGCCAGTGTGTCTGCAATCCTTGTGTGTGCCTCCACGGACCTCGCAGCAACACCGCCATTTAAAAAAAAAAAAATCTTTATAAGTTTCACAACAATAAAATGTACATTACAAGACTGTTCTGCTCGAGACAAGTTATACAATTGTGGTCCATGCCCGTACATAATTAATGACTAACAAAATAACTGTGTCTACTTGAGTCCTGGTCCAGTTGGGAGAGAGCCTACCTTCATCTTATGAACAAAGATAGTACTTGGTAGTGGGAATGTCTATTCACTTCCCCCTACCATGCTTACGGCTGGGGAATCTAGTCCACTCTGTGAGTTTTTGGACGTCTGTGCAAGCAAGTAAGATCGAAAAGGCTGCCATATATCCAGTGGTCTGGGTGTTGGGGGTTGCAGCTGGGCATACAGATCGCTGTCTATGATGCAGTAGGTCATGCTGAGTAGCCAGCTCTTCGGCGTTGGTGAGTGTTGAACATCCCCCTCCCCCCCCCCTGTAATGTGACCTCTTAGCCAATAATAAGCAACACCGCCGTTTAAACGAAAGTGGATTGGATTAGCCCACTCACTCTACAGATAGATCACATTTACATTGAACTCCGGCTTTTAATACAGAAACAACCTCATGGACATAAGTTCAAAAGGGTGTTATTGTATGGTTCTCCAAAACAACTTTGGAAGGGAACATTAGAACCCTGTGTTCAGTTTTGTTGATCTTCTGGCACATCCCTGCCTTAAGCAAACATTTCTTAATGTAGCACGTCAGGCATAGTCCAGTTACAGTGCCCGGGCTCTCGAGTTCTTAAGGTGGCAGAAGTTGAGCTGCAGGCGTCAAAGGAGAGTCATCAATTGCTCTGAGCTCAGGGCTTGTCATGTGATCGAACTCTACTTTTTTTGCCTTCTTAAAAGGTGAAAAGTTATGTTCTGCGTTAAAACGACCCTGTTTCACAACAAAGTGAAGAGGATAAAAATGGTTGTGTGAGGGTTCTATTTGCAGTGTTAACACAGGAAGTCACTTTTCTTCTTCATCTGGAAGTTGTAGTGTTCTAGTTTCGGGTCTTCAGTAAGTCTATAGCTCCGTCTTATAGATATTAACATCTTTACTAGAACACTGGAATTGTGAGGGCTCCACTGAAGACAGTGGTGTGGCTCAGGGCCAATCACGACTGGTACAGAATTTCTGCTCTAACATTACAATGTTTTCTCTTTGTTTATCCCTTTTTGATTTAAACAAATCTACCCTCGGTTAGTAGAATTTGTTAGTCTTACTGCTCTTCTGCATCGGGGTATACCGGGTGTTGAAGGCCCTCTCCCTCTTTATAGGTCTTCGTCAGTGGCTCGGGCCTATAACTCTGGTTTAAGGCCTTTAACTACTGGATTAGCCTGAGGCAGAAGGGCTGTAAGGACATATTAGTTATCTCTTGGGAACAGATCGATAGTAACGGGTTTGTTTAGGTATTGATCTTCCACCAGCAATAAACATCTTAGTCTCATACATCTATGGTGATCCAGGCAATATCGACATGCATTTAGACATAGCACAGCCTACACAGACAACACCTTAAGACAGTTGACTTTTTTCATCTTTCTAGCAAACCCAGTTTCATTGAAAACGCTCCCTTTCTTTGTGGAACAAGTTTAATTTCCATCCTTCTACCTAGACTGGTAAACCACCACAATGTTGACCTTTGCACTATATCACCCCTTTATTACAGAAACCTATCCAGTTTTTTTGTTTACGGGGTGGTGACGGTTAACTGCCTCAGTCGGTCCCTTGACAGAACATCTATGTCTACAGCAGTGATGGATTTACATATAGTATTCAAACGTAGCACATTCCTAATTGACAGAAGGTATCTCACCTTTTCTCTGCAGATAGAATTGTGTTTTGTGTACAAAGTATCAGTTCTTATATTGTGATCTCACAAGCAGTTTCCAGAGAAAAAGAAACACATTTTTTTCATGGTTTTCTAATTTTCTGTGGCAGATCAGTGAAATAGGCCACAAAAGGTTTTGCAAGTCCGTCCCTTCAAGACGTTTCTACATCAAACCGGTCTATTTTGAACACCTGGAAGTATCCTACAAACCTCTCAAACAAGTACGTTATCTATACCTTTTCTACTGGAGTATTTAAATGCGAAATTCTCTGGTAGAAAAGGTACAAATAGCGTTGTTCTTGTTTATAAGTGTTGTATGATACTTCCATGTATTCAAAATGGACAGATTTGCTGTAGAAAATTCAAGGTGAAGGTATATGCTTGGAAAACAATTTTGTGGTTTATTATTCTTTTCGTTTTTTTCATAAAATATTTCTATAGTTTTCTGAAAACTAGCAGCACTATCTTAATAGAACATGCCATGGTAGGATGCTTATGTTAAAATACTCACCCTAAAGCTTGGAACTTTACCTTGGCCTCTGCTCCTTCATCCCCTTCCAGTTCCGACTACACATCCCAAATCTTGTGGTATTTACGTGGGCAGCTAGGGACTTTATATACTGTTCATTCAGCTGTAGCACAAATATCCATCTCACATCTCCATTCATAAAGTTCAGAGGTATCGGAGGTGACCCAGTGTCTGACAATTGCTAGTTTTCCAATCAATAGGCCCATTGCTACAAAACGATGGGTCCCGGTAGTGTACGCTCCCTCCTGCTCAGTGCACCAAATAGCATATGTTAGGGGCAGGGGATAGGGAGTAGCCTACAACCTCACAAGTTAGCGTAGACAGCCGACTAGTAGCAGGCAACCTCGGGGCACCTTCATATTGTATGGAAAAAAAATTGCTTGTTCATTGCAGCGTGGACAGGAAGAGTCTTTTTGTTTACCTATATGCCAAAACTTAGTGGGATCCTAATAAATTAAATGGAAGTACTTAAACTGCAACAATCTCAGTTGGTCGAAAATGGCCAGAGCTCTGGCCTCCATCTTAGTTTCATCCTAATTGTTAGCCTATAGTGGACTAACATCTGTTTGCCTTCAACTGTAAGAAAGGGTGTGGGTAGAGAATTACTAATGATCTATAGGTACGTGATCTACCTTTCACTGTGGTTCCATGACAATTTTAGGTTCAAACGGACTGAACTCTGGGAGCGTATGCACTCGATGATATGGCTAAATGGCTCGCAGGAGTTAGATGCAACCAAAGAAATTGGTTGTAACGTATATGTAAGGTGTTTTCTACAGTTACAATGTCCTTCCTCCCAGACGTCCTTGACCCTCAGGATGCCTCTTAAGGTCCAAAGACCTGAGGCAGCCATGTACCCTGCCACAGGTAGGTTTTTCTCGAAATATTCATGAACCTCCAATATGTTTTAAGGATTTGTGCCAGCATGCAGGAGTTTATCATTCTTCAGTGTTATATTGGTAGTGAAGCTTATGGATCCAGAGGGGGCAGAGGGCAACTGTGTGTATGTTTGGGAAACGGTAGAAGCACCAGGTATGTTCGGGGTGGGGAGAGTGTGTGCATGTTTTGGGGAATGGAAAAGTGTGTGTGTGGTGGTGTGTATGTGTGTGGTAGATGTGTATATTTTTGGTGGTAGAGGTTTGTGTGCGTGTATATACACACACACTGGAAACACCAAAGGTTACAGAGAGGTTATAGTTAGGCTCAGGTTTCAATCGTACAAAACCAGTAAAATTCAGCAGTTGTAGTTAGTTGAGCTAACTATAACTTAGGCCCCTGAAATGCACTACTTATGATCTCACATTACATCACATGAAATGGTCAGTGGCACTAATGACATCAACCACAGAACCACTTTCACACCAATACAACCCCTCATACATCCACCCACACACCCACACACCCTCTCAACCACTCATACCCATTCACTGACCCATACATCCACCCACACACTCACTCGTCCATGGAACTACTCGCACACCCACTCACACATACAGCCACTCACACATACAGCCACTCAGACATACAGCCACTCAGACAGCCACTCAGACAGCCACTCAGCTACTCACACAGCCACTCAGCTACTCACACAGCCAGTCACACGGCCTAACATTCACCCATATATCTACTTACACACCCATTTATCCACCCATACAGCCAGTCACACACCCACTCACCCATACAACCAATCACTCATCCGTGATGTCATCAGTGATGTCACTGACCATGTCGTGAGTGGGGTACTATGTGAGGGCATAAGCAGTGCATTCTGTGGGCGCGAGTTATAGTTGGCTCAGCTAACTAAAACTGCTGAATTTCACTGTTTTTTTTATGAGAGAAATCTGAGCCTAACTAAAACGTCCCTGTAACCTTTGTTTTTTTTCAGGGAATTTCTATGTTTTTTTAAAGTAGTACTCGCGTTTGCAGAGTGGTAGAGAAAGGAGGCTTGTCCTCTGACCTGCTCTAAGGAATATTGCTGTGTAGGCCTTACAGGAAGTACTAGGCGGGCTTTTTGGCCCAGAAGGACCCTCAGCAACCAAGGGGACTTAATCCCCAACCAGCAGTGTGCCAGGAGGCGTGTTTGTGGAGTGGTGGAGAAAGGGTGCATGGTCTGGCAACCTCTTAGCAATCCCGCAGTGTGGGACTTACTGGCGGTATCTGAAAGAAACACGTTAGTTAGATTCCTCACCTTAGAATATCCCCAGGCGTCAGGCTGGACCCGGAAAGTTTTTCGTCAGCAATACCCCTGCGCATTGCTAGGCGTCATCTGCGGCTCCGCGTCCATCGTCGGCGTTGTGATGACGTCGTTGGAGTACTTAGACGCCGCCCTCGCGCGCTGATGTCAGTTCTTGTTCTTCTTTTTTCCGCGCCAGACAGCGCCTATCCGGGAAGAGCTTACCCCTTAGTCATTTTTTGACTAAACTTTTTTGACTCTTTTGGTCTCTTGTCGACTTGACTCTGGTGCCGGTAGGATACCCTGCGACTCCTGTCACCGACTGATGTCAGTTACGGACCATCATTGCCGGTGCCTGTTCTGCTTGGGGGCCGACCACACTTCCGAGTCGTGCCTCGACTGCCGGGCCCTCACTTCGAAGGCTAGGCGGGAGCGGTCCCGCAAGCTCCTGGAATACCGGCAGTCTGCTCCGTGCTGTTCACCGTCCCGGTCGAGGAGGAGGTTGAGGGACTGATCGCGGAGCTGCAGTCACCACCACTCGTCCGGTTCAAAGTCTTCGGGTAAGTGGAAGCATGGTAAGAAGTCCAAGAGGCGACATCGCTCTTCGGGCTCCCCTCGCCGGTCGCGCGACTCGGCTGAGGGCTTGGGTGGTACCACCCACGCGGCTCCATCGGAGCCGCAGGAGTCGCGTCCGTCCCCATACCTGCCGGTCCCTGGGACCGACGCGACTCCGGCGGAGATCCGTGCCTTCCTCTCGGCCATGAGAGACCTGGCTCTGCCGTAGACGCCTGCCGGCGCGCCTTCGGGCCCCACGGGGTCGACTGGGGGGGCCTAGCGGGCCGGCCTGGATCCCAGGAGATGCCGGTCGACCTCACGATCCCTCCGCCAGCGTCGCCTCCGGTACCACCTCCGGCGCTGCCTTCGGACGACGCCGTTCCCCAGTTCAGCCCCGGTCCGGGCCCGATGTCGGAGCGGCGCCGCCCAACGCCGCGTCCGACGCCGATGGGTGGCAATCTCATCTTTCGCCTGGCTCCGATCGTTCCACCTGTCTACCATGAATCGGATGACGGTGACGACTGGGAGGGGTCCTAGGACCCTCTGGCCTTGTAGGCCAACTTATCACAGGACTGGGCAGATGAGCTGGGGGATGCCAGTGGTCTGGACACCTCCCCTGACAATGGCTTCATCTCTCCTCCGACTGTGGCTTCGGAGGAGGGTGCTGCATTTTCCGTGGTGCTGTGCAAGACGGCCGAAGCCCTTGGGCTGGAGTTGCCTGCTGTGGTCGTGAGGACCAACCTCCTCACTGAAGTGCTCCAACCGTCAGCAAGCTCCTCGGAGCCTCTGTTGCAGTTTAATGAGGCACTTGTGGACGTTCTGAAGGGCACTTGGTCCAAGCCCTCCACAGTACCTCCTGTGGATCGGAACGCGGCCCAATGCCACCGCCCTGCACCGGGCGACCCCAGCTTTCTGTCCCAACACCCCACGCCCGAGAGTCTGGTTATCCAGGCCTCTACTTCCCAGTCCTCCTTCCCGTCCGATCCCCCGGATCGGGAATCCAAGAGGCTTGAACAGTTGGGTAAGAAGCTGTTCTCTTCCCTTAGTTTGGGACTGCGGTCTTTGAATACCGCTTGCCTCTTGGACCGTTAATTTCACTCCCTGTGGGATACGGTGGAGGCCGTGCTGCCCCAGTGTCCGGAGGAGGCCCGGACATGGCTCGCCCAGGCTCTTGCCGACGGGCGGGATGCAGCGCGACATGCTATCCGATGTGGACTAGACACTACGGACTCGCTGGGTAGGGCGATGTCAACCACGGTGGCTCTTCGCCGCCACGCCTGGCTGCGGTCCACGTCTTTCTCAGGGGATGTCCAGAGCACCCTCATGGATATGCCCTTTGATGGCAGTCGCCTTTTTGGCGAAAAGGCGGATAGTGCGCTGGTGCGCTTCAAGGACTCCCGGGCTATGGCCAAGTCCTTGGGCCTCTCGGCCCGCGCCCGCAAACTTCCACCTTTCGTGGCCAAGGAAGGGGCGCCCCCTCACGTCCGCCTAGCCACCGACCGCAGACCTTACCTGCACGCGGTCGCGGACGTGGTTTCCGCCGAGGCGGTACTGGAGGACGACGCGGTCAGTCCACATCCACCCCGGCAGCATCCGCCTCAAAGCCCTCCTAGTCCGTGCTTTCAGGCCCATTCCACGCCAGTGGGAGGCAGAGTTCGCCATCACCTGCTCCACTGGCGTTCCATCACGTCGGACAGGTGCTGCAAATCGTCCGAAGGGGCTACTCCCTCCCCTTCAAGACGACCCCTCCAGCCATGCCACTGCTGGACCACTGTATGTCGGGGGATCACTTGAATCTTCTGCGGGAGGAAGTTACGGCCCTCTTGGCCAATGGGGCCATCGAGCGCGTACCTGGTCCAGAAGAAGGTCGTGGTTGCTATTCCCACTACTTTCTGGTTCCCAAGAAGGGCAAAGGGGGCCTGCGCCCTATCTTGGACCTCAGGAGTGTTAACATCTTCCGGAAGGAACGGTTCAAGATGCTCACTTTAGCTCAGGTTCTGGCTGCCCTCGACCCTGGAGGCTGGATGGTAGCGTTGGACGCTTATTTTCACATTCCTGTCCTGCCGGCCCACCGGCGTTACCTGCGGTTCACGGTGGGCCAGGAGCACTTTCAGTTTACCGTGCTCTCCTTCGGCCTCACCAGTGCCCCTCGGGTGTTCACGAAAGTGATGGCGGTGGGCGCAGCTCATCTGCGCAGATCAGGGGTTCCAGTCTTCCCCTATCTCGACGACTGGTTGTTGAAGGCGGGCTCACCCCAGGCAGTCGTCTCCCAACTCCAGACTACGGCCGACCTCCTGCATTCGCTGGGGTTCACCATCAATGTGCCGAAGTCGCATCTGAGTCCCTCTCAGAAGCTCCTCTTCATCGGAGCGGTTCTGGACTCGGATCAGTTCCGGGCTTGTCCTCCGGAACAGCGGGTCCGGGATATTCAGGCCCTGATTCCCATCTTCCGGCCTCTACCCTGGGTTTCGGTCAGGTTGGTGCTGCGGCTTCTGGGTCTGATGTCCTCCTGCATCCTGTTGGTGCATTACGCCAGGTGGCGGATGCGGGCACTGTAGTGGGACCTGAAGTTTCAGTGGGCCCAGCATCGGGGCAACCTGTCCGACCGTGTCTTGATCTCGGAGGGCACTGCAAAGGGGCCACATGGGAGAGGTGGAAATCAGAGGCCTCTGGTCTCCGGCGGAGTCCCGACTCCATATCAACCTATTGGAGCTGCGGGCGATCCAGCTTGCACTGAAGGCATTCCTTCCCTCTGTTCGGGGAAGTGTAGTGCAGGTGTTCACGGACAACACCACCGCCATGTGGTATTGCAACAAACAGGGCGGGGTGGGGTCGTGGACTTTTTGTCAGGAGGCTCTGCGCCTCTGGACATGGCTGGAACATCAGGGCATCACCCTGGTGGTTCAACATCTGGCGGGCTCTCTGAACGCCAGAGCAGACAAACTCAGCCGCCGGTGCATGATGGATCACGAATGGCGTCTGAACTCCGAAGTGGCGCAAGGCCTCTTTCGGAAGTGGGGAGAGCCTTGGTTAGATCTATTCGCCACCGAAGAGAACGCGCAATGTCAGCAGTTCTGCGCATTGGAGTTTCCAAGGCGGCACTCGCTCGGGGACACCTTTCGTCGCGAGTGGAATTGCGGTCTGTTTTACGCCTTTCCGCCTATACCACTCCTGCCCATAGTGCTGAAGATCAGGCGCGACCGGGCCCAAGTCATCCTTGTGGCTCCGGATTGGGTAAGAAGGTACTGGTATCCCGAGCTACTCAGTCTGTCCATCGATCCCCCCGATCCGTCTGCCTCTTCAGGAGGACCTTCTGTCGCAGCAGCAGGGGACGGTCCTCCACCCGAACCTGTCCAGTCCCCACCTCCATGCGTGGAGATTGAGCGGCGGCAGTTGATGCCATTTGACTTCCCTCCTGAAGTCTGTGATGTTATTCTGGCAGCCAGGCGTCCCTCCACAAAATCGGTATACGCCTGCAGGTGGAACAAATTTGTGACATGGTGCACAGCAAAGGCTGTGGATCCCCTTTCCGCCCCTCTTTCTGAGGTTCTCCTCTTTCTTCTTTCTTTGGCACAGCAGGGCTCTGCTCTGGGCACCCTGAAAGGTTATCTTTCTGCTATCTCTGCTTTCCTACGGCTTCCTGATCAGCCTTCTCTTTTCAAATCCCCTGTTGTCTCTCGCTTTCTTAAGGGCATTACTCACATTTTTCCGCCTGTTCCTTTTGTAATGCCTCAGTGGGATTTGAATCTGGTCTTGACGTTTCTGAAGTGCGCTCCCTTTGAGCCACTTCATAATTGTCCCCTTCGTCTCTTGATGCTTAAGACTGCTTTCCTGGTAGCCATCACCTCTGCTAGAAGGGTGAGTGAGCTCCAGACTCTCTCCTCTAAGCCTCCTTTCCTTTCTGTCCATCCGGACAAGGTTGTTCTCAGAACTTGTCCTTCTTTCCTTCCTAAGGTTGTGACTGCCTTTCACATTGGGCAGTCTGTCACGTTGCCCACCTTCTTTCCGTCTCCGCATCCCTCAAAAGAGGAAGAGCGGCTCCACCGTCTGAACCCAAAACGGGCGCTGTGCTTCTATTTGGATCGCACCAAGCAGTTACGGGTGGACAACCAACTCTTTGTAGGCTATGTGGACGCTAAGAATGGACGGGCGGTGCACAAACGGACCATCTCTCGATGGGTCTTTTTGTGTATCAAGACATGTTACTCCTTAGCTAAAAAGGAACCTCCTGTAGGGCTGAGAGCCCATTCTACTCGGGCCACTGCGGCTTCCACTGCATTGGGACGGGGAGTACCCTTGCAAGACATCTGTCATCGCTGCACACATTTGCTAAGCATTATTGCCTGGATAGCCAAGTCCGGAGAGACGGCTTCTTTGGCCGTTCTGTTCTCCAGGACTTTCTGGTGTGATCTTGGTTCACAGACCCACCACCGGCGTTGGTATTGCTGGGGTATCTATTCGAAGGTGAGGAATCTAACTAATGTGTTTCATTCAAATGAACAAGATACTTACCTTCGGTAATGATGTATCTGTAAGAAACATTAGTTAGATTCCTCACCGACCCACCCATCCTCCCCGTTCTGCGAATCGATATCTAGCGTTGAGGTTATCCCTTTCAGGGCCCTAGAATTTTTTGGCACCAGTGTCGGTCTCTTGCATGGCTCTGCGTTCCTGGCGCGGAAAGCTACGTACAAGAACTGACGTCAGCTCGCGAGGGCGGCGTCTAAGTACTCCGACGTCATCCTGGCGCACGACGCTGACGACGGACGCGGAGCCACAGACGACGCCAAGCGACGCGCAGGGGTATTGCTGACGAAAAACTTTCCGGATCCAGCCTGACGCCTGGGGATTTTCTAAGGTGAGGAATCTAACTAACTAATGTTTCTTACAGATACATCATTACCGAAGGTAAGTAACTTGTTCATTAGGAAGGGTTCTTCTCCGCCAAGGACCCTTTGGGGGCAAGGGAACTCCATCCCCAACCAGCAGCTCATCAGGAGGTGTGTTTGCTGAGTGGTGGAGAAAAGGGGCCGAGGCCTCCGAGTTGCCAGTTTTTTTCGGGTTTTTTTTGGGGGGGGGGGGGGGGGAGTGGGGCCGCATATCGCCCCTTCCCTGGGCCTAGTACCAATCCTTCTTCCCCCGTCCACAAACACGTGTAGTCCCTAATCCAATTTATCTTCTCCCCCAGTCCTTTCTGATCTCCCCAAGCCTGCTTGGACTGTTATGCAGTGGACTTCCTGTCCTGCCTAGAAGACGCCCAAGGTTGACTAACCATAATGTATTATTCCTCACTGGAGAGTGCCTAAAGACCTTCTGAGGTAAGTATTGAAATGCACAGGGCTCATCTGATTCTTTCTCTACTGAGCCCTCTTCCTCTCACGATCCCATCAGGGCCGTTGCAGGATTGCACTAAGCGTTTACAAGCTACAATCATAAGGCAGCATTGACTCCAGAAGGATCCTGTATTCTCTGATTTCCCCCCCCCCCCCCCACTCCCACCCGCCCCCCATCGCCCCCCTTAACAAAAGAAAGAACCACCCGCTTCTAAGTTTCCTTATTTGGCTACTTTAACCTTTAAATGATCATTTGAGACGTTGAGAGTTGGGGGTGGTAGGCCATAAGCTCAAAGTCATTAAAAAAGCGAGCAACTGTTCTTTGCGTTATATTGGCCAGATGTAAACTGTGTGCTTGTGGCCCAAAAACTGTTTTTTACATGTACGCTATGCTGGCTAACAATGAGGACTAATAAGTTGACAGTTACTCTGCCCGTTCTATATCCCCAGCCTCTCCCACAGGAGCCAAACCATAGTTTATATTATAGATGTGTAAGATTGTGAGCCAATGTTCAACTGTTTTCTCTCTCATGTCCATGCTTCTTGGTGTTAAACAGTAGTGTTTTCAAGTGAACGTTGGGGATTTTTAGGGTGACTGACCCTTCAGAATCATAGTTTATACTAGTTTTCATTTTTTCCAGTAGTGTTCTCAAGTGAACGTTGTATTTTTTGGGGGGTGACTGTCCCTTCAAAATCATAGTTGATACTAGTTTTCCTTTTTTCTTTTCTCATTTGGCCCACAGAGAAACAAAAGCTGCCTTAAGTGAGCAATCCTATTGCTAGAAAAACAAAGTGCTTGGCAGAACTTCAAACAATGTCTCACTAAGTAGCTTTCTGAACGGGAGTGTCTTTGGCAGAGGAGTGTGCGGCGTTAATACTGTACTCTGGGGAAGAGAACAAGTCGAAGATAAACACTGCTGTCTCTCAAAAAAAATAATTGTATTAGCAGTTAGAAATTGTTTTGATGAGAACATTTCAACTAGCTGTTCCTAAACTTGATATTTTTCCTTAGCAGAACTTGATTGGATTTACGCCCTTGCATTCATACTGCAGTCATTTCGTTCAGGGCAGTTCAATCATTGTATTTTCCCAATTTGCTTAATATGTCCGAACTTCATTCCATGAACAGTAAGCATGACATGAGGGTAAAACTAAACTCAAGGGATTTTTGGGGCTTTTATTTTTGTCTGATGTTGGTGTGCTCAGGGTTACTACTTTATTTTTTATTTGATGCTTTGTATATCACTGACCACCCTTGGTGCAGTGACAGTTGAATATAGTCTTATGTAACACGGTTTCTTACACTTATAGATGTTTTCATGGTTACTGAAGGTGGAAACTGTATTTGACATTCTTTTGATATTATTTTTTCTGGTAGGAAATTGGGCAGGCTTGTACTCAGAAGTTATTCATTAGTGAAAACAGTGATCTGTTTAAGATGATTTTTTTCCTCCAAACCTTTCTGGAAAGAGATGTACGAGGTCATTACTCTGAGTGCTTGCGGAATGCTCTTCCCGATTCTTGGTGCCTCGTCAGAAAAAGATTGACCGACAGCTTTTTGTTTATTTAATTTTAGAATTACAACCATAGAATTTCTTTGTTCCTTGAATTTGTTTTTCCCTAGGGCATTTTTTTGCTGGACGAAAGAAAGAAAACGCAACTATGGTGGCAATATAGTTTAAAGTTTAATATAAAGCGTGCAGAAGGTCAATCAGCTCCGTAGAACTGGAATCTGAGCTTCAACTTGCAATGTGGCAGTCTGTTTCTTTTACGCACTTGTGCCTACAAATGTGTCATACATTTGCATATTTAATAAAGCATTTACTTATTATATCAAAAGTAATACTTTCTGCAAAACCAGCTAATTGCATGTTTATTGAATGCGACTTGTGCACGTGTTGTTCATTACACTTCTACACCACCGCTTGTACTACTGGTTGTCCTTGGCTGGTCTCTTTGAAGCCTAGAAATGCCCTACGTCCTACATGTCTACTGCTCCTTGAGGCCTAATCCCCCACCAATCCTGTGCCCCTGTGCCCCTGTGCATCTGTACACAACTTTCTGCTAATACTTGCATTGACATGAGTGGGCCTTTGTGAGAAGTTGGCCTGGTATATGATGTTCACTAGTTAAAGTGACCACCTTGTACCATGCCAAGCAACCCTTATGGTGTGGTTGTAAGTCAACCTTTTCGGACTAGCTGCCCTAGTGGTAGCGTAGGCTAAGCAGTCTTTGAGGCTAAACTCGTGAAGCGTGTTAACCCAGCGGTTTTACCAAATGCAACCCCCTTTTATACCAATGAAAGGACACCACACAGATATATATTCAAAATATATATGTATTTATTTCTCAAAGTAACCCCTAGTCTCTTTATGAGCACAGGAGCACAAATCGTCAAACAAGATTACAGTAGAATACACAGAAGTTGCACTTTATATGGATAGGCCCTGGTGGCCACTCGAACCATATACTAAAATAGTGGTATAAGTACCACGAACAGAAAAGGGAAAAGGCCTAGGGCCTCTAGAATCAATGGGCCTACAAGGAGCTAACTTCAGTTAGTGACCAGGAGGTCCACGGGTGGCGTGTGCAGAGCAAATAGTCCCACGCGTGCGTAAAAAGTACAAAGTTACTGCAAAGAGGATCTTCCGGATGGACTAGGAACTCAAGATTTGGAACACAGGCACTAGAGATGTAATACTACACTTGGGCACAGGTGTGCCAGCTTTACCTCACCCACAGGAAGCGGGTGCATAGGCCTCGAAGTGCGTCAGGTTTCTTCTATCTGTTCCGTGGAGCTTGAAGACAAAGATGCTGCAGGCGGTCGGTCCGGGAGAGATGCGGTGGATCCAAGAGTGGATCGGAGTTGTTGAAGACCTGTAAGCAGAGGGGACAGTGTTCAGTCACTAGCCAGTGACCAGCGTGGCACCAGGTGGGTACCAGGCAATGTCGGGTGCAAACAGGAAGAAAGGTGTAGCTTGTTTCTGCAGCCACGTGGTCCCTGGAGGTCGACGAGGAGTCGGTTCACGAGCTGTCCCACGCAGGCTCTCGCTGTCGGCGGTGTCGGCGACTTGATCGAAGCAAACAAGCCTTGGCAAAAGCAATTGTTGTAGGAGATGAAATAAGCTGATGGTTCTGACCAGCAAGGTCAGAGGGACTGCTCCTTTGGAGGGGAGCAAGGGCCAGTCTGGAGCAACCAGACCAGTGGTGTATTTCGTAAAGTTCGTCGCCAAGATGGCTACTAGCCAGCGGGCCAGCAACCGGTTAGGCGCGTCGAGTGGCAAAATGCAGAAGGGCCCCACGCAGATCGTGGAGATGCTGGAGGGCTCACCTTTGGTGCAGATGCTGCTCGAGGGTTGGGCTTCTCAGATCCCAAAGCACAACTTGGAGGGAGCCTCGGTTGTTGCACTTGTCAGCTTGTCGTGGTCGTTTCAAGATGGCTGGCTCCACGTGTCTCGGTGCCTCCACGGGTCTCCTCTTTTCAGGGACTGTGGATCGGGCGGTGAGAGGTCTGGAGGTCCAGGTCTTGTCAGTCTCTGGGCTCGGGCTCCGGCGGGAGGCGGCGGCAAAGCAGACGTTGATTCGCTGGATGGTGCTTGCGTTAGCAAGGTGGTCGCTCCCTGACCACAGGGGAGATTTCCTTCAGTCTTCTGTGCAGCAGAATGTCGAAGTTCCCGTCTTCTTCTTAGTTTCAAGTTGATTCCAGGATGTCTGAAGTCTTAGGACACAGCTCCTACCTTTAAGCGGATTCTAGGGGCCGGACTACCTGCTAGGTCCCTCCCTAAGGGTGGGACCAGGAAGGGGGGTGGTTACACCCCCAATCCTTTGTCCAGCTCGCCCCAGGCCCGGGACTGGTGTGCCCCAGGACCGGTTTGAACTGGCATATGCACCGAGGCTCCTTGTGAGCCACAGGCATGTCTGGTTTCTTTCAAGCCCTACCTGACCAATACACAAAATCCTGTCTGGGGTGGTGCATGCACCTCCCCTGGCAGGAAACCCTTTGTCCACACCTCCCAAGCTGGAAGGTCTCCCAGCAGCAGGAGGGCAGACTTGTGTCTGTGGTGGCAGCATCCATTTTGTGGAGCTGAGGCTATGTCTGATTTTACCCGGGTTTCAGGTACTGTCCATGTCGTGTCCCTCTAGAAGGGTGGAATGCGAACCCCGTCGCCAGAATTGGCGAGGGGTTAGTATTCCAATTCGTATGACACCTTACTCGACATGTTTTGATAAAGCCAAACCAAAGTTAGCATTTAACCGCGAGGTTCATAATGCACTTAAGAGTATATGGTATGACGATATCTGGAAACAGTAGAAGGAAGTTGTTCCGACCACTGCAGACCGGCTCAGCTCATGCCAGAGCACCATCTCACATGGAACCAAGCACTCTGCCTTCAGGATTGTTAAGGCCTGCCATAGGAGTGACTTATAGGTTAACATGTGTCCCATTTAAGGTTAGGTATAGGTATACTACACCTAAGTAAGAGGTGATTACACCAACTTACCCCAGCTGAGTGATCAGCCAGTTGTGTCAAATTGTTAGGCCAAGCCTGGGGTGGCATAATACATGCTTCAGCTCCTGGCAGGCCTTGGGTACACCAATGCCCTGGGTACCTAGTGTACACTGGTACAGGGGCTGAAAGGGTGATCCACTTCCAATTGGTTATGCACCTAGGGTGCATAGTTTTAATTTAGTAGAGAGAACAGCAGGCTGGGGTCTGATTGGCAGGCCCACAGCCTCAATATGTCAAAAACCAGTGAAGCAAAAATTTGGGGTGACCATAGGATAGCAGACCCTACTCTCCTACAGCCTTCTTCATTTTCTACATTTATTAGAACATTCCCTCTTTGGTTGATTTTTCAACTATTTCTTCACGTTCCATTTTTACTTGGAGTTATTAAGGTTTATACATTGTCCTCAACGTCCTGCATTTTATTGACCAACTTATTAGTAAACATCAACTTAACTTCTGATTAACCCTTTTGCAACATCCTGTCACTATCTGGATAACAAAGAACATCAAGAGCAATATCCCAAGAACAGGCAACAAGGCCTTAAATAGTCCTGACATCCAGGGTGGTTCCCAAGTGAAACCACCCTACAAACCATTCTTTGGCGCACCCCCTTCGTCCACCATTTTCTTTTGCAAAGGATGCAGAACTTGTATGGCCTCTGTGAGTGTTCCGTTGTTGGCGTCATTGGCTGATATATACCTACAACAGACCGTTTGAATCTTGACACATACTCCTTAGATAACCGTCCTTAAGTCCAACACATATCTATGCTGCATAATCATTACTCTAATTGCTCTCTACTCTTTCTTGGTCGCGTGGCGCAGTCTTTAGTGGCATTAATGGACTTCATTAACTCCCTACGGGTTATCTGAAGCCAACGTGCAGTTGCTTTTGCTTTGATGAATGGAAGGATGCTTCAGAAGATTTGCGCATCATTAAACAGCCTGTATTCTTGCAGGACATCTTCCCAGGCTGTAGTACCTTAATACTCTGCTGCTCTCTTCCTCCTATGATGGTGCAGCAAGGTCTTTGGATGGCTTATGTGATGATCATGCAGTTCTGAGATATTGACTCCTGGAATCACCAGGGAGGGAGTGTGCACAGTGACCGAAGAGGAGATTCCTTGCCATCTTTGAGGAAGTCTCGTATACAGCCTCTCACCACTGTTCCAGTAAAAATCCATTAGACTGGAAGTGCCCCATTGCATGTTGGCATATCTTGTAACATTGCTTTTGATCTTTCTCACACAGACCGTTCCATTTCCCCAGAAACAAAGAAGAAAAGAATGGGTTTTCTACCTGCTCAAAGAATTGTAGGCATTTCTATTCAAGGTAGTCTAGATATATTCTCATCCCACACTGCCTGATACCTTTGTCTTGTGCTATTATCAGTCTGGTTACACTTCCATACAGAAAAGGCCCTGTACCCAAATGTAGTTTAATGGTGCCAATGACCATGAACGTATGCTGACCCATTTACTTTGAAATATGGCCTTTCCATACAATCGTGGGGCTGTGGGTTAGCGGAGTAATTCTTGCCGAAAAGCGTAGGTCGGGATACCCCTAAAAATTCCTGCTGTAATATTTGAGCTCCAAGTTGTATCGTCGTACCTCATAATCCCCATCTTAGCCATTGCATCTAACGTCCCTACTAGCTCTTTGCGGTCTTTTGGGACATTCATTACATCTGCTAACTATTTTTCATATTGCGTGATGTTTACTAGGAATGTTCCCTGTTTGACCTGCAGTGGTTGCATCTGCGCTCTTATTCTACAAAGGAAAAGATTTAACAGACACATGGTAATATTTGGGGGTACCTATGTGGACAAGTGTAACCTATTTAAGTCGGTGGTGTGTGGAATTCTAAGAGCAAACAAAGCAAGAAGAATTAGAAGTTTGCATACTTACCTCTGTAATATGCTGATCCCACGTATTATTTAATAAGCCGGCATGAATACTATGGCATATATTTTTCTGTTTAGGTTCTGCTCGCTGCAAGCGCGTAATGCTATTACATAATTCCATACATGAAGTAAAATACTATCTCAATGTAGCCACCGGCATAAGAAGACCTAACAATAAATTTCAAACATCAATACATAACTGTTCGCTAGTAGTCGACAAAATACTCCACTTGCGCTTTGAAAGGAGACATTGTTACTATTGTGTCTTGCTTTCCCCCTCTTGTTTCGTTTCTGTCTGTAAAAGTGTCTGAGGCAAGGCGGGGTCTAGGCACCCATTCTTTATATGGGTCTGTAAAAAACTGTGGATTAATAAGTCCAAGTATGATAAAGCAATTTGTCTTCAAATGTACGTTTTTTCCCCTTCTTTTTGCTTCTTACCATTTAGGATTAAAATTAAGACGCTCCCCTAACAAATCGTAAGGAGAGGTTTGATATTTGCAATAATCCACTTGGTTTGCACTGGGGTTAAATTTAGTTTAAATTTGATTTCACACCATTATACAACAGTAGCAAGAGTTCTGTTTGGTCCTGACGAAAGCCTGATTAATAGTCCTCATCGGCTGAAACATGTTGACCTAATTTTTTGGACTTATGCAGTTATTGTGTCAAAACTGCGTCTACACTGTTTTTAACTGTTGCTACATGGATAGACATTAATAAATAGTTTTTCTTTCCATTGGGCATTTTTAACATCACTCTCTTTAAAAATGTATTGTTTTTTGCACCGCTTTTTGTCACCATTGTGTATGTTTGTCAGCCACACTATCACTGGATAGACACCTCCTCTCAAGATGTATAGAGATGCTCGGACTGATTGCAGCCTTGTTCGTTCTGATGGCTCAGACAGGGCTATCGAATCCCAAACGATGTGGGCTGCTATTTTGGTGGCTGATGGGACTCACGTTTCATGTGTAGACAATTTACATGTATGAATTGCTTGATCTTTTTTGATTTGACCCTAGATTTCTTTGTTGTGGTATTAGTCTGTGATTTCCTGCCTTAAACTTTCAATGCAGTGGGGGTATTCATTTTCACCATGAAGGGGTGGCTGTACTTTGGATCCTTCCGTTGTTGGACAAACGTCTGCACATAGACTTGTTGGCCCATGGATATTGGACTGGTCTGCTGGGCTAAGGTGGTCTTTTCTGTTCGCAATACCCATTTAGAGAAGAACTTGACCGATTTCATTAACTCAGGCAAATAACTAATTTCATCCTCTAAAACTTTAGCTGTCTTATGGGGGTTTTGTCTTTTGCCTCACTATCGTTAAAGGGGTGGGCATGGGACGTCCTGTCATTATTTAATGTGGTGTTAATGGTGATTGCTTCCTGGCTGATTTCTGAGGGCCAGTGGTAGGCAGTAAAGCCATTTCTTTTGTAGAGTAACACATTATTTGCTTATTTTAGTCTCAAAGAGGCTGTTTAGGTGTTCCACTATTTCATTACTGCGGAGGTGATAAACAGATGTCAGTTTGCTTTATTTCTAAGGCGGTGCAAATGTGTTGAAATATTGCATTGACAAAATGGGGTCAGTTAGAGCAGATCGCTTCTGTCGTGTCCCATCTCGGTATCAACTCTCTTCTCAATAAATTGGCTGCTGCTTTAAAATCAATATGTACACAGGGTCCTGCCTCAATCCATTGTGAGACTGGACAAACAACTACTATAAGAGACCTGTAATTGTTGCATCTCTCTATCATGTCAACAAAATCTAAGTGTAGATTTTTAAATGGACCTGTTGGGCGTGGTATCGTTGAGGGGATTACGTTTAAGGTTGGCTTGGTGCTATACTGTTGTAATATGGCGCATTCTGCAATATACATAGGGATACTTTTAAATAGTTGTAGAATAAGCCAATCTACCTGCAATGTCACAGGAAGATACTCTTTTGTGGTGTGTGCTGGGAGGTGTAGTTGCTCTAGAAGCATGTACAACAGAGCTTGTGGCATTACTGGCTTGCCTGTAAACGAAAATTGTTGGTGACTGAATGCAAGCATGCTGTTCCCACAACTCCCTTTCATGAAGTAATGCTTGTTCTTGCAATTCACACAAATGTAATTTTGCTGTCTCTGTATATGTTATGTATTGCTGTTTCATATTTGTTATGTCTCTGTATATGGGGGTGGTAATCCTGCTGCCTGCTTGTCATCATACCGAACGTGTGTTCATCAGATTGATTGTAATTAGGGGGCGCTTAAACTGCTTCTTTTGCTGCCTAATCTGCTACAGCATTACCCCTAGAGATAAGGTCCTGCTGATTGGTGTGTGCTGCCCACTTTATCACTGCTACTTTAGATGGAAATTTCAAAGCTTTTAGTAACTGTGCCAGTAAATCTTTATGCATCACAGAGGATCCATGAGATTTAAGAAAGCCCCTCCTTTCCTATCTGTGAATTTCTAGAATGTACAGAGGTGGTGACATATGCTGAATCTGAATAAATTGTGACCTTTAGTCCTTCAGCTCGCTGCAGTGCTTTAATGATGGCCTCGATCTAATTCAGCCACCTTTTTGGTCGTAATTACTACAAGAAAGAATTAAAAAGTAATTGAAAAGTGTGATAAAAGAGCCTGAGACCGAGCTTTATAAAGTTCTGTCCTAAAATGTCAAAATTAATCCGAAATATCTAGAAAAATTAGACCCAGCACATTATGTATAACTGGTACTCTACACCAAACAAGCTAAGGCGATTGTATAGACCAGACTTCTCCAACCTGTACCTCTCCAGATACCTGTAAGTGGCTCACCTGTGTGCAGCCCACCCTACTAAATTAGAAGCTTTTGCTTGGCTGGATTACTATATGTATGCCAGAATTGAAAAGTATGTATTGGAGATGAAAATATGTATATTTTCAGCACTCATAAGCTGATGTTTGGAGAAAAATGGTTGGATATTCAAAACATATTTAAAGCTGATATTCGAGTTTTAAATCATGTGACATTAGGGAGATAAATTGTACCTATTATTACCTTGTGCCTGATGCACTGATGTGTTCACATCCAACAATCTTGTAAATGATTGTCACTAATGTAATCTTGTCTGACGAGGTCACGATTACCACACTATTGATTGATTGATTGATTGAAGCTTTATTTCGATATAAAAACATATCATAAAAGCAATACATTACATCAATAGAAAAAAAACAGTTTAACAAAGCACAGTATAAAAGCCTACAGAATCAACAGTGGCATTTAAAAAAAAAAGTAAAATGGTAGCCAAATTTTAAGAGCCAGTACAGGCCGAAGCACATTACTGTATCAACTGTTTCTTTGCAGTTCTTATCCTCCAAGCCCAGCCCAGAAATTTAGCCATACAGCAGGCAAAAAAGGGACGGGCATCTGAACGCAATATGCGTAAGGCTTCTAAATGTGATCTTGTGCCCAGACTCCTACATAGGGGCTTCAACCATCTCAACCTAGGCACAGCATAAGCATGGCACTCAAACAACAGATGAGCTATGGACTCAACCCTTGAGTCACAGAAGGGGCAATAAGGTATAGTTTGAAATGGAGGTTTCCAGGTGGAAGTTAACAATCCTAAGGGAAGTACACCCACCCTAAATTTAAAATACAATGCTCTGTCGCCCGAGTTATGGATTAAGACCAGATAAGGTTCTCTAAGGGGGAGTTCCTTAACTATCAGGAACTGGGCAACAGATTTACAATGTTTAGGGTTGCACAATCTCTCGTTATCCACCCAAAACCAATAAGCCTTCTTTAGCATTTGTTTTGAAGGTGTTGTTCTGTTGACCCAAGCGTCTCCTAAACCCAACTCATAAAGAAGTCGCTTAACCTCCCTGAGCCAGGTTACCTTATGCCAGCCTGATAGGGATAAGAGTTCGCTTAGGGCATCTGCATAACTACTCAGTTCAGGGACGTTCCATATCCTGGCCCATAATAAAAGGGGGCGTAGCCTAGCTTGCTTGCAAATTGGGCGTGTACCTGCATCTAGCAAGAGGGGGATTGTAGGGGTACTGTGGGGTAACTTCATAAGATCTTTATGGAAGTTGTTTTCGAGGTGGGATAAGATGTCGACTCTCTGTATGCCCCACAATTCCGCGCCATACAATGCTGCACTCACCACCCTTGCCCTGTAAATGTCTAGTAGTGCCCCAATAGGTTTTAAGGATGAGGCACGATGTTCTTTGAGCAGGGCCCCTGCAACCCTCTTATGGGTCAGAAACACCTTTTGGTGGTGCCCCTTCCAACTCATATTGTCACAGAGTCGAATGCCTAGGTAGTCAAATTCTTTGACTTTTTCGAGTGGAACAGAGTCTAAAACAGGAGGGACAACAGATTTCCTGGGGGGGTTAAGAACAAGGAATTTGGTCTTGCTTATATTTATGGACAGGCCCTTGATGTCACAGAAGGCCTTGAAACTAGAAAGCAACTTTTGGATACCTGCTGGTGATTTTGAAATTAGGAGGGTATCATCCGCAAATAGGAGCGTAGGAACTTTCCTGCCAGCCAGGGATGGTGCATCTGACGGGTGTTGAAGCAGATGCTCCACCACTCCGTTAACATAGAGAGAAAACAGAGTGGGGGCAAGCACACACCCCTGGCGGACGCCCCTATCTACGGGAATACGAGATGTTTTTTCCCCCCTGGGTACCCCATCTAATCTGAGCAAAGTTGCTTTCATGAAATTTTATGAGCAAAGCCAACAAGTAAGGGGGTATGCCCAACCTATCGAGGACATTCCACAATTGGGCTCGTGGGACCAGGTCGAAGGCAGTTCGCAAGTCTATAAAGACTAGATACAAGCTGCCCCCACCCAGCACAACCACTTTCCAATATATCATTAGAAGGCGAAATGTCTGCTCGATGGTGCCTATCCCTGTTCTAAAACCTGCCTGGAAATCTGACAGAACCTGGTTTTCTTCGGCCCACTGCAAGATCCTACCTAGTACCACTTTGCCCGCAACCTTTTGTGTTGAGTCAAGCAGACTAATAGGGCGATAGTTAGCTGGGTCGTCCCGGCAGCCTTTCTTAAAAATAGGGACGACCTCAGCGCCCCTCCATGAGTCAGGGAGAGAACCTCCCAGCAGAGCCTCATTCAAGAGTGAGGCAATTAGTCTACTCCACAGTGATGGGTATTTCTTCAACAGGTCACCCGGAATTCCATCAGGACCTGCAGCCTTATTAGATACAATACAGCTGATTGCCCTTTCAACTTCCTCAGTGCTGAAGGGGCAGTCGTTAAATGAAATCTCGGCTGGAAAACTGGCAAGAAGACCCATGCTAAGTTGGGGAGCCCCCCGTGGAACAGAATACAGTTTGGAAAAGTGGGAAAACCAGACATCACCAGGGATATTACAGGTAAACTGAAGATCAAGAGGTTTGTCCCTGGCTCTCAACAGATCCCAAAACCCCTTGGAATCTTTCCTGGTACTTGCCTCCACTAGATCCCGCCAAAAACTGTATTCATGAGCCTCCTTAGCCTCAGCTACAACTTTTTTGTAAAGTTTCCTCGCAAGTCTGATATTGCCTGGATCCTTGCTTTTCACTGCGGAAATGAGTTCCCCCTTAGCAACCCGACATTTGGAGGAATACCACTTATCTCTTGCCCTAGAAGCACCTTTCACAGCAACCCTCGCGCTGGTTTGGGATATAATAAACAGATCGCTTAATGCCACAATGGTTTCTGTGAATATCGGTAAAACAATTTGGCTGGTGACATCTAAGGCATCGAGGCGCGACCCCATCGCTAACATGATGGTCCCTGCCTGAGCCATCCTTTCCTCATCCGCCGCTGCTTTAGCCCACTTTAGGCGCCTGCCACAGTTTGAAGGTACAAGTTCATGGGAGGTTTTCCACTTGTGGGGAAACTTGGCTAGGTTCCCGACCTGCCAAGGCGGAGTCAGGGTTAGAGAGAGAGGATTGTGGTCACTATCACAAGACGCTATAACCTCCATGTCATAGTGGAATGACCACAGATTGTAATTCAGCATGATATAGTCTATTCTGGAGGTATGTCCCATCCTGTTGTAGGTATGCGCACCCATAAGATCCGATTTGGATCGTCCATTAGTTGGTCTTAGGTCGTGTTCCAAGCAGAGTGCATTGATGTCTATCGCACTCTGCGTCCATTTAGGAATCGGGTCTAGGGTCAGGGTGGGGATACCTCTCCTTGTGTCCTCATCCCAAGTGTCCAGAATGTCCTCCCTAGCCAATGGTTCAAAGCAGCAGTTGAAGTCGCCTGCAAGAAGAACGTAAGAATCAATGCTGCAGGCGGCTAGATCACTGTTTAAACCTGTAGAGGATAGAGATGATGCCCCACCCCTGGCCCCCCTTAGATAGAGGTTAAAAACTTCTAACTTCCTTCCCCCTGGGCATAGTATAGTTATCCTCTGAAGGTCAGGAGAATGAGTGGACTTTTGGCTTACACTTAAACCTAGTGCGATATTGACCCATATAAGAAGGGTACCAGACGGGCGACCTTTGCATCCATGTTGTTGGGAAGCTGGGACGAAGTAGGTCGTGAAGCCTACTCTGTGCCTGGGTTCTAGGCACCAGGTTTCCTGCAAGAAACAGATGTTATAAGGGTCCAAAAAGGCGTTCCATTCGGGAATTTCAAAGTTGCGGGCAAGCCCTGCCACATTCCAACTTATGATCTTTAACAAGGGTTCGGCTGGGGTAATCTGCCTTGAAGGGTTAACAGGTATAGCCAGATTGAGCACAGGTCCTGCTACCCCCGCAGCTGTTCTATTTAACCTATGCAGTGGCTCAATCTGGTGATGGTAGGGAGCCATTGCTGCATCGGTCAACTTCCTATCTGTTGGGACATTCTGAGTAGGTGGCAAGGGAATCCTACGAGGAGAGTCCAGTCGTTCCACTACGACTTGGGAGCCTAAAGTGCATGACGTGTTCAATCCCCCCTCTGTAGGTAAAGCAAATGGCATTCCCTCTGGGCCTAGGGAGCTAACAGAAGGTTCAATCAACACAGGAAAAGATTCTGTGAGCCCTAGGACCTGTGGTGAAGGTGCTTGGATAGCAGATTGCCTTGGGAGTCAATCTACCTCCTCAAGACCACCAAACCTATTCGAGGTTGGGAGGTCATTCCAGTTTAAGGGGAAATCTTGGTGGATATTAGGATGACTCCTCCAAGTGTGATGGTGTACTAATGACCAGTCCTCTTCCCGTGTATGTCTAGGGCGTGGTGGATAAAAGAAGGACAGAGGCCTAGGTATAACAAGAGAACCTTCACCGATGGGCCAAGAACAGATGTGGTGTGCCATGTGAGGGTCCTCAAAGGTCACCACTATACAGTCCCCGGAACTGGTTTTCCTTGTGGGACCCACCCAGGGGATTCTACGTACCATCAGAACTCTGCTTCTCTGGCCATTGGGAATTGGTCTATTCACATTAAGCCAATGCATTATCTTATTCTTCAGAGACCAGTGGTTCTCGTATTGTCCGTTTCCAATCTGGGGGACACCCGTCAACACAACCACATAATCATTGGCCTCTGGAGGGAGATCGATATAGCCCCCTCTAAAATTGTTCTTAACAGGAGGGCCCTGGGTTGGTTGGTACGCCACTTCACTGGGAGGGGGTCTATGGTTGAGGGGTGGGGTGCTTGGGAGCCTTAAGTTTGGGGGCGGTGGTAATATGATCCACACCCACGGTCCGCGGTTTGGGAACCGGCCGTACAAAAGCTGGTACTGGAGGGGGGGGGTTGCGGGGCTTGTGAAATTAGGACTTGAGGTGGTGGGTCAACTACAGGAAAGCCCTGATTTTCTAGACTTCTCAGGCCGAGAGTGGCCAGGGCAATAATGCTCTTTTCCATCTCAAGCAAGTTATTCTCAATGCGTGAGAGTCTAAGATCAAGGGGGGAGAGAAGTTTCTTAAGAGTTTCCCAAACTAAACCTAGAAATTCCCCTTCATTCCTTTCCAGACCCTCTACGTGTAAGCCCTCATCCTCTGCCATGATGGTGGAAGAAGCAGTGGCTGTCCCCTCTTTGGCTCCCTCACATTGTGGTTGTTCCCTGGAAACACACCCTCCTATAGCATTGGATACCGGTACACTAATCAATTTCAGCTGTTGTGCAACCGCATTTTTAGCCTTCTTACGACAGTAAGCAGACCAAGAATTGCATTTTCTTTTAGGTTGTTTATCTTTACTAGTGATACACCTAGGTGAACATTACAGGGGTGGGGTAATTAAAACTAACATCCTGCTTGAGAGAAATGGTAGGTAGGTTCACTACACTTTCCTGAGTCGGAGGCTCTAAAGTAGGGGAAAATGGGGGAAGAGTCGGGGTGTGGTGAACATCAACCTGCGTGACTACACAATGGGGAATGGCTGGACGCTCCGGGGTAACCGCGGTGGCTATGTGGCCCAAGGAGGATTTTTTTGAGAGTTCGATTACCTGGGACAGTCTTCTGGTGGCTGCCAATTCCAGGGAGACACGAGTCTGAAGTTGAGAAATTTCATGGTCTATGGCTATATTGGTACGGGTGATGAAATCATCCATGGGGCCATTGATTGGAGGGCCACCCTTAGCGGCCTTGCTCCGTGTTAACCTGGTGCACATAACTTAACAACAAGGGCAACCCCCTGGCTTAACAGTGGGGATAAAATGATAGAATGGTTTGTCAATTTAGGCTTAGACGAGGAAATGTTGGAAAAAGAACGAAAGAAGGTGGCCCAGTCCAGTCCTCGCAGACCTCGAACGGCCTCAAACGGCCCGCTCTTAGCCCGGTCGTCGCTCCCGCTCGCTCCCGCGCAGCGGTGACTCCAGCTGGTTATCTAGGGGTGGGGCAGGGCTGGGGGCGTGGCCGGCAGGGAGAGCAGCCACAGGTGTGACACGCAGGGACTCCTGGGCAATGGAGTCCCTGCTGGGCTGCTCGCAGCCCTGCCGGTTCACAAGGGCTCAGTTCTTTTTCAGCTCGCCTCCCCACAGTGACTCCTAGCGCAGCGGGACCCGCGCAGCGGGTCCGGCAAGATACAAGTTCCTCCCCTCAGCACGGGGCACAATCCAACGACGGCAGGCAAAGACTCCATATCGCCCGGGCAGCAACTGCAAGCAGCAAGGTTTCCCGCAGTGTTACTAACACAGGCTGCTTTTACAGTGTCGGGGGGCGTGGCCGGCAGGGAGAGCGGCCACAGGTGTGACACGCAGGTACTCCTGGGCAATGGAGTCCCTGCTGGGCTGTTTGCAGCCCTGCCGGTTCACGAGGGCTCAGTTCTTTTTCAGCGCGCCTCCCCACAGTGACTCCTAGCGCAGCGGGACCCGCGCAGCGGGTCCGGCAAGATGCAAGTTCCTCCCCTCAGCACGGGGCACAATCCAACGACGGCAGGCAAAGACTCCAGATCGTCCGGGCAGCAACAGCAAGCAGCAAGGTTTCCCCTATTAATAGTAGCTCACTATAATATCCATGAAGTATATGTAGCTCTGATTATTGAAAAGTTGGAGACCCCTCGTATTGACCGAGATGATAAATGTTTGAGGAAATGTGTACAGAACTGAGGAATGTTAAAAACCTGGTGATCATGCACTTGCGTCATATATAGAGTACGTTCCCCATACTGAACGTTCCTCGGGAATGCTACTAGGAATACATTCTAACTCTTTGAGCCTATTGAACTGACAGGACATTAATAGTGTAAGTGTTATTGGCGGCAAACAATAGCAGCAGACTGGAAAAAAGCAATATCACCAATGATTGATAACTGGACACAAAGGAATTGGACGATAACTGCTATGTACATGTTGGCAGTGGATTTCAGGAACGAAAGACGACAATTCCATATATTTTGGGAAAGGCTGATAGCCTATTTACGTCAAGGGACAACTAGCATGAAATGACCCAAAAAGGTACTATTGGTGCAGTTTACCAGAAATTTCTTGCAGCTGTTAGTGATGACAGCTCACAGATCGCTACCAAATACAGGAGTCAATGGGTACGTTAATCCTAGTAGTAGCCTCTGTCAATTTGAAATTACAACAGCATCGGACCGTCTTTATGCTGTTCTACACGCCGGAGCTTCTCTCTAAATGGGCTACATCTCGATATTCTGTTAAGTCATTCTGGCCAAAATGTCAACTTTTTACTGCAGATTTAAGGTACATGTTTGACTGCCCTAGGCGTAGTATATTCTGGAGTGAGGTCTCCTCTATTCTCATTCCACACCATGGCTGTCTCTCAGTTTACTGAAAAGGAAATATTCCTTGGGATTAAATGTGAAGTAGCTAGTTATGAGGGTTTGCTAGCCACTATTATAATTGCATGTATGGCCAGAGCCTGGATCAATAATGTTAGCCCAAATGTCAATGAAGCTTGGGCTTTACTCAGACTTGTGAATGAGATGGAACTAGCTTTGACTAAGGACAGAGGCCCCGTTCTTGACTTAAATTAAAAAGGATCTGGTCTAGTCTTCAATGGGACTAATGTTGCACTGTCACTTTATCATATAACCCTTGTTACTGTTCCCCTTTAAATTGTAATTCTAAACTGAAAATAGCTGCCATTTCTCACTTGTTTGTTTTCTTTTTCTTTTTTTCCTTCTTTTGTCTCTCTTCTGGCTACAATGGAATAACTGACTGCTTTGGAATCATGTGATTTTTTTTTTTTTGAAAACCTTTATTAACCATAGTTGCATCAATTAGCAATGTACAGTTCTGCGCCAGAGCATCAGGTCGGCAATGTTCGAACACATGCAGTCAAATGATTAAACACAGCCGTTTAGCCGACAACCCGGAGGTCCGGCGGCGGAGTTCAGTTGAACATAGATAGAGGATTCGGGTGTGTGCATTGCGTATAAGCGAAGCGATGGTGCTTTTCTGGTATGTATCGCGTCGTTTCTCAGCTAAAGCGCATTGTCTGCGTGTGAGGGGGGCGCTGTGTAGCAGCCCGCTGCGCAGCATTGTCAGCTAGCCCCTAGGGTCACAGGAGGATGTGTGCTGGGTGCTGGGTTGTCTGTCAAGTGCCCTGAGTTGTGGGCATTGGAGTCCCGGTGGCCCGCGTGGAGCGTGGGTTGGAGCGCGACAAGGAGGTTGCAGCATAGCTCGCAAGGATGCACGTGGCGACCGTTGTTGTGATGGAAAACGTGCTCTGCTAGGGAGCGTAGCCAGTCGCCGAGCTGTTCCCCGGGTGTGCAACATAAACTTAGGGATCAAGGCCAGGGTCGAAAACTCGGGTGGGGGCTAGAATAAGAGGGGTGAGGGGGGGGGGGGGGGAAAGTGGAGATCCGCTTGCAGCAGTGTGTGAGGAGATAGGGGCTGTCCAGCGGGGCGAAACCGGGCCGCCCGGGGAGCGCGTCGAGCGGCTGGTCGCGGGGGGGGGGGGGTCACTAGTGTGCGCGCCCTCTCGAGCAGCAGCGGCGGTAAGTCCCGCGCGCGCGCCATGACACAGCGCAGGAAATATCCGACATTGGTAGCCTGTCGCGCAGTACACGAGATGTGCCAGGGGAATAAACAGACCGAGAGGGCCGGGAGCTATCCCCGCCAGGGTCTCAGATATGTCGCCATCGAGCTAATAGTGTATCGGTGCCCACCTAGTGTTTAGGTTATCCCACGGGTTCGGCAGGCCGTCTGAAAGGTGGCAAGGAGGCCATCCCAAAGGTGGGCGATGGGGTACTGCCTGAGTCCCGCAGTTTCCTCACGGAGGAGCACTGCACTTTCCGCCTGCGCCCAGTTGACGAAGGATGCCCTCCAGTGCCTGATGTGCGGAGGGGCCGTCGCCTTCCAATGCTTGGTGAGCAAGCGTTTGGCCGTAACAAGCCCCATGTCCCAGAAGCGTGCCTGTACTCTATTCGCTTTTGTGCGCTTGTACAGGCCCAAGATACATGCCTCCCACGTGCGTGGCAGCCGTCCATCCGCACCGCGCTCTATCAGTGACAGCACGTCGCTCCAATATGTCCGCACGTCAGCGCAATGCCAGAGCATGTGCAAAAGGTCCGCTCCTGGTGACGAGCACCGTGGGCAGGCGGCATCTGTCCGCGAGAAATATCTATTGATCTTCTCAGGAGTGAGATACGCTCGCTGTAGTATGTAATATTGTATGAGTTTGAAGCGGGGGTTGCGTGGAACATTAGTCGGGCTGGCCAGTATCATCGCCCATTCTTTATCCGTCCAGTCTCTGCCCCTGTCCGTCGCCCAGCGCTCCCGTAGTATCGAGGTGGACAGTCGCGAATGTGCGAGGAGTGCCTGCACCCGCCAGTGTATGACATGTGCGCCGTTTCCCATAATATGTAGATATTGGATGAAGGTATGTGTCGGCAGCTCTGTCGTCATGTCACCCCAAGAAGCCGAGAGCGTCTGCATGAGGGAGGCATGCAGGAGGAACTGTCCTGCCGGGAGCGCCGTGCCGTCAGCCAGGGCGGCAAACGTCAGCAAGTCGCCATCCTCATACAGGTCACCTAGCGTATCTACACCTGCCTGTTCCCACCCTGCCAAATGGGCCTCCGTGAGGGGTCCCGTCGGGCCAGGCATGCCCAATAACGGTAACTCCGGAGCGTACGGTGTGGTCGCGCGTGTGAGGCGAAGGCACCTCTGGAAACACCTGCGTGCCACCGCCAGGTAAACCTGGGAGGGGCAGGGCGCGCGAGTCAGCGGATGAAACAGCGTGTGGACTTGCGTCCGCGTCCAGGCAGCCACACACGAGGCAGTGTCCTCTAGTTGCTTGCCGCTCAGCCATCCCGCCACCCATTGCATCTGCGCTGCTAGATAATATAGCTCCATATTGGGGACCGCTAGGCCCCCAGAGTCAGTGGGCATGTACATTTTGGCCAGTGCTACCCGCGGCCTCCCCTTGTTCCAGATGAGGTTGCGCAGCAATACCTCCAGGTCGCGGAATAATTTGGCGGGCACATACAAGGGCAGGTTTGCGAAGTAGTACAATAGGCGGGGCAGCACTATCATTTTAGTCAGTGCTACCCTGCTAGGCACGCTGAGGGGCAGGGTGTTCCAGTAGCTAACCTGCGTACGCACGGATGTGATCGCTCTGAGGAGATTCCCATCTAGGACGTCCGCCGGGGATCTGTAGATCCGTATCCCCAGGTAGCGGAAGGTGGTGGGGTACCACCGCAGCCTGTCCCCCCCCCAGTCGGACGTCGCACTCAGGTGTCTCCGGGCCAAAGGGGTAGGCTCCCGACTTGGCCCAGTTAACCCTCAGGCCCGACAGTGCCTCGAAGGTGCGGAATACGTCAGCGAGGGAAGCAGGGATGGCGGTCATGTCTCTGACGTATAGCAGCAGGTCATCTGCGTATAGGGACACCGTGTGTAGGCCATCCGGCAATGGGATTCCCCATTCCAGTCCGTGTGCCCGAAGTGTCGCAGCCAGGGGTTCCATTGCCAGTGCAAATAGCAACGGTGACAACGGGCAACCCTGGCGGGTGCCTCTGCGGACCCGGATGGCGGCCGAGAGGATGCGGCCCGTGCGGACCCGGACGGTCGGCTCACTGTAAAGCAGGGCGATCATGGCGTTATAGCCCCCCCCCAGCTGGTATTTCTCCGTTACTGCCCTCAGGTACGGCCACTCAACGGAATCGAAGGCTTTCTCCAAGTCCAGTATAAGGCATCCCGCCCTTGGCCACTGCTGCGTGGCGTATTCCTGGTGCTTTGGAATCATGTGATGTGAACATTTCTAACCTTTGTATGAAACTTATGTTCTACCTATTTTGCTTCTCTTTGATTTGTACTGTATTGTGTCATACTAATGGCAAATAATAAAAAAAAGAATTGACCCAAAAAGATGCAGGTGCTGACTTCCAACTGCGTATTTGGAGAGGAAGAGTTGGTTTTGTATTATTGTTGGTAGAATCGTTTAAGAATGCTGGGTGAAGAGTTAGTCTCTCTAGAATTTGAAAGAGGTCGGAAAGGTTGTATACTTTGAATCTCTCTTATGTTTGCAAGCCTTAGTATACACTTAAACGTTCCATTGGGAGCGGAAAGGGCAGGAAGGTTAGGTTAGGGAACTCGGGTGTATGTATGTGTTAGAAGGTGGTTCTGACACTATGGGCCGCCTGCATTTTTTGATTTTTGAGCACCTAATTGTTGAGCTTTTACTGTGGGGGAGCCTCATAAGTTGGGACTTACCCACAGTGAACTCAGGATGTAAGAGACTGCATGGGTATTTTACTGGTGTTCCCCTGGCTTGACCAGGTCACTGCACAGCAGCTGGAGTAAGGGACACCGGGCTGGTTACATGCAGACACATGTGTACATGCGTGTGCACACGTGTACGGGCTGCGCAGGGGAGATTCCTAGCGTGCGCAGTCCAGGAGCAGCTACAAAGTGAATGGTGTGGCAGGACTTATGCCGTATTGGGTGGTGATATGGAATAGGCTTTATACGCTGCAAAGAAACATGCCAGGGAAAGTCAGTGTGTTTTACTGTGTTTTCACTTCATTATTTCCCTAAGGGAATGTGGGGCCCATGGCTAAATTAACTTCTACAAGGCCTACAGTTTCCAGACATGCACTAAAGTCCATTGTATTGGAGTTGAAAAGAAGTATTCTGCAGAGTCCAAAGTCATATTTGTACTGCTTTTGGGTCATCCAGAACTGTCATATTTCTGTGAGCCAGCCAGGACTAGACCCAGGCTGAAGGCTGACCTCAGCTGGATGGATTGATAACCTTTCTTCCACAAGCTAGGGCCACCTCTCCACGAAGAGAAGATGGGAGGGGCTACAGGCTCATCAATTAGCAGCTGTCACTGGGTGCCAGGCACCAGGCTGCACCAAGGAGGGAAGACAGCGTGGGGGATGAGGCTTCAGACATGTGGCCAGAAACCCTGGACGACACCATTTTGAACCAGCTCAGAGGCTGGACAAGAAGGAGGGAGCAGGGGCAGGGACGTGATGTGTCGCTGTTTGATAGGACCAACAGAGACTTCCTGCCAGTCCCCTACTCAACTTTTAAAAAGTGCTTGCACAGGAAGAGAAGGTCTCTCTGGGGTGTGGTCTGCTGAGGCTGAAGGTGCTGGAGCCTGGCACAATGGGCAGTTGGAAGGAGAGACCCCCTGACTGCCCCAGGACCCTATCAGCACCAGAAGAAGAGCCCAGGACTGGTGCACAGAAGCAGGGGTCTCTGCACAGGGAGAAGAAAGGCCCAGAAGGAGAGCCTGGCAAAAGGCTGGCGCAGGGAGCCAGTGATGACAGCACACTGCTGAATCTACCCCCTCAGAGTCCCAGAGGGCAGAGGAGAGTGTTCCCAGTGGCGGGGGCTGGTAAAGAGGAGCATGAAGCGCCCCATAATGCCTCGCCAGGCATTTGGAAATCTGCCGTTTTGGTGCTTTGTGGCCCCCAGAGGAGGGGGGGGTCACCCTCACTTGTGAAAAGGTGCTGGGGGAGCTGCTGGCGAGGCCCAGTCTTCCTACCCGCCCCCCCCAGCACGAAGAAATCTGCCATTTTGGTGCCTGGTGGCCCTCAGAGGAGGGGTCACCCTCACGTGTGAAAAGGGGTGCAGGGGGGCTGCAGGAGCACCGCAGTCTCCCCCAGCATAAAGAAGAACAGTCCACCCCTAAGTTTCACGGGGCATCTGAAAGAATAACCTCTCTAGGGCTCAGCCAGCCTTTAACACCTTCTAGGCTGGAACTTATGTTCTACAGCTGAGGGTGTACTATGAAGTGCATCACGGAGTGAAGGGCTGAGTTGGGGGATGTCTGGAGAAGGGCATCCCCTGGAGGTGAAGTGGTGTAATTGCACCGAAATGCATTTACTATTGGTTATGTCTTTTTAGGTGGACTGAAAGTCACAGGTGTAAAGTGAAGTACCTGTGTAAGGTGATGTTAAGCTAAATGGAGTTATGTTGCTGGACCTTCCTGCTAGGGGGTCTGGCTGTATTTACGTAATCTAATGCTTTTACCTGGGATTCCTTTTAAAGTGAAGAGGCACACTGCAGGAGAAGTGTAGTTGCCAGGAGTACTTCTTTTGAAGGGACTGTAAGTCACATGTGTAAGGAGATGTCATAAGCCAAGTGGGGTTATGTTGCCAGACAGTCCTGCTAGGGTGTCTGGCTGTATATGCGCAATCCTGTGATTTCATCTGTGATGCCCTTAGGGTCTGTAATTGCAATGCATTCAAATGATCAACCAAGGTGATGAGTACTGTCATTCTAAAGTGTGCGTAAACATGGATTCTTGCTGCTGCGCGTAGGTGAAGACCCCAGACTGCTAGCCCGTTAGATATAGAGGTGCATACTTTATGGTCAGTAGTAGATGCTCAGTCAGGGTCATGTGTCACCAAGGCAGGTTTACCCCTTTTTAATGCTTGTTGAGGTAATGGGGTGGGTCGCCACTGGGATGGTGCCAGTGCGCAGGGCCCTCGCTCCAGGTTATGTTCAACTATCTGCATTGGGGGCAAGTTGATGTGCATACATGAGAGTGGTGGTACTAGACCCCCCCCCCCCCCTTGCGGGAGGGGTGGAGATGTTGTGCAGTGTCACAAAGTAATTCCAACAGCTTATGTATATTTGTAAATTGATGCATAGTATTGAGTGGTGTGTGTGTTTAATAAATGTACTCTTACTTTTATAAAGCAAAGTACAGACTGGACAATCAATTATTGAGTGTTATTTTTGTGCACCTGCAAATGGCGATTACTAGCCCACACCACCTCCCTAGAGTAAGCCTCAGACTGCTCTGCAACGCTACCCTCTGAGAGTCAGGCGCTACAATTGGGTGTTTGGTTCCCAGTGAAGGACAAATGTAGTGATGTTATTTGTGCAGGCCTCACAGATGCTGCCTCGTTTTCCAACAGTATGGATATGTCAGTGGTCAATGGGAGTACAGTTATATACCACCTGTTAGTTGTTAACCTATTTCAAACTAATACAGATATCTTAAAAACAGTGATTTATGTGAAACACTGCAATAAAAGTGTTTAGAGGAGAGTACAGGCCTGGGCGGAAGGACCACTGGTCATTCTGGCCTGATTTCCACCACCCACCCTCATCGATTGATCCCTCAGCCTATGAGGTTTCATTGTAAATTATGTTTGATTATTGTATAAATATATTTTAGCCTTCTAGTAAATGCTGTGATGGACTGTTTTTGAGGTGATGTGTAGGGATTTATTTATGCAATTGTTTCTCCCACAAGTGGGTGTGTAGGTTAGTCATTTTTGTCTCTTAAAAGCATTGCACTTTTTTTTCAAAAGATAGCAAATTGTAGGAGTGATGAATCCTACTGTTTTTAGATCTGGGGTTTGCCAGCCTCATTTCCGCCATTGGCTTGAGGGTTTGGCAATCACATCTTGGGATCTCCCAGTCGTGTTTTTGTCCTTCACCTAATGCTATTGGCTGTTTGGGTGCATCTCTCCATCTCTACTCAACTGCTCACATCTGACTGCATGAGAGACTACTTTGCAACTCATCCTTCTGTCTTCCTATATTAAGTACTTTAATCCCATTACGTGGTTCACGCATATAGTAGCCTAAAACTTTGATATTGCATCGTAATATGCGGGTCGGCTTCCTTTCCGAACGCCTCATTACGATGGAGGCGGTCAGAAAGGAATCCGAATGGTCATTCCGAATGGCTTCCGACGGGCTCAGAGTCAGTCAGGCAGTCTGAATGTGGCCAGTATTCTCACGGATGGCTCTTTCCGCCCCTGGGATTACAATGTCTGGTTTCAGCAGCCTTTCCGTGCCGGGTCTTCAGACACAGAAAGGCTGTCTGAACTCGACTTTGGAGGCCCCCAGCAGGGCCTCCTTGGGTGTACGGCCTCAGATTGGAGGCCGAAGGTGCCCCCCCTGTTGATCCTTGCACCCCGTGGCAGGCACCTTCAGGTGCCTGCCACGGGGTGCAGGGATGAACTGCACCTCCTATTTTCAATAGAAGCATGCATTCTGACCGGAATACAGGCTCCCATTGTAAAGTATTGGAATGCGATTGAACAGTGTTCAGTCACATCCTAGTCAGTCGGTGGGTCCCATGACCGAGACTATGTCTGGCAGAGGTAGCTCCACCCGACATCGTAATAGAACCCTTAGTGTGGTTTAGATAGGTAGTACTCTGAAATATTCTTATCTGCTGCATTTGATGAAGTATTGCTTAATCCCATAGATTTAGATTGAGAATCAGACGGCAGTAGCAGTGTCTCAAGCTAATATGCGTATATTGGATGCATTAGCATAATAAACCTGGACTTTTTGACTTCTCTAGTGCTTGTTAGGTGTTGTATATGTATTGCGTGTCTTCTTACCTTTCCATTTCCGCTGCTTCAGAGCTCTCATATGTATATAACTTCCCTCCACAAAAGTGTCTGCCTTATAATATAAAGGTTTTGTGCCCCGATTTGTGTTCCAGATTATGACTATACATATTTTGCACCCCTTGATCAGTGGGCTCTAGTAGTAAGTCATGGCCTTCTCTACCAGCAGTTTTAGACTGAAGGCGCATCGAATAAGCCTGTTCACTTTCCATTGCAGCTGTCAGAAACCCTGTTCTCCTGAATCCCCTCCCTCCCATCCATCTCTCAAAATTCAATTAACTTGTGATGGTTTCGTTCCATAAATGAAAGTGCTGATCGCCCTGGTTAGAACAATTTATGCAAACTATGCATACTAAATTAGTCCATGAAGGCTCGTATGGATTGTTCTGTAGCATATCAAGGCATGACCTTGAGAGTCGTAAGGGCAGATGCTGACCCAAGCATCTGCTACAGTGATCTTTTGTAGCATGGCCAGGTGTACAGCAGCTTCTGTACGGCTATAAATTCAAAACAATGTATTCTTTAGCTTTGCAGAGAAGAAGGGAATCATTGCAGTCACCAAACTTCCTTTGCTGTTGTCGTTTGCTTTGAGTTTCCCTCTCAGGTGACATTCTAAAGGATCTTCTGAAATTGGTTAATGCATGATGACATTGGGTTGGCCTGTCTTGTAGCAGGATCTTGGCTTTGTCTGAGGCATCAGCAATTGGAGCGAAAGACTGTATTGTAGAAACGGCCTTGATGAACCAGTTGACCTGCTGTTGGCTTATGACATCGTGGCAGTAGGACATGGCGCATCTGTTATGTAATGGTAGACGTGACTTAAATAATTACTAGTAAGTGTCTTATTGGAAATTGAGGGCTTTCCTACTTTTGATAAGCCCAAATGGATTTTTTTGTCAGATAGGTTTCTATTTATTGGTTTTGTTTTGCATGGTTGCAAATCGATGGTTGCAGTGTAGCTTCTAGAAAGCATGTTTTGGTGTAGTGCATAAGGAACAGAAGTGTTCTCCATTCATGTTGTAATAGGCATACATGCATTATTCCAAGAGGAATGTAGTGTGTGAGCTTTAGAAATGTAAAAAACAGTAGTTACTGTGGGACTCACTGAATTGGTAGAGCTGGGCGAGCCAACAAATTAATAGGGAGAGTAGAGCCGAGACAGCTCATGCAGGAGGTGAGCCAGAAAATAATTGCTATGTAAATCACACAGCAAACATCCAAATAAAATATGGTAAAGTCTCTAAAAAATGTTTTAAAAAATCTATTTCTTTAACATGTGGAAGCTTTAACGTTAATAAGGCACATTAAGCACTGCACTGAGAAGTACTTACTAACTTGATAGTTTTGTTCAACGTGTAGGCTGAACTCACATATTGGAAACTGCTTTCATATGCAACAATAATTGAGAACAAAGAATTTAGGTGAAATGAGAATTTAGGTGAAATGAAGTATCTGCTTAATATCACACAATTTAAGCGGAGAAGCTGCAATTTATCCAGGTTTTCTGGTTTTACTTTGAACAAATCAGCCAGGCAATCGGCCTCTATTTATTTTTCTTTACTTTAGAGCTTTTTTGTACCTCCTAGTTCATTTTCTCCAGTTTTTAAATACAGCACAAATTCAACGCAAGCTCAAATTAAATGTGGCCAGAATCAACAAATTTTGAACCAACGCCAAGACCATAAACTGGCTCTCCAATTCCAGAGTTGGCAGCTCTGACAGTAATGCCACATCTAGGTAGAAGGAGGGAGGCAGGCAAAAGCCACATGAAAGCACGGCTCGTTATGGGCTCATGGTTCCAACAGGACCTTGAGCTGAGCCAGGCTTCAGGCTCATGCCTGGCTTGAACTTTCAGTGGCTAGCCCAGCTCTATCAATTGGTCTTATGTTCCAGGAAACTACCAGGTCTTTGTTACCATTTAATTTCTAGGCAATTGCTGATTATCCTTATTTTCTTTTTAAGGCTGTTGGTCAAGTCACAGTTACTGAATGAACAGTATTCACAATTAGAAGTGAGCTGACCAATGGCTTAGAATATTAGGATAAAATAATCACTGTAACAGATTTCTTCATAGCACACAGGAAAGGAATATGCAGCTGTTTTTATTTTACCCTACAATTTGCTTTTTCAATAATCTTTTGAAGTATTCCCAAAACTGGCTATGATTAAACTGTAGTTTCCAGTTGTGTGGCTAGTACGATCGTGTTGTAGTATAAATTGCAGAAATCCTATTAAGTGGTTCACGCTTATAGTAGCCGAACACTTTGGTAATGTAGTGTAATAAAATATATTTTATTGAGTTCCACTGAAACAACATGCAGAAAAAAGCATGCAATATTCACTGGTAAGTCTGAAACTTGAAAAAATACTTTAAGCATGTCTTTTGTGGTTATGGATTGGAATTATCCCAGAAATGTCTAGTTCACCTGCCACTTCAGTGCCCCTTTTGACATTTTAGTGCTGGTTAGATAGGTAGTAATTTGAAATTTTCATATCTGATGCATTTGATGAAAGTATTGTTTAATCCCATATAATGAGAATCGGTGGGCATTAGCAGTGTTTGAGGGCAATTTTCTTCAAGTTAGTCAACTTAAGTTTATATTAAAATCAGTAAATTGCAACAGTAACTCATCTGGCCGCATTGTCAGCACAAAGGTACTAAACTGGGCTTTTTTTCATCGCTAGTGCATTCACCATTAAGAAATTATGTTCACCTCATGGGGGAAGGTCACAAAGCGTACCTCATAAGGAAACAGCAGTGAGTTTCTCTTAGCAGACTCCCATCTTCCTCCAGAATCAAAGATTGAAGAAGTCTGTGGGTGGGTGCATTTGAAATATAGTTCAAAGGAAACCGAATATAAACTTTAATTTCCATTGTTTGGAAGTGTAATTTGGCCCTCCTGAATATGGATCAAGATCCCCCAGTAACATGCTTTTGTGTTAATCATCTGTTGCACATAAGATATTTCAGCTTGTAGTGTAAGTGGCTCTGAGACTTTAAGGAGTAATGTTTCATAGCTATGACTATGAAATGCAAAACTTTACATTGTAAATGCAAGTAAACGGGTGATCCGTGTGCTTTGAGCTAGAGAAGATAGCAAGCTATTTGATATGCTGATCTTTGAGCGGTTGTAGTTAAAGTGCCTCTTGTGATTATAATTGCTAGCAGCCAAGGCTCAGACTCTTGTGCTTTGTTTTACAGTGTACCCTAGTAAAAAAGGAATGCAATTTATAGGAAATCCTCCCAATAATGGATTTGTCTAAAGTTCTTGAAAAGGCTTTGAAGAATGTTCCAGCAGTTTAGAATTGTTTACCCTGCTATCCCTGCACAGCCTGTTCCCATCCTGAAACGTTGACATGATCATCATTCGGCACTCTGCCTTCTTCGCTGAACTTTCTACCCCAGTGCCTTATCCTGGCCTTCCAAAACTCCTCCCTAGTCACCCTGCACGACCCACCTGGCTGGTCTTCTTATGACAATGACGGTATGAGTCTGTTCCAAGCGGATGAAAACTTGAAAATGAGCTGAACTGCAGCAGTTGAATATCGGCTTGCCCAATTGTGGCAAATTTACCTTGATTCTTTTGCAGCTTTAAGAGGTACACCATCCTCTGTGTAGAACAAATGTATCCTGGGGAGCTGCTCAGATGGCAGGTGCTTGGTTAGTTAATATGGTAGTGTTTGCCTCTCATGGAATGGTCTCTCCTGGCACGCAGTATATTTTGGAAAATTTGTTCGCTGTAGTATGCTGGGAGTATACCACTGAAATGGTACGAATCTGTCCGGTTGCCTCGATGACTAGTGTTTTATTTGCTCTCAATTCTTCATAGAGCCCACGCACAGAAGGTAGGTTAGACGCTGCAGTCACACACGGTTTTCTTTTTTCTCTTTGAGCACAGACCCAGATTAGGTTTGGGTTTTGTCTATCCCTAGTACTGTAGCTCAACCATTGACCATGGTAAACAAACTTGAATAAATATCACAACATTTTCAGCTCTCTGGCACATATCCGACAGGCCACAACAGTTTCCGCCTTTAAAACTGTCTAAGAACACCTCTCACCAAAGGAGGGAGCATAATGTGCACCCTCATATTGTACTTGGACTGATAGTGCCATCCCTGCAGTATAGGTTCAATCTCAATGAACAACCTACATTGTTCTTAACATGTATTTGCTTGTTCGTTGTTTTTCTATTTCATATTGTAAAGCGCTCTGGTTCTTGACACTGTCAAAGTGCAAAAATAAATAAGCATTCACTTTTAAATTCAGATTCCAGTATGGATAGTCTAATAATAATTCGTAACTCTTCGATTTGCTTGTAAGATTTAAATTCTTGGAAGCTTTCCAGAACGTGGTTATATTTCTATAACTTTTATGCAACAAAAACTGTGGTTTATGTAGAAATACCTACTGAAAATTAATAATTAATAATGAGATCACTGGAATTTTGAGAGCTTTATGTACAACAATGGAATGGGTCAGGGCCAGTATTAGCTGTTCGAATCCTTAAGCGCCAACCTTCCAATGTTTGTCTTTCTAGTTCTCCTTTTTAATGTAGAACATTGTATTCTTTGTGGATATGTGACGATACAATATGATCATTTAGATCACAGTACGTTACATCGCAGTTATTACAACGCAAGTCGTTAATGCGACTTGCGCTAGAGGTGCTGGATTTAGGAATAGTATGATTTACTATTCCAACTCCAGTGTGTGTAACAGTAGGGAAGGTGTTGGAATAGTAAATCATACTATTCCTTAGTGTAGAGCGCCATCCACCGCAAGTCGTAACGACCGTGATGTAAATGTATCGCAGTGTAATGACCGCGTTGTAAAGGTTGTTACCCATTCTTCGTGAATGGAGTGTCCTAATAGGATTATAGCCCTTCTGCCTTGGGCTATACCTTTTGTTGAAGGCTGTCTTCCTCTTTATAGGTGCTAACCTGCAGCACAGGCAAATACCCCAAATTCAGGGCCTTTAACAACCAGCATAACCCTTGGCAGCGGGCTATACTGCCATAAAATAAATCCACAGATTAAATAGCTTCTGCCTTGGGTCACAAAACTAGTATTTGCTTGCTTGTTGTGTATATTGGGCCATACATATTGAAAACCCAAACTCTGAGGATTTTGGGTTAGGATTTGAACTGAAGTAGCATTTGAGCTCATGAGAAAATTTAGTACTAGCTTTAAAGTTGATGCAGTGCTCCACAATTTAATCACGTTGTTATGTGTTATTGTGTTGTATCATATCATATTGTGTTAGTTATATAGTGCTTCATACCCATCATTACTGCAGTGTACTTTTGGGTCACTTGCTTTATATATCACTTTATGAACTAGACTCTGGTTCACTATGTGGAATGCAGTTCTTTTATTAATACATGTCAGTAATCTCTAAAGGAGGGCTACGCAACAGTGTGTGCCCCTGCCCCGAGTCCTGACAGATTTTTCATGTTACTCCATGACCGTGTAAATGATTCGCTTTTATACGCATCGAACACATTTTTATCCAGTGTGGCTATCTTGAAAAGCTGGCACAACTCATGAATCTGAAAACAAAATAGGACCCCCCATTGCACAGATTTTTTTGTTCAGTTTTGTTTTTATAATATTACATTTTAAAAAGCAGATTTTGCTATATCTTAGAGCGAGTGCCACCTGGCTAACAGCTATCTGCTGTAACCTATTGTTGTTGTTGGTGCATCTTCCTCATTACTGTCCTGTCCCTTGCTGCTCAGCCATGAGTGATGTCACTTGGAATGTTGTGTGTGTGGGACTGGAGGAGTTGGCAGTTGGAAGAGATGGGCTGAGCAGCAGGGAGGCTGCTCCTGGTGGGGCTCATATAGGGACTTAGCAGAGGCCTTACAGGAGTTTTACTTGGACTTTGTAACTTAAGGAATAAACCTATAACCTGTTCTAAGTGACCTGTCTACGAGACATCCTTCATCATTACACTGGCGACGACTGGAAAGAACTTACGTGTGTGCTTCTATGGACTATGGTTTCTGACGCTTAAAGGATTTTTCAAGAGAAAAGGAAGGAACTTCAAGTGAATTTAAGTGCGGGTTTTTGAGGAACCTGTGTGTTACTGGAGGAAAATACTAGTACTGGAACTGAGGATGTGTATAAGGAAATTTAACTGGAACTGGAACTAGCTGTGCATTTTAGATAGTTAACATTTAAGAGCCCCACCAGTGACCTTTTCACCGGTCGCCCTACTGTTCAATTGCTAGTTCCTGTTGCCTGCCTACGAGAACCCTGAGGATCGATGGGGTGTTTGACAGCTTTAATCTGAGACAAGGCTGAGGACTAGCGTGAAAATCGGCAGCGTAAAAATCACAAGAGTTGAAGAGTTGGATGTCATTCTCCCGCTGCGAGTGCCTGGTTTAAAGTTGCGGCTTTTGTGCAGTGATTCCTGCTATGTGATGTGACATAAGACACGGAGACATGAACACGGAGGTGCACCCTGGTGAGGCGTACATCTTCTTCAAATGCAACCTTGTCCGGTGGTTTACTATTTATTCTAGAGGCTGCTGAGGTGACAATGCTTATAATGTGAACCTCGGTGCTCCAGTGGAAAGTGTGCGACGCGTTGTGAAGTAAATCAGCACTGCTGGTGTGAGTATTGTATTTCGGATTGACACTGCCTATGCCTTTGAGGTATTTACAGCAACAAATTGTGTGACCCTGGGCACATTTGAGGTCTTGCAACTTTGGGCGGTTTAACCGTTTACCTCAAGTTCAAATTCAGAAGTATCGGCGTGTGTCTTTTACCTTAGTCTTTGTGTGGCGCGTGGCTCCTGTAGGATCTTTGAGTGACGTCAATTGCAGTACGGAGCTCTTTGGCTGCTTATGAACGCATTGCAGTTTGGATGTGCTGTGAGCCTTCCGGCACGACGTGATGGGCGTGGCGCCATTTTGTGTTTACATTCGTGGAGCTGACGGAACATGTTTCTCAGAGCTAACTGCATGAATAGTGTACATACACTATCCTGGTACTATACATTGTACAAGCTGAAAATGCTCATATTTTACCAACCACGCATCGTCTTCTCGGTGCAGGAAAAGATTTTGGATACCTTTTCGAGCAGTATTACAACCGTGGAAATGTACTTTCTTCACGTCGTGGGATCCTCGTGTATTCGTTTTTTTGTTTTTTTTTGATCTAGTTTGGTTTGATGTAGTCATGCTTCACGATCTACGGGCAGGGTGACATCTGGGTCCATGTTCAGATATTTATGGGACATTTTGCAACAGCTCTACGGTAAGACTGTTCTTGTGCTCACTTAGAAGCAGCTGTGGTTGTAATATTCAGTGCAATAGAGTATTCTTGTTTACGTAGATTGTGTACTAATGTTATATGATGCCACAGTTTTGCTTGTGCTGGAATTACTAAGTTCTAAACTACTAATGCCATTTCTGGAGTTGAGTTTTTTTTTGTTTTTTTTAGGGAGGTATTGCCCCTATAGGGAGGTGTTTTTTTTTCCCCCCTATTACAGTATTTGAAATTTTGGAGTTTCATAGGGAAAGTTTTTCCTTATTACAGTGTTCTGAGTCTCATAGGGAGGTGTGTTTTCCCTATTACAATATTAGATGAGTCTTTGGGAGGTGTTTTCCCCTATAGGGAGGTGTTTTTCCCCTATTACAGTGTTCAGAGTATCATAGGGAGGTGTATTTTCCCTATTACAGTGGTCAGAGTATCATAGGGAGGTGTTTTTCCCCTATTACAGTGTTCAGAGTATCATAGGGAGGTGTATTTTCCCTATTACAGTGGTCAGAGTATCATAGGGAGGTGTATTTTCCCTATTACAAGTTCAGTGAGTCTTTGGGAGGTGTTTTCCCCTATAGGGAGGTGTTTTTCCCCTATTACAGTGTTCAGAGTATCATAGGGAGGTGTTTTTCCCCTATTAGAGTGTTCAGAGTATCATAGGGAGGTGTTTTTCCCCTATTACAGTGTTCAGAGTATCATAGGGAGGTGTATTTTCCCTATTACAGTGGTCAGAGTATCATAGGGAGGTGTATTTTCCCTATTACAAGTTCAGTGAGTCTTTGGGAGGTGTTTTCCCCTATAGGGAGGTGTTTTTTTTTTCCCCTATTACTAAGTTTTGGAGTCATAGGGAGGTGCGTTTCCCTATTACAATATTCGATGAGTCTTTGGGAGGTGTTTTCCCTATTACAATGCTCTGTATGTCTTAGGGAGGGGTATTCCTCTGTGGGGAGGTGTGTTTACCCTATTATTGTTAATTTGTTGGTGGTGAGTACCCATCTAATTAGTTTCCCTAGGGAGGGGGATGGGGCTCATTGTATTTTCTAGCGAGTATTTTCTAATTTGGGTGCCTTATGTATTTTCAATTGCTTGTTGTATCTCTTTATGAATTCTTTCAAGATGTGTATTTTTGTTTATGCAAACGAAGTTATTTTGTGCCATCCTGACTAAATGCATTTATATCTTTTGCTTAGTTTTTCTAAGGAAGGGAGATGTGCTGTAACCTATTGTTGTTGTTGGTGCATCTTCCTCATTACTGTCCTGTCCCTTGCTGCTCAGCCATGAGTGATGTCACTTGGAATGTTGTGTGTGTGGGACTGGAGGAGTTGGCAGTTGGAAGAGATGGGCTGAGCAGCAGGGAGGCTGCTCCTGGTGGGGCTCATATAGGGACTTAGCAGAGGCCTTACAGGAGTTTTACTTGGACTTTGTAACTTAAGGAATAAACCTATAACCTGTTCTAAGTGACCTGTCTACGAGACATCCTTCATCATTACACTATCCTAAGAACTTTTATAGAATTCTGAGTTTGGCAGGTTTAGAACTTTATTAAAATGTCACATTCTTTGGATTCGTAAGTTGCTTTATGGCACATGACCTTGAAGTTGATTTACTTCGTGTGAGAGGATGAAAAACACACTCTTGCTGACATGACTTTGCAAATCAGTAGCATTTGAGACTTGGTCGGAGCTAAATTAGTTAATGTTTACATTGATCTGAAGGGAGACTTGGGCAGCACCATTTATTGCACAGGGGTTTTAATTGTTTCGGCCAGGTTATTTCTGGGCATAAATATTCAGGATTGCATCCCCACCTGGGTAAACAGTGTGTTAATTGGCCTTCCACATTTCCAATAGCTTTTGCTCTCGGCTGATAATTTCCACACCTGCACTGTCAAAGGTCATTGGAGCAGTATAAACAAGGCCTCTCAACCTGACTGACCTTTCAGTGGCGGCAAATATCAGTTGGCGGAGCAGCCGGAAATACTAATGCTCAGTGTGACACGCCTTAACAAGAGTATGGTGCCACTGTGAACCTCCACATGTTAAGATTTATTTTTAAAAATCAGTCTTGGGCGAACTTTAAAATGTAATGCAGTTCTCGAATTCGATTTTATTAAAAAGTAGGCTTAATTATTGTTTACTTCATAAGTTAAGTAAAATACATTTTTCCTTCTAAATGTAGAAATAAATCGAAAATATACTGGCATGTAAGAAGACTAAAACGGGTTTAACTTTAGTCTGTTTCAAAGCAAATAGAACTTATAAATCAAGCTACCCTTACTAAGTCTCAAAGCCAGGCGAGCTAAATTTTAAATAAATACCAGCGGGTATGTATTCTTTTTTTATTGAAAGTTGTCTACAGGCTAGAGAGCCAGGGCAAGCTCAAACATGGCTCGAATCAGAGGCCTGGATGAACTTATTCCCTCTCCACTCTCCCTTCCATTATGCAACTCCTTAAAAAATGAAAAGTCAAACAACATCCTGCATATTGGAGAACTCCTGTAACACAGTATGATCATAAATAAAATTGGAACTTTATTTTTATCCTTTACAGAACTCATAGTTTTAATTAAATGCAGAACAAGAATGAGAAACTAGGGACTGAAGTCATACCCGACATCATCTCATGGGCTCAGCTTAAGCTTTGAAAGTAAGGTCAAGCCAAATTTATAGCTGGGGTCTGCTCTCCTTGATGATTTGGTGGCTTGCCCACCTCTACATTTAACTAATTGTGCTATATTTTCAGATGTGCAGTGTGTAACATATTTATTACCATTGTGTGTGGGAAGGGGCAATGATCATTAATGATCCTAAAAAATGTTAATAAGTATATTATACTATACGCCTCTACATATATGGTTTATGGCATTTGTTTTCATGGTTCTTTGTTTTAACAAAAGGTATTTAACCAACACCAGGATGCCAGGGGTTAATTTTGTGCAGGATGGTAAATTCGAATTGAAGAGATCTTGTGACTATTGGGCAAAAAGTTTTTGTGTTAGGTTATTGTTGCATGCAACCTGTCAGGCAAAATAAATTGGTATTATCATGTAAAATTTGCTGCACTGTGGTAATAAACCCGAATGCGACCTTTGCACTATAGTGATACATTTGCAATTAGTACTGTTACTCTAAACAATATATGCTTTTAGGCCACATTTATTTTCACTGCCATGACGTAAATACTCACACACACGCATACGCACACAATAACCACACATTTTTTTTTCTTAATCTTCTCATACAGGCACAGTTCTGACAAGTGAAATTTATTTTGCTTGCTTTCACTTACTAGAAGTAAATTCTGTACACACTCTTTGGCTGCAGTAGTAATAGTGTATGCGGCCTGTCCACACTGACAAAGCTGGAAAGTGGCAGGTGCCCACATGTTCTATCAGTTCAGCAGACGTGGCAAGCTTGTATGTTTCATAGAAAGCTATCCACTGTCGAAGAACTTGAGAAGCCCCATTTTTCTCCCTTTAAGGCGCTGAGGGAAATTTGATACCCGTTCTGCACAGTTGACACATTTTATGGAGATCGGGTATTGATGGTCAAGGCCCAGCTGTTGGTCTTTTTATCTGATTGAATGACTAGTGTAGTCAGGAGACATTGTTCTCTACAGGGGAGAGATGAACCCCAAAAATCTGAGTACCGGAATTAAATCTGTAGCTTTTTCTACATTTGACTGCTTACTTGAGACTAATTTAAACCCTTGACAGGGTTAAGAAAATTACTTACACTGAATACATATCTCGTTATGTTCTTTAAAATTGAAACTATGGCTGGAATAGCTATTTATCTTATTGAGCATTTTCCAGTAGGCCTGAAGAAGTTGGAGCCTAGTTATACCACAGTGGAAGGGAGTATAAAGAGAGAGTGTAAGCGACGGAGAAATCGAGCTGAAGAGAGATGGTAAAAAGTGTCTGGTTTGAACATACGTTTGCTGGCTGTTTTTGATTGCTGGCCGGCCCTGGAGAACCATTATTTGTATGCAAGTCTAAAAAGATTTGGAATGGTGCGTTAGGACGACTACGGGTAATAAGTCGATATCTGGGTACCTAATGAGGAAAGCAGGTGTGGTTGCATTTGTTGCAAGATATGTTAAGCTAGTTGAAGCTGATGGTCGGCGCCAATGCCTGGAGTGAACATTTTTTTCCAGTTTGGCGAGAATATTGTTAGGAACTCTTTTTAGTTTAAACCAGAGTTCTTTACATATTTATACCTTTGCAAATAATTTTGGCTTGTAGCTTGTTGATACTTTGTAACTATTACTTGCGAAACTACTACAAAGGAGACAGGCCTGGAGATGATTTTCTCGTTTTTAGGAAACGGGATATTTAGTGACAGAATTGGTTTGAATTTCATTATTAAGGTGTTTATGTAAAATATACCTGAGTAGTAGTGTAGCACTAGCAGCAGGTCAAACACCCCTCTACCAGTTTAGAATCGCCCTGTTCCAGATGTTGCAAGTGGAGAATTCCTATGTACCACAGCAGATTTTTTGGGATATATCAAACGGCATTAATGTTGTGAAGAGTAAGGAACTTGAGAAGAAAATCCTCTGTAATGTACTGTAGACAATGACCATTCCCCAATTTTAGCAACACACAAAAGCATGAGTTCAGTCGCTATCTTAATGTAAAACCTTGGAACAGCACTATGCACCGGCAATAATTTTCTGGTCTAAATAGTTGGTTCAAGGATTAACAAAAAGATAGTTTAAAATGTAGATTGGAAGCCCTTATCAGTGTTGGTAATAGAAATAAATGGTGGTCCACATATTTAAATTGGACCAAAGGGAATCACCAAAAGAGGAAATAATACAATATTATCTGGCTCATTCTGGACTAAAAGGAAATTCAAGTAATCATTTTTTGATAATCTTCTACACCAGTGGTTCTTAACCTGTGATACGGGGACCCCTGTGGTCTCTGCAAGGCCTTCTCAAAGGGTCCGTGACTGCCTAGAAAATTAAATAATATTAACAGATTAACAAAGTGTATCTAAATAAAGAAGCAAAATTTGCAATAGAACATTTGAAAACATTCGGTAAATGTGACGGAATTTGAAATTGGAATCTTAAAATCAAGGTATAGTAGACCTCAGATTGCTTCATGAGAGCAGTGCAAGCACATCAAACAGAATTTAGTATGAATAGTGAGTATTCTCAATAGAATTTTTAGAAAAGCTTAAAAATTTCCATTCAGATTTAGATTTTTTAAAATATTTGTTTGAGAATTGAGTAAAATATTTGATAATTTGTATATTTGTTTGATGAATGCTCGTTTCTGTATCCTTTTATGTATTGTTTTGCTGTTCAAATTATTGAAAATGTTTAGGCCGGGGAACACTGCTTCCAGTAACTACTCAGTGGGGGTCCCCAGATTCTAATAATGAGTTAACACCGCCCCCTCCCGCCAACCCCCTGGGTTCCAGTAATGAGTATTTGTGGGTCTACAGAAGTCTAAAGTTTGAAAACATTGAGCCACACAGCACCTGTGCAGCCTGTTTACAAGCTTTTTTGGGACAGAATACATGCACAGGCTGAAACAGCTATGCATACTGGGGTCACACATTTTAAAATTTTTTGTAAATTCCAAGCAAAGGTTCAATCTAACTTAGTATACAGACCAGCAGCTTTTAGTTTCCATGTGATTTACGTTAGGGAAAATTTGACACAGGCATTTCTCCCTGATTAATGCTCTTCAATCCAGACATGCTGATCTACTTTGATAATAGTGAAGATGGAAGTTTAAATAATAGTAGACCATATCAAAGGTACAGCGTAGAGTTAACAAAAAAAGTACAAATTTCACAGTGTGTCTTAGGAAAGAAACATACCAGATACATTCTATCTTATCCGATCTTTCAGCTTTGAAGAAAGATCTTGATGTGTTCACCCAGACACACTGGTTTGTTTGTGATATCGTCTTGCTTTGAATAAGAATACGTGGTTTTTCATAAATCCTAGTATACATAAACTGTATAAGGACCATAGATATTTGTACCAAATTTATAACAATGCCAGAGGTTTTCATTGCTGGGTATTATCTTACATCGCCTTGTTTGTGTCTTCACAGTGTGTAAGGATCCTCCATACAAAGTGGAAGAATCTGGTTATGCTGGCTTCATTCTGCCAATTGAAGTATACTTCAGGAATAAGGTAGGCAGTCTTATGCTTTCTTTTCAACTATATTAAAACCATTTTCTCTTAAATTTCTAAAGGTAGCAATTTGTTTTAATTTATCCCTCTTTTTTCTTCTTTAAGTTACCTTTTTTATTTATTCATTTTTTTGCAAATTGTATTGGAATTAAATGAATGTAATAAACTGTGCTGTACATCTTAAAATTGTAGGTATGCTTTCCTGATATTATAATCCAATTCTCAAATAGGTAACTGATGTATCACAGAATTGTGAATGTTATAGCAGTATGGCACATGGCAGCCAGAAATCTAACATATAAAATAAACAATATACAGATAGTCCTGCAATAATACAGACAAGTTGAACTATTCTAAAAACTCCTAAATAGATTTGTAACTAGAGTAGTATGATATGGCAAAGTTAGATTAGACTAACAAACATAACCAGCATTGGCATAGCCAATAGGTCTCGCCTTTGGGACCTTATAAGTGTTTAGCCATGCAACAGTTGCATAACTAAATACTTATAAGGTCCCAAAAGCGAGACCTATTGGCTATGCAAAGCGGCCGTGAAAGTGAAAGTGATCGCGATCACGATCAAACATCAAAGCGGCCCTGCGGCAGCGAAAGTGAAAGTAATCGCGGTAAAGCGTGGCGCGCGTGCCCGCGCACATGCACTGTAGCTCTAGGCTGGCCTGGTAGCACTTTTTGGAGCCCTCTCAATAAGTCTCGCCAGATCAGCGCATGCGCTGGGTCAGGCCAGACCTAAAAAGCGAAGTACAGTATGCTGGACTACTTTTAGCAAGAGTGAGGAGATGGTTGTACAGCTTTTGGTATATGTCTGAGGTGCAAAGATTATGTAGGTTTGTTTCTTTGCCATGTGTTACTGAAGATCCGACTAACAATTTACCAAATAGATAATTAGGCATTTGGAGCCATAGGCAAGAGTAAGTCAAGGGAGAGCAGATCATGCCCATCACAGCTAGGCAAATCTCGAATAACATTACCAGGTACGCAGACCACTATGGTATTGGGTGCGCTTTCATTCTGCATTGCCTCTTTAATGATCTTAGGTGTTTAGGATTAAAAGGGGTGCATTGGGTGCATTAAATCCCCTTCACCTTCTTGACATGCCAACATCTATCACTGAGGAGATGCCCTAACTTCGCTCACTTGCTGGAGTTCAGAACAGACCATGAACATTTAGGGCTCCTGTTTGGGCCAGGGTACTAGAGACTTGAGACAAATGCTGGATTCTATATGTACAACCATTGATCTCATGATAGAGATTGATGGCTATCTGAATTCACATTTTGGTCCCATTTAGTTGAGTTTGTGCTTTAATTTGGACATTGCCTCAATAAGAGTTTGTAGATTTTAAAGACAAGTTAATTTCTGTAACCCCCCCCCCCCCCCCGTCTGATTGGTGAATAGGCCCTGTGTGGCTTTGAGAGGCTTTCAGGTTTAACAATCTGTAGAAGTCTGTAGGTTGTATTTTCTTGATGCTTTTAATCCCCTACAATGAACTTTTCAGTATCTTGCTAACCATCCCAAAATATAGTGTACCACCTCAATTAAAATCTTTTTTTCTCCTACCATAACGAGATTATGGGAAGAGCAACAATTTGTTATTTTTTCAATAAATGAATGAAGTTGCTTTCAGCATCCAATAGGTTCAGTCAAAGTAGAGATAGCTCACTTTCTATCTGTATAGGGATTTTTTTTGTCTTTTATCACCCAAAGTGCACTTTTCCAAATTAAGTAGGCGGATTGATATTCATAGAGGTTTTCTAGATTTATCCTGTCCAGTTCTTCCTTCGCCTTGTTTTACTCGGAGATTCTGGGATTCCTCATATTCCAAAGAAATGAGGTGATTGCTGCATCATCTGGTTTGAAGACCTCATTAGAGAAGCAGGTGTTGAAGTAACTGTCTAAATTATCATTTGGATTCTTTCCCCCAAGGTTAGATATTTAGGTGCCCAGGAATCCATTGACTTTGGAATTTTTTTATTTTTCTTAGTCAAGGTAGATTATTGCATATCATAATTAACCTCTTCGACGCCGATGACGGAACGGTTCCGTCATGCACGTCGGTTGGGCTGTGCTTATGACGGAACCGTTCCGTCATGGCCCCGCCCGCGCTCAGAACTTTCAGCACCGCGCGGGAATCCGCGCAGCGCTGAAGAGGTTAAACCACATCCCAAGGTGTTTGAAGTAGAACGGTTGCCAGTGTATGCAAGTGTTGCCTACTACATCTGGGGTGTATAGAGTTTTAAGGCATGAATATCCAATTTGACTCTTCCTGGAGTATATTCCGAAATTGTCGGCAGATGTCAAGTAACACAGGCATAGAAGGTTGAGCATCATCTGTAAACACCTGCATGTCAATAACATAACCTGCATTTTTGTAGCCTGGTGTCCAGATTTAATTGCCAATTGGCGAATATGTGCTTCATTTTGAGGCTGACATGGATTTGATTGTGAACATGAACATTTATGAAAAGCAGGCAACCCTCCCTTGCGCTTTTCCCCAGGTCATATGGTTCTGATAAGTACCGGTCACTCACATTGGTTCTCAGGTTGCTGTATCTAGCCATAGCCTTAGTCATTTTAGTATTTTGAATTGATTTTGCACTGAATGTAGGAAGATTTGTATTAACTTGTCAAAGGCATTCTACTCTTTTTAAAAAAAATGTATTATTGTTTTTTTATTGTGCAGAGCCAAAAAGGAAATAGTCATTATTTACACATCACAAAAAATGTTGCACTGTAAACAAATCGCATCCTGATTAAGCACATAATAAATACATATAGCAACCAAAAAAAAAAGAAAAAAGACCCCATTATCAAATTAACAATCAGCAAAATAATCCCAGACCATCACATTTCTTAGTTGCCCCCACCGCTTAGCATAAGCTTCTTCAAAACATTTTGTACGTTTCATTTTACTCAACCATTTCTCAAATAACGGTATTTCCAATGATCTCCAGTTTTGTAAAATCAATGAACGGGCAACCAACATAGCGATAGCAAGAAAACGTCCCCGAAATTCGGAGAGTATAACCTCCTTACTCCCTATGCCGAACATAGCAGCTTCTACTGAAGGTTTATAAATTTTCCTAATCGCGCCACTAATGTATGCAAATATTTTTTCCCAAAAAACCTTTAACTTGGGACAGGAAAAAAAAATGTCGCCAACCTCCTGCTGTTTAAGTACCACAGCGAAAGCAACTATTTATCACCTCTGGATACATTTTATTTAGTGCTTCTGGAGTATAATATACCATCCAGGTGGCAAAAAATGCAATTCTTTTATAATTAGCAGCTCTCAAAAACGTATTCCCTAAAGATGAGATCTTTTGCCATTCCCGATAAGAAAAAACACATTGAGTATGAGCTTCGACTTTCTCCAACATCTTTAGTACCAAAGGAGATTCATCTTGATAATTCAATAAACTATACCAATTGCCCACTCCAGATAATCTGGCAACATATAGTGCGGAAGCAATTTTACCAGGAGGGATGTTAAAAATAAAATTATACTTTTTAAAGAAATTAATAATTTGGATGAATTCAAAAAAAGGTTTATTGGGACCCAGACTTCTAGCCTGAACTTCTTCCCAGGTAATCAACCTGCCCTGAATGCCCAATTGATTCAAAACCCACAAACCAGAATCGTTCAATTTTTTCAATTGAGTAGAGTGAATATATAAACCTAGATCTCGACACACAATTAATTTTAACGAAAAGATCGCCGAGAGATCCTTTTGTTTAAAAACGATACGCAATCGATTTGAAAAATCTAATAATGTTTTATATCGAGTTCTCTGTGGGAGTTTCGAAGTCTTTAAAAAGTTGAGTTCCGGCCTCTTGGATCATCTTGCTGATAAAAAAAATTATCGACCTGATAAGGTTTAGACAACAAACATGGCATTCTACTCATCTGTTAAGAAAGCAGTCATGAGGCTGTCCATAAATTGTGCCTTTTCAGTGAAGTGGCAAAGAAACATTGTGTCACTTCAATAATTCCTCTCCTGAAGCTTGTCTGTGATGGGAAAGAGTGGATTATCACCTTTTAAATTCTGCAGGCTGGAATTTTAACATGACATCGTTTTTACAATTGCAATTAAGTAAGGATATTGGCTTGTAACATTTGTATTACGACTATAATGGCTTCAGCAACTGAACTAGTGACTTAACCGGATGAGGTAAAGCTGTGAAATGAGTCTAACCCAGTAGGAGATTGTCTATGTAGGTCTTTTAGGAGAGGCAGTTAATCCACGTGGTCATTGTGATGTTTTTTCGGGCAAGACCAAGATAGCCATAGTTTCTGAAATGTTTTTGTTGGTTTATCTAACTGAGGTCCATCTTTCTCGAACCGTGATGAAAGGTCAGGCCTTTCAATATATTGACTCTACAGATGAACCAAATTCTAGTGTTTCAAGACAGTTAGGCATAGTAGTTCTGGAAGATCAAATCTATTTCACTGTATTTTGTGTGAACTTTTCTTGTATATATTTGATGGTGGTAACATGGGATTTTTGCCTTGGTATGTGTTTTTTGATTTTCGAATGGTTAGTCAAATAACTGCATTCCTTCATTGTATCCAGTTGTATTTATATTTAATGTTTTTGAGCTGGTTCGCCATTGACAGACTTAGACTGTATATGCTGTGATTCCAATTATATTGTTTCATGCTTCTAGTTTAACAATGTAACATGGTTGCTTTTATTTGTATATGACATAATGATAATTACTGTACTTCTCAAAGGATTTTAAGGCATCCCACATGATTTGCGCAGAGGAGCTCCTCTTTATTTTCGTCTACGATTGGGAAAATGTGGGATTTTTTGTAAGGAACAAAGGTAATTTAGTAGCTCTTAGTCTACCAATTTCTTGTTTTGAGGAGGAGATCACCCAGGGGTTATAACGCAGACATTGGCTTATTCTGAGGCTAGCATAGGTTCGTTATCTGTAGTGAGCCCCATCCACCAATATTGTAGATTTTTCAGTCCTCCTCTAGCCCAAAGTCAACTAAAAAGTAGCTCAAATTTAGCTCAGCAGTGCCGCTCCAAGGAAGGAGGGGAAAGGGCACTGTGATGCAGACCGGAATGAGCACTGGTGACTGTCCTGGCATACACCTGAATACGTTACTTGCTCCAAGACTATTTAGACTGGCAAACATGTGAGTGACAGCAGCATCTGGTGCAAATGAGGCCATGGTCATGATACCTATGTGTTGGTTTGGCTTCCTGCCTCGGATATGCATGACATTTTTGAAGTAGCTTGGTTGGTGACACAACCAATTTTGGCAGGCGATTCCCGACATTATTAAACCGTATCATGGTAAGTTACCTTTCAGCAGTCCCCGTTTAAAACAAACCAGATAAACGTGATTGGGTATTTAACAACTTAATGTTTACATATTTAGGCTCTGTCGGTGGCACCCTTCTTCCACGTGCAACAATCTAGCAAGCTGTCAGCCTCTTAGCTTAATGACCTCGACAAGCATGATTTTCACATATTGATGAGCAGCAGATCATGAGTTCCAGCTCGGCAGGGCAAAAAAGTTGAGGACTTCAAGTTTAGTTATAGCAACATGTTGCATCTACAGCACTGCATGAAAAAGATGATTTAACTTGGATTGTTCATAGACGCTACTGTTAATGTAGGTGAATAGGGCAACCGGATTAGCTCAGAGTTATCTGTGTAAATGTGCGTGACAAATTTGATTATTTTTTTTAAGTGCTTCAGTCGCACTTCTCAAGGGGTTGGCTCTGAGCTCCTGGCCAGTGCATGCATTGGCTAGAGCAGCAAAGACTTCGCCTGTCTCCAGCTGCCATTTATACCTAGTTTGTATGTTAACTGAAAGTCGACTCTAACCCAATGACCTAAAAGTATTTAAAAAAAATATATATATATTTTTAACTCCTGTACCGGAATGACGACACAGCAGTCTCCAACATGTAAAGTACACATTTTTATTTTCCTTTTGCTTGGGGCCGTGACGCTTTTCGGCAGGATCCCCTGCCTTGACCACACAAGGAGTAATTTTACTGAAACGCTTTTTAAAACAGTGATAACATCACATGGACTAGAGGACATGGACAAAATACTACACTCCTATGTATTTCACATTGTTCACAAGATGCATTTAAATTGAATTTACTTGAGTTGCATATTTTTCTGAATTCTTTTTCTTTAATTGCATTTTTTGTTAGTTTTGTTTTTCTATTTTTATGATTTTCCTGTGCAATGAGTATTTTCTTTTTCTTTTTTGTATTAAACTTTATTGTACCACTTGCTGAAACACCCACGAGCCCGTGAATGCTACCAGGTTGATCTTAGTGCTTATTTTGCGGTCGGTTATTGTTTGCTACTTTATCTCTTATATACAGCATGAAGCTGGTAATGATGTATATATACATGTACAAAATGGAAGTGTGCAGATATGCAATAGCAGTTTAAAAGATTGTACAAAATTCGCAGTAGCAGCAGATATGACGGGATTTGACATCAAATTAGCTGCATATTATTTTTTGTAACTTATAGGTGATGACATGTGCAAGTGCTTTCCTATAAGTGTGCAAATTGTGCAATTGCAGCCCATATAAATGTATGTGCAAAGTTGTAATAGCAGCCATAAATGCATAATTGCAAAAAACACTTTGGTTATGTGCAAAATTATTTGTAACTTCTAGACGTTGAAATGTGCAAGTGCTTTCCTGTAAGTGTGCAAATTGTGCAATAGCAGCCCATAAATATGTGCACATTTGCCATAGTAGCCATAAATGCAAAGTTGTAAAACACTTACATTATGTGCAAACTTGCAAATAGCAGCTCTTAACATCCTCGCAGGACGAATGCACTAATATAACAGTTGCTTCCATAAAAACAATTATATAATTAATCCAAAAACCGGCTCAAACATCCTATACATTTATGATTAAAACCTGATTTCTGATCTTTAACCACACGTAATCTCTCCTTGTGTCCCTTCCCTGATATGGGGACTGTGACAAAATACCATTTTAATTGATTATCCTCCTAAGCGCACATTCATTGAGTTGTTGGTACACATAAAAGTCTAATTCCATTGCTTAAAAATACTTTTTCAAGCCATTAAAAGATATAACCCGGGGGCATGGCTTGGGCGTGCATGGAGTGAGACGTGTGTCATAGAGTCTCTGCTCCAGCGCTTCCCGAATAAGCCTTTTCCCCGTCCACCGGGATCACCCTGCCACCTGTGGAGCCCTGATTTCTCTGGGGGTACCTGCTGCTACCATCTGCCGCTGCGGGGGCTGCCTGGGGACCCTGTCTGGCGACGTTCTTGCTCAGCGACTATCCGCTCTGCTCCCGCCACCATTTTGTCTGCTGGCTGCGGTGGAGCCTCGGGCGGTGCCTTCCCTTGCTGCCCCGGCATACCGCTCACGCTCCGGAGAGGTTTTGAGGGTCCAGACCTTCCCTGCACTATCTGGAGCCCTGTGTGCAGCCTGCTCTCCCCAACTGGACCCTGACGCTTGCGAGGGAAGGCGGTGACCGTTCCTGTGGCCTGCCGAGCCTCGCTGCATGGGAGATCGGCCCCATCGAGGAGCACTACGGACGAGGAGGACTTCACTGCTCTGCCCTTGGGCAGGAGGTACCGGGACGGGGGGTGCGCCATTGCAGGTGCGCTCGGCCTGGGTGACTTTCAGTGTGTTCCCCGGTGCTGACTCTTGTCATCCTCTGCGGCCTGCACTCCCCCAGCCGCGACGCTGATGCCCCTGCCTGTCCCCTTGGCTGTGGAGGTCAGCTTGCCTGGGGACCTACGCTGTGGCAGCTTCCCCTCTGCTCGCTCGCCTTGGCCTCTCCTGCTCTCTGGACCCTACTCTGCCACGCTCCTGCTTCCCGTGGGCCCTGGGGACCCTTTGATTCCTGCTGGGAACTGCTCTACATCCAGTGAGGCCTTGCTTCCTCCTAGAGACATTCTCCTTGGCCTGGTGACCCCCTTACCGGCCCATTCAGCCTCATCTCTGTGGATTTGGGGGACCACCCAAAAGTGCAGGGTCCACCCTTCGTCCACGGGTCCGGGATACAAACTGAGACCAACACTGGAGCGCCGAGAGAAAGGATATTTATTACAATATCATGAGATGGAGAGAGAGCATCGGCAACAGACACCCGCAGCTTGTCTGACGCGGCAATCTGCGGAGTGCTTTGCTTCTGCACCTTATATACCCTCCTCTCCACCCTGTGCGTGCTAGGTGAACAATAACAAACACCAATAATTTACAGACAAGCAATGGTCCGTTATGATACAATCAGCAGGTGGTGGCTGTTTGGCCCCTGCAGGGCATAGGTGAAAAAGGCATGATTATGTCAAACAAAGGTTAATCTGATAAGTCCACAGATGGTAATAGTGAAGCCCCTGCAGGGTGTAAGCTAAAAGCATGTTTATACGATAAGTAAAGTTCGATCGGATAAGTCCGTAGATGGTAGTTGTTGGACCCTTGCAGGGCACAGGCGAGAGGAATGATTACTCAGCAAGCAGAGGTCAATCTGATAGGCCAGCAGATGGAATCTGTTGGACGCCTGGAGGGCATAGTGTGCAGCGTGAGGACGATAAACATCTAAGAAACTTGCTGTCCGACTGATTGAGCATGGGCTGGTCAGTTTGTGGCAGGTCAAAGCACGAACAGGGTGTGAGCATCCGTGCAGGAATGTGGGAGGTCAGAAGTGAAGCTCCAGAGTGATCGTGAAAGAGAGCAAAGGTCAGTCATGAAGGGTATAGCACAAAATGGAGTGAATGGCAAGATAACAGACCTACTTTTCCACAGTCCCTCCTTTTGCCATAAGCGAAACCAATTTTTTTTTAGTCAATTACAATGTTCATCAATAGCTGTGTCTCACGTTCAGTCCTTATTTTATCGTTCTTGAACTGTGCATTTACGGGGACTGACTTGATAGCATTTGCTCAGAGGCCACAAAGTGGGGGACCACATTGAAGGCAAAGACAACGTAAGAGAACCAGGGCAAGAGGTATCAGGATGATCATTAGAACCTTCCATCCCCATGTCAGCAGAAGTTGCCATATCCATGAGTCTGTATCTTGATGGAGGTCAGAGGCTATTCGATGGAGTGCGGAAATAGCTTCGTAGACAGATGATGAATGATCCGAAACATACACACAGCAGCTGGTGCTGATGATGCGACATGCTCCTCCGCGGTCAGCTGGAATGACATCAAGGACCATGCGATTTTGTAGAGTGACGAGGCGTTCCGCTTGGAGCTCCGCAGTGTAGTTGGCTAAAATACCAGCTGTGATGACGGTGGCTTCCATGACTCTGGTGAGGTGGCGAATGGCTCCGCTGTTTGCTATTGGTCCCCAGAAGGGAAGGATGCCCTTCATGGCATCCAGGAATTGTTGAGAGGTTGTGTCTGTTTGTTCACACACATCGTTGCTGCGGTGGGCGCGATGATGAAGAGGAGAAACATTGTAGACGGGGGAAGGAGGAAAGCTATGTAACATGTGCCTCCCCAGTTCTCGTGAAGCCAAGTGTATGCCTTTGTTCCACACACGAAGTAGGTGTGTGGGGAGGCAACAAGGGGCTGTGGAGATGTCGCATTCAGAGTTGTCACGGCACAAGAGCTCTCCCCAACGTACTCAATACCTAAGCCTCTGATCCACATTAGTCCAGGAATGCGAACAACAGCTAGCGGTGGGGTCCGCTTAGCGGGTGTCCTTGCTTTGAAGCTGGAGAAGCGTATTCTACTGGTAGTCGAATACCAGCATTTCCTCCTTCTCATCCTCAACCATGCGTGTAGAATTGTTCTTTGGACAAACAGGATTGCCCGTTTTGTTCTGCCAGAACTCATCTTGCAATTGTTGGAGAGTGATGTCGGCAAGGCCGCTGGACCGATGGGCGTCTATGTTGAGCGACATCCAGGCAGCGCAAGAGGCGTGTATAGAGTAAGGGAGGAACAGTATGTTGTTCTCCGTGGAGTGGGGCAGGAGACCACAGACCCAACAGTTTGTTTTATTCAATAACTCATTATGTTGATTCAACATTTGGATGAAGGTGTTCCAAAACTCTTGTCGCCTATTTTGGAGATAAGGGGACAAGGAGACATGGGAGTGTTCAGGAGGCGTGGCATCAGTGGGCAATATGGTATCCTTGGCTGGTGCCCCTTCCTCTATGATCCAGAAGAGGATGGCAAAGATAATAGTGAGGAGGAGGACTGTCGTCAAAGCTATTAACCTGTTATTGTGCAGTTTGTTACATAGTGCTATCTTCTTGTTGGAAAGTTCCATGGTTTCGTTGTTTGTCATAATCAGTCTTCTTTTGGGCTGTACAGCTGTTTGAGAGAAAAGGTGAGCCCTACGCGTCGCCGGTATCTTGTGGTTGCTTCTCCTGGCTAGACTTCTCAGTACCCCGCTACCTGGAGTACCAATCCACCCTTCCAGATAATGCTACCACCCTGCGACTTTTGGCTCACCTCCCTGTCTGGTCGCTGGAGCTCCAGAGACCATGTGTGGGCGGAGGTCGTATCTTTCTTTAGTTGGCACGGTGTTATCATTGAATAATTCCAATTCAGGGAGACCACACACAGGGCGGTCGCACGTTAAAACTTCCTTGTAGGTGGACAAGGTAGGATCAGTTTGAGTGATGAGGTCGAGGGTCTTTTTCGCGTAGGCATGCCCCACCACCGTCCGTTCAACTTCCTCGTCGGGACCCCTCAACCTGGCAGCCGCGTCGCTGATCGTGCCCAACCTTGGGTGCCAATTGTGGATTTGGGTTTTTTTTGGGGGACCACCCAAAGGTGCAGGGTCCACCCTTCGTCCACGGGTCCGGGATACAAACTGAGACCAACACTGGAGCGCCGAGAGAAAGGATATTTATTGCAATATCATGAGATAGAGAGAGAGCATTGGCAACATACACCCGCAGCTTGTCTGAGGAGGCAATCTCCTGAGTGCTTTGCTTCTGCACCTTATATACCCTTCATACCCACCCTGTGCGTGCTAGGTGAACAATAACAAACACCAATAATTTACAGACAAGCAATGGTCAGTTATGATACAATCAGCAGGTGGTGGCTGTTTGGCCCCTGCAGGGCATAAGTGAAAAAGGCATGATTATATGTCAAACAAAGGTTAATCTGATAAGTCCACAGATGGTAGCGGTGAGGCCCCTGCAGGGTGTAGCCGAAAAGCATGTTTATATGATAAGTAAAGTTCGATCAGATAAGTCCGTAGATGGTAGTTGTTGGACCCCTGCAGGGCACAGGCGAGAGGAATGATTACACAGCAAGCAGAGGTCAATCTGATAGGCCTGCAGATGGAAGCTGTTGGACGCCTGCAGGGCATAGTGTGCAGGGTGAGGACGATAAACATCTAGGAAACACCCTGTCCGACTGGTTGTGCATGGGCTGGTCAGTTTGTGGCAGGTGAAAGCCCGAACAGGGTGTGAGCGTCCGTGTAGGAATGTGGGAGGTCAAAAGTGGAGCTCCAGAGTGATCGTGAAAGAGAGAGAAGGTCAGTCATGAAGGGTATAGCACAAAATGGCGGAGTGAATGGCAAGATAACAGACCTACTTTTCCACATCTCAGCCTGGCGACTTCCATGCTGCTCTGGGCCTGCACCCTGCCTTGGGATTTACCTCTACCTCGCTGGCTCTGTTTGGCTGCTCCTTGGTCACCTCACGTCTGCCTCCAGGGACACCTCTGCCTGTGCTTGTTTACCACCTTGCCGGCCCTATACACCTGTGAGCTACTGGCCCCGGTTTTCTCCCTGGGAGCCGGGGACCATGCCGTCTCTGTGCCACGCAACCCTCTGCTGCCTTGCTGGTCTCCCTCAGTTCTTCCCTGGTCTGCTCCCAGGTTCGACTGTGGTTCTCTCCCTGGCACAGAGCCCCCAGCTTCTCCGTCCTTTGCAGATATGCCTCCTAAGCATGGGGGCGCTAAGGATCCCGACGCTGCAACCCGGTGTCCTCCTTGTGGTCTAAAACACTTCCCAATACGCAGGAGGATCCTGCTTCTCCCTTGGCGTCCTCTGCGTTGCCTTCCTCTGGGGTGCCCATCACCCAGGCCTATATGTCGACATTCCTGCAGGAAATCAAGTCTGAAATTTGCTCCCTCCGCCAGGACTTCAAGGCTGGTTTACAGGATATTCGCAGAGAGGTTACTGAGGTTGGCGATAGGGTTGATGGCCTGGAATGAACAATGGACGCTAGGACGGAGGACATTGATGGACTCTGGGGAAAAAAGTGTCTGAACTTGAAGACCAGAATATCACCCTTCAGCTGAAGCAGGAGGACCTGGAAAAATGCAGTATGCGGAACAACCTCCGCATCTGAGGTGTCCCATTGGGAACAGAGGGGAAGGACATATTGACATACACGGCGGACCTCCTTCATGACATTGTGAAGGCGAGGGTTCCTCCCCGCCTATGTTCGATAGAGCCCATCAGATATCTGGACCTCGCAATAACCCTCATTTTGTCCCAGACATCATAACGCGGGTCCACTTCTTTGCTGACAAGGAAGCTATCCTCTGCAAAGTACAGGGAGTTCAAACGGTCTCCTACAATGGACTCTCTATCCAGGACCTCACAACTTCTACGCTCAGACGGAGGAAAGGCTTCAAACCCGTGACGGACAAACTAAGTGATCTTGAAGTTAAATATCAATGAGGCCACCCTTTTGCTTTGATGTTCTCTTGGGTGGGTAGGAGGCGGATTGTCCGATCCCTGCAGGAGGCGCAGCATCTCCTCCATCTTCCTGTTGACTCAGAGAGCGATGACCTTCCGCCCCCTAGTACACGTCTGTTACAAAGTAACTTCTCCCCACGAAGAAAGATACAGATGCTTGGAAAGTGAGTTCAAGTAGATTTATTCCAAGTTGTAAGTAAACAGCTCATCCACCCAACCGTCAGCAAGTTAATCACCACACTGACTCTAACATTCTACTCTCTATCATACAGTCACTTAACATTCTAGAACACTAGAGAACCCACAGAGATGCAGTGACATGTAACCAAGAAAAGAAGAAAGCCTTTACAACATATCTCCCTCCTTTACCCAACACAGAAGAGAACAACAACAAAATGATATCCCAAACATAACACATTACATAACATAATCATTCAAGTAAGACGGAGTGCGTGAAACCCTGTTGGGCCTCATAGTCGCCTCCAGAGTCACTTCTCCCTTTTTGACAACATGAGAGGAGTTTAAAACCTTTGCATTACATGGAGCAACATGTCCCAGATTCCACACCCTATGATCGGAGGTTCTTATAGCATTGTCAAAAACTCTTGTAACTCTTATAGGCTTTGAGAATTTGGAACCAGAGACACAAAACCCTGGTCTTTTGATCCGAACAAAATCACCAACCTCAACCTTTGTGGACTTAACAGCGTGACGCTTGTCATAGTTCTCTTTACTCTTTAAACATTTCAAATCTTCTTTCTCTTGCCATGAAGTAGAATCTAACCTTACACCTTTATCAGAAAGAAACCTGTTCACCCAGGGAGGTTCTAAAAAAGTATCAGGATTCCTTCCCCGAAACAACAGAAAAGGAGACTTGCCTGTAGTGGTATGGGGTGCAAAACGATACACACAAACTCGTTTCAAAACTTCATCCTTCCAATTGAGCCCACTTAATTTGGCTAGGGACACAGTTTCTTTTAAAACCCTATTGAAGCGTTCAACAGTGCCATTGGATTCAGGGTGATACAAAGCACACTTTTTATGGGTAATGCCACAATTACTGAGAAAAGACTCCATATCACTCGAGACAAGTTGTACCCCATTGTCTGTGAGTAAGGTTTCAGGAATTCCTTCTTTAGCAATGAGATCTTTAAGACAATTAATAATAGTGCTGGTGTTAACATTCTTTACAAAAAAAAATTCCGGCCACCTTGAAAATAGATCGATGACAACAACAATAAAAGTGTCAGACCCATCGCCATGAATCGGACCTAAAATGTCAAGGGCAATGTCCTTCCAGGGACCAGTAGGACGAGATCTCTTCTCCATAGGTTGTATCCTAGTCTTCAAACTCTTTTCGCTAAGGGAACACTGGACACACTCTCTAACTAAATGTTCTATTTGAGAGTCAAGCCCTGGCCACCAGTAACTGGAGCGTACTCTCTCTTTGGTTTTGGAGATGCCTAAATGTGCCTCATGTGGTAGATCTAATATTTCCTTCCTCAGGGATACCGGAGGAACTAGCCTATGACCTCTCAGCAAAAATCCTTCACAGCAGGAGAGTTGGTCCTTAACTGACCAAGTCTTTCACCGAGACACCGCCTTGTTCTCTATAACTCCAACCATCACAAATAAGTTTCAAAACATGTTGGATTATGGTATCATTCTTGCAGGCATCCAACCAACGCTCTTGAGAGATTACATTGTAATCCACCCCACAAACAAAATCATGAGGATGACCAAATGACGGATCACCATTCTCACCAGATACGTCAGATTGGTTAGTAGGAACTAGCCTTGACAGAGTATCTGCTACAAAATTATCAGAGCCAGGAACATGTTTGACAATAAAATCAAACCCCTGCAAACCAACAATCCATTTTGAGATCCTAGGAGATATGGAGTCAATGCCCTTGTTCGTCAACACCTCACAAAGAGGTTTGTGATCAGTTCTCACAACAAAAGAAGTACCCCACAGGAACTTTTTCAATTTCTTGATTGCCCAGTGTACCGCAAGAGCTTCACGTTCAATCACTGAGTATCGACATTCCGCACCCTTCAAACACCTAGAAATGAACATGATAGTGTTGTCGGGGGATGTACCACCTTGATACAAGACTGCACCAATCCCTTTTAAACTTGCATCGGTTGAAATAATGGAGCTTTTGTTCGGATCAAAATTCCGGAGATTTGGTGCATTCTGTAATCTGAGCTTTATGTCATTAAACTCCTTATTGCAAAGTTCATCCCAAACAAACTTTTTACCCTTTTTTAGCAGACTTCTCATGTTGAAAGTGGCTTCAGCAAAATTCTTAATGAACTTGTTGTAGTACTCAGCCATCCCAAGAAAACGCATGAGTTCCTCTTTAGAAGAGGGAGCCATTAAACCTTTGATGGTGTTCACCAGATCAGTTTTAGGAACTACACCATCAGCACTGATGGTATGTCCTAAATAATCAATTTTGCTAAGACCAAATTTACATTTTTCTCGTTTAATAGTCAAGTTGTGTGTAGTGAGTCTGTCTAACACTTGCCTGACCCTCTTGCCATGTTCAGTTACATCTGAACCGTATACCAAAATGTCATCCTGGTATACACAGACCCCAGAGATGTTAACTAAGACCTTTTCCATGACACGCTGGAAGACTGAGGCAGCAGAAACTAAACCAAACGGGAGTCTTATGAACCTAAATGTTCCAAAGGGGGTGACGAAAGCTGTTAAATCCCTTGAGGATTCATCAAGTAGAATTTGGTGGTATGCCGAAGTAAGATCGATAGAACTGAAAATCTTAGCGTCACCTACCATGCTCAACAACTCGGATATGTTTGGCAGAGGATACCTGTCCACAAGTACACACTTGTTGAGTTGTCTGAGATCAATACAAAGTCTCAGGGATCCGTCAGCCTTCCTGGCGGCCACTACCGGAGCTAACCATGATGTCCCCTCTACTTCCTCAATGATGCCCTGGGACTTAAGCTTGTTTAATTCCTTAAGCATGTCTTCCCTGACAGTAAAAGGAACATTGCGCACCTTACTAGATACAGGAACTGAACCCGGAGATAACTTAATTTTGTGACAATAGCCCTTAAGACAGCCTAATTTGTCCCCGAACACCTGTGGATATTCTCTTATCCACAAAAAAAAAGTAGAACCAAACGGATTTAAATGTCAGAGAGGTTGGAGGGGCAAAACAGTAGAATCAAACGGATCTAGATGTTAGAGACACACGGAGGTCCCCTTTTAAGTCAATAAATTAAAGCGCGGTGAGGCCACGATGCAGAGCCGAAGTTGAATAGTTTGTCACCAGTTTCTTTGAGATAAGTATTAAATAAGGAACATTCCCACCTGAAAGTTTAGTCCTGTTCACAGCAAACGAAACAGATAGGTCTTGAAGAAGTAGATGAGGGTTGGAGTTGAGCTGATGATGATCCCACTCTCGTCGCCAGTGTTACAAAGTAACTTCTCCCCACGAAGAAAGATACAGATGCTTGGAAAGTGAGTTCAAGTAGATTTATTCCAAGTTGTAAGTAAACAGCTCATCCACCCAACCGTCAGCAAGTTAATCACCACACTGACTCTAACATTCTACTCTCTATCATACAGTCACTTAACATTCTAGAACACTAGAGAACCCACAGAGATGCAGTGACATGTAACCAAGAAAAGAAGAAAGCCTTTACAACATACTATGGGCTCCCTTCGGCCGGAATAGTCCACTGTTCCTCCTCCAGGCGCCTCTCCAGAGATCTTGAATTGTCTGAAGCTAAACAAGGGGCCATTAATCAAGTTCGTTCCCCGAGTACCTCCCCGTCTCTCACGAACTAGTGGTCTCTTACATTGCGACATGCCTGACTGTGTTTCCACCTTGCGCCTCGCCCTTGGGGTCCCCCGACTAGGACCTGGTGGCTGGGCTTCCTTGTGCTTTTCTTCAATCTATGCACGGGATGCTGCCGGTGGAGGGTCTCTACCTCGTGTGCACACGCCACCCCCCCTCTTTGGAGTCCTATAGGTGAGTGACTTCTCCATGATGGTCTGCCTTCGGTATCCCGTACTATCCCGAATAGACTCTACATTGCATTGGCCCAGTTGGCCTGTTTATTCTTCATTTCTTTTCTTCTCTCTCTCTCCTCTTTTCTGCTCCCCTTTACAATGCTGTCTCCGAATGCGCCTTCCCTGATGACTGAGCTGCAGTATTTCGTTAAGGTCGCAGATAGGACCTATTGGTCACTATATGGGGTCGGTTGGGCCTTCGCCCCTATGCCTGCTTTATGTTCACTGCCGCTGCCCTCGTCGCCCTGCTTCCACCCCTCTTCTGCGCGACTCGGGGGGGCTATGGGTCTCCCAGGTCTGGGGTCTGTCTCCTTTAGCTCCCTGGGCATATCCCTGGCTGGAATGTGGTCTTGTTCCTTCCTGCGCATTTTTGATGCTGAAGCGCGCTGCCCCCCCTCTCTCACACTGAAACACACCGTCACATTCCTTTCCCTTAATGTGAAGGGCCTCAACTCTCCCTCTAAGTGTCGGCAAGTTTGGCGTTCTCTATCTCAGCACGATCCTGATGTTTTTTTTTTTCAGGAGACTCATCTGCTTTCCTCTGACACTCACCTTATGTCCCACCGCAAATACCCCACCCAATTTTGGGCGAGTTCCCCTACTAAGACTGGTGGGGTGGCGAATCTTTTTAAGCCTGGCTGACGAGCGACCTCCTCCCAATGCATAGCTGACGGTGACGGGAGATTTCTCAAGATTGACATGGTTTGGGGTCGGGGCTCCTGCACTTTTGCTAATATGTACGCCCCCAATCAGAAGCAGGATGTATACTTGCGACAGCATTTAGGGCCGTTATTACGTTCGGTCTCTACCCCTATTGTCCTTGGAGGCGATTTTAATCTGGTTTGAGATCCCGAGCGGGATCACACTGCGCAGGCGCACCATGTCTCTGGGGCGATGTCGGCGCTATTGAAAAATGCCATTACTGACCTTGGTTTGGTTGATGCCTGGTGGTATCTCCATCCGGACTCCCAGGATTATTCTTTTGATTCTCACGTCCATTGTTCCTATTCGCGGATTGATCACTTCTTCCTTCTTCCTCTCGCTTTCCCTGACCCGCGACCTTTGTACGGCGGACATCTCTATCTCTGATCATGCGCATGTTTTGCCTACGCTTCAACCTCCCACTATCCGATATGACCCCCTTCCACGATGGCGGTTGCCCCACCATGCTCTCCGAGACCCGGTGGACGTGGCGGACATCGTAAGGAGATGGAATCTTTCTTTGCGACTAATACTCTTGACGATACGCCTAAGGATGTTCATTGGGACGCCTTCAAGGTTACTGTTCGGGGGTTATCACCTCCATATCCATTGCCCGGACCAGTGAGGCCCGTTTAGTGGAAACCACTCTTTCCCGCGATATTAAAGATCTGGAAAGCGAGGACCATGCCTCTCCTTCTCTTGCGAAAAAAAGGCCGACTGGCTGCCCTTCGCGGTCAACTACGCTTGCACCGTACTAATAAGGCTGAACGGCGGCTTGTCAATCTTCAGCAAAAATTCTACGTCGGGGGTTGTAAGGTTGGAGTGTGTTTAGCGGGCTGAGGTTGCTCGTTCTCACATTTCCAAGCTCACGCGTCCTGATGGCTCTTGGGCCACCTCGTAGATGGACAAGGGTTGTACCCTCATGGCCTTTTATAAGTATCTTTGTGCTCCTGCTCCTTGCCCCCTGGAGGCAGTTGAGAAGTTACTTGTTGCCTGCCCTGGGACCCTATCGACCATTATTTCAAGGGGTTACTTGATGAACCGATCACCCATGGGGAAATTGCTAAGTCACTGAAGCAGCTACCGAAGGGCTAGACGCCGGGTCCGGTCTGTCCTCCGCATACTTTTTACCGGATCTTTTATCAGCAATTATGAGATCATCTGCTTTCTCTTTAATAGTTTTACGGATCGTACGGGCGGAAATCGTGCTGGTCCCTAAGCCTGGAAAGGACCCGACCCTGGCGACTTCCTTCCGCCCCCATTGCCTTGTTAAATACTGACGCCAAACTCTTCACAAAAATTTTAGCCAACGGTTGGAACCCCACCTTCCGGGGCTCATTGACCCTGATCAGGTGGGTTTTGTCTGCCACCGACAGGGTGCCGATAATATTCGGCATCTTGCCCACCTGGTGGGAAAGTCACGTATCAGGACATCCCTGCTTGTCTGGTCTCTCTTGACGCCGAGAAGGCGTTTGACCACGTGGACTGGGGCTTCCTTCGGGCAGTTCTTCGTAAGATCGGCCTGGGACCGGGCTTCATTTCTAAATTGATGGCCTCTTATGCCAAATCTACCACTTGTATACGTTTTAACGGCTCTACCACCGCCCCTATTTCTATTCACCGGGGCACACGCCAGAGGTGTCCGCTTTCTCCCCTTTTCGCGCTCGCTGTTGAGCCCCTGGCTATCGCCATCCGCCTCCATCAGGATATGGGGGGTTCGGAGCATAAGGATTCTCTCTTTTCTGATGACTTGCTGCTATCCCTGTCCTCTCCGTCGTCTTTCCTTCCTGCCGTGTCCGAGGTCTTGGACTCCTTTGAGGCTGCTTCGGGTTATCGAATTAATCTGGAGAAATCCCATGCTCTTAATCTCACACTATCTGCATCGGAGGTCCAGCGCTTGCGGGACCTACTCTCAGTGCAGTGGACTGATGAGTCGATTCAGTACTTGGGCTTAGACTTAAGGGACCTCCTCGAATTGGCCTAGATTCCGCAACTCTGTTTGTGAGGAAATGCGACATGAGGAAATGTAACGGTGGGAGGGTCTTCCTTAGGCATGGCTGGCCGTCTTCATGCCGTTAAGATGTCCCTTCTCCCTAAAATCCTCTACTTGTTCCAGTCTCTCCCTACACCAATCCTGCATACGGATATTCATGCCCTGCAACGTGAATTTACTAAGTTCATATGGGGGAAGTCGCGTCCCCGCTTCTCCCACAGGATACTCCTACTTCCCAGATCTTGGGGTGGCCTGGCCTGTCCTAACTTGCTGGAATACTACTGGGCCTGCCACCTCCGTTTTATATCGGAGTGGATCGTTCCTGAAAGCGAGAAACATTGGTTCCATATGGACGGTGCCGTGGCTTGTAGACCGCTCTGGGACCTCGCCTGGCTTCCGCGTGAGGCGCGCTGATGCAGTGCGTACTTGGCGATGCCAACGAGAACGGTCTTGGAGATATGGCCTCACAACCTTCCCTTCCCCTAACACCCCGTTCACACGCAATCCTGCGTTCCCCCCTGCTCTTCAGCCATCGGGCCTTTGAGGCTTGGACTATAGAGGGTCGACGTGTTCTCCAGGGCTTATTTCAGGGCTCTTCTCTTCGCTCTTTTAACCAATGTTAACAATTCTTCCGCCTAACTGACAATGCGCACTTACAGTACTGCCAAGCAGGTCACTGGCTGTCTTCTCCCGTGTACTCTCAGGAAGTGACTCTGCAACTCACCCCCTTTGAATCCCTGGTCCGTAGATTTGACGGACCTAAAGGCCTCATTTCTAAAACCTATTCGGTCCTACAACACTCTGGGCATCTACCACTCCATGGTTATCAAACTCGCTGGGCCTCTGACTTGACTGCTGATGTCTCCCCTGAGGAATGGGACTGCCCTCTGGAAGGACATTCCTAAGGTATACCGTAGCATTCCTTAGCACAAATCCGCCTACAAACTAATGACTCGGTCGTATTATACTGCTACTCGCCTCCCCAGATGTTCCCGGACACTTCTCCGACCTGTTGGAGATGCCAGACTGATAGAGGGGATTTTTTGCCTATGTGGTGGTTTTGCTCTGAACTCACTGTGTTCTGGAACGAGGTCCTTAGCCACATTAAGGAGGTGGTGGGTTTCCCGATCCCTGCTGCCCCGTTCCTGGTGCTCCTGAGCATTCGACCCAACATGCTAAAAGCCATGACCCCGTCCCTCTGGCACCTCATCCTTCACTTACTAGGTGCAGGGGAACAGACCATTGCCTTCTGCTGGAAGCGGCCCCACCCCTGCCTATTGCTGCATGGTTTCTCAGACTATGGGACGTCCTCTCCCTGGAGCTGCTTACTGCCCGTCTTACTCATACTGACACATGCTTTGATTGCGTCTGGCATCCCCTCGTGCACCACATTACTAAAACCGAACATTCCCGTCTGATGCCTCCTAGATTGCGGGCTCTACAACTGTTTGATGATCCCTTGGAGCCTTATTCTAGAGGCAAGAGGGCAGACTCCTCAGAGTAGTCCGCGACACCTGCTGGGCGGGCCCCCCGAGCCCTGGGATCACCGTCTTCGACTCTGGTTCTTGGCTTCGTTCCCTCCCCCCTCCCTCCCCTGGCGCATCCGCTTCTTTCCGTCCCTCTCTTCTTTGTCCTCGCCTTCTTCTGTTCCCTCTCCTCCCTTTCTTTCTCTCTCCTTTCTCTTCTTCGTCTCCCTCTTTCTTTTTCTTGTTCTATGATAGTTCTTATTTTTGCCACAAAATGTAATGATGATGTTGCAATGTGACCTGTGCCTTTCGAGTGGCGGGGGCCCTGTTTTGCCTAACTTTTGTTAACTTTGTTTCATTGTACGCTTCCTTGAGTACAGCTGGGGTCCTTCCATGTTAGTCAATCTCGTCCTCGCTGGACCTTGGTCTCTTGGTCCCCTACATGGCCTCTCCCTGAGAACTGAAAGAGAACCCTCCCCAGAAGACTGACATTTAAGTTTTGGACTTTCGCTATGTCCCACTCCCATATGTGATGCCACTTCTCGAACTTTATATCTTCTTTTTTTTTTAATTGCCGGGGCTTCAAACTGAGGGTTTAGCTTGATGTTTATTTGATATTCCCCTGCCCCTCCACTTTGTTCCCTGTGGCGTGCACAATTTTCTATTTGCTTCTGTTCAATAAACAGATATTACATTAAAAAAAAATATAGCCCAGGTAAATCCCTCCAAGGTGGCATCTTTGTCGTAATTTCAGGATTTGACTCATATAGTGTGTTGTTCATCATTCTCCTTGTATTTATCATGTCATCTCTCTTCCTTTTACTTTATTAAGGTCTCTATTCTACTCCATTCCTACTATTTCTCATCATAAGTGTACAAATAAATCCTCGGCAGTTTAAACCATTTGGGGTTTTTGAGTCCAACATTAAAATGTATCGGGACTCTAGTTGTCTTAATTTTCTTTCTTGTTTTTTTTTTTTTCCCCCCCCACTCCTCCTCTTTGGGACCGAATCCATTACAAAATAAGTTAGTTCCACACTTCTTCCACCATGTTTTTCATTAATGTGGCCAGCAAACAGATAGGCTTGATCCTTATTGCTGATTGCTCTAAACACGGTCATCCACCAGAATACAATTTATTCTCAGATTGTTTTGTTGTGAAAAAGATTAAAAATGTAACTCCTTACTTGTGGGTTCTGCACACATCGTTCAGATCTGTAGTTTGGAATATAGATTTTGCATTTGTTTGAGACTGAGAAATGTAATATAGGCCGTCAAGAATTCCATCCATAGGAAGGGTGATGTTCTAAAATAATGCTGTCTTCTGAGTTCACCTAAAAAAAACAACCAGTGGATTAATTTGTAAGGGTGTATGTGTTCATGACTTTCACATATTTGTTTCTACGTAAACCAATGAGTACCCCTCTGTCCTAGTCTGCTCTTGACATAATGATGGTCCATTTTGATTATTTTTTTTTTTTTAAATCGAAGTTGCATCTCAGTTTTCAGGTCTCGCCTACGCAGCACGCAAACGTTGCTTAGGGAACCTTTTGGAATCGCTCAGGACTTTACTTGAAACTCGTGCATATTTTGCATTGGTTTCTATTGGCACTCGTGCATGTTTTGCGTTTTCACTTGCGGGAGAGAGCACTGGTGCCATCTGTGAGCAATTATCACGCTTGCGCTTTTGAAACAGATGGCGCCCCTGCTAGCTCACGCAAGGTAAATGCTGTGCGAGTCTCGCCCTCGTCTGAAACCTTGCTTTTCTGTCCCGTCATGGTCCACAGGACCAAGCAACATTGAGACAATTGCAGAGCCTTTTTTCTATCCCGTCGCGGTCCCCGGCCTGAACAATGGGATTGCGCCGAGATTTTACATATCTCAATCTGCATTTTAACGTTTTTTTATTTACTTAAGGTTAATTGTGCCTTTCTTTTATTATTTTACTTTAAGGCAATCTGGTTTTTGTCGTTTCACGCGTTGGCAATTAGTTCCTTGCATCCTTCTACACCTTGCTTGCGCCTCGCGCTCCGATGCAGGGCCTGCGGCAGCTCTGCATTTCCCTAAACAACCAAGAAGTTAAGTCTGAACTGAGCTGGCCCAGTGGAATGAAGAGCACACTACATAATTAAAAGCTAGTCTCTGGCCTGATGGAAAAAAGGTAACTCCAGCAGCGTGCGCACACGCTAGTACAACGAAATGTGAATAATTGAGCATGCATTGCCCCGTCAGGAAGGTTAGGGGGGCGAGTCAGTGTGAGACTTCGTTGCTATGATTTTCTTGCGGTGCCGGTGATAAAATGGCGCCCACCAGGCAAGAAAGCAAACCACTGAGCTGTGCGGCAGGTTGCATCACTCAACACAACAGCTCATGCAACGTCTCCCTGGTACCAACTTGCAATACATTTTTCAATAGTCCGTTTAAATAATAGAAGGCCTGACTGGTGACAACAGTAATGAAAAATGAAATGTGTTGTGCACTGAAAAAAGAAAGAACCTTATGCGGTAATGTAAAATTTTCTTGCTCAATACAGAACTTTTTTTTTTTTTTTTTAAATAACCCACCAAATGTCTCTTCATCTGGTTTACTTATCTTGATTTTTACCTGGTACGCACAGTTTTTACACCCATCTGTTTGCGGGAGCACATTTTGTTTGTGGCTTGAAATTTGATCACATGCTTAATTGAAAACAAAATAAAACATGAAAACAATCCCTGCAGTGCACCAACTCTACACAAAGTCGTGCACGGCCTCATTTCAGACACAAAATGTTCTTTTGAGCAGACTAATCAGTGACGAGCTCCGCCGTATATATGCAGATCATGATGAAAGTACCAAAAATAACATAGGAACTAACCAGAGAGCAGGTAACAGGCTGATTACAGCTAACAACAATGTTGTTACCACATTGACGCGATGTTCCACTACCCAGACGTCCGATTTCTGCACCTGGCCTGTGTCTTTCTAAAATCTCTCAATACTTGTGTTTTTTTCGTGCTTGTCTTTTGTCTGTTGCAGCTGGGGTGGGAAATGTGGTGCGTTTGTCGGTGTATAGGGTAAAAATCACAGTAGTTCATAGGTTCTTGTAATGACATTTAATTTCTTTTACTGCTCATTTTACTGGTTATATCCACGTTTTTTTGCTATTTAGTATTTTTATCGAACAGTAATATTCCATCACTAGAGGTGGGCAAGCCACTAAAAAGCTTGAACTAGGCTCGAGCCAGAAGTGTGGTTTGGCTTAGCTCGAGATCCTCCTAGAACCACAAGCCCAACAAGCATTGGTATAGCCAATAGGTTTCGCTTTTGGGACCTTAGAAGTATTTAGTTATGCAGCACAAAATCCTTGGTGCAACATCAACTGTTGCATGGCTAAACACTTATAAGGTCCCAAAGGCGAGACCTATTGGCTATGCCAATGCTTGTTATTACTTTGGTCTTTTGAGCAAGTATCATTGCCTGAGATTCCTCACAACCAAGGCTACAATTAGAGAAATGTTTGATTTCAGCAGCAGGATAATGCTACCTTTAAATCTGCTGTAATAGTCAAGATGTTTTCTTTCTCTTGACTTGGTTGTTTAGCCCTTTTAGTGTTGAGAGATTATATTTTTTATCAACTCCATAGCAGCCTGATGTGTTATGTGGTTTTGCATCGTAAATCTTTTGGGGAATTTGCATGCTTTGCTTATTCCGCCATCTAGTTGTTGGAATTTGTTTTTCTTTCCGTGAGCTTTTTTGGCCATCATTTTGTGGTATGTCCACCCCCTCGCCTCATGACTTTAGGCATGTGCTCATAAAGCTTCAGTGCGTGGTCGCCATCTTCAGATTTTTCTGGGTCAGGAAGCAAAGATTGGAGCTAAAGGATTGGCGAATATATTTTGGGAGAATTCTCAATGAAACCGTGATCAGAACAGATCAACAGCAGATGTCACTGAAAAACATGCGTGACACAAAGAGAAGCCGACTGCAGGGTTAGGGAATGTTCAACCAGGGGACTGGAACAGTTAAGGTACATAAATGGAGACCACGCCCCATAGGCTCCGCACCAAAGTGCGAGCACAGTTCTCACAAAAGGACGGCCACAAAGTTTGCAGCTTCTGCCTGCCCAGGAACTGCAGCACTTGAGGCAGCAGTGTTCGCACGGAGTTTTAACTGAAGACCCTCAGGACCAGGAAAAACGAGCATTTGCAACGCAAGTTTGGCCGCGATTTGGAAAGCAACAGGAATTAGGGCGCTAGGATTTCAGGAATACAATTTATCAGACTAGTTGAGTGATCATGTTAATTTGAGAGTTCAAATTGGAACAAGTGTCACAGGGTATTTGTGGCTCATTGTAGTTGGCAGCCTTGACATTGACAAAGATGAGCAATGTATAGTTTGTCTCCTATACGGTTGGCTCCTGCTCCTGAGAATGAGTCAAACTGAAATTGAATCTATTGAAGCATCTTAGAACACTGTTTGGTGCTGCTTTGTGTGCAAATATGTATGTAACGATTTCGAAAGTGTGAACCTAGTTATGATACAGCTGAAGTCGGTAGACCTAGAGGGGTACAATATAGGTATTCCAGGAGAGGTTGTGAGGGTAGGGTGAGCCTGGGCGGCTAGGGGGTCAAGGAGTGACAAGATTTGCATATGATTGGCCCCATTCTTTGAAACAATAACCTATATGATGGAATTCTATCCTGATAAATTTTCAGTGCTCAATATTTATTCAAGCATTCCTACAAAGCACTTTCTTTATTGCATAGGACATACAAAAATGACACTGGGTTGTCCACATGTCAATGGTTTGGTGCATATGATTAAAAAAAAGATGATTAAGGAACCACCTGCTTGTCTCCAGCTGTTACCTGTGTTACGTCTGCGCAGGGCTCTTTCCAGACCCCTGGCTTCCAACCTACCTGACAGGACACTCACGTGGTGCTCTACAGTGTGCCTGGCTCCTCACAGGGAAACATCAGAGAAGCGGAAAAGCCTGGGACAAACTGGGGCAGCCTGTGGAAAAACAGACCATGGCCACACGGCCGGGTCCCTTTTTTTGAAAGGATCCTGCCGGGTAAAGTTTTAAAAAATTATTATTATAAATGTAGTGCGGTGTCCCTGAAGCAGGTGCCGCGCTCCACAACAAACTTTAAAAAATAAAATTTAAACTGAGCGCAGTGTCCCGAAGGCAGACGCCGCACTCAGCATGCAAATCCAACAAAAAAAGTGCGCTCAAACCAATCACAACGCTGCATTGTAGAGTTGGGATTGGCTTAGTGGTGGGAGCCCCGGGTGCATGCTGCCTGTTCCAACCTGGAGTTGGACACAGGCGAGCAGAATAGAAGACGCTAGATCCGGTCGCGGCAAGGTACTTTTTTTTTTTTAAAGCAGCCTGCCAACCCCTTCCCGCTCCTGCCCCCCATCTGCTAGCTGTGCTGGCCGCCCCATGCCTTGTAGGAAACAAACAAATAAAAACTGAAATGATCTGAAAGGAAAATGCAGAACGATCAGTAAACATGTAATCAAATAAGTACATGATCCCCATTGGCAACTAAAAGAAAAAGATAACAATTCCCAACCAGCCCTGTCACTGTATTAGGAGGTGCCCGAACCAGTAGGTGAATCAACCTGCTCTTCACCTCAGGTCACTTCCCTAATGGACCAGATATATCCTATGTCTTCAGGGGACTTTACAGTTTGGTGGCAGACCCTGCTTGCACCTGCTCATTACCATGTTCTTTTCTCAAGCTGTTAACTGGACTCTTCTGTGAAGTCTCCTTAGTTACTGTGATGAAGACTAAAAAGGTTTCATGCAAGAGGATATCATTGGTTATCTCTGGCTCCACAATGGCAGAAGGAGGAGTGCGCCCTTGATTCTGGATCTCTTGGAAATCAGAAAGAATACATGGACACCTTTCTGACAAGCTGCTTAGGTTATCAGCCCGTGTGTAAAGTTAACGTTGTCTCCCAGTGACCCACATATTTAACTGGAGGTGCCGCAGGTTAAACAGTTTTTATTGTTTATCTATTTATTACGTTTTTTGGATGTTTTTTTCTTTTTTCGTGGCAGGTCTCTTTAAAATCACTTCGAAGTACCATTTTGATGATGCATTTTGAATTTAATTATTTTAGTTCACTTACCATAGTTAACTTTCGCCATTAACCAGGTGATAAAACATTTCTTTCTAGTGTCGGTGTGAAAATTTTCACCTAGAGCAGAAATATATTTAGAGAGCAGAAATAGTCTTACTATCACCATAGTATATATTCTGCTCAATTTTATTTGTTTATATTAAGATGCATCCTATCAAAATATAAATTGGTAGGATTTTGACGTTAGATACAAAGTACTCAAGAATCCAAAATAAATAGTACACCAGTCAGTGCCTGTTTTAATATATCTCACTTTGTTCACCAAACGAGTTACTTTCTGTGGTACCATAGAGCGTGGCTTCCCACTCTACAACATAGTAGAGGTTAGTACACAGCGGTGGAACCATTCAAATTATACTGAAAAGAAGCCAAGGAATGTCGTCAAAACCAGAAAACCAAATATAAAAGAATTTAGTTAGTTAAAGCAAGAGCCAAGAAAAGAGGAGAAATGCGGCACCATAGATAAGATACCCAGCCTGAAAGGCATACTTGTAAATAACCAATTTGATTTAACGTTTTAGTTGTTCTGGGCAAACGTCAGGAAATGCTCCATTCCTTCAGAAGGCTCTAAGGGCCCTTAAAATGTGACATGCCAGACCACTGAGAAGGACAGAGCTAGAACCTTTCCACTTGTGATAGTGTGACAGTCATTTTGAAATCCCTACACAAGAATGTCAAATGCTGCTTTATGTAGGCATGGCTCCTCCACAATGGCGGAGGAGCATCGTCCCACTGTCTGAGCCAGCAGCTGAAAAGTAAAACAATATTTTAATAAGGTTTTACTTTTCAGCTGCTGGCTCTGAGCCAACGCTGTAGGGAGGGATGGGGTCGGGGCCATGGGAGAGGGGAGGAGAACTGGTTCCGGCACTGTAAATGTGCATGTGTTTGTCCAGCCATCTCAGGCTGGCCAAACACACATGCGCACTTAAGATCCTCCAACCTGGCTGTATTGAACAGCTGGGCTGGAGAAACGTCCTTAGCGGAGCGTCAAAGCAGTCCGCTCAGGCCAATCCCTACACTGCTCTCATTGCGTGAGAGCAGCGCAGGGATTGCACAGGTAGTCTGATGAAGAAAGTAAGAAGAATATCACCGAGGCCCGATGCAGGAGGGGGGCCCCAGCTTCAGGTAAGTCTTTTTTTAATTTTTTTAAATTATTATTAAACCCCGTGTTTAAACATGCCACGCTCCCCTCCACCCCACCCACCTGTCCTACCACTTTTTGTACATGGCAGCCGCCACTGGCATTTGTTAAACGTTAAAACAGGAGGTGTTGGTTCTTGTTGAGATGCTGTTGATGTAGCAGTATTTTTAAAGACTCTAGTATTGAGAGCCACATTTCCTGTAAACCTGTTGTGTACCCTGTTTGTTTTTAAACATCTTTGTCAAACTAGCTGTTTCTCTCTCACTGCCGTTTCCAGCTGCAGGACCTTTAACACAGATCTCTCAGCATATCACACCCACATCAAAAAGTGCATTATTACTGACCATGTTGAACGGTAAAAAATGTGTTCTGTTAAGTTAGCCTCTACTTCTCTTCCATTTTGTCTACCCGCCCCCATTTTGTGTTTCTGCGGGGACCTTTTGCAAAGTCAGAAGTTACATGTTCACTGAAAGCTGATTGTACTGATAATACTTATATGCCAGAGTAGAGGCCCTGCCCTGCCCTAAGGCTCCGAGCACTCAGATGTTCCTATCTAGAATTGGCGCCGGCAACGTGGGCCCCATTGAAGACCGCAGCTGGACCAGAAGGAGGTCGCTTTGACAAGACAAACACCAAGGGGCGCCCGCAGAGGAGACTTGGTTCTCGTGGCTGAGGTGACTTTCAGCTAATCAACCTGACCTTCGTGGCGGCTGCGTGTCTCAACTGGGGCTCTTCAGTTGGCATTTTGGAGGTGATCTATTGATCTGAGGATCAGCAGGTGGGAGTTGGAGAATTGCGATCAGGTAGGATCGAAATGGCTGTCTTTGTTGGTTTTGGCTTGATAAAAGCATATATTTCAATCAAAGTAAAGGGAGATAGAAGAAGATATGATCCATTCACCTTCTGGCGAGTAGTTTTTTAATAAAAAAAAAAACCTGAAAAATGACTATCAATAGCTAAATATGAACACACATGCAGTTTTTTGAAAAGATTTGCCATTTTTATATTTGCCTTTGTTTATCTCCCAAAACGAGTTACTTTACCAGCTGCGTGCTCGAACACCACTTGCTTTTTAAATTATTTTCTGATTTATTTTTTCCTAATGAGGCCAGATTCAATAATACTGCTTCTTCTTTTTTTTTTTTTTTTTTTTTTTTTTTTTGCAAATGCAAGCACTTTAATATTGTGGAAAGATATACATGCAACATACACTTACCTAGCTACACAATTTCATTATCATGTAATTAGACCATTGTGTTGGGTACACTGATGTGAACATGATGGGCCAACCATGGAAACTGTGTTGCTGTCTATCGCTGTTGCATTTCTTCTGTGGCACTCCACAAATGTGCTTATGTGGATGCGTTTTCTATTTTTTTTTTTTGAAAAACCTTTATTGACGTTTCAATCATTTACACGTATGGGCCTACAACCCCCCGGGGCCGGCCGCTAAGCAATCAGAACAATAAAAGCACGTGTAAACACAGGCGGCACCTCGGAGAGCAAAGTCTACAATACAGTATAGTCCGGCCAATGAGCCGCTCAGGTAGGACACCAGGAGAGAAAAGGTTTTTCATTTTATAATAAAACAAAACAGTAGGATCAGGTGCCAAACAGTTTCCCAACAGCGATAAGGGCTAGGATAAGAGACGCAAGCAGCAATACATTGAATCAATGGCGCAGACACGGGAAAGTACGGATAGGGAGAAATATCAAAGATAGTTGCGCCTACAGGTCCCCGTACCTAAAGCCCAGCGAACCCCCCGGAAACTGTGGCACACATTAAGAGCAAGCGATTCACGATAAGAGAGGTGTACCGCGCTGATCCCAGAAAAACAAGCAAAAAGAAACAGAGAAGAAAAAGGAGGCCATGGAAAAAGAGATAAAGACTAAAGAGTCCCCTCCCCCATCCCCCCACCCTGCACCTCTGCGAATGAGTATGGCCCCACCCCCCAGCAGTGTGCCTGTCGCCCTGAAACTAGACCCGAAATATAGAAGAGACAGGGAAAAAAGGAGTAAGAAAGAGCCCCCCCAGACGGGGGGGCGGAAGAAATGTAATAAAACTGGAGGAGGGCCTTCAAAACATACCCCCGGCTTCTCCCTCCCGCACGGTGAAGTCTCCCCACGGCAAACAGTTAGCAGCACCAAGTTGATCATATCAAAAAAAGGGGGGGGGGAGTGGGGAGCATTATGCACCAACTATGCGAATAACCATGAGAGCACGCAACCATGAGTCCGCCTGTCTACTAGGTGACCACTCCCGAAGGATCAGCCTCAGCCTTGACCGCTCTTTGCAATTCTGCCCATGCCTGCCCCTCGACCCAGCACCATGTCCGATGTCCCAAGGTACAGGAGTGTCCAAAAACAGTCGGGAAGCGACACACACGTGTGGGGTGGAAGTCTCTGAGCATCAGCACGGACCGCTTCATGGGGGGGCGTCTTTTCCAGTGCTGCCCCAGGATTTACACTGCACACAAGGTCCAGACAGGCTGAAGCAGTCGAATGAGACACACGCTGCCGGAATCGTCCCTGGGCCGCCAGAGACCGCGCACGGGACAAGGCCTCCATCTTCCGCTCAGGTCCAATACCTCCGGAGCAGATCAAGCCCACAGTTAGCCGACCACACGGTAGCATACTGTCCGGAGTGTCCGGCTGTACACTAATCGCGGGGGGGGCCGCAACATCTTCCTCCTGTGTGCAGTGTGGAAAGCCACTGTGTACTGGTGGACCAGCATGCCGCCACTGTCCCAACGCTGATACCACACCATCTAGCTTCCTCCCCAGGACCCCGGCGCCATGATCCAAGGAGTAATGAAGGGCACCAAGGGCCTCCAGGAGGTCGCCGTACCCCAGGGCAGCTCTCTCCGATCGCTCTGCCACACTCCCGACCGTCACACACCCCCAGTCCCGCTGCGTCCCAGCGGACAGGATGGTAGGCTGCATAGTGACAAAATGGCCGCTGGGAAGGCCCGACTCGTATTGGGGCCAGGACCCCGGGACCAATGCCTCAAGGTCCACGTCGCTGAAGACAAGGATCCTGGGGGAGGAACAGATGCAACCGTTGCGCGGTCACGGGCAATAGTCGTCTCCGCCACGGACCATCTCCCGCTAAAAGCCGGGAGCAGCCCGCAAGGATCAGGGCGAACCAGGGACGGCGCCCGGGCAGCTCACAGTCAAAGGCAGGGGCAAACACCACAGAATCCGAGAATCGCACACCCGGGCATGTCCTCGGTCCGCAGCGCTCAGCAGGGGGGGAGCGACCACAGCAAAATGCAGGCCGAGGGGAGCAACACTCCGGCGGACCGACTCCACCCAGTCACCACAGGCCGCTGTTGTTAAACTGCCGCCCGGCCAAGGCGTCCACTCGAGGTCCCGGCTTCGGGACCGCACGGGCCGCAAATTTCAATCGCTGATTTCTCCGGCGGTACTGCAGTCAGAAACCTCAGGATCACACGATCGGTTGCCACTTTCGTTTGCAAACACGATCGCGTAGCGCAGAATAAGGATCTCATGCAGGATATCCGTGCGGGATGCGGAGGTTCACGGAGCCGGGAATCTACGCTGCCGTCCCGGTCGCCATCTTGGCTCCTCCTCCAATACTGCTTCTTCTTAACTTGTTTTATTAGCGAACTGAATATTACAACATCGCCTTTTTTTGTTTGTGACTGGGTGCCCTGCCTAATCGGCAAGGACGCTTATGTTCCTTATTTCTTTCTCCTATCCTTCTCTCTCCACCACAGGTAAACAACTAGAGTTCTACAGAATGACATTTGAACTCCATAATTGATTTTGGGTAATACCCCTTTATCTTCCAACCCACTCAAACACCATTAAGGTCCTGACGTAAGCCCCCCGACCCTTCGGGGCGAATTAAGGGCTGAAACATGTCGACCCAGCACTTGGACTGAATGTGCAGTGGACTCATTATATGCCCTTTCTGCACACTCCTCCTTTCGTTTTTATTCTTTACCTAGCTCCAGACAAAATAAAATAATTGAGTCTAGGTAGCTTGAGGAATTTCTTTTTTAATAACTTTATTTCACCGATCACGAGCACTTCACTATTGTTTTTATCTCTGATCACTACTGTCAATATCCAGTGGTTCCCTCCGGGTGGAGGCAGCACAAAACAAAACCCAATGATGAGCTGTCACGTTTTCAGTAAAATTAGGCGGAGAATCAAGATATACCGCCTCACGAACCGCTTAAACGTGAATGAGGGTTTTCTGAAGGAATAGTTGTAAAATCGCATAACCCTGGAAAAGCAGGTACAAGTGATTCGTTCTTTTTTTGATTGATAAAAGCATATGCAAATGTTTTTAGACAGGTAATGTGAGAATTGTTTCTCATTTCTTGGTTTTTGGTATGAGAGTCACTTGACAACATTGTTAAGAAGAAATTTGGTAAACATGCCTGTTTTGAGTACACTTTGTGCATTTGAATTATGAAATGTACATTAAATACGGTATTTCTTCCATACTGTTTAGCACATTGTGGAACAAATATATGAAGGCAGATGGCAGTTTACAGTGGCCACTTAATGGTACCTTTGGTTTAAATAAACTGCAATGTGTAGAAGAGCAGCTCTTTAAGAGAAAAAGTAGGCAGAGTACGTTTGATGCCGTAGGATTATGGAGAAAACAAATTAAACCGAAACCGATTAAAGAAGATGAGGATAGGAAGAAATTTGAAGAACAGACTATTGTACAGAAAGTTAAAGAATTACAATTAAAAGCACAAGAAGAGAGTGTAGAAAGTGATGAGAGAAGGGTTAAAATTTAAATGCAAAAAGTATATGTGGCCAGGGCACTCCCTGGTTGCCTGAAGGCCGTGGCAGCAACTGCCATTTCAATCAGACAATCGGCAGAACTTGTACAGGATCATAAATTGACGGTTTTTGTTTCCTATTCAGTTGATGTATTATTGAATCAGACTAAGATGCAACATTTGAGTGCTCGTTTTACTGGGTACAAACTCACTTTGTTAGCACCACACATTACACTTAAACACTGCCTGATCTTGAATCCAGCCACTTTGTTGCCATTGCCCTCTGAGCAGTCCCGTGATATACGTGATTGTATTTTTACCACTGAAGAACAAACAAAGGGTCGAGTGGACCTGACTGACATGCCCCTGCCTGATGCTCAGGGTGAATTGTATGTAGATGGGTCTTGTTTTAAGCTACCCGATGGCACCATGACTGCAGCGTATGCTATTACCACACTGCATACAATTGTGGAGACAACATGGAGAGTTATTTCAAAATGTTCTGACTGCATTTACGCTACCAAAGCGAGTGGCTATTGTCAAGTGTAGTGCACACCAGAAAGTAGTAGATGATATTAATTGTCAGATTCCTGATGATGATGTCCATTTTAAAATGGCCCAACAAGAGACAGTTATAGCAGAAATGACAGTTGAAAAATTACCTTTTGATTTGAAAGAAATAAACATAGACAAAGAAAGATGTCGGATTAATAAAACCTGCAGAACACGTCTTACTCAAATTAGAACTAAATAACGTGTTCAAGATCACCGTCGGTTGCAGAGGTTTTACTAATAATTGGAGATAAACTGAGTAAAGGATTTTTGATGGAATTGATTGGAAGTTTATGTAACTGTCTGATCACTGGTTCACAGAAACTAAATGAAAAGAACAGAATAATGCAGGAGAGTAGCAGTATAACTTTTCTAGGTTGTCCTATGGTACCGAATCCAGCCAATATATTTGTTTTACATTCCATGTGCTGAAGAATGGCTTACTGTTATTGATTTTTGTCAAGTTCATGTCACAGTGCTATTGCATGAGAATAGTCAGGAATACTGTCAAAAAGAAGATGAGTGTCTGGGACACAGAATATAAAAAGGAGCTAGAAAGGTGTCACCAAAGAGTGTAAAAATAATTCTCCAGATGAATCTACCTCAAATTCAGAAAGAAGTCAGGATGTTTTTGGGGAATGGTTGGCTGCTGTAGTGAGTGGTTACCAAACCTTTTCTTAGTGGCTAAGCCTTTACTGAGGCTGACACACAAGGATGTGTCTGATCCGCTTCCATTGGACAACAGTTGCATAAAAGCATCCCTAGAGTTGAAAGAGAAAGTGTCGCGCCCCAGCACTAGGAGTGCAGGTTCATTTAAAAGAAAATGCACCATTTGGCAGTGAGAGGGAGGGCTGTGCGCTCTCAGTGCCTGTTCAAAAACATGAATGTGTTCAAAGGTCTGTGACGTATTTCCCAATGACCCTTGACCCCAACGTCACAGAAATGCCCAGCTGCCTTAATTTAGTAGCTATGGTAAAGATCAGTCTCAAAAAGAGTGAGAAAATAATGATAAAATGTCCAATTGCTAAAAAGGTTCCTTCCTTTGTAAAGTTGTTTTGGGAAAATATTATGACCAAGAAATGTCTGAATTCAAGTGTATTGGGCTTACAGCCAACAAATGAAATTGGTTGTGATGAAACTGAACCTGAATGTCTATGTGTCATGAATCTATGCATAAAGCCAAGGTTAAACTTTAAGGATGAACGTCTGATTGAGCCCAACAATTTCCATTTTGTAGCTTGTCCATGTTTGAAAGGTAACAATGACAGATTAGGAGCAGCACATGCTGTGCTCCCTATACATTATGTTGTTAAAGCTTCATGGTTTTCAGTAGTTACCTTAGCCCAAAATTCGAAATTGATTGCCCTTACCATAACATGCAGTATAACTGCTCAAATGGGAGTCATTATTGTCATGGGAGAGACAAATGCTAATTCAGTTGTACAATATTGTGTCCTGTTAGCATATACATTCAATGGAATTTTCACAGGTGAATCTGAAAAGGATACTGTTTATTTAATGCTGACACTTGTAAACAACTAAAAGAGGTACAAGAAAATATTTTAGAAGCAGAACAACAAGGATGTATCAGAGCAGAATCTGAGAAAAATGATAACTGTATAGTACAAAATGTGTTATTGCCAGTTTCTCTGAAATCAGATCATAATGAGGTCTCAAAGATGATGTGTACAGAACCACAGATTGGACAAAGATTGGATTGTAGCTACCTGCCTGAAGTTTCAAGCACAGTAAAGCAACACAAAGACAGCACAGAGTTACACTTTGAAAAAGACTGTTTCCGTATCACTGAAGTGGCTTGAATATGTACATCCAAATGCACTTGTGAAAAACACTGATGAAGAGACTAGCCATTGCTGTGAAGGTCTGGCTGATGTGGAGCGTGCAGTTTCTCACCAGATTGCAGCCGCTACACAAGATGTGCATATTGGTTGGTGCCAAAACTTTAATCTGAGAGATGCTGTGAAATGGAAAAGGCCTGTTCCAAATGATCCTGGCAAAGACTGTTGTGAAATGTGGTGCCTTCCAAATTGGGTGCATGTCTCTCACACACCAAGTCCCCATGTCCCCCTGATAAAACTGCTCCTCTTCAAGAAAAGATGCCAGCAGTGGTCAAAAGCCAGCAGAAGAGGGTCAGTCAAGCTGTAAGGGAACACACACAGTCTGAAACAGCACTAAACCAAACTGCAATAGAAAATTAAAAAGTGAAAACTGACTCGTTGGAAAGCGGTGTCAAAGGGGTGAATGAGTCAGGTGCAGCCTCTGAAGGAAAGATTAGTGCTGTGGGCCTACGAGTGGACGTAGAAAAAAGCTGGCTGAAAGGGTATTCAAAATGTCTACAGTGTTCCCTTGAAAAATCATTTGCACCCATAGCTGAAACGTCTGAAACTGATCAAAGTGAAAATAAAAGTGAAAGGCTTGGATTGAAAACGTGCAAAGGATTGATGGCGCTCTGTCAGAGTTTCTCGGCACCTGAGTGGTCAAATTGCATGGAAAAAGTGCAGAATGCCACATTGAATGAACAGTGTAATGCGAGGTTTGTACTGTATGAGCCACCCCGATGACAAGCTGATAACAAAGAGTCGAGAAATGCTGAAATAAATAACTGAAAACTGTCAAGAGCTGAAGGGGAAAGAATCTTTGAATGCAAAAAAATAAGAGGATTCGTAGTGCAGAAAACTGCTGATACTATCCGTGTGTACATTACTTTGCTCTGTCCAGGGTTGAAAATAGATTTTGAACTTTCTACCAGTTGACCCAGAAATATTTCTTTAAAAATGCAATCTATTTAAGATCCTTCAGGCTGTTGCAGATTAACTTGTGGATGACCTTTCCTGAAGTACTTGTTGTACTGACTTTTCATTGCTACAGTCATTTTGAACTGCAAAGTTTCAATGATCTTGTTCAGCTCCTGTCATAGAGCCTGTTTAAGTGAAACTGTGTTTGTTTGCCCAAAGGATTGCTTTTTCCTTTATTGACTATGTATCAAATTCAGAGTAACATTTGAGAAAGAACATTTATGATCTGAGTTGGTAAAAATGATAAGACTATACAGTGAGAGACATTGTTGACTTCGATATCATGGAGGAAGATCGTCTGGACACTACGAAGAAAAAGATAAAATTTAAATAGACATTTGTTTGGCAGCAAGTTTAATTAGTATTATAGGTATTTGTGCGATAGCTTGGTTTCTTCATATGAAATTTCATGTGAATATGCTTGTACGCCCAACACCTACACCGCCTGAACATTATTAGTTTACCCTTTAACTGTTAGATGAGAAACATAGGTTTTCTTACCAGAACAAATCATTTATTCGTATGTTGCATTACACGCATAGTATTGCTAATATTTCTGATTGTTGGGTTTGTGGATTGTTGCCTGCACACCAGGAAAAAGGGGTATTGCCTTGCATACCACTCCCATTCTCCGACAATGGCTCTTTCACGGCTTGGTTTGGAGTCTTGTGGGCAGCACATGCTAATAAGATTTTTAGCTTTGATATAGGAGGTCTTAATAAAGTGCTAAATATAGCATGTTATCCAGATGATGATGGTAACCCACAGGCAAAAGGATTAGGTTTAGAAGCGGAGGAATATGGTGCCCATGGTGATTATATCACTAAGTACGTTAATTTGTTCTCTTTTATGCTTTCTGTATTCATGAAGATTTATGTATCTGGAATATATATCTTTTATTATTTAATTAGACAAAATGTATTTTGTAGAGGCTAAAAGGTGGGACTGTTAAACAGTAAAAAATGTATTCTGTTAAGTTAGCCTCTACTGCTCTTCCATTTGGTCTACCAGCCCCCATTTTGTGTTTCTGCGGGGACCTTTTGCAAAGTCAGAATTTACATGTTCACTGAAAGCTGGTTGTACTGATAATACTTACGTGCCAGAATAGAGGCCCTGCCGAAAGGCCCCGACCACGCAGATGTTCCTATCTACAACCACTCTTTCCATCTTGACAATAGCTTGGACATTTCAGTATTAAATCAACTTTTAACTCTGAGCACTTTGAAAAATCATGTTTTACAAACACACCTGCATAGCAGGTTATCGTATTACATATAGAAATCCTGTTTATAATGATATTACCATGTTGGATGTTGATGTTTAAAAAGTATGAGCTAAATATCAAAGTGATTTATATGAAACCTTGTACTGAATCATAGTTGTAATTTGAAAGATATAGAAGCTGCAAAGTTCAGAAAACTGCATTTTCTGTCTCTTAAATGGAGTTCTCTGTCCAGCAGTATGTAGTTTGTGTTCAAATAACATTTAATGCATAGTCATTGGATTTTTAGGAGTTCCTAACACACAAAGGTATCGATTTGTGAGAGGGAAAAACTGGGGGAAAAATACCTTGCCACAAATTTTCATTACTTATATAAACCAAGAAGCAACCTTTATTCAGCAGGCAATTGTTTATAGAATGCATTTCATTATACAAAATTTCATCAGCTCTGCTGAAAAAATGTATCCATAAATGTAGCAATTTTTAAACAACTGATTTAGCCAAGTAGTACTTCTCTAGTTTGTTTGCAGAAGAGAGAATTTGTCATGTTTTCGATAAGCAACTTTGCATTTTTCAAAAATCTATTTAGCCATAGAGTATTACTAGGAGGACCTTGTCCTCAAGTGGCATTTTTATTGGAGAAAATATTATTCTTAAATGTAACTTTTATTTTTTTTAAACTTCAATAGGTTTCGTTAATTGGTCTGTTTTTTGACAGGGTATAGGCAATATATGTGTAAAGACGAACGCTAAGCATGATTGACCATGTACTGTCTAATTCTTAGAAACATGCTAATAACTTTCAAGACTTACTGATGAATAACTTTGAATTCTTATTGGCTTTATGCTTCCTCCTTTATTAGTTTCCCATTTCTTTGTCTTCCTTTTCTGGTTGTCAGGTGTTCGGTCCACCATTATTTATTCCTGTGTTATAGAGTATAGCTTACATATTTCCTTTTTTCATGTAGGGCATGTGGTATGATTATAGTAGGTGCTTTATTGTAGGTTTGTTTCATCAGTCAGATTTAACATAATACTCCTCCCACTTGGAATCTACTTAACTAGGTTGTCATTGTACCATTTACATGAAGTCATGTCAATCAAGAGGGAGGGACCAGGAGCTGTTGAAGGTCCTGTCACCTGTGCTCCTAACGCTAAATAAATATTCATACAAATATATGGAGCCTGGTCCTGAAGTGGGAAATTCAGGGAACGTAAGGTTGGAAAATCAGTTGATTCCGGGAAGTCTTCCTCTTTGGAAGATAAAGACCTCGCAAACCAAAATGGGTGTCATGCTTCATCATTGGGCTTTTGCTCCTCGTGGGGCCAGCGCTGCAATGCTCCACGGGTCCCGCAAGAGGACTCTTTGTCAGAGAACTTCACTTTTTTCTGTTTTGATGAGTGCAAGATTGTGAAAGTAGGGTAGTGTGTGAGATAGTGGGTTAAAACTCCCTATGGTGTGTAATATAATCTTTATTCAGGTAGCACCCTTGCTAGGGGTAAAAACAGTGATGTTAGTACTATCATTAGGAAACTTATGAACCCTGACAATTCCATAGTGTTTAATACTGTTTTTTTTTATTATTTCGATCGATATGTTTCATGCCTTTTTAGTCCCAACAGGATCCGTAGCGTTTCTTCAGGACCAGATTTTTACCTTACAAACTTGCGGGATTTGCTTCTAAGGATTAGGAAAAACAATTATGGGTTCACTAAACCTATGTGTATGCTGAATCTAAATCTTTAAATCCAACCCATCTGGTGTTACAGTAATTGCCCCTTAAACCGAGGCAGCGAACAGCATCCTAGCTGCGGTATTTTGTCCTACGCAGATTCTCGTCTAGGACCTACCCGCTCTGCCCTTCTGTAGGTCTACAGACTGGCAGAGCGGGTAGGTCCTGTGTGCAAATCAACGTAGAATTATGAGGCAATTACCAGAACACTGCCCAGCAATATGCTTGACTGGACCACCGCGGTCCCGCCAAGCATTTTAAGAGTTTTCTCTCCCCCACGGTTTTCATGGCGGTACCACCGCCCAGGTGCCTCACGCCATGTGGATGCATGCAGGGGGGCACAATATATGTATGCATGCACCCTAATTCCTGCACGACATGGACTTCATAGTCCATGCCGTGCAGGAACCGTTTTTAGTGTTCCCATTGCGGTGCCTACTTTCTGAGAAACCGTTGTGGGAATGCCAAAAAAGTCTGCCAGACAGGAGGGAACTCCTAATCTGGCGGGTGGCCCGACCACGGCTTTGGCGCAGCGAGAGCGCGGCGGTGGCGTACTGCCCGCTTTCGCTGCACCAAAAGTCGTAATTGGGCCCTATTTGTGGAGAGAGAGGTTTACATTGATTAGGTCCAGGCAGTCAAATGAGAGCCACAAAAAATATCCTTGTAATGTGTTGGCACCAATTTCCCTTACAGCACTTACTTTGTCAAGGATAAGATGGCCCTAAATTATAAGCCGTTCTTTCTCCCTACTGGTGCTTGAGGGTGTTTTTAAAACTGCTCTTGGAGTGAGTTCTACTTCTACATCTGGCATCATGTGTTATAATTTTATTTCAATTCAATTTTATTTAAATATGATTTTGGAACTCCTTGGAGATCCACATATTACAAAATAACAGCCAAAATATAATAAAATGAGTCCACATATAATCGACTTTTTCTAGCAAAAAATGTACAGATTATCATACCGTTCATCTAATACAATTCTAAAAAACATTTGAAAAAGTTAAAAATTCTGTTACAGAAAATTTCGTTTGGGGGACTGAAGATAGCATCTATCAGAGATCTTGCGGATAAAATACCAAACTGAATACATACAGGCTTTACCCACAGACGACGGTGGGCCATTAATGCTGGACAGACTAGCAGGACATGTATAGAGTCTTGGACTGAGATATTGCAAAGGTTACATATATTAGATATACCATGCCATTTGGCCAACAGCTTATTCAGTGGAAGGAGATCCTGCCTAAGAAGCAGCCAAAAACGGCGCAAACCGTGGGGTATATTCCAGGAGGCGTAAGGTTGTATTTGTTTAAACAAATAGGAATCAACAGCTTGAGTGGCCCCCTTCTTTTGTACAATCAAGTTACGATCCCTTTCGTAGCTTAGCTTCCATGTGGCTTGTTTTAATGTAAATTTTAATTGTTGCATAGAAAGGTCTAAAAGAGTGGCTTCCTCTAAGTCCAAGAGTGTAATGGCCTTCCTATAATTCTTTATAAGAATCGAATGCTCTTTTAGTGGGCCCATCAACTCTTTTGTGATTAGGGATCTTAGTGTGGCTGGCTTTCCTTTGACCAAACAGATAACCCAGCGAATGACTCCTGCCAGACCCTGTGCCCAGCTACTTCTTAGACCGAATTCTAAACGAAGGGCTGCTGCACTGCAACTATTATTAACTGAAGTTAAGCTTCTCAAGAGGGAACCCTCGATAATGTCCAAAAAACCCCATTCGACTAGGTCGATGAGTTCTATGCCGTAAAGCAAAGTTGGGGGGACTTTTGCCCGGAAAGCCTCCAGCAAATAACCAAAGTGTCTTTTACCGGTTGATTTGTATAAGGCTCTTAACCCATTTCCCTACGACTTTGCCTTGCGGGAACTATTTTCTATATGGGATTTGTTGCTCAAGTTGCTATTTACAACCTTACCCAAAAATACGTATGATTTTACTCTTTCTAGTTTTTGGCCTCCCAGCTCCCAGCTAATGTGTTCCAACTTCAGTTTTTTTCGCCCCTCCATACACATTACCTTGCTTTTGGAAATGTTTATTTTCAGGAAATGGTTTTCGGAGAATGCGTATAATGAATGCAGACGGTTGTTAAGGCCTTTTGGAGTAAGGTCTAGGATTAATATATCGTCCGCATACATTAAACAAGAGATATATCTGTCTCCCAGACGTGGGGCAATTCCTTCACATGCAGATATGATAAGGGGGAGATCACTAACGTAAAGGGAAAACAAAAGAGGAGCTAAAAGACAGCCCTGTTTAAGGCCATTTGCCGATGGAATAAGCTGGGATAAGCCCCTTTCACCCCCCAATAGCACTCTGCACCACGTGTTATCGTGCAAATCTTGTACCAAGCATAAGAGTCTATGAGGCATTCCCAGGGCATGTAGCTTTCTCCACAGTACTTGTCGGTCGACCTTATCAAAGGCCGTGGAGAAATCTATGAATGCCGCATAGACTCTCCCCTTTCTGGCTCCAATATATTTATCGGTTATTACCTGGAGGGCTGTTAAGTTGTCCATGGTACTGTGGTTTTTCCTGAAACCTGTCTGCTCGAGAGAAAGAATATTTAAATGCTCCACCCAATCATTTATTCGTTTGAGCAGACATCTTGTAAAAACTTTGCCGATTGCATCCAACAGTGCAATCTGGCGGTAATTCTGAGGGGATAAACGATCTCCCTTTTTAAACAATGGTACAAGGATACTTCCCTTCCAAGAGGGTAAAACCTTCCCTCTAGATAAACAAATATTGAAAATTGGACAGAGTAGCATACTCCATTTAGCCCTGTTCTGTTTTAGTACATTAATGGGCAATTCATCCGGGCCCATAGCCCCGGAGTGCCTCATTTCTCCAATAGCTAAGTCTATGTCCTTTTCTGTAAATGGCTCTAAAGACAAGCTCATTTCGTTTGGCCGTACTTGCGAGGTCACCGTATTATTGCTTGCATAAAGATTAGAGACAAAATCCCTCCATATTTGTTCCTCAATAGGGATGGGTAAAGGGCTTATTCTTAGTCCGCACCCCTCACCTATAAGGGACCAAAATTGCCTCATTTCCCCGTTAATAGCAGCTTCTCTTATTTTTACCCAGATAGCATCCTCTTTTTCTTTGCGTAATGTGGTTAATAGCCTTCTCCGTTTCCTTTTTAACATTGTTATTTTTTGTGCTATAACAACAGATCTATTTAAATATTGGGCCCTTACTCATTTATTAATTTCTATGTTAAGCAGTCTCAGAGGGCTAGTAAATATTCCAAAGGACTTTTTCCTATTGAGCTTTTTTGCCCCTGTTATCACTGACTTCAAGAACAGAGAGAAATTTTCAATTTCAGAGCCATACCAGGAAGGAAGCTCAGATATTGCTACATCGAGCATTTCTTCCAAATTTCGACACGCCCTTGCGTTCCAGTAGCACCTTCCTGATTTGGAACCGAAATTTGTTTGATCACTATTCAGAAACCACTGATCACATTTAGATGGCTTTACATTCATCGAGATGGAGAGGATTCTGTGATCACTTAACGGTGTATCAATAATATCGAGATCCTTCAATAACTCGAATGATTGGAACCCCATTATTACGTAATCAAGAATCGATTCCCCTTGGTAGGATTTGTGCGTGAACTTAGCCGGGGAATCCGAGGGGAGTCTCCCATTTGCAATAATCCCATCCATTTCTGCCAACTCATTTAGTAAAAGTTTGCCACGTTTATTTGTTTTTATATTTTCAGGAAACGCTGCCCGAGGAATATGGAGAGTTTCTTCTCTAAGTTTATCACAGAATAAGTTTATGCTTGAGTTGGAGATCTTGCAATTCAGGTCCCCGACTAAAATTATAGCCGCCGTTGGATCTTTCTCCCTGATACTCTGGCTATGCAAGAAAACCTTTTTTAAGATTGCATTAAAACCAGCTTCCGGTGGTATATAGACATTTATCAGAACCAGACGATTGCCAGTTTTAGGATTGCCAGACTCAAATAAGGTTACTACTTGGAAGAGTTTACTCGGATCCATATAGTGCACATAGTTCCAATTTATTCGGTTCGATAAGAGGCAGGCTATCCCCCCACTGGCATGTCCTTTTTTATTCGGGGTGGCGCTACCTTCCAATACATAATAATCTTTCCATATTTGAATTTTATCGGTACACCATGTCTCCTGGAGGCATATTATATTTGCCTCCAGGGACAAAAGGAATGCCGTTTTCTCTGGACTGTTTTTTAAACCGGCTGCATTCCAGGATATTATAAATAATTCTTTGCTAAAGATGCAAATTAGATAGTTGTTTATTTAGGGCTCTTTCTGCAAGAACTCTGGGAAGCCAATTCCATTGAACATTTTCCTCTCCGATATCAGATTGATAAGGTGGCAAGGTAGGGTTAGCATAGGATACTAAACGAGAATCCTTAGACTTGCATATTTTTAACTGTGTAAGCTCACCCACCTTATTTATACTACCTGTTGCTGCTTGCAACAGAGAAAAGGGGGGCTTCTGGCGAGTTTGGGATTTAAGGATATTGTTTTGTCTAGTATGCCCCAACACCGGGATTACATCTATTCCTCTGCTCTGCAGATCTTCTGAGCGTTGCAGAATTAGATTGGCTACTAACTTGGAGTGGAACTTCACCCTAGTTATCATCCCCACTTCTGATTTTAATAATTGTACCCTATCTAGATCGGCTGATTGTATTAGTTTCAAGTTAGCAGATTCTTGAAAATATTTAAGCAAGAGGGATCTGTTCAGAATGCATTCAGCATTAAAAAGGGGAGAAAATTCTACCCATACGGTATCTATGCTTTTCTCCTTAGACTCTATTAACGGGACACCTCTTGCAACTACTCCCAAGAAAGGTGTTGCTAGGGGGTTAAGTATTGGAGCTACTTGGCCGGAGGGGTTTTGCTCCTGTCCTGAAAATGTTGGATTTTTTGACCCAATTATATCCCTATTGATGGTAACTTGTTGGAAGAGGATATTTGTGTCAATTGTTGATGATGGGGAGGGGGAGGGAAGTAGATAATAATGCTGGAGTAGCCAAGGGCGGAGGCACAATATTTTCTTTAATGATCTTATTTTCAGGGTTATTATCCTTTTCAGCTACCACCTGAGTTTGATATACCTCCTTGTGTAAGGGGGAATTAAGATGTTTTCTAAAGAGGATTTTCCTCCGCCTATTTTTTTCTATCCGTCTCAATAGTTTCCTCTTATTATTTCCGTTCTTTTTTATTATCACTGACTTCCCTTTATTACCATTCCCTACCGGAGTGGCGTCCACCTCTCTATCTCCTTCTCCCTGTTGCTTCTTAAAAATAGGAAAAAGGTCATTCCCAGTTTTTGGAGGGAGTTCCCCACAAAATTTAATTTCTGAATCATTAACTAAAGAACAATTTAGGGTGGGGGATGGCTGGGTAGCACTTGTTTTTACATCCTCATATACTCTATTTGGAACATTATTAACTACAGATAATTGATCTTTTATTCCTACCTCATCTGATACTACAGAGGAGGACTGCTTCTTTTGGACTGCATCCTTCTCTTTTTGAGTGCCCAATAAAACTTTCAAAATTTGGGTCACTCTATCAAGTACACAGTCGGATCCCCCCACAAATTTTTCCAATAATTGTAAAATGGACGACAATAAGTGTTCTAATATATGGAGGGAATCAGAAATGGGTTTGTCTGTCCCCTGACATTGTAGTGCATTTATCCCAATCAGATTTAAATTGGGGCTTATGGAAAAATTTGAGTGTGAGGACTTGGAAGGGGTACTACTGTAAAGATGCAAGCCAGCATGGGTCGATGTTACCGGGGTTTTTAAGTCCATCTCGGCTTTGACCAGGTCAGTCTCTATGTACCTTTGACATAGGTCTTTGTCAAGGACCATTGGAGACAGACCATTGTTGAAAGAATCTTTTGTTGGTGATATATTTACTGTATGATGGGCCTCTTCGTGTGAAGTTTTCTCTATATGCAAGTTATCTTGTTCTATGTTTTTCTTTGTTTTTATGACTACTTCTGGTATCAGTTCAATAATATTTTTCATTGTAGAGAATAGGGGAGGAGAAAAACCACACTCAGAGGACAAAGGTGCTACTTTTGTTACTACTGAACTATTATCCACAATTACCTTTTTATTTTCAGGCATCTCTCTCGAAGTATTGGGTAATATGTCTGAATGGATAGCTCCAGAGTCCTTAATATCCTCCGACATATTGTCCGCCACTATAGCTTTATTCTTACCCCTTTCCCAAAGATTAAAAAGCTGGCAAGTGCTTTTCAAATTAGTGGCTTGGCTGAGCTTATTTCGGAGGGGATTCGATCTGGTTTTTGAGCCTGATCTTCCTACCAGTATTCTCCCAGACCTTAATTTCTTTGTCATCATCACAAACAAACAATGAGAAACGATAAAAAGTGTAGGGGAAATTACTATTTAGTGCATCTAGGCTGAAATACTTGGCAGTTTTCTCTAAGGTATAAATTTAATGAACTAATCCTAGGCCTGATAATCTATGTCTACAGAACCTCTCAGATTGTTGTAAACATTCTAAAACATTTCTCAGATGGGGCGAGGAGGTCACAAGACAGGTGGGGGTACTCTGGCCGAACAGTATGCGGATAGACAGATGTTAGGGGACTGGCCTAGCCTAGCCTTCTCGTGCCTCTGAGGGCCTCAGAGGGCCCGCCCTTGTCCCGGGCTTCTCCCGGGCGCTTCCCGCGCGCTCCCGCGCAGCGGAGCAGTGACCCGTTTGATATAGATTGGGTGTAGAGGGGGCGTGGCCTACAGGGAGAGCGTCACCAGGTGGATTGGGTGAAGGAAACAGCAGGGACTCTTGGAAGTTGGAGTCCTGCAGTATTCTCGCTCGCAGCCCTGTCTACCAAAAGCCCTCAGTGCGATGTGTCCAGGCTTCAGCAAACCACAGCACCGTGAAGCGGGTCCGGCGAAAGGTAGCGCCTTACAAAGCGCTAGCTGTGAGCCTCAAGACGCTTCCTCAATCCTCCAACGTCAGGATCAAACTCCAGCACAGCAAGTAGCAATGGAAAGGTAACCGCCGAGGTTCAAAGTCCAGAATCTTTTCACTGATTGCAAGGGGGCGTGGCCTACAGGGAGAGCGTCACCAGGTGTGTTATAATGCATGCTGTGTAAAATGAGGGAGCAATTTATGAAATGTAAATAGTGCCTAATGGATGGAGTGACTTTCTCAAACCATGTGAAAAAAATCACTGATAATTACTGGTAACAATGATAGTAAAGAAAGGATGTCCATGCCACTACTTGTCCAGAAAAACACAACCAGTGCCATTAGAGTGACATAATAGAGACACTCGAAATAAGGACAGTACACTTTATAGAGTGGGAACTCATTGGTTAAAATGACAGTTATTTTCAAAGATGTTGTAAAGCATCAGGCTGATTCTATACGATTTAATCCCTGAGTATTGGTGTTAAGTCTGTAAATCTACCTCTGTTCTCGATCTGGGATGATGTTCTTTGACTTATGGTATTGAGCTAGAACCCAGGATTAATCTGTCCGTATAGATCATTTTCAGTGTAACCTGCATTAAGAAAGTGGAAAGTGAGGCATGTCCTCGTTTTCTTAAACCACACATTGCTGCTTTTATGTTCACTTTTTATTTTTACTTTCCTTGTATTTACAACATGCTTCAACCATATCAGTACGTTATCAATTAGCTAACATGTCCTGATGTGCGAGTAGTGTGTTTGAGGGACCATGGAAAGGGTAGCCCAGCATCTATGCTTTTAGTTGGTATTGTGAGATGACACACTACAATTCCCACAGGGAAAATGTTCCTTTACTGTTGGGAGATTCCAGGGAGTGGACTGGTTCCTGCGTTCTGGATGGTTAGCATGATATGTACAAAGGTCTTACAGGTTAGAACTTCCTCTGTAAGTAATTTTGGTATATGGTGTATTCTATATTGAAACATAAATCAGTCTATCTTTTGTTCGTTTAGGTTTATTTCTAGTAGTGATTCTCAATTCTTGCTTTGGGACCTTTTTCTAGATTTGTCAGTAATTTCTCGAGGGTAGTTGCGGTTGTAAAGTTTTTATGTCAGCCTGTCAGTCATAGAGAGGAGCAATTGCAATGTAAGCAAAATAATTGGCAGATGAGTAAATGTTCCCAAGGGGTCTAGCGGGGAAAACTGTCAAAGGACAGAAGGTTGTTTTTGTCCCTCTATTTCCATTATACACCTTTTTCGAGGTATCCATGCTTGCTGAAGATACTATGACCAAGCAAAGTCAATTGTTTGTAAGGTAGTGTATGTCAATTTAATGAATTGGTTTTGAGGATTAATCCAGTGTAGCAATTCCTTGACTTAACTTGAGTACATTTCAAATGAATAAATAAGGACAATTTATTTGCATGATTAATTTGCTCTTGAAACTAAATTGCTGCATTGAATAGAATTCTGTTCATTTAGAATTCGCTAAACTAGGCCCTAACTCCATTTTGAAATGTAAAGCATGACCCAGATTTTCATACTTACTGTTTCCACACGCGGCAAAATGTGCCCTGAAAATTATTAAACTTAATATGTATTGTGATTATGCCATCAACTGATTTTGTAAGCTCTAGAGGAGGCTTTACTCTCAAAAGCTACCATTCAAGGTTGTTCCTGTTCTTCCTGATTAAAGCCTATTCATTTTATAGGTCTGACATTGTTTTATGTGTAACAAAATTGGTACTGTCACATCCAATAACTTAAGGAAACTGGTGACTAATTATTAATTTGCAGGGGTGATATGAGGCATTGTTGCATTTTATTCTGCATTGTAACTTGCTCAGCCTAATATTCTTTTGATTTCCTCACAACTGTATCATCATTTTACTGTGTATTTTGCTATAAAAGAGTTAATTTTGGATATGAGCCTTGTCTGGTGTTCCCCAGATAGCAGTCCCATGCTAGTCTTTCACATTCTTAGTATTTAGAATAATTGTAATATTTCCTTTGAGGTGTGCTTTTATCTCGGACCTCCTTCTGCATTTGAGTGAGCTTTATACTAATTCCCTGTCAATGAGATTTTGATTTTGATTGATAAACCATATTTGTTGCCTTCTGTATGATCTTAATCTTTATTAAACCTTCATGGTTTCAAACTTATGTTCTGTTTAAAGAAGGCTTATTTCACTGATTACGCTATTTAATTTATTGGCAATTCAAATCTTTGCTGTGACATATTTGCTGTGGATTTTATTTACTCTGATGATGATAACCCTCTACCAGGACTACATCAGGGCATGGTGTAGACAAATCGATGTGCTGTGGCAAGGTAACAGACAAAAAGCAGAGGAATTCTTACATTTAATTAACACCCGAAATCAATGCCTCAAATTGACTCAAGTAACGCACACACTCTGCCCAAACACACACATAATTGTAGTGGTTAAAACGGGCCTGATGATGAAGCATGCCGCAAAGAGAGGGTGACAGCTGCTTTATCTTGCCAGAGGGAACTGGAAATAAACATTATACCAACATAAAACTGATTGCTTTAGCCTATGCTTACTATTTGTGTAAATAGAAAAATACAAAATCATAATTTTAAAAATAAAAAATGCATATTTTTGGCCTCTAAAATGACTGAAGCAGGCATTTGTGAGGATTTTTTTCGGAGCTGAAAATAACTTTAAGTAATGCACTCTGAAATCTAGAGAGAGGCAGAGCTCGAGAGAGGGAACGGGACAGAGAGGGATTGAGAGAGAGAGAGAGAACTAAAGTCTTAGAATTGTATGCCCAAATTCACACCTAGATGGCTAAACATTGTCTCAGCCCAAATACAGCCAAAAACAGAATATCTATTGGTAGGAACAGACTGATGTATGAGAGAGAACCATGCCAAATGTAAGAATTCCCTGGTTGCGGGCTCAAATTAATGTCAGCACGTTTTTCAAAACTTAGAGTAGTATTCGATGCCATTAGGTCTATGAACAGTGAGTAATCTTCTCACCCTACTTTTATAATAAACTGCTTAAAAAAACAAGCTTAGGCAAAGCCAATAGCACTTGCCTATGCAACAGCTGTTTGCTTTCCCAATGTGTTTAAGCCATGTTGGAAACCAATGTGGCTGCTGTTCAGCATGAATAAAAGTTAGTGGCATAGAGGAGCGTGTAGTGTCATAGACTGAAGTACATTGTTGTAGACTGGAATGGATTAGAGTAGGGAGTCGTAGAGCTGAAGGGCACATAGTGATTTAGAGGGGCGTTGAGTGGTGTAGAGGAGCATAAAGTAGTGTAGAAGGGCGTAGAAGGACGTATAGTGGAGTGTTCTGCTTTCCGAAGTCTGATCTATTTGTACAGTTAATTTATGGAATTTAAATGTTATGTGCTAGGAAACATAGCATCCTACAGCCTTTCCTTTCACATCTCCAGTACCCAGCAAGATTATCACATAAATATTCTCATTTTGCAGTCAGAGGAAGAAATGTAAACACCAACCTCCCTCGGAAGACAAAGCTTAACATTGACCTCTGACTTGGACTGCACAGCAAATGTGACAAGATAAAAACTAAATTTAAAGGCCTGTTTATTCTTCATTCCCTCCTGGACTCTAGCATGGTTATTTTAGGAGTGCTTCAGCACCCCTCAATTCCTTAGTTGAAGCACCTATGTGATGGGTGTTAAATTGCGGAACAGGATTGTGTAAATTACGCTATTCCTAAAGAGCACTGACCAAAATAAACCAGCTCGTATACAGAACATTGTTCCACACAGGCATTTGAGATGGATGAACTGGTAGCGGCAGAAACAAATAGAAAGTCAAGCAGAAAGAAAGGAGGCAGGAAACCTTTTCAAAGAAATACAGCACCTTTACTGCTGTGAACTAGCATCTAAGGGAGACAACTTAAAGCACGTATTCTTATGGAGTGCCTCGCTAAAAAAAGAAAAAAAGAGTTCCCAGAAAGGGAGTACTCGTGGAAAAATACGAGGAGCCTGTCTGAGAGGTGGCAAACAGGCTATGCTCCATGGGAGGGACAAAGACTTGATTAATAGCCTAAAACAAATAAAGCCAGCAAATGTAAAGAAAGCACATGCGGATTACAAAACACTAAGCCAATGGTAATCAATAGGCGGAATGCATTCCTAGAGAAAATTTCATCATGTCCCTAATATGTCTTTGCCAATAGACAGCTTCGCTGTCTGGTAGGCTTCAACCTAAACAGCATATATTTTTTTTTCCTTTTTTTTGGTAAAAAGAAACCTTTATTTGACTTCAAAGAGTTACAGACATGGGCCTACAACCACTTGGGCCGGCCGCTAAGTAGTACGAGAAGAGTTAGTTCATCGGTATACAGACATGTCAAGCAAACGATCCCGTTAGTCCGTCCGCACTCTAAGTGAAGGCTGCAGTTGTATTCGAATACCAATATCAAAACAGCTTCAATTTTTAATTTAAAACTAATAAACATTTCACACGAACAAGGCAATAAGAATCATAAGTATCAGGACGTGCTCCCCGGGGTAGGAAAGTCCTCCTCATATAGTAATCGTGAATGGTATGCGACAGAGGAGGGGGGGGGGGGGCGGGAGTGGAGAAAAAGTCAAACTGTAACATACTCGTGCCATAGCAAAATAGGAATGTTCAGCTAGGGGGACAAAGGAGCATCCAATACTATCGCAAGAGGAGGGGCGCAGATGTCTCCGCGATAAGAATTCCACGGACCCCACACCTTAGACCATTTCCTGGGCTTGCCTCTCGCCACATACACCGTCTTTTTTCTAAACATGCACCAGTCCATATTCTCCTTCCATACCGAGAGCGTGGGTGACCTCTGAGAACCCCATAACTGTGCGATGTCGCGTTTAGCCACCATATTCCCCAGAGTTGCCCACTGCGTCTGCGCCACATCATAATCATTTGGCTCCCACACGTTCAGCAGACACCTTCTAGCTTCTGGTAACAGAGTGACGTAGGTAACCTCTTCCATTACCGTATGCACCCGACTCCAAAAGCGAGCCACCTCAGGGCATTCCCATATGACGTGAAGGAAAGTACCCAGCAAACCACAGCCACGCTTACACAGACCATCCACGGAGAGACCCATGCGCATCAGGCGGGGTCCAGTGATATACACTCTGTGGAGTATCTTCAATTGTACGAGCCGAAGGCGAGCCGGAATTGCCGCCTCCCTCGGGGAGGCCACCGCCGATACCCAGTCCTCATCGTCTAATACCAAACCATCAGCTACCCAGACCTCCCTCAGGTGGGTCAACAGGTCCGCCCGGTCGTTGATAAGCTTTTTATAAATCAAGGAGATTGTGCTGTCAGGCACGTAGCCATCTAGCACCCTGTCCTCCAATGGGGAATATTCCGGGATAGCAGTAGCATCAGGAAAAACCGAACACAGCGTATGGTGGACCTGCGCATACCAGAAGTACTCCCTATCGTTCAGCTTATATTCCGCTTTCAGCATGTCAAACGTTTTAAACTTCCCTTTCACCCAAAAGTCACTCACCTTACATATGCCAATCATATCCCATTTCTCAAATCCTTTTGTTTTCCACAAACAGCCCAGCCTTTCTGAGGCATACAGCGGGGTCGCTCGAGTCAGGCGGTCCTTCCATCCCATCGCAGCATTCGCAGCATGCCACACACGTACGGCTATCTTTTTTGGGCCTGTCAACTGGACACCAGGAGACTTCGAGTAAAGTGCCCTATTGTAATCCCCACCAGGCAATAACATTTTATCCATCGCAAACGCCGGGTTCAGGGCCGTGATTCACCGCCGCCAGTTGGGACGCCCAATAATATCGCTTGATATCGGGGAGTGCAATACCCCCATCATACCAAGGGAGTGTCAATTCTGTGAGAGCGATTCGCTATCGCCCGTCCCAGAACAATTGCCTCTGCAAACTCTCCGCCTCACGGAAATAGCGGGCCGGTATAACGTCAAGCGTGTTTTGTAGGGCGTACAGGAATCGTGGTAGTGACATCATTTTAAACAAAGCCGCACGTCCGAGCGGTGAGAGCGGAAGCCGTCACCAACCCAAAACGTCGGCCTTTAGTCGCTGAAGTGGGGGGAGCAAGTTCCGCTCATAACGGGCCACAGGGTCTAATGTTATGAAGACTCCCAAATATTTTAACCCCGATTGCGAAATCTGGATAGGGAGCCACGCGGGAGGAGAGGAGCATCACCCGAGAGTACGTAGACGCATGACTTAGTCCAGTTAATGACCAAGCCGGAGTTACGACCAAACGAGGTTAGAGCATCGACTAATACAACTAAAGACTGCCGGGGAGATGTGAGGTACAGGAGAATGTCATCCGCGTAAAGAGAGATGCGGTCCTCAAATTCAGGCGTCCACCGAATGCCCCGCAATGAGGGTTCCCATCGCAGCATACATTTTTAAATATGTTTTATTGATTTATTTTTCTCCCTTTAAACAGAAGAAAAAAAATTTAATTGGGGGATCGCAGCAATTACATTCATCACATGGTCTGACTGTCATCTAACAGAACGATTCCATAGTAGTAAAACAAAGCACTAGGGAGTGAAACTGCGCATTATATATTCTGATTTCCCCACCTACCTATTCAAACGACCAATAGTACAGTAAGAAATGCTGAGAAGTAGTCGGGCATCCTTCCGGGGAAGGTCCAACATTTTAACTTCTCTTTGAAATTCCTGTACTTCATACGCTGATTTCTCTTCATTCATAGACCAGTAAAACTCCCTTCTCCCACATGTTTAATATGGTTGTTTTAGACCGTGCCCATTCATCGGCAGTGTTCCCGTGAGCCAACATAAGACCTAAAGATTAGAGGCTCAGTTTTTATTTGGGCATGAACAACTCTTTTTATCCTCAAATCCCCAAAAGTGTCATGTATGGCAACTGCAAAGTGTAAGTCCTCCCTAACAGACATGTTCCTCATGCATCCCATCTCTGAACATGTTAAAACATGCTACATTCTCAAATCACATGCTACCTGTGAAGGTATACTCTGTGTAGGATCTTACCTTGAATTAGTCTGAAATTGGATTATATGGGTGCATCTTTAGCATATGAGTGTGTTGAACCAGTCATCAGTAAAGGGGCCCGAATTCACCTTACAACTGGTTTTTACCCCCAGCAAGGTGTCTGGCATAGTATTAAGGAGAGTCTTAATACTGCCATACTGCACAGTTCCTCCATTAGTAACTTGGCCTCAAATGGAATGTGGTCTTGTGTGTTGTCCCAGTCAAACCTTCAGTGCTGCTGATCATGGTTAACCTGGAGATAGCACAGCTGTTCTTTTTGAGAGCAGCTTAATTTGGCCGCATTTTGGAAACATTTCAGCATGCTAGTCCTGTTTTATGACACCTTGGCTGTACTCGTCATGTCCCAGGTTCTTTGAAAGCTCAAATTCAAGATCTTCCCTAATGTATTTCTTGCTCATATACAGGTTCTTTTAGCTATTTAGTTGTTCCACCCTACTAATTTTGCTTAAGAACCTGGGACCTTAAGAACTGTAGATGTTGTCTGAGGCAGGTCATTTATTTGCTTCTTTCTGCAGGGGTAGTTAAGGGTAATTCACACATTGGCCTGCACACAAGCATATTCCTGCCAAGCAGGTATTGCACTGTGTAGACATGCCAAATGGTGTGGCAGGCACAGAGGTTCCAGCCCATCCATTACTCTCGGGCATATGCCCTAAAATGTGTAACTCTCCCACCTCCCCTTTCACTGTGGCTGTCCTGAAGCAGGCACAGGCTGCAGCAGGGGAAATTGCATGCGGACAAGAAAAAAAATTATCCTGTCTTCATTGTGGCCCTTGCAGTCCACTGTTCATGGACTCCAGGAGCCATGGAGATCAGATTTAGAATTCAGTCCCTAACTTAATATGGAGCGGTATGGATTCTTTATGGCCTGTACATATTGTGAATATGGGTTTGGGATCTTAGACACCAGGAGACACCAGTCTCATGGGTTCTAGTGTGTAATATCGTGGAGTCCTGGCCTGAAACTGTAGGTAAGCCTGCAGGTTCCAGTTGATAACAGGGTCTTGGAGGCAAATTGCCTCTCTTAGCCTGGCAGTCACATGTTCATGAATTGGATCCAGTGTCCTGGAGGGGTTGAAAGCATAGTTATCACAATACAAACGTTAAACCAGTTATCACAATACTAAACATATTTATCGAAGTACTAGAAGGAAATAGCAATACAATGAATGCTGATATGTCTGCATAATGTACGTTGAACAGGATAGACCCAGATGCATGGAGTTACAGGTATGGGCATGCTTGTCTCTGTTTAAGGAATGTTGTGAAGTATTTAGGCTTAAGGTTATTCAAATCCATTGTGGGTTTGTGTCATCGGAGGCTGTTCCTGACTTGGGCACCCTTGAAGAATTTAAAGGGCATCGACTAGAGTCCTGGTTTTCCCCTCTTAATCTTCCAGAATGTTGGAAGAGCAGATGTACCAACATCCTGAAGGGGCTGTTTATGGGGGAGGAGGTTTCTACCTGCTTGTTCCCAGCTGGTGGAGCACAATATACAGGGTGGTACAAGTCCTTGCAAAGATTACAATGTGGCCTACATATTTTGAATGGCCAAGTCCCTTCAGATCATTCCAGTTATGGATGGTCTAAAGCGTCCTGGGAATTGTAGTCTTGTTTTGCTGCTATTGAACTAACACCTGAAATTAATGATTAGTAGATGAAGGATTCAGGACTGGATACAGAGTCTGTAATGCCATGGAGTGAGATGGCCAACCTGTATTTATTTTGTCTGCTTGACATAAATAGAGTGGTTCCCTTTTTTGGTGAGGGAGTTTTTACCTATGTTTTATCGGGGGGGGGGGGGGGGGGGTACATAGAAATTTGGAAAATCAGTCATTCTGTTTCCAGTTTTTATCTATAGAGTGCCCTGGGTCATGATAGTATTTTCTCCGCATCTCTCAGTTATTCTGCTTGACAGAATTTGACTGATAAACCATTCTGCGTCTTTACACACATTAACGCGAGTTAATATTTGAATTCCCATTGGCTATTTTTACTCCCTAGGAAGAGCCCAAGAAGGTCCGCTTTGACTATGACCTCTTCCTGCACCTGGAGGGCCACCCACCTGTGAACCACCTTCGCTGCGAGAAGCTCACCTTCAACAACCCCACGGAGGAGTTCAGACGGAAGCTGCTGAAAGCAGGCGGGGTGAGTGGGCGCCATGTTGGAATCTCTGACGGTTGACAAGCTTACTTATTATGACTGCCGCCTTTCTGATTGTCATAAAGACTTTAAGCGCGAAATTTCGTCTAGCTTTTGAGCGACATGCAAAGTGTTCATTGTTTGAAAGGCAGCAGGTGAGCAAACAAGAGGTCACTTTTCAACCAGCCTAATCCCAAAGCACATTTCAAGCCAGAAGGTTTGGCGTCGGCCTCTAAGGTCGAGCAGCTAAAACGTTTTTTTTTTTTGTTTAAAGGCAATCGGTTCCATTCGTTACGTCCGTAAAAAAATGAATGCAGATTGCCTCAGTAATTTCCGTATGAGTTTGAAATTCACATTGTGCGAAAATATTAAGCATATAATGTGCTCTGGTGTTTTTGACAACAGATATATAAATGCACTTTTTTTTGTTTTTTTGCTGGAGGCATCAGTTATACGTAGAAATGCAGACACTACAGTGGGTTAGTTGTTGGCACTAAAAATAATGAATGAAGGTACTGGTTTTCTTAAAATATCCCACAGATAGATGGATGGATGGATTTTAGTAGTGTTAAAATTGCCCACAGGGTCAGTATTCAAAAACAATAGATTGCTGCAAGCCTTACCCATGAATGTATTTGATTCTAAATAAGAAAATACAATGGAGCTGAAGTTAGTCACATTTTGCCAGCAGTTTTTAACTCTACTGGCTTTGTTTTATTTGTAAATTGCTATTTAATCCGGTATGTTTTAAATATTTACTGATCACATATAAGTTGGAAATTTCACCCTTTTCTGAATGCAATCCAGAATTATCTTTAGAAAAGTGAAAAGACTTGAGCAGACTCCACGAATCAAGACTGATGGTTCTCGCTACCTTATAAAGGGTCTGTGTTTTCATTGCTGTCACACTCATTCATCTGTTCATCAAGATCCTTTATTTTATTAACGAGAAGAGGCAAAATATCAATGTTGCCGCATGGTCAAGATTCATATATGTTCATTTATAAGCTGTCCTAGGAGGCTTATGAGGAAGTAGGAGGGAAGAGAGGGTGTTTGTTGCCTTAGAAAAGTTCATAGGTGGAAATGGTCTTTCTTGAAGAAGCCTCCTGGGTATTGTGAATCTCGCTAGTTATCTGCCACACGCTATTTATTGCTGCAAAGAGTCAACCATGGTCAAGGCACTGGCAAGGGTAGTGGGCTCTTTTAGAAGAATGTAGTGTGTAGAAGTACTGATTAGGATGCATGCAAGGCATTTCTGCATCCAGAATGAATGTTTTGTATAATGTGGTCCTGCAAACTGGATTGTCTCAAGATGCTTCCAAACTGGAGAATATGCATGTGGGCTTAACATTTTTTTTTTTTTAGATTTTTCTTGAAAGTGAGAGTTCTTATTGTCTTTGATCTAAAGGAAATAAATAATGCATTTGATAGTTAGGCCCTTAAACTTAGAGGTGTAAGTCTTCTTTAGTGCTGCAGCTCGTTTGGAGGAACTGGTGCAGGTTTTGTTTAGAAGAGGGAGAGGGTGGGAGCACACTGCCTCACATCCCACCACTTAATTTGCCCCAATGCATCATGGTAAATGCAGCGCATGATAACACTTCAGTAGTAGTCTTTAATTTTTCACCCTTGTTGGTGCAGCGTGTGCTGTGTAACTCAAGACAGTTGTTTCTTGACTCATTCCTTCATCAATAGAGAGCAAAAAGTCGTTTTGGGGGTTATGGAAATGCTGCCCAAAGTCTTCTCCGGTGTCTGTACCACTCACTGGGTGCAGGTGCATCAGCATAAGCTAGTCAGTTCAGTAGCTCAAGGGAGACTTTTCAAACAAAGAGGGTGGGTGCTCCCACTCTCTTTCTGCTTTGTTTAGAAGAGTGCAGACAGTGAGCTTTTGATGGATGCATTTGTGCATAACACAATAGTTGACCAAATATGAAAAGGGCATTGACTGGCAGCAAATGCAGTCTTTATAAATTAGTATCTCCCTCCATCAAGCAAATACTCCCAGGAATCCATAAGTGACAGCCCAAGCTAGTAACTATGATGATTTTCAATCAATCAATAATACTTTATTTCGACCTGTTTCGGCCATAAAAGCAGCATGTAAAAACACAGTACATTAAAATACACAATGGAAAACAACAATACTAAAATTCAGAGCTGATAAACCCTAATTTGTCTAGGCACTGTTTCGAATTATAAAACTCCTTTTTATCCAGAATGCATGGAGATACTTCGAAAGTGCAAACACAATATGACCTGCTGTATTCGATTTAAAGATTCTAAGTGCATCTGCATATTTGCGGAAGCCCAGGTTCCTACAGATCGGTACAATCCAGTACTTCCGGGCTTTACTGTACATAGGACAGAAGAATAAGATGTGACAATCATTCTCTATGTCCGTGCCGCAGCCTGGGCATTTGGAAACCCCGGTACTAGACCACTTGTTTTTAAGGCATGCTAGAGGGAGGCAACCAAACCTCCATTGAATATATAGCTTTCTGGCCAGTACAGGGTAAATTACATTCAAATAATCCTCAAAAGAGTATACAGTTTTTATCTCTAAGAATGAATTTACCATAGAACCATTACATGAGTCATGCAACCATGCACTAGTACATCTAGATCTATAAGACTGGGTAAACAGTTTCCCCGAGATCTCACTGCAGGCAGTTGCTGGCTGATGCCACATGTCTGCAAGGCCCATTGTCACTAGTTCATGTTTGACATAAGAGAGCCAGGGAATGTGCACAGCTTTACTCAAATTTAGTACTTCCTGAAGTTCAGTTCAGTTCTGTATTGTATAAGTTCAGGGGTTAGCCATAATCTCCTCAAATCTAAGGGGTTTTATAGATAGTTCCTCCTTAATTGGGAATAAACCCAAATCGAGCCTTAAAGGAATAAGAGGAGTGCTTTGTGGGAGCAAAAGCAGCTGCCTCAAGAATCTATTCTCCGCTTTGGTTATTTCGGGACTCACAACATGCCCCCATAATTCCCCACCATACAGAGCCGCTGCTCTTGCCCTGGATTTATAGATTTCAAGCCCTGGGCTTATGGGCCTATATGTTGAGGCATTATTCATTTTCAATATTCCGCCCGCTTTTTGGGTCAGTTTAAGCTGTGATTTTAAGAGATGGGGAGCCCAGGAAAGGTTTTCGCTCAGTGTGACACCTAGATATTGGAAGGTCTGCACTCTTTCTAAAGAGACTGTATCCAAAGTAGGAGGGGGTCTGGTGCATGGAGAGGGATTAAAAATCATAAATTTAGTTTTGTCTACGTTGATCTGTAGACCATGATCGATACAAAATTTGTGAAAACCATCCAGTATGCGCTGTATTTCCATGGGTGACTTAGATAGTAAAAGAGTGTCGTCGGCAAACATTATAGCCGCGACTTTCTTGCCTGCCAACCTAGGTGCGTCGTTGTTTAGTACTGCATCCAGGCAGGATATCAACCCATTCACATATAGGCAAAACAGGGTAGGGGCAAGGACACACCCTTGCCTAACTCCCTTGTTTACCGGAAACCTCGCAGACAAAACTCCTCCCCTCGCACACCTGACCTGTGCAAAATTCTGTGTATGCAATCTCACTAGTATTTCCAATAGTGCATTGGGGACTCCCAAGTCCCGGAGAACAGCCCAAAGTTTCCCCCTTGGCACGGTGTCGAATGCTGAACGGAGATCAACAAACACCATATAGAGGCTGCCACCCTCTATTATGACAGTCTTCCAATACAACATAACTAAGCGGAAAATCTGATCCGTAGTAGATGTTTTGCTCCTGAAACCAGCCTGGTAAGGTGACAGAATTTCATTCTCATTGATCCACTCTTGCAAACGATCTAGAATAAGTCGTGCAAATATTTTTTGGGGGACATCAATGAGACTGATGGGTCTGTAATTTACTGGGAGCAAGGGTGATCCCTTTTTGAAAATGGGTATAATTTCAGCTCCCAACCATGAGCCTGGAACTTCTGCACCTCGCAAGATAGTATTAAATAAAGCGCACAGGTACGGGGCCCAAATCATTGGTTGTTCCTTGAACATATCACCAGGAAGTTTATCTATTCCTGGTGCTTTGCCCCACATCAGTTTTCCCAAGGCAATGGTGATATCCTCATGAGTAAATTCCAGAACCTCATCCTCATCGTCTCCAGGTGTGGGTGATTGTATGGGCAGAACATCTAGATCGGAAGTTACTGCATAAAGAGACTTAAAATGGGATTCCCAAACCCCTGGATTTAGGTTTACTTCTATTGCATTGCGGGGTTCAGCAGACCCTGTGTTCACAATTGCCCAGAATCTCCGCGATTCCTTGTTAGTAAGTGCAGAGGCAAGATTGTGCCAACGCTCCCAGTCCCAGGCAATTTTTGCCTGTTCCATTACTTCCTTGTAGGAACGTCTAAGAGCACGAATAATTGTGCTATCAGTACCATCCTTGATTGCATTTAGCAGTTTAGTTTTTGACTTCCTGCACGCAGCATTATACCAGGAGGAAGGGCGGGGCACCATAGGTTTGTTAGTTGTTACAATTGGATTAAGAGTATCAGCTAACGAATCCACCAGATCCTGGTGAAGAGTAAGCAAGTTCACAGATGGAACAGGATACTCTCCTGCAGTCCAAATGTCCCTTGCCATAGTGAGGAAGGGGAGAATGGTTGAATATAGGCTGGAAAGTGCATCCCTCTTCTCTCGCAATTTCGCCCATTTCACACGCCGCCTATTGGTGGATAAAACAAGGCCAGGGTCAATTGGCACTTCAGTTGGTCTCCTTGAGACATGGGGGGGGATTCCATCTTTAACACCAGGGCGTTATGATCACTATCCGTCCTGGACAATACCTCCAGATCCACAATCTTAGGCCAAAGCCTGGTCTCGACCATGACATAGTCTAGGTGGGATTCGTGGTCTTTTTTGTTATACGTACACCTAGAAGGGATATCCGAAGGTTTTCTGCCATTGACCGCCCTAACCGAATTGTGGAGGGTAAGGGACATAATCTGTGTGGCTAGTGGAGACCAAGCCTTTGCAGAAGCAGAATTACAGGGAGGGATTCCCCAGAACTCATCCCCTTCCATCAGGGTCCCCTCGTTCACCCCATTTAAGGGCTCATAGTGGCAGTTGAAATCGCCTGCAATTATATACTGAGTTTCCCGATTCAGGGAGTCGAGAAAAACTGATAGTTCCCTAATAGTGTTTGATTCCTTTGCCAGTGTGGTAGGGCGGGAGTAGACATTAATTAGTGCTAATTTAAAGGAGGATGGCCATGTCATTAAGACACATAAAATGTCGTCTGAGTTGGTCTGAATTGATTCCGCTTTGCAGCCCAGGTGGATACCAACCCACGTGGTCAGGCCGCTGGAAGGCCGACCAATGCCTCCCCAACGCGCCAGGATATTAAAGGCCACAAACCCCAATCTGTGGGCTCCCTCCCTAGCCCAAGTCTCTTGAAATAAAATCACATCGAAAGTATCTACAAAAGTGCCCCATTCAGGGCACTTAAGTTTGGTACTTAATCCCGCCACGTTCCAGGAAGTTATAGTCATGTGCTGGACGTGACTCATGGATGAAGGTAAGAGATCAGGCGAGTGGGATAAACTCTCCTGTTGGTTGGGTTCAGTGGGGTGCGCGGGAGCAGTACTAGCATTAACTAGTTTTACTGGGAGATGTTGCTCACTAATACTGCAGCCGGTTCTCACTGGGAAGGAGCCAGTACTGGTCCCTGCAAGGTGGGAAGGAAGCTCCCAATTGCAGGAAAGCATGTTACCTTCACGAGTTACCTCTTTCTGATTGGAGTCCTGGATTCCATCTGTCGCCCTAACCAGTCAGTCAACCTGATCTAAATGGCTGAACCTGTTATAAAGGGGGATGGGAGGGCGAGGCAAGGTATAAGCATCTCGCCTTGTTTTCCCACCACGCCCCCAACGGGAGTAGGGTACATGGATCCATTCGATTTCCTGCCGGATCAGAGATTCACTAGGGTAGAAAGATGTGAGTGGACATACTGCAATTTTAGTTTGAGTGGGAAGATCCCCACCTGCAGATATACTCCACTGTTCTAGGATCCCTGAAGTTGACTATAACGCAGTCACCTTGAAGAGTTTTGGGGGTGTGTCCTATCCAACCCACCCTTCTGACCATGATGATCTCACTTCTGACGTGAGGGGGCAGGGGCCTATGGGTGCACAACCATTGCATCGTCTTGTTCTTTAGAGAATTAAAATCCTCCGTAGTAACTTCACTAATTTCAGGAACCCCTGTGAGTATGACCACATAGGGGCATGCTTCAGGAGGTAAATCAATTGTCGTAGTGGGCCCAGGTACCTCTCCCATGCCTCCCCTCCTTGTCGGTCTTCCATTAACACTACCTTTTGTCGCAAGAACCAATTCTGGAATATTGGGAACTGGGTGTTGAATATCAGAGAGCCTGTCTTTGTGTTGTAATGGGGGGGGGTTGGAAATATTAGCAGGAGCTGCCTGAACTGTTACAGGGGGGTTGATCAGTGGCTGGGTGTTTGAACAATTGGAAGAAGCAGCATGCGTTATCCCATCCGTCCTACTATTGAGGGTGCAATGGCAGGAGCATTGCAAATGTGTATTATTAAAAGCGTTACCAAATGCACCCTTAATATGAGTCTCAAGCTGTGCCAGGTGGGTTGCTATACTGTCTAACCTTTTTTCCAGGGGATCTAGTAAGGTATGCAACAATGAATTTAGTTGCAAAATTGTTACAGCCCCATCAGCTTGAAGCGAGGTGTTAGGAGGGGCACTTACATCATCCGTTAGAGGAGTAGAATCTAGGTGCGGGATACAGGGCTCAGAGTCTTCAGTGAGCATAGTGGGAGCCACAGTGGTTATATTTTCCCGACGTTTTGTAGTTTTAGTTCCCCCGGGGTTGGTTCTTTTCCCACTAGGAGCTTTGGACTTAGTTTTGGGAAGCATCACCAGAGTTTTATCCTTCTTGTTTCGCAGGGTTGGACCTGAGCTCAGCGGTGGAGGGGATCTGGCTTTCGGTGATGTTAGCAAGTCATCACAGCTCGTAGTATCACTTTGTGGTGTGTCATCTATGAATTGGGTCAGTGGTAGTGTAGATGGTTTGACACCTGTGCAGTTGGAAGTACCCTCCATAGCTCGGGGGGTGCAGGCAGAAGCTAAAAGACCCAGGGATGAACGTCTAGCCAGTGCGAGTTCCTGCGAAACTCTACGTTCCATGAGAACAATGCCCTGGTCTATCACTGAATTAGCTCTGATTATAAAATTGTCTAGAGTGCCCGTAAGATTATCATTATGAGCAAGGTTCCTGCCCACTTTGGTTGCCATTACGCTTAAAACAGAGTATATGACAAAATAGCGTTAGAGCGCCCACAGCTATGTCAAACAATAGCCTAACACCCGCTATACCCTGTCGGCCAACAAAATGCAAACAATGTATATATTAAGCCCAGTTAGAACCTACACGTAAGTCCGTGGATGAAAGGGAGGTGGCCCGGTCCGGACTCACTCGGGCTCGAACGGGCTACAACGGGCCCGCCCTTGGCCCGGGCTTCGCACCGCGCTTCGTTCCGCGCGCGTTCCGCTAGCGCGGAGAGAGTGGGCCGTATTTGTCCGGAGAGCACAGGAAGGGGGAGGGCCAGGGAAGAGGACCCAGCTGCGCCGATGTTGCTCCAGGCGCTGGAAAGCTGGTCCTCGCAGTCCCGCCCTCCCTGGAAACGGTAGTTCAATTGAGGCGTGAAGGCAGCAACGATGGGTCGGCCAGAGCACCGGGGCACACAGCGTCCTCCCAGCAGCGTTTCAGGGCAAGCTAGTAACTATGATGATTTTATTATTAATCCTAAAACTGATTGACCCACTGTGTTGCCAGTCAGTATAAGGCATTTCAGGGTTACGGAGATGGAATCAAATGGTTTCTTTCTTACTCTGTTTGGCTGGGATTTTGATGATCACCTGGAGGTGGGAGACATGGGTTTTCAGTAGTTCAATGTTGGGTGGTGGGGCATACTCAGGAAGGGAATTAGTCATTCCCACTACAGCTGGACGAAGCTCTTTAGGGGAGGCAGGATATGTATGTCCATCAAAAATAATTATTGATGGACAGAATGTTGAACAATGTCAAACATATACCCCAGTGAAGAGATCTGGGCCTAAATCCATAGTTTGTTTGCTCCCCATTGCATTCCAGTTGAGACCCAGCCATATGCAAATCAGTATTGACCCTGCTCCCCATGGGAACATTCCATCCTGAACTGTCAGGCCAGGTCTCCCTGGACTGGAAACAAGCATCCTGGCACCGGTTTGAGGTTTCACCCCTCATCAGCCAGGCTAGCTTGACTCTAGTGGCATGGAGAGCATGGGACCCAAGTCTGGGTATACTGTCCCATTCGGGGTGACAAATGCAAAGAGAAGAATTGATAGACACAATGTTGAACAGTGTCATACATTCACGCCAGTGCAGAGATCTGGACATACATTTTGCTTCCCATGCCATTCCAGTTTAGACCCAGCCATATGAAAATTCAGTCTTGACCCTGCTCTCCATGGGAACAGTCCAGCCCGAACTGCCAGTCAGGGTCCCTCCCTGGTCCAGAAACATGAACCCTCAGACCGGTTCCGGGGTTTTACCCCTCATCAGCCAGGCTAGCTTGACTCCAGTGCCATGGAGAGCACATGACCCATGTTTGGAGCTGGTTCAAGACTGGCTGATGGGGGGCAGGGGTGGGGGGGGGTGGGGGGGCGGGGGGTGGGGGACCCTGAAACCGGTCCCAGGAGGCTTGTTTACAGTCAAGAAAGGACCTGACTGTTCTCATGCGGAGCAGGGTCGAAACTGATTTGCATATGGCTGGGTTTGAACTGGGGTGGCATAGTGAGCAAAAGAACAATGGATTCAACCCAGATCTCTTGACTAGGGGTGAGTGGTTGAAAAGTTTCAGCACACGTCCAACATCTTGTTGTGTTTGCTATGTTCACTCTAAGTGGCCAAGGGTATGCCCAGATGTGGGTCCCTTGCTAGCTGTGCCACTAGATTCAAGCAAGCCTGGCTGAGGGGTGAAATCCTGAAGCCAGTCCCAGGATGCTTATTTTCGGTCTAGGGAGGACATGGCCTGCAAATTCGGGCTGAACTGTTCCCATGAGGAGCAGGGTCAAGACTGCTTTGCATATGGCTGGGTTTTAACTGGGGTGGCATAGTGAGCAAAAGAATAATGGATTCAGCCAAGATCTTTTGTGAGTGATTGATTGAAAAGTTTCAGCACTCTGTCCATCATCTTGTTTGTCTGTATGAATATGTGCATATGACTACCGACTGGATATGTAGTCATATGCAGATGTTTATAGAAGGTAAGCAACCTTGTTTGAGTTAGTCCTACCTGCTACAGGACATTCAAAATTGGATCAATTGCAACTTTCTCCAACGTGAACAGTAAAAATATCAGCTGATTATTTATGGCATTTAGAGACAACCACCCCTCCTCCTTGTGGTCTTAGGGAAAACCTGGATATCTTTGGGCTAAAACGTACCCCGGCAGATGAACTTAAAAGCTTAGGATTTCTATTTGATACAGAAACTTCCCTTAAATCGCAGATTCATATAGTTGTCATAAACATTCGTTTACAGTATCAATAGACTCACACTGGGGTTGGCACTCTTATCTTTGAAGAATTGAACATCAGTGGTCTGAGATGCTATAAAGACCAGACTACTATAATACTATATTCAGGTCCTCTTAAAACCTTATTGATGGACTGCAGAGCGTAGAAAATGCAACCTTTACAGTCATGTTTGGGTTAACAAGATGTGATCCTATATCTGGAGTCCGTTAACTTAGCTTATTTCCGATGCTGAATTGATTCACGGTTAAAACCTTGTGTATAGTATAGAAGAACCTTTATCACAGGCTCCCAGCTACCTGGCTTCTAAAACTGCTTAGCAATTCACTACAGATGATTTACCTAGCGATCACCAAGAGAGTCTAGCAATCTCAAACAAATATTTCCACAATTGGAGGTTCTCCCTCTGTTCAGGCCACTTTGGTATAGAATTTTCCTTTGGGTTGCTCTTTGGTACCCTTGGCATTGTCTGTCATCCTTGGTATCTGGTTTCATGGGTGCAGCAACATGGCCTGAAAAGGCCCTGTTTACTCTCTTTAGCGTCCCTCCTTGTGATTTGCTTCTGTCTCCCTAACAAATAAGAAGCTGTTGAGGGCTAAGGCTGCAATGTCATTCATCAGTTGTCAAAGAGTGCATGATATCACTTCTGCTACCACTGGCATTTTAGTGACTCTGCGTTGTTGGACATTGACTCAGTGGAAGACCGCTTTGTATTAAAATGACTACTGTTGTCTGGGAAATGTTTAGGGGCAACACAAACGTTTTTGGGACTCCGACTACTTCGAAATTAAGGAACATACATATGTCACTTGATTTTGTTTTGTTGAATTGATTCAGTGATTTATCAGAAAACATCTTCCTGATTCCCATAAGTTGGTAATGTATCAGTAGAGATCTTCATAATGTCTGCCACTAGTTGATTCAGGACTATTATTCATTATAGAGTCTAATTGCATGTGCGGCTTGTTTCATGAGTGATCATGAAATTGCTCCATTCAACTAAAGAGCAATTTACTAATCCCAGGGTGGATTCAATTACGCCAAATTGCTTTCTCGTGTAAGCAGGACTCGCCTATGAAGCAGCTGTCACCGGAATTGCAACAGTCCTGTTACACTGTGCAACTTCCACCAGTCCCCACTTCGAATTGTTTGAAAACCGCTCCACAGCCTTTCTTGAGTTTTTGCGAATTCTTTTCGTATGGGTTCTTGTAGAAGGTAGGAGGAACAAAAGAGTATTAGCGCTCAAACATAAATGTTTGAATGGCAGACAAATATTTATCAGAAGGGTTTTCAGGTAGGTCACGGGTTGAAGAGCTTTATTTTCTTTCGTTTTGTGGGACTGAAACTGCATAGCCCTTTAAAATCTCATGAATCCCATTGTGACCATTCTTCATGTGACGTTTATAGCTACCTGTGTTACAATATTTCGTTTAACTTTATTTATTGTTTGGACTTTTATGTATGTTCCTCTTCTCCAACACCGTATGGCGGACCCATGTGTATTTTTATTTTCCCCGGCGTATTAATTTACAAAAAGCAATGGCATAGTTAATTTGTGAAGTTATGTTTAAAAATCAGCTGATGAACTAAAACACCTTAGTGAAAGCATACTGATTTCCTGGTACAAATTCTGTTTGTCCCCCTCCCCTGCAAGCGTGACCCAGTGCTACCTTGTTTTCTATTAATGGAACATAAGTGACAATGGCTAGTGATATCAACATCCAGTGGTGCTGACTGAGAATTGCAATTTCTGAAGGTTCAGTCCATTGCCTTTCCCCAAATCCCCTTCTCCGGCCTTTGCCCTCTGCCCCCTTCCATGACTGCAGCAAGGATAGCAAAACAGAAGGCTAAAAGAAATGGGATGGCCTTCAAACTTGTGTTATGGAACTGCTATTATTTTTATCACCACCATCCATGCAGCTCATGAACTCCCTCAAGGAACCCGTTCACACAATCAAAGTGGGTAAAGTACACCATTCACTGAATAAATTCTCAAAATAAGTAGTCAATGGTTCTTCTATTATGGGTGTAGAATAAAAGGTCTGTACGCTAAACAATGTGTAGGAACTACAGTGGTCTTTTGGGATGTCTTGGCCAACGGTAGGGGGAGGCGAGGGACTAGCAAAGAGTGCTTGAAAAATCGGGAGTAGGCAGTGTTGCAAAGCCTTCCACAAAGTCTAAGTAAGGACTTTATTTATTACACTACTTTACGTTTTTGTTGGCTCTGACTTGCTTGTGTTTCTTCTGGAGTTAAATACGTTGCTGTGCTTTACATGTCTATTTTTCCTCTCCTTCCTGTCTTTTTCCTTAAATTTAATAACTTCCTCTGCTACATATGGTAAATCTTCCTCTCTCCTTTTTCTCTTCTTTATTATTTTGCTTGTTAGTTTCTTCTTGGGTTAAATATGTTGCCGTGCTTTACATATCTGATTTCCCTCTCCTTCCTGCCTTTTCTTTACATTTCATTATGTCCTCTCCTACACAAGTTAAACCGTTTTCCCTCCTTTTTCCTGTTCTCTTTTTAAACACAAAAATATTTTGAGTTTTATACATACATATCCAACAAAACAAACCCAACCCCCTCTGTAAGAAGCAAGCAGTTGAGAACATAAAGAATGGTAACCAAACCTCGTCCCTGGGGCCTGAACCTTGTCTGTTCTCTTCCACGTTTGTTCTCGTGCTATCTTGTTCTCTCTTTGTTTAAATCTTGGACTCTAAGAATTAACACACGAAAGCAGCAATTTTAAAAGTCATATTTGATTGCTTCTTTTGTAATTTTAGGGCTTGAGCTGTTGCTGTAAAGTAAAAATGCACAATTTAAAACAATTTCTAGACAAACAATCAGAAAAAATGTCTAACCTTGGATTCTGCCAACTGTTGCTTTTAACAGTTGTAGTAGAGCAGCTATATTAATGTCTATGTAGATGTGGTTGGTAATTATTCAACGTATGTTTGTAATTGTTTTGCAGGACCCAAATCGAAATATTTCCAGTGCTAGTAATAACAACAACCATCACCATCACCACAATTCATCAAAGCCTCACAAGCTAACAAAGGAGCATAAAGACAGACCGAAAGATACAAAAGAACATAAAAGTGCCTTCAAAGAACTTTCCAGGGAACACAACAAATCTTCCAAAGAATTCGCCAAGAAACCCAAAGAAAATAAACCACTCAGAGATGACAAAATCATTCCTAAAATGGCATTTAAGGAACCCAAACCAATGTCAAAACAACCCCGATCCGATAATAACAACATTCTAACTGTAACAAGTGTACAGCTACAAGATAAGAAGGCCATAGGCAAGAGGCCCAACATGGACTCTGATGAACTTGCAGCCAAGAAAAAGAAAAAAATCTCAGAGACTTCATCCAGTTTTTCGAATGCTCCAGTTTTGATACTTTCTTCTTCAGACAAGAAGCATCCGAAAGATAAATCTCTCTTTAAGGCTGGGAAAGTGAAAATTGAAAATGAGCCGTTGGAAAAGCAAAAGCCTTGTTTGCCGCCATTTGAGGATATGGTGGACCCCAATGACTCCGATATGGAAGATAACATGTCGTCCAAATCGGAGGTAAGCTTTTGGAGAGTCTCACCTTTTTAAAAGGGTTTTGTTGGATTTAAAATTGATTAAGCTCTTGCTTATCTTGATAATGAGTGATGACTGGTTTGAGATATAGGAACCTGTAGTGTATTGTAGACGAAAGGTGAACTAGCCCCTTCACAATATGCGATGGAGGTCTAGCTTTCAGCTGCTTAGAAGATTACACTGTCTGTGCTTGTAGAATGCACTGATTGTGTCATGAGTTATCAAGTGGCAAGGTATGGATTTTCATCTCTCTAAAGATCTGAATTTGGAGTTGTATGCTTCATATTCAGTGAAAAACTGTTGGGTTATGATGCAAGGTGCTAAACCTTCAGTAGGCTTTGTTGACTGGAGTATCCCTGTAACATTTAGTGCACTTTGTCTTTATCAAAATGTCACTCTTGTTACTAGATCAGCCCTTGTAAGCCGTTTAATGTATTGTACATTTTCCCCAAACAAATTGGTTGCTAAATGGTCATTTTGTTTGTCACTGTGGCCTTTGAGATGAACCTTCAAGTGTAGAACCCATTTATGATGGGAACGTCTACTTTCAGATTTTCGGCTGTTAAGTTTTTCCTTAATGTATTTATTTTTAGGACCTTCGTACAGAGGTTATGTAGTTAAACTGTCACAATGTTTTGGTAACTTTTTTTCTGTTAAGCTTGCTTTCGGAAATGAGCATTTTTAAAAAGGAAATGTGTATGTGAGGAACTGTGTTTTTTGCGTTCTGCTAGAGCTTTACATAATTGACTATCTTTTTGGTGTCCTTTTTAGGTCTCGCCTAGCGAAAGCAGCGCATGCGTAGCTCTCGCTATTGCGAGTTCCTTTTGGAACCTATTCTGCGAAGGGCTTGCGTGCACGCGTCTGCATGGACAAACATGGCTGTTCTTGGCATTTGTCCATAGCAGACAGCATGCGCGTGTCCGTAGGGACTGTGGACAGCCCGACTCCATTTTGCATTTTGGTGTCCTAGCAACGGAAATGCTTTTTCCTGTACGGCGTGTGAGTGCTCGCCCCCCTGGACCATCCCCCTGACCCTCCGTCTCTCCTCTCCCCGATTCCTGCCTCTGACACTCTGTCCAGTACCTGGCAGTGTTTGTGAGTGTTAATGCACGCCCCCTGTGCCCTCCTCCTGGTGTGCACGCCCCCGGGCCCCCCTCCTGCTCACCCCTGACCCTCCGTCACTCCTCTCCCCGCCTCTTTCCTGTGAGCTCACTTCCTGCAGCTCGGGGCTATTTCTAGTGAAGACTGTGCATGTGCCGAGCTGGGCGACTCTTGTGAGTGCGTGTGCACCAGCAGGTAGGGTGCGTGTGCTGCAGGTGGGGTGTACGGGTGCTGCAGGTAGGGCGTGCAAGCAGGGGCGGGGGGTGCAGTGTGCACCCATGGGCTCATGGTACCCCTGGGCATTGCTCCTACGTGGGGGGGGTTTGAGGGGCATGAGGGCCATCACAGAGCTGGGGGCGGGGGCTGTGGTGCCCCTCATGCATGCACACTGATCGACGTGTCCCTCGAGGCCGAGCGGGGACAGGGGTGGGGCGGGGCATACCTCGTGCACTGCGCGAGGGGGTGGGGCCCTGGAACACAACGTAAGAGCCCCTGTCGTGCAGACATGGGGTTCGACCCCTCACACATTAAATCACTGAAGGCTCGCTTGCACATGGAGCTGTGGGCCTTAACTCTTGTAAAAGGGTTGGGTGGGAGGGCTTCACTCTTGTGACAGCTGGAGGGCTTCACTCTTGTCGCAAGATGTGGGCTTCACTCTTGTGACAGATGGAAGGCTGTGGGCTTCACTCGTGTGAAAGCTGGAGAGCTGTAGGCTTCACTCTTACTAGGGACTAAGTTGTACAAAGAGTATTTTTTTCACAAGCGCAAGATCTGTGGTGCGTAAATTGACAGGGTCTGCCTTTCCATAAGCCAAATTTGAAATGTGATGGGGCACCAAGTACCCTTGCCAGGTATGCGAGCATGCATTAATGAAGGTGAATTAAAAGTGATATTGTGAGTCGCGAATGGCTTCGCGACTCAGGTCAATATTGCAATAAATTGCAAATCACAACAAGCATTGAAAATGCAATAGGTCTCGCCTTTAATTAAGTTAAAGCCATTTGCTTTGCTAATGGTATTGTATAGCAAAGCAAATGGCTTTAACTTAGTTAAAGGCGAGACCTATTGCATTTTCAATGCTTGTTAAAGTGTGCCACGCTTGCTTGTAAGCCTGCAGGGCACCGATATTTTGAAATCCTTTCAAAAGACTGATTGGAAATAAAGAAAGGCTGCAGAACTTGAGTTCATTTGCAAAACATTTTGAGGGTCTAGTTCTAAACATGGCAGTAAAGCAGAGCTTGTTGTACCTTTCAACGTTTGCATATGTTAGATTTATTGATCCAGAGAGTGTGTATTCTGGCTTTCTCTGACCACTTCTGAGCATTAAATACACACAGAAATAGTCTCACCCTGTAATGACAAGATCACAGCAAAGCCTGTCTAATAAACAATGATTTAGTAGAACGTTGGGAATCGGCCAGCCGTTTACAATGTTCCCTTTGCTGGCTATTTAAAGTTACTGGCCTGCAAAGTGAGCATCCTGTGGCTGGCCAAGCACCAACCCGCCTCTCCTCTATGCTATGGGCATATGGGGAATGCTGCAGGAGCACAGGCAGCCTCTCGCCCAAGAGTTTGGGTGTAAAGAAAACTGTCCATCCTCAAGCAGTAATCCTTTAGCCTTCTACAGCAACAGATTTGGCTTCTCCCCTTTGTTTTTGCTGAAGGCAAGCCCAATCAGGTAAAGGGAAATAGACAAAAAAAACTTTGTTCTATCTTTTGAAGGGTATTGGATGAGAATATGTGGAGACCTCGTCTTAGGTCTGTGTTTGGTTGCTGGAGTTTGATACTCTTTAAACCCCACAGGATACCAAAAGGGAAAACGTCACTACCTCCTTGGGTGATGGGGAGGTAGGCCTGCAGAATGCTACGGTGCCTGCAGGTGGCTAATTGTTTTTTTTTGCTCTTATATGGTAGTGGCTGCATGTGAATTCATAAAAGGAGTTCAGGAGCTTATTATTATTGTTGTATAGTAGCTACACATTTTAATAGTCTCACAGACACGTCTCTTTAGTCCTGCAATAGTCCTGTATTGTCTCCTAGAAGCAAGCTAAATCCCACCTGACTCCAGTAGAACCACAGAGAATGGCATACCAGAACAGCCTAAGCATTTATGGTTCTATCGGTTCTTAAAGCTACAACACTAAACAAATGGTTTTTAGACCGTTTTAAATTATACGTTTTATGCTGAGAGACCTCTAAATTAAAGTTCAGTCGTTTTACACCAGATTTGTGGGTAATAGTTGATACTTGTTTATCTAAATTATTTTGCTTTATCAATGTGTTCCATGTACATCCCTAAATACCAGACTCCATCCGCACACTATTTGGTTGTGCTCTATTCTTGCCGCTGTGGACATTCTTTATGCATGGCTTCTTTAATGTTTTCGGTTTGCTCAAGGAACTGACCCAATTCCAATGGCAAATAGATTTTAGCCATAATGGGATACAGATTTGAGCCATAATGAGATCAATTAGTTAACATCTACCTAAAAAGGAATGCTTACACCCTGAGTCACTTGGAAAGCCAAATAGACTGTGTGCGAATGCCTAGTGGTAAATAGGACTGTGTTCATGAATACAGAACTGCATTACTGTGCTTAAGTTATGTTTGCATTTCCTAAAAGAAAACATTTATTTGCCTAATATTATAAATGTTTTCCTAATTTCGACCTCTTACTAGTTACATTGGGCTAACTCACTGTACTTCCCAACTATAAGCGGCTAAGAAGAGGGGGGGGGGGGGGTTGTACTTTGCAGACGCATATATACAGCATTACTTCTGTACGGGTATCTTGATTTAATCTCTTTTGCAATTTTTTATAGTTTTATAAAGCCAAAACCTTTATCGCCGTGGTGTATGTCTCCGTTAGCTGTTCACTGTTTGGTGCAGCTCAATGTCTGTTTAGTTGTGAAGTTGTTTCTCGGTCTCATATTTTTAACTGTTGACATTTTCTTGAGTTAGGTGTCAAAACGTTCATTTTGCAGTTTTTAGACTTAACAAAAAAAATGTCATCTATGAATGCTGTTTTAGAAATCGTACTGTAGGTAAAGGTGTCAAAATAAAAAAATAATGTTAGTTGCTTGGTTATTGGGTACATGACTGAGCTGCTTCCTGAGCTGATGCTCTGCTTCCTGAGCTCTGTTTGGTGGGTTTCATTTGGTTCGTATCTGTTATTTGCTAGCACTTTAAGTATGGCCCCACGGACCGCTTGTAACATTTAAGGCCTGCATGGCCTGACTGACCTTTATGCAGTGGCGGCTCCTCCGCTTAAGGCTAAGGCAAAGGAGCGTTGCCCCACTACTTTTAAGAAGTGTAACAAAGGAAAAATAAAATGATAGTAACTGAACTTTATTACCATTTTATTTGTTCTTGCTGCGGGGGGGTTTCATTACAGACTGTTTTTAGAACATGCCCTGGCTCTCTCTGTTCCTGGCTGAGCGTCGAACCACGACGCTCAGATCAGTCACAACACTGCATTTCAGCGTTGTGATTGCGTTGTGATTGGTCAGGGGAACCGGGTGGTTCCTGGTTCCCAAGTGCTGACGGAGGAGAGGTGTATGTTGCTGTGTGTGAAAATCGGACGCCAAACTATTTTATCTTATCCTCCGCAGCCTCATCAGTTTTCGTGGCGTTCTCTTCCGATACTATTGAGTAATATGACAAACTTCTTAGGTTTGCTCTGGTCACCAACATTTACGGCTGCACCCTCTCAAGAATGTCCAAAAACTCACCTTTCGACGTATATTGCTCATATGGACATTTCACCATACTGTGCATGCTTCTATGAAACAGGAGTTGTATTTTGCCCTCCCAAATTGCAATTTTTGCTCCTAGCTAAACGGTTTGTAATGTTACTTATAGTGCAATTTATTTGCGACACAAGTTTGAATGCTTGTCAGGACAGGGGGACAGTGGAGTACTAAGGCAGCCATGGCGGTCCTACTTCAGTTGTATTTCGATCATCATAAGCCCAGATGTTTTTCTGTGGTGAAGCCTCTGTCCTGATTCCCAGCCTGCTTTATTCATGCAGCAGTTAAGGCTTTCCGAGAGCTCTTGTCTGAGCGTTTCTGCCCTGATTCGCGGCGCTCCGTGATATACTAGTAATGAGACATCTACTGTCCAAGCTTACATCATGCAAAATGATATCCGCATTGGATCAAGCTGAGGTGGTGGATGAGATGGACAGAAGTGGGTGAAATATTGAGAGAAGAAGCAAATTAAGTAGTACATCTGCTGGGCTTTATTGGGTAGTCAGAGGGCAGAGTCGATTGTGGATGCAGATAGGCAGCTGTGTTTAGTTTGAGTCCTGCAAATGGGGTAGGAGGGGGCTATGTAAGAGTGACGGTGGATGGGAACTTTGGTTTTTGATGGAGACATGGGTTAGGAAGCGAGGGGAGACAAAGGAAAATATGGAGAGTAGAGATGTGTAGGATGGGGAGCTCTGAAAGTTGGATGTCAAGGGGAAGTGTTCTGGGAGGTTGGTTGGCTGAGCTTAGCTAACTCTGCCACCAGGGCCTCCTGCAGCGGAAGCGCAAGGTAGTTGGGGAACAGACTTGTCTTGCCTGCAGACTTGTATCATTTTTATAGCAGAGAAATTAAAAATGAGACTGGCTTCCATCAATTCCTCAACACAAGAATTGCATAACACATGTATCCCCTTGCCTCTCCGTGCTACCTTGTCACTTCAGGTCCAATTTTTCTACCAATGCTTCATTACCTTGTGCTACGTGTAGAAAGCTGCATGCCCCTGTTGGATTTCTTCTATAATGTTGCAAGGATGCATGCATGTGTGTTTGTTTGAATGTGTATCAGTGTGGATATGTGTTTGGTTGACCGTGTACCTATTATGGCGTATCTTTGTGTTTTTGTGAAGGTGATCGACTGTATGAGATCGTTTTGGGTCAAAATAAGTTTCCCAGCTACATAATGGCTACCCTGAAACTTATGGGGTTTAGTATCGAACATCTTGTATCTGAAAGAAACACGTTAGTTAGATTCCTCACCTTAGAATATCCCCAGGCGTCAGGCTGGATCCGGAAAGATTTTTCGTCAGCAATACCCCTTGCGCGTCGCTAGGCGTCGTCTGCGGCTCCGCGTCCGTCGGCGTCGTGATGACGTCGTCGGAGTACTTAGATGCCGCCCTCGCGCACTGACGTCAGTTCTTCTTTTTTCCACGCCAGACAGCGCCGATCCGGGAAGAGCTTACTCCTTTTAGTCACTTTTTGACTAAACGTTTTGGACTCTTTTGTCTTATCTCGACTCGATACTGGTGCCGGTAGGATGCCTGGTTTCAAAGCCTGTGACTCCTGTCATCGACTGATGTCGGTAACGGACCACCACCGCTGGTGCCTTTACTGCCTTGGGGCCAACCACGATGCGGAGTCGTTCCTCGACTGCCAGGCCTTGACCTCGAATGCTAGGCGGGAGCGGTCCCGCAAGCTTCTCGAGCTCCGGCACTCGGCTCCGCGCCGTTCACGGTCCCGGTCGCGGAGCCGCAGCCATAATCACCGCTCGTCGGGTTCCAAGTCTTCGGGTAAGTCGAAGCATAGTAAGAAGTCCAAGAGACGACATCGCTCTTCGGACTCCCCTCGCCGGTCGAGCGACTCGGTCGAGGGTCCTGGTGGAACCACCCCTGCGGCTCCGTCGGAGCTGCAGGAGACACGTCCGTCCCCATACCTGCCGGTCCCTGGGACTGACGCGACTCCGACGGAGATCAGCGCCTTTCTCTCGGCCATGAGGGGCCTGGCTCCGCCGTCGACACCTGCCGGCGTGCCTTCGGGCCCCGTGGGCTCATCTGGGAGGCCTAGCGAGCCGGCTGCTCCGGCCCCGGCGTTGACTTCGGTCCCAACGCCGCAGGTCCCCGCGGGATCCAGGCCTGGATATCAGTCGGTGCCGGTCGACCTCACGACCCCTCCTCCGCCGACACCGTTGCCACCCCCGGCACTGTCTCTGGACGACGCCGTTCCCCAGTTCAGTCCCGGTCCGGGCCCAGCGCCGGTGCGGCGCCGCATCAAACAGGTGACCATTTTATCTTCAGCCCGGCTCCGATTATGCCACCTGTTTACCAGGAATCGGATGACGATGGCGACTGGGAGGGGTCTGATGACCCTCTGACCCGCCAGGGTCAGTTATCACAGGACTGGGCAGATGAGCTGGGGATGCCAGTGGCCTTGACACCTCCCCTGACACTGGCTTCATCTCTCCTCCGACTGTGGCGTTGCGTAGGGCGGCCGAAGCCCTTGGGCTGGAGCTCCCTACTGTGGCCGTGAGGACTAACCTCCTCACTGAAGTGCTCCAACCGTCAGCAAGCTCCTCGGAGCCTCTACTGCCGTTTAGCGAAGCACTGATGGACGTTCTGAAGGGCACCTGGTCCAAGCCTTCCACAGTGCCTTTTGTGGACCGGAACGTGGCCCGGCACTACCGCCCTACACCGGGCGACCCCAGTTTCCTGTCCCAACACCCCACGCCTGAGAGCCTGGTTATCCAGGCCTCTACTTCCCAGACCTCCGTCCCGTCCGCTCCCCGGATCGGGAATCCAAGAGACTGGAGCAGTTTGGTAAAAAGTTGTTCTCCTCCCTTAGTTTAGGGCTGCGGTCTATTAACACCGCTTGTCTCTTGGACCGTTACTCCCACTCTCTGTGGGATACGGTGGAGGACGTGCTGCCCCTGTGTCTGGAGGAGGCCCGGGCGCGGCTCGCCCAGGCTCTTGCCGAGGGGCGGGATGCAGCGTGGTATGCTATTTGATGTGGTTTGGACACGACGGACTCGCTAGGCAGGGCAATGTCGTCCACGGTGGCGCTTCGTCGTCGCGCCTGGCTGCGGTCCACGACTTTTTCCGGGGATGTCCAGAGCACCATCATGGACATGCCCTTTGATTGCAGTCGCCTCTTTGGCGACAAAGCGGACAGTGCCCTGGAGCGGTTTAAGGACTCCAGGGGTACCGCCATGTCCTTGGGTCTCTCGGCCCCGCGTCCACACACTTCCGCTTTTCGCCCCTTTTGTGGCCAAGGAAGGGGTGCCCCCTCACGTCCGCCTAGCCACAGGCCGCAGAACAAACCCCCACGCGGTCATGGACGGGGATTCAGCAGAGGCGGTACTGGGGGGACAACGTGCCGGTCCATCCACATCCACCCCAGCAGCATTTGCCTCAAAGCCCTCCTAGTCCGTGCTTTCAGGCCCATTCCACGCCAGTGGGAGGCAGAGTTCGCCATCACCTGCTCCACTGGCATTCCATCACTTCGGACAGGTGGGTGCTGCAAATCGTCCGAAGGGGCTACTCCCTCCCCTTCGGGACGACCCCTCCAGCCATGCCACCGCAATGCCACCACATGTCTGGGGATCACTTGAATCTTCTACATGAGGAAGTTGCGGCCCTCTTGGCCAAAGGGGCCGTCGAGCGCGTTCCTGGTCCAGAAGTAGGCCGTGGTTGTTATTCCCACTACTTCCTGGTTCCCAAGAAGGGCAAAGGGGGCCTACGCCCTATCTTGGACCTCAGGAGCGTCAACGCTTTCCTCCGGAAGGAGAGGTTCAAGATGCTCACCTTAGCTCAGGTTCTGGCTGCCCTAGACCCTGGAGACTGGATGGTAGCGTTGGACTTGCAGGACGCTTATTTCCACATCCCCGTCCTGCCGGCCCACCGGCATTACTGCAGCTCACGGTGGGTCAGGAGCATTTTCAGTTTACCGTGCTCCTCTTCGGCCTCACCAGTGCCCCTCGGGTGTTCACGAAAGTGATGGCGGTGGTCGCAGCTCATCTGCGCAGATCAGGGGTTCCAGTCTTCCCCTATCTCGACGACTGGTTGTTGAATGCGGGCTCGCCCCAGCAAGTCGTCTCCCACCTCCAGACTACGGCTGACCACCTGCATTTGCTGGGGTTCTCCATCAATGTGCCGAAGTCGCATCTGAGTCCCTCCCAAACGCTCCTCTTCATCGGGGCGGTTCTGGACTCGGCACAGTTCCGGGCTTATCCTCCAGAACAGCGGGTCCGGGATATTCAGGCTCTGCTTCCCATCTTTCGGCCTCTAACCCGGGTTTCGGTCAGGTTGGTGCTGCGGCTTCTGGGGCTGATGGCCTCCTGCATCCTGTTAGTGCATCACGCCAGGTGGCGACTGCGGTCTCTGCAGTGGGACCTGAAGTTTCAGTGGGCCCAGCATCGGGGCAACCTGTCCGACCAGGTCTTGATCTCGGAGGGCACTGCAAGACATTTGCAGTGGTGGCTCACAGACCGCGATTGTGTCAGAGGCAGATCCCTCTCCCTACCCCACCCGGAGCACGTAGTGACGGATACGTCCCTCCTCGGATGGGGGGGCCACATGGGGGAGGCGGAGATCAGAGGACTCTGGTCTCCGGCGGAGTCTCGGCTCCATATCAACCTTTTGGAGCGGAGAGCGATCCGACTTGCACTGAAGGCATTCCTTCCCGTTGTCCGGGAAAGTGTAGTGCAGGAGTTCATGGACATCACCACCGCCATGTGGTATTGCAATAAACAGGGCGGGGTGGGGTCATGGACCCTTTGTCAGGAGGCTCTGCGCCTCTGGACATGGCTGGAACATCAGGGCATCACCCTGGTGGTTCAACATCTGGCGGTCTCTTTGAACGCCAGAGCAGACGAACTCAGCCGCCGGTGCATGATGGATCACGAATGGTGTCTCAACTCGGACGTGGCGCAAGGCCTCTTTCGGCAGTGGGGAGAGCCTTGGTTAGATCTATTCGCCACCGAAGAGAACGCGCAATGTCAGCAGTTCTGCGCGTTGGAAATTTCCAAGGCGGCACTCGCTCGGGGATGCTTTTCATCGCGAGTGGAGTAGCGGTCTGTTGTACGCCTTTCCGCCTATACCACTTCTGCCCAGAGTGCTGAAGAAGATCAGGCGCGACCGGGCCCAAGTCATCTTGGTGGCCCCGGATTGGGCACGAAGGTACTGATATTCCCGAGCTACTCAGTCAGTCAATCGATCCCCCGATACGACTGCCTCTTCTGGAGGACCTTCTGTCGCAGCAGCAGGGGACGGTCCTCCACCCGAACCTGTCCAGTCTCCACCTCCATGCGTGGAGATTGAGCGGCGACAGTTGATGCCATTTGACTTGCCTCCTGAAGTCTGCGATGTGATTCTGGCAGCCAGGCGTCCTTCCACTAAAACGGTATACGCCTGTAGGTGGAATAAATTAGTGGCATGGTGCACTGCAAAGGCTGTGGATCCCCTTTCCGCCCCTCTTTCTGAGGTTCTTCTCTTCCTTCTTTCTTTGGCCCAGCAGGGCTCTGCTCCGGGCACTCTTAAAGGTTATCTTTCTGCTATCTCTGCCTTCCTCCGGCTTCCTGATCAGCCTTCTCTTTTCAAATCCCCTGTTGTTTCTCAATTCCTTAAGGGCATTACTCACATGTTTCCTCCTGTCCCTTTCGTAATGCCTTTTAATCTTGTCTTGCCATATCTGATGTGCGCTCCCTTTGAGCCACTTCATAATTGTCCTCTTCGTCTGTTGACGCTTGAGACTGCTTTTCTGGTAGCCATCACCTCTGCTAGAAGGGTGAGTGAGCTCCAGGCCCTGTCTTCTAAGCCTCCTTTCCTTTCTATCCATCCGGACAAGGTTGTGCTCCGCACTCGCCCTTCCTTCCTTCCTTCCTTCCTTCCTTCCTTCCTTCCTTCCTTCCTAAGGTTGTAACTGCCTTTCACATCGGGCAATCTGTTACGCTGCCCACCTTCTTTCCGCCTCCGCATCCCTCGAAAGAGCAAGAGAGGCTCCACCGTCTGGACCCAAAACGTGCGCTCTCCTATCTGGACTGCACAAAACAGTTCCGGGTGGATGACCAACTCTTCGTTGGCTACGTGGGCGGGCGGTGCACAAGCGGACCATCCCTCGGTGGGTCGTTTTGTGCATCAAAGCTTGTTACTCCTTAGCTAAAAGGGAACCTCCTGTTGGGCTGAGGGCCCATTCCACTCGGGCCATGGATGTGACGACTGCCCTGTGTCGGGGAGTCCCCTTGCAGGACATCTGTCAGGCAGCAACGTGGGCCTCGCTGAACACGTTTGCCAAGCATTATTGCCTGGACAGCCAAGTCCAGAGAGACTGCTTCTTTGGCCGTTCTGTTCTCCAGGACTTTCTGGTGTGATCTTGGTTCGCAGACCCACCACCGGGGTTGGTATTGCTGGGGTATCTATTCTAAGGTGAGGAATCTAACTAACGTGTTTCTTTCAGATGAACAAGCTACTTACCTTCGGTAACGATGTATCTGTAAGAAACATTAGTTAGTTAGATTCCTCACCGACCCACCCATCCTCCCCATTCTGCGAACCGACATCTAGGGTTAAGGTTATCCTTTTCAGGGCCCTAGACTGTTTTGGCACCAGTGTCGGTCTCTTGTATGGCTCTGCGTTCCCGGCGCAAAAAGCTATGTACAAGAACTGACGTCAGCGCGCGAGGGCGGCGTCTAAGTACTCCGACGTCATTCCGGCGCACGACGCCGACGACGGACGCGGAGCCGCAGACGACGCCTAGCGACGCGCAAGGGGTATTGCTGACGAAAAATCTTTCCGGATCCAGCCTGACGCCTGGGGATATTCTAAGGTGACGAATCTTATTAACTAATGTTTCTTACAGATACATCGTTACCGAAGGTAAGTAACTTGTTCATCTGTAAGAATCATTAGTTAGTTAGATTCCTCACCGACCAACCCATCGTCCCTGTTCTGTCTGCCCCTCTGCAGCAGAAACCAAGACAAAGAGCGTGTTCTCGACCGCCGCCACTCAACGCCTCAAAGTACCTCTGCACCCACGCTCCACAGCCAGAGTCCAAGGGAGGTGTTGGTGCCAACGGGATGCCCAGACTCGTAGGAGCTAAACCCACCCTTGTGTTTGCAAAGACTGGACTTCCAGTCACCACCTGCAGCCTCTTACTGCAGGCTCCGACTCCAGCACTGAATCCGATGCCAAAAGACACCACTGCACCCGAGCCTCACAGCCCGAGGAGAAGTGGACCAATGGTGTCCCTATGTGCCCTAGCAGCTCAAGGGTCGAGTCCCCCTTTGGGTTCCCCCTGACTGGTACCACAGTCCCAGCTTGCAGCCTCTTTCTGACTGAACCGTTCTGCAACTAAATGAATAAGACACCCGACGCCGTAACACACCTCTGCACCCGGACGCCCCAGAGCATCCCAAGGTAACCTGTTGGTGTGACCTTGTCCCGTACTCACCTTAAGTGCAGAAGAACAGTCCGTAAGTTGCTGTTAAGTGCCTAAATGCAGTACATGTTTTCCCCCATAAGATAACATTACTGCTCTCAAAAATTGCACTGTCAGCTTTTGAAAACTGCAAAAAATCATAACTGAAAGTACTTACCAAATTTCGTTTATCTTGGTATCTAAATTCTTATAAAGTTATGTTATTGTTATAAATTGGTGTTGGAATTCTTTGAGTGTGTCTCACTACCTTTTTGTGTGCAATAAATGCTGAGCACTACCCTCTGATATGCCTAACTATTCGCCCACACCAGCACAAAAGACTGTATTTGGGGTGTCATTTGTGTGTAATTCCTTTGGGGTTTGCCTGGACTCTTTGCATACTATACCTCTTTTTGGTTCACTATATAAAGAGCCAGCTTCCTATAATGATGGAATGGCAAATTTTGCTGATTCCAGGTTACATTGAAACTAGGTTGCATTGAGGGCCATCTCTGATTTTCATCAGCCTTGAAGGGTATTGTGATCCTGAGCAGTCAACCCCTGAAACAGTCAACCGTTTTAACTATATGAAAAACACCAGAAACGTTTTTGGAAGCCCAGGCATAATTGAGCAGCTCCATTTGCCTAATTCAGCAGACCTTTAATTCACAGAATATAAAAAAAAATACTACACAGTTGAATGTGTAATGGAAAGGATTTCCTAAAGGGAGAGAAAAATACAGATTGAGAAATGGGCTATGAAATTAAACAGGTGAAAGAAATCCAAAAAAGTAAAAGGAATGTTAATTGGAAGGGCTGTGGATATATATTATCCTGTGGATGCGGATTCCCCCCTCCCGATCGGTATGGCGGACGGTCCGACGAAGCGGCTGCTTCCTCTATTTGACCTGGGACAGTTTGGTGAGAGTTCTGTCCTGGTCCATTTGGTCCCTGTTGGAAAGTTTAGGTTCAGCTCCAGTTCCTTGTTTGAATGGAAGTTCATGGGTACAAGAGTTTAATTGCTGACTTAAACTATGATCTTTTACTCCTTTTGACTTCATTTTACATCATTGTTAAGAATAGATTCGAATTGCTCACACCATAGATAATCCAGTCTTTTGATAATAGTAGCTTTTGATAAGCTTTTCTTTTGAGGAATTTCAAATCTGGCAGCACAGCCATTCCAGGACCCACCATTTCTGATAGCCGTGATAGAACCTTTTAAACAGTGTCTCCCCTCTCCTTCCATTTCTCTGCTTTTGTTATGACCTTATTTGATTTCAGTTTAATTAGATAACGAAGGGCCTGTTTATATATTTGAATATGCTAATGCAGAGATACTCTAATGATTTCATTCCACCTGTGTGAAGCATGCGCCACTTTAGAAATTAGTTGGCTTACTTGGCATTATCTTTATAGTGGAACTAGATCATAATGGCTTGTGAAAACTACACTGTAGTTCCGTTACACAAGACAATTTATGGGACCACAAATGAAAACATAGGCTTTGAGAAAGAAGATGATCAGTTCCTTGGAAAAATGCGTAAAGAAGCATTTTGGAATAAAAGCAACATCCTGGAATTAAATGAAACTACCACAAAATATTCTGAAGTGGATTGTATGCTGCCCAAAAAGTACTTCAGTATTGAGCCTTTGAACTAGCTCAATTATAAAATAGCATACAAGTGACATAGAAAACATCACCCTGGTTTTGTCCAGCACAGGTGTGACTGTTTTTCAGCTTTTTTCCCTTCACAACATTTAATATACTACATCATATTTGAATAAATGCTATACATGTAGTCGAACAAGCGAGGATATCCCTAGGGTTAATTTATAAACAGCCATGGAGACGATCCCAGATGTATTTAACATCTGGTTATGAGTGATATTACTAGAATCTCTAGTTTTTATTCTTTTTTACTTTAGAACTACGTCTACTTAAAACTGATACAACACTTAAGCCTATAATTTGTTTTTCATTTGGGTCCGACACCTACTTAAATTTTAATGACCTCGTAGAAGATTGTAAACAACGCGTTTTCATTCCACATAATTTATCCAATCAAGTGTCCTACATTCTCCAAGAAAAATGTGTTGTACAAATCCTAATATTGGTGGCACACCTTTTCCTTAATATGATTTTTTTTGCTCCTCTCTGTGTTGGACACCTGTCCTTGCTCCCTATGTTTGCTTCACATATGCTACCAAGTCTGTTTCTTATGAATTGTTGTCGCTCTCTCAAGTACCATCCTAAAGATAACACTGAAGTGCTGTCTGGGGAGTTCAAGTGTTTGGGACACACGTGGAGCATAAAAGCATTCCTTCTGTTTGTTATCCGGTCGCTTCCTCCCTGCCCCTGGTTTATTTAGAAACAGTCGGGAGCCGGGTCATAAACACCCGGCTGTTGAGGAAGTATCCACCGGTCGCTCGTGGTGATCTGCGGGAGAGAGGAGGCCTCTTGGTTTTTAAAGTCTCTTCTCCCACTGCGCTACGAGGCTGTAAAAAGTATGAGTATGGCAGGCATGCAGCTGAAGTGTCCGCCTTAATTGTCAATTTCCAAAGCCTGAATAGGTTGGCTGCTTGATTGCCATTCTACATGTATAAAGATGCCACACTTTTCAAACAAAACATTTACATACTGGGGCCTTGCTGAAATGCAATATGCTAATCAACACTGCAAATTGATTTGTATTGTGAATGTAGCGCGTTATTAAATATTTTCAATCACCTGATTCAAAACCTTTACTATTAACTTAGTACATATATATGAAAACGTATTTGTGTATATATTTATGCCAGACCATTTTTAGCGCTTTACCTTCTGCAAATTTCGGGCCGCATAAAGCACTATAGGATTATTCGAAGTTCACAACTGAGGCTGGTCAACTAATCAATACATTAATTGAACGTGAAGCACATTAGGCTCCACAAGGAAAGACAGCGAATGATTACGTTTTCAAGCCATAAAGTTTTATTAAAGGTTGAAAGTTTTCCAGAAGAAAAAGTTGTCCAGCTAGTGTCAATCCAGTGCTTAATTTGAGCTGGTGGTTTCCGGTGCTTGGCATCCACACTTACTAATATTTGTCGGCCAAGCCATTCTTATAGCTTTAGGGCCTGGATTCGTCTAAATAATTGTTTTAGTGCTGGTAGGGACAATTGGTTGTGCAAGCTCTAATGGCCTCCTGACGAGGGCCTTGGCACTTACATTTTTACAGATTATGCTCTGTATTCAATCGGTAATCAATATATGAATGTGTCAGTTATTATAAAGTTCATATAAAAGTCCTAAAAGAAAGAAGACAAACTAGCCTGGAGCCGCCTAAAAGGGAGGGGTTAAAAAAAAGTCAGTTCTTCCATATAGTACTCTTAATCTTATTCTGCTCTAAACTGCTTGGGAAAACGGACTGGCTCATAATCTATTATGCACTACACTTAAATCACACAATTCTAACATTTGCTACACCTTACCAATACACCTTACCAATACAGCTTCTTTGAACGTTCTTCAAAACTGCATTATCTTTAATAATATGAGATACAGGGATAAGCCTCTTCCCAGAGGTTGTATCTTTGAGTATTCTACTCATTAAAACATCCCATAATTATCTTAGTGAAAAGAAAACCTTTAACAGGGAAAGAAATAAAAGAACATTGCATTCAATAATTAGGACCCCAGCTTGTTCTGAAAATAAAAGCACACACTTCACAAAGTAAGAGTATACTAAGCCTTACACAACATTGGCCCCAGGCACCTCAACAACTGCATAAACCTCCACAAACCTAGCAGACACCTCCACGCGGCTGAATTCCTACCCGCATAGCCCCCTTCCACCCCCACCGCATACGCACACAGATCTGGTTGTCGTGCCTTCTCCTAGCTCACTCCTAAAGCCTGGAATGACCTGCCTTTGCACATCAAAATCTGTTCCTCAGTTCTTGAATTCCGCAAGGCACTAAGGACCTGGCTCTTCACTTAGCCCGGACCCTGGCTCGGCCCATAGAGCTTTTGCTTCAGCAACGGGATACCATTCGGTGTGAGTAGTGCACTATACAAATACACATAATAAAGCAAAATGGCAACCAACGTCGGCCTTTTTAAAATGCAGGCATACATTACCTATAGTCCATCTAAATATAGTTATTAACATTTGCGTGTTTGTGTTAATGTCAACTTAATGCCAAAACATCGGTTTTAAAAACCCCTTTCAATCCCCCCTTCTGATTCTTGGAATCACCACAAACCACGCTTTCATCAAATGAAATCTCAAATTGTTGACTTTCACAGCTTGTCTGGACTCTTCCAAACCATTTAACTCATAATTAACTTTGTCTTGAATGCCCTTGAGTTAAAGTCCTTCTTGCTTAGCTTTTTTCTTCCTTTCGATTTGAGCTGCTGCTTATCTCTTGTAATTTGACCCACCCCTTGATGGAATCATTATTATCCAAATTATAAAAAGAAATCTGCATACCACACACATCATAATTAGTATCAGGGCTAGTATTGCCCTCGGTATTCCTCTGCCAATACCGCTGAACCACTCACCAATCTTGGAAAATCCTTTCCCTATTGCTTCTCAGACAGTTGTCTCCTCCAAATACTTAATCTCATGAGAAATGTCAGTCATATTAATAATGAATTCATCATTCAATTTACTTGTATCAGTTACATAAGTGCATCATTGGTGAGCGCGAAGCATGCTGCAGAGTTTATTGTGGTTAAGGCGGGGAAGACTTAAGCCTGATTACTAGAAAAATGATTTACCAAGTTTAACAGCTTTCTGAACTTCAGGTTAAGTATTAGGTGAGGAGTAGGTGGTGGTAAGTTACACCAGCTGCTGTGGACAGAGGTACATACATACATTCCAATTCTTTGCATTGATAACTTTAAAATACTCCTGTAACAATCTAAAATAACTATTGCATCAAAAATTCCCTTCAGAATCATCTTAGTGTAATATATTATATTAAATCTACATTGCTTATCTGAATAAGCCTGGTTAGTTTGAGTTTTGCTTGAAACCAGCTTGACAGAAGAGTTGAGTTTTACAAGTATGCCAATTGTTAATATGAATACAGCAAATACCAACTACTTTCAAAACTCTACAACTTTTCTGTGTGGTTGACACCATGGTTTCTCTGAATTCAGATCAAAGGCAAAAGAAAAATCAAAAATCTACTTTGTTGACTCTACTGTGCAAATCTTTCTGTTATTTTCTGTGTAAATCTGTTAGTTTGAGTTGACTTTAGGATTAGAAACCTACAGTCTTCAACTGGATACTTAAAGGGAAACTCTAGTCCTGTACTGTATACCTACTGGAACCTAATATCGTCACCTGTGTACCTAAGGTGTAAAACCTGAAATCTCAACATCCCAACGTATGTCTCTTGAATTTATGAGCTAAAAATATAATTCAACCTTTAATCATGGTAGCAGCATCGATGATTCTCAGTTTCATGAGCTCTCAGATCGGGCTTGCTTTTTACAAAATAGGTCCAATGTCTTTGATTTTGTATTCTTTATACTTTTGATCACCTGACTTCTGGTTGTTAGCTCTCACTCACGCTCTGCTGAATCAGTTCTATTTCTTCTCTAATCATTTCTGGGATGTTCTCTTTTGACAATCATGGTAAACTTCATCATTTTCAGTCACCCTCTCAAAGGGGTAAAAGAGTAGAGGAGTTTAAAACATTAGATATCCTATGCGAGACATTTTCTGCTTCTAAATTCACTTGTTTAAGTACGCCTCCTGTTTGTCATGTGCTAAATTTGAGTGTGGGCCAGTAACATCTCAACTGGAGGTGGAGCCATCACATAAGCGAATACCCCAAAACTTTGTATTCATACTCATGGACACTGACGCCCAATGCAGCTAGTGATTTAAGACATGACATCCAGAAAATGCCCCAGCCACTGGATTGAATGTGGCAGAGAAAGAAGCTATGGGTCGTTGTCCTTACCGGTGGGTCTGTCAACACAGGCAAGGCACACCCTTCACTCATGGCTGTACAATACAAAATCCTCATAATCAGGCTTTCCAAGTGCTGGTGCATGGCATAGTTTCTCGCCGAGCTCTAGGTAGGCACTCATGCATTCGTAGGCCCAAGGTAGCAGATCAGATAAACTGCATGCCTGATGATCACAAATGTGCTCCATCCGTGACCATTCACAGGAAGACAGAACATCCAATATTGAAATGGGGTGATGGAATTGGAAAGGGCAAAAGAGTAACTATATGTAGGTAAGTCATCCTTTGTAAATGCAAGAATAATATTTTTTCTAACCCACTGACAATGCCTTTAGACTATGTATAGGAGTTGACAACTGAAGAAGTCTTCGATAAAATAAGTGATTTTACTTGTGTATAGAGATGCTGTCTGTATAGCTTAAATTACTTGAAAGGCCAGATGGATGCTTGGTTGCCACAAATTATAAAGATTTGGAGGTGCGAATTTTTCATGGTTTGCCTTCTCCCACATTTGAAAGAAGGCCAACCCTCGAGCTTGCCTCTCATGCCATATATGTGGTAAAATGCATTACAGCCTCCTCTAAAATTTAGGAACGCTAAGTAATCTTAACCTGTTCCCTACAATGAACGCTTTGTGAATGTTCTTGTTTATGCTAATTCTTCGGAGGAGGACTGGGTTAGAGAAAGTGAGTGTGTCTCTGTGGTGGATTTACCATGTCAGAGTTTGGGTGGTGCCTCCCTAGCAATATTTTTTTGTAATTCAGTCTTTTTTGCTGTGTATCAACGAAGACCATCTCTAGACAGATGGGAAAAAAACTTCGACATGTGTGAGAGGAAGAACGGTACATTACACAAACAGTCTTTGCATTTATGAGCAGTATGGGGCTTGACTTCTTAAGCCTCAGTTCTCTATCAGAGTGCTGTACACTGAGCCCCAATATACAACTTGTCACACACTCGATGTGAGTGACACTCGCAAACCTGCCAATTGTCCCTTTATCTGCCTACCTCATGCTAATTCGCAATATTTCAAGCCCTGCACTCTCAACCACGTTGAGTGTGATCAAATGGTCTGATATGTGGAAATATTTAAGGAGCCCATCCGTGGTAATTGCTGGTTTGTAGGCATGAGTCTGTAAAAATCCAACAAAAATGCCAACTTTGTGTGTGTGTGTGTGTGTGTGAGAGAGAGTGCGCTTTTCATCCTTCAGGTCGCAGTGTCGCTCCCTAGTGACCTCATGATGTGGCCCTAAGTATCTCAGATGACTCCCACAAACATCTATTGTCCTCTGGCATATGGGTGGCAGTTATGGGATAGTTGACCCTACCCCTAGAGTAATGGTCACCCAATTTGGCCTGTTGTAAGCCTCCTTTACATGATGGTGCTTATGTCTGAAATAAGGCTGACCTTGACATAGTGGTAATAATCTTTTGTATAGTGTTTTGAATCGTTGGTGTGATGCTCAACCCAGCATAATGCTGTTCCTGGCATATTTGAGATAATTGTTCATATATTGTAAGCATCCTTAGCTGTATCATTCCAATCCAAGACTCACTCTGGCTCTGGAATAATGGTGGTAATGTGTGAGGTAATTTGGGACATCTTTGTGTAATAGTGCCTCATGTGGCATAATGGTGATCATGTTTGTGAACATTAGTGGCATTATGCCTACCCCTGACATAATTCTCCTCATTCTTTGCATATTGTAGGCATCATTTTCATTTTGGAGTCCACTCGGAAATAAGAATGGCTGTGGCATAATGATTCCCATCCATGATTTATAGGCAACCTTCTTGGCAGGAATGGCCATTCTTAGCCCTAATGGACATCAAATGGACATCTCGAGCATCTAATGGACATCTCAGGCATGTGATCGTGATGGCAAAGCATTAAAGATTGGACCTGTTCACGCATGTTAGCTGCATATGTTCCTAATAAAAATGGAAAGTGGATTTTCAATGAACTCTTGGTATTTCAGCACAATGTGTTTTAAGGGCAAGCTATTGTTTGGATACATTATGTTTATTTATCCACAATGAGGAGATTGTATTTGACAACAAAATGTTTGTATTTAAGAAACTAGCAATATATTTAAAACAAAATTGTTGCATTATCCAATATATTTTAAAATGTATGTTGAGTTGAGAGGTTTATTGGCGATTTGGGTTTCATTGGTGTCAGGCAGCACCTGCTGCTGTGGTTGACATTTCATGATTTTTGTGGAAGAGTTTAATCATCTTTAATTGACAAACCTGTTGGACATTACTACTACTAGTGTACGAGGCATGAGTATTGAAGATTTCTCTGTCCTGTCTTCTGTCTGAGTAAGCAAGATCTCTGTAACCTGGCTGTTGTATCTATGTTTAAGATATTTCTTACTGTGCTATCTATGACCTGTGATTGTGAGATCTATGTAACCTATGATTTCCGCGCTACCAAGTTAAATCTCAGTTATAGCATATAGAGAGGAGAATCTTAGAGTTAAAAGGTGAAAAAGTGAAAGATGGTTAACTGCACAAGTGAATTGCCAGATCTTTGGATTGGGCAGTTTTTACGAAAATGTGAGTGACACAAACGCTCTCTTGCCATGATCATTTCGCTTGTGGTAGAGTTCAGGGAGTGCCTGGCCTAACAGTTTAGGCTGGACTGTTCCCATTGGAGTAGGGTCAACACTGATTTGGATATGACTAGGTCGAACTGAGGTGGCATGGTATGCAAAGTAACGATTGGGATGCTATCCTGAGTAATTACCAATGACTGAGTGAGATTAATTCAAGCATTCCAGCCATCACCTTATTGTATACTTGTGTGAAGCTCTAGGTGGGACGAGTATGCCCAGACGTGGGTCCCTTGTACACCATCACTGGAACCAAGCTGACCTTAAGGGCAAAACCTACCTTGGGTTGTATGTATTCCGGTTCAGAGTGGGCCTGGTATTTCAGGCTCTATTGTCCCCATTGGAGCAGGCTCAAGACTGATTTGCAAATGGCTGTGTGCAAACTGAGGTGGCATTGTATGCAAAGTAATGATTGGGATGCTTTCCAGAGAAATTGCCAGTGGCCGAGATTAATTCAAGCATTCGATTCATCATTTTTATGTACACACCATAATTCCCAAATACTCTTGGGGAAGTTGAACCCACAACACTGCCAATGGAAGTGTTTTTTGAATGGCACACCACAAAAGCATTACAAAGATTGAGTGCAGGCTAGGAACCTTTGGTTTGTTAGCAAGTGTGTGTAAAAATGTTGCATTAAAATGCACTATTTAGCCTCATGTGTTTGAATGAACACCCCCACCCTCCAACAACCCTGTTGAAGATGGAAGTTGGGCTAATATTGCTGAGTGCAAATCTTTCAAAGTTTACCAGGCGCTCCTCGTGTGAGTGCAGCCATCCCACCAGTGTTTATACTGCGCTGTGTTTGTACATCTAAGGCCTGCACACAAAACTTACTATCAGGATATCACCGTCCACTGATGCACTTCGATCCTGAGGTGACCCTTTTAACCTGACAGGATCCTCTGGTTTGGAGCTGTGAAGGAGTAGTGGGTTCCAAACATCTTAAGTGCTGGCCCTCTGAAGTTGGTACTTTAAAAACCTAAGACAGCCATTGCAACATCCTATCATTATTTCCAAATTTGTGTTTTCTCTCACCAGTAGAACCGGCTGCTAGAACTTTGAGAAACTGCATTCATTTGCTTCACTTGATCACCCTCTGACCTGCCAGCGGAAGAGGCATAATCGTCCAAAAGTAAGGGTTGTGTGCAGCTCATCCCAGTTACTGTGCTGCGTTAGCCTTTGACTAGTCAGTCCAACCGCAACAGATTGGTGTGAATGACTATAGTAAACCTACAGTTTACAGATAAGTGAGAGAACCTTTCCTGGTCAGACATACCAGGATCTCCACTCCACCAGCATTAAACTAATGCCCAAGCATAGCTATTTCTTGGAGAGTGTCCGCCTGATTACCTTTCCACAGATTTCCTAAAGCTATCCGAGTGTCTGTGTGATGACTTTAGCAGATGAGAGCACCCCTAGGATGACTACCTTGATATCTGGGCAGGAACCTCTTCGCCTGCAGCACTTGTCATCTTGCCCAGTCCTTGCGCTTTACAATTTTTTTTTATTTGAAACTTTATTGCAGGTTACACATTTTACACAGCTACATGCCTACAACCCTGAGGCCGGCAGCATAAGGCACCTTACAGTTGAAATGTCATAACACAGCTTTTATGCCGACATCCCAAAGGCCCGGCAGCGATTTAGGACGCTTCGTGTTAATGTTGCATTAGTTGGGGGAAAAACTGCATGTAATACCAAAAGTGTACGACCTCGTGAACCAACAATAAAAACATTTGTAACCCCCCCCCCCCCCCTCACCCCACCTGTCATTTCCACAAGCTAACAAATTAGCACCTACACACCTGGTGACGTCTCAAGTGCTCCTATGGCGTGTCTCAGTTGTAACAGGCCATATACCCCGCCAGCGGCAAACAGCCCCCTGCAGCGTTGAGCATAACTCCATCTGCACAAAAATATGGTAAGGACAAGCAATCCCGCCAATGTGTAAAAAGACTGCCGCCCAGAATTGCGCTATTGTTCTGCAGTTCCATGCCAGATGTGTAAATGTAGCTTCAGGAGCACCGCATCTCCAGCATTTCGTATCCGGATGCAGTCCCATGCGGTGTAATTGAGGTGGTGTGCGATATACTCTATGCAAGAAGTTAAAGTGTACAAGTCGCAATCTATAATTTGGCGATAGGTGCTCCAGCTGGGAACAGCAGAATTGCCACTGTTTATCTGTGATAGATATGTCAGCCTCCCTTTCCCAATCCGCTTTAGTTGTGGTGAGGATAATAGGGGAGTCCTTTTGTGTTATACTATAAATGTGCGTGATCAATTTGCGGGGAGGTGGGTTAGACAATACAATACGCTGGTAGTGTGGGAGGCTCCTGCGGAAAGTCTGTATATCTAGCCCTACATGCCGCTCTGAGTTGATAATACAATAGCATGTCTAATGCTGTGGGTGTCTGCGATTTACACATCTGCTGAAGTGACATGAAGGTGGCCTCAGGGTACAGATCGCCGCCCTTCACCAAATCATGTGCCATTGCCCTCATAGTGGTAGCTTTGTCCGTTAGTGGCACTAGTAGTGGATTTCCCCCTTGGGGCATGGATGGTGCATATAGTTCCTTCTGACCTGCCCTCTTTGCTATTCCTTTCCATGCCCAACGAGTTTCCACAGTGTCTATTTCTAAATGAGGCCGCTTATACGGTTTGTAAACCGCCGCGTTGAGTGGGATAGGAGCAACACGATCTATTTCTATTGCCGCATGGGGCTGGAACGGAGTTGGGTGGTGCCAGAAGTACAAATATTGTGCCTGCGTGCTATATGCATAAAGCTCAGTCTGGAGCACCCAAGCCTCCCATAGCAAATGGCAGTGTCAGTAGGTTCCATGAAACACGGGGTTGTTTACCCGCCCATACTAATTCGAGGACGAGAGAACGGAGCCTTTAAAAAAAACAAAAAAAAAAAAAAAAAATTTGGCTAGGATCACTATTTTTGTAATCACTATATGCCCATGTCAAGGATAGTGGCAGTTGTTTCCATCTGTGTATTTTGCTTTCTATCCAATCAATCACGCATCCATAGTTGGCTAGCCATATTTCTTGTAAAGACCTGCTGACTCTGATACACAAATATCTCGTGGTATCCTCGGCCCAATGTATCGGAAATTCTATATCGAATGGAGCAGTGTCATCCGTGAGTGGGAACAACACGGATTTAGTCCAATTAAGCTGTATCCCTGTTAGCCCTCCATATCGAACCAATTCCCTCATAACCACGTTGAATTTGTCACTTGGGTTAACCAAATATATAGCCGTATCGTCGGCGTACATTGATACCAGAAGACCTCTAGAGGTAAATCCTATACTCCTTTGCGTGTGGTGCTGACTGAGTCTGGCTGCCAATGGTTCAGTGGCTATAGCAAATAATAATGGTGATAGAGGGCAGCCCTGTCTCGTCCCTCTCGTGATTTCAAAAGATTCCGACACCTGCCCATACACCCTGACTCTCACCATCGGTTTTGTGTATATTATTTGCATCTGCTTAATAAATAAGAGGCTGAGTCCCATTTTGGGCAGTAGGATAAAAAGAAAATTCCATTCTAAGGAATCAAAAGCTTTTGTGGCGTCCAGTAACGCAGCTATTGCCTGTACGTTTGGGGCCAAATAATGCAGGAGCCCGAAGATAGTTCTCAAATTGTGGGCGGTCGATCGCCCTGGTATAAACCCAGGTTGATCTGGCAGCTCAATCTGCGGGAGCATCGGTTGCAGTCTATTCGCTATTAATTTGGGAAATATCTTAGCATCCAAGTTAATTAATGACCGGCAACGATAGGATTCTGGTTGAGTGGGGTCTTTATCAGGTTTCAGTAGGGTAATTATAATTGCCTCATGTAAGGTGGGGGGGGCGTACCCGTTTCCATAGCCTCCAGATAGACCTGTAATGACCAGGGAGCAAGGACGTCAACATATTCCTAGTAGAATGCAGCGGTAAGCCCGTCCGCTCCCGGGGCTTTGTCCGCCGGCATGCCATTTATTACTTGCCTAATATCCTCCACCGTTATTGGCAGTTCCATGTTTTCTCGGGCCCTATTATTGAACCATGCTAGCGCAACGGTATCTAGGTAGTCAGTAACGTCTGTCTGGGATGGATTAGTTTGGGATGTGTATAGCCGTTGATAAGTGGGTCATGGTGTGCAGTATTTCCGGCGGTGTTCTGACCACTTCTCCTCTGTCTGTGTGAAGTGCGGTAATGTAATCAGTACCCCTCGGGGATCTGAGTAGACTAGTACCAGTGTTTTCCCAGCTCGTTCCCCCTCCCCATAGCGCCTCGCCTGTGTGACATTGTTTCCCTTTCTGACTCTTGCTGAAATTCCGTCAGTTTGGTCCTGATTTGGGCCGTAATTACCGGGGCGGGACTTATTAGTAACGATTGTTCTAACTCTTTGAGTTTGCGCTCTAACCTGTGTAGTGTATTGCGAATGTCCTTAAGAACCCCTGTTTTGAGCGCTATGCAGTTTCCCCTCGTAACCACTTTGAACGCTTCCCAGAGTACACCCGGAGAATCCACCGTTCCCTCATTCAGTGTGAAGTATTCGACAATTTTTTCACGTAACTCCTCACGGAATACCTGGTCCAAAAGTGCACTAGATGGGAATCTCCATGTAAATGGTTTTGTATGGCGCAGGTATTTGTAATTTTATCTGCGTGGGCGCGTGATCAGAAAATGTACGTGGGTGATGCCCGGCTTCCAGAACCCAGGCGTGTATGTCCTTGGATACTAACCAGTAATCCAGTCTGGACCATGTGTTCCGATGTGTCACACAGGTACCCTCCCTAGCCGTTGGGCATAAAGTTCTCCAGGTGTCCACCAGTTGAAGGTCTGTGATAATGTCGGACAACATACCTGCTGCTTTTGGGTGGTGTTCACGATACGTCTGTCTACTGTGGCCGAGAGCACAACATTAAAATCACACCCCCCACATCACCGTCATGTTACCTAGTGTCTGTATTTTCTGCCAAACGTGCTGGAAAAAATCAGGGCAGTCAGAATTCGGACCATAAGTGTTGATTAGCACTGCTGGGGTATTGTATGATGTGCCTTGTAGTATAATATTCCGTCCTTCCTTGTCTATTGTCGTGTGATGTGTTTTCCATTGTAGCCCCTTGTGTATGAGGATTGCGACACCCCTGGAGTAGTTCGAGTAGCCAGCTTCCACCACTTCCCCTCCATCTATTGTGTTTCTTGTAGCAAACAGATGTCCACCCCATGCCTCGTGAGATAAGAGTGGATCAATCTGGTCTTCCTGCTATCATTTAAGCATCTAACATTCCATGAAAGACATGCGAGGGCCGCCATTGCAGCGGCGTGGAAGAGTTATAGACCCAGACCTTTGGTCCGCCACTAATGCTTGATGTGTATACTGAGGTCAGTGACAGGGCGGAGCAATGCGTGAAGCTATAGTTTACGAAATGATTCACGGGTGTGATTAAACAGGTGCTGTGCCAATGCTGTTGTAACATACAACCTAATGGACTTGTGCAACAAAATACAGGCCATGACAGGTCTACATAACAGAACTTGTACCCCACCCACACCAACCCCCCAATTAGGTTGTGTCATTACCTCTCCCTTCCCCATTAACTGTAAACAAACCGGCCACAGTAGTGAACATGAGGGAATCATCCCATGGGGTCAAGTGGGGCTGCCAGCAATACTCCCCTGCACTCTTGGCAGGGTGGCCGAGGACACGACGTGCTAACATGAAACATTGAACCACCCATTACTAAATCACAATAGTTACTGTGCAGGAGAAAACATCACCAGCCCCCCAGTAACTGGCTCAAAAACGCTTGTTCAGTTTAGCAACTCCAGTAGATAAGCAACAGTCCACATGACCACTATAGCCCAAATGTGACACTTATCTGTGTCGCCAGAGTGCAGGTCGTAGGCCATCAGTCATTGTCGCTCAGATTGTTCTCGGCCTGTGCGTCGCCTTTCGGTGCACGTTGTTTTTGCTCCTTTGCCATCTGTTTCGCGTATGCCAAGGCAGCTTTAGCCTCCGTGAAAAATGTGGGTTTGCCATGTCCTTGTATCTGTAGCTTCTCAGGATATATCTGAGCATATTTGGTGCCATGTTGTTGAAAGATTTTTTTTCTGCAGGTATTAACTCTCTTCGGGCTGCCTAAACTTGCAGTGTGAAATCCGGATACAGTGCGATGTTATTATCTTTGTATTGGATATCTCCTTTCTCTCTATCCAACCTGAGTATCGTGTACCGCTCTCTATAGTTTAAAACTTTTGCCAGTATTGGTCTTGCCGGTGCGCCCGGTCGCGGTCTGGGGCCCAATGTTCTGTGTGCTCGTTCAATTAAAAACATCGCGGACAGGTCAGGCCCGAAGAGATCTGTCATCATTGTCTCTACGTACTTCTCCATATTTTGGATGTCCATTGATTCCGCAATTCCCGTGATTCTTATGTTTCTCCTCGACCTAGCTTCCAAATCCTCATTCTTTTGTCTAATAGCATGCAGTACCCCATCCATTTTCCACAGTTTCTTGTCCATGTCCGTCTGCCCTTCCTCCGTCTCTGTCACTCTTGTTTCCAGCACACTCATGCGGCCCTCCTGTTTGCCCCTTCGTTGCGTTATCCTGTCCATCCTCTCCGCAAGTGAGTCCATTTTCAAATCCAATCCTTGGAGGCTTGTTTTCAGATCTCTAGACATCACTTGAATGTCCTCTTCAGGTGGGTGGCCAGCGGCCCCCTCTTCGGCCGAATCCTGTTGACCAGTGTCACCGTCAGCCGCTTTGTTAGTCCTCCTGTCGAATGTTATCTTGGGTTGGCGCGTGTCCGGCTTCCCCATTGTGGCGAGCTGCTACGGCCTTGTCGCAAAACGCGTAGCAGACGTCTTAAACTGTTGCTCTCTGCACCCGTGCCCGGCACCCCACAGAGAACACCACTTGTCGATACGTTGCCACCCAAGGATTCACTGCTATCTCCAACTCCACGGTTAGCAGATCGTTCCCGTCAATATGAGTGCAAGAGCTGTGGGCCGCGCTGCCTAGTATTGCCTGTCCCCCATCACCAGTAGCCGCACCCTGCGAATGCTCGAGCGGCCGCATCCTCTGAACTTGCCGCGAGCAGAGGCACTAGAAGTTTTTATTGCAGTGACTCTGATATAACTGGGCAGCACCCCCGTAGTGGCATCAAGCACCAGCTGTATTGTAGCAAAACCGCGGGACTGGCAGAAGCAGTCGCACCCGACATTTGAGGTAGTCAGCCGTCTCCCGCCGCCAGCGCCTGCTTGTCTCCTCCTACGGAACGTGATCCTGGAGCCCCACTGTGGCACAGCATGCAGATTGTGGTCCCAGGTGCGTGTGGCCGTAGTGACGCGCAAGCTGCCACCCCGATATCTATCTCACCAGCCGCCTGTCGACTCCCAACAGTTTGCGCTCCCTGCCCCGGCAGCAGGGGCAAGCGTCCGTCAGTGCACACAAGTCCACAGACAACCCAACGCCAAGCAGTCAGCCCAACCAAGCAGCGACCCACGCCAGCTCTACACACGTCGCGGCAATCCCTGCTGCTTGTCGCTGTATTCTCGTGCAATTCACCGGCCCCACGACTGCAGCCTTTGTTTCAAGACATGGATATCACAGCTTTAATACTTGGCCACAGTTGTGTAACAGTTCCTTATTACGAACCCTTGCAGCACGTGTCACGATCGTGGGCCCCAAGCCGATCGGGCTCGCAGTCCTCGTGTGCGCCTAACAAATGTGAATGCGACTGGATGTCCCTGCATGTCCCGAAGCAGCCATGAGTCAGATGAAATCTCTCCTCTGCAGGATCGTACAAATCTAGGGGGCACCTTTGCATGTAGAGCGACACAGTTTACGTAGGTCGCACACTAGTTGCGGTGCGTGTCCCCAGTCGCTGCCACAGCGATAAATGGCGGACGATAGTTCCGCCAGCTACAGGCACTTCCAGTCCCCGCTTTCCATCGGGCCGCCCGTGAGACTAGGGTCGCCGCCCGCCCACTCAGAGACTCACTGTTATAAGTCCTGGTGGGTCGCTCCAGTGCACCGCGTGAGCTCTGCAACAGTGCCACTCTTGCTGACACCTCTCTCCCGGTTCCTGTGCTTCGCTCTCAGGGGTGGCGCCAACTTGAGGCCCCAGCTCCAGCGTGGCCGACTCCCAGGCGGGCCTCTTCCTTCTGCGGTTTTCTCGCCTGATAACTTCGCACGAGCCTGGAAGCATGCCACCGCACTGCCAGCTGATTCTGGCAGTATTACCTTATGAGTGGCACTCTAGCCTGCATAGCATGAATGGATTTTTTACGTATTTATGGAGCTCGGCCGGCAGAGCCGCTCTAATGTGCGGCCATTTCGCTGCACAGCGAAGGCACGCCCCCCCCCCCCCCCTGCACTTTACAATTGCCAGATAACCTATGTTGATACACGAGTGTTCACAGCCTCTTGCCAGTGCTCTGACCACATTGAAGGTCTTGACACACTTTTTCACGTTTCCCTGACCACCGAGATAGACCTCTGGTATGAAGACCTACAATCTTGTACTTGTATTATGTAAGACCTAAGCCACTTTCTTTGTAGCTTTCAGATTTCGTGGCAAGGCCCTACTTGCAAGGCAACAATACTAGCGTTGACAACAAAACAATATTGATGTCTAGCTGCACCAAGAACCTGCTGCTGTTCTCCGAGCCACGGTCACTCAGGACCTGAAGAACCCAGATCAATATTTGACCTCTAGGTTTCCCCTTCAGTGAGACGTGATGCACTATTTTACAGTAATGTCTGTCAGCTGACTTTCTCCTCCAATTTTAATACCTGGGGAGCCCAAAAACTCTCGTAAGGGAAGAGACCCACTGAAGCCCACTGTCGCTGTTTTTCTAATTACGAAAGCCCCCATTGAAATAGTAGGAGAATCCAGGACAGAGAATGAACTATCCAGGGTGTGGACTGCTACTGAGAAACATTATGCAGTGTAATTTACAATGAAGGTCGTAGAATGTATTGATTTTCAAGAACATGGAACATTTGGACCAGAATGATGTAGAATACCTATGGATATCATTGGACCAGTTTCCCTTGGCCCGCTGTCCTCCAGTTCTCCCTTTCTGTCTTTGTTCTACCTTTGAAACAATTTCAGTAAGATCGCTTTTGTTGCAAGTGCACCCCTTCTTCTGTATTTTAGTTAAGTTGTGGGCTAAGATCTATTGCATGTGTTAAGTCGATAACTATAGCTGGACAATGTACATCTGTATTTTAATAATACTTGTTCTTTGCTGTTGCCAAAAATCTAATAGTTCCGGCCAGTGATTTTAGGCTTTGGTTGCTCGACCGCTGCTACCAACCTCTGACTAGGAAGCTAAGACTTTTATAAGCTGCTTTCCTGGTGCTTGTCGACCAGGAAAGGGCGCATGCAGAACCATCCTTGGAATTGCTCAGCATCCCTTCCACGAGCTGGTGGCTGTCGTTTTAGCACCTACCACAATAAGAACATCAGTGTGTGTCAAGGTTTAATGCAATCGGATGCTTATTAACTTGTATGAGTAACATTCTTGTAAAGTTATGTCTGTTTAAATTGTTCCATCGCCAATTCCATGTATGACTGACCCCTGATTGAGAGCTGCTTGGAACTGTTTTAGATACAGATCTGTGTACCAGAGGGGTCAGCAGTCATTTAGGTAATGTAACGTCTAGTATTTCCAGTGGTGAGACATCTCTCAAAGGTGTAGAGTAGACACTTATTTGAAGATAGTGTAATATGGTTCCTTTAGGAGACTGAACCATGAGAGGCTGGTGGAACAAAGCAGATTTAGAAAAGCCAAGTCCTTGAAAATGTCATCTAAGAAATGTCAATCTACCTACCCTGCTCACTGCTGGTGGTCTCCTCAAAGCTTCTCTTGACATTCTTAAAAGCATCCTTTCGTAAGGTGCCGAAAGGTCACATGGTGACCAGCATTAGCTCCTTTTCTCTGCTCACTCTCCTTTCCACTTTATACTTTTGCAATTTTAGTCCTATGTCACTCTGTTTATCCCTTTATCGCGCTATTTAGGTATATAATCCAGGCAGAATCTCTAGATAAGCACATCTCTCTAAACAAAAAAAATGCTTTTTTTATAGCTTAACTGAGATTGAACTCTGTATCATCTTACTTGCCTTTGACGCAACTAGTTCTTAGACAAAGATCTCGTAATAGAGGGCTGGATTGTACCTGTTGTTCCTGTTTTTATTCCATGAATGGCCTGTTCATACCTTTTAAACACAGCATGTGATCTTTTATGAAAACATCTATTCTCCGTGTTTACTTAATTGTTGATAGTTGGAAAAGTTTTTCTTGTGAAATGCTCTTGCTTTCTTTAATTGAAAGTTTAAACTGAGTGAAGAGCAGGCTCGACAGCACTGACCTAGGTGACCTTCAAACATCTTCCTACACAAGTCTTCTTTTCTTATTGGTCACACTTGAAATGTAGCATTTGTTTAATATGGGTCCTTTCTTAGCAAGCATGTGTAATGAGTTGTTTTGAAAAGGAGCATTTTTTTTAAATTTCTATACTAGTTTTTTATTTTTTGTTTTATTGAGCATCTTATTTATATTTTAATGATTTTAAATAATTAAACCGTTAACATTTTTACGTGAGTTAGGAGTAGGCAGCAGACTTGAAACCAGTAAATACACGACATAAAAACGGTGACCGTGCTAATGCCGCTATTCAGGGTTGTAAACTTACTGCTAAGCATTTCAGGGTAAATATTAATGCATATGTCTTTTGACATGGAGGAACAAGTCAAATGGAAAATCATGAAGGCCAGTAGTGGGTCTTGCCCCATGGTGCAGGATATTCCTGCTCAATCAAAGCCTACTGACCAAGTGCAGGACCCTTTCTCCGGCTTACTTCAGTGGTGTATTAGTTAGTGGCCCCTGAGGACTCTAGGCTACCAAACTATTTGTTCTTACGGAAACTACTTTTTGGTTCTTAGAGGGGTATTTCTGAGGTTGCGTCATATGGGAAGTGGCATGAACAAAACATAAACAGGACTATAAGGGTCATATTCATTGTCTGCATCTTCTACTTGCTGCCCTCCATTAGTCCCTTAGCAGCAGATAGACCGTAATGGTGTTAAAATGTCAACCCAAGAGGAAGGTTCAAGGGCTTCATGAGGTCACCTCCACTGCCCTTGGTAGTTTGGTGATGTCCATGGTGAACTCCTATGGGAAGAAAAAAAAAGCAAATTCCTCACTCCAACTGTGCAGCCTCTATCAGACACTTTTGAAAATTTCTAAAGAGCTACATACCTCTTATTTTGACTGAACATATTGTTGCAGTGGCCATTTTGCTTTGTATAGGGTCCTCCAGCATACTGGTTTCTGTGAAACATAAGGTGAAATCGGTGTGGCATCAAGTATGTTGGGTGGAGGTAGTTAAATTGGGTAAAGCGGAATTGGGGCTTTGGAGATATCTTTTTGACCTGTTGCAGGGCCTTCACCCATGCTTTGTCTGTCAGTGGTTGTGGGAGGACTGCAGTCCGTTTGGCCCTAACCCCCTCGTGTGGTCCAATCGGAGTAGAGTTAAGAGCGGTTTAAAGCACAGTGATAGCTCTGCGTGCCTCTTTGTGCGTCAAGAGTGTGTGCGTAGGACAGGGGATTGGGACGGTTCGGTCACATCTGGTCTCCACGTGGTATGTATTACGTGTTGTAGTGCGTGATATAGCAGGAATTGTTTTGCTGTTAGCCCATAAGTGTCCATGGTGTCTTGCAAGGGCATAAGGGTACCATCGTCCTAAAAGTCTCCCATGCAGTTTATACCCGCCTTTCTCCAGGGTGCCAGGTCACATTTATGGAGCGCCTGTTGGAATGCTGAGTGCGGCCACACTGGTATCAGTGGAGAGTACGGTGTATGGGGTGCCCTTGTATATACAAACCTCTGCTAACTAAGGTGCACCACCTTCATCTTGAGTGTCTCGGTTCGAGGTGGTTCAGAAGGTCTGAAAGTCAAGTGTATAGCGGGGTGGTCCCCAGTACCTTGTGCACAGTCTTCTTTTCAGGGCAGGCGGTATCACTCGGCCACTGCATCGCCACTGTAGCTGCCCTGCTGCGTAGTATAGTTCATAGTTGGGGGCTCCAAGGCCCCTTTTGGTCAGAGGTCGCTGTAGTGTGGAGAGTGCCAAACTCCGCTTGTGTGGGCCCCATGTAAATTCAGGAAGGAGACCATGCAGTTCCTGGAAAAAGCTCTTGGGTAGGTGTATTGGTAGTGCCTTAAAGAAATGGAGGAGACTGGGCAGCATTAGCATCTTGGCAATTGCTATCCGTCCTATTGGGGACAGCAGTAGGGACCCCCAAAAAGGAGAGGGATTTACAAATCGAGGCGAGTGCTTTGTCTTTATTGCCTTCTGTAAGTTTGATGTAGTTTTGGTAGACCAGTACATCTAAGTACTTAACTGACTCAAAGCATTACTCAAGGTGTGTACTCTGCAAGTCCCCTCTGTCAGCGTCTGGGATCGGGAGAGGAGAAACGGGCATGATTTGGTCCAGTTCACCCGGAGGCCGGATATCAGGGAGGCAGCATAGAGCGAGACAACATGCTGTACACCTTAAGTAAAGATACCCCATTGGTGAGCTCATAATCCCAGGCTGCAAACCAGTGGCTCCATGGCCAAGGCGAAGATCAGAGGTGACAGAGGGTACCCCTTTGTACAGCTAAGCTTTTAGAAATTAATTGTCCTGTTCTGACCAGAGTAGTTGGGTTTTTGTAGAGGGTGCAAATCCACCCAAGGTATCCCGGTCCAAATCCCATTTTGTCATTTGGTTATCAGATATTCCCACCCCAAGGTATTAAAAGCTTTTTCGATATCCAACTATATCACCACCATAGTCTGTGCCCGTGTTGATGGGGTCCCAATGAGGAGCAACAATATATGGATGTTCAAGAAGGTACTACGTCATGGTATAAATCCGGATTTATCATTGTGAACAAGGGTTTTAATCACTGGGAGGAGCCTATCGGCCAGCACTTTTCCTAAAATCTTGTAATATAAGTTGAGGCGCGACAACGGAAGGTGAGCTTGGACATCCAGTGGGTCATGACCTGGTTTGGGAAGGACCATATCAACTCAACTCGGAGTTAGTCCAGGAGTTGGCTAAAAGTACGAGCCTCGTTATACATTTCTAAAAGATGTTGGGCGAGCTGGGCACTAAAGGTGGTGTAGTATTCAGTCAGGAGGACGTTAGTGCCCAGTGTCTTGCTTCACACAATCTGAGCAATGGCTGTTCACATTTCCTCTAATTGAAGGGATACCTCTTGTTTGGCATGTTGCAATGGGTTCAATGTGGGTAGTGGTAAGTTTCAAAAGAGCCGTTCCAGTTGGTCTGGCCTCAGCAGCTGCATATAGTGTTTGGTAATAGAGTTGAAGTCCAACTGGGCATTAACCACCGTGCCATCCTCCAGTTTGATGGCTCCTATTGGTGCCCTCTGTTGGTCCTCTTTCACCAGCCAGGTCAGTAACCTGCCCGACAGATCATTGTCTGCATTTAGATTTGTGACCCGCCTCCTATAGTCATGTCTATTCAGCCTCTTCTCCGCTTCTCTGAGCTTGGATCACAATTATTGAAGCCGCTCGGTATCGGCGGTCCGCCTGGCTGCCTCTGACTCAAGGAGATGTAGGTCACTTTCTGTCAGTAGTTTATTAGTCAGATTCAGGCAGACCCCCCATTTGGTGGCGATACATTGACCACGTATGACCACCTTTGGTCATCCCGCTCCAGGGCCCTAGTGGGGGTAGTGCCCTTATTGCTATCAAAGTAGTAGGTGATAGAAGTAATTATCGTTTCCCGAAAGGGTGGGTCACCTAGAGCTTCCATTTGTAGCTTCCATTTGGGTGTGCCGGGGCGTTGCTTCCCACATAGAAGTGTCAGTTGTAAGGGCCCATGTGTGATAATTTGCCGGCCAAATTCTCGGTTAACAATCTGGGTGTCTTGAGGAGTGCTACAAGGGAAGAGGTCCACGCTAGTGTGTATCCCATGGACCAGGAAATAGTAGGAGAACTGTGTCCTGGAGTGTGACTAAGACACCATGAATCATGTTTACGCATGCATGTTATCTATTCCTGAAAAAGGTGAGATATGCGGGTGCATGGGGCACCAGCGAGAGGTGGAATGGACCAGTCTTGTGTAATGTCTGGAACACAATTGAGGTCGCCTCCCCAAATAATCTGGGCATGTGGGTCTGCAAATAGTGCCATCGTAAGTGTGTCAAAAAAGTCCACTTGGTTGGCGTTGGGTGCATGGACACCCACCAATGTTAACAGGGTCCCGTTTAGGTGGCCCTCCACAATCACATATCGTCCTCCTCCATCTATCCAACTTGTATGCCCACATAGGGAACCCCCTGGCTACCCATATCAGTACTCCCCGAGCATAGGCGAATGCCATGATACCGTATACCTGACCCCTCAATTTAGATAGAAGTTTACGTAGTTCTGTGAGTGTCATATGTGTTTACTGGAGGATTGCAAAGTGGACATTCCGGCACCTGAGATAGGCATACACTCAATACCATTTTGTGGGGGTTGCCATGCCGCATATTGTACAACATATTGTAACTTGGGGTGAAAGCATGTGTTTGTGTAGTCATGGTATCGGACCACAGATCGATATATTCATCTTCCTCCCCCTCCGCAGGCATCGCTTCGACTACCTTCAAGATGTGTCTGAGTGTGTGGTGCCCAAAAAGCACCTATGGTTTGAAGATTAGATGTATGAGACTCTTTAAATCGTACAAAAACTCAACTATGCCTAAAACCAAACATCCAACAAAAGTAAACACAAATATACACCAAAAGATAAAACATATCCTGTTTGGTGTCCCCACTGTGCGTGGTACCACGATGAGCAGGGATTCTTCAGCGAAATGCGGGCCCTCCCACATTGAATGGACAGGCATCCAGTTCCTAAGGGTTGGTGTGCATTGTGCAGGTAAAGCCATCCATCTGCTACTGGTCTGGGCAATGTCTATGTCCTTTATAAATCATCTGCTGATCTCCGAGTCAGTTTCGGGGCCCTGAGCGGGTTACCAGTAGAGGATTACGACAGGCTAGTGTTTGATCCAGCCTCTGAAGTTCGGTCGAGTTGTAGTGCCTCATATGGGTTGTGACTATGATGCAGTGCCTCCGCCACTGCCTGTTCCAGTTCCAGAGCCACTTATTCTCGGTTTGGGCAACCTTCAGTTTTTCTGCATCTCGGGTGGGGATTCAGCCACGTAGTTGTAGCTGTGTTGTCAGTGGGTGCAGAAATTAAGCCCTTGGTGTGTAGCCATTTCCACACATCTTCAGCAAAGGAGAAGCTGGTGGCCACTCCATCTATCACCTTGAGTTTCGCTGACTATAACATTGCATATTTTAGGTTCAGCTCCAGGAGTTGCTGCTTGATCGCTGCGTAGGTACTACAGAGCAGTTGGACTCGATAAAGTCTGGATGCGCTGTAGTAGTATGATTCTCAAAGCACCAAGCTTCCTTTTCTCCTGATCAGCTGTAGTACTAGATCCCTGTTCCTGAAGATAAGAAGCAGGCAATAACAGGTAACGCTCGATCCAGCCCCTGCTGAGGGTCTGTCCCGGGATGCGATGTACACATTTTATCGAGTACAATTTTGGTGTTCTACTATTTAGCACTGTGTCTAACAGCCAGTGCTGAACAAAGAGTTCCATACTCTGCCCTTCACAACGTTCGGGGAAAACCATAAAGCAAATGTTGCGATGAGAGAGGCCTTTCGCATCCTCTGCTCTCCTTTGTAGGGATGCCATTTCATTCTGCATTTTCTCTGGTCTGGAGTTAAAGCGGTGTAGGGCGGACTGAGGTTAGCGAGCATTCCGTTGCCTCCACCTTCTCCACCAGCTTGCAATGGTCAGTCCGAGTGAGCAAAGTCGACTCCAATTGTGTCAGTGGCCCAAGAGAGTTCTCTGAGGGAGCAGTCATTACTGCACCATTGGTTGGGGCAGACGGGAGCCCTGTACAGGGCTTCGGTTTCACCATCCTGAGCTCCAGAGGCGGTGTGTGGTGTAGTAAATATTCCCCCGCCTTATTTGTTGTTCTTCTAGTCCCCTAGGTAAGCGGATTAATTATATATTGCCAGTACAGCCACTCTCAAAGAGCACCTGGTCACAGTGTCATGCAGTCCAAGTAATGCACCTGGGAGTGTGGAATCCATGACTGAAGTATATGTCGAGGCCTGCGCATTCGTATTCCCACTGCCAGCTCCCAACGGACAGCTCAATCAATATGTGGTGATTCAGGTCTCCACAATTCAGAAGAAAACAGGATGTCCTAGTTGCCCCCCTTTGGTTAGGGTGTCTTGGCGGCCTCCTGGTGGTGTATCGTGGTCTCCAATCACAGAGGGATGGTCATCATCAATGGGCAAACATCAGGAACCAAGCAGGTAGATTTGCCAGGGAATTTCCGTGTCTCATAAGAAGGGGATCTTACTGGAGGGCCGCCGCCTCCGATTGCCGGCACACAGTTAGTGGAGCCGTGAGGTCGCCCTTCCACAGGCTTTTCAGCCGCGCACAGTCGCGGCAGTCTGTTGTGTGTAGTCTGCTGGGCGCTCCACCTGCGTTTTGGATGTTGGCCACCCAGGAATCGTGATCAAGGACCATGTTACTGCCTCAGTCCATGCCCAATCCTGGGGCAACTTGTCGTTGATCCCTCGGGGCACCCTAATGTCCTGTGGCAATCAGTCACGGGTTCGGATGCCGCAGTATATTGTAGGATTTTACGGAAGCCCTGACGGAACTCGCTAAAGTGAGTCTAGCCTCATTGTCATCTTGGCCACACCCCCTTTCAAAACATCCTCAATATTTTTGGACATTCTTTTTTTTATTTTATTTGCTATGTGACTTAAATCGTAAACCATCCAACAGACAGAAATTTTTGGGAATTGTTAACTTTGGGTATTCGTTTCTACATGGCAATCCCTGTAGTTTCCCATTTGGGGCTTTCTGATTGTAAACGGTTTCTGTCTTTTCGTCCTTGTTATGCATTAATTGTTAAATGCAGCACATGACAAGGACAGTTTTTGTAATGGTTTGTAAGTGAGACATACAAAAGCCCTTCTTTGAGGGCTAAAGCCAATCTCTACACATCCCTTCATCTGCAATCATATTAAGGGACGTGTTGCCATTCAACTTAAACCATGTGTTTCTTTAAATTGGCTACTAGCATGCTTTTCAGTGTGAGGTTACGCTTAGTACGGAGATTGTGACAGTTAGCATCATTGAATATTAACTAAGCGTAGTGGCTTAGTTGATAGGTAGGGGTGCTTTTGTATCCCGCTGTAAGTGACCGCATTCTTCACAGTGTTCACAGCGCTTGGAATGTGGCTTTATATAGGTGGTTGGACCTGCAGCGTCCTAACAATCTGTATTGCTTGTCACTGTCTTACATCTGTATGGAGGTACATGGAAATATTGCTAGGAATAAGTCTACAAATTAACAAATGGATGGCTTCCAAATTAATTGTATGGTGTCCTCTATCGTAGGTATGGATGTAGAATCAAGAAATATTATCTTGCAGCCTTTGCTGGACCCACGTTTTGGAACAGCCCCTTTTGAATTTACACACCACTATTCCTTGGTGTTTAGAAGTTTTTGTTAGACTACTGATTAGGCATCCATTGTAGGTCCATAAGGACTGTTGCAGCGTGAAGCGTGCATAAAATATTTATTTTGTATACTTACTCTCCTTACTCCTCTAACTATCCTTGACCTGTTACTATTAGACCGTGTGAAGAGTTTCCATTACCATAGAGGCAATGATATTCTGATTAATCTTTCTCCACCGATAGGATGGGTGGAAATTAGTGTGACCAAACCCACGTTGGCCGTGCAATGAGGACCATTAATTGATAGCCAACTTACAAATTTGAAATTGGATTTAGATACACCACGCTCAAGACCAAACTATAGAAATAAAGAATAGCAACTGCAAAACCCAACCTCCTAAAGGAGTTGTCGAGTGAGGGTTATGCAAACCAAAAGCTCTGCAATAGCAGCACAGAATAAAAGAAGTAAAACCTGATGTTCTGATAGAGCTTGTTGATTCTCCCCACAACACATTTAAAACAGAATCACAGTTTAAATGTAAGAACCAACAAGACTCAATATTAGACTCCGACAAATTTAGATTAATTTGGTTATTGTATTAAAGAATCAAAACTCATTAACATAAGTAATTTCTTAAGGAATTTGGTCAAGAATACGACAGCTTACTTTAAAGCACCAAATATTTATGCAAGTCTTTATTGAGTGGTTCTAAAGTTCCATTTGCAGAGTTAGAGTTCTGCTACCATCAAGGCAGAAGGATTGTTTACATATCTAACAGCTCAGGTCTACAGGAAAAAGGGGAAAGGTTTAGACATAGTTTATTAAGGGCCAGTTCCATTAGGTTAAAGTTAAGATATAATGGGGAATTGAAATGGTTCGGCAAAGAAGGTCTTAGGCCATCGGCAACAGTTTATAGCATCGACATACAGTCCAAAGTAAAAGGTCGATTTGCATAGCATCCATATCTCAAGTAGGAAAAATCAGAATGGTGGTTATTGCCAAGAAGCAAAAAAAATCAAGGGTTTCTTCTTTTATAGACTTTTTAGCAATGTCCAGTGGTGTGGTATGACACCACCATTGAAAGATATCACATGTCCATAGTGGCAGAGTGCCACCTAAGGCATTTGTAACATCGAGATGGTTTCCCATGCTAGTCATGAGAAACAAAAATTTTAGAGTCCTCACAGGCCTAACACTAGTAGAAAAGAATTGCAAAGTTGTGACTTATTGCCATAGCTGAAATTCTATTCCCACAGGATATTGCACTCTCAACGTTGAAGAAACATTCAAGAATATCAGGGTGTAGTCATGCACAGGACAAATGAGTAGCATTTCACTTGCATACGACAATCCATTGTATTGAATCGGAGGAAGGTCCGCACTAGAGAAAAAGCATTTTGAAAAGGTCTTTAAGTTAGCATTGCACATTTTTAAGAAGTGAGCTCTGACTTTACCTCAAATATAATGAAATTAAATCAATTCAAATGAGGAATGCATATAGAACTTCCACAAAACAATTTTTACAGGGAAATGACCTACAGAAATACCCTACTACCACAACTTTTTACAATATTTATATAAATGCACGTTTTTCAAATTTCATTTTAGAAGATTTGTTTCTGATATTTCATAAACTATAGAGTCTGTAGTATGTTGCAAAACATTAAGCTTGCACTTCATTGCTACACATTTTTGCACCAACTTTTCTGACTGGTTCAATCTCAGCAAAAAGCATGAAAAGCATTCACATAGCATCATAATTTTCATTAATACGTTAATAAGCAACACATGCATACAAAATTAATTATCGCAACTCGTTTATATGTATTAATGTTTTCTTTTCTTATAAATGTGTTTTTTCTTCATCTCACGTTTTAAAACACGATTTCAGGATGCTTTTACTACACTTGTCTGTTTTATGTCACTGTGTCTAGTGTGTACTTTCAACCTTTCGAGTCTTCTATGAATAAACATCTCGTGTATTATGATTTTTAAAATCTTGCTGGATGAGGACCAGATCCAGGATGGATTTTCAGGACCACCTCTGACAGCGCAAATCAGATTCCTTCACATTTATTGTACGTAGATTTTATCTTATGTGGGTATATTGAATCATACATACACCTCCTAGACCAGTGGTTGAAGAACCCGGTTTATTCAAACGAGCCTTTTTAATGATTTTTCATTCAAATTCATGTGGTGTAGCTTGAAACCATTTCCTCTCTTGGCTCCACTGTTTTTCATGTCTTCAGGTTGTGTAGGTTTGCCAGCTCTGGCAGTTGGTGTGCTGCTGGCCTCTGGGAGACACCGCAGGGATCTGGCTCAATTACCTGTCTCGCCTTCCAGCCCAGTTGTGCTCTGTTTTGATCTCATTATTGGCATTATTTGAGGTAGGCACTGCTCTGAGACAAGATCCTGATTGTGGTATTGGTGAACCCAAGACAAGAGTGACGCCAAAACAGAAACCTTAATAAAAAACAAATCATTCCCTGGGGACATGTAGAAAAAGCTGTCTGGAGGCAGAAAGGGGTTTGTGAAAGAAATTCAGCAGACTGATGTGACATGAATGCCCTGCTGCGCCGAAGATTATGCATGTGCTTTTTAGATTCCAGGACTTTTCTTTACTAAATGTTTCAGGATGAGGTAAAACACCCAAACACAATCCTCAAATTCGATCTCCATGGGGAGCAAAGTTATCTCTGCAAAGGCAGAGCAGGGTAGAAAGTTATGATGATAAAAGGTGTATTCTGTGTTTGTTTCAATGTTTCGGACACTGGCGTAACGAAAGTTGAAGGGGGTCCCCCTCCAAGGTAAATGAAGGAGCCCCCCTCTGCGTATTTAATATGGAGATCTCAGGCCTGAGTACGGAGCTGAGGGGACCCCTGCAGCTCGGCCCCCCGCGCTGCGGGGGCCTGTGTTACGCCCCTGGTTTCGATTTTTATTTTGTCATTTGTATGTAGGTTTAATTCAGTTTAAAACTAGCAGTAAACAAAGATTTTTTTCGTTCACCTTGAATGAAACAAATACATTGCAAAGTGATATTCAGTGTGGGCACACTGGACACTAGACCTTCGCTTTGGCCCCAATCGCAGGCTCTTTATTTATATTTTATTATTCTTTTATTTGATTCCAGAATTAACTATACTTATTCCCTTTTTTGAAAATATGTATTGTTTTTTAAATTGAATCCGGCAGAATTGGTGCACTTCTGCCAGTTAAGCCTTACAGTTAGTTCCAGAGAAAATGGCTTGCAGCGATAATTGTTGGATCCAATTTATTTCTGGCCCATGCAGTCTTTTTTTTGTGCTCCAACAATATACATTCCGTGGAAATGCTGTTAATCTGCAGGGCAGACCTCTGTCTGACCGCACAAGCATTGATAGTATGTTACGATTTCGCCAACCATCATTTTGTTTCTGCGTTTGGATTTTACCAGTGCATTTATTGTAAGTCTATTTCATAAACCTATTATTGGTGTGCCACAAATTCTGTTTTGCTACAACATGAACTTCCGATTATTCCTTTTGTAGACCACTAATGAGGTTTCTACATTTTTGCAGTTCGGTTAGAAAATTCCTAGATGCAAATAGTTTTTTTTGTCATGTAACCGCTATATGGATATGAAGGATACCATGGGTGAGAGGGATGGAGAATGAATACTTCATTTTAGGTTAGATGTTTAAAACTGAGATGACTGCACCAAACGGGTAAAGCGATCACTGCATCACAAATGCAGGAAGGTGCAAGAAAATAATATATTTTTTGTTCGACAGTCTTGAGACCCTGCTGTCCAACCTCTACCAGAAAAGCTTTGAGTAGTAGTATTAAAGTTGAAATGTGTATGTTCTGTTCAGTAGTATCATTAGTGTTCTCAGTGGCAGAAGAACCCTTCCCTAAATTCTGATTCTTAATGGCTAGGAACCTACACAACATAATGGCAATTGAAAGTACATGATGAAGCCCAAGTTGCTCAATTGTATGCTTCTCGGAGAAGGTGCCCTTTCCCTGTCTAACAATGGAAAACGCCATGCCCTGAATTAAACCTCCTTGCCCAGCTGGAAGCGCAACCTCAGCCATCACACAAGCCATGGCAACAATAGCACAAATCAAGCCACCATTGGAAGCCTGGATGCCCAAATAGTGACAGTCTATCTGTTGGAAGAGACTTGACCTGTCCAAATAAATATTGCATCGTATATATATAGGGCTGAGGTAAAAGCCACACTGGCAACACCTTTGGGGTGAAGGACGTGTTTACTCTGCCCAACAGTGCTTCTGGTATAATCACCAAAAATGTATCTTTCCTAATCTGCCTTTTACTGTAATTGTAACTGGAAAAAACACTTTCATGGTTGGGAACCTAAGATCCTTCGAAACAGGAAGTTAAGGGCATGTTGCTGAAGAGCCTTCAACACTAAGAGCAAATCACAAGTGCTGTTTGAGTACTGGCTGGTATAACACGCTTGAGTGTGGCTTGTGCTGTCTGTCTTGTTCTTCTGAAAAATCCTTTTTCGTGGCCCACTAAATACCGAATTGACAATGACCGAGAACCTCATAGAAAACTCAAGATAGGAGAGGTAGGTCTTGTCCTGGACACAAAGATTGAAGGGAATGCCAGTGCTTTATAAATTGTCAGGTCCCTAATCGCTACAGACTCATAAGTTCCACCTCTTGGTCAAATATTTCATTGGGCCAAGGGCATGATTTCACAAAGCATCAGGAAGTAAAGGAGACTTGTGAAAATTTAATGTTCCATATTGGAGTTTGCCATCCTCCAGAAGAGAGAAAGAAACCCTTGCCCAGGCAGAAGTGGACCATTTGAATGACATTTGCCAGCATCTCATTGCTCTCATTCTCAAAACCAGATGAATGAGCATAGATGGAATGCATACATTCAGGTCTTCCGCAATGTTTCTTTTAGGGAATCTACTCCAGGGTCCCCTGGATATCTACTCTCGAAGCAACATACTAAGGGATGACTGTTTTGAGCTGGTGCAAATTGACCTATTCATGGTTGACTGCATCTCAATGTATTTGAAGAATGATTTTGGGCTGGAATGATTGAATCTGGAAGAAGGGGAAGATGCTGATTAAACTTATCAGTCCATACATTGTCCACTTACTTGATATAAGATGTGGATTCCCCGTGAAGGTTTTTTTCAGTAACATGCTTATATTTTTAAAACAGCCAGCCCTTGAATTCTGCTTTCACACCTGCTGATATGTTTGTCAGTCGTCGGTTTTCACCAACCAACTCTTTACACCTCACCCTTGTGTACCATTACTAGAGAATTTCCTGAGCAACTCATTCAAACAGTTTATCCCCATGTATTCTTCCTTGCATTTCCTCCTTTTTTTTTACCTCAGTTCATTGTGATGTTGTCTGTGTCTCGATTGTACAGCAGCACTCCGTTATATACCCAGATTTTCTATCCATAAATATCCATACATTTTTACAGTTTTGTGACTGGACAAGTGGTAGAAACCTCTTGAGGTCCATGAATACTCCTGCCAGTTTGCTCCAGTAGGATGATTTCCCGGTTTCTTCTTGGACAACAGGCCATGAACCTCGAGAAGCTCATGTTTTACCCACCCCTCCCCTCCCCCCCCCTTTCAGATTGAGCCTACCTGACCGCACAGCTATCTGTTTGGAAAAGATCTATTGTTGGTTAATCAAGAACTTACTGGTGCTTAAAGGCCACCTATTGCTTAGTGTAGGTTGTCTTCATTTTTCACTCCCATTTACTTGCTACTTATTCCATGGGTTGCTTTATGTATTTGTAAAGCCCCTCCCATTGTTCCTTTAATTATGTCCTTCCACTGTTAACTTTTAGGTAACAATTTTTTTTCTTGCTTAAGAACTCCACAGTACTGCATGTTTTCCAACTGTATCCCTTATGTGCTTCTGCCCCACCTCTATGCTGCTTTCTCTCACAAAGCAGCTTTTTCTCGCGTATGTGTGCTTCTCTTCCTCCACCCCAGTGTTGCTCTTTTGCCCATATGCTTCTGTGGTTCTCTCCCTCTTGTGCTTCTCCCCTACTTTCCCCTTCCCCTCTGCCTACTCTTCCGTTCCCCTCAACACCAGCATTACTTTTTTTTTCTTTTTTTCCTTCTTAATTTGCACTTTAGTGCTAACAAAATATTATTTTATTCATTAGTCCAAGTGGCTCTCACCATCTTATCTCATTAAATAAAAAATCAAAGCAAATGGCACCCACGTCATTAGCTAGTGCGCACGTGCCTTACAATGCATGCACAAGTCAGTGAAAATATGAACTTCCATGGACCCTTGTTTTTTTGTTTTTCATTTTGGCGATGCTGCATGGTCCCACTACTGTGCAACGCACTGCCAAAAGCAATTTGCATAGCCAGACGCTCCCAACAGCGAAACTCATTGGCTTTTCTATTGCTTGCTTTCACTGCATCCATATTGATGGGCGGTAAAGTCTGTAAATTTGGTGGGGATGTTTCGTAGCTTGAGGAGCTCTTTTTAGATTAATTGCATAGGAAATGAACTAGGCAAGCTCGCTAAAACCCCAGTTCTCTGTAGGGCTCTTCCACGCTGCATGCGCATTACCTCCTTTCCCCAATATTTTAACAATCACATGTCTGCTTACTGCCCAACGCTAAATGGCATTTATTGTGTTGTGTGCAGCCAATTGGGTCACTCGAGTTTAATGAGTGCAGCAGCTGGTACCATTTTACAGCTGAGTGAGAGCTCTATATAGCTATTGCTGGGCAGTGCTTCTCTCCAGTGGAGAGATAAGCAGAAGATTGGGCCCTTTGAAGCTTGACAAGTAAAGAGTGGCCAAGCCCACCCTGAAGGGAAAGATCTGGGAAATACTTATATAGAAGACACCGATTTAAAAAAAAGAAAAAAGAAAAAAAACACCCCTTAAAATTGACTATTATAGTACAGAGGTGGTTGCTTCTTAGAAAACGAGGGGGTCTGACAGCGTTATCATCAAGCAAATGACACAGGATGGGGTGAGACCCCCCTATGAAATTGAGTTTTACTTTATTTTATTGCCGTAAGAGTTGTTAAAAAGTAGGTAAGCAGACATTCTGGGGGAACAGTTTCCCATTTTAATTCCGTGAACAAGAGACCTTGCCATTCCTGAGGAAATGAGCCACCAAAGTAGAATCCTTCACTTCTATTTCCTGAGGAGAGATGCCTATCATAGTTCCCATAGTAATCTGCAAAGCCTTCAGACCGAGCCTCACTGCATGACTTGAACGGAGTAGCATCATCCTGTCCAAGTCTGTTCATTATTGCAGAATTACTACCTTCTTGTTAGGTGGAAAGAGACCTATCTGTGCAGGCATGATGCCTCTGTTCTTGGAAATCACATATTTTCCACAACGCTTGCTGGAGCAGCTGTCAGTACGGATGTAAATATGCAGTTTTTTTTAGATTCCTCTCTAGTTTTCTCCTGCCACTCCCTCTTCATGCTAATAGAAGAGAGACATCAAATTAAGCTTCAGTGGCATATTGTTGGGCCACGAGCAGCCAAAGTTGTTCCAATACCACCTGTATCCACATTTTAAGCGATAATGTCTGTGTTGAGTTAGCTTACTGCCTGATTGTATCATCCTGGCGGCATCTTCTGAGTACCCACGGCAAAATACAAAAGAGACCTTCAAACCATATTGTCATAGGAAATTGTTTTGGTTATGAAACACTCTCTTGCTCAGCAGAGTGGGGTTTAGCAGGATGGTAAGTGGACTCTGCTTTATAGTGCAATGTCACAATTTCTAGTGCCCCGTGATACTGTTTGAAGTTCATCACCTTGTAATGGATTGACCTAGAGAAGAGGGTGCTCTTTTGAAGTATTACATTTTAGACCCTCTGCCTCAATCTGCGTTCATACTCGTATTGTAATTGTGGTAAATAATCCCTATCCTGAAAGTTTTTCTCTTAATTTGGTGTTTATTTTGAGGCTTCATCATTGGCTGTTTCTTCTTGATCTTCTTCTCCATGTGCTATGTCTTTAGGATAACCAGTATTTAGTTTGGGGTTACCATTTGGGAGTTCGCTCTGCTTGGTGCTGGTCTTGAATCCAGTCACCAACATGTTCAACTTGGCGGGGATGGGGCTATGCGTTGAATCATTTGTGCTCTCTTTGGGTTTATTTGTCAGTGTCCCCAGGCTCCCTTGGTACTCTACTGATGTGAAGAGGTCTAGACCTGAGCATGTGGTGCACCCCATGTGGTGCATGCACTATGTCACTGTTAACTGTTAGAATTCCATGTGACCTTTTGTCTCTTTCCTTGCTGCACCACCCTAGATGGCATTGACTAAACTATGAATCTGAACTAGTAACACAGCTGGGTTTGTTATCCAATTCTGAGCTTGATGTCCGTAGGAAATGCAGAGGCCTATAGGGAGTAAACTACACTTGTTCAACTGATAACGAGAAGTTAATTCCCAGGCGGTGATGTTAATATTACTAGAAATGCATGCATTGTTACTGTCCTTTATACTTCCTGGACATCATGTCTGTGTGCTCTGTATGATTTTGTCGTTTGAGTTGATGTAAGATGCTGTGGTAATGGATGGTTGATGAGGTATGATCTGGCAGCAATAGTATATTTAAGGTATGTGCAGTGGAGCTAGTTATGCGATGTATTGGGTGGTGAGTAGTTATGTAGTATTTGGAAATGGTGTAATATGGTGCTGTACATTTGGATGTGCTGTTATATCATTTGGTTTGGATAGTGTGGTTTGTGTTGTCTGGTACAATGATGGATTGTGATGTTTGGGTTGCTGTTGTAAGTGTCTTAGTGTGGAGTGTAGTAGCGTAGAGTGGCATGGAGTAGCGCAGAGTGGTATGCAGTGGCATAGAGTAGTACAGTTGTGGGTGTGAGTGAGTTATACAAGGAGCTAAACTTCAAATCAATGCAAAGATATGAGGCATAAATGGGATGTATGGCTGAAAAGCAACGGAAATTAGGTGTGTGGCAGCAAACATTATGAATGTGTTAAGGTGTTTGTGTGGAATTTATGCAATATAACGACTTAATCCAACCCACTCAAATGTAATTTTATTTGAGCTGTTCAAATAAGTGAAAAGGTACAGGCATAGGTAAAAAATGTCCAGAAATGCGATTTGAAAACCGAATGAATGATGAAAGCCGCACAAGAACTGGAAACAGAGGAGGTGTCCAGAAACGCATACGTGTACTATAAGCAGTATAAAAATATAAAAAAAGAAAAATGTATATAAAAAGTACATCAGTGAAACAAATATTTCCTGAATCACAGTTCGAGCAGTGGGCAGGCTCTAATTGAAATAAATCAATCTTGGTCCATACTCCACACAGAGAAAAGGAAGTGATGCTCGGCGCTTTCTCTCCAATTAGAAGGCATCAAAGAGTGACAGTCATGCCAAATAATAAGCAATGGATCAGCTCCAAGCCCTTTACAGTAACAGAACTCCTCCCAGCAGACCGGCAAGACCTTCAAAAGCTCTTTAAAAGGCTTATATTTGCCGTATTACAAATAAAATCTCAGCTCAAGATCAAATTACAGAAAGAAATTCCCTGATACGGTTTGCAGTTTGTCTGTGTTTGAGGATCATGAAAATGTTTTCACAGTGAAAAGAAAAAATTTGTATGGACAGTAGTAACCTGGAGAACTTTTTCAAACTTCTTGGAAGGGAGCAGATTTGGACTTCACAAAAAGTGCAAGCAAAAGGACAACTTTGCTTAAGCACCGCTGTATTACTTGTTGGATAGTTCTGAGTAGTATTGTGTTTTTGTCTGGGCAGTTGAGATTTGGCCCCAAGGGCTCTATTGTTTCACTTTTTATTCTTTGATAGCATCTATTACCTAACATGTTAGATTAAGGTGTGCATGTTGTCGGTGGTATAGCGGAGTATTGTAAACTGTGATATGGGTTGTTATAATATAGTGACAGTAAGAATATTTCAAAAGTGTTTTGTTGTTTTTGTGGTTATATGATTGTTTTTCATGGGGTCCGAGGTTTGTACATTGTTTTGTGTAGTGCTGCAGGCGAGGATAACAATGCCATCTGTTTACCTCGGATGGTGAAATACGCGGGCGGCGCTTCATGAAGAAACGGCTCCTAAAACTGAATACAGATCGTAACAACAATTCTACTAAACGGGCACATAAGAGCCCACAATACAAAGCTCTTTTAAAAGTTTAAAGATCATTTTTAAAGCGCCGCCATCACCAAAATACGTGTTCCGTAAGACTCCGTTCCGCATTTTGGAAAATGGCAAAATAATGATCTCAAGTTAAAGTGGCACAGACACCGTCGTGCAAGATACCCTTCACAAGCTCTCTTGTGTTCTAGGTCCTGAGGAGAACCCCGCCCAAGGTCTAATAGGGGTTCGAAATGTGTTGACCTGTTTTCCCTGTCCAAACAAGTGAATTAGAAAATTGAATATCAGGCTAAGCTTCTTTTATGTTCCCTTGTGCTAAAAGAGTCTGAATCTGTGTCGATATTATCACCGTGGTTACCTGAATATTACACAGTTTGGCCAGTGCCTTTAATGCGGTTGTGTTTTCTCTAAAAACTCAAAAATTGGTTTCTAAATATTTTTCCAACCCTCTCTTTTGGGTTTCGTTTCTCTCCTATTTTTCACCTTATTTGTGTTGTTTGTTCATGTGTTAAAAGTTTGAAACCTGAGCTTGCTCATGTATTAAGTTTCTTTTCTCCCCTTTTTCCTGTGAAATGTGATGTCTAGTGTTGTATCAGGTATGTGATTCAAGATTAATGTTATATGTGTGTGGAATTTTATGTGGTCTGCAAACAATCGTTTAATTGTTCATTGAATTAGTAATATGAACTGATAAAGTTTTGATGAAATTGAGTACACAAACTTTTTTCCAAATAAAAATGTGTTGTTTCAGTCGGGCAGTAGAACGTCATGAATGAACCCCTAAGGAATAGATGTTCATGCATAATAAATGAGTTCTTGGAGAAATCAATATCCAAGCAAGGGGAAGTCCTAAAGGCTTAAGAGTCTGGTTTTTCAAGAACTCGTGATGTAGATGAACGGATGTAGGTGGCCTTGCCTGTATTTGGTTAGCATGGATAATGCCTATATAAGGGTAGGATTTCTATGCCTAAATATGGGCAATGCGAATTGTGCCTATATAAGGGCATAAATCGGGAAACCTATATACGGTATCTTATTCAACACCCAACAACTGTATAAAGAAAACTAATGAGGCTTGGAAGACCTTACCTGGGTCACCAGATTAAAAGGGAGCTTTTGTAATGCCCCCTTGGGAAGTACTTGACTTTCCGTTCCCGCTGTAGACCAAAGAAAACCCGACGTCCTGCACTTCGATCTATGCACGTGGAGTAACACATTCACCAACCTCTCCTGGTTTCATAGATAGCATATATGCAAATGTGCGCAGTATCATTTCTATTTATACCCTTCTTTAGTGTGGGGAGGAGCTATAACTCACAAGAGGCACGATGCCCTCGTTCTCTCAACAACTGTAATAAATAGTTTATTGCACATCGGATATATGCAATGTTGGATTTTTAATGTATATTTGCTTTAAAACAATGGAATTAACCAAAACTAGGATGCAAAGGAGGTCGCATTTGTACAATAAGGTAAAATCACATCGAAGAAACCTTGTAAATATTGGGCGAGTTGTTTTGCTTTGTAAAGGCATTGTAAGGCCCAACAGTGTTTTCCCATGTCAGTTTCACTTTACTGTGCTAATTATATGAAATGTGACCTTTTCACTGTAGTAATAAACGTGCTCAACATTATTGAGCTACGTTTTTGCCATGGCGTCAGCATGTTTATGTGCATATATATGTGAGGGAAGGGTCGTGATTTACAAGTAGAGAAGCCTCGAGTGGGGGCATGCTGCCCCTCCTCTCTGAGTGGTGATAAAGCATATTACTCTCAGCTCATCTGCATGTGTGGTGTATGCCATGCTGTTCCTTCGTGGGCTAATTACCTTCGCAGCAGAGCCAAAGCGCAATCTCATTGCATTGGCATTCAGGGTTGAGCAGTGATCATCAGCAAATAATCCCGGTCGGGTCGTTGCACCACTGCTACAGTAATTACGGGATTTGATAGTATTTATTACTGCACTTACTCCAGATGACTTGTTATTGGGTCACATGTATTTTCGCAGACGTGGCATATTTATACACACATATTTTCTGTACCATTTACTAAAATAAGATGTTAAGGGCAGAAGAAAGCAAAGCATTTGTTCTAGGTTGGCTTGAGTCAAGGGTGCACACCCATGTTTTTTAATGGGGATGCTATATTCCCTATGGAGAGAAGCGTCTCAAAAAAGTACAGAATAGACTGTAATCAAAAACCTTAACTGACAAATAATTCGTCTATTGATTTAATTTTCTGTTTAATATTTCGGGGACTTCCTGGAAGTATACTGAAGTCCAAGTTTATCTTTGAGCTTTTGTGAATAATAACATCGCTTTACAGCTTTGACTACCCCACTATCACTCTTTCAAAGTGATGTAAATGTCAGATACAACCCGATTCATCTTTTTCAGCAGTCCGTATTTCCACTAGGGTTGTGTTTTTGTGAGAAGTTAATTTTCGTAATTACACTTACCTGTTTTGAGTTTGACAAAACATTTATATACATGAAATGTGTCAAGATGAAGCAAGTACGATCTTCCCATTTCAAAAGTACAAGGTCGCTAGGGTGCTTCCTGAATGATACGAACCATCATCAGATTGTAAACCTTGTTTTTTCCCTTATAAAATCTCGCGACTCCGTCTCCAATCGATTGTATTACAATTGTAATTGCATTTATATAGCGCTTACTACCCCTGACGAGGCATCAAAGCGCTTTTTCAGCGAGTAGCACGCTACTCCGGAACCCATTAAAGATGTGTTGAATTAGTATAATGAAATATGAAAGTAATTTGAGTGGTGGATATGCAAGTCAGTTATTTGGATTGAGAAGAGTAGCAGAGGGATAGAAGAGGGACAAATGTTTGCATATATATATATAGCGCTTGGTACCTCTGATGGGGCGTTGAAGCGCTTTTCCGGCGAGTAGCACGCTGCTCCGGAACTTTAGTATAGTGAAATATGAAAGTAATTTGAATGGTGGATGTTAGTTATTTTGATTGATAAGGATAGTGGAGGGATAGAAGAGGGAACAAAGGTTTGTATTTTATGTAGTGCTTGCTACCCCTAATAGGATTGTCTTTTCAGAATTTTAAAAAGTAAATTTTTTTGGCATGTGGAAGCTTTCGCACAAACACCACTTAAGCAAAATTTAAATTCCGCTGCTGTAATTCGCATCATTTTGGAAAATATTGCGACATGCTTGTTATACAAACTTACTGAATTTGCACCGTTTCGCCATCTCATCTAATTTATATTAGGCCTGGGCCAAAATTCCGTTCCGTTCGCGAAAATTGCGATAATTTGGCATTTTCGCGTTCTGCGGAAAGCGCGAAAATGTCAATTTCTGCATTCCGCAGCTTAGCGATAATTTGTTTCTTGCTCGCGCTGTAAAATAATACATTCTCGCGTGCGCGCGATCGCCTTACCTGAATCCCCGCATTCGCCGACAAGTTTTCCCGATCTGGTCGCGTTCTCCACGAGATGTTGGATTGTTGGTAGCCATTTGCGCTGTCTCGCGACAGTTCGCGCCCGAAGTAACGTCATGCGTCGCGCGATCACGTCTTTCTTCTCGCGATCATGCACCGCGAGACAAGTGAAAACAAGATGGCCACGCCCGCGAGCAACCGCTTGGATAAGTTGGCGAGCCGCGACCAAGCAGAAAATACCGCGAACGGGCGGGAAAAAAACTTCCGCATCTTCGCGATATTTCCGCGTGTTTGCGGAGATTTTTAACATTTTCGCGATAATTTGCGAAAGTGAACTTCGCAAATTCCGCCCACCCCTAATTTATATGCCATTTGCGGTAAAAATTTGACCGTGGCCATGCCATTCACAGTAAAAAAATAAAAAAAATAAAAATACCACAAATGTACAGGAACAACCGACTGTGAGCGGGTATTGTTGACTTTGCGTTTTTTTTTCTTTCTAGTATTTTAATGCAAAATAGGTTGGATGCATTTCACACTAAAATATTTCACGGAATTGGGGGGGGGGGGGGGGGGGATTACGCGTAATTTCCCCATAATTGCCAGGAGGCAAACTATTCGAATTTTGCATGTAGCACATGGGGCTGGGTAAATCTCAGATCACTGCAATATTATAAAGGAAACCCTTAGATTTCTCCTTGAAGAAAGCGGGAAGAAAATTAAACGCTGCGTGCAGAATCGAAGTTGCGTCTGAACTAGAAAATGGAATGTCCTTAGGGGGAACAGGCTTGCTGCGGCTTCTCCTGACCAGGCCTTCCTGCAATCTGATCGTTGTGTTCTTATAAAATATTTGAGTGGAGCAATGAATGTCACCACCTTTGTTTTGGAGTCGGGCTGCTGAACCCACAAGAAAGCCTGTTCTGGGAGATTACAGTCTTCATTATACTCGGCAGTGGTGTCGGTCTGTCACCCGAGATACAGGGATCTTTGCTGAAGAATAACAGTGCCTTCGCATGAGTAGAAACAAGCATTTGCAATGCAATAGGTCTCACATTTATGCAAGTTTGAGCTATCGGCATTGTAAATGGCAATGCCTTTTATTTATGTTTTGGTTTTTAAAACATAACTAAAAGGCATTGTCATTTACAATGCTAATAGCTTAAACTCTCGCAAATGTGAGACCTATTGCAATGCTTGTCTAAAGGACGACCCAGACACCAACCTATCAGCCTTCAGCGGTAAGACAACTGCAAACTCATCTCAAAAAGACATCTTGCACCTGGTCCTACAATCTTACCTCCGGAGATCTAAAACCCAAAGCTCTACCCCAACACTACCAGCCTGTGAACATATAGAAGTATGAACCCACCGGGTCAGGCATTGTCTCTTCTCTTGCAGAACTATTTCATAGACTCTCCTGTTAACTTATTCCCTCTCCTGCCACCTGCATTAGCTATCCAATCACACACATGATGCTAATGCGCTGTTCAGCAATAGCAAATAGGGAGCTGTTACCTACTCGTTATGACGGCCCGACTTTTCTGTCTCCTCATCCGCACTTTGAGGCGAATACAACAAACAGTTTAAGGAATAAACGTAACTTTCTCCGTCCAACTATTGATCTTCTGAAAAACACTCAAGTCATATTAGTAAACTCACCACATGCCACGTTTTTCTTGGGAAGAACCTAGAGAAAAATCATTAATACAAAATGTATTTTATAGCGAGGATTCGCACCGTCACACTTCGCCTTATATTTGGATGCTAAACAAAGGTTGGATCACTCGCACGCATAATACAACGGCGAACTTTAACCTTTTATTAGAGAATGCTGCTTGTAGGTGCAAAAAATAGAGGCTTCTTAGAAACACGACTCAATACCCATGAACTACAGTAGGGTTTGCCACTCCCTGGTTCCCTCCAATAGAGATGGAAAGGGGAAGCATGCCAAGACTCTTTTCAAAAGAGGGCAGGCAAGTCGGAATGCTGGCTGTTATGCCATGCCCCGACCCACAGAATCTATGGGAACCCAACAATGCGATTCTATACATGAGTCGGGGTTTGAGTTAGACGGGGAGACAAGGCCAGGGTAAAACCTTCATCATACACCCTGTATCAGAAAGATACAGGATCAGGGGAACCACTAAAATTGGTCTTTGAACAGAGGAGGCGTAAAGCCAGCAGGATGGACATGGATTGACTATCGGGACGACTCCTCCGTCCCACAGCACCATGTACTCACCGCTATGATGGGAGACTAGAAGAGATGGCAAGATTTCCGGCTAAGCCTTTCATATGGCAAGAGACCTCAGCTTCCAATAATGTACATCACGTTGAACTGCGGAGATGAGAGGCGTAGAGACATAAATGAAGCCATACAACTTCTACTTCTAACAGGATGCTCATGAAAAACAGAGAGCGGACAAAAGAAACAGTTTAAAAGATATTAATACCAGACATTTAAACCTCCTTGGCAAAAGGTAATATTACGAACAAAGGATTGCTCCCTGAAAAGAGTGAGCACCGAGAATGCTGTACTGTAAAAAGCCTGTGCAAGGCTCACGAAATCTCCAGTCCGGGTGGGCGGGGCCTAATGCTGACAGGGCGGACACCAACCCTGCTTCCACAGAAGCCGGACACAAAAGCAACGACAATAGATCTCGCCAAGGCGAAGCAGCGCATGCACTGCTTCGCAGGCGAGACCTAAAAAGGCGCGAGGGTGTTTGGAGACCTGTATTTTCAGAAGGCATGCACTGCACAGTGCCACCAGAGCTGTCACAAAGGAGAAGCAGCTGGAGCTTTCTGCCCCAGGCTCCTCTTTTTGCAGGCCCCTGTCGTTCTCTGCTAAATTTATTGGCATATCCCAAAATCTTACTGAGACTGCATTTGTGATATGACTTTGCATGACACGTAACACCAGCCACCACTAGATGAAACCATATACCAACACAGCCTCTAAATAAGTTCAAGAACTTGGTCTCCTTTTGACTGCAGATCTCATGTGCCAATGGGACCCCGCAGAACATTAGGGACCAGAGCCTTACAAAAGTTTCTGACAGTCTGATTGCCCCTTGACAACTTTTCAGTGCGTCTGGTATGATTGTGTTAATATGTACATTTCCAAAATGAACCCTCCACTATTAGCTGCTCAAGTAGTAGATAAATATTTGCAACTCTGTCCAAATCCTCGGTTATTTGTGTGTGCCACATAGGTTTAATTGTCATGATAGTGAGCAAATAGGATAAGGAACAGTGCAAACGTTAGTGTTGCCGTGCCCTACCATCCATTTTGGCTCTATTAATAGTCAATAGCCCATCAAGCCATGTTCACTTCTTCATTCCTGGTAGTTATGGATAATTTTGTCCCGCCACAGTTGAATCGAAGTAACAGGCCTTTCTGTAAACCAGCATAAAGCTACAATGTACTTCCACAGCCATACTCATTGGATCTCCAGCAGAGATCTGAGGGCGCTGGCTGAACCAGTCTATGCCTTGGGCCTTGCACTCGAAGCATCAGCAACCTAGAGCTACCCTTATCTACATGTGCTCATAGTCCTATCCACTTCCTCTCTGCAGACCTGGGGCCGTATTACACAAAGTGCCCCGAGTGTGCAACGGGCGTTTGCGCCCGCTTTGGGTCTCCCCGGAGCACTTTGGTATTACAGAAGGGACCTCAGACGCTTGTGCGGCCCCTTCTGTAATACCAATGGCGCTGGTGCAGATAAAGCGCTAGCGCGATCTTCAGAGGGTGTTCCCTCATCTGCATTGGGGACGTGCCCCATGCAAATGAGGGGATCCCTTTGCCTCTGCGCCTTTGCCATATTCAGACGTGGGCGCAGAGGCAAAGAAGCTTTCAGGAGGCGCACTCACAGTGCACCACCTAAAAGGTGGCACACTGTCCGTATGCTCCCCGAGTTGAAATCAGCCCTCTTGAGGGTGTGAAGGGGTCCCATGGACCCCACCAAACATCCCCTTGCAAGCAGGTGCAGTCACTGATTGCACCCGCCTGCAAGGGGATCTCTAATCCCCCTTCAGAGTGCAGGCATGTTGCTGCCTGAACTGTGAAAACATGGAGCGGCTTCAAAGCAACTGCTCCGTATTTCACTTAAATGCGCTGCCACCAGAGCAGCTCATTCTAAGTTATAGGGTGCACTTTCCCTGTTTGCGCCCAGGGCACCTGTTTTAAGGTGTGCCAGGGTGCAAACAGGGAAAGTGTGCCCTATATATAATGGGGCTTCCGGTGTTTAATGCGCATTAGTGGGCAGAATGGGGCTAGGGAATTAATAGGGGCCGTTTGGCAATATCCAAGAATACTGCAGCCATGAAGACCAAACTATGCAACAGAGTTGACTATATTATGCGGAAAGAAAAAACAATGACATACAGCTCCGTCTGTAGCTGTCATTTCACTATTTTGACACTAGCCCATCCTAATTATTAGTTTAACAACTGAATAAACCAATCAGCAACTGAAAAGTGACTGTTTCAAAAGTGTATGTCACTTCTGGTACCATAAGTCACGCTGTCATAAGCAACTTTTGACCTGCTTGAGGTAGAAATAAGACTTTTGGGGGGTAAAAAGATATAAATTATGAAGCAGATGGTATATTATGTGGTGAATATGGTGAATCAACAATTCGAAATAGAGTAATTGCAGAATCGCATAATTCCATTGACCCTTATGGTTGCAGCCAAATCCTCAACCAGCTTTTTTCTCACTTAACAGACCAGGCATGAGGCCTATAGGAAGGCTGGTTGCAAAGGTACCCTGCTTGGGCTGTATGCCTGACTTGAACATTTCAGAGAACTTAGATCACAGGTGATTAAATGCTCCCTGCTGACGTTTTCTGTTTTGTGCAGGACACAAATTCCTAGCAAGGTCAGCGTAAACTTCGTTCTTCTAAAGTCAGTAAATTGAGTACCATTGAATTGGATTAGAATACCTGTTGTATTCACTGAGTAGAGGTGGCTAAATTGAGGTGTGAATCACTATAAAAAATAAGTACAGGTTATTTATGATTAATGGAGCAGAACTCAAATGGGTTAGGTTTCACATTGTTTAATTTATGTATGAAGTAAGTGGCTCGTTTTTCTCTGTAGAACTTTGTGCTAGTTGGTAAGCCTTCTTCTTTACACTCCTACCTTATGCAGACAGTGGAACCAAGAGGCAGTCTTCACCGCAAAGTTCATCAGACCAAATCCCATCTTTTGCACGACTTGCCCCAACTGATAAAAAAAAAAAACTTTCCATCTCACGAGCCGAAATCCAGTTTGCTCATCGGATGCTAGGCTGGCTTGCGATCTGTAGTGTCCATAAGATTACATACTGCCACTACACAAAGCATCCGAATAGCCGAGTAGATAGTGGATCAATGCAGACACACGTTACGGTCATGGTGATGTTGCGTATTGACAAACTGTTTAGTGTTCACAGGCGGCAGTACACAAACTCTTTTGTTCACTATTATCGACCATTGTAAAGATATGGACTCCTACTGAAAAATAAATGGATGGTTGTGGCTGGGGCTTGGTGATTTTGAATGGGTAATGCTCAGTTTCCCCGATGAACATTGAAAATATTTGCACCTTCGCCAAAGTGGTTCAGCGAAGCAGAAGCTAATCTCTGTTTTGAACAAATAATTAACATTTGACATTATTATGAAGGTTTGTTGCCTGTGACGCTGTTCGTCACTCGTGATACCTTTGTTGCGCTCGGCTAATATTTACTGATTCGTAGGGGCCGCCTCCAGGGTGTTGTGAGCTATAGTCTGAGTGGTAAAGAGGAGTGTGTGTGTTGTCACTGGTTTGTTGTACTGCTGCTTAATCTGTGTTTTAGTAGGACTGCATGATTGATTGTATAATGTAGGTCTGTAGAATGCCGTCATATCCTACCTCCTCCACAGACATTGGCTGGGAAGGGAATGTGAGACAGGCTCGTTGCTCTTTGTAACTGGCTCTAGCACTAACTGAGTAGTTTCATTGTTGGCTAGTTTCCATGCAGCTTTTCGTTTGTTATAATGTGGCTAGATGTGTGGAGCACACATGGTGCTGGTCGGATGGCCCTGCGTTGTTCCAGTTGTATCTATAGTCTGTGGTTCACTGGAACCCTGCACAAGAAGATTTCTCCCTTTAGAATCTTTAAGTTGTACAAGAACCGCTTGCAATTTCTGACTGAAGCTACACTTTAATTATGGATCATAATATTGTTTTTTTTGTGTTCTCTTCTAGTTTGATGTTACTTTTAAACTTGTGCTATTAAAATGGCCTGAACCAGGGCAGTTCATAAGTGACTGTTTAGTGGGCGATGCAGCAAGTCTTTGCGCCCTCAAATCTTGCCCGATTAAACTGTTGGCGAACTTACTTTACTGAGAGCTTCACGCTGTGTGCAACACCTGGTGCTTCGTTTTAAAGTGATCACTAACTTGTACTTGACGGTCAAGAAATTAAAAGAAAGGTCTTCCAGTTTTACTGGGAAGTGTTGGAAGGGTGTGGAATAGAAGATCAAGATCTGCACACATGGTGGTTCTGTCCCAAGCTGTGCCATTTTCGGAAGAAGTTCTGAGACATATCAGAAGAAAGTTTGGGTCCTCAAGACGCCCCTGTCTCTGTTCTTAAAGGCTTAAGATGTACCCTAGAAAATGTGTCCATATATGGTTGAATTATCGTGATCCATCGCCTTATGGCAGTCAAAAGAAAAATGAATTTCTGCTGGAAGAGAGTGTATCCGCCATCAGTCAAGTCATACTTTCAACCTAGTTGGAACATTTTGTTTTCTTAAATATTCCTGATTTTTATCAACAATGAGGTTGCGGTGTTTGGAAAGACTTTCCTCACACTTCTGAACTGTCTTCAGAGACGCGTACCAGAGTTGTGATACGTGAGGCATTGATGCTCTATTGGGATGAGTAAGACATTTGATTAGGGGTTCACCTGGCCTGGGCAAAAGGAGGTATAGATCCAGTGGCACTGGCCCTTTCCATGTCTCAGAGGCTCTACACTTGTCTGGATATGTTCTTTTTGTTTGGGGAAGCACATTAGAGGGGGATTTGATTTGTGATTACGTAAAAGCATCTGGTTTTGCTCTCGGTTAGGCAAAACTTCATTTCTTGAATGTTTTAAAAAAATCACTTTTACTAAAGGTTTATTTGCTTTTTATGTTTGATAATCTTACCTTAAAAATATAAATGCTAATCTGGTCTAAGTGATTTGACTCCAAAAACTCGTCACGCTGACTATTTTCTCTGGAAGAATAGTGAGTGTCTGGCCTTCTCATTTTCTAGATAGTTTTCATAAAATCGAATACATTGATCAAACATGCCAAAAACACTTCTCTTTTTATACCTCTCTAAAACTTTTGATTACATGTTTTTCCCCAAACCTGTTCATGTTCAGCCGTGGGTAATCTGCAGAGGCTGCTTTGTGCCAAAGTCAGATAGGACGGTTTTAGTCTGTTGTGCCAAGATCTTCCCTGCGAGATTCATTCTAATTAAACTTTCATCTTCTTTGCCCATTATGATTACTCTTCATCGTCACTGAAGGTCCCAATCGATTAGTGGCTGCCTTGTTTTATTAACGTTTTTTACAGGGCTTAAATTCAGATCGTTTTTAACCTGATTCATAAAGGTTTGTACAATAACGCAATCCTCCATTATCTCACCAAAGGCTCGCCCTCTTCTAACTCGCACAGGTCTCCAGTTCTCACATCACCAACAGTGAAAAACAATTTGTTTAAATCCAGAGACTGAAAGGTTCAAGATTTCTTATTTGAAGGAGATGGTCCTAATCATCTTCACAATAACGATCTATTGATCACACCAGTTCCTGCATGTGGCCTTCTTTCTGCTTGTGCACCTACTAATATAAACTTGTTTGGATGTGTTTTAACTATACAACTTTTATGAAACCTTACGATCCCATGTCCTTTGAAGCCTTTAGAACATCTTTGTTTTGGTGCCTTGTATTGTGCAGAATAAAATAAGGAGTTCCAATTTGCATAAAAGTGTTAAGTAAACCTCTTTAGATGTGGCTCCTGCAGTGGTGCAACCTTGAGCTTCCTTTCTAAGGATCACTTTGCTGATTGGGTGGTCCCTTCCCCATTATTCGTTTTTAGGTCTGGATTGACCTTTTGAGCTGTCTGCATGACCCATTGTTACCAATTTTTAATAGATGTAAAGAGTGGGCTTTTTCTCCTTTAACTGAATTACTGGCTGCTTAGTATATCATCACGCCTCCTAGGGTGCACTTGCATTGCAATGCATGAGGGATTATTTTACATCTCAGAAGTATACTGAATCATCTACCACTGCATTCTTTACTTAATAGAAACCTTAATTGCAGAAAATGTTTGTGTAAACTGCAGCTGGCTTATTAACTGTTTAGTCAGGACTTGAAAGTTTCCTTTGGGCAATCCATGCTGGTTAAAAGATATTGCCGACTTAACGCATTAAAACAATGTTGCTGTCTGATTTGGAGGATTCCACACTGTGCAGTTAAGATGCAACAGAACACACCTGTGATCTGACGGAACAAATTGTTAGCTCTCCAGAACTATAGAGAGGGTGGGTAAAAATGAGGATGTTTGATATGTACTTAATGCCGTTTTTAAACCATCTGCTATGTATAAAATGTGTGAAATTCAATAAAACTATTAGAAACTAAAAACACCAGTATATAGCTCATTACCCTTTCACCTTCCTTGTCTTCAGAAAGTGGAGAGTTACAGGTTTAATACGGAAAAGGCAGAGAAATAAGTTTATTTCAGTTAGGGTACTTAGCTGCGTTTTTATGAAGTATGGCGATTGCCTCATACATTAAGGATCTGTCTTATGTCCAAGCCTGATTGCCCTCTCTGAAACTGATAAAGGCAGGCTTTGTAAAAGGCAATCTTAGGACAATGGCAGAAGCAAGTATTGCTGGGAAACCAATAAACTATGTGAGCGGGTGGTAAAATTCTTAAGCATACTGAAGGAGCTGCTTAAAATAGGAGCTCGGGAAGTTTGTGGCTGGTCAGTCTGCTGCCCGGATGCCAAGGCTCCTTTAAGGGTGTGTTTGCACGGAAGAGGGATAGTCCTGATTGACTTGTTATTATTTTTAACCGGAACGGGTAGAAATGTTTCTAATTCTTTTTCTCATTGTGTTTTGTATTTTTTGACGGTTCTTAAGGGCTTCAAGAACTTTTACAATAAAGGTTACTTACAGTGAGGGCTGTGTTAAGTAATTGTATATTCTGTGCAGTAAAGAATACATGTAAACAATTGGGATACATCTAGGGTTTTCCAATAGTCAAACCTAAGGGAAATTAGACGAATAAGGGGCTAGATGTGTGTTTTGGGTATTTATGAAGCTCAAACTTTGCCAAAAAGGCAGCAGAATGCTGTTCAATGTCAAAGGTAAGCATACACTAGAGTGGTCAGAGGGGTAGCTAGTTATTGGATTGTTACTATGTGGTGAGCAACAATAGGTACTACTTACTGCAGTGTTTTTAACTTGGATAGCCTGTTTTGGTGAAGATCATGTAACATCGTCAAGAGGTGAAGCTTTGATTGGGATTTGGGCCTTCCCACAATACACAACTTGGCCTCAGCCTAGAAACAAGACAATGCGTGCAATATTCTTGTTTATACTCCCTTTCTACAAAGCTACACAAGTTTGGTTTTCTGTTTCAGAACCATTCAGTATCTGGGCAGAGGAAAGGGGTTTGTTGGGGCCTCCATGATTTCTGCAGGAGGCGTCAAGTGGCTGACTAAACCACTGATGGCCTAGTGTGCCCTGCCAGCATGACACTTTACATTTTGGAGTGGGCAGATGCGGTATTTACTGTTTCAGGCCCAATGCTACACGCTGTGAGAAATCATGCCTGCCTCTCTTTACCAAGGTTCTCTGGGGAAGTAATGGTAGCGGTCGTGTCTCGACCAGGTGAAGTATGTTTTTTTTGTTATGTTTTTTATAAAGCGCGTACATGACCATCTGGGTATCAGCGCTGCACATAGAGAGATCGGAAGAGGGTTACATTACAGACAGAATCCAAGTAATTTAAGATATGCTGTATATACATAGGTTTCCAGAGTAAGGTTCTTAACTATTGTGTACAATAAGTAATGGGGAGAATGATAGTTCCTAGCGAGTTATTGTGTATAAAGATCGAAGAGTAAAACAATTGTATAAAATAAGAATCGGGTGAATGTCCTTTTCAGAGTAGTTCCCTTAAGCCACATGTTTTTTCTAGAAGTATAGCTGTAACTACCTTCTTGAGCAGTCTGAATTGGGTAATTCTCGTTGAGGATGGACAGGAGTGCCATACTTTAGGAGCATATTAGGTGAAAGTGCTGCATGGAGTTTTCCTTTTTTGAATCTGGCTGGTTCGAGTATGAGGGATTTAGCACTTCCATATTCTCTTCCCCATCCTGAAAGCTTGATTCTGTTCCCCAAGTATTTTGGACCAGAATTGTGTAGAGCTTTGGGTTTTAAGCATGCAGTTTTCAGTTTAATGCTAGCTTCGACTGGGAGTCAGTTGTCGGCTCCGAGTGATGAGGAAATGCAATCATAAGGACGTGTGCCGGTTAACAGTCTTGCTGCTGCATTTATTGTCACATTTATTGGTCAAAGCTGGCTTTCAGTAGACCTACGAGTGTAGCATTCCCATAGTCTAGTGTAGAGAGCACTAGAGACTAAAACGCAATTTGTATGCCCTCAAGCAGTATGGAGGGTTTAAGTTTTCTTAGAATGTGAAGATGTAGTTTGGCACTCCTGGATGCAGCATGTATGTGGGCGTACATGTTTCGCTTTGAATCTAGTGTGATGCCTAGTGATTTTACAGATTCATTAATGGTTGGGGTGCAATTTAGCAAGTTATGGTTCCTCAGGATGTTGTCTAGTCTCTTGGTAGCCTCTCGAGAGGATAGTTTGATATATAGTTGAGTATCATCTGCATACATGTGGTACGATAGTTTGGATTGTATCAGGATTTCAGTGAGTGGTTCCATGTGAAGATTGAAGAGCATTTGTGAGATTATAGATCCTTGTGGAACACCCCTGTCAATGTCTGTTACATCAGATAGGGTGTTGTTTATTTTGACTCTTTGTTGTCTGTTCTGATAGGAGGTGAACCAGTGAAGGACAGCTCCGATGGGCCCATTCTGATTTCAAGATTTTCTCTGAGACAATTGTGACTGACCGTGTTGAACGCCGAAAATAAATCTAGAAGGATTTATTCTAGTCTAGTGAAGTCTGTATGTCATCTGGAATGTTCATCATGGTGACCTCAGTGTTGTGCCCCAGTCTAAACCCAGATTGGTGATGATCTAATGGGTCCAAATTCTTGATTGTGGGCTCTTTTTTCTTTCAATTTCGCCAGGAGAGACAGACTAGATACCGGTCAGAAGTTGTTAGTCTTTCCAATTGGAGCCCTTTTTAATACATTTTTTTAGTAGGCGGGGATACTTGGCCCATCTTCAGGTAATCTGGGAGGGATTCTTGTTAGAGAAATGCATTCACAATGTTGGTCCATAAGGGAGTAACAGATTGCTTGATCACTTTCAGTAGGTGTGAGGGAATGGGATCTTCAAAATGTGTGGTCCACGAGTCCATGAGTGGCTCCTCCTATCCAGGAGCTTTATAATAAATAGTTCAGAGATATGTCGGTGACGATGCCGAGCTCTGTACTCTCCGGCCTTTAGAGACTTCACAAACATGAACTCTTTATTATAAAGCTCCTGGATAGGAGGAGCCACTCATGGACTCGTGTGGTTTTATATATAATTGAGACAACGAACTGTTTGCTTCTTTACTTTGAGATGATCCATTATGTGCTTGCTTCCGCGTTGATGCTTAGGGCGGGTTGGAATGATACATTTTATGCTATAATCCACATATTGAGTCCGAAGCCAGATATTTCAGAGCCCTGACGAAGTTACCTCTGGCAATCGGGAACGAAACACGTTGGCTGTGTGCCAGTTTTTATGATTAATTGAATAAAAGAAGCAACTTTGGATAAAACTTGGCCTGATTGATTGACTTCAATTTGCGTGCACCTTCCTCATTTCTGAACAATTTGTCAATTTCTGCATCATTGGACGACAGATGCTGGAAGCGATTGCACCACCTCCAAATAGACTGAATATATGGGTTTGATGTGCTTAACCTTGGTCTGCCGTTTTCTCTTCTGTTGTTAATTGGTCAGTATATATGTTGTGTATTGTGAGAGTCGGGTTGGGGATTCTCTAGGTTGGGTACTTGCTAAGCTGGGAATAGAGTTGCTTATGGTTGCGATTTTATCTTTAAAGAAAGTTGGTTGTACCTCCATAAGTCAACTGGATACACCCTTTGGACTGCCTTGGTGTCTACCCTGGCATGGGCTCTGACATAGAAAGATGCATGGACACTAGGTGTATTGTAGGGTGGGGGGTATAACTTTACCTGCCCTGATGGGACCCCCTTTGCACTCTCCCAGCATACTACAATAGGCTGCTTTTACTCGAGCACCATTGTATAGTGTCTGAGGTTAAACTCTGCTTTTTTTTGTTTGTTTTTTGTTTACGTACTGTCATACTAGCCTCCTTGTGTGAAAACGTGATTCAATTCCTCATAAGGGATAATAAGCAGTATATAAATGCAATTTCAATAAAACAGTTTAACGTGGTAATGTTCCTCTGCCTATTAAAGGAAATTAAGTTCCTTGAAAGTATTTCATTTACTGTGTTTTTGTTAAAAATTGCCTCCAAACGTCTGGTCAGACTCTCGTTCCAATATTCACATTGACAGACCAATTTGTAGTTTAGCCTGTGAAAAACACGAGTACCCTTGAGGGTGGAGCCTTTTTGTTCCTTGAAGGATGCTTCGTCACATTGAAGTACCTCCACCAATGCATTGCATGGAGCTGCCCTTGCTTACAGACTTTGTTGGGAATGTGAAAGTGCCACAGCTGGACTGATGTTCCGTTCAGAGTAACAGACGTTGTCAGCTGGCGGGAATTTGCCTCACTGGCAATAGTATCTCGATTTGCTTTGTTGTATTTGTCAGGTACGCATTTTCCGTTAACGTTATTCTTTGTCAAGCCGTTTTGTCTCACCTGGGTTTGTGTCCCATTCGAATAGGGTATACAGACGGGGAACAAACCGCCCGGAGACCCTCCATTTTCCTCGACGGCCCCTTAGCCCCCCTGCAAGCATTGGAAATGACTTAAACAGTCCCAGGGTCTGTTACCACCACTGACCGTTGCTGAAGGACACCCTGCGAGCTAATTTTAGACCCATAAAAATCTATTTGCTGATCAGCAAAGCAGCTCTGGGTAGGGGCGGAAAGCCCCGGAGGATACAGGCCATAAATACCAAAGTCCTTGGGGTGAACAGCCTGTAAAGATGTCAGAAATTGGTGCTTAATGAACAAAGGAGCGCTCCTTCTTACAAGATGTGCGGCCCTCTGGGCAGTAAACCTGGTTCACGCACAGCTAGTTCTCATTTTCCTGCCTCAGGCCTTTTTGGTGGCGCTCCCCCCTCTTCCCCCCCACACTTTTCACTTTCTGCGAATAATTTGTCCTCTTTTCCAAATGAAGTATAATGTAAGCAGCGAGTTCCCGGTTGTGCTAGTGGGAAGGAGAGTCGAGGGCTTCCTTGTTTTGCAATCCTTGTTTACTCGTTGCAAAAGCCATGTGAACGTTAATAGCTTGTTGGCTGTTGGACCTACAAGAACAGGACATTTGTGATACTTTTTATTTTCACCATTGTCTCCCCCTCACCTCCCCCAAAAAAGAGAGAGCTGTGCATGGTGTTGTTCATGTATTCGAGTTCAAAACAACTACTAACGCTCGAAAGGTACATCCATTCACTCCCAGTAATAGTCCGGGTCTTCCCATGAGGTTACTGTCTGGGTTGTTTGCTCCTGTCCCCACACTTTCAAAGGCCCGTGCCAGCATTGCTTAAACATCGAGGAAACTTAAGCATTTGCAATGCAATCGGTCTCGCCTTTGGGACCTTATATGTATTTAGCTATGCAGCACATTAGCCAGGGTGCTGAAACATCTACTGTACTTTAACATGTAGGGAAAGTAAGCACCAAACTGCGTGACACGCCAGGTATGGGAACACATGGAGAGAAATATTGCCTGTCAGCGGGAAATGGTATAGTCCAAAGCTCTGTTTTTAATATAAAAGCAGGGCCTTCGGTTGTCATATCACTGAAAAAACAAGATTTGAAAAAAATATTATTGTATACGGGTGCTCGTGGAAGACAATTTCTATGGACTGGAATCTTGTGAATACTTAAGTGATTCTGGTATTTTAATGACCTCTGCTGGTCGTTTTCTATCAAGACGGTTAAATAGAGGCAGTTGAACAGAAAAAAAGTCCCTAAGCGGAAGCAGACTAGTCCTAGGGCTGATCTCCAGAGCCCACAAAGTACATACACATATAAGTATATACTAAAGTATATACAAGAGGTCTTGAATGCTCGACCTAAACAATGTATAGCAATGTCTCCACCAGGCTTGTAAAGCAGGACCCTGACAGCCCCTGCGCTGCAGAGGGCCCATCCCTTTTTGAAAGGACCCCCATTCAACTTAAACGCTGCTGAAGCCTCTGACAAACATGTTCTGACTGATGGGTGCTTGCACTGATGCTACCTCTTAGATAGGCAGGGAAAGACTGCACTGTGGTTTTTATTCTGACTCCCACTACTACTCACTGGCTGGATGTTCACTTAGCCATTTACTCTTAAAATTGTCTTCAGTGGTTCTGGTTTGCATCTGCACTACATATGACCTCTATATTGTATAAACAAATTGGTGTGTTGCATTTTTTTGCTTTTTATTTATTATTTAATTTTACTTATTTATAAAGCGCACACATCTCCAAGAGCCCATCGCGGCCCTTGAACCAAACAGAGAAACTCTGCAAATAAACGCCCTTTGAAGATGATACAACCAAGTCTTCACATGTTTGCAAAACACAATAAGATCCACCATGAGACGTATACCTAAAGGAAGAGAATTCCAATGAAGTGCGCCTAAATGGGCGAAATAACGGCCACCCAACCTAACTTTCCTAATCCGGGTAAAACTAATCGGGGCTTGCTGGGAAAAATGCAGCACTCTACTAGATTTATAGAAGCTCACCTTTCCGCTTGAAATAGCAGGTCCTGCTTCGTGAAGTGCCTTATGCACATAGCAAAGTATTTTAAACCTGGCTCTCTTCCGTCCTGGGAGCCAGTGTAACTGATTGATGCAGGCGGTGCTGAACTCCTCCTAGGGCTGTTGCATATTAGTCTAGCAACTTCATTCTGAATAAGCTGCAAACAACTGAAAAGATATTCATGAATACAAGGCATTGCCATAAATCCAGTCTGCTCAGAATGACCGCCTGAGTGACTGTCCTGTGCCAAACTAGAGGAATCCATCTAAATAGCCTCCTCAGCTTGCGTAAGAGCCCACAGCACTTTCCACACACTGGTTTTATCTGGTCATTCGCAGAAAGGGAATAATTTAATACGATTCCCAAATTATTAGTGGCTGCTGTATGCCTGGAAGCCACCCCAATGGAGGTAGGCCACCCGGTGTCATTCCAGAGTTTGTCTGGCCCTCCGAACAACAGGACTTTGTTTTTTTCTGCTTTCAGCTTCAAGCAATGAGGACGCATCCAGTAAGACGCATCCGAGAGACAGCCCAGAAGATTCTCACAAATTGGAGGGTTATTTTCATTGATGGTAATAATCTGGGTGTCATCCACGTAAAGAAAATGTCCTGTAGCCCCAAGATTTAACCTTGTTCGCCAAGGGGGCAACATAGACAATTAAACAAGGACGGGCTTAAAAATCACCCTTCTATAACTCCACACCTAATCTACAATGGGGGAGATATACATGTAGCAAAATAAAGAGAGTAAGATCTGCTCCAAACCACTGAAGAGTGGTGGAGTGCAAGCCTGCTTCATAGAGCCCACAAACTAGCTGGAAGTGAGAGACCGTATCGAAAGCAGCATACAGGTCTGATCGGATCAAGGCAACAGCTTTGCCTTGATCCGCAGCCGATCTAATTCTGTCAAACACCACCGGCAGGGTGGACTCCGTGTAATTATTTGCTCCAAAGCCTGTTTGGGAAGTGTCCAGAATGTTGCTGGCTTCCAGAAATCTCGTTAGGTGGATACTAACCATCTTTTCAACACCTTCGCCAAGTAAGGCAGGAGGGAGACGGGACGATAGTTGGAACATACACCGGCCTCTGCTCCAGCCTTTTTTAAGAGAAGCAGCACAAGAGCAGATTCCGAACAAAACAGGAAGTTTGCCTTCTCCAAAGATAGCCTAAATAACCAGGTGATAAAAGGACTAGGGACTGGGGCAAGTCTAGAGAAGATAAAATGGGTACAGGGATCCAGAGGAGATCCCAACATCACCTCCTCATCTTTTCCACTAATTCCTGGTTAATATCCTGGAATTCACCCCAGTGAATAGACGTTCAGGAGTGAGGAGCGATTTATTCCTGGAAGAACTCTGTCACATGGGATTGAGTCTCAAAAGCAAAGTGGATCTGATCAATCTTCTCATGGAAGAATTCAGCCAGATCGTCACAGCGCTGAACCAAAATATGAATATTTTGATTCACATCCGTGGGCTGAGATATTCCTTTGACTGTGTTATGGAGTTCCTTGGAGAAGCTACTATTCTCCTCTCGTCTTCACACAAAATAAGCTTATTTAACGATCATAAGCATGTTGTGACAAGATTTTAAGGCAGCTCTAAATGCTGTGTGATCCAGCGTGAATTTAAAAATCTGCCAACGGCACTCTAATGCCATACTCTCCCTCTAAATACTTCTAAGATAGCTTGTCAACCATCTCTCTGAAGGAGAGGATCTCAGCATCCGCCTCAATTTAAGAAGGGTACATCTATCGAGAGCCTCAACAATTGCAGTCTCCAAAGCAACAGGGAGATCAGAATTTAAAGCAGGAGCACAAAATTTGTCTGTGAACGACTTCAGAGAGACTTTACACCATGGCCTAGACCTCACTGGTGGAGTCTCATGCATGGCAAGAACACCACAAATCTAAATTTTAGTAAAAAATGATACGACCAACATACAGGATGAATAGAAATTATGGAGATGGAGCAGAGATTTGAGAACATTAGATCCAGAGTATGTCCTGCTCTATGGGTGGCACCTTTAATCGACTGAGTAAGCACCCCGTTCTACAGATTCCTACTATTTAAGTTGTCCTTTTCAAAGTTGCAATTAACATCTCCAATCAGGAGAAAATATTCATATTTTAGAACCAAAGAGCTAGTTCTGCCACTAAGGTCGCGCCATTTGGGCATTATGGCTGGGGGCGGTCTAGAGATGACAGATTCTCCCAAAGGCCCAGACGTCTTACCAGAGAGCTGAAATGGCAGCCTCTTACAGTCTACGATTGACGGTGTCTTAATTTCCGTACTCTCATAGCAACCCCTGAAAATGATTGCCACACCCCCCCCTGCCTGCCATCTCTGCTATGCATCAAGATCTTGAAGCCATTGGGTATTTTCAAAGCCATTTTAACCATGAAGTGATCGTTCAGCCTTGTCTCTGAGATTAACATAGGGTTAAGGTTGGAGCTGTGAATAATGTCCCAAATGGTGCTTAGGCAGGGGCTGTGCGTTAATATAAGCGCAGCTGATATAAGGATCAGCTCTTACAGCCCCCGGTCCTCACTCTTCCTTCACCACCCCAGAATGAGTGGAGGTGGGAACATAAGCACCATTTTTATGATCCAGATTAGTAGCCTTCTGAGGGTCCAAACATCCCCACTTACAGTTCAAACAAGAAAAAGGGTCAAAGTTAGTTCCAAACACACCTTTACAACAACCAGACAAATGCAGCCCCTGTGTTTTAGAGCAAGCAGCAGAGCACGAGAAAAAGTAACCATAACTTTCTTACCTTTAGTAAAAACAAACAGGGGTCATGGCGACTGACGACGGCCATGTGTGGACAGACGCAGACGGGCTTGCCTTTGGCACTACGTTTTGGCGGCTGCGCCGGCATCTGTACACATAGTTGGGGTCAACAACTAGATCGCTGACCAGGACGCACTTACTAGTCCAAGACTTTAAAAAGCCAAAATTTGCTATAGAAATTTCCACAAATTTCTTTGTTTAAGAACTACACTCCAGGGCTTGAGTCAGAGGGGAGAAGGGGCTGGTGAGTGGGTGGTTTGTTGTGTGTTAGGGATCCGCATGAAAGCTTCAAAATCTGGAATAGACACTAATACACCGCCCTAGGTATCTAGCAAGATATCCAGTGGAAAACTCACTACACACTTCTAGGTCATAGCTAGACTTCAAGCAAATGAATGCATGCAGGAAAAGAACAGGTGCTATGCATTATGATTTTGGAACTGCATCCCAGCGAGATCTGATGTACACCTTCCCTCCTCCCCTTCAGGAGGAAGTTAAAGACGACCCTCTTCAAAGAACATCTTGTTCAGAAGTAACTTGCGTACCCCCATTTTGGATTTGTACGAAGAAAGTCTTCCCATTACATAGAACTCGGTCTTGTCTTCACTTTGTGTCCACTTTCCAACACCCCTTTGCTTTATAGAGGAAATTGTGCTCTAACCTTCCGATACATGGATGAGTTCAGTTAGCCTGCAAACTGGTGCGAAACTCACCTAAAAGTTGAGAGCAGAACCAACCTTGATACAATGGTTAATCTATAAAAAAATTGTTAAACTGTTTAGAGTTAGTCAGATTAGCATAGGCAGAAGACCTACAAAGCACATGCTTTGGCCCTATTTGATGGTCAGATGGTTGAGTGGTGTTGCAGAAGCCAAGTGTTCTAAAAATGTATGTTATACTGTATTTCGTTGCTTCATCGTGTGGTAGACTTTAATTTGAAAAAGTCGTTTTTATCAAAGATATTGCACAATTATTTAATGTCTTTTGAGTAATGGCACTGGACTATTTAATAATTAGAAGTTGAAAACTCCATATGATGTCAACTAGATCCATTAAAAACTCATTTGTAACTGTTCATTGGAATTTTCAGCCACCACATTGATTTTATGTTTTGGGGTTCACAAAACAGTTGCCTGCTGTTCTTCTAAAAGATGCGGAATGCATTTCAAAATTCTTTAGTATTGATGTTAACCACACAAGATGGTAGACAAAAAAGTTTTAATTTCAAACTATTAAACATCGATACATAATCCGTTTTCAAAGGAGATGCAAGTTTGAACTGTAATGCATCCCGAGTACTGGTAATCTGTTTTGCAACCACATGTTTTCAGGAAATTAATGCAACTGTGTGACATTTGTGGATAAAGAAAAGGATCATGAGTAACATCTTTTACTAACGACGGACAGTAAAATCAAGTGTGGTCATATTATTTAGGACCACAAAACTTATCCAGATTGGTTCATTAGTGGTAAAACCATTGCTGCAGAATTTTGGCATTTGATCTTGCTTAGCAGGATTTGCATTGTGGCCCAATGCCGGACTTCCCAGATTAATTTGTTCTCTGTTTTACGTGAAGTTTGTTTTAATGGAAAGTCCCAACGATTAAAAGTGCCCATCATTTGTGCTGTTGCTTGAAGATGAAATACCTTGAAAAAACAAGAGATAAGAGGCGTTAGGCAAAACAGGAACAGTTCGTTTAAATGACCAATGCTGCCTGGAGCACAATCACAGGTATAGGGCCTGAGAACTGTCTCAATTTACAATTGGTCTAACACAGGTTTTTAGATAGTTCATTCAATGCAATAAAATCGTTCCGGCGATCCTTTTTGTGTAAGGAATGTGAACTTCTGTCTTTGGAGTCTTTTTTTCATGAGCCTGATGCAGTAAGGGTTTCTTTTTTTTTCCTTAGCGGGTGGTGGTATAAATCTGACCATTTTTCTCCAGGAAGGCGATAAGGGTCAAGGGGGTTGCGGGGGGTAGTTATGTGTGAACAAAGTCTGAGCCATCCAGCAATGAGCTGGGTGTAGGCAAACTCATCGCACTGCCAGTACATAATCGTCAGCGTGGTGGTGCCCTATTTCATATCTGGAAAGTGTAGTATCATGCCACAGTTTTCATTTCTGCCCAGTGGAAGCATTACTTTCTCTGAAATTTACTTTACCTCTGAAACATAAGGAATATAGTGTAAGTTTCCGTACAATTAGGGGTTGCCCCTTCCCCTCTAGCGAAGTGTATCCACCCACCTTGGTATCCCAGATGTCTTGACATGGGGTGTCTATGCTTTTGTTCAACCGTCTCCTACGAGACCCATGTCCATAGTATCATCGAGCTGGATGGCCCTATATAGGAATTCTATGTCGGGGGTCGCCTTGTTTTTAAAGAAGCCTGCCCCGATAGGCTAAGGGACACCCTAGGATCACACATGATTGCAGGAATGGATGTGTTTGTGCATTGAGTTGGGGGTTTTGCTACCTCCAAGAATCTTTTCAAACAGTATCCTCCTCTATGGTGCCCTTTTTGTCGCATCCTGTATAGCTCAGGTTGAATATCGCTAGGCTCGGTGAAAAGGTATAGAGCAGTCAGGTTGATCTCGTAACGGGTCAGTTTTACTAATATTCTTGTGGGGTTCTTCCGTGTTGAGCTAAATTTTGGCCCTGATTCTGCACAGGTATAAGTGGAGAAGCCATTTTGCTGTTCAGGGCATACCTCTTGGGACTAGTAAGGTCGATCTGTGCCTACTGCATGCGGTATCAGCAAACAGACGTAACGCGACCTGGCTGATGTCTTGGAGCCCTTGGCGGGCATGTGCTGATACCATGTGTTGTGTAAGAGGGCGCTGTGTAGTGCATGTGGAATGCTATTGTTGGGGTTAGCGTAATTATAAGTGACCTGGGAGAGATCCCTATGCAAGCGCTGTGATAGCTTCTGAACTCCATTTGGCAAGGCGGTTCTTTAGCAATGAATAAGTGCAGCGGCCCCCAGACTGGACAGAGGGTACGTAGAAGTGCAATAATACTTAACTTGTTACTGAACACTTGTAGTCTTGGTATGGATCCAGTGGAGATGTCTGTGGTCCTCTGGTGATTGGTGTTTTTCCTTCAACAATTTACTGAAAAAAAGTTCACAGTGCAGTTCATAATTTTGATTCGTACATGTTAGATCCGTGTTGGGGTGATGACATGCCAGCCGAAAGGTGGTGCACTTGGAGGTTCAATTGCAGACCTGTTGGATAAGTACTTGGATCATTTGTTAATTCACAAAAACATTGCATGCATGCCATTGTTAATGATTCTTTCTTCCCTGTTCCTGTATTTCCTTCAGAGGTGTGTTCTCCACACTCCATTTCTGCAAATTTTAGTGAGGCACCAAAAGTGACCTCGATTGTAGTATCTTTTTGATGATTAAACTTAAAGGTGGCTCATTGGTGATTAGACTAACTCATCTATTTTATGAGCCTTCGTACCTAACTGGGTGCTTGGGTTAGTGCGAAATGTATATGATGTGGTCTTGTGCGCATAGGGAGGATCATATCTGTTTGTTTTTAGGGTTTTATGGGCCCTGACAGGTTTCCTAGACCATGTCTCTCCTGGTGTGTATAGGGGCACCATTGATGCGGGCTGATTTGAACCTTAACATGCGCAGGACTGTGCGAGGAGAGGGCGTGTTACTGTTAAGGGGTTTGGTGGTTGAAACATGGCCAAGATCATGTGCGTCTCAGCATGTGGAGTGCAACATGCCCTTGCCATGTGGCGCCAGATATCTCGCCTTCACCCTTTCTCTAGAGGCATCTTTTTGTGCTAGCTTTGGGATCATATTGTTGTTTTTTTGGTGCTTCCCTAGATCTTGCGTGATCTGCTTTCTCACATATCAGTCAGAGAGTGTTGGAAAGTTGTTACGTGGCCCCCTTGTTCCCTTGATCATGCTGTCTTGTGGTGTCCGAGATAAGGACTCGCTGCTTTCTCCGGGTTGTGTTTGTGTGGCCTGGTGCATTGGTCAATTGCTAGGCCTCGTACGGTGGTAAGCGCCTTCTGCATTCTACTCCCGCCTGGAGTTGTGGACTTTGCAGAGTCCCCTCTTCCAGGCACCCCCTCTCCCTCTGACCATGTTGTTTAGTACATTTGGATCTGTGGTTCCTGGCTTGTTACTAGGGACTTCTAAGTAGTGGCCTGCCGCTGTCTGTATTTTGGAGAGGTATGGCATGGTGACCACACGTTGGAGATTTGAAAAACCCTAAGGAAAGAAAAGAAAACACAGCCGGGATCATAAGAACGTGGTGAGCCCGGGCTCGGGCTAAGAACACTCGCTGAATGTTGCCTAGGGATGATGACTGACCCGGGACTGCCTCACACTACTTAGATGTCTGGCGAACCTTTCGACTGACTTGACGCCAAGCAGACGCCTCACAACTTATTGGTTCTTGTGTGTGTGCTGTGAAGGTTATGGGATCTTCACTATCCCAGGAATAAGAAAATCTTGCCTCCCGTCACAGCTTTGTATTAGAACGCTATGAAGGAAACATAGGTCCCCCGGTCAAATGGCCTAGAATGGGGACCTTTCGAATTGGTAATTGGACCTATCCCATTGACTTTGGCTGCAGGGACCTGCGTGACTGCTTTTTAACTATACAATATCCCAACACCGTATTGGTGGTTTAACTAATCGCACATCAGTCTCTCAATAGTGTATGTCTCTCAGTTATTTTCAAAATTGCGCTGCCCCTCAAATTACGGAAAACATCCCACTACCAAGGATGTGAAATTAACGAGTATTCGTGAGAAGCTTGTTATTGTAATCTTTTGCTAGACAATTGTACCTCGGCACTTCAATAGTTATTGTATACAGTATATTTTTTTATCTTCATTAGTATTGCTAATTATAGAAATCACAATTTTTCCAATAGTTCTAAGTATTCACTCACAGGGAAAAATAGGTCAAATAATCACAGATATTATATGGCTTTGTATTTTTAATCCAAAATTTTCAAAGAAGCATATAGTCGATTAAACAAAGCAGCACATAATCAAGTAATAAAGAGTACATGGGAATCTTGTGCACTAATAACAATAATTTTGAACAAAAAGACATGGGTGCAGTTGTCAAATAGCACGGTCCTATTTCTGAAGCCTTCTAAGTAGTGGCGAATCGAAGCAGCCGACACGTGTTTCGTTACTTTGAGTAACTTTTTCATGGCTTGTTCAAAGTATATTTTCATTTTATCTTGTAACCAGGGGTTCTCAGGTGTTGAGTAAAGGCCGCAAAACAATGACATTTTAATCCTAAATGCTTGTAACTGCAGCATTCCAGACGGTGCGTATTTTAGGACTGTGCTATTTGACAACTACACCTATGTCTTTGTTCAAAATCATTGTTATAAGTGCACAAGATTCCCATGTACTCTTTATTACTTGATTATGTGCTGCTTTTTAACTACTTGGTGTGGGAGCCACCCTGCCCCCTTGTTAAACTGCCCTCCCCCTGGGGATGTGGCCAGCCTACCCCGTCCTGTGTCATCAGGAGCAGAGTGGGGCCTTGACTACCCCGCCGTGTGGGATTAGGAGCAGAGTGGGGCCTTGACTCCCGCACGCACCCTTAATGGTGAACGTTAGTGAGGATATCTGATCAACAAAACACATACAACAGCCCTTAATCACCCAGATGCAAGTCAAAATTTGTATTCTTAATGGCGTCTCAATGGTCCGTCTTTTGGTTTTTGTACAGTTAATTCTTGGGATGTGGGTGAATGGGTAGTATTTTACTCTGGGGTTTTAACATATTGCACATTTGGTTTCTGTGTTTGTGTAAAGGCATTACCTCCCCAGTTACCTCTCCCTCCGAGTCTGTGTCCCCGTTCCCTGTTGGGTTGAGTTCCCTGTCTGTGGTTGCTGTTGCTATGTGATTGTCCAATTACTTGATCCCTGTTGCGGTGGTGCAGTGACTGTCTGACCTTCCTGCGTCTGAATAAAAGGTGTGATCGGGTTTATCTGGCCTTGGTTTTGTGGATGAGGATTTTGTAGTGGCTGGCCCAGGCCCATTTATATCTGTCCGTGTTATGCGGTTAACCGGCATCTGTCTGCCAGGTGGCCCATCCTGAGGCTATAGTATCATTCCCTAGTGTCTGGTTGCTGCCAACCTCACCAGCCTCTGCCGCTATAGCTAGGTTGAAACCCTTTGGGGTTTTGCGATGGAGTTCCCTTTAAGACTGGTGCCACTTGCACTCTTGCGGCCAACATGGCCCCCTTGAGGGCGGTCTTTTTCAATTTGTGTTGGACCAATTTAGCAGTGTCTCTCTGGGCTTGCTTCTGTTTGGGGGTCGTTCCGTGGGTTGCCGAGCGGGGTGTGCGTGTCTGCCCACCTTATTAGCTATAAGTGTTTTTGTCCATTTAGCTACCTCAACTAGTTGCATGTGACGTGTCCACTGCTGAGCGAGTTCGTGATACCCAAGAATCCTCCCATGTATGTCTAGATTGCCTCAGTGAAGGTGGTATGGTTGGTAGGTGGTGTCTTTGCTGGTATACTTGTGATGAGGGGGTGTTTCCATTATACAGATCCTAGGGTGAGAGCCCCTAGGGAAAGGCAGGCCATGGTCGCATCCTTGGTAAACTGGATGGTCATTTTTAGTTTGGCGAGCAGATCTTGTCTAATAGATTAGTCAGGGATGAGGGGAGTATATAACTGTCCTCTTACTCGGTTCCCTCCTATCTTTAGTTCGAGAGTGTTTGTGAAGAGGGTACTTGAAACCGTGTCTGAAAACCCCTACTGTGGGGTCCTTCGATGAGGGGACCATTCCTTCTACCTTAGGCATGACTTTGCAGCCACTGTGTCTGTTGCAAGGTTTAGGGTGTATTGTTCACGAGTACCATTACCACTAGTTCTTCCTCTGGTCAGCTTGTGGTTAACAGTACGAGCCAGGTGTCATTGTGTGTCTCTTCTGCATTGGCTTCAGTTTTTCTCCCTTGGTTGACTGGGCAAGTCCTGTAGTCTCACCCTCGTCATCGGATCCTGTGGGACTGAGGCCCACTTCCTCAATCATGTTACCTCTATTTCTGTCTAGACCCGCTACAAACCTCCCATGCTCACCTAGACCAGTAAGGGCTGTGGTCTCACTGTTTCGGACATGGCGGGGGGGGGGGGTCGAATGTCTGGGAGCCCTCGCACCGGACTGGTGTTGTTGTGCCAGGACTGTTAATCTGTCATACCTGGGCCTAGCCATTTCTTGTTTGGTAGGAGACCCACCTGGTTTGCATGCGTTTTTTTTTTTTTTTTTTTAATAATTATTTTTATTAACCGTAGGAATCAAGTTCACAAGGCAAGAATACAATACGGTCAGGTTTCTGAATTAGACATGGTACTCATACTTTGTAAAAAAAAAACATAATACGTTGGTTACAGGTGATTTGTGCAATTACTATAATGGTTCATCTTGAGCTGGTAACAGTGGTGGGGTGCATATAGTCCCTCTATATTCATTCCAATCATTCCAGATGCGGGACCACTTTTTAGGACATCCCCAGACTACATAAACATATTTTTCCCGGAGCATGCACCAGTCCATGTCTTTCTTCCACGCACACACTGTTGGAGCCTGCGATGCCCTCCATTTCTGAGCTATGTTGCGTTTCGCTATCATCAGCCCCAATGTAACCCAGGTCATATGTATGTTGTTTAGGTCAGTGGGCTCCCATACATTCAGGAGGCATCTCTTAGCTTCCAATGGGAGAGTATGGTTTAACACTTCGCCCAAAACCTCATGTATTTTCTTCCAGTACCTCTGAACCAGGGGGCATTCCCATAGTATGTGCAGGAAGGTGCCTTCGTGTCCGCAGCCCCTTCGGTTTGCATGTGTTTTAATGGGGGTCTCCATAATAAGTTTGGTCCTTTAGAGGGCAAGATGCACCTTAGCTTCTTTGTTTTGGGGAATCTTTGGTTTTGATCTACTCACGGGGAAAATATACACGGGTTGCTGCTTCTAATTGCATAATTATAAGCTCAGTGCTCTTTACAGATGCATCAACAGTTCCGCATGGACATTTCATAAACACAAATAATGCATATGAAGGGTTGCAACAGAGAAAAAGTGTGATTGTCAAAGAAAAAAAAAAGTATCTGAACAATATTGTCTCTTTGCGTCAAATACAGTTTGTGAGAAATAACAGCACCTTCATATGAGACATTGGGTCATCAACAAAAACACAATACTTAAAACAAAACACAGTTTGCAGTAATCAACAGCACCACAACATCACATCTTTACCTTGCATCAATCTCAACAATGAAAAACTGACAGAAAAGACATAATTACTTTGTCAAAAGTCCCTTAGCCTCTCCTAGCGCATGCTATCCTGTTACCAAGGGAAGCTCTGCGAGGTACACAGGACTAAGTAAGCCTGATAGTCTGTCAATATCGGCTCCAGAACAAAGTTAATAACAATAGTAAGCAGAAAAAGAAATAACCAGAGGACCACAGCAGTGGCGTCACTAGGGTTGGTGTCACCCGGTGCGGGTAACTCATGGTGTCACCCCCTCACGACTTACCGCATGGACCTCCTCCACCCCGAGTCCGCCAGTGGACACAGTTGGGGAATAACGGGACCATACAGAATCCTTAGTAACGTTTGTAAATGTAGGTCCTATATTTACAAAATGTGCCTGTTAACAACAGTGTGATAATGATTCATTAATCCGGTTGTACAGTGGGCTACCTGCTAGTCAACAGTTTATTGGAATTTATAATATCATAGGTATGGTACTTTTTACTGGTGTGGTGTTCCCACTATCCAGCAACACGATATATCAGTGGTCGAAGTGGGGGAAAAAAAGTAGGGGAACTGTGGGCGGAGAATCAGAGGGCGGGAATAACCCAAGGATTGGATCAGTGGGCAGAGCCAGAGGCGTGGCCAGAATGCGCAAACATCCCAATTTTTTGTATTTGTTTGGTTTCACGGCCCAGTTTTATCAACCAATGGATACACATGATTATTTAAGGTTATAATGAGCTATTGACAGTAAAATGTGTTCACAAAGTGGGATATGCTTCTAATCACAGAATGTCCCCAAATACGATAAACTGTGGAAGCACAAGCCATTTGTCTCTGAGCCATGGAGTTTCTGTCATCAGCACTTCTCCCTTTACCAAAACAGCAGTTCAAACATGAATGGCTAAAAATCCTAGTTTGCAAATGTTTTCTAAATAATAATGGCTCTGCCATATTTGCCTCATAATGCAAGATCTGCAGCATGATCTCACCGTTTACACTAATAAATTGTTTGTTGCTCAAACGTATCAAAAGTTTATAAATGTGACTAGTGTTGCTGCGGAGTAGATGACAGTTAATAGCTCACTGTTCTATGTTAGGACTTGAACTTATAAACTGCAAGTAACAAAAGGATCTCTCTGACAAAAGCAGTAGCCCACTGGCCTATTTACATTATGTGCACTTTGTGATCTGCATGGTACATGTTCTTTGCAGCAGGTACATTAACCCTCTGAGCTACCTTTCCATGAGTCAAATCTTCCATTAGACAAAATTCCGATCTCTCTCTAGGAAGAACATTAATCACCAGAGTCATCATGACATTTTTATTGTTACCGAAAATTACTGGAGGCCAGGAAGGAGGCAGCAAGCGCTTTTAAAACCATAATATACTTGCAAAAATGATGCCTCCACCTAAAGTGAGCACCTGGTGCGGTCACACCAGTTGCACCGCCCTAGAGCTGGCCCTTCTCAAGGGTCCTGTGATCTCAGTGACGGGGTCACTGTTCTAGGGTGTACTGCTTCATAGGCCTGCCGCAAAACTGGAGGTGAACTTCAGTATGAATAGTGGTGGACAAGCCTTGAAGGTTAACCTACACTTGTCATGCTAGGGTCCACCTGCTGGTGCTACGACACCGGGGCTTCTAATGTCTTGCGAAGCCTTCTAAGGTCTAGCATGAGATAGGTCTCTCTCAGGAGAGTGGTCTGGCGGACTGGTTATTAAGGCTGAACCTGGTTCCCCAGTTCCAAATTCAGCAGCTCTGGCCATAGTGCCACATCCTCTCCCCAATGAACACCATACTGCCCCACTGAGAAAAACTCAGACTGCCTTCAACTACAACCCAATTGTTGCCAGCAATAAACACCTGGATGCGGCTCAATTTACATTACGCACTGCGCAAGAGCAATATGTGGCCTACAAAAAAAAAGTGACAGCATCCTGGAAAAAGCAAACAATCATAGGGAATGCAAAATTTTGCAAACCATGTGAAATGTAAGCAGGAGCAACATGGTTACCTTAACGCTTTTACACTCACTGTTCAGAAATCAGTGAGTGCTTTTGCCTGAAAAGTTAAGGACATGACAACAGGGCCCTGAATGGACCCATTTCAATGGCCATTGCTTATATCCTTACACAAAGTAAGCAGTATGGTAAAAAAAGACAACATCCCTAGATACAGAGCAGCAGTAAAAATGTTGTTTTTCACTCCTCACATTGCAGTACCTCCAGGATTGGTGCACTAGTTCCAAAGCCCAGGGAAAACAAAGCCAAGACAACAAAAATAGCGCTTCACTGGCAAACTCTGTAAAAGTGGCGCTAATGTGTTTGGGTGTGAATAAAATCAATCTGGACAGTTTGCTACCACTCTGTCTTACTTTATTTAGTTATTTATTTTTCATGTTTTTAAACTTTTATTCCCGATGCTGCATTTTGGAATTAATTGTCAGAAAAATACGACATTGATTTCCAGCAAAAGTGATTTTCTTTTTTGGATCCATTTCACAGGGAAGCAAATAAAAGAAAGGAGAGGAGACCGTGCGCACTGTGCACAGGCACGTCCTCTTCCTAAAAGGTTAGGTTGCTCTGCGCACACCGGCCCTGTTGGTGTCACCGCATTTGAGGGTGTCACCTGGTGCGGTCCGCACCCCCATAGAGACGCCGCTGGACCACTGGCCCTCTTGGCCAAACACAAGTTACATCTAATCAACCAGGTACAAATCTTTTCCCCTATGTGTCCGAATTGCACCATGTAGCAACCAACACCTCACTCCTTTCAGGTACCAACGTTAAGTAACCAGTGGCACTGAGAAAAACCTTTTATACTAAACAATTTGATTGAGGTGCCCACTCAGGATAACCTAACACAAAAATAGCAACCTGGAACCCATAAAGGTCTCTATAAATATTTACCTTTCTTAGCATGCGGACTATCGAAATAAAGCTGACTTCTGCTGGACGCCTCCGAGGCCGCCTTGCAATTAATTAGCCTGGACATACAAAATAGGTAATATGCCAGATTTCTTTTTACACTTCTCCCTAGTTTGCCATACGCCACATACTTTGCTACGGTTCTGATGTATTCTCATACCTCGGTGATGGCTGCTTCACGACGGACCTCCGCCCCGCGGATTCAGCAGAACTTCCAATCAATTGTGGTGTCTGTTCACCTGCTTTGTTGCGCAAATGTGAATCTGTCTGGGCGGGGTCCCCTTCCTGTGGCTGCAGTCATGTTCAAGCTGCCAATCGGCTCCGATGGTGGCTTGCCAAAATGTTGCTTGAACATGAAATACCTTGAGAAACCAAAAGATAAGAGGCATTTGGCAAAACAGGAACAGTTAATTTAATTAAACAATGCGGCCGGGAGCACAGTCGCAGGCATAGAGTGTGAGGACTATCTCAATTTACAATCTGTCTAACATAGGTTTTTATACAGTTCATTCAATGCAGTAAAATAGTTCTTGCAATCCTTTTTCGGTAAGGAATGTGGACCTCTGTCTTTAGAGTCCTAAATTAATGTATTGGATGAGAAATCCAGGTGTGCCTTGATGTTGCGTAGGCTCAATTCGTCCAGTGGGTAATGTGTCCAGATGTCCGGCATGGGGAGCGCGTGATCACAGACCGTACTGTGTGCTGTGTCCTAATTGACTATGTGTTCTTAACTTCATGTGGCATCTGACTTTATAGTGTTTTGTGGTTGCGTGCACTCCTCCAGTCTTGTGTGCTTTATTGGGGCCAATTTCCCTGGATAATTGTGATGTTGCCGTGCTGATCTGTGGGATTGATCTAGGATTTCCTATTCACCCATTTGTCTGCCGGCTACGTGCCACACCACCAGTGATCTGTAAATCAGTGACCTCAGGCTGGGTCTCAGGCCTGCCTAACCCGTGTTTCTGGGTCTGGTTTGACGTGGAGTTCACAACAAACACATTTGTCAATAACGATGCAATCGCGTTTTATACATAATTGTATTGTTGTTCCTATTGACATTAACTTTTTTTCAATATTAATAGTGCGAATACAGTTGTGAAGCCTATTCCTAGTCTTACTGTTTGAACAGGTAAACTACTTGTAATGAATAACACAGATTGCAGTATTTTGCTGTTATTTCTATTAAAGAAAATAAATATTTACGCAAGAATACACAATTCCATATAATAAAGTTTGTTAAACAAAACTATCATAAATGTTAAAGGCAGCCACAAAAAGTTGATTACCTGTCAGACTATATAAAAACTTTAAGCCCATCGCTTGTGCAGAAGCTTTCTCTGATAGATGCGGTTATGTAGTTTAGTTGGCAAATTAAGCCACAAACCTACCCCCAAATAAGTACTTACTGTTTCTTCAAGGTAATTCCCGAATTTCTGCTTAGTGATATAGTCTATTTTTTAAAATGTTATTAAAGATCAATGTCTTAGTCTGTTCTGTGTGCTCCCTAGCTTCTGAGAGTATGCCAGGACATTTCACATGTTTTAAAAATGTGGAAATGTGATAGCGTGGGCTTTGTTAGGGCAGCCTGATTTCATCGCCAGGCTCTGATGCTATCTTAAGCCAGGCCACTTTGAGCTATTTTACAAATCCTGTTATTTGTTCTTGGGCCTCATACGAAGAATGTGGAGAATTTTTTTAAGGACATGCTCCTTAACTCGTGTTTTTTTTTTTTTTTTTAAGAGAGACTGTAAGCCCAAGTTTTCGTTGGCAAGTCTTTTCATTCTTGACGGCTTTTCGTATAACTTCCACTGAAGCAATTCAAATTTACAGATTTTTATTTTCCAATTCTGGATGGAAGAATTGAAATGCCTTATCTAAAGAGAGCAGATGTGCAAACATTTTGAAAATCCCTGGAAAAGGAGCATGCTTTTTATTTTGCTCAGAATAATGGCATTTTTCTCATTGTTAGACAGCGGTGGTTAAAGGCTGTAAATCTGCCCTCCTTGTTCGAAAGGCACAATGCCTTGATTTATGGCGAGAACCCGCTTTCAGTTTTATGGATGGTATGTAGATGTAAGCAAACGTTAGCACAAAGTTAAAAAAAAAAAAAAAAAAGTTAATTTAGGTGGGAGTGAGATGTGGCATTATGCCTCGTGGTTAAAGTACGTTTTAAAAATGTTTTAACTGGCTTCAGGTTTTCGACATTTTAGCACCCATTATTTATTTAAAATTAAAAGTGAAGTTCAAGCAATAGATTCTCATTTTTTTTAATTCAATTTTTTATTTGAGGTTTGTGTGGCGTTTGGCTAAAACATGTTATCAGTAGGAATTCTACGATATTGTGTAGCAACAGGCTGCTCAGTTAGCATTCCTGTTGGTGCATGAAATGCAAGGTTTAACTTGGCCCTTGATCATCTTCGTGGTTGTGCCGTCATTCTTAGGCTTTCTTGTCCTTGTTTGAGGTTATTTTACTGACGTTGGTGTGTGTCTCTTTGCATGTGGTCTCGGCCCAGCCTATGCTGCCATTCTGTTTTCAGTCAACACAGCGAAAATGTGCTTTCATCTTCTCTCTGGCAGTTAGCCTGATGCTCTTTCTGAAGATTCTTTTAGAAGCTACTTGGCGTTAAAGGGGAAAAAAGGGTGAAAAACAAAAGTTAACCTCCCCTGCAAGTCGACTTGCTCAATAAAACTCAGTACCAGTCAATCTTTAATGTTTGACGTTTTACTTTCCACAGTTCACAAGTTGCTTTAGGGAGGGGCCAAGAATTGCCCAGTTAACCCTTGTGTTGAGAATTTAGTAGACTAGACCCTCTTTTGCTTTGTTATTGCCCTTTATTTATATAGTGCTTCATACTTGGTGTAGGTATCTAATCACTTTAGATAGGCACAGTAGGTATTAACCAGTAAAATTAGGACTCAATTGCTGTAGCTGTTACCCAATGAAATTTGTATTCAAATAATAAGCAGAGGACCTCATGGACTACTCGGAAAACGTTTACCGGATTATATCCTTTTCGAATGTCCGTCTGCTGGTCTCTTTATGTTGGCGGTTCTTTTTCCGCAGCTGCTTTCCCTCCGTTCTCTCTTCTCAAATGGTTAAATGTGGGTTTAAGATTTTGTAACAGTTGTCGCAATTCTGTGAAGTTGTGATCACGCAATACCAAGGCTACATCTTCAGTACAAACATAGTTTATTGGTTACATACAAGATCTCCGGTCAGGGCAGTCGGCGGCATACCCACCATTCCAGATCCTAGGTACTTCTCCGGTCCTTCCAATGTGTTATTGCATTCTGGATCACAGAATGCGATGACATCGGACACCACTAAACAGTCTTGGGAGGTGGGCCAAAATGTGCTATTTGCGACATTTGTGTGCAAGAATTGAGAACAATAGAATATTGTCAAGAAATGTTTGGCTGGTCTACCTAAAGGCAAAGTTACGTAGTTCATTCTTGATGGACATGTAGAGAACTATAAAAATAAATTAATAAATGTGTACCAAGTAGATATGTGAATAACTCGAACTCCAAATTTTCCACTTACAACATAGATTAGATTGGTCTATGAGTTTGTGGGAAGAAGCCACACATCCTAGACATTGAAGACTGGGTGTCCGCTTAGTAACTTTGTCTTACATGCACACTAATGGTGTCTTCAACTACAACACTCATCCACATACACAGTCTGCCTGTAAGAGGGCAAGGGTAGCAGTTGCACTATTAATGAGAACACACACTGTTCTCTGTGCCAGCAAAGCGTCTAGATGGCTACCTAATTTCCCTTTTGCCTGAGCCTGATAGAGGAAGGTAGGCTGCAGCCCTGGTCTCACTTCTCTTTTGTGCACTTTAGCTGCACTAAGTCTAGCCTGCTCCTGTCTTCCTAACTCCTTTTTGTGCTAGAAACAGGTGGTTCCTATGTATTCATCCCTTGCCTCTATAGGCAGAGTTACAGCCCCCAGCTACCCACCTCCTGAGTATTGAAAGACCATCTTTTGTATATTTATAAAATAGTTTATCGGGTAACAAATGAGAAATCAATATTTAAGGGCAAAATGAATGCGTTTTCAAAAATAAAATTAAGCTGTCGGTTGGGGATACATTGTGTGCGTTTCCAAAATATTTATAACGCCATTTGAGTGCTAATTTATTCCGAAGTTTAGACAATTGTCGCTCATGTTATAGTATCATGTAATTTGTAACGGAGAGCTCTTACCGGTTAATTAATGCATGCTATGCTTTATGTTGATAACTTTATGGGAGATTACTGTAGCAATCGTGTTACCAAACCAAAATATCCGCTGTCTGGCATTACATTTCTTTATTACGTTTTTCACAAACAGATCATGATGTATTAAGGTATATTACGAAAATCATTTACAACCACTGCCATCTGGCCGTTGGTTTTATACGGTACTTAAACCCATACATCGACATTAATACCTCTCGCAAACACCTCCAAGCATCCTTGGGGAAAGCCAGGTTCATTTGGCAGACCATAACTTAATTAAATATTTCTTTAGCACACCTTTGAACTTACTTGTTAATATTGTTTATTATGCAATTTCTTTGGATATCATGCGGCAAAATGATTAATGTGCCATATTTTCTTAATGGGAGAATTGGCCGCTTCGGTTTCAGTTGCATCGTTCAATATAATGCAGATCAGTTAAAAATATCAGCCTTTCTAGGAGCCAACTTTATTTATTTATGGAGAACATGCCATTTTTAGGTCTGGCGACGCACAGTCCTACTTTATCATCAGTTCATGATATACATACATGCATGCATGCCAACATATAGGAGCTTTCAGTCTGCCTTCTTCATTCATTGTTTTGGCCTGCTGTCATTCACATTTTATTTCCACTAACTGTAGCACATAGCACGGATCAGTGGCTCAACCTACGTAATAACCTACATAATCTATTTGTAGTGGCGGCTCCTCCACTAAGGCGGAGCAGCGTTTCCCACTGACTGCAATAGGAAAAATAAAATGATAATAACATATCGTTATTGTGATTTTATTTTTTCTATTGAAGCGAATGGCTCTCGGGTTGGGGCTGGCCACAACAGGGAGAGGAGTGGTCTGCGCTCCCTTAAGTGTGAATGACTGCTTGGCTGGCCCTCTTGAACCCGCCCAACAGTCCTACACTTTGCATGTTCCTCCCCAGCCTGGTGAGGAACATGTAAAGCCTCACAGTCCCCATCTCAGACCAATCACAACGCTGCCTTGCAGAGTTGTGATTGGCTATGGGGAGCCTGGGAGCCCTGATGCCTTCTGCTCCTTCCTGAAGCCAACGGAGACATGAAGAAGAGGATGAAGAAGAGGTTGCCGCAGCCGGCCCAGGTAGGTTTTTCTTAAATTTGTTTTTTCTGTTCCGCACTCAACATCCGCCCCCGCCTCCCCACGCTCCTGATCGGTAGCAGTCGCTACTGTCTATTTGGTGTATTGCAGAAAGACTGTAGCATTATGCTGGATAACGTGCGCAGCCTCCTGAAATCGAGTGCACTTCTGTGCCCGGGATGGTGTGCCTGGACCGCTGGGTCACTGATTTATTTAAATCGTTTTTATATATGTAAGGTTTTTTTCCACAATTCTTACGTTTGGAAAAAATGAATTGCACGCTTTCTGTGGCCCAACGTATTGTCTTTGTCAGTGCATGCTTAGTATTTAATGACACTGACCTAACAAAGATAAGTTCTGGGGGGCAGACTGTTATTTATCTGAAACCCTACATCTTTCACCACGCAACAGAAATGTTTGGGTAAGCTCACTAACTTTAGGTCTAAATGATGCACAGAAGAACTGGAAATTTTAGACAAAGAACAAATACATAATTTTCCTCTGTCATTCTCAGGAGTTGGAGGAATAAAGTGATTAGCAAACTATAAACACTTGAGAATTCATGTTATGTTAATTCGGATCTTTTATGTTAATTCGGATCTTTTATAGCGCACGGCTACTTCGAAGAGTGTCCCGGCGCTTTGACAAAAACCCGAGAAGTGAGGCCAGGGCAGATGAGAGCAGACAGAAGGATTACTGGGCAAAGAGCCATGACTTCAGCTCCTTCCTGAAAGTCAATAAATTATTGGCTTTCCTCAAGGAGACCGGCAAAGAGTTCCAGCGTTGAGGCGCCAGAAGACAGAAGGAACGGCCTCCAACTCTAGCCAGTCTGATGGAAGGGACAGAGGCCATGGACAAAGATGTAGATCTCAAAGTTCTGCTAGGAACATAGAAAGCCAAGCGCTTCCTGATGTATTTGGGCCCTACCTGATGAAGTGCTTTGAAGGCAAGGGTTAATGCCTTAAAGGTGATCCTTTTAGACATAGGGAGCCAATGCAGACTTTTTAGTAGGTCAGAAGCTCTCGCTCTCCGCTGAAGACCATAAATGGCTCTTGCAGCGGAATTCTGCACAATCTGCAGACGTGAAAGGAGAAATTTAGGCAGTCCCAGATAGAGCACATTCGCATAGTCAAGGCGAGAGCCTATCAGGGCCTGCACAGTGATCTTTCTATGCTGCAAGGACAACAGCGGAAAAACTTGCGCAACATCTTCAAGATGCCGAAACATTTTCCCGCAAGCCCAAGGATCGGAGGTCTGAAGGAAAGACCATCATCAATCTGAAAACCAAGATTTTTAGCCTTAGACAAAACATCTGCCGGTGGAAACATATCGGGGGGGCCACCAAGCCTTCCATCTGGGGTCAGGGGAACACCCAAAGAATAGCAGTTCCGATTTATCGGAATTACATTTAAGACTGTGCTGTTGAAACCAGTCAAAAACAGCCCCCAAGCAATCTCTGATCCGCAGGCCGTCAAAGTCTGAGCCCTTAGCACAGGTAAAGAGGAGCTGGGTGTCGTCAGCGTAGGATATGATCTGGGCACCAAACGATTCCGCCACTGCCACCAGAGGAGCCATATAGATATTAAAAAGGGTGGGGCTTAAGATGGAACCCTGAGGCACCCCAACCTCCAATGGCGGCATCTCGGCGGAAAAAGGTGGCGCCCAGACCGTTTGCCGGCGGCCGGTCAGAAATGACTTAAACCAGTTCAACACCGTTCCCCGCAATCCGATCTCCCAGAGTCTTGAAAGGAGACCGTCATGGGAAACGGTGTCAAAGGCCGCCGACAGATCCAGCATTACCAGGATGGCCTTTCCTCCAGTGTCTAATACCTCCCTGATGGCATCGGTGATTTCAAGAACAGCGGTCTCCGTGCTCATATTCGTACGAAAACCCGATTGAGTATCGTGCAAGATATTATTGCTCTCGATGAAGGTGGAAAGGGAGGCATGCACATGCTTCTCAACCACCTTTGCCAGAGCAGGGAGGAGGGAGATAGGCCTATAATTGGAGTGAATTAGTGGGCCCAGATTGGGCTTCTTAACTAGCGGCAGGATCAAGGCGTGCTTCCAGCTTGGGGGACAACTCCCGTGCTCAGGGACCTATTGAGCACCGGGTTGAGCAAGGGGTTCAAGGCAGGTGCTACTCGCCCAAGACATTTTGCAGGGCAAGGATCCTGCGGGGAGCCAGATTTCAGCTGAGTAAGGAGATCGAGAGAGGCTGAAGATGATAGAAGTGGAAATTCAGAGAGAGAAGGACCTTCCACCACCCCAGATGGAAGCAGGGCCGGCCTAGTCTCAGGTGTAGATACAAGACTCATAGGGGAAAAAGTATCTTGTATAGATTTGATTTTAGTGGTAAAAAAGATTGCGAGCTGGCCAACCCAGAATTCAGTATGGGAATGTGAGGGCAGAATCGAAGTAGGGGAGACAAACTCCTTCACGATGCGAAAGATTTCCTTACTAGTATTCTCAGCATAGTCAATCCTTCTTTCAAAATAGGCTTTTTTTCCAGCCATAATATGGCTGTGATAAAGCCTAATAGCTTCCCTATATTTAGTCTTATCCATGGGATCATAAAGGCGACGCCATGCCCTTTCGGCTTTCTTACACTCTCGTCGCATCTCACCGAGAGAGGGAGTAAACCATGGGGCAGAAGCGCGCCGGCAGAATTTGCTGGGAGTTTTCCCAGGAGCTAGCTCCTCAAATCTGTCTACAAGCCACCTCTGTAGCAGATCCAGATCCTTCTCTAGACTGCCGGATAGCTGACAGGGGAGGAGGGAGAGAGCAAGTGTCAGCATTTCAGAGGACACCCGGTGAAATGCCCGTGCTGTCCTTCTGGAGGCTTCCAACGATCTTATGGAAGTCACGGTGGTAGAGGCGATATGAAAATTTATTAAAAAGTGGTCGGACCACAATACCGGGGCCGGGGGAAGCATGTTAATCAATGTGGTAGAGAAAACTTGTTCGAGGATATGACCTTTGTTGTGTGTGGGAGCAGAGATGTACGGTGACAAACCCAAAGGGGCTGTAATACCCCACAATTTAACAACGTCTGTATCGTTGCGCATGTCCATGTGGAGATTAAAATCTCCCAACAGTATGCAGTGTTCAGATTTTCGGCAGAGTACGGAAAGCGCAGTCTGCAATTCCTCGAAAAAAAGACCTAACGGTCCCGGAGCTCTATATATTAAAAGCCCGACACAGGCTTGGTGAGGGGACAAGGACAGGGTGAAACCGAGGGACTCACATCCCGCGATATTCTCAATCGGAAAAGTCGCACAGGAAAAGCGCCTGTCAACCACCATGGCCACCCCGCCACCTCTACCTGCAACCCTGTCTGTCCTGATGATGATGTAATCCGCCGGAACGGCATTGGCTAGATCAGGGCCAGAGCTCTCCCCCAGCCAGGTCTCAGTTAGAAAAAGGCAGAGCGGCGTAGACTCCGATAGCAGGTTGTAAATATCCAAAGAATGTCTGCTAAGGGACCTGGTATTAAGGAGAAAGCATGAGTGGTGAGTGGGCAGTATCGCGGGAGAAACTGCGTTGGGTCCGGTCAGACGCCACATCCGGGACAGCTCTTCAATGCCCGCCTACCAGGAAAGACGCAGCGGCAGTTAGCCGCCTTGCCCCGAAAAGAGAGGAGCTCAGCAGAAGAGTAGACGTGCATGGTGTCAAAAAGCAGAGCACACCCAAGGAGCAGAAATGCCAACGTCCGCAACCGTCCGCAATCCGGGACGCTGACGGGCGCAGACGGGCTTTCCTTAGGCGCTCCTTCGGCGCGAAATAGGCGCGCCCACCACGCGCGACCGCTGCGCGGAAAACAAAACGCCTCAAATTTATAGTCGTGCAGGTGGGATGGAAGTAGAGCCGCAACGCTGGTCCGCCGACCGGCATGCTCAAACTTCTCCCAAGATGGCCACTGTTTCTATCCCCAAATACCCAGCTGCACCTCGTATGCCAGACTGGGAAGGGATGGGAGAGAAAAGCAAGTCCCCCCACGGCGCTGTTGCCACCCAGCACATGCGGAGAAGACCAGAAACAGAAAGAGCCAAGATAGCGTGGAGAATGCACCCGGCTTTCCGCCTCAGGTGCAGAAACAGAAAAGGAGTCAGTAGGAAAAAACAGGGTCAGGTAAGCAACAAACACAGCCTGTTCTAGTTAAAAGTACACACACAATAAGCGGTGCAAGCGCTAGCAGTCAGCGCGATGGTTCAAGGAGCAACACCGGGTGAGAGCGCTGAAACGCGCTAGCAGTCGGCGCAAGGAATAAAAATTAAAAAATTACACAACGCGCTGGCACACAGCGTGACATGCAATCGATTAAAAAAAAAAAAAAAAAGAATGCTCCAGGTGATTTTTTGGATTTTTAGGAGTGCTACAACACATCAGACCCCAAAAGCACCGCCTCAGGTTTCAGCGTGATAGGGTAGAACAAACTGACCCAGCGCGAACTACAGCTCAAATTTATAGTCGTGCAGGTGGGATGGAAGTAGAGCCGCAACGCTGGTCCGCCGACCGGCGTGCTCAAACTCCTCCCAAGATGGCCACTGTTTCTATCCCCAAATACCCAGCGGCACCTCGTATGCCAGACTGGGAAGGGATGGGAGAGAAAAGCAAGTCCCCCCACGGCGCTGTTGCCACCCAGCACACGCGGAGAAGACCAGAAACAGAAAGAGCCAAGATAGCGTGGAGAATGCACGAGGTACAATTAATTCGAAAAAGTTATGATCAGCTGTAACCATGTAGGTTAGAATCTACAAGCCTCATTGACCACAGCTCAAAAATGTCTGTCTTTATACGTATACCAAATTCATTACCAATTCCACATACTGTAGCTCTGTCATTTACCTACTACCCTTCAATATGTGTAGCACTGATCAAACCACACATATAGTTGTAAATTAATTCTGCTGAAAAGTTTTAAAAGAATGTGATTGGGTTGTGTGTTAGGTGTCATTCTTGACCACATTTCATAGATTTCCTTTGACCTTAAAGTAAGATATACCAACGTAAGTGGATAAAACTGACAGATGGTTTGTGTTTGGAACATAGCTGTGAAAGTAAAAAACATGGCTGTCAGAGACACAGGTTTTTAGGTGGGTTCCCTTATCCTTTTCCAACAATAGAGCTCACCCTAGTAATATGAACCATATTTTAGATGGCTTTATTTGGAGCCAGTCTAGTGTATTGCATGTACAAAACTATAATAGCAGACACTAAAATACTTGTGGAGATTATAATGTGCAAAGAGTAAAGACAACATAATACATTAAAATAATTTACGTTATATTCAATCTTAGCTAAAGTGTTTGCCATTGTGAGGAGTGCACATTATTAATTGCATACGTGAATGTCTAGGGCAAACAACCTGGAATTGCCTGCAAAGCCTTTTTAATTTTTTCGTTTCGAGAATCCTGTATCCTCTCAATCTGCAGTCCAGTAGCCGCTGCTCGCAATCAGCAGCAGTGGGGCAGCGAGGGGGGTATAAGGGAAAATACAAAAATTAGGACAGAAAACAAAATTACAAATATAAAACTTTACTTACCTGCCGCTGCGGTCGCCGCATTGCTCCTCTCCCGATCCTCAACTTCAGGGATGGAGCATACTGCGCAGGCTCCCAGGTGGCAATCCTGATGCTGCTTTCATGCTGTGAATACCATACCCAGCATGAGAGCAGCGCCAGAATTGGTCTGAGCAACCTGGTTTGCCGATCAGACAGCGCCTGGGAGCCTGTGGCTTTTCTCCACCCGCTGTACAACACAGCCGGGTGGAGAAATGTTAAGTGTGTATAACGGCTTGGCCAAACCATCATACACACTTAGTAGTTCCCATCTCCCCTCCTCCCCACTGTTGCACATAGAGTGCATGACCCAGCCCTCGCTGGCAGACTGCAGGTAAGAAGAAAAATAAAATGATAAAATTGGTTTTAGCCTTGGAAACAGTTATGTGAGGTGGGGTGGCAGAGTGGGCTAAAAAACGGTGATGGATTAAACCCAGATCAGTTGACTGGGGGGGAGTGCTTGCAATGTTCAACACTCCGTCCATCATTTCCTTTGGTTTTTGCTTTGTTCGCCATAAGTTGGCAGGGTATGCTCAGACGTGAGTCCCTTGCTCACTTTGCCACTGGATTCAAGCAAGCCTGGCTGAAGACGGCTGAAATGCCAGAAACCGGTCCTAGGAAGCTTGTTTCCGGTCCAGGGAAGACATGGCTTGGCAGTTCGGGCTGGACTGTTCCCATGAGGCACAGGGTCAGACTGATTTGCATATGTCCATGTCTGAACTGGGGTGGCAGAGTGGGCTAAAGAACGGTGATGGATTAAACCCAGATCAGTTGACTGGGGGTGAGTGCTTGCAATGTTCAACACTCCGTCCATCATTTCCTTTGGTTTTTCCCTCAAAGTTTCCCAGTTCGTAATTAACATAAAAAGGCGTGAGGCTCACATTTTCCACTGCCAAAGGCCTTTAGTGTACCTGCAAAATATAACCTAAACCAGTTGTTAGGGGTGCTCCTTTTCCCTTTTATTTGCTAACAAAGACAGACAACCAACTTGTAGGTTTCCTCACTAGACGCAGTCTGTGTAATTGTTAGTTTTCTTGGGCACTTGTCTAGCACACAGTTTTTTACTGGCATTGACTTGGAATCAGTTTGATCAGCCCTGTATGTTTCTGCTTGTGTTACTGGGCTACCATCACAGACAGAAGGAGTGTGGTTTGAGCTTGGATTGTGTATTTACTACACGTATTGTATTCCGACCCAATTCTTGGTTAAGGAGGTTTGTTCTAATAATTGTGCTCTAGTTGTTTGTGTTAAAGACTTGAAGCCTTTTCCAGTTGTGGGGGCATGTTTATTGATGGACCTGCCCATTTCGCATCATTTTGATATGTCAGATAGGTCTTTAATGAAACTTGTTGGGAACTCCAAAGTCAACTGTATAGCATTTCATGCTCCTTTGGATGTGAATTATGTAAAATGTGTGTTTTTTCTAGTTTGGCTGGTGGCATATCTTGATGAGGATTGCTGTTGAGTTACATTTATAACCAGCTACATGCCATCTATGTGCTGCATTGTGTCACTGTGTATGCAGGGTCTTCTGTCTACAGGGTTATGTTGAAGGCACTGCAAAATGGTCAGACCACATGATAGGTAAAGGAGGATCCACCACCAAATTACTCAAATTAGAAAAAATAGGATCAAAAGTATAACCGCCTCTGTGTGTATGAGAGGAAACTGATTGAAATAGCTGAAAACCATTCAAATCTGCATTTAATGAGGCTACCACAGAACACCCTCTATCTTCAGTGACGATTAAGGTCACCAACCACCATACAATTAGCATAATGCAGAATTAGGGGAGAAAGAGCCTCAGTCAATGATGTAACAAAACTAGTGGCTGGCCCTGGTGGGCGATAAATGAGAGCCCCAAATAATATAAAACTGCTAACACAGGATAAGGAGGAAAGAGCTGCCTCATATCCAACTATGTCTAACTCAGTAAACGTACAGGAAAAATACTGGTCATAAATAATGGTGATACCCCCACCACGTTGACCTCGCCTATCAAGTCTAGTTATACCATAGCCCGGAGGAATAGTTAAAAGAATGTGTTGCTCCACGTACTTTGTAAGCCATGTTTCAGTTATAAAGATAGCGAGTGGCACATGATCTATTATGAAGTCCGACACTCAAATTTCGTGTTTAACCAATGAGGGACATTTCAGAGAGAAAAATTAAAGCCGACGATGAAGCCTGTGATGCCCCCTCACTTTAAGGGCAGAGGCAGACTTGGTCAGGGGCACATTCCCACAAGCATCACACGGTAACACAGCACCAAGCAAATCCAGTTTAAGCTGAGAGGCGTGGGAAGGTGTTCTAGCTAGGTCCTTAAGTTGAGAAGAAAAGTCCTCCGAGCTGGTATGTCAAAACCAGGTATCCTGGCCCCGGGCGGCATCCAGGCGCAGATGTGCTTGCCTTCGGCGAACCCGCTGAGCATGTCCGCAGTATTTCAGACATTTATAGGAGAAAAACTTCATTCTAAACACTAGAGCGCACCACAAACAAAATGGCTGCTCACAGTGGAACAAGCAATGAAATACGAGAACTGCTAGTAAAAGCAGTCAGAACATGGGACCTCTGCCATCCCCATTGACCACTGATCTATCTCCTATTTTCGTCTGAGAAGCCTTTTTATAAATTCTAACTCTAAATGTAACAGTACTATTTAAAATGTAAGTGGGTGTGATTTTTCTTCTGAAAAAATGTATTACTCCTTTGGTTAAAAAGTTTGCTGTGTACAGAGGGTAGTACAATATAAAAACGTCCTATCTTTCGTAAACAAAGTTTCAATCCTTTTCAGGAAACCGAGGCAAGAATTAGGCTTATCTTTTCTTCTCTTTATTAACGGCAGCCATGTAAAACAGAAATAAAACTACAAATTCCATGAACACTTGGAATAAACTTCATCAAAGTCCAACGAATCAGGGTGCCCTTGACCCCATTATTGTCCCATGTCAGTATTCCATCTTTTTTCTTTGTGTGATGATTAGCTGGTAGTTAACCATTAATCCTACTTGCCTGAATCATTCCCTCTGCCATTTACAAAATCCCATGTAACTGTAAAGAAATTACTTATGTTCCGTATGACTCATTTCACACCATGGGCGCCTAGTCGGTCTGCAACCCCGGGGGATAATAATCACCTCTGTGAACATGATAGAATTGAAACGTTCCATTACCAAAAGCTAGGGAATTTTATATTCTATGTCTGGACCAGAGCTCAAAGCTTATTCACCACTTTGGATACCATGTTCTAAAGCGGTTCAAAGCTCTTGAAAATGAGGTCTGATGACCGATCCACTGCATTCATGATATCCTCCTAGCGAGTTCCCAAGTAGAAAGCTTTAGATGCCATAGCTCCTCTAGTGGAGTGGGCCCCAAATTTCTGAGTGTTGATGCCTGCTTCCTTCATGGCCCAACTGACCCATCTAGTGATGGTGTGCGTGGAAACCGCTTTGTGTGGCTTTGTAAAGGCAATAATAAGTTTTCGTTCTCCGGGGGGGACGGAGTTCATCACTCATGGACTCATAAGACTTAATGCATCTCACTACACATAACTTTGGAGAGTCTGGAAATGCTGAACAAGATATCACCTTGGAATTGGTTTTTGTTCTCCTTGAGATATGAACGGTAACACCTTCTGGAGTAAACACTTGTCCCATTATGTTCTAATACCTGACGTCAGATCCTCGTTTACAGCAGATCAGGAATAGTAAAGGTGCTAATTTAGCTGACAGTTGCTTTCGCAAAAGTTATTTATTACTTGTTCAAGAGAGAAAAAGTTGAAGTACATTCACGTCCCAAAGGAGCGAGTAGTGTGGCTCTGGGGGAATGGACAGCCGTACTCCTCTCAGGAGTAACCGGGTCAACAGGTGCTCACCCATAGGATGTCTATTGATCGGGGAAGGGGCCCGTGGATATCACTGACAGAAAGGTATTGATCGTCCTATAAGCCATGCCATCTGATGCTAAGGAGGCTAGAAAATTCAGGACATAGACAATAGTGGTCTCCACGGGATCCAAGTGTCGTTGTGGACACCAACCCATCCATCATGACTAAGCTGATCAAATATTTTAATCGTGTTAACTGTCCGTGCCTTGGAGAGAAGGTCTGCAGCTTGGAGTGAAAGTCCCAGGACATGCCATAATCTCCGGTAAACTTCCATGCTATAGGGCTGCAGTGAACCCTCCTGGACTAGATATTGGAGATTCCCGGAGGAAAGCTGGGAACAGGGGTAGCTGGATTGGAGAATCCCAAGAAAGTTCCGTCAGAAACGTAAACCACACCTGAGACCTCCAAAAGGGAGTGATCGCCACCACATCTGCCCACTGTCGTTGGACTTGGGTGGATAGTTGCATTATCATTGAGGAGGGGGGAAAACGCATAACCACTTTACGTCTCCCAACATTGCTGGAACAAATCTGTCACCTGAACCGAGGGGTCCGGCCTCCAGCTGAAATATTTGTCCACCTGGCGGTCCAGCCTGGACACAAGGAGGTCCACTGAGAAGGGACCCAGTCGGGAATCCAGCGACTTAAAGATGGACGATCCAGTTTCCAACAGCTGAGCTCTCTTGGGTATCGGGACTGCCAGTCCACAACCTGATTTCCCGAGCCCGGAAGATGTTCCGCTGTGATTGAGATCTGGTTCTCCAGGCAATATTCCCAGAAGCTTCTGGCCATATTCGATAGAGGTTTGGAGTGTCCCCCTGCAAAGATGGTTGATTTAAATTTCTGCTGCCACATTGTCCATCTTGAGGAGGACATTGCATTGTATTAGTTCCTTTGCCCAACATTTGACTGCAAATGAGCCAACTGTCCACTCCAAACAATTGATGTGCAGAGAGCTCTCTTATTATGAAATGTTTTTCTTGATGAGAATTCTCTACATTATGCCCCCCTAGCCCATTCCGCTGGCATCGGACTCAAATATCAAGTCTGGTCGAGACCCGAAGATGGCTTCCATGTGGGCTAGCCACCATTAAATCTCCTCCTTTGCGCCGTCGAACACGGGTATGCACTCTGAAAACTTGAGCCGTTGAAGGGCCCGGCAATGTAAGGGGCCGGGAAATATGGCTTGGATGTATGAGGAGAGAAGCCAGACCTCCCTTGCGATCTGTCTGAGTGATGTGACTGGTCTTGCTAGGGTGTGAATTAATGTGTGGCTGATCTTGGCTTCCTTCCTGGAGGAAAGCCTCAGGGTGGCTTGAATGGATTCTACTACGAAGCCCAGGAACACAATGGATTGTGTTGCAGATAAAACAGAATGTTTCTCGTTAATGAGAAAGCCCAGGGTTTTCAAGAGAGGGACTGCCCACTGGAGGTGGATCCGCAGGGTCGTCTGGTTCTGGTTTATCAACAGAATATTGTCTAGTTAGACAAACAGGCGAACTCCTCTGGCCTGGAGGTGCTCCATCAAGCGGCTGAAGGATGTTGGTGAAACACCTTGGAGCTGAGGATAAGCTAAAAGGGAGTGTTGTGAACTTGTAAGTGGCCTGGAGCCATTGAAATTAGAGGACACGTCGGTGAGGAGAAAATATCGTGACCGTAACTTACATGTCTTTTAGATGCAGACGTACCAATCAATCATTGGGCAGAAGATGATCATGGAGGAGATCAATGCACTCCATTTTGAAGTGGTGATAAACCAGCCACTCCCTGAATTGTTTGAGGTTGAAAACTAGGTGCTTCCCACTATCTCTTTTGTCCACCACAAATTGCTGCGAAAGCCATGGAGATGTGGGTTTGTCTGGACAATGGCTCCTTCGTACAAGAGATCTTGAACCTCAGCTTCAACCCTAGATGATTCCTCTGTGGAAAAGTGAGGCCATGCTTGAACCCTGGATTGAACGGGGAAGTCGTAAAAGTGTATCTGGAACCCCCGAATGATCTGTAAGACCCAAGTATCAGGCAGCAGGGATTTCCAGTTCTGTACAAAGTGTGCCAACCTGCCACATGTTAAAGAGATTACACTCACCGTGAGAGGTTCCCTGCTGGTGTCTACCTCTACATCGTCTTCTGGAGCCTCAGTGTCTGGGGTATCCATGGGTGGGATAGATCTCTCCTGAACCTGGTCTGGTCGTAATAGTTCCCTCCTCTAGAGGCTGTGCCCCGAAAAGAGGCCTGCTGTTGCCCAAGAGGCTGTGCCCCGAAAAGAGGCCTGCTGTTGCCCACTGTCAGCTGAGCGCCCCCATCCACTGCTGGCCCCGGTCAAAACCCCAGGGGCAAAAAATCTTCTTAATTGACAGCATCTAGGGTGGCTAGATTGCCTAGTTTGGAGGCAATTTTGATCAACAGAGACGGCACATTTGGCAGTGCTAAGGTAATTATTGTTTTCTGCATCCATCCTGTCAGAACCTCGGGGGATACAGTGGTGTGACACAGGCCCCGGGGGACCCCGAGCTCCAGGGGGTCCCAACAGGACAGTACCCTGGCCTGAGAGCTCCTGAGTGAGTCTGGAGGAGGGCCCCTCCATGTACTTGGTAGTGGGACCCTCACGTTTCGTTACGCCACTGGGGGGATATAAGGGAGCCGGAGGCCTTGGCTTCCTCCGCCATGTCCCAAGGGGCCGTCTCGTCAAAAAGCTTGTCTTGACAGGACCACCAGGACTGATTGCCTTTTTTTAGGGTCGTGGATGTACTTGGCAAGGAAGGTCACCATGTACAGATCTATCTCCCGCATAAGGGCCGCTTTGTCTGCCAAGGATTGGCAGGAGCATTCTGCCATGAGGTGGCTGCATACTTTTTTATCCAGAGACTTTTGTAGTCTCTCTGCAACATATGTGCTACTTTGTCCGCAGGAACTCAGTCAGATGAGCAGGGATGTAGGAGATCATCTGGGTCAAGCAATTTGGAATCTGGACCGGGTGTGGATCGATCGCTGTCAGACGACTTGGGGTCCGATTGGGGGTGCCATGGTCTATCTGGCTCCATGTTATCCCTTGCTGGCTTCAACGAATTATGGTCGAGGAAAGCGCGCTTAAAGCGGGCAAAGGCGTCTAAATCTACCCAGGCGCGCTTCTTGCCAGAAGGCTGCTACGTCTCTGGTATGCCCGTTGGCTTAAGGGGGAAAGGCCCCTAGGTTCTACCCTCGGATCGAGGGGTTAGAGGTACTGCACTGCAAGGTTCAATGTTTTTTTTGTTTTAGCCATGTCATGGCTTCCGAGACTGCCCTATGAATTGAGGCGCCCATGACTTCGCAGAAGTCATCAATGGAGAGGTAAGTGATTGCCTCCTCCTCCGTAGAGGAGTCGTGTATCTCCTGCATGGTATCGGCACAATATGGTTTGGACAACCCAAGGTAAGGGAGAGGCCTTTATTTCACAGAGCGAAAAACAGTAGCTGTAGGTTGGGTATGTGTAACAGCAGATCTGTTGCTGTGGTATGGAATGATTATCAGGAATTTTTACTGAGTTTTTGAGATTGAATGTTTTTTTATTTAGGCCTGGGCGACGGGTCCGATAAATCCCAATAAGCGTTATTGAGGAGAGTGAAGGCGCCTCACGCGTGTTTCAACAGGATGTCAACTACCTCGAATACGGGCTCCACTGCGCACGGTTAACCAAGGTCAGTGACCTAATACGAACTCCGACTGGGGTGTGAGACGCGCACAAGTGCAAGAAATACTGTCTTTAACCAGCGAAATATCAGCACCTGTGGGGCGTAGCACTCCAAGCCTTGAGGCTAGAAACAAAGCAGAGACCTGCTGTGAGTCCGATCACTGACCTCTGTGGAATGCAATCGGAACGGCAGACACACTTGCCCAGGAGAAGTCTCCTGAGAAACGTGCGGAGGCCCCTTGCAGTCGGAGGACTGCACTGCACAGCCCCCACCCATCTCTAAGCCCGACACATCTCTGAGACACCCTCACTGCGTATAAGTGAGCGCATTTCAGTCAACCCTGAAAGGGAAAGGCAGATGTTACAGGGAAAGTACATAACATTTACACAAGGCAAAGAAATAAGTGGACAAAAAGCCTGGCACTTAACTGATGGCTGCAAGGAGCAGCGAGCAAAGAGGAAGGAGATACTGACATGGGACTATAATGGGGTTAAGAGCACACTGATTGATTGGAGTGCTCATGGGATTTGTAGTTTTATTGCTATTTTACATGGCTGTTGTTAATAAAGAAATTATAAGCATAATCCTCTCCTCTGGTCCTGACCTAGTATTAATAGGATGTTTTTTTTTTTTTTTTTTTATTTATTTTTTTTAAGTTCAAGAAAATCTTATTGCAAAGAAAGGGGTGTCATTACAAGATATACATTTGTCAAAATCATGTCACCACAATGCAAATAAACTATAGTAAAAGTATACAAATAATTGGACTTATTAATAAAAGAAAAAAGAGCAAAACTAAATATGTAACACAAAAATAACAATATAATGTACAAGATCTAGGAATAATCAGGGGATTCAAGGAGGTTTAAGAACTTCTTGCTGAGGTAGTTGAAGTTGGAAACAACGTTTGGCACTGGCTTCGATATACAATGTAACTGGCGACCATAGATCTAAGCGTTTTGTTGCCATTTGTATAGGAAAGCCAAAGGAGGTGTCCAACCTGTGATTATGGCATATCCTGTACCACCAAGCCTTGTAAGAAATGTTTGTGGAGTCTTTCCAATTTGCAGTAATTTGTTGAAAAGCAACCGCTAATAAGTCAATTTTGGTATTGAGTGTAACATTATCCCAAATGGACGATAGACTTCCCAGAAAAACATGAGTAAAAGAAAGAGGAAACTTAGTTGCAAAAATTAGATTAACTTGAGTCCAAGCTTGTTCCCAGAAAGCATGAACGTTTGGGCATGAAAGTAACATATGAAAAAAATCAGCGTTTGGAGCGGAACATGTCCAGCAGGTATCCGGGACACTTGTGAACTTTTTGCTTAAGACTTTCGGTGTAAGTAAGAGTCGATTATAAATAAAGAACAATGTTTGCGTTGTATTGGCTGCTCTAGAAGACTTACAAAGTTTGGTCCATAGATTTGTCCATATAGATACTGGCCATGATACCCCAAAATCGTATTCCCAGGCCACCTCCGTTTTTGACTTCTGTCTAAGTATGTTGGTATCATACAAATAACGGTACAAAGTAGAGGCTCTGAATGAAGTTTGCAGCAAAGTGGGGATTTGTGAGGAAGCATCCAAGCCAGTAGGGGACGTCTGGGTAGTAGACAATTGAGAATAGATGTCCATCACTGTCTTCTTGAGTAGGGTATATTTATGTTCAAATGAGCTAGGTAAATTAAATGATTGACTAAGTGAAGCAAAGGATAAGAAGTCTGATTGTGAGAACAACTGATGTATCCAAATAAGACCACTTTGCCTCCAAGTTTTCCAATAAAAGGGTCTGTTTTTAATGAGTACGTTTTTATTGTGCCAAATTGTTGAATTGAGAAACGAGTCCACAGTGATAGGAATTGAAGTAGGAGAAAGTTCAAGAAGTTTGGAAGTTAGTTTAATTATAGGAGTAGAAAGGGACTGTGGTTTGCCTGAGAAAGAGAGAAGGGGAACAGGAAAAGACGCTCAACTGAGGTCCACAAAGGTTCATTATCTATAGAGTCAAGCAGCCAATGGGAAGCTTGGCGCAAAAGGAATGCTTTGTGATGTATATGAAAATCTGGAAGGTTAACTCCACCCTCTGTTTTAGGTCTTGATAATCTTAATAGTGACATACATGATTTCTTGTGTTGCCATAGGAAGGAAGAGAGAATAGAATTAATCTTCTTGAACCTTTTAGTGGATACAGGGACTGGTATGTTGGAGATAGTATACATAATTATAGGAGATAACATCATTTTTATTGTATCTAAACGGCCCCACCAAGATAAGTAAAGTGGATGCCATTTAGTAGTTAAGTCTGAATTTTTTTGTATGCATTTATTCATGCATAATGAAATTGTGTCCAGGATTGAAGAAGTAATGTGTAGGCCTAAATATTTAATGTGTTGAGGACTCCAAGTGAAATTGGAAGCAATAAAGTCTGATTTAAAGGTATATTTGGTTAAGGGCAAAACCTCACATTTGTCGTTCAATTTATAACCAGAAATGAGGGAATATGAACGTACTTCTTCTAAGAAGGTAGGAATAGAGTCAGCTGGTCTGGACATGAAAAGTAAAATATCATCAGCATAGGCCGCAAGTTTAATGTGAGCCTGTAAAGTTTGGAAGCCATGCAAATTTGGGTTTTGACGCAACTTTGAAAGGAAAGGTTCCAAGGCCAAATTAAATAAAAAGGGAGAAAGAGGACGGCCTTGACGTACCCCTCTGCCTAGATGATCAAAAAATGGGGAAATCAAACCATTAGCACACACTGCAGCACAGGGATTAGAGTATAAAAGGGAGATCAATTATATGAATTTAGGGCCAAAACCAAACCATCTAAGAGCGTAGAACAAATAAGTCCACCCCACTCTATCTAATGCCTTTTCGGCATCTAAGGCGATTGCTGCAAGGGGTTGCTGTACGTGGGTAGATTTGGACAAAACATTAAACAAGAGTCGCGTGTTATCTGTTATGAATCGCCCTTTAACAAATCCAGATTGTTCTTTGTCTAACAAATTTGGTAAAAAGGAATCGAGACGTATAGCTAACGCTTTGGAGAAAATTTCATAGTCCATGTTGACTAAGGATATGGGTCTATAATTATACAATGTTTGGGATCCTTGCCGTCTTTGGGAATGAAAAAGACACACAATTGATGGACGGAATGCAGAACAAATCAAAACATTCATCCCCAGTCAAGAGATCTGGGTTAAATCCATCATTCTTTTGGTCACCATGCCACCCCAGTTTAGACCTGGCCATATTCAAATCAGTCTTGACCTTGTGCCTCATGGGAACAGTCCAGCTCGAACTGCCAAGCCAGGTCCTCCCTGGACCGGAAACAAGCATCCTAGGACCGGTTTCAGGGTTTCACCCCTCTTCAGCCAGGATAGCTTGATTCCAGTGTCACAATGATCCCAGGACCCACGTCTGGGCATACCTGGCACACTTAGGGCGAGAAAGCAAAAGAGACACAATTGATGGACGGAATGCAGAACAAATCAAAACATTCACCCCCAGTCAAGAGATCTGGGTTAAATCCATCATCCTTTTGCTCACCATGCCACCCCAGTCTAGACCTGGCCAGAATGCAGAACAATGTCATACATGGACTGTTCCCATGAGGCACAGGGTCAAGACTGATTTGCAAATGGCTGGGTTCAAACTGGAATGGCATGGTGAGCAACAAAACAATGGATTTAGGCCCAGATCTCTGTACTGGGGTGAATGTATGACATTGTTCTGCATTCTGTCCATCAACTGTTGTTTTTGCATTTGTCACCCCGAGTGGGACGGGTATGCTCAGACGTGAGTCCCGTGCTCTCCATGCCACTGCTGGAATCAAGCTATCTTGGCTGAAGAGGGGTGAAACCCCGAAACCGGTCCTAGGATGCTTGTTTCCAGTCCAGGGAGGACCTGGCCTGGCAGTTCAGGCTGGACTGTTCCCATTGGGCACAGGGTCAAGACTGATTTGCATATGGCTGGGTCCAAACTGGAATGGCATGGTGAGCAAAAAAACGATGGATTTAGGCCCAGATCCCTGTACTGGGCTGAATGTATGACATTGTTCTGCATTCTGTCCATCAATAGTTTTTTGTCTTTGGGAATGAGGCAGATATGTGCTTCTGAGAAAGATCTGGAGGAATTTTTCAAGGAGCAAAAATAATTTATTAGAGAATGTAATTTGGCTATTAAGAGTTTGGAAAAGTGGGTGTAGAATTCGACAGTAAAGCCATCCGGACCTGGTGCTTTGTCCTTTTTAAGGTGTTGGAGTGCCTTTAAGAGTTCTTGCTGTGATATATCTGACTCTAAGAGGGTCAAATCTGAAGAATTGTGTTGGAATTTCTGAATGTTAGAAAAGAAAAGAGACAAAGTGTTCTGTGGTTTGTATTTCAGGTGTGTATAGTGATTTATAGAAGAGAGAAAATTTGTTTAAAATGTCATTGTCCTTAAATTTTAAGGCATGGGTTTCGTCATAAATAAATTCAATGTTTAATTTATTCTGTCGGACTTTTAAATAGTTGTCCAATATTTTCCCAGCTTTATTTTTTCCTCCATAGAATTCTTCGCTTGATTTTAGTAAATATATTGAGGCGTCATTGGTTGATTTTTTTTTTTGTTGAATTGTAATTTTGCATTTATAAGCGCATTTAAAGATTCCTGCGAGTGAGAGGTATAATTAGAGTGTTCCAGTTGCTTGATATCTTTAAACAAATTGCTAGTAAGTTTACGTGCAATTTTTCGTTTTTTGGCTACAAAATTAATAATGAAACACCTTGCGGAAGCTTTAAAAGCGTCCCAAATAGTTGAGAATGGCAGAGACTCCGTATAATTTATCCTGAAATATTCATCAAAAAAGGCATTATAGGAAGCAGTAAACTCTGGATTTAAAAGGAGAGCGTTATTAAAATGCCATCTTCGCGAACCGGTAGGTTAAGGTAAAATGTCGAGACAAATTAAAACGGGGGCATGAGCTGATAACAGAATGGGGCCAATTTCTGCATTTGTGAGGGGTTGCGAGATATTGTGAGAAACAAAAATGTAATCAAGTCTTGACTAAGTTTGATGAGTTGGAGCGTAGAACGAATATTCTCTAAAAGTTGGATCACATAATCGCCAGGCGTCAAGGAGTTTGTTGAGTGATAGCATGGTAAAAGCCTTATGAGGTTTATTGGGAACATAGGGAAACCTAGAATTCCTGTCCGTGAACGGTTCTAAAAATTTGATTACAATCCCCAGCTAATCTGAAATTGTCCTCTATACAGTGGGTGATTTGCTTGGCAAATGTTGAAGTGTCGCCAGAGGTAGGAGCATAGACATTGAGTAAAGAAACTGGAACACCTTTTAGTGACATTTTAACATTTATCCATCTACCCTCTGTATCCGATTCCTGTGATAACAATGTAACTGGGAGTGATTTACGACATAGTATCATTATCCCATTATGTTTACCGTCACCTTGAGAAAAGAAAACTTCTCCAACCCAACCCTTTTTTAGTTTTAAAGACTCGGGATCTTTGAGGTGCGTTTCCTGCAAAAAATAATATCCGCCTGTAACTTTGCCAAATGAGATAAAACCCTCTGTCTTTTGATGGGAGAGTTTAAACCCCTAACATTCCATGAAATCAATCTTAAAGACATGGGCAAAAACAGTATTGAATAAAGAGTGTACGGCATAAGTCCAAATCGTTAAGCCAGAAACTAAAAATATCCATGAAGAGAAGGAAGCCAATAGGTAGTACTTTCACAGAGCGAAAAAGAGTATTAAAAGCAAACAATTTAAGATAAAAGTGAGAATCCAGTGTGTTAATAAAGAGAAAAATTAGTAAAGAAGTAGATAAGTAAAAAATATTAAGTATGTAATGACGAAAGAAGATATAAGTCTGGGAGAAGATGGAAGAATAGAAATGTATATGACACTAAAATAGAAAATGGGAAAAGATTTTAGAGCATAACAAAAAACAAAAGACATAACAAATAACGTACCTACAGAAGGGAAACATAAATGCGAGGGTAGGTGGAACCACATGGAACAGACGAAAACATCCAGCAAGGATAAACCAAGCCAAGGGAAGAACACGCCATATCGTAATCTTAACTATGGAAGCGAAGAAAAAGAGAGAAAACATCAAAAAAAGAAGATGAGACAAATATTTTAAATTTACGAGACAATCAGCCAAATATGTAAATTACGGAAGTTAAATTGTATTGACTAAACTTTTAAAGGCAACCATCAACTATGAATGCATAAAATGTAAACCTTAACTGAGACCAATACATGAGCAGAAAATATAAACCATATGTAGATTGGGAAAAAGTCCAGTAACACGCGAGGAGGAAGGTCTTGAAGAATCCATTAGATCAAGCTTATTCGCGTTGATGAAGCTTCGCAGACGGGTCGGGTCCTCATAAGATGTAGTTCTGTTATTGTATGTGACCTTAAAGATACATGGATGGAAAAGACCGTATCTAGCTCCCATGGCACGGAGATCTGGCCGTATGTCGAGGAAGGCTTTGCGTCTAGCTGTCGTTGCTTTTGAGTAATCTTGCGCAAAAAATAATGTTGAACTAGACCAGGATATCTGTTGTATGGCTTTGGCCGCTGCTAGGACTTTTAGTAGATCTGTGTACTCTAAGAAATAAAGAATGACTCCTCTAGGTCTCTGTGAGGATGAAGAGTTAGTAGAAATGCGTCCCAATCTGTGAGCGCGCTGGATATTCAAGTTGGAGTCCTCTGGTAAATGGAGTATCTTTGGGAGGAAGGATTTGAAGAAAGCAATAGGGTCCGCACCTTTGACCCCTTCATTCAATCCATAAATACGTAAGTTATTCCTCCGATTACGATTTTCTAAGTCTTCAACCTGCTTCTGAAGTGTTAAGACTTGCGTGTGCATGAGGGACACATTTTTAGTGGTGTCTTCGAAGACAGACATTTTGCTCTACTGCTGTAAGTCTAGTGTCAAGTTGTAACCAATTGTCAGACAAAGTTTGTAGCTTGGAATTAGTCTCTTCCATAAAGGGTCTAAGTGCTCTGATTTCCTGTAGCAGCATTTCCATTGCAACTGGGGTGGCTGGTTTAGGAGGCGAAGGAGGGACCCGTTTCAAGCGTTTCACGTTGGATTTTCCTGATGTAGCTCGTACAGGATCCATTGTTGCGTTGCTGTCTTCTGTCATATGAAGCCGAGAATTTTCCAGTTTAGAAAACTCTGATTTTTTTTTTTTGTTGAGTTTTTGATAAAAATACATTTTGGTTTTGATGCAGTGAAAAAAGATCCCTTTGTTCTGCCCATCAAGTTGTGGAATAGACAAAATGGGAGGTTTTGAAGGAATGTGAAAGCTGTGACGTGAAGATATCAAAACTTGATGTAACAACGCCGACCTGTTAGAAGAGCCATCCAGAAAAGTAGCGCAACTGAAATTTTTTCGAGTCGTTCAGTGGCCCAAACGAGAATTAGCAATGTTACATATTAGTATTCGTTGTGGCTTTTTGTTGTGAGGATATCTTCTCACTATCTGAAAAAATTCCTTTCTCCCCAATCCGTACTGGTGCATTAGATATGTCCCTAGAAATGGTGAACAAAAGGAGAAGGAAAATACTTTTGAAAAACATGCACTTCTGATAATTCCTCAGAGAATTGTTGTGGCAGAGACATGAATAGCGCTCAAAGTGGATGTCGTATCCATAAAGAATCAAAAACGGTGAAATAATGGGAAAAAATAGATTGGCCGCACCCTTACAAAGTGCTACTAAATATGAGCATTAAGCGTTGAGCACTATGCTGAATTTGGAGGCACCATTGAGAAAGTAATTTCCGCCGCATCTGAAGCAAAGTAAACGCTCATGGCGGTAAATGCTAGACAAAATGGTGGCCGCGCTATCGCGAATCCGCCTCAGAGCGTTTACCTTGAAATGGTGTCGTCCACAGTCCCAGGAGTCTGTAAAAAGGCTTACAGCATCTTCACAAGCCGTTCATATGCAGGCTCCGTCGAGTATCTTCGTGCTGAAAATCCTTAAAGCTAGTCTTCTCAGGCTCGGGGCGGGAGCCTCACTGAAGTGCCGCCATGCCTGTCGGGCGCCAAGCAACGCCCCCTAATAGGATGGTTTTCAATTTAACTTTAATAACTAAAGTATGATGGTCATGGAGATGACCACCAGAAGCTGCGCTATTTGCCAATGGGAAATTGTTTGGCTGATTGTCAGTCGAGGATTTTCTCAAAGAGGAATATCATGTTAAAATTCTTGTTTTATCCTTCAGTTTTGGAGGGATGTAGAGAAGCCCACTACATTTATTGTACTCACCCTCCAACAGAAGTATTTGCAGTTTCAGGCTCGATACTAATCCTACCCCTGTCAAACTCTAAGTGCCCCTTTGCCTGAAGGTGCTGTATGGGACACATTTTCCAGAGGCTTGCTTCCTGAAGAATTCAGCTGCAAAGTATTGTCAAAATGAGGATCCAACACAGGATCAGGACTGTTTCTCATTTGTTAGTATTAGATGTGGCACAATTGAACCACAATAACAGCACAATTTCATGAAGTGTCTTCATGCAGTTCCTTAATTCAGCTGTGCCTGAGTATCCATAAAATGTATGGACAAGGTAAAAGACAGATAGTGGAGATGAACCTAGGCAATAGAAAACAAAGTTAGAAAGACCTATATATTTAGTTTATTTTGTTTTAACTAACAAGCAAACTTCATGACTGCTTCATTCAGCAATATTTATTGAACGTAGTAAGTGTCAAGTTAGCTCACCAAGGATGAATAAATTCAGTTTATTCTCTCATTGGACGAACCTGTTAGCTACTATAGATTATTCGCTTTTTAGTAGCAGCCCTTTGCCACATTTCCCCACATGTTCACAGCTTGCATTATTGTGATCTTATCAAGTCATGTTGAACAACTGCTGCTGTTAATTCCAAGTCCTGATGATGACCCACAGATTGTTCTACCAGGATCAAAACAGCAGCACTATATAAGTAAGCATTTCCACCCCACATGCCATTGATTGGTTTCTGTGATTGCTCACTTTTATAGTTCCCTATGCACATAATGTTTGTTTCCCGCCAGTAATAAATAGTCCTACATGCCCAGTCATCACTGTTCACGCTTCTTGCACAAGCACGTTTTATGTGCACTGCACCGCCCTCTCACTAATAAAACTGAATTGTTAGAGTAAAGCGTCTTGTAAATTTGATGTCACTAACAAAATTAATTAAAAAATTAAGACAACCTGTGTACTCCTCATATCAATGTACGGAACTATTCTGTTTTATGCAAGTCTTAATATGAAATGATGTCAGGCCTTTTGTCTCACAGACAGATTTAATGGGAAAAAATATTCCCACATTAAGTATCCACCGGATACACCTAATAGTTCTTGCATTTCAAATTTTGAGAGTAATTTATCTTATCAAAAACACTGTTTTTGGGTAGTAATATTTAAAAGTAACTTTTAAAGCTCCATATATGACACAGTGCATCAAAAATGAGACCTTTGAAGAGTTTGTTGGATGGGGTCTTTTACAATTTATTATGTATCTGTCTTCCCCTATGAGTTGGGCGTCTTCATGTAAGACGACGCTTTGGGATGTTATGCTATCTCTCCCCTCGGGCAGGACATTCCTAAGGGGAGACTTTAATGATATTCTGGGTCGCCTGATGCCCTGCGTGCCCCTGGAGTCGAGATTAGAGAGGGGAGAAGGCTGCGCAGCTGGGTACTGGGCCTTGACTTATGTGATGCCTGGAAGTTATGAAACCCCAACGTTCAGGAATACACACCTCAACAGCTCATGACTCCCTATACTGTATTGACCATATTTTGTTACTGGCTTCGGATCTCTTTCACATATGGGGCTCTTGTATCCTGGCCCGAGGCCTTTCGGATCACTCCCCAGTGCTGCTTCAGTTGGCAGATAAACAAGGGGAGGGGAGAAACAAACGTGGTACCTTAACGCCTGGTTTCTTCATGATAGGTTTTTCACCCAGACCTTGCAGCCCCAACTGAAGGATTTACAGAGTTTTAATCAGGGAACGGTAGTGTCACCAAGGACACTGTGGCAAGCGTGCAAGGCCACTATGTGAGGTAACGTGCGCTCTTATATCAGGGGCCGCTCCTGCAAGACTCAGAAATAAGTGATCCAATTGGAAAGGTCCATTCCAACTTCAGAGAATAGGAACCAAGGTAATCAAAACCAAATTGCTAGGCCAGCTCCTCGCAGTGGAGAGGGCAATCCTGCGTCAACTTTGCTTGGACAAAGCCTGCTGACACTGGGAGACTTTAACCAGGTGTGATTATGAGTGGAGTGGTAAATCTGACAAAGTAATTCACTGGCTAACTACTAAAGACTGGAATCTAGGGTATTCTGGTGGGGGCGTACGTTACCTTTGCCATGAAGGGCTCTGACCGCCTCCTAATTTGGGACTTACTATGCTCTCCGAAGCGGGAAACAACTACTACGGTCATTGCTGATATTCCCCTAGCCAGACTTGCCTTCTTAGAGCAGGAGACCTTTACTCAGCAGTTGACTATCGAGGAGGTTAACAAGGGCCTAACAGAGCTCAATACAGGTGAAAACCCATGGCCCCAACGGGTTCCCGATCTAATTTTACCATAAAATGCGTCCCATCATAACACCTCTTGTCTTGGCTATGTATCTTGAAGCTATCGACGGTGGCATTTCCCCACTGAGACACACCTAGCCCCCATCGTGGTGAGACTTTTTCTCTTTTAAGAGGGAACTCAAAACATTTCTCTTCCCTAGGTCTGATTAATTTCTTTGACTGCTCTGTGTGGTGTTGGTATAATTGTCTGAAGCGCCAGGATACCCTTCGGGTGACAGTCTGCGCTATACAAATACGCCATACATACATACATACATACATGTTGAAACCTGGCTAGCTGTCAGACCGGTGCGGATCCTACAGGCTCATCTCCCTCATCAATGCGGAGGTCAAACTATTTGCCAAAATGTTCGCTCAACAGTTCACCCATGTCCTGACCCAGCTGGTTCACCCAGACCAGTGCAACTTTATCCCCCACCGTGGCACAAGACACTGCATTAGGAGGGTCATCTTGCCTTGGCTCGCTTATAATTGTTCCACTGCGCTACCCCCCCTGCTACTTCTTGACTTTTAAGAGACCGGTGACTCATTGGACTGGTCCTTCTTACAGCCTAAAATGGACTTTGGAGCTCGATTCCATTCTTATATCTGAGTCTTATATTCTGAACCGTAGGAGCAAGTGCTGATAAACGTGGTGTTATCCCTCAGGTTTCTGGTTAGAAGAGGCAAGAGACAGGCTTGCTCCCCGTCACCCCTGCTCTTTGCCCTGGAAATTGAACCATTAGCAGCATGGATATGGTGCGATGCGTACGCCTGGGAGTTTAACTTGGGGGTGGCCCTAGAAGACAGGATAGCATTTTACGCGGATGACGTCCTCCTGTTTATGGCCCATCTGGCAGAGACCAGACCATGCTCTCTCCATTTTGGACACCTTTGGCTCCACCACCGTATTAAAGGTGAACTGGTCTAAATCAACACTGATCCCTCTACCACGTGACGGGAGATGAAAGCTGGCATCCAAACCTCCCTATAAAGCACCTTCGGCTGACAGGGGATCCAAATGTGTTTGGAACCAGACCTGGTGTTCGCGCTTTAACCTCAGACTCTAAGCCCTGCGGGTCAGACAGACCTTGATAGGTGGACCAAGCTACCACTCAGTGCGTTTGGGAGGGTGAGCCAGTATAAAAGGATGAACCTCCCACACCTATTGTATACCCTCCAGAATTACCCTTTCTCTACTCTAAACAACTGGCTGGCCGCTACCAGTGCTAATGCCCGGCACTTCATATGTGCGGGTAAGCATCCCAGGATCTTCTTTGCCCAGAGTGTCAGATTGACATTCAACTGTGGCTTGGCAATGGCTTACATTTATCTCAACTACTGGGACACACATCCATTGGTTGTGAACTATTTGGTGAATGGAGGATGGGCGGACCTAGCCTTCAGAATGTAAATCTCACTAAATAGTCTAGACAACCTCATGGGCCTGTTATATGGGAATCCTGTACCGCGGTCCCTCCCGGAGGTGATGAGGGTGGTACTCCAGACCTGGAGTGCTGCACTGCATTGGATGGACTGGCACCGCAAGGTTTCGCTAGATACGCCACTCTGAACTGGCGGTTGGTTGAGCCAGGTGTCCTGGCTGGAAGGCTTTAGGGACTGGGATAGAATAGGTGTGTCGAATCGGGCGATGTGTGGAGAGTGGTCACATGAAAACCTTTGCTACTCTTCATACTGAATTCTCTCTCCACAAGTCTCAATTCTACCATTATCTTCAGCTCAGGCATTGCATGGTCGGCCACCAAGGAGCCCTGCCGGAGCACCCGGAAAACAAAACCATGAAGGCTTGGCTACTCCTATGGCCAGTAGGGAAAGGGGGCATTTCAAAGTTGTATAGAGCCCTGGTCAATCACTCTCCACGTAATCTTTCACATCTGAGACCTTGTGGTAGGGCTGGGTGGATCCTATGGCACATACGGAATAGACTGAAGCCTGAATGGCACCACGTACCTTGGCAGTATCGGCCAGACTACGCCTCATCCAAATACATTTTTGACACTGCACATATTGAACACCCAGACAGCTGTGGAAGGCAAAAAGACTCCCTGATCCTATCTACTCTAGATGTCATGACAGCGTGGGGGAATTCTTCCCTATAGTGTGAAGATGCCCTCCTATTCTTCAATACTGGCTAGCCATCTTCTGAACTCTTATTGATGTCCTGGTTCAATGGATCAAGGCCTTGCCTAGAATTGCTCTCGAGGGGATCCTGGAAAATTTGGAGGGACCCAGGAGCAAAGGAATCCTTGGGAATGGGTACGGTCTTAGCAGCGAGAGACATAGTAAAAATACTGGTAGAGGCTGACGGACCCCCCGCTAAGATAATCGAGAACAGGTTTTGACCATTGTGCAAAGCTGGAGGAACCTTATCTATATTGCAAGGGGGTGCCCAGAGAAACTCACCAGGGTGTGGAGTAAGTGGTGGTACTATTATGGACTCGAAAGGAATTCTAAGTAGGAGAGGCGGGAGGGGACCGAAGGCACACAGTGATTATCACGGTACGTTGCTGCAGGTTACCTGCGTGTACGAGCGAAAGGTGTGTTTTTCTTTTGTTTTTGGTGAGAATCTAATGTTCTTACCCCCCCCCCCCCCCCTTTTTTTTTTCTTTTTCTAAGAGAAGCCTGACCTGTTGAGATTGGCCTCGCATGAGTGCTTTTGAATACACATAATCAACATGTTTAGAGTATGGAGGAGATTCTTTTCTTACGCGAGTATGAATCAAAAATGTAAGTCCAGGAAGAAACTAAACAAGCATTGGCATAGCCAATAGGTCTCGCCTTTGGGACCTTATAAGTGTTTAGCCATGCAACAGTTGCATAACTAAATACTTATAAGGTCCCAAAAGCGAGACCTATTGGCTAGGGAAAGTGATCACGATCGCGATCAAACATCAAAGGGGCCGTGGGGCCGCGAAAGTGAAAGTAATAGCGGTAAAAGTGGCGCGCGCGCCCGCGCACATGCACTGTAGCTCTAGGCTGGCCTGGAAGCACTTTTTGGAGCCGTCTCAATAAGTCTCGCCAGACCAGCGCATGCGCTGGGTCAGGCGAGACCTAATAAACGGGTTTTATCATATTGAGGTGTCAAGTCTTCATAATATGGCAATGTGGGTTTTGAGTTTTCTCAGTGTTGTTTTTGGCATAGCGGTAGGAAACACCTAAGGGTATCAGTGTGCTTTACAGTGACTTCAAACTTAAGTAAATGCAGTTCTGTACTCTGATGCTTAGTCCTGTTCCCCACAAGCGACATTGAGATTTCATCCATAAACATGCATGATTAGAGATCATGGTGTTTCACCACGCCAAGTACTGAACTTTACAAGTGTACATGGCAGTGTTGAACTTGCCGCAACTTAGTTGTACTGAGTGTTCAGTGACTAAGAAAAGACAACTTCAGAGCTTGTGAATCATTTGTTATCAAGTTCAAGACCTCATCCTCTCCTCAACAATTACAGTTGCTATGTGTTCGAAGCCTTATGGGATGATGAGCCTATCTGATTTAGTATTAAAGGACAAATTGAAGGATATATAGACCGCTTAATGTGGTTTTCTTCTCTGAAAGGGACTTGGCGTTAGATAGGTTGCTGGGAGAGTGATTTGTGGAAAATATCTCAAAGAAGTCTTGCAGCACTTAGTTTTACATCTAGCCTCAGATGAGCAGGCTAGCGCTCTTCTTTTCTAACTGAACCTGAGCTCCCCATGTCTCGGGGGTTGGAAATGGTAGTTTATATGCATCATTTTCACTGTAGACGGATGCAGGAAAGATACAAAAATTTCCAACCTCCTCTAGTAATCCCTAGTGTAAATTCAGAGAGCCTTCAAAATATTCACTGTTTGAAAGTTGGGTAAACTTTTAATTTTAATTTAATGAAAGGAATTGGTCCCGTTTAAATACTTTTTATTGCTTGTGAACATAATACAGCTGCCATTACAGGAGGGTGTTTCTTTAGTGATGTATGGGAAAAACACCCCATGATCTCTTCCCTCAGTATTACGATCACATTCTATGGGGATTGTAATACGGCGGACGGGATATCCGTTTGTGACGGCGTATTCCCTCAGCTGACTTGTAAATCAGGCTCTTGGTGTTTTACTTGTACCTAGGTTGGTTCTTGGTTGAATTCATTTTAGTCTGTTCTTCATGCAGTTGAAAGCTGTATTATGTTTAGGTGATGCTTTTCTTCTAAGGGGCGTGGTAGTCATGGAGGCAGTAGTCAACTCTTAAACTGTCAACAGTTGCATGGTGGAAGAGCCTTCACATGTGAGCAGAGATGCTTTAAGAAAACCACCATCCACTATTTTCATTTGGAGTTGGCCCAAACCCTTGGTGTGCTTCAACTGCTGTGTGTCCTCTCTGCTAAGGTAAGACCTCATTGAAGAATTTGAACACAAATGTATAGGTATGTCCCAGTGCTTAGCTCCTGCGTGAGGCTTCGGGGGAGCTTTAGCCAAGAAAAGTGAATGTTTCTTGAAATTACTTTTTTCTGTACATTATTTTCCTAGGACCATGACAAAACGTTTTGCTAAAGCCATTTTCTAGAGCTGGCAGTCAGTTACATTTCCTGTTGGTGTTAATTGGTCTCAGCCTATCTCCTGAACCCTTATACCATTGCCCGGCGCTATTGACATTGTGCACTCTTGCTCTGCTCTAGGTTTTAGGAGCTTAGAATGTTTTACATCCGTCAGTTGGGTTGGGCTCTCAGCAGGGGTGCTTCTCAAAACTCTTACTGTGGGAGAACCAAGGAGGACTTCGCTTTTAAGCCGCCTGTGGATTATGTCATGAGCATTTACCCCATGTCGGCTGCCAGGCTGTATATGGGCAATTCGTTTTTTGTTCCCTGGGGAAGGTACCACACGGAGTGGTTAACTCTTTTCTCTAGTACATTAATCAACCTGATTTCTGCCTGCAACCCCCGCTAAGCGATTCTCACCATGGCTACCAAACCAGTGATAATAGGTAACTAGTGTGCGAGTCTCCACTAAGGTTAATGTCTCCGGCTCTCTTAACCTACTAACCACAGCTCCCAGTGGGAGCTCGTATCTGAAGACAAATCCAGGCCAAATGTTTACTTATTTCCCCAGAGGGTTTCCTTTTAAATAGTTCTATGGACCATTACTCCTGATCAGTGGCAAAGTGGGGAACGACGTAATATTGAGCAGATTTCTAACATTGTCAAGAGCGAGAGCAGTTAAGTGGACTAAGAGGTCATTTCACAATGATATTTTAAGATAAGCTTCGAAATAGGTTTTGACGTTGCCAGAGCTCCAAGTATCTAACACACCCAGACATGACGTGTCAAGTAATAAACCATCAAGACCCTCCCCCCAATAGCCTTTCAAGTGCACCCACTGGGGGTAGGGACGTTTGTATGATCATCACTTGAGCGGGACACTGCCCTGGCTGAAGTCTTTATCATCGTGCTCGCCACATCAAGATTAATTGGGAAAACATTGCAGCTGTGACCAATGCGCATTATGCCTCGAGTTCTCTTCTCACACGTCAGACGGTCCTTTCGTTCCCAACATGGCGTCTTCAAACAAGGCTGCGACAGCCTATTATGTAGACAAAACAGGCCTGGTTCTGTCAGTGTGCCCCATTGGAAATGGATCATGTCACTTTTCTTTTAGCCCTTTTACAGCGTTGCTAAGCAGTGTTCACCTTTCAGCTCGCACAAACGAAGTGTTAAAGCAGCTCGTGTAACGGTCCAATAAGTCGGCCACTGTTAGTGAAATATATTGAACGTGCATAATTGTTTCAGTGGCCACGTCGGCGGCATAAAACACCTCAAGTCGTCTTCGACGAGCTAATAGATCTCCCAGCATATAAAGCCTTCCGTGAGTTATCCCTCGTCCTGCACAGTTGGGTTAGTTAGTATCTTTAGAGGCGCCAAAGCAGAAAGACTAAAACAGGCGGCGTTGGCAACGCCAATTAGATGGATTTTCCACGAGGAAGGTGATTTATAGGTGTTCAAAATGGAAGTAAGTGGGGCTTGCATATATTTAGGAAGAATATTTTTTTCCTTTTGACTCAGGTTTGCTTATGATGATCTTTGTTGCTCCTCTAGAAAGTTTTGCATATTATATGGGTGTGCCCCACTCCAGAGGCAGAAATATGGCATGCAGCTTTTTCTTAAACGTGAGTGGTTAGATGATGAAAATGCATACAGCACCAATGTTATTTTTTATTTTGGCGGTTGTACCACTGTTCCTTTTAGGGCAAACGCGGAACATCCAGAAACTTTCCTTTGGGGTGATTGGAATGTCTGTCATATATACACGCACTAACCCTCGACATGTGGGCCCACCTGCACCTTTAAATGTTAAGTTCTTATTTACTGGCTTTTGATTCAGGCTTGCAGCTCGACCATAAGCATAATACTGTTGAAGGGAATCTACCTGTTACCTCGCAAGCTAACCCACTTCCGCACAGTAGGCGTGTGCTACTGCTGGGTTTTAGAGACGTTCCTTGTTACCACACTTAAACTGGAATGGGATAGATTCTCAAAATCTGCCTCACGTTTGGTGTCAAGTGTTTGAACCAAATCCCTTCCTCTACCAAGGAAGAGATGCAGTGAAGTCAAAATGTTTGGCCCCACATACAACACTTCCCCAGTTAATAATCTCAACTATGTAAAGCCTTCTATTCATCAGCCATGGGGCAATTATTTCTTAATGAAAATATCTCTATTTCCAAGCCTCCTCCACTCTGGAGCACTCTAATGGCCAGCATCACGCGCAAACCAGTTCTTCAGATAAAGCTCTCCATTCTAACATCACTCTAACTCTCATTTTATCACTCTTTCTTCTGCTGCAGGGCTCTGAAGTGAACTAACAAGGGTGTGATTGCTTGTCACACCAACATAAATAAGTTAGCTTTTCGTGTAATTTGATACCTTGAATGCCTTTTTCAGTCTCTTGAACCTCACTTCGCCTCATGGTTTTTTGGATTGTGTTAATGAGTGACTTTAATTAAATACGTTTTAAATCCAAATCTAAAAATTCTTACTTCAAATCATATATTTTTTTTTTCCTTTTATTAGCCCCTCATTTTAATTCCTGTTGGTAGAAATTGTGGTCCTGTCTGGAAGACCAGTGTTTGGACCCAGCAAGTGTAAAGACTTATGTATCCAATGATTTGTATCCCGCAGGACAGTAATGGCCAAAGGTCAAGTGTCAGAGGGTAGTGATCACTTCTTAGCGTCAGTTTGACAGCTCATTTGCAGTACTGGTTCTTTATGTATGAGACACTCCTCTGGCTTTATCTGACTGGGGTTAAGCCTAGAAGGCTTAGTATATCTTCTAGCAGAGAGTTGGCCTTCTGAGCTGATTTAGGCCCCTCCAATAAAACATGAGTTAAGGAAGTGTATGCCTATAGATCGACGGCCAACATCTGGGTAGTTTTTTAGGACTTGGTACAGGCCGCTCAAGTCGACTGTTAACTGACCTGTTGTTTCAAATAGACAGCATATGTTTAGAGTGAGCTTTGGGGCAGTCCCTTGCTCATGGTTGGATGGCTTTCTTGTCATGCCACCTCTTGTAGAAGTCCCACCCATTTGCATTTCGGTCTTGGTGTTCTCATTGCATGCATTGTATACTTGCACTTCTGAATTGAGGGAAGTGTTTTTTTTTTTTTAATATTGAGCACTCCCAATTTATTAAAAACGGCCACCTTCTGTCACAATGCATGCATTCGCATCGCTGCAATCCTGTAATAGGTTTTCTTTAATAGAAAAACATATTCCAAGATTTCCTGTCACACGTGTGTGTGTGTGTGTGAAGGGCTGAGAAAAATCTATTGGCAGCGCCAATAGCTTAGCCTTTTTAGAGCCGTGATCTCTTGACTTTGCCATTGTCTTTTTTTAGGTCTCGGCTGGCGTTTGAGCGCGCATGTGCTCCTCGCCTCGAGACTTGTAGTAATCAGCTTAGTTTGGAGAAGAGGACTAGAGGCGAGCCCCTCATTTTCATTGGGTAGCGTCAGCGTTTATGTTAAACGCTGGCTTCCCATTGAAAAGTAGGGTTGTAGGTTGCCTCCTTTTGGCTTTTTGTTCCGGCCTACCTGGACGGGCTCTCCTGCTTTCTTTCTGGCGTAAAAGGTTTGTTATCTTTATGGGGCCATGTGTTTAAACACATGGCCCCATAAAGACAAGAGATCCTCTTTCACTTTATGGGACCGCACCGCGCATGGTGTTATTACTTCCCTTAGTCTCCTTTTTTTTGGTTCTCCTGGGTGTTCTCAATTTCCTTTGCCTTGTCCCTTATTCTTTATCAATTGTTTCTCTTTCTTTATCTCTTTTGTTTTCTGTTCCCTCCCCTTCGTCTGTTCTTTCCAGTCTACTTGGTTTGTAGTCTGTGTTTTTAGCTAAAAGAGAGCGCTCCGCTGTCCGCTCCAGACAATGTACATGACTGATCGGCTGTGGTGTATGGTGATAATGTGAAACCACAAAAGGCAGGTGTGCCTCGCGCGCTGGTGCGTCCCACAGGCAGGAAGCGATACTATACATGGTGCATGCCATAGTAACATGGTAACGTAGTAACGTGACATGGGTCTGGCGGCTGCCGCTCTTCCACAGCCTCTATTTAGGAGAGTCCAGCTGCTCGAGACCTCTTACTGCAAACCGCCACTACCGTGCACCCTTTGTGGTGCCAGATTTTTCACAACCTATAGCAAGAGTTCTTTTCAAGAATATCATGTTAGGTTTCACAAAAAACATAAGAAACAATTTGTTGACATGCCGAACAATTAGCCCTAAGGGTGTAAAGATGCTGTGGGCCGTCTGGAAGATCTAGCGAGATATTGCCCAGAGTCACACGTTGCTGGGCTAAACCGTCGCCGGGGATCGAACCATGAGCCTCGCTATTCCGGAGCGAGCCGTCCTGGCCGCTGCGCCATCACCATTAATGGTTAACATCTATTGTTGTTGGATAGAGATTACTGCCCTGTTGCGGGGCGCCGACGCGCACCTTCAACAGGTAGAACGCTACATCTTGTGGGGTGCCGGGTCGTAGTGTGTTGTGATCCAATTTGGGATTCATTTTGGTACGGTGCGGAAGTGACTGGAGAGGTGACCTCGTCTTGCAGAGAGAATCGGCGCGATAGAAGAAGTGTACGAGACAGGCGCGGGAAATAGAAGTGTAATTAGCTGATAATGGTCATACTTTATATTTTTTGAGTTTATTCCATAGACTATTCTAGGTGCCCGCCCGCAGACTCCAGGCACAAGTGGAAGGAGAAGCATATCTACTGTGTATAGAGCTGGTCCTTGTCATATAGATTAAATCTTCGAGAGAAATTACATTCTAGACATGGCTAATCGCAGTCATCACGATATGACGATAACATCAGTGATGGAAAACACCCTTTCTGTAGAAAGACGTTTATTCGAAAATATGAACATTTTCAAGAAAAAGGCTGTATTGAAATTAATAGCTATATTATAGGCAAAAAGACTGATGTAAACTACTTTGAAGGTGCTATATTTTTTGGCCTGCACTAGTCTGCAACAGGTGCTTTTTAGCACCAACTGCATTTTACGGGGATCAGTTTTATGATGCAATAACTTTAATCAATGCTCTTCTTTGGTACATCAGAAAGAATACAGGTATTGATTGTTGCTGCTACTAAACAACATCGACCACCACAAAAGGAAATGGAGAAAAAAAAGAGTACAAAAAACAAACTAATAATAATAATTGCGATATTATTTTTTATGTCCTGTTGGGGGGGGGGGGGTCAGGCATGTGGTGACCCTTAACTGCAGATATCAGACCACGATAATCCTACAGAGAGAACAATTGCTCCGTGAAGTCATTCAGGCACAATACTTCCATAGTTAACACAGCCTAAGACACTCCTTGCCCAGAGATGGCAGTCAAGCAGTAGAGGACAGACCAGTCCTACAGAGACTACAAGAAATATCTCCAACATTGTGTCATTAAAATAATGTGGGACCACACTTACACCCTCATGAGTGTCTTATTTGCTGCTTGATGGCACCAGGAAAAGGGTGAGGAATGGATACTTAAAACCACTAATTAATCCTAGAAGCAGAGGTCCACAAAATCAGACATCTTTTGGAAGGTGCTTTAGAAGCCCTGTGGCAAAACCCTGAGTGGGACAAACCAGGTAATCTTGCCTACTGACTTTTCATCTTCATTGGGTAGCCTCTGCACCTTGTCTCGGTCTTCCAGACATGAAAAAGTTTCAAACTTTCAGAGCTTGTAGCAATATTTCTACATCTTGTATCCTGGTGCTCCAAATGTTTCCAAAGTTTCAAGAACTTTTCATTAAATATCCTGGTAATAGGCTCAGATGGAAGAAAGGTCTTTCCCACTTTTAGCCAGATCGATTACCGAAAACCCACCTCCAACTGGTCTTGCTGACTTTCTTGTCTAAAGCTATAGCTGCCTCTGTTTATTGGATTACCCCCAATGTGCTTCATAGGGAAACGTAAATCCACAGTGGGCAGGTATCCTCCAAAGAGAACCTGGTCCCTTTTAGCGTTGAGGAATTATCAGAGGGACCTTTTGTGACAATGAGAAGCACTTTTCCGATTCAGTGATTCAAATGAAAGCAGGAGCCTCAGCATTTCTCCAGGCAGATAGGAATTCTTCCAATCAGCCATCTTCTTGGTCCAAGCAGCACTCTGACTTGAGCTTGATGGGAGGAGTCTGAATGTTAACATAACACTGCATGCTAGAATTCTCATCCTCATCCATTCTTTCTGTAGAATATGGGCCAGTTCCCAGACCCCAACATTGACACATTGTAAACATATTCGAACCTTGCCTTTTCCACAGTTTAACAAAATGTTGAAACAAAGTCTTGACTAAGTCTCTCCTAGCTCCCTCAAAAGCAAACCTTTTCTAAACCTTCCTGCATCAAACCTACAATCCTTTCTAGGTACCACTGCCTCCCCCTTAATGAGAGCCAGGGTTCGCGATCTCTCTCGGTGAATCTTGAGCTTCAAAGGGTGTCATTTCCTCCTTGTTGCCAAATAGCAAGTCTTTGTGATGGCAGGCCAGTGACAGTGTCAAACGATTCACTGGAGGTTTTTGAATCACACAGCACAGATGCCAGGTAGTCCTTTATCTGAGCAGGCTTTGATGAGTGATAATTTTCCAATGCTATTTATTTATGTGTTTTCAAAGCCAACACATAAATAGAAGGTATTGTCATTTAACAATGCCAATAGCACAAACTCTTGTAAATGCCCCCCTCCCATTTCACTTGCGTGCATTTTTAAAATAAATGCTTACTTGTCTTGATGGCAGCTGCATTTTCCCAATGAACAGCCCCGGGCAAACAGCTGCTCTGATGGACGAACAGATGCTTTGCAGCTCATGTGGCGACCCGCGCACAACAAGACGCGCGGCCACTAATATTTAATGAATTTTAAAAAACTAGTTGGGTAGTCCGTGTGCAACAAGACGCGAGGCCGCAATGATTTATTGTTAAAAAAAAAGTTGGGCGACCCGCACGCAACAAGACGCCCGGGTGCCATTATTGAATGTTTGTCAATAGGTCTCGCCTTTCATTAAGTTAGTCATTTACTTTGCTATACAATACCATTAGCAAAGCAATGGCTTTAACTTAATCAAAGGCGAGACCTATTGCATTTTCAATGCTTGTGTTTTTTTTGTTTTAGTGATTCTGGTATAGGCAATAACTGCCTCTTCGAAAAGTTGGGTAGGACCACCTGGTGGCTTTCCTGTTTCACCACAAATCCATTTATGGACTTCTCAATTACCTGTCTGCAAATGACAGATTCTGACTTTATGTTTATTTTTGATATCACCAAGTATCTTTGTTTCAATAAATAATTTATTACGGTAATAATGAAGTTCCATACTAAAACTAAAAAAAATATAGAATAAAAACACACCAACCAACGTGTTTAGAAGTAGAAATTGCATTGGCATTATTTAAGACTATAAGTGTAATCAATTCAAGCGTTTGTATTTGGTGTGAGTACCAATGACTTGAAAGACAGGGTTCATAACTGTGTAAATACATACTCTGGCTAGTTTTATAATTTAAATGGCTTTACTAATAATCTGATGAAGATATATTTCAACTCTCTTCCGCTTCATTTACAAGTGTTGTAACGTGCACATTAATATAATGCTTCTTGAAGCTAAGCACCTGGCTTTTAATGTTGCCAGTTTTCATACCCCTAATAAATATTGTGGTGCTTTAAAAATAAATCCGTCACTCCCAACTATGGCACATTGTGCATACTGGGGGACCGCTGCACAGAGGCACAATCAAAAACCAGGAACTCTGTTTTCTCGAGTGAAGTTTTAATAATTGTAGGTCATCTCTGGGTCCGGGACCTCATAAAAATGTAAAGTCACAGAAGTACCAGGCCTATCACCACTCAGTTAAATAAAATATTATATATATCCTTAACACAGGTAAAGAACTGAAGCTAAACGGGGATAGCTGTTGCCACAGGAAGAGGGTTCATAGGTGCTAGAAAACGTTAAGCTCAATGAGGACCTCTGTGGAACACCCAGGCCACTGGTCGAAATGCGGATTGGTATGTAGGGGTAAAGGTCACCAGCGGTCTTCTAAGTCGGAAATGAGTATATCCATTCCAGTAGTACCCTTAGCAGGCAATCTGTTGGTTAGAATGTGGTCCACTGTGTTGAAGGTCACAGAGAAGTCCTAAAGGATTAAGTTGATAGAACCACCTTGATCCAAGATCACATGGATCTCATCAAAAGCAGATGCCAGAACAGTTTCTGTCTAATGAGCCAGAAGGAAGGCGGATTGAGCGGTTAACCATATAATGATCAGTCACTTTAGTTCACTGCAGTACTGAAGTGTTAGTCATTGGCTTGTTGGTGCAGCCAGTGCTCTGTATTTCTGGAAGCTTGTTTCTGGATTTATCAGTCATCCATAGTGTAGCGCCAATTTGGGTTTTGCTTGGAAGTGCTTTTCGGTGTCTCAGATTAAGTCGTACTTCTAGAGTGCAGGTGCATCAGCAGCATACAGGAATCTGAGGAAATCCAGATCACAACACTAGTTGAAGAGGCGATGTCCCCCGCAGCTGTCTCTTCACCTAACTCCCTGAGAAGTAAGCTGTCATAATGTGATACATGAGGACAGTGGTCTAAGAAAGCTGAAATGGGCTGGGCTTTACCAGAGTGTGAAACTAGAGGCAGGGTAAGACATTAAACAGCACTTGGTTCGTGTTGCTTATAGTAGGTGACCTTTGGCATATCCTCATGGCAACAATGGTGTAGGAAGAAGGACCTACCACCTAGAAAAATTGGTGAAATGGTTTGTCAGATCTCAGATAATTGTGGTAAAGTGCTCTGACACCAGAAGGATGGCTAGTCATTTTTGTGGGTAATCAATGTGGAGGGTGGGCACAACATTTGTCCACTGGGGTTTACAACTTGGAAGAAGCACCTTCCTATTTTACAAGATGTGCAACTTGTTTGTGAAAACGTTTAGAGGAGAATTGATATGCTGTGAGAATTCAACAAATTGAAGTTAAAAGTGGCATAAGTCGAGAGAGAAAAAACATGATTCGGTAATGCTTCAGCAAAACGCTAGTCCCTCGCCCATGGCCTATGTAACCAATACCAAAGGGAAGTAGTCATGCATAGAGCCACAGGATATGTAAGGGAAAAATTAACTTTCTTAATAGAGTCCTCAATAAGGGAGAACAGTTCCATATTCATTCATGATTAAGCAAAACATAATGGAACATCTAAAGTGTGGAGAAAGCCCAAATAAACCAACAGATTTGCCAATGACAAAGGGGTACATCATACAGAAAAAAAGCTAGTTTAAAACTTTTTGGTAGGCTTCTCAATGCCGAAAAGTTTGTTTATAAAGGATGGAAAAATGTCCAGCTCCACGAAAATGGAGACAATAAATCAGATCATAGGAATAGAGATGTATTGGCACCCAGTGAGGGCAAGGACTGTAAAAGCTCCACGAAAATGGAGACAATAAATCAGATCATAGGAACAGAGCTGTATTGGCACCCAGTGAGGGCAAGGACTGTAAAAAACAGCTTGAACTGCCGACCAGGATACATAATGTAAAGACTTAAGGTTTGAGATGGGAAGGATCTGCAGCAGGAAAAAAAACATAATCACCAAGAGAACAAAGATCTCCAGAAAAACGAAGAATAGACTTGTTACACAAGGGAATAGGCTAGGGTGTAACTTAAGATTGCAAGGTATTAGAAAAGTTCAAAAAATACAGACAAAGGTATGTTCCACATCAAAACAGCTCCCCAACTAAACCCTGGTGTAATCTGTCCTTAGAAGGAACTTCAACTGTACCAAAGGAGATGCCTGACCTAATCGAGGATTCCTGTGGAGTCCAAACTTTGAACAAAATTCCTTCAGACAATCCTATCACATTTTTAGCAATCATGTAGCAAATTTCAAAGGGAAAGGTATTTTTCTTCCATATGATCTTGTCCAAACTAAAGTTAATAACAAGGGTTCTGAACCGTAAGTCTATCTTTATGTTTACAGAAGAATACCACAAAGACCAGACCTGATAGATGCAACAGTAATGCAAAAGACTAGAGTGAAGACCAAGGAGACATTATCATGAAGAAGTCACTGGCGATTTTCAGCAATCAAGATATAGAAACCCAGGATTAGATGTTAAAGAGCAACACTGAATGATTAAAGTTAATTTTTATAGTTATTCAATGGCTGATCGCTTCTCTCACGCTACATATGTTCTTGCCAATGCTGCCAGACGCCCGGTGATTCTGCTTATGTAACCTTGGAAACTAATGACTAGACTTTAGGCCGCTGTGTGCAAGCTTTTGGGCACAGTTCCCATTCACTACTCTGGATGTATTGTAAAGCATGCATTCTCGATCTCCGAGCCTTGGTCTCCATCGAAGGCACACAGTGGATGAAGGCAGCCCACATATAGGCTTTCTGTACACCTCTGAAGTCCACAAGAGTCTCAGCCACAGTTCAAGCTACTAACACAGAGGTAAAGTCTATCCAGGCTATGCACGCAACTGTCTAGCCAATGCCTATCTAGCCTACTCATGCAAGTCCAATCAAGAATGTCTAGGTTGAACTTGTTTATGATTAATTGCCAATAAACAAATCCAAAAAAAGAATGTCTAGGTTGGACATGTAGTGGCGCTCTGGACATTAAGTGCGAAAAAATGGAATCTGAGTGACATCATATAGACAGAAGTGCTTCTCGAGTTGCCTTTAATGTCACTCTGGACCTCTCAGTTTAAAACATCCATGATATTCACAATTTACCCTTCTATAATTTTGTTATGTATGGCCCCCAAAATTATCTGCCCCTGCTGTCCGCTGCTACGAAGAGGTAAAGGAGCGATGAGGGAGTCATACTTGACATCGCCGCTCCTCCCGGTCCCAAATATGCACAAATAAGTACCTGGCCTCTGGCCACCCAGCCTCAACACTCACTCTTACCACCCACCAAGCTTTCTTTCCCTGGCACTCTCCTCTCGAATGCGTGCTCTCTGCATCGGGTCAGAGAGCCAGCACTACACTGAGAGCCTTGTCAAAACAACCTGAAATCTTTGTGACAAAGCAACAACTTTTGTTTCCCACTGTTGCAACTCCATTACAGCGAAGAACTAGATTTAGAATCTGGTGTTTAAGAAACTGACTCAGTTAGAGCTATACGTAAAATTGTATGCAGTCTATACAGCCTCCAAGAGGCTTTGGTTCTTGTCTTGCAGCTGTTGGTTTCTTGGGTTCAGGAGCCTTCAGTCATTGCCATGAGACATTTACAATCGCAACTTGCATCAGCCCACAGAAGCATTTCAGTCTCCCCATTTTGTTTTAGTTAGTTTGATGTATCCTACCATCTTCATTGAAATACGCAGAGGCTTTATTTTAAACATCTGAAAGGTACATTCTGATTCATCACTCAATTCTTCATCTCAATATGCATTGTATGCACAAAACAGTACTTTTTTTTATGATTTACACTGCAGAAAGCATTTTATTGTTTTTGCCCATGCTAGTGTGAGTGTCGCCACTGTTGGCTTTGCCATTTCTTGTTTTCCTTAGGATGGGAAATATGGTTTGCACCACGCTTAATTTCCCTGGCCAGTAGAGCCCGTGAATGTCCATGCCATAGGTTACAACAACAGGTGTGTGGTGCAGGAAGATGGGATATCGGGAGAGACAAAGGGACTAGAAAATTAAGCACAATTCGTGGAGGGCTGGTGCTGGTTGTGTATAGATTATCAGAACACCATGTCAGCACGTCCATTACTTTGGAAATGCATATAACCCTGCTTCATTTTTTCTAACTTATCTTGTTCTAATACCAGGCATTCCTCACATTAAGCACCTTTCTTCCTTTGTCATTGATTACTTAAAATATCTCCACATGACTATTTTTCCTATGGAGAGGCACTTCTTTCTTTTACAGCTGACCCACCACTCCCCACCCATGTTGTACAAAGTGAATGTCTCATAGTAATCTACATCTGCCGAATTGAGGATATTTTGCAGGACGTCCCGCAAAAGTTCTACAGAGTATACCCATTTCTAGGTCCTGCAGTGCCCCTCCTCAGTGTGCTCTGACTAATATGGATTCACAACCTGTTTTTTATGCCAATACCCGCTGGGCCCTATATTTTCCCTGGGGGTCATTCTACCGTACAAGCTGTTGCGACTATTCTATGGCGGCAAGCAGGTGTATGCTCTATCACCTGTCAGAAAGGGCTTCATAGAAGATAGGAGGCAAGAGAACATCCCCTCTCCCACCAGCCTGGTCTTACTCACACACATCTGCCCGCCTTACGAGGGGACATGGAAACCTACCTTAAGGGACTGTAATAGCTTTATACCCATTGGATCATGTATTTAACTCCTCCTTCTATCTCTGCCTGCGATTTGTGATTGTGTGTCTTGCAAGTATCCAAATCAAGCCTGGTTTTATTTTCCAACACATTAGAGAACATATAAATATGCTGAAAGGTCAGTCCATGAATCCCCTGGATTTATATGCATGTGTTTATTTAATTTGTTTGTGTGTTGTAGAAGTTGAATGGTACCATAAGGTGACCTAGCTTCTATATAGATGGATTCCATGCACAGGGAAAGTAATAGGTGAAAAGAGCCTTGTTTGAAGCACAGAAGGAATCCTGCACCTTATGTGCTTCCGGTATTCTTTTTCCTATTTCCTTATTCAAGTGTCACACCACAGATGGGATTACCACCTTGCTAGATGTCCTCCGCGCCCCATGTTTCCTGCCCTCTCCTTTTCTGTTACAAGCCATGGTTCACAAGTTGTAGTCCAGACGTTCCAATGTCCGCAGATCGAGGGCAAACAACCTAGAAAATATCAGGTTGTGAACCAAAAGCTTCTAAAACTGAAACATGGAGTCCTGGACACTTGCAGGCAGGAGGCAACACTAACTGTGGCACTTGAAGAGTCAGAGGTGGATTCTGAGTTAGGTCTAGCATGTCAGTACAGGCAGGGGATGGTAGTCTAGAAAGGGTCTTGCTAGTTGTTAGGTCGAGCCTGAGCAGCGCTTGCGCTGCTCTGCGGCATGCTGTATTGAAGTATGGCATACAAGCTTCACCCATTTCGCCACACACCTTTTTAATAGGCTCCTGTTACTGTCCTTGCCGAATGGTTGCTTTACATTTGTTAATAGGCTTGTTAGTCCCTCCTTGGTACCGCCTTGTCTGCATTTGTTACCTCCCATAACGACTGGACCTTTTACTTGTCTTGTTACACGGTCTGTTTTATAAGTCGGTGAGCACTATTTTGTCTAATGAATAATGGGGACAATGGTGGGCACTTCTCGTATGGAGTGATATGCATGCTTTAACTTTAAAAATAGCTGCTCCCACAGCACTCACTGGACAGTGGCGGCTGCTTCATGTTTTTAAAACTTTTAAGCTGAACGCGGCGCCCGCTTCAGTGACACTGCGCTTCCTTTCAGTTTAAAAAAAACAAAAAAACTTTAATGCTTAGCGCAGCGCCCGATTCAGGGACACCGCGTTCTCAGTAATGCAATAGTTGTGGCACTTTCCAGCCTTTGACATATTGGTATTGTAAATGACAGTGCCCTTTATTATTGTAGGTTTAACACATAAATAAAAGGCATTGTCATCTAAAGTGCCAATAGCTCAAAATCTCGCAAATGTGAAACCTATTGCATTGCAAATGCTCGTTGTTGTCTTTCTGTTGTAGCACATTTTAGCCGAAATTGAATGCACCAGCGTGAACGGTGCGCTGTTGAGGTGGGCTCCCCTGAGCATTAGGGGATCTCCAAGGAACGCCTATCAGTAAGAAGCTTGGTGCAATTATGTGTCTGCCAAAGTGGAGAATGGCGTATTTTTTGGTCCAGGCGAGTTGCCTAATTATCCCGTCTGGAGTCGGATTTAGCAGACTCTGTGGGGATTGAACATAGACACCATGTGGAGGCTAGTGGCATAGGTGCGCAGGGGGCATCCATTATTCGGAAGTTGTTTTCTGAACATGTGTCTGCGCCAGTCTCTCAGTGAATGGACTCAGACGGCTCTTATTAGTTTGTATTTCTTTTTTTGACTGTTGCCTTTTTTTTCTAAATGTTTTGCTGCGTTTTGTAGATCGCTCTCATATAAAGAGCACGTTCATGTTTCAAACAACTTCATTTTCCAGTAATGTTTTTTTCTTACCTTATTATATTGTACAGTACCTTTAATAGTTAAGGGTGCAGTCCTGTACAGACCTGCTGCCAACGAATGTTAGTGTCAAATACAAAATGTTGGCAGTCGGTCTCTTAAGAGACAAGCTATTTTGCAAACCACTCAAGCCTTTGTTTGCAGCGATATTTCTTGATATTCTGGCTCCATTTCCTTAATTTATTATACATATGCATTCTCTCGAGATCACAAGCATACAAATGGATACCGCTGACTTTATCCAGGCATTGCAGGATCTGCTGATGTGCTTAGAAATCATTGGTTCAGCTGATAAAATCACCAGAGTAGGGAAAACAGTCCTGTGTTTGGAGCTTGTTTTGTTCAAATAGGTTTTTATTAAATTAGAAGAATAAAGACGACACAACCTTAAGCATTTAAAGATCTCCGATATAATCGTTTATTACTTTCGAGTATTACTCCGAGTAGAGGCAAAGCCTAAACGGTTTCATTACAATTAAAGGAAGGGTCTATCATAACTTGAGATGGAAGGTTGGTGCTCTAGAATATTGACTGGGCTGATTTTGCTGAGAGTACGAAGCTTTTTTAAAATCTCAAGTGCCCTTTGCTGGCAGCATCCCTCAGCTAAAGAAATATCATTCTGTCGAATTGAAATTGAATTTCATTTCTTGTGTGATGATTTAAGAATTAAATGCTTCTCTGTGTAAAGTCTTGTCTTTCAAGCAATTGAAATGTCACTGTTGTCGTACCTTCAATATATCCGGGGGAGGTAAGTACCTGTGCCACATCCGGAGAGCACCGTCAGTGGCTGGCGGTTACTTTGCATTTGTCGGTAGCGTTTTAATACCATTTTCTTTTTATTTTCAGTCTAACCAGCCCAGTCCTGCCAGTTCCAGCTCCAGTTCCGAGTCGAGTTTTGCTCCTTCACAGAACAGACAAGGTAATGCACATGTTTTACAGGGAAAACAATAGCAAGGAGAACAAAAGGGCTTCTCATTTTATATTTGGCCTTATAATCTGAACATATGCTTGGTACGAAATTAGAGGATAGAAAAAAAGAAATGTTTTCTGAACGAAGGGACATACTCCACGTGCAAAGGGCTCATGAGATGCAACCGATAGAGGATAGGAGGGAAATATTTCTGAAATGGAAAGTGTAGCAATCCTTCAGCCTTCATAATATGCGATTTATCCATGTTAGCAAAAGGCTAGGAGCCCACATGCCTTCGCCCTAGAATAATTTTGTTCAATCATAGTTGGGACGAACAATCGCATGACTCCAGGTGAGCTCATGTGTGAGAGAGACAGTTTAGATTTTTTTTTATATAACGCACATTAGGTTTTCATTGTAAATATTCTTACACAGGTTGGCCCTCCAGCTCCTTGTACGTCCTGATGAAGACTCACATTTAAGGTTAATAGATACCTTCTCACTTTTGGGCAAACCGTCAACAATCTGATTTACTTAGCCTAGACAGCACTATTTGCCTCAGAGAAGTAGTCTATGGATTCAAACACACATCACTTGTACATGGATATCAATCTTGTTCTATCCATTGCTGACAGGCTACATGCGGTTGGGTATGTGCACTGTTAGTGTATTTTTATATATAGTTAAATAATCACACACATCTGTCACTTATGCATGAGCACATTTCTCACACCTTTTTTGCACTTTTTGGAGCAAACATTATTTCTTGAATTTAAAAAAAAATCTATTGAATTAATTGTATTCTGGGTTATATTTTTGTCTCCTCTCTCACATTTCCTCGTTTTTAAAATCACTTTTAGGGTCATTACACTATATAAGCAATACTGTGTAATATATTTGAATTTGTTTTATTTTATGTAAGTTTCCCGTTGGGACCATTTTGTTTTTTGTATCGTACCATTACACCTCAGACAGGAAGCAGTAATATGGCCATCATACTTGGTACTCCTCAAGTAGGAACAGTCCAGAGTGAACTGCCAAGCAAGGTCCCCTCTGAGCAGGAGTACAATCAACCCCACACTAGTTTCAGCCTTCCTATGACTCGTCAATCAGGTATAGCTTAAGTCCAGTGCCCATCTAGTTGAATCACAGCATGCCTTTTAAGTAGTTTCGCCAGCTATAGGAGGCCGCCAGTTATGTGAAGAAGACCATTTTGTTTGGATCAGCATCTTCTTTAGTAGTAGTCAAGTATGTCCTTTGTTTATAGGATATGCAACAAAGCCTTGTTCAAGGGAGCCATTGTGATCTTGAACCAGAAAGGAAGCTGCTAATTCATGTAGGTTTGTAGAGGAAAATAAGACTCATTTCTGCAGTCATTTCTTTGAAGGTATGCATGGTTATGAGTTTGAGAGCTCGCCATCTGGAGGCGTAGAGTTTGTCAGAAATTGGGTGTTTCAAGATGATAGGAGGGTGTTGGTCATAGATTTTGTGAGAAAAATATTAAGAAAATTCCTCGAAAGTGGATTAATTGATCTGGACTTGCAAGAGGGAAAAAGCGACTCTCAAATTCTGTCCACTTACAAAAAGTTGCATCTTGGTGGTAGGACTATGGTAGACAATTTCGAACTCATAAAAAATCACGACTTAGTGATGCTTAGCAAAGCTTTTATTTTTATGGGGTTCTGGTTAAGGATAGTTATAGCCACTTATTTTGACTTTGAAATCCTACTAGGTTGCCAGAATACTTTCCAAGTGCATCACCCTGTGTTTTACACTGAAAGTTTTGATCTATTATGATAACTTTTCAGACTCTAAAGACACCTGTCGGCATTTTACAAAAGTGGTGTACCTCTTTAGCTGTCTTGCCAGCCTCACGTATTCACCAACAATAATAGAAATGCAAATGCACTCGCGCACACACACACGTACACATTCAAATACATATATATATATATATATATATATATATATATATATATATATATATATATATATATAATATAATCTACTGGCGGTCTCCATTAGGTAGTTATAGTTAGGACCTTGGTTCTAGTAAAAAAGCGTTTTTTCTTTTGCCAATATCTTTGGCGCCGTTTGGCGAATCTTCGCGAAATTTTCAAAACTAATGGTTCACTCAGGCTCGCTCCTGTCCTGAAAGTTTCGGGGTGATTCGTCCAGCAGGGGCCGAGAATAAAGGGGGACCCCACATGTTTTCCCCGTGTTAATTTCCATAGGAAATTTTGGAAAAGGCTACAGCCCGAACTGCTGAATGGAATTACACCAAATTTGGCAAAAAGGTAGCTCTTGGTTCCGAAAGCGACTTTAAAAAAAAAATATCGTGTACATCCGTTCAGTAGTTCCTGAGAAATAATTAAAAAAAAATCGATATCTGAGCACCAAGGAGGGTTCGTGAACCCTCCCGAGCGCGAGCTTCATTCTGATTGGCTGCCAACACTCAAAACCAGAATGTGTTGGCAGCCATCTTGTGCATAGGTAACCGAGTTACATGAAACAAGTTAAAGATAAAAATCAAGAAAAGGGGGCAGGGTAGAAACACCCTGAACCCCTAGGCCTACTCATGGGGTCCCACAAGGACCCCCAGATCCAAAAAAACATTTATAAAAAAATCAGCCGAATTTGCGCTGGGTGCGTAAATCCAGTCGAAAAAACAAAAAGAACCAAAGCGCAGGCTCCCGTGCTTAGTTATCTATAAGCCCCCGGTTGGGCCAGGTCCCGGAGCAATGCGCCAATAATAAGCGGGGGTCCCGGGGACCGCCACCTCCCCAGGGCTTAGTTTATTATGTGTGAGGGGGCACGCCCCCCCCCCCCCGCCCTGGGGATCGCCACTTCTCCGGGGCTTTTTTATTAAACTGTGTGGGGAGTCTCCTCCCCCCCCCCCCCCCCCACGCTGCCCCGGGAACCGCCACCTCCCCGGGGCATTGGTAATTAAAAGAGGGGGGGCCATGGCTAACAGCCGATCGGAATGGCCACGCTCTGAGGCGGCTCTACTATCCTCGCCGTCTTTCTTCTATTATCCGGCCTGAAATAGTCATCGAAGTGAGGGGTACAGATCCCAAGGACACCAGCGCGGATTACATCGGGCGGCCCAAAACCCGCCTATAGGAGGGCGGCGGCACGCGGTAAACCCCCCCTCCCCCTCTGGCTCCTTCAATATTTGAGGCCCCGGTCTGAGGCCTAGTGGCATGGGGACCCCCCCCCCATCACCACCACCGAGGTCCCGGGATTTCTATCACCCCAAGCCATTACCTACCTGAGCTACACTGTCCGGCAGTTGTGTCACGGTGTAACTGAAGACCTGCACATTTGCTACCAGCCCAAATTAAGCGTGGCCCCGAGAGTTGAGGATACAAGCTTGCAAGGGCACACTATAGAGACTCCATGGGGGGACACCAGTGCTCACCCTACATCAAGCCTACCTCACTGTACATCACGAGTGCCCCCACCTTCGCGTACAAGATACGTCACTCCCCCCTCTATTGACCAACAGCCAGCTGGAAGTTCCAGAAGCAAGACTTAGTGGCGCTCATCTACCGGAATATACCACTGTTTTGTTAACCGGGAAAACCAACAGGCCGACGGGGAGGGATTCAGGAATCCCCCCTTCCCTGGGCAGGCGGCGGCGAGTACTGATACCAGATCCACATAGTGAGCGATCACACCCCGTAATGACCAGTGGCAGGGGACCTAAAACTCAGGCCCAAAAGACGCTCTTCACGTTCGCGTGGGGGAAAACAGGTGATGAGTCCGACATTGTTGCCAAAGGAGGGGTAAACGACCCACATCCCAAGTCTCATCAGCATGACTCTACCCTCCAGGACGTTATGGAGGCCATTGCGGGAGTCCGGACATTCCTCTAGTCCCGGATTGACACCATCAATGTAGAGATCTCCCTCATCAGAGCGGACCTACGTAAAATGGATGTCAGGGTAAAAGATGTGGAAGACGCCACTGTTACTTTAACATCTGACACGGACCTCCTCAAACAACAAGTAGCTCAACTCCGAGACCAGTAGGCGAAAATGGAAGCCCTCCTTGACGATTATGAAGGAAGGGCGCTAAGAAACAACATACGCATACTGGTGGTCCCGGAGCGGGGAGAGGGGCCCACAGCGGACCTCTTTGTGGAAGACCTGGTCATGAAGTGCACTCCCAACGACGCAGCTTCCTGGCGGTCAAGAAGGCGCTATGGGACAAGGAAATCAAGTATTCCATGCTCTTCCCGGGTTGAATCGGAGGGCAAGACCTGGTTCTTTGCCTCCCCAGAAGACACTTGGGACTGGCTGGAGGGGTGGCGCAGGTTGGGGAGACAGAACTGAGGCAGGCACGACAGGACCAGAGGCGGTCCACCGGACAGAGGAGCGGAGCATTGTGAGGAACCGGCTCAGGGGGAGAACACCTCGGACTCGAAAGGATAGGAGACAGGACAGTACTCCTTGCTGCAACCCAAAGGACACTTGGGACCTTTATGAGCAAAGTAAGGTTTGGTGGGCGGTGGGGTGTATGGTGGGGGCCCCTGGTTGATTAAAAGAGAGATTATCATGGCCGACCTGGGCGGCATCACTGGCATTCTAAGAAAGTCCACTTGAAGCACTGAGTGGTTCACGAGGATTTATCTGATTTTTGTGTGACATGTATCCATCCTTCAGTCACGCCTAGGGTGGGAAGGCTATACACCAGGCACCCACATATGGGAGGGGGGCGTCAGGCACTCTGCCATGTTGGGGGGTGGGTAGTTTGAAATCCACTGGCAGGGGGGCAGGGCAGGACTGCGGGGGGAGGGGTGGACGGAGGGTTAAGGTTTTTGTTAATGTTAAATGTTTTGCTGCAAAGAGAACTTTATTTGGCTTAATAAGTTGTGACCATTCTCAAGTGATGTTATACACGAGATGTGCGGTCGTTCGATCCCCCACATCGGGTATCCAGCCCCCACTGAAACAATTGTTTGCCCTGGCGGACCGGGCTTCCCTCCCCCTTAGGAAGGGGTACCGACTGCACCCCTGTGACTACACTATTACTCCACACTGACTACTATCACTAACATAACACTTTCCGCCCTGACGAATGTTAACGGGCTAGGGTATAAAATAAAGAGGGGCGTAGTGTTACAGTACTTAAAGAGATACGATTCAGATATAGTCCTGCTGCAAGAACCCTATCTTATAGGTAATAGCTGCAAGGCCGTCAGCAGGTAGGGTTATAAGCTATTGGCACACGCGGGATTTACTTCCAGCTCAAGGGGGACTGGTATCCTAGTGCGCAAGAACCTTGCTCTTCCACCCTCCCGTATCTGGGCGGACCCACAGGGTAGATTCGCTGTTCTGGAGGCTATTTGGGAGGGGAAGGCATTGAATATCATCTCGGTGTATCTCCCTCCCGTATTGGGAAAAGAAGCGCTTAGTGACTTAGGTAAAATATTGTTGGAACTGCCGGATGGCACCCTGATAATGGGGCGGGGCCTTTAACTTGACTATGGCCGATAAAGTAGATAGATATCCCCAGTGACCGAATGCTAGACCAAACACTCTTATGGCGGTGTTCACTCAGGCCATGGGACTTGCGGACATATGGCGCTCACTGCAACCACAAATGACGTATTACACCTACTACTCCAATGCGCATAAGAGCATGTCCCGTATAGACTACTTTCTTACACTTCTGACGGATGTAAGCCAATTTCAGAATCCCCGCGGGCTTCCGCGCTGAATCTCGGACCATTCCCCGGTGTGGGTCGAGCTTATCTTCCCCTGCCCAAAACAACGTAGCTCTATAGTGATAAATCCGTGGCTTCTTAAGATACCTGATGTAAAGGAACGACTACTTCACAGAAAATCTTGGGTCGGTGGAGTCAGTGCAGACGATCTGGGAGGCGTATAAAGCAATGTTGAAGGGCCATGCATTAGCGTTAAAAATGGGCTATATCCGACATCACAACGAGCACATTCTTGAAATGGAAAACGACTTACAACAGCTAGTCACTCCATAACTCACCCTGTGATACCACAGCGCACCGCCTGAAGACTAAACGTCTTGAGTATAAATCCCTTTTGCGAGAAAAGGCAAGTGCGCGACTACTGTCCACACGTCATTGAGTGTATGAGATGGGGGGGAAAGGGCAGGTAGGATGCTGGCCTGGCTAGTGCGGAGAGAGCAGGCACACAGATGGGTGCCAGAACAATCTACTGACACGGGCGCGAGAATATCTGACCCACAGGAAATTACCGATACTTTCGCAAGTCATTTAGAGAGGGTATATACACCCTCTACCATTACACGTCGGAAGACTCCCGGCAACTATTGATTGATAGTAATCTGCCCTCCCTGTCGGAAACTGAAAAGGCCGATCTGGAGCGGATATCACAAACGAGGAACTCTGCAAAGCCATTTATAGTGTTCACTCAGGGAAAGCGATGGGACCTAACGGTATCCCGATAGAGTACCTCAAATCCGTGGCGGTAAAGGCAGCCCCCCATTTCAACCTTATGTATTCGGAAAGCCTGGAGAAGGGCATATTACCACCAGATCAAAGATTAGCATCTATGGTAGTTATACGGAAGCCCGGGAAGGCGGCGGATTGCTGCGGAACGTATAGACCAATCTCATTAATAAATGCAGAGGCCAAGATCCTTGCAAAATTATTGGCCTCCCACCTGAAGGCTGTGTTGCCCTCCCTGGTCCACGCTGACCAATCTGGTTTCGTACCCGGACGGAACACAGTGTTGAATATTCGTAGAGTGAATAATGTGCTTGCGAGACAACCCTATTTGGAAGAAGATGCAGTGATTATGTCCCTGGATACCTCTATGGCATTTGATTCAATAGAATGGCAATACCTTTTCAAAGTGCTCGCACGCTTTGGTTTTGGCCCCAAGTTTTTAGCCTGGGTTCGCTTGCTGTATACTGACCTGCGGGGACAGGTGCGGGTTAAAAATCATACCTCTAGGGAATTCCAGTTACGCCGGGGAAATAGAGCTGCCCCCTATCCCCTCTGCTGTTCGCACTTGTTCTTGAACCGCTGGAGGAATGGGTAAGACGAGATGTCACTCTACGAGGTCTAAAATGGGACGATGACACGGAGGATAGAATATCATTATATGCAGACGATATCCTAATTTATTTAGCTTCCCCATACGCCTTGATCCACAACCTACTCAACATCTTTACATACTTCGGAAAATACTCCAGCTATGCCATTAATTGGGCAAAATCAATACTCTGTTCTCCACGGCCCCACGCCTAGACTACCTAAAGGATGCAACGTAGAAGTGACTAGGGATGGCTTTACATATTTAGGGATCTTCATCACCGCAGACCCCAAAACCTTTCACGATAAAAATCTAGCCGCCACCCTGCAGAGATTTAAGGAAGATGTCAGACGTTGGAGATCGTTGCCTCTCTCGTTATTGGGTCGTGCGGCCCGGTTTAAAATGCTAGCACTACCAAGGTTCCTCTATTCACTCCATACCTGCCCATAACCTATCCCGGACTCCTATTTTGTTAGTGTGGAGGCGGAGGTCTGGACACTGTTGTGGGATGTAGGGATGCCACGTATTGCCCTAGGTAAACTGACATCGCACTCCCAGATCTACGTCTTTATTATTGGCCATCACAATTAGTGGCAACTAACTACTGGCTGTACAGCCCCCCATCGAATCCGGCATACCACCTAGAGAGATACCAGACTGGCCGGGAGGGGTATCTAGGAGCCCTATATACCAAACCCTGCAAGGGGAGATATCTTGGTCCAATGGCTCATACGATCTCTGTCTGGCGGTTGGCTAACAAACGCTTGGGCTGGCAGGGAAGATTGACGAAGGCCACGCCTCTATGGTCCTCTCAACAATTGGGTTTATTGTGCCACCAGGTAGGGTTCGACAGATGGGCTACGATAGGGATCTCCATGGTTGGGGACCTTCTACAGAAAGGGAAATTACTCCTATTTAAGGAACTACAAGTGAAACCCGAACTGGCACCCAAAGAGATTTTCAGATACCTACAAATCCAACATGCGCTTAACACAGCGTTAACAGACCTGACGAGTGTCCCGGACTCGTCCCCTCTGGAAGACCGACTTCTCTCTGAGCCCCTCCCTACTAAGGCCATTTCCCTTACTTATCGTAAGCTGTGTAATAACTTACCAGATCCCGTCCTTACTCTTAGAGATAGATGGCAATTACATTTAGGACAACTTTATGATGAGGACTGGCAGACAGCCCTGCTGTCCCATAGGGATCTGTGATTGACCAACTCTTCAGACTGATTCAATTGAAGGTCCTACATAGGACATACCTTCCCGGGTCGATATTAGCTAAGATAGGGACTCGACAAGATGCGCTTTGCTTGCGTGGCTGCAACCAAATTGACACATTTTATCACATATTATGGGACTGCCCATACATATACGGCACATCTGGGAATGAGCTACAAATAAGATGCAGGTAGCACTTGGAAAACCACTCGTGCTGACACCCCCACTGGGAATCCTGAACGTTTGGAGACAACTGATCTCACAGACATTGAACAACAATTCACCACCCTAGGATACACCCTGGTTAAGAGAGCCATTGATATGAATTGGGGGGCTGCTGACAAGCCGTTGTTTGGTTGGGTGGCGGAAATGGACAACTGTATGGTTGCCAAAAAATAATTCTATAAAGCTAGAGGGTGTCCTAAGAAGTGGGCTAAAAATTGGGGGGCCTGGAATGCATTTCACCAACTGTAGAACTTGAAATGTCACAAAGAAAATCACGACAATGTAATGACTGATTGTATTTTTTTTTTTTTTTTTGAAACCGTTTATTACAAAATTAAAAAAATATACAAAGATGGGCCTACAACCTTCAGGCCGGCCGCTAGCAAGCAAGAGGAGCATGTGATACAAACAATAGCGCGCATGCCGCGGCAAAGGGAAATGCACAGGAGTTAGAAGCGGTGGTAGCCACACCATCCGGGCCCACATAACGGTTTCATTTTAATATAAATAACAACAAAAGAACAAATCCACAAGGCAACCCACAATCGGAAACAGCAGCATGTGCTCCCCTAGCGGGGGGGACCCTACCAATCCATAGGAGTAGCAAGGGGGGGAGAAAAAGGTCAAGACTGGGATTAGGTGGACTCAGTGCCCGGGACCGGGGAGATAAACTGGCTAAGGGGATGGGGCCGGTGACGGATCGGGCAATAACGGCGGGGTACAGATTCCCCCGCGGTAGGCGTTCCAGGGGCCCCATACGTTCACCCATGTCCCAGGCTTACCTCTCGCAACATACACCACCTTTTCCCGAAACATGCACCAATCCATGTTATCCTTCCATGCCGAGACAGTCGGCGACCTCTGGGAACCCCACAGTTGAGCAATGTCGCGTTTGGCCACCATATATCCCAGAGTCACCCACCGCGTCTGCGGCACCGAGTAGTCGGTTGGCTCCCACACATTCAACAGGCATCTCCTCGCTTCGGGCAGCAGCGACACACGCGTAACCACCCGCAGGACCTCATGCACACCACGCCAGAATCGCTCCACCTCCGGGCATTCCCACAAAATATGGAAAAAGGTCCCCAAAGAACCACACCCACGCTTACACAACCAGTCTACAGCATATCCCATACGCAGTAGCCTTGGCCCCGTGACATAGACCCTATGGAGTATCTTGAGCTGGACGAAGCGAAGGCGGGCCGGTACGGCCACCTCTTTCGGGGAGGCCACCGCCGATACCCAGTCCTCGTCATCCAGCTCCAATCCATCGGCCACCCATGCCTCACGAAGGTTAGTCGGCAGTCCCGAGCGGTCATTGATAAGTTTTTTATAGATCAATGAAATCGTGCTGTCCGGTACATGTCCATCTAGCACTCTATCCTCCAGAGGGGAATACTCCGGGATGGAGGCAACGTCCGGGAATACGGAGCATAGCGCATGATGGATCTGCATATACCGAAAGTACTCCCTGTCCTGCAACTGGAATTCTGTCCGTAGCATCTCGAACGTTTTGAATCCCCCCCTCGTCCAGAGATCACCCACCCTGCTGATGCCTATCATGTCCCACTTTTCAAAGCCCTTCGAGGTCCACAGGGAGCCCAACTGCTCAGATGCGTATAGTGGCGACGCCCGGGTCAAACGACCTTTCCACCCCATCGCCACATTAGCCGCGTGCCACACTCGTACCATGACACGCGTGGGGCCCGTCGGACGTGCGTCAAGCGAGCTGGAGTAAAGCGCTCGGTTATAATCACCACCCGGCAGTAACATCTTATCCATTTCAAAGGCCGGGTTTAGAGCGGGCCCGTACAGGCCGTGATTAATCGCAGCCAGCTGGGAGGCCCAATAATACCGTTTGATATCCGGGAGGGCGATCCCCCCGTCATACCACGGGAGCGTCAGCTTCGCCAGGGCGATACGCGGTCTACCTTCCCAGAACAGTCGGCGCTGCAAACTCTCCACCTCGCGAAAGTAGCGCGCCGGGACGACGTCCATTGTGTTCTGCAGAGCGTACAGGAAACGCGGCAGCGACATCATCTTAAACAATGCCGCCCGGCCGAGCGGCGAGAGCGGCAAGCGCCTCCAACGCGCAACATCCTCCTTCAGGCGCTGGAGGGGGGGAAGCAAGTTCTGACTATATCGGGCCTCCGCGTCCAGGGTAATGAAGACACCCAGGTACCGGAATCCCCACGGGGCGATCTGGATAGGACAGCCCCGCGGAAGGATAGGGTCCTCCCCAGAGAGGACATAGACGCACGATTTAGCCCAGTTGATGACAAGGCCGGAGTTAAGACCAAATGAATGCAACACATCAACCAGCACTATCAGTGATTTACTTCGCGAGCGTCGCCCAAATATAAGGCCATTCAAGCGTGTCAAACGCCATAGTGGCGTCCAAGGACGCCAAAATGGCCGGCTCTCGTATGAACGGGACACGTGCGAGCACCCCATGCAAACGCCGCAGGTTAAGCGCTGTATTGCGATGAGGGATGAAGCCGGACTGATCCTGGTGAATCAAGTCACACACTACGCCGACCAGCCGATTGGCCAACACCTTGGCGAGGATTTTGGGCTCTGCATTCAATGACTGATTGTATTGTTGCTTATTATACAGCATCTTTCTCTTTTAAACGATGCAGTGTATACTATTAAGCTCTGTAAATGGCGAATGTTTCATTCTCAATAAAACAAAATGTATGAAAAAAATAAAAGCGGGGGGGCTTGCGGCCCCCCCAAGCCCCGGGGACCGCCACCTCCCTGGGGCTTTATTCTAATAAGGTGGGGGGCCTCGCAGGCCCCTCCCCCCCCAAGCCCTGGGGACCACCACCTCCCTGGGACACTGTTCATTGAAATACAGGGGTCTGTTGTGGCACAGGGGACCACCAACTCCTCGGGCTATTTGCATGTTGCGAGGGGGGCGCATGGCCCCCCTCCTTGAGCCCTCAATGGCCCTGGGGACCGCCACCCCCCAGGGCCGGCTCCTGCAATGTCCCGGGGTGCCCACCCCGGGACATTGCTGTTTGGTATGGCAGGGCCATAGCAAACACTACTTTGCTTTGTTGAAGCGAGAGCTTTTGGGCAAGGGGAGCTGCATGTTAGCTGCTCCCCTTGCCCAAAAGCAATGGCGGCTCTTGCAGGAGGCGGGGAGCCGGCAGGGACTGTGGGGGCATTGGGGCTCCCCCCACGGTCCCCAACTTGAGGGACGGCCCGTGGGATGGGGTCCCCGGGGCCAGAAGTGGGCCAGGGGAGGGAGCCATGCGGCCCCCCCTCCCTAATTGAAAAATATTTTTTAAAAGAGGCCCGTCCCCAGGGGATGGGTTCCCAGGTGCCAGAAGTGGCCCAGGGGAGGGGGGCCTTGCGCCCCTCTCCCTTATTAAAAAGTATTTTTTTAAAAAGAGGCCAAGCCCTGGGGATTGGGTCTCCAGGGCCAGAAGTGGCCCGGGAGGGGGGCCACTTGGCCCGGCTCACCTTTGCTTAAAAAAAACGAAAGGCTGGCCCCGGGAATGGGATCCCCTGGGTCATAATTGGCCTGAGGAGGGGGGCCACAAGGCCCGGGGGATGGGGTACCAGGGTCCGAAATTGGCCTCGGGAGGGGGGCCACTTGGCCCCTTCCCTTTTAAAATAAAAAATGTGGCAGGCCCTGGATGGTGGGGTCCCCACGGCCCCAAAAACATTGGAAGGGGGGTGGGGGGCAGCACAGTCCACCTTCTTAAAAAAAAATAAAAAAAAAAAAAAAAAAATTTAAAAAAAACGGGCATCTCGCCGAAGGCCCCGCCCCTTCCCTGCACTACTCTCCAAACGCGCCTAAGTTGTGGAATTAAGTCCCCTTTTTACTCCACTCTTGGCGCACTGCTGGTCGGGCGATGAGGTCCTCTTGTGTCCTGAGGACCTCGGGACACAAGTGGACTTCATCCCCTGAGCAGCAGTGCGCCAGGAGGCGCGTTTGCAGAGTGGTGTAAAAAGGGGCGTGGCCTCGGACCACTCTCTGCAGTTCAGCTGTGTGGGGCTTACTGGAGGTACCTGGTGGGCTAGTTGGCCCCCAGGGACCCTCCTGTGGAAAGGGGACTTCATCCCCCAACCAAGAGCGCACCAGGAGGCGCGTTTGCAGAGTGGTGGAGAAAGGGGCGTGGCCTCTGTCCACCTCTCAACAATCCCACTGTGTGGGGCTTACTGGAGGTAAGAGGTAGGTTAGTTGGCCCCTAAGGACCCCCAGCAGTAAAGGGGACTTCAATCCCCATCCAAGAGCGCGCCAGGGAGCGTGTTTGCAGAGTGGTGGGCAAAGGGAGCGTGGCCTTGTTTGAGAACTTAGGAATCCTTCTGTGTGGTACTTAGTGGAGGTAATAGGAGGGGTAGTTGGCACCCAAGGATGTCCTTGGGGGCCAAGTACCCCTCTTGTTACCTGCAGTAAGTCCCACACAGTAGGATTGCTAAGATGTCTTCAGAGGCCACGCCCCCTTTCTCCACCACTCTGGCAGACTACGGGATGGGGGATAAAGTTCACTTTACTTCTGAGGGACTTTGGGGGCCAAGAAGTCCTGTAAGTCCTACGCAGCGGAATTCCTGAGCGCTGGTCGGAGGCCCAGCACCCTTTCTCTACCACTCTGCAAATGCGACTACTAGTTAAAGAAGCATCTTTCTGCACCTCTAACTTAGAGGTAGTTTTAACCCCCCTGCCCTATTTATGTACTAGGGCCTTACAGGGGAGAGATCATGCCAATCACAGGGGTACCCCAACCCATAGTGTACCTTAGTGTATGTAGGTGTTTTCACTGTATTCAAAGTGTCTTTTAGCATTGCACTGGCTCTAGGCCTGGTTAGTCAGACTCAGTTACCACCAGAACCCGTCAGCAAACAGTTGGGGGCACAGGATGACTTTACAACAAGGCCTCTTTCTGCCCCTCTATTGCCTCTTTCTGCTTTTCGCTTGCTTCTTTCTGCGCCTTTCTTCCTCTTTCTGCATATGTCCTACCTATGTAGGCATAGTTTGAAATTAGCATTTTAAAAAAACCTTTGAAATTCACTGAAAAAAACATTGGTTTCAGGGACGTTATAGTTAGTTGGACATTTCACTCGTACAAAACCAGAGAAATTCAGCCGGTCTAGTTAGTTGAGCAAAATCCTGCCCCCGCAACGCACTGCTGATTATGTCACATATTACATCACTCATGACATGGTCAGTGACATCACTGATTACATCTCAAATTACATCACAGATGAAATCACTGATGACATCATCCATGTGATAATCTGATGCACGTCCTCACACCTTTGATACACCCACTCTAAAATACAGACTACCATTTTCAAAACAATACACACCAATACCAGTTACTACATACCAACTCACTGATTCCTAGGTCTACACACACATCCACTCATTCACCCATACAGTCACTCATACATGCAGTCACTCATCAATACAGCACTATCATTTGCACTCTTATACCTATACAGACACACACACACCGCCACTCATCCATAGTTACTCACACATCGTCAGTCATGCAAAGAATCAATCAGACTCCCATTGACTCACCTATGCAGTTATACACACACCGCCTCACTTATTCATATAGATACTAACACATACTTACTCTCTTATATAATCACTGATACAAGCACACACTCATCCATACAGCCTCTCTCACAATCACTCACTCTCACATAGTCATTTATATACTCCAACACTCACATATACTGCCTTCCATATATGTAGTTACTCACACATGTATCACCCCTACACACACTCACCCTACCCATACAGCCCTGCACAGATGCACTCTTGAACCATACACCCAGTGAATCACCAACTCAGACATCTATGCACAGTCACACACACCCCCAACCCAGTGAAATGTCCAACCAACTATAACGTTACCCACCACCACCACCTCATCAGGACCGCCAAGAGGACCTCCTTCAAAGACCGCCCCGACAACAACGCACACAACAGCAAGGAGCTCTTCAACGTCGTGAAGGAACTCTCCAACCCCATCTCCAACACCAACGACATCCCACTGTCACAAGCCCTGTGCGACTCCCTCGCCACCTTCTTCGACCACAAGATCGCCGACATCCACGAGAGTTTCAACCCACGGATGACCCTAACCAGCCACAACATGCCGGAACTACCTCACCTCACCGCACCGACCACGACCCCCTGACAACCTGGACCAACGTGAGCATCGAAGACCGAATCAAGACCATGGGTACAATCCACTCCGGCTCACCGTCTGCCCCTTTTCCACACCACATCTTCAACAAAGCCGGCAGCTCCGTCGCACCCCACCTGCGCAACATCATCAACCTCTCCTTTGAGACCGCGACCTTCCCTGAAAGCTGGAAACACGCCGAGATCAACGCCCTACTGAAGAAACCCAAGGCGGACCCGAGCGAACTGAAAAACGTCCGGCCCATCTCCCTGCTTCCGTTCCCAGCTAAGGTAATCGAGAAGATAGTCAACATCCAGCTCACCCGCTACCTCGAAGACAACAGCATCCTGGACCACTCCCAGTCAGGCTTCCGCAGCAACCACAGCACCGAGACCGCCCTCATCGCCGCCACAGACGACATCAGGACCCTACTGGACAACGGCGAGACGACAGCCCTCATCCTCCTGGACCTCTCTGCCGCCTTCGACACCGTCTGCCACTGCACACTACGCACACGACTCCACGACGCAGAGATCCGAGACAAGGCCCTGGACTGGACCTCCTCCTTCCTCTCCGGCAGAACCCAGAGTGTCTGCCTCCCCCCGTTCCGATCCAAAGCCTCCGAGATCATCTGCGGCGTCCCGCAGGGATCCTCCCACAGCCCGACGCTGTTCAACGTCTACATGGCGCCTCTCGCGCGCATCGCCCGACATCACGACCTCAACATAATCTCCTACGCCGACGACACGGAACTGATCCTCTCTCTCACCAAGGACCCCCTCACCGCCAAATCCAACCTCCACCAGGGAATGAAGGCCATCGCCGACTGGATGGAGGATAGCCGCCATAAACTGAACACAGACAAGATGGAGATCCTCATCCTCGGGCCCAACCCCTCAGCTTGGGACGACTGCTGGTGGCCCGCATCACTGGGGACACCCCCCGCACCCACCAACCACGCACGCAATCTCGACTCGAAACTCACCATGACCAAACAAGTCAACGCTGTCTCCTCCTCCTGCTTCAACACCCTTCGTATGCTCAGAAAAATCTACAGATGGATCCCGACAGACACAAGGAAAACAGTCACCCAGGCCCTAGTCAGCAGCAGACTCTACTACGGAAACGCCCTCTATGCCGGAGCCCCGACCAAGCTCATCATCCGACTACAAAGAATCCAGAATGCCTCTGCACGCCTGATCCTCGACGTCCCGCGCCGCGACCACATCACCCCCCACCTGAGGAACCTTTCATTGGCTCCCTATCGACAAAAGAATCTCCTTCAAGCTCCTGATGCACGCATACAAGGCACTCCACAAGACGGCCCAGCCTATCTGAACAGTCGACTCTCCTTCTACGTACCCAACAGGAAACTCCGCTCCGCAGACATCTCCCTGGCTACCATCCCACGCATCCGTAGAACCACAGCCGGAGGCAAATCCTTCTCCCACCGCGCCGCCAAGACCTGGAACACCCACCCCCCTCATCCTACTACAAACTAAAGACCTTCTAACCTTAAGGAGACAACTCAAGACCTGGCTGTTCGACCAGTAGCAACAGCACCCCCCTTCCTCCCCTCCCTTCAGCGTCTTGAAACCCTTGCGGGTATGTAGTGCACTTTACAAATTATCTGATTGATTGATTGAACGTCCCTGAAACCTATGGTTTTTTCAGTGTGTGTGTGTGTGTGTGTGTGTGTGTGTGTATGTATATATATATATATATATATATATATATATGTATGTATGTATATGTATATATATGTATATGTATGTATATGTATATATGTATATGTATGTATATGTATGTGTATATATATATATATATATATATATATATATATATATATATATATATATATATATATACACACACACACATATGCAGAGGGGCTTTCGGTCAGCTCTATTTATTCAGTCCACCTCATCTATTAGCTGTTTTGCACAGTGAGTGATTTTCTTGATAACATGTGCACAGCTGCCTAAAAAGAAGTGATCCTCCGCACTAGGGCTACTCCTTTTATATTGATTACATTTGTTTTTTATATTTTTATATATTCCATACAAAAAATATATTTAAAAAATTGCAACGCTTCCCATGTCCAGACTTGTCTTTTTTAGTTTGTTCTACATCTTGTAATTTACAAAACTTGATGCTAAATTGTTCATTTAAATCTGTTTAATTTCACAAATCATTTGTTTTCTTGTTCTTTGTTAGCACCATTAAGGCCCGTCATGAAAGACTTGCACTCCGATGACAATGAAGACGAATCAGACGAGGGCGAGGATCATGAATCTGAACCAGAGAAGCCAGTGCACGCTCAAGGCGGGAGCAGAGGGCGGCGGTAAATTTGTTATTAAAAGAACATTGAAACTGTTAATTTTTTTTTTTGTAGAAAAAATGGCCATGAAGAAATATTGAAAAATACCACTTCATAGTGTGCTTTAGTGAAGCCTATCTCTTATAAAGGAACATAATCAATTTGTTTACTTATTCAGACAATGAATAATCAGTATTTGCTTGGTTTTAATAGTTTCTTGCTTGCCTGTGGGGTTCCATGAGTTCATGGCTGTGCAGTGACTATGTCAGTAACTGTATTGAGGTTGATATTCTATATATTTTTTTTATTATTTTCAGAGTCAGCTTGAGTGACGGCAGTGATAGTGAAGGTAGCTCGAGCTCCTCACCATTACGGAATGAGCTGCCTCCTGTATTAAAACCTAATAAAAACCAGGTAATGTAAGAGTCTAGAAATCGTATGTGAGAGTGTGCTCTCTTGCCTGCTTGCAATGATCTCTCTCTCTCCCTCTCTCTATATATATATATATATATATATATATTTATATATATATATTTATTTATTTATTTATTATCTACTGGCGGTCGCCAGTAGATAGTTATAGTTAGGACCGTGTATCCATAGGAAATCCGCAACATTCTATTTGGAATAACTTTGGCGCCGGTTGACGAATCCTCGCGAAATTTTCAAAATAGGTGGGGCGCTCCGCTCCTACCCTGAAAGTCTCGGGGGGGATTCGTCAAGAGGGGGCTGAGAAAAAAGGGGGGTCCCAAAACGCGTTTTCCCCATGCAGTTTTCCATAGGGACCTTTAGTCCAAGGTACAGCCCGAACGGCTGAACAGAATTACTTGAAATTTGGCAGAGAGGTAGTCCTCAGGTCAGGGATGTGCCTTTTGCAGGTCTGGTGTCAATCTGTTCAGTAGTTAGTGAGAAAATCAAAAGTAAAATCATATATATATGTGGGCGGAGCCTAACCACACATCTCATCCTGAGATCTGATTGGCTGTCAGCACTTCATCCAAGAAGTGTTGACAGCCATCTTGGGACCAATATACATGATAGCACCTCATTAAAAAGCATTGCAGTTAATAGAAGGTTTTAAGGCTTTAGTTACATTATAAATCATTTGTTGATGGTACCATACTCATTTTAGGAATTGTGGTATGTTCTAAGGGGATTTCACCATGTGAAAAAGCCTTCTGCTGGGATATCATGATTGAGAGAAAAATATTTTCTCATGCTTTTCCCACAGAGGTTTGGAAGGTGATCTATAAGCTAAACTGAGAGCTTATTTTCTGTAAATTCACATTATCTTTCTCAGTCATGTGAGAATGAAGTCTGACATTCTCAGTAAAACATGTACATCCAACAAGGGCAGAGACTGTCAGTTGATTCCTTTGTGTTCTACTGCAGCTTCCCAGAGTGTTCCAAAGAACAACTAGAGCGCTAACAGTCCTACTTATGATAAATGTATGGCACACCTGAAGCCATCTTGCTTGGATTAAAGTGGTAACTCTTAAAACATTTAATTTAAAAAGGAACAAAATGAGGGGGTTCATTTTTCCATGAAAAAGTATGATTAGTGCTGCAGAAAGAAAAATTAGGGCACATTTTGAGTGACTTCTCAAATCCTCTTCTATTTCATTAAAACATTCTGACATGCAGACTGAAACATGCACTTTCAATACCAGCAGCAGTTTTCCCTGGTGAGCAGTAGCTTTACTACAGTGATCTAATGAGCAAAAAGAGTGCTAACATTCTGAATTTATGGCAAATGTGTGACACATCTGAATGCCTTTGGAATCAAAGTAAAAAACTGAAAGTATTTCCTACTGAGGAGACTGCAGTAAATGAGGAAATTAGGAAACTTCATAACAAATAAGTCTGCCAAGATGGCCACCAGAGACAAAAGAGCCCAAATGTAGCCCAAATATCACCCAGATGTAGCCCACGTATAGCCCAATGACAGAATGTCCCAGAGTGTTCTTAAAAGCAACTAGAGCGCTCACTGTCTTCATTATGACAAAAGTATGGCACACCTGAAGCCATCTTGATTGGAATAAACTGGTAACACTTAAAACATTTAATTTAACAAGGAACACAATGAGGGGGTTCATTTTGCCATAGAAATTATGATTAATGCTGAAGAAAGAAAATAAGGGCACATTTTGAGTGACTTCTCAAATCCTCTTCTATTTCATTAAAAAATTCTGACATGCAGACTGAAACATGCACTTTTAATACCAGGAGCAGACTTCCATGGTGAACAGTAGTTTTACTACAGTGATCTAATGAGCAACTAGAGTGCTAACATTCAGAATTTATGGCAAATGTGTGACATATCTGAATACCTTCATGATGGAATCAAAGTAAAAAAATGAAAGCATTTCCTACTGAGGAGACTGCAGTACATGAGGAAATTAGGAAACTTCATAACAAATAAATCTCCCAAGATGGCCACCGGAGACAAAAGAGCCCAAATGTAGCCCAAAATCACCCAGATGTAGCCCAAATATAGCCCAATGACAGAAGTGTGCAAAACACGTATTTTGTGTTTTTGCAGTGTTATATAGTGCAGACTTGTCAATCAATCAATCAATCAAAGACATTTATAGAGCGCACTACTCACCCGGAGGGTCTCAAGGCGCTTGGGGGGGGGGGGGGGGGGGGGGTGCCGCTACTGCTCGAACAGCCAGGTCTTGAGCTTCTTCCTGAAGGAGAGGTGGTCTTGGGTCAGGCGCAGGTCGGTCGGGAGGGAGTTCCAGGTCTTGGCGGCCAGGTAGGAGAAGGACCTTCCTCCTGTTGTCGCTCTTCGGATGCGGGGGACGACGGCGAGGGCGTGACTGGTTGATCGGAGATGGCGTTTGGGAGCGTAGAAGTTGAGGCGGTTGTTGAGGTAGCTCGGGCCTTGATCGTGTAGGGCTTTGTTTGCGTGGGTGAGGAGATGGAAGGTGATTCTCTTGTTGACGGGGAGCCAGTGCAGGTCTCTCAGGTGTCCGGAGATGTGGCTGTGTCGGGGGATGTCGAGGATGAGTCTGGCTGAGGCGTTCTGGATCCGCTGGAGTCTCTTCTGGAGCTTGGCGGTGGTACCAGCGTAGAGGGCGTTGCCGTAGTCCAGTCGGCTGGTGACGAGGGCCTGGGTGACCGTCTTCCTGGTCTCTGTGGGGATCCACCGGAAGATCTTACGTAGCATGCGCAGGATGTTGAAGCAAGACGAGGAGACGGCGTTGACTTGTCTGGTCATGGAGAGGGAGGTGTCCAGGATGAAGCCCAGGTTGCGTGCGTGGTCTGTCGGTTTGGGTGCGGTGCCCAGGGCGGGGGGCCACCAGGAGTCGTCCCAGGCGGAGGGCGAGGAGCCCTGGATGAGGACTTCCGTCTTGTCGGAGTTCAGTTTCAGGCGGCTGGTCGTCATCCACTCGGCTACGTCTTTCATCCCATCGTGAAGGTTGGCTCTGGCGGCGGCGGGGTCGTTGGTCAGGGAGAGGATCAGCTGGGTGTCCGCGTAGGAGATGATGTTGAGGTTGTGTTGGCGTGCGATGGCCGCAAGGGGGCTCATGTAGATGTTGAAGAGGGTGGGGCTGAGCGAGGAGCCCTGAGGAACGCCGCAGATGACTTCCGTGGCTGCAGATCTGAACGGAGGTAGGCGGACTCTCTGTGTCCTTCCAGCGAGGAAGGAGATGATCCACTCCAGTGCCTTCTCCTGGATTCCGATGTTGCTGAGGCGCTGCACTAGGGTGCGGTGGCAAACCGTGTCGAACGCCGCGGAGAGGTCTAGGAGGATGAGGGCCGCTGTCTCACCGTTGTCCAGCAGGGCTCGGATGTCATCGGTGGCAGCGATGAGGGCGGTCTCGGTGCTGTGGTTGGCTCGGAAGCCAGACTGTGAGGGGTCGAGGGATCCATTCGTCTCGAGGAAGGCGGCCAGCTGCTTGTTGACGGTCTTCTCGGTGACTTTGGCAGGGAACGGGAGGAGCGAGATGGGGCGGTAATTCTTGAGTTCGGTGGGGTCCGCTGTTGGTTTCTTTAGTAGAGCGCTGAGTTCGGCGTGCTTCCAGCTCTCAGGGAAGGTGGCGGTGTCGAAGGAGGTGTTGATGATGACCGCGTCGGCCTTGTTGAAGACGTGGTGGGGGCAGGGGTCGGTCGGAGATCCGGAGTGGATAGAGTTCATCGTGCAGATGGTGTCTTCTGTGTTGTTCTGGGTCCAGGCGCTGAGGGTGGTGGTGGGGGGCGTTGGTGCGGTCGTTGGGAGCGTTGTTTGTGGGCTGAAGCTGTTGTGTATGTCAGCGATCTTGTTGTGGAAGTAGGAGGCGAGGGAGTTGCAGAGGTCTTGCGACGGGGTGATGTCATTGTTTCCGGCGTTGGGGTTGGAGAGCTCTTTCACGATGTTGAAGAGTTCCTTGCAGTTGTGTGCGTTGTTGTCCAGCCGGTCCTTGAATGCTGTTTTCTTGGTGGCGTGGATCAGTTGATGGTGCTTCCGGGTGGCGAGCTTGAGGGTGGTCATGTTGTCCGGTGTTGGCTCCCTTCTCCAGGCTTTCTCGAGGTCTCGGCAGTTCTTCTTGGAGCTCTTGAGTTCGTCGGTGAACCATGGGGCCTTCTTGCTGCCGGGTCTGCTCGGCGGGGTCCTCAGTGGGGCGAGGTCGTCTGCGCAGTTGCTGATCCACTTCGTGAGGTTGTCGGCGGCCTGGCTGGGGTTCGCTGAGCTGGCGGGAGGGTGCTGGCTCAGGGAAGCGGCGAGCTGGTCTGCTGTGATCTTGTTCCAGTTTCTTCGAGCAACCTGTTGCTGGTGGTGGTGGATCGTGGATCTTCTGAAGGTGAAGTGGACGCAGCTGTGGTCCGTCCAGTGGAGTCCGGTATTGGAGTGCTTTACATGAGCATTGGTTACATCACACAAGAACAAATAAATTTTGGTTGTAGACATGGGGAGACTAAGTGATTTGACCAGAATCACAGAATGTCGAGCTGAAGCAGAAACTCCAACCTGGTTCCCCCATTGCAAAGTCTGCAGTTCTGGAAGTAACACCACATCCTCTCCCCTAAGTGCAACATTTAATCAAGTGGTCAACTGGATAAAAAAACATAAAGGTAACAAATAATTTAAAAGTGCTTTCTCGCTATTTGAAAACTCAGAAAATATGTCCTAATTTTAGTTTTTTAGAGCACTAACCATAATTTTGATGCCAATAAGACCCTCTCATATATGTAATTTCTAAAGGAAATGCTCTAGGTATTACAGTTTTGATTACATCAAGATGACGTCAGGCGTTCCACACTTTTGTAATAAATATAGAATGTTAGCAATCTAGTTGTTCATTAGGATACTGTTGAGAGGCAGAGGCCAGGGGCACGGACTCTGAAAATTGAAGGCAGGTAGGAGGGTGCAAAGGCAACAATTTAACCACACTGAGCAGGCAGGAAGGGCCGTGGCAGCACAACAGACTATGGAGGGCAGTGGAAAGGGGGGCAGGGGCAACAAACCAACAATACAGGACTTGCAAGAGAGGCTGTGGCAATGTAATAGACCATTGTGGGCAGAAGGAAGAAGCAATGGTAGGACAACCATACTTGCCAACAGACCCGATTCAGCCAGGAAACGTCCAATGTTTTTAAGCTCAAATGGGCTTTATTTGATCTGTCTCCTGTCTACAATCTCCTCTTTTTCAATGCAACTCAAAGGGGAAAATCAATACCCCAGTTTTTTTTCAAAATCTCCCTCTTACCAAGTTCAAAATGTTCGCAAGTATGGTACATTGGATCATGGAAGGAAATGGGGTAGGGACATGGACTTGGATAACAGAGGACAGGAGGGACATGGAGAGGTGCACCAAACTGACCCTGCAGGGCAGGCATCAGGGTTTGCAGCAGCACAATACACCACACAGGGCATGCGGGACGGGAGTGCAGCACAACAATCCATAGAAAGCAAGAGGGAGGGGACAGGACCATGCACATGGACAACAGAGAACAGAGGGGCAAGAGGCAGGACCATAATGGACAGACAGGAGAGAAAGCTGCAGCATAACAGACCATAAAGGGCAGGAGGGATGGATCAGGGGCATTACAATGGAACAGACAAGCCAGGAGGGAGGGAGTAGGGGTCTGCACATGTAAACAGAGGGCTGGGGGCAAGGGGGCAGGACAGGAGCAGCAAGATAGCCATGGAGGTCAGGCAGGATGGGCACTAGAAGCAAGACACACCATGAAGAGCAACAGTGAGACTGTGATGGCATACACACAGACCATGGAGGGAAGGTGGGAGGGGTTCAGGGGCAGCTAACTGACCACACAGGGAAGGTGGGAGGGGCCATGGCAGCACAGAAGACCATGCATGGCAAGTGGGAGGGTTAGTGGTAGCACAATGGCTATGATGGGCAAGAAGGAGGGTGCAGGGGCATGCACAAAGGACGATGGAGGATAGAAGGGAGGGTCAGGACCTGTGCACAGACAAGAAAGTTCAGGGGAAGGGGCCTCACAACAGACCGCACGGGGCAGGCAGGAGGAGCAGTTGCAGCACAACAGACCAGGAAGGGCAGAAGGGTGTGGCAGTACAATGGACCATGTAGGACAGGAGGAAGAGGATAGGGGCATGGCATGTGGACAGGCAGGGTGGAGGTGGCAGGGACAGGTTACAGTCATCTGACAATGCTAGGCAGGTGGGAGGGGAGTGGCAGCTCAACAGAACACTCAGAGTAGATAGGAGTGGCAGGTCCATGGGACATGGTGGGCAAAAAGGATGGAGCAGGGGCATGCACAAAGACATCGGAGGGCAGGGGGAAGGAGAATAGGGGCAGCAAGCTGAGCACAGAGTTTAAGCAGGAGGTCAATGATGGGGCATAGAATTGGGCAATGGAGGGCAGGAGGAGTGGACTGGTGCATCATACTAAATTGAGGGCAGTGGCAGCACATCAGACCATGCATGGCAGGAGGCTAGTCCATTCACACAACAGAGGATAGGGAGGAGGGGGATGGGGCAGCAAGCTAACTGTTCAGAGAAGGCGGGTATTAGGAACTTTATTGTTTTTAAAACGTGTGTCTGTGCGAACTACTTAAAATATGAACAAGTATGCAGCATAATCTCACTTTTATTCAGGAAGAAGAGGACGTTTGTGACTGTGACTCCGGGCTCACTTGGCAGAAACACCCCCTGACCCTCCACCCCCTATCGCAAAATGTAATGCCCGTGAAAAGGGTAGGTGAACACAGTGTTATATAGAACATAGTCCTGAAAGCATGATTGAAAATGAAGACTAGATATAGTGTATGGTATAAACTATGCACCAAAAAGTGTGATATAAGATGAACCGGGCGTGAAATATAATATGCAATACATTGTGCGCAATGACGGATTCATTGGAGAGCGCGAGATAGCACAGGCACTAGCGCGTGCTATGCGATATGCGCCTTGGAGTGTAATATGCACAGGGCAGTGTTGTGTAACCTAACTAGTCTCTAAAGTTGTAATATAAAATATGTGCTGGGGAGTGTAATGTTGCATATGCACTGTGACAAAGATATGGATCCCAGATTGTAATATGTATGGCATAGCACTGTGCGTTATAACATAGGCATCGAGGAAGGCACGTTAGATGGGGCAATATAACCCGTGCGAAGACAAGTGTGGCATGACATATTCACGGGGTGGTGTTACAGTGCACATGGGCTAGAGAGTGTCATAGCATATGCACTAGCTAGTGGAATACAACACAGAGGTGTGTGGCACTCAGCAGGCAATGGTGGGTGTAACACAGCATTGGGCTCTGCCAGGAGCGCGCTGTGACTCTCAAGTGATGTTCGTCCCCTTTCCAGAGAGTAAAATAAAAAGTATTACACATCCGGCAGTGGATGTGTGTTTTATTAACCGTGAGGGGGGTTTCTTGCATAGTTTTGGTCAAATTTTTGTCGAATCCCCTTTGAATGGCTTGGTGTGCATGTGTATTAAATGTGCCCGTCAATAGCTACCCATGTTTGTATAAATAAACGACAAGGGTGTTGTTAGACCTGTCAGCCCTTTGGCAGTTCCCTCCTCATTTTATTATTTTTATCCCTTGTCCCCTTCTCATTTTTTCTGTCTACCAAGCTTTTAGGGGTGCTGATGTAGAGGTTCTGGGTGTCTTTTCCACATCAGGTGTGGGAAAGGCGCAAGGTGCTCCCCTGAGGTAGATAGTTGAGGTAGGTAGGATTCACAAAATGGTGGCTCCAACTGTCACCTCAGCACCCGGGCCATGACTGCCATGGGAGGTTCCAGAACCTTCTGGACCCCTCTGGCAAGTCCAGGCCAAGGTGACAAATAGAGGTGACAGGAGGGCGGCCATTTTAGAATCAAGTGGGCTGTGGAGTCATTCAGGAGTGAGGCGCTCGTGTGAGGAGGTGGATGTACTCAGAGGGGAACGGACAGGTCCACGGGTCTGCACTGAGTCCTATCCTAGTAACGCCACCCCTACTCTTGTGACCGGTCCCTGAATGCAGGCAGTGAACTGTTGGAACAGCGTAATTCTAGAATTCCTAAGAAAAGTGGCCTGAACCCTTGAAGGAGGTCCAGGATCCCTAAATGCGACCAGCCCTATCCTCATCTCTTCTTGGGTGAAGTTTGACTGGCGGTGGCGATACCCCCTCATCTCGAGCTGAAGAGGCGAGCCCCCCCCCCAGGAGATAAGAGAACTCTAAAGTCCGGACAAGCTGCACCGGAGAATTCTGGGCACCCGTAATTCGGGGCCCCCCTTCAACCCCCCCTAACCGAGTCCCTACCTGAAGTGGATTCTGCTGTCCCTGAAGAGCACTGAGGGCTCTTGTTGGCCGCTGGTGGTGGCTCGCTGCTGGCAAGAGCGGCGTGGAAAGGCTTGGGGAGAGGAGGCTGGTGAGGAGTCGTCTGAGGGAGGTGAAGGACGCGACAGGCTTGGAGGCCGTCCTGCTCGTATCACGTGAGAGGGGCCGAGAGGCCGCTCCTCTCTGTTGCCGGAAGCCGAGGTAGGCCGCGCCCCCAAGACACGCTGACTCCTGAGGCGGCGGCTGTATCCTGCCATTGAAACCGGGACGACCCGAGTCTTCCCAGTCTGCGGAGAATGTGAGGCCCGTGGCAGGGGGAAAGCGTTGGAAGAGGGGTTTAAGAGGATTTCCCGTCTGGCGCTGTGAGTACTGGCCCACACCCAAGTCATTCGGTTCCGGTTACCACTGAACCGGTCAGCAGAAGACCTCCGTGGCTGCACAGTAAGAGGGGTTAAAGAAGGGGAGGTGGGAGAGAACCCCGGAGGGCGCCCAAGAGCACACAGCGGCGGCCAAGCTGCGCTGCCTTGAGGTACCCGAGTGACAGTCTCTGAGAGACCTGGGTACGAGACTGATTTGTTTGTAAACGAGACTGTCCTCCGTGAGGGGAGGGGGGAAGGCGAAGAAACAGATATCCATCATAGGGTTGAGAAAAGCAGTCTCCACACTGGTAATCACCGGGGCTCATGTACAGTGTTGAAATGTAATCATTTATTGGCTAAATAGCAAATAGTCAAGTGTAGATTGTTAGAGGTAACCCATTTATTGCTAGCAACAGGGAGTATCCAACGCGGCAATTAAACAGAGGAGATTGGGAGTTGACCAAGTTCTCTATTGAAGTTGTAGAAATTATAGATGTGGTGCGGAGCGCTCCCTGTAGGAATGTAACCTAGATCTTCTGTATCGGGGCGGGAGGAGAAGCTCAGGGGGTGTTTCTGTAATCGCTTTATAAGATGTAACGTTGGGATGGAACTGTCATTTTAAGTGCAAATGTAATGTTTTACTTTGTCTTGGGAAACTGAGTATTTCCGTAAAAGAAGTAAATTGGAAGGATTCGAGTAAACGTTAAAATATAATCAGTGTGGTGTCCTTTTTGAGTGGTGTCACGCTGGATTGCGGACTGAGGAGGATGCAAGCACGAAACGCCATGTTGAGAGGAACGCCTGTTAATGGAAGTCATGCTACCCCTAGGACATAAGTCCAAAAGGTGTCTACCGGGATTAGGCACGGTAGGGCATCAGACATGTCAGAGCTTCACTAGTGGTGTAAATACATTCCACGTGGATTCATTGTATGCATAGTCGCCTTTTAATGAATATCACGCAAATCGTCATGGTGATAGGTACGTACGGTTTGTCCAGCATGTCCTAGGTGTGTCTATAAATATATATATTTTTAAAATAATAAAAAACAGTTGCCGGCCCTGGGGATTGGGGTCAAAAAATATAATTAGGAGACAGGCCCTGGGGGATGGAATAATCGGGGCCAATAAATTAGAATAAGAAGGGGAACCACACAGCCCCCTTCTTAAAAAATTAATATAAATAAAAGACTGACATCGTGCCGGAGGCCACGCCCCCTCCTTGCAGCACTCTGCAAACGCGCCCCCTGGCGAATTGTAAGTTGGGGAATTAATTCCTCTTCAATACTGAGGGTCCCTGAGGGCTAACTAGCCCACCAAGTGCTTCCAGTAAGCGCCACTGAGCTGCATTGCAGAGAGGGGGTCCAGGCCGTGCCACTTTTTACACCTCTCTGCAACGCAGCTCTGTGGCACTTACTGGAGGTACCTAGTGGGCTAGTTGGACCCTAGGGACCCTTAGGATTCAAATGAACTTAATCTCCCAACTAAAAACGGACACAGGGCGTGTTTACACAGTGGTGAAGGGAGGGGACGGGGCCTGAGTTAACGTGTGCAAAAACGCCCTGTGGCCTGTTTTAAGAGGTAGTTTTAATTCCTTCTGCCCTATTATATACTAGGGGCTTACAGAGGAGGTCATGCTAATCACAGGGGGACCCCAACGCATAATGTTCCCTAGTGTATGTAGGTGTTTTCACTGTATTATAAGTGTCTTTTAACATAGCACTGACTCTAGGACTGGTTAGTCAGACTCAGTTACCACCAGTATCCGTCTGAAAAAGTTGAGGGTACAGGATGATTTTGCAACAAGGCTTCTTTCTGCTCTTCTTTTTGTTCTTTCTGCACGTTATCCTTCTTCCTGCACTTTTCTTCGTCTTTGAGGACTTCTGTTGCTTCTTTCTGCACTTCTTTTTTTTCTTTCTGTGCATTTTTCTTCTTTCTTCACATGTCCTATCTCTGTAGGCATAGTTAGAAATTAGCATTTAAAAAACCTTTGAAATTCACAGAAAAAACCATAGGTTTCAGGCACGTTATAGTTAGGAATTAGCATTTAAAAAACCTCAGAAATTCACTGAAAAAACCATAGGTTTCAGGGGTGTTGTAGTTAGCTGGACTTTTCACTTGTACAAAACCATTGAAATTCTCCCGTTATAGTTAGTTCAGCTAACTATAACTCGCGCGCCCGCAATGCACTGCTGATGACGTCACATATTACATCACTCATGACATGGTCAGTGACATCACTGATGACATCTCAAATGACATCACTGATGACATCATCCAGTGAATGTGTGTTTTTCTGAAAATTAAATATGTTTTATATATGTATCTCAAGGTCGATGGAAGAATAAATGGGTATATTACTGTCTAAATGGATGATTTCTTTTTGAAAAATTGATTGTGTAACTGACTGATTAAGTGTATCATAGTGAATACATGGCTTAGTGAGTAATGTTTAAATATGTAAATATCTGTATCAGTCTCTCACTTTGTGTACAAGTGGCTGCATGGGTTGGTGAGTAGCTACATGGGTGTCTATAAAGGTTATTAGTTGGTCTTTTGAGTATCAGTCTGAGTGTCTGCATGGTTCGGTGGGGGGTATTACGTAGTGCATAGTTGCATGAATGAGTGACTCACTGTTTGTATGTGTTGAAGACAGCATGTGTGCAGGACTGTATGGGTGGATGAGTGTGTGTATGGGTGTGTTAGTGAGTGAATGACTGTCTCAGTAGTGTCTTTATGAGTAACTACATATGTTTTAAACTAGTATATGTGACTATTGGTGTATATAAGTGAGTATATGTGAGAGTGAGAGATTGAAAGAGTTCCTGTATGAATAAGTATGTGTTTCTATAAGTGATTGTTTAAAAGACTAAGTATGTGTAAGTATCCGTAGAAGTAAGTGTGGTGGTGTGTGTATAACTGTATATGCAAGTAAATGTATGTTTGATTCTTTATTAGCATGAGTGACTGTGTGTGAGTAACTCTGTGGATGAGTGGCATTGTGTAACAGGATGTATAGGTGTATGAGTACATATGATGAGTGAGTACATGTATGAGTGAATGTATAGGACTGTTGGTGAATGAGTGGATGTGTATGTGGATCTTAGAATTACTGAAGAGGTTGTTGTAACTGGTATTGGTATGTCCATTGTTTTGAAAATTGTAGTCTCTATTTTTGAATGTGTGTATCAAAGGTTATATTAGGGTGAGAGGAGGTCTGCCACTCTATCACAAGGATGATGTCATCAGTGATGTCATCAGTGATGTCATTTGAGATGTCATCAGTGATGTCATGAGTGATGTCACTGACCATGTCATGAGTGATGTAATATGTGACGTCATCAGCAGTGCATTGCGGGCGCGCGAGTTATTGTTAGCTGAACTAACTATAACGGGGGAATTTCAATGGTTTTGTACAAGTGAAAAGTCCAGCTAACTACAACACCCCTGAAACCTATGGTTTTTTCAGTGAATTTCTGAGGTTTTTTAAATGCTAATTCCTAACTATAACGTGCCTGAAACCTATGGTTTTTTCTGTGAGATATATATATATCCATAGAAGCTCCACACAACCCTGCGAATGTGATACCATCTCGCAGTGCGGGAAGGAAGCAGGCGACACAGCTCCCTATTTGTCAAAAACAATCATTTTTATTGTTTTTTCTCCATGATTAAAGTACAAGAGTGCAGACAGATCAGACCACTATGTTTCAGCCGTAGCCTTCAAAAGGGTCATAGGGGTGCAGAGCATACATTTAACAGGGAAACCCTTTCCCGACCACCATTGCATAAAAAAACCAACTAGACTATACTGCTACCACATTTTATAATTTCTTCACCCTCGTGTCACATTTCGTCTCTCATGATTTTCCATAGCATTCCAAAGGATGATGCTAATGATGCTATTGTGTTGGGAATCTCCCTTAAGGTAGTATACATTTGCGTGTTGGGTGTAGGTCTCTGACAAGTCCAAAGTTGTAATTGATGCCACATTGTCTATATTAAATGTACTGAGTTCGTTCGTACACTCCACTAACCCCAACTAGCATACATGCTCTCGGAATCTGCAACAGATTAATAGTTCATAATGTTAAAGTACCTACTGTAGAAGTAAGATCCCTACCAGTCTCACTGGTGCAGGGACACCCTTTGTCTACGGGTTTATTAAATGAGGATCGAAACGAGTGGGACAAAACACAAGTTAAATCTCATGAAATGGCTCTGTCATACAGACACTACAAGTGCCTGAGAGGGAACAAACTAAAACAGTCTGAGACCTGCTTTTTATACATTTTTATTCCCACAGATAAAATATGTATTATGGGATGCTAGAAAACTACTAAGCGTCGGACCGGTTATAGTCAATACAGTGTTACAATCACAATTACCTACAGAAATGGGACCAAAACGTTTTACACATAGGGGAGCTTGTGTGTCTGTTACTGTTATAATAGGGAATCCTTTCTCTTGTTTGGTTCGTGTCCTTGCAAAGACATATCTCGTGGCAGAGGTAACTCTAGCATATTCCTCAGTCTCCCATTCCGATCCCTTTGCTTGCGGATTACCATCATCGTCTGGATAACATACTAAATTCAATTTTTTTATTAAGACCCCCTTCATCAACACTAGAAACGCCCCTAATTTCTGCAGCCCACAAAAGTGCAAACCAAGCACAACAAGAACCATTGTGGGAGAATGGGAGCGGGATGAGAGGAGTTCCCACTACACTTTGGTGTGCTGGTAACAATCCGCAAACCCAACAATTAGAAATATTAATAATGCTATGAGTGTAATGTAACATTCAAATAAATGAATTACTTTTGTAGGAAAGTCTATGCCTTTCATCTAACGGTGATAGTATAAAATGGTAATGTTCAAACGGTGTGGGTGTTGGGAGGTACAAGCGTATGCACAGGATATTTCACATGTAAAAACCAAGCTATAACACAAATTCCTATAACACTAATTAAACTTATTGCTAAACAAATGGACATCCGTTTTCTTTTCTTCTCTCTCGACATGAGGTGTTGAATATCCTGGTGTTCTTCCTCCATATTTAGCGACCAAAAGCCAACAATGTTAACTGTATTGTCTCTTACACGTGGCACACAACGTTATAGTTTATGTCCAATGCATGTATCCGTCAATGGGGAATTTCAGAGAAAAAGTAAATATTTGAATCAAACACTTGTTCACCTCCAAACTAAAAAATAAAAAGAAAGAAAAATCGTTGAAGGCTTGCCGTTTAATGATGGCAATGAAAAAGGAAATCAATATAATAAGTACTCAAGAAAAATCGTCCCTAGTTCATCCCCTATAGCTTCAAGGATCGTTAGATATACTGCCTCTTTCAAAGGATGCTATTCGGTTCCCCTATAAAATCCTGTCCGGGGGGGATGGGGAGGCAGGGAGCTGAAGCTCTGGGCCAAGACAAACAATAGCTATCTTACTTCTGACCGGATTCCTGGACCAAGAAGTGGAAAGTTATGACTCTACTTCCAGTCCTGGGCAAAGTAAATTGATAAGCACTCGGATAGTGTCAGGGGTTCTCTGCACCAAAACCCCTCCAATTCTCTCCATTCAAATACTGTGGGACGGATGATTTTACCACAAATCAATTAGTAGTTAAAAAATGTGGGTTCTTCCATGGATTCAGGATATCCACGCCATAACCGCACTAAACCTAGTTCGGCTCCTTCTGCAGAACAGTCTCCTGCCAAGTAGGCTCTCTAACCGGAACAGACTCCCTGCACCCTCTTTTCAAAGTCTTCGCTCAGTGGATAACACAAGGTCTCAGATTGTACCTCTCTCTTCCAGCTGTCGTTGGATCAGTAAAAAGCAATTCTTCAGGTGTGGTTAAAATATTGATCCGTCTTTTCTTCATTGCTGAGAATATTGTGTGCAATTCCTGCGTTCTCAGATTCTGTAATCCGAGTCAGATCGGCTGGCACTTTTTTACAGTGTGAGCCATGGATCCAACTCCTTCTGTTCATAACTCGGACTGCTGTTCGTGTTGCCAAGAGGACCTGTTCCGGCCTCTTCCAGCGAGGTTCCAAGTTCTTCGAGCGCTGAAATTGTTTCGTTACAACCCAATCAACGGGTTGTAAAGAGTGCCCAGGACCTTCAGAATTGTCAGAAAGTGAGTCTCGCACCTGTTGGTGAATCAGAGATTGTCTGCAAGTTCCTTCATATATTCTAACAAAATAGGATACTCAAGTTCTCTCATTTTCTTAGGACGTGGGGACCCCATACATTAATTGGCCTCCCAAACACAACTTCATACGGCGTAAGGCCGGACTTACTATGTGCCACTGCTCGGGTGGACATAAGGGCTAATGGCAAGGCATCAGGCCATTTAAGCCCTATCGAGGCCTGCACCTTAACTAATTTAAGTTCCAGGGTCTCATTATAGCGTTCCACCAAACCGGCAGATTGTGGGTGATTAGCAGCATGAAATTTCTGACGTATGCCCAAACTTTCAGTAATCAATTTAATAACGTGCAATAAAATGAGGTCTATTATCACTCCATCCAATTCTGCAAATTCCGAACCTAGGGAAATATTCTTTCAAAAGGATCTTAGCTGTGGTGAGTGCAGTATTATCTTTCGTAGGATACGCCTCCAACCACTTACTAAAGGCACATACTATAACCAAGGTTTAGCAAACAATGAGGTAATCCAGTATCCCTCAGAACCTGGGCAGTGTTATGTCAAAGAAACAATGGTTCTGTTGGGTGAAAAAGAGATCTTTCTATACACATTGCATGAATCATACGTTATTCAAAAATTATTTCAATGAGTCCTAGGCAACACACACAACGAAGCAAATTCTAGGGTAGTTTGAGATTTTTATATAAATTGCGTCATTCATATATATACCCAAAAGTCATTTAAAGAGGCCATCAAGGTACACAGTGATAACAATTAGTGACAAGGTGACAAGTGGTGCTCAGTGATAAAGTGTGTAATATATACAATATGGTTTAAAAAGCTAGAAAGTTATTGGTGGCCAGAAAACAGGTATTTATGGTAGATCCGCGAACTAAATCAATTTGTTTTGCGCAGGGGATAGTGTCGACGTTTCAACCCTGGTACTGCACTACTATAAGGTCAGTGCGGGTCTTCATCAGGACAAGGACAAAAGGATGACGGCCTAAAATATGGTACAGGGTTGAGTGTGGTAGATTCGCACCTAAACCCTTCTAATAATAATAACGGGATCTGGACATCTGATTCAAATCTCAAGATGAATCCTAACGCTGCAGACGAGCCAGGACGTTTGCCTGCCTCCCGCAAAGTAACTTCTGATTAAGACAGAACGCTTGAAGCGCACGTATTAGTGACAGCCAGCTGCCTCAACATATTTATTGTATAAAGATTGGATTACTTTGCATAATGTCTCAATCCTGAGATATACATCGGATGCTTTGATTCCTCCGTGATCAGAAAGTTGTACAGAGTTAGCCGCCTTTACGTTATAACCAACAAGACACAATTTGAATGGTTTCATCTTGAGAAACATATGGGGTCAAATTAGAGGAAGTAAAACCAAAAGCCTGCTTCCTCTTGGAAACCATGCTCCCCACTAAAACTAGGAGCCAATTCCTTCCCATGCTTCCAAGTGTACTGGACCAGGGCAGGGAAGCTTTCAAGGAGCCAGCAACCTGCAGGTCTGTCACCCCTAGAACAGAGAAAAAATATAAACATTCCTCGAAGGATCCAGCATAAATCCAGGGATCCGTACCGGCCGACTCCATTATAACAGCGACAGCCAGAAAGAGGGCCAACATTCCCACAAACTCAGGGCCACCTCCAGACAAGAAGAGTAAGAGGATAGACGTCACAGGGAGGAAAATAGAGAGGAATGCAGCAATTCACTGGCGCATTGCGAACTCCAATGCCCTAATAAAAAGACATGCGTACCAACACTGGGAAGAGGTTGGACAGCTACTCAAACATCTCCCAGAACAATACCAGCAGAGGGCAACACACCTGGTGGAAGAAGGCCAGAACATGGCCAACACCTGCCTAAAATCAGCCCTGGTTGCGGCAGACCCATCCAGCAGGCTCATGATGATTGGAGTGACAGAAAGGAGGCATGCCTGGCTAAGGATTTCAGGTTTCAAACCGGAGGTCCAGAACAATATTCTGAACACAGCCTTCAATGGGGAACAACTGTTCGGCACACCAGTGGACGAGAAGCTGCAACAGCTCAAAAAGCAGAACGAAACTGTGAGGGCCATGGGAGCACTGCAGTTCAGAGGGATGAGAAGGGGCACCCCCTCAAGGAGACCGAACGGCAGAGGAGGAAACCAGCCGGGAACGTCGCACCAGACTTTCCAGCAAAGTTGTCAGAGTAACAACCAGACACAGCAAGGTCAGCAACAGCAAAACTGGCAGTACCAACCTAGGGGCCACTCCTTTCGGGGGCGACCGAACAGACGTGGACAAACAATAAGAGGGGGGCAGAAGCAATCCACCTCAAAGTGACTCCGCTGTACCGAACGTGCCCACCCACACCATCTCTACGGGGGCGGCACAACAAAAGGCTCACAAAACACAAACACACAAAGGAGAAAACAGCGAACATGTAACACCGGTAGGAGGGAGACTAAGACACTTCTTCCAGGAGTGGAAGAAGATAACAGACAAAAGGATACTAAACATCATACTGTTCGGATACTGTATAGAACTGGAAAAAAAGCCACCAAACAGGAGGCCAACCAACAAAACGCACACTGCAAAATAGCTTGCGCTCCTCCTGCAGGAAGCATAGTAACTCCTCCGCAAGGAGGCAATAGAAATAGTGCTGTTCAAAGAAAGAAACAAGGGAGTGTACTCCAACTACTTCCTCGTGCCAAAAGTGGACGAAACGTTAAGACCCATCCTGGACCTACGGTTCCTAAACCAATGCATAAAAACACAAAAAAGGGACGGGGATTTTATGTCCACTATAGACCTCAAGGATGCCTACCTACACATTCCTATGAACCGAAAACACAAACATCGCCTGAGATTTGCCATCAACAAAGCGCACTACCAGTTCACGGCCCTAGCCTTTGGACTAAAATCTGCACCAAGGGTCTTCACAAAATGCCTAGCTGCGGTAGCGGCGCACTTACGAAGACAGGGAATTCATGTATAGCCCTACCTAGACGATTGGTTGGTAAAGGCGAACACCTACAACCAATGCAAACTGCATGCTCAGCGGGTCACGCACACGCTGACAGAACTAGGATTTTCGATACACTGGGTGAAGTCCTCGATAGAACCAGAGCAGGTGAAGATCTTCCTGGGCGCACAGATCAACACCATTCAGGGCAGGGTGTTCCCCAGGGAGAAGAGAATCTTCACACTACTGAAGGAGAGGCGTCAGTACCGGAAGGGTCAACCTCTGACTGTGAGGACAGTGAGCAAACTCATGGGGATGATGGCGTCCTGCATTCACCTAGTCCCCAATATCCGACCCCACATGAGACCATTCCAGAAATGGCTACAGCACCAGTGGTCACAGGCAACAGGGAGGTGGGAGGATCTAGTGGTTGTAACGCACACAGTGCAAGAGGAGATCCCATGGTGGAACAAAGAGAACATAACAAAGGGGAAGCCATTTACACCACCAACTCCAACAGTGACCATCACAACAGTCGCATCCCAAATGGGATGGGGAGCGTACATGAACCAGCTCAAAGTGAGGGGTTTGTGGACACAAATGGATGCGATAAGACACATCAACTACCTGGAACTAAAGACCGTGTTCCTTGCCCTAAAAGCCTTCCAGAGACAACTGTACAGCCAGAGAGTGTTGATACAATCCAACAACACCACAACAATGTCCTACATCAACAAGCAGGGAGGCACAAAGTATGTGGCGCTATCAAAACTAGCGCAGGAGATTTGGATGTGGGCCATCCCACTACAAATAGACCTGGCGATACATCGACCAGGGAAGGAAAATTTGGAAGCAGACAGACTCAGCAGACAGACATCAGCATCCCACGAGGGGAGCTCAATACACAGGAAATGTAAAAACTATTCAAGAAGTGGGGGGGCCCCACAAATAGACCTGTTTGCAACACACCTGAATGCAAAATGCCCAAACTTCGCATCCAGACGGCCAGGGCAGCTATCTCTTACTAATGATGTGACCCGGTAAATCTAATATAAGCTGTGGTGGTTTCTGCCCCGCTTTCCTATCAATATCTGCCACTTGTAATTGTGCCCAAGCACCACCCCTCATGTTCCTGTTTGCGGACCATACGCCAAAGGTCAGGGACCAATATCAATCCAAAAAACATATCAATATCAACTAAAGTCATAACACAAGAAGTTACTGCAGTATTCAATTCATCATAAAATGCACTCTGTTTTTTTCTAGGGTCAGGCAAAGAAGTTTTAAGGGCCAATACGTCCGATCGCTTCCAAGGGGAATAAATCCATTGGAACTGGAACCCAGCCGCGTTAACACCCTGACCGTCACCTACGGCTGCTTGTAACACCGGGGTCGCTTCTCGCATAGGATAAGCTTTAGTCGAGGCCGACATGAGCCTCTTAAGTTTTCTTTTCTGAGTAAATATATCTTCTACTGCTACTTTTAAGGGAGCAGCGGTCAGCGCTCCTTCATTTGTCCTTTTACATATCTTAATCAATTCTCAAGGAGCTTCCTCATTCATATTAGTCCTCCAGTCCTCTATTTGTGCATTAGCCAATTCCCCTACAACATACTGCTGAGTCATTTGTGGGTATTGTGTCAAAATCGTAAAAACCTGGTCCAATCGTATATCGTCATCCCGGACCCATTCACAGGCCCTAACCAATAATACCACTTTGTCCTCTTCCGTAAGGATAGCTCAATTACGTCATTTAGGAGTTGGGGGTGTACAAACTACAGTCTTTCTATCAAGAACAGGGGTTGCAGCAGAGGCAGCAGGCAATGGAGGATACATCTGAAAGAAACACGTTAGTTAGATTCCTCACCTTAGAATATCCCCAGGCGTCAGACTGGATCCGGAAGATTTTTCGTCAGCAATACCCCTTGCGCGTCGCTAGGCGTCGTCTGCGGCTCCGCGTCCGTCGTCGGCGTCGTGCGCCGGGATGACGTCGTCGGAGTACTTAGACGCCGCCCTCGCGCGCTGACGTCAGTTCTTCTTTTTTCCGCGCCAGTAAGCGCAGATCCGGGAGAGCTACCCCTTTTAGTCTTTTTTGACTAAATCTTTTTGATCATTTTTGATCCTTGTCTGTCGACATCTGGTGCCGGTAGGATGCCTGGGTTCAAGGCTTGCGAAGATTGTCATCGACTGATGTCGGTGACCGATCACCACCGCCGGTGCCTCTACTGCTTAGGCCTCGACCACGACGCGGAGTCGTGCAACGACTGTCAGGCCCTGACTTCGAAGGCTAGGCGGGAGCGGTCCCGCAAGCTTCTCGAGCTTCGCCACTCGGCTCCGCGTCGTGCGCGATCCCGGTCCAGGAGGAGGTCCAAGGATCGCTCGCGGAGCCCTAGCCGACGCCACCATCGATCGTCGGGCTCCAAGTCGTCGGGTAAGTCCAAACACTCTAAGAAGTCCAAGCGGCGACATCGCTCTTCGGACTCCCCTCGCCGGTCGCGCGACTCGGCCGAGGGTCCAAGTGGTTCCACCCCCGCGGCTCCGGCGGAGCCGCAGGTGCCGCGTCCGCCCCCATACCTTCCGGTCCCTGGGGCTGACGCGGCGCCGGCGGAGATCAGTGCCTTCCTCTCGGCCATGAGGAGCCTGGCCCCGCCGTCGACGCCCGCTGGCGCGCCTTCGGGCCCTGCGGACTCGACTGGGCGACCTCGCGTGCCGGCGGCTCCGGCCCCGGCGCCGTCGACGACTCCGGTCTCGACGCCGCAGGTCCCCGCGGGGCCCTTGCCTGGGCCCCAGTCGACGCCGGTTGACCTTGTCACTCCTCCACCGGCGCCGACGCCTGAACCACCGACGCCGTCACCGGCGCCACCGACGCCGACGCCTGTGACGCCGACGCCCCGGTTTAGCCCTCATCCGGACCCGACGCCGGTACGGCGTCCGCCGACGCCGCATCCAACGCCGCTTGAGTCCTACCATCTCTACAGTCCGGTTCCGATCATTCCTCCTGTTTATCAGGAATCGGAAGAAGGGGGCGACTGGGAGGGGTTCGAGGACCCTCTGGCTGTTCAGTCACAGCTTTCTCAGGACTGGGCAGATGAACTGGGGGAGGCCAGCGGGCTGGACACCTCGCCAGACGCTGGATTCACTTCTCCTCCGACCGTGGCTTCGGAGGAGGGTGCAGCATTTTCTGTGGTGCTGCGCAAGGCGGCTGAGGCCCTTGGGCTCGAGTTGCCTGCCGTGGCTGTGAGGACCAACATCCTCACTGAGGTGCTTCAAACCTCAGCAAGCTCCACTGAGCCTCTGCTGCCGTTCAACGAGGCCCTCACTGACGTTCTGCAGGGCACCTGGTCCAAGCCCTCCACAGTTCCTCCTGTGGATAGGAACGTTGCCAGGCGCCACCGCCCTGCTCCGGGCGACCCCAGTTTCCTGTCCCAACACCCCACCCCCGAGAGTCTGGTTATCCAGGCCTCTACTTCCCAATCCTCCTTCCCGACCGCTCCGCCGGACCGGGATTCCAAGAGACTCGAGCAGTTTGGCAAGAAACTGTTCTCGTCCCTTAGTTTGGGCCTGCGGTCCTTAAATACCGCCTGTCTCTTGGACCGTTATTCCCATTCCCTGTGGGATACGGTGGAGGACGTGCTGCCCCTGTGTCCGGAGGAGGTCCGGACGCGTCTTACCCAGGCTTTGGCCGATGGGAGGGATGCAGCACGGCACGCCATAAGATGTGGGCTTGACACCACGGACTCGCTAGGTCGGGCGATTTCCACCACGGTGGCGCTCCGCCGCCACGCCTGGATGCGGTCCACGTCATTTTCCGGGGATGTCCAGAACACCCTCATGGACATGCCCTTTGATGGCACTCGCCTGTTTGGTGAGAAGGCGGACAGTGCGCTGAACCGCTTTAAGGACTCCCGGGCTACGGCCAAGTCCTTGGGCCTCTCGGCTCCGCGGGCGCACACCTCCGCTTTTCGCCCCTTTCGTGGCCAAGGAAGGGGCGCCTCCTCACGTCCGCAAAGCCACCAGCCGCAGAACCAACCTGCGCGCGGTCGCGGACGTGGCTTCCGCCGTGGCGGAAATGGAGGCCGACGTGGTCAGCCCACATCCACCCCGGCAGCATCCGCCTCAAAGCCTTCCTAGTCCGAGCTTTCAGGCCCATACCACGCCAGTGGGCGGCAGAGTTCGCCATCACCTGCTCCACTGGCGGTCCATAACATCGGACAGGTGGGTGCTGCAAATCGTCCGAAGGGGCTACTCCCTCCCCTTCGAGACGACCCCTCCAGCCATGCCACCGCAGCACCACCGTATCTCGGGGGATCATTTGGATCTTCTCCGCGAGGAAGTTTCGGCTCTCTTGGCCAAGGGGGCCGTCGAGCGCGTTCCGAGTCCAGAAGTAGGTCGTGGTTGTTATTCCCACTACTTTCTGGTTCCCAAGAAGGGCAAGGGGGGCCTGCGCCCTATCTTGGACCTCCGGAACGTCAATGCCTTCCTCCGAAAGGAAAGGTTCAAGATGCTAACGTTGGCTCAGGTTTTAGCTGCCCTAGACCCTGGAGACTGGATGGTAGCGTTGGACTTGCAGGACGCATATTTCCATATCCCCGTCCTGCCGGCCCACCGGTGTTACCTGCGGTTCACGGTGGGCCAAGAGCACTTTCAGTTTACCGTGCTCCCCTTCGGCCTCACCAGTGCCCCTCGGGTGTTCACGAAAGTGATGGCGGTGGTCGCAGCTCATCTGCGCAGATCAGGGGTCCCAGTCTTCCCCTATCTCGACGACTGGTTGTTGAAGGCGGGCTCGCCCCAGGCAGTCGTCTCCCACCTCCAGACTACGGCGGATCTCCTGCATTTGCTGGGGTTTTCCATCAACGTGCCGAAGTCACACTTGAGTCCCTCTCAGAAGCTCCTCTTCATCGGAGCGGTTCTCGATTCGGCGCAGTTCCGGGTCCATCCACCGGAACAGCGGGTCCGGGATATACAGGCCCTGATTCCCATCTTTCGGCCTCTATCCCGGGTTTCGGTCAGGCTAGTGTTGCGGCTTCTGGGGCTGATGGCCTCCTGCATCCTACTAGTGCATCACGCCAGGCGGCGCATGCGGGCTCTGCAGTGGGACCTGAAGTTTCAGTGGGCCCAGCATCACGGCAACCTGTCCGACCATGTCTTGATCTCGGAGGGTACTGCACAGCAGTTGCAGTGGTGGCTCACGGACCGCGAGTGGGTCAAGGGCAAGAGCCTCTCCCTTCCCCAACCGGAGCATGTCGTAGTGACGGATGCGTCCCTCCTGGGATGGGGTGGCCATATGGGAGAGGCGGAGATCAGAGGCCTCTGGTCTCCGGCGGAGTCTCGTCTCCACATCAACCTGTTGGAGTTGAGAGCGATCCGGCTTGCACTGAAAGCCTTCCTTCCCTCTGTCAGGGGCAGTGTCGTGCAGGTGTTCACGGACAACACCACCGCCATGTGGTACTGCAACAAACAGGGCGGGGTGGGGTCGTGGACCCTTTGTCAGGAGGCTCTGCGCCTCTGGACATGGCTGGAACACCAGGGCGTCACCCTGGTGGTTCAACATCTGGCGGGCTCTCTGAACGCCAGAGCAGACGAACTCAGCCGCCGGTGCATGATGGATCACGAATGGCGTCTGAACTCCGAAGTGGTGCAAGGCCTCTTTCAGCAGTGGGGAGAGCCTTGGTTAGATCTATTCGCCACCGAAGAGAACGCGCAATGTCAGCAGTTCTGCGCGTTGGAATTTCCAAGGCGGCACTCGCTCGGCGACGCTTTTCGTCACGAGTGGAATTGCGGTCTGTTGTACGCCTTTCCGCCTATACCACTTCTGCCCAGAGTGCTGAAGAAGATCAGGCGCGACCGGGCCCAAGTCATCTTGGTGGCTCCGGATTGGGCACGAAGATACTGGTATCCCGAGCTACTCAGTCTGTTGACCGATCCCCCGATACGTCTGCCCCTTCGGGAGGATCTTCTGTCGCAGCAGCAGGGGACGGTCCTCCACCCGAACCTGTCCAGCCTCCACCTCCATGCGTGGAGATTGAGCGGCGGCAGTTGATGCCATTTGACTTGCCTCCTGAAGTCTGTGATATCATTCTGGCAGCCAGGCGTCCCTCCACAAAGTCGGTATACGCCTGCCGGTGGAACAAATTTGTGGCATGGTGCACAGCAAAGGCTGTGGATCCCCTTTCCGCCCCTCTTTCTGAGGTTCTCCTCTTCCTTCTTTCTCTGGCCCGGCAGGGCTCTGCCCTGGGCACCCTGAAAGGTTATCTTGCTGCCATCTCCGCCTTCTTGCGGCTTCCTGATCAGCCTTCTCTTTTCAAGTCCCCTGTGGTTACACGCTTTCTCAAAGGCATTACACACACGTTCCCTCCTGTCCCTTTTGTAATGCCTCAGTGGGACTTGAATCTGGTTTTGACATTCCTGATGTGCGCTCCCTTCGAGCCTCTTCACAATTGCCCTCTTCGTCTTCTAACTCTAAAGACTGCTTTTCTGGTAGCCATCACCTCGGCTAGACGGGTGAGTGAGCTCCAGGCTTTATCTTCAAAGCCTCCTTTTCTATCTGTTCATCCGGACAAGGTTGTCCTTCGGCCTCGTCCCTCCTTTCTTCCTAAAGTGGTGACTCCATTTCACCTTGGGCAGTCTGTCACCTTGCCCACCTTCTTTCCGCCTCCGCATCCTTCCAAAGAGGAAGAGAGGCTCCACCGTCTGGACCCAAAACGTGCGCTCTCCTTTTATCTGGACCGCACAAAACAGTTCCGGGTGGACGACCAGCTTTTTGTTGGGTACGTGGGCGCTAAGAAGGGGAAATCTGTGCACAAACGAACCATCTCTCGGTGGGTCGTTTTGTGTATAAAAATCTGCTATTCCTTGGCTAAAAAGGACCCTCCTGTTGGGCTGCGCGCCCATTCTACTCGGGCCACGGCGGCTACTACTGCCTTGGGACGGGGAGTCCCTTTGCAGGACATCTGTCAGGCGGCGACGTGGGCTTCGCTACACACGTTTGCCAGGCATTATTGCCTTGACAGCCAAGTCCGGAGGGATGGCTTCTTTGGCCGTTCTGTCCTCCAGGACTTTCTGGTGTGATCTTGGTTCGCAGACCCACCACCGGGGATGGTATTGCTTGGGTATCTATTCTAAGGTGAGGAATCTAACTAACGTGTTTCTTTCAGATGAACAAGTTACTAACCTTCGGTAACGATGTATCTGTAAGAAACATTAGTTAGTTAGATTCCTCACCGACCCACCCATCCTCCCCGTTCTGCGAACTGACATCTAGGGTTAAGGTTGTCCTTTCAGGCCCCTAGATTTTATTTTTGGCACCAGTGTCGGTCTTTGCATGGCTCTGCGTTCCTGGCGCGGAAGGCTATGTACAAGAACTGACGTCAGCGCGCGAGGGCGGCGTCTAAGTACTCCGACGACGTCATCCCGGCGCACGACGCCGACGACGGACGCGGAGCCGCAGACGACGCCTAGCGACGCGCAAGGGGTATTGCTGACGAAAAATCTTCCGGATCCAGTCTGACGCCTGGGGATATTCTAAGGTGAGGAATCTAACTAACTAATGTTTCTTACAGATACATCGTTACCGAAGGTTAGTAACTTGTTCATTTGAACTACTGGAGGTAACTAGGGAGGCGCCGTCGGGGCTGCATTATTTCCAAAAGGATTCGGCGCATAAGGTCTGCAAAGCATTAATTCTAATTCTGAATCCTCCTCCTCTAAACCCTTAAGTCCTGTTTCTTCCTTAGTCACATATACTTTCTGCAATTGAAGTTTAAATCGTTTCTCATCACTCTACACTTTCTGCTTGCATTTTTAATTGTAGCTCTTTAATCTTCTGCACAATAGTCTGCTCTTCAGCTTTCTTCCTATCCTTTTCTTCGTTAATTTGTTTCTGTTTAATATATTTTTTCAATAATCCTAAAGTATCAAACATACACTGCCTACTTTTCTTTTTAAAAAGTTGCTCTTCTATATATTTCAATTTATTTGAATCAAAGGTACCATGAAGTGACCACTGTAAACTAGCATCGGCCTTTGTATATTTGTTCCATAATGCACTAAACAGTATGGGAGAAATACCGTATTTAATGTACATTTAATAATTCAGAGTGCCTTCTAAAGGTGCTGGCTGCCTTTCTTCTAAAACATGTTTTGTGTTGCAGCAACAACATAATGCACGAAGTGTGTTCAAAACAGGCATGTTTACCAAACACTTCTTAACAATAGCATTAAGAGACTCTTATACCAACCTAAAGATGAGAAAAAATTCTCACATTACCTGGCGTTTGCAAAGGCCTTTTTCCCAACAAAAAAGACAACCAATTCGATCCTACCTGATCGCAGTACTCCAACTCCCACCTGCCGATCTTCGGCTCAATAGATCACCTCCAAAATGCCAACCGAAGATCCCCTTTTGAGACACACAGCCGCCACAAAGGTCAGGTCGATAAGCTGAAAATCACCTTGGCCGCGAGAGAAAGTCTCAGTCAGCGGGTCCCCCTTCAGTGTTTCTGTCCTGTCGAAACTACCTCCTTCTGTGTCTTTAAATGGGGACCCACGTTGCCGGCACCAATTGTAGAAGTGAGATTCCTACCAGTCTCACTGGGGCAGGGACATCCTTTGTCTACAGGTTCAATAAATGAGGATCAAGACAGGAGTGGGACAAAACTCAAGTTTATTATATCTCAAGAGATGGTCATACAGACACTACAAGTGCCTGAGAGAGAACAAACTAGTACAGTCTGAGACCTGCCTTTTATATATTTTGGGTACCATAGAATTTAACCAAAAACCCCTTTGTCATGGTTACATCATACTTTTACATAACCCTCTTATGACATTTTTACATAATGCTTACACAACGCCCACATGCTGCACTGTAGAATCCTGATGAACCCCTACCCGCGTCACTTTCATAGATGGGCAAGGGAGGTTACAGGCGTTGGTGGGCTAACAGATTAGACATCTGAGCACGTAGGCCTTTTGGCAGGGCAGGGCTGCTTACTCTGACACGCGAACATTATCAGTATGACCAGCTTTCAGTGAACACGCAACTTCTAACTTAGAAAGTCCCCGTAAAAAAACTAAATGGGGCTGACAGGCAAAATGGTTGAAAGCAGAGGCTAAGTTAACAGAATATCATTTTTTATAGTTGAACACTACCATTTGGAACACTACCATTTGGAACACTTCCTTATCTTGGAGATGCTGCGTGTCTCAACAAGGTGTCCTGCGGGAAGCAATCTTCCTATGGCACCCTGGATGGTCTCAAGTGGAATCTCAAATGGAGAGGGATGGGTGCTATTGTAGTCAAAGGAGCTGGATGTGATGTGAGTATCAGTGTCATTGATGCGGATCTCACATAATCACATCTACCTCTGCCCTATTCGACAACAACTTAAAGGCACATGTTAGCAAATTCTATATAAAATGTAATACAGATGCGAGAAATAACCATCAATTTGCCAGGCAAAGTTGTTTTTAAGAGGTGTCATTAAACAAGAGTTGTTCTTCCTTATGAGTTGAAATTCCAATAACTCTCTAGCTGACTATTCTATAAATATATTCTGAATCACAGCCGGTGCCAAATATACAGCATATGCTCAAAGTACTGCAATGTCGTTGAAAGTTCTAATGCAAGATGCATCAATTAATATGCTAAAAACGAGGTTCCTGTGAAGTACAAGTGCATAACTAATGTCCTAACTTCATATCTACAGTATTGGTACACATTTTTGTTTAAACAAGATTATCAGTTTTGTGAATTGTCCATTTCAAAGCCCAGTAACGGCTTATTATCTAAGTGCTTGTGCAGAGTGTAAAATTGATAATACAAAGATCTAAAATTCAAGTGCTCCCTAATCATTCCAAAATAAATTTACGTAATAATATTGCCTCTGATTACATATAAGAGAGGCATTAATATTCATTTAAATATACTGGACCGGAGAGAATTGCTGTACATTTGATCAAGGAAGATCTCAAAATTCACCAAGTCCCAGTGGTGCCTCTGTACCCCAGGATTGCGGCGCGAGTACGGGCCAGTAAATCCAATGCAAAGCTTTGTCAATATCTAAATAAAGCACACGCACTCCAGCTAAAATTTTCCAGTGTAATTTAATGTGCTGGCAAACACACCCATTGCGTTTCGAGAACCACTGTTCTCTTGTTCACGAGTAAACACTTGCAAGTGAAGATGAGCATATAAACAGAAATAGCGTCATAAAAACAAACGACTGACTTTGGATGTTTCATAATCACATCAGTGCCATCTTTGAAAACGTTTGCAACCTTAGCAGTAGCCTAGAAATGTAATATCTTTTTGTATTTTGCACTTGTGTACATGAGAACTTTACTCAGTATGTCATTGGTGGCCAAGATATTACTACAATACTGCGTGTTGTAAATATCATACACATTAGACAATCACACCCAGGTGGGCCCAGATATTAGTACATATACAGTGAGTTGATAAAATGCTTCGAATCGCTCACAATATACCTCATATGCATAGACACTTTCGCCCAAGTGGGATTACTTTTCTGTGAATAAAGAATATTTTTATCATCAGTAACCGTGAATATACGTTCTCCTCTAGACCAACTTAAAGGCATCAAAACATCAAATCAGTTCTTAATAAAATTGAGAATAAACCGTGCACATATACAGTGCTACATGTTTAACTCCAAAGAGTACCCTAGTGGGTATTAATTTTAAATAAAATTAGAACAATGCCGCTGATCAAACTTAACACCATAGTCGGATACAGAAGAGGTTAGTGTAGCAGGCATAACCATGTTGTGAGTGGTAAAATTTACCTTTAAATAGTATACGCTCAAGCAACTGTTCAAATATCACCCATAAGTTAGAGTACATAACTCAAATGAGCGTCCCAATTAAGTCAAAAGAGTTCAAACTACAAGAAGAATTCTTACTTAACTTAAGCAGTCGCCTATTTGACTCCACCGTCTTCCGCAATACCACCTGCATGAAACATAGAAAATACGAATTTGAAATCTTAATATTAAAAATAAACAGAGGTCAACTGAAATGCCTAGTATACATACTCAACAAAGCATTTTAAACATAATAGAGATATTAGCCTAAATGCACGGCTAATTCCTCATCCATGTTGAGCCCTAGGGGGTGTACTGTGCGGAAGTTTATTAAATAGAGGGATTCCAACCTTCTGAGTGATAGCACTCCAATCACTGCCCCAGATGTTAAATGGGATCTGGTCAAACGCAAAGATTTGAAGTAAGCCTGTGTCGCTAGAGTGGCATTTACTTAAATGCCTTGTAAACAGGTATTGTTTATCGCAGCAGATGACGCTCGTGTTCCAATACACTTTTTTTTACCTTGTGAATAGTGCTGTAGATATAGTATAGGTTGCAAGGACATTTCAGGGCGTATATTGAATCAGAGTAGCACAATAAACACTTAAGGATCTTAAATGTCTGGGTGGCATTGGGTATAGTGGAGAAGTGTGGCTCAATGATTAGAGCGGCAGACCCTGATGCAGAGGTCTAGCCCGGGACCAGGGTTCAATTCCCCGCCTCGGCGGGTCTTGGGCTCAAAAATTCCACGGACCTGATAATTCTCGCCTCGGTGCCATTCCAATCATGGAGTCCCACTCTGCAACTCTGGGCAAAAGCTTGCTTAATCTCCACAACGGCCCCCACAACGCTAAGGATGCCTGGCCTCCACCTTGGGGGTGCCCAGGAGTGGACGCCTCACAGGGAAAGCCAGGATGGGTTCCACAGCGGTATTCGTACAAGCGCCTTGAGACCCTTGCGGGTGAGTAGTGCGCTATACAAGTATCAATTTACATTCAATTTACATATAGTAAATGATTGTACAGTTCTGCTCGATTTACATGCTTTGCAATTTTTGTATGTCACAAATCCAGCTATTCTTATTACTCTCCTCACATCCTGTTGACTAGAAATCATGTTTCTACATAACATGTCTTTAAGGAATTTACTGGTTTGCTACATAATTGGAGATAATGTCCTCTATGTGTTACACATGCCAATGTTTTTGTAATAGCCCTCTGACTTTATTGACATATTTGCTATAGGTGGTGATGAATCTAATAGGTTCATTTTCACTCGGAGTGTTACCACTGTAGGTGACAAGAGCATCTCTTTTCAATTTTCTCACCTTCACATCAGCTTTTGTAAGGGTCTCAGTACTGTATCCCCTTATGTAAAACCCTCCATTTTCTTTTCTGTCTCAAATTCGGCATTGTTACTACAGTTATGCCTGGCTCGTATTAATTCCCCGTAGGGAATGCTGTAGAGTAGACTACGTTCCTTGGGTAGTTGCTGGTAGCATGTAGGATGCTGTTGCCTGCAATCTCTTTACGGAATAGCTTAGTCTCGATCTGGGAGTTGTTGATCATGAGTTTTAAATCAAGAAATTCAAGAGTATTTTCATGAATATTACACGAGAAACTCCGGTTCAGATAATTTTTGTTACGTTCCTCAACAAATTGGAGAGCAAGCTGTTTGGACCCTTTCCAGATGATGAAAATATCATCAATGTAGCTGGCCCAGAGCACTACATGTTCTTCAAAAAGATGGATGTTAGCCATGGTTCGCTCCTCCCACCTGTCCATGTAGAGGCATGCGTAGCTAGGAGCGAAGCAACTTCCCGTCACAGTGCCCTGGGTCTGCCGATGGTGCTTATTATCAAGCATGAAAAAGCACTGACTACATTCTCAAAGCACACAAACTGCAGCTTGACGAAATCGTTAAAATATTCTTTGTTTTTTGACAAGGCTTTTTTATTTTTTTTTGAGTGATGCAATCTTTGAATTTTTGGGGTTATTGACGAAGCAGTCTCATTTTCTTTCTGCTATCCACAGGGCTGACGTACAGAATAAGCTTGATTTCCATTCTCAATAGTATTTCCAGCCATAGGCTCTGTCCACTGTTTGTTCTGTAGAATGTAGTTAAAAAACCTCTGATGCTTTTACTAGAAGATAATCTAACTATTTCCTGTCAAACAACTTTATGAAATATGAATGTAGGTGCTATAAATATATTTAAACTTGGGTGTGCAAGATGTGTGAAGAAATTATCCTGAAGATGTTTTTATTTTAGTCTCACTCTTTACATGCATTTCAAAGAGCACGCCTCTAAGAAATGCATGCCAGCAGCCCTCCTCTCCTGAAAAATGTTAAACCTTTCCTACCTTAGTCTGCTCTAGATCAACATTGCAAGCTTTTATCCTCTCCCAGCTAGACAGAGGCAAAGATCTGCTCAACCAGTCTGTTCTATCATCATAATGCCACCCGAAAAGGGCTTTCTGCTTGCTGCTACTCGTCTAGTTAAGGTCCCTAAAACATTCAACTGCATTGTCCCAACTCAGCAGGAACTTCACTGACTCTTCCTCCTGGCATAGATCATCTTCAACAGAAGCTGTAGAAATAACATCCAAACACACCTGGCAACAATATTGCTGTCCCTGCTGAACAGTGACACACAAGCAGTCAGAATATTGCCACAGTGGAGGCGAGGAAAATACTTTAAAGCAGGCTTTCTCCACGTTCGCTTTCAGGATCTGGAAGACCATCTCCATCACTTTAGAAACCTCTTTACACAAAGCTGCCACCTGTCCCAATGGCTTCCCCTCCTCTCCTCTCTCTTCCTATTCTTATTACTGTGCATTCGACCCTCACCCTTCTGTTAATTACTCTTTTGCTTCCCTGCTAGATTTGTGCTGTACAAGTACCGTTTCATACATACATATGTCTAAAAAAAATATGAAATTCTAAATCATATTTAAAAATGCAACATTAAGAAAAACATGCCTTCCCTGTTCTTGATAAAATTTCAGAACGTTAGCCTTTGTAATGGCACTGCATTATGATATGTTCCGACTTTGGGCAAAGGGGGAGTTTCAAGAGGAAAGGGATGATAGTCTTATAAATAGTCTCACCCCCCCCCCCCCCCCCCCCCCAGGAAGAAGCCATTACATTATTGTGCAGTCTCCCACTTTTCTCTCCCCAGTCTCACATATGTTGGCAGGTCAGAGAGAAAGGCTGTGAGAGGCAGAAAGGACGAAGCTGCAGAGAGACAAACACTTATGACAAGGAAATCCAGACTTTTATAGACAATAACAGGAAGTAGAGAGCATAAGGAGAAACATTTAGCCGATGTTGAAAGATAGAATCTACATTAAATTAAATGAAAGGTAAATCTTCTAATCGGTTCCCAGGCACAGGCTAGATCAGTGGTCTCCAACCTTTTCTGTAATAAGAGAGAAAATGCAACTGGAGAGTTAACTTTCTTTATATCCATTACACAAAACTCATCATTTTAATTTCCTCCCAAGTCAAAGTGTCTTTACAAACAGCAGGCCTATTACTCCCAGTGGCCTGTAGACATAATGCCAGATTTATAACAGAAAAATAGTCTTTTGTTTACATGTGACAAATTTAAAGCAAATAAACATGCTTCATAAATCATTAGGGCTTAATTTAAAGTAGAGAAAAACACTTAAGACAATGATTCCTAGAAAAACTTTTCTTCACTTAAATTTCTCCCACTGAAAGAAATATGACTATATTTTCCAGTTATAAATATGGCACAGTGTCTACAAGCCACTGGGAGCAAGATGTCTGTTGTTTGTAAATGTGACATTTTAAAAAGGGAGAAATTAAATTGAAGAGTTAACTTAATCATTAAGTTAACTCTTAGTTTTAATTTTCTCTGATTTAAAAGTATTAAAAAATTTCATTTTATTCTCATGCTCCAATATTGGGTTGAGAACGACTTTTATTCAAGAGTTAAATACCCCAGTGCTTCAGTTCTGAACCTCTGACACATATGGGTCATAAATCTGAGTGGAGCACTGCTCAATATCAGGCTCTGATAATAATGTAAAGAAAACAGAATAGGACACGTTACCACGCAAACTTTTACAACGCATGCCTTTACAACGCGGTTTTTACATTGCAACATCCATTACAACACATGATTTTACAACGCCTGCCATCACATCGCATTTTTAGAAACTACACTTACAACGCATTCCATTACAACGCATTCCATTACAACGCATAATACTTTAAGGGCAACAGAAGTGAACGTGTTGGATAGTGTAGGGGTAAAAATTACCATTCCCACTCCAGTGAGTGCAACAGTAGGGTACGCGTTGGATAGTGTAGGGGTAAAAATTGCTATTCCCACTTCAGTGATTACAACAGTAGGGTAAGTGTTGGCTAGTGTAGGGGTAAAAATTACTATTTTCCATTACTTACCTTATAATGCGTTGTAATGGCATGCATTGTAGTGGCATGCGTTGTAGTGGCATGCGTTGTAGTGACATGCATTGTAATTGCTGCGTTGTAATGGCATGCGATGTAAAGGATGTTGCGTTGTAATGACTGCGTTGTAAAGGTAGTGCATTGTAATGACTGCATTGTAATGGTTGTTTCCCAGTAAACCTAGCCTTTTCTTAACCTTAAAAGGAAAACTCAACACTTATTTATTGCAGTTCTTAGCTAAAAATAAACTTCAAGCTGGGAGCTACTCTTAAGGTTTCTGCGAGCTACGGGTAGCTCGCGGTCGACTGGTTGGAGACACCTGGGCTAGATATTGACACTCTTATAGAGCCCTGCAGTAGTAAAGTTACTGCATAGTATTACTGTGAGGTTGGGGTTAAGGCACTAAAAATGAGGAGCAGCATGCGAAGTTCGTTTTGTAGGTTTTTCCACTTTACCACCTGAATTTTAGTTTTGGATCTCAGTCACAGAATTCTTGTGATTTAACACTGTATTAAAACAAATTTTAAGGTTGGCAGCAACGGCAGAAACGTGCAGTACTTGGATGCATCATGTTTCTGGCGTCAGTCCGTACCTCTAAAGACTGTAAGGGAGCTAACATTTTTAAGTAACGATGCTCCTTCTCTTTAAGCTTGGTCATATGCTCCAGGAGAATCCAGAACAGAATAAATGTTATCATTATTTTTATATTTATGCAGTACCATTGCCTTTCCAATATTATTCGACAGTACGGAAAGTAATTATTATACATGAGATTCTGTAATCCCCATATAAATGCCAGTCTCTGATTTCTTTATCATCTGCGACTTGTGAGGCACCCATTCGCCGATTATAAAGAAAAGGCATCAGAACTTTACTATTATAAGTTATTACAGTTGCGTTCTGACTTCACAATGCCTGAAAGCAGCTGTTTAAACCAAGGGAAACCGAATGTTGCCTCTTTGTCTTCTGATGTATTTTGTAGCTCATAATGACAAGCAGAGAGAACATGTTTATTTTTTGGACTCATTAGATAGAAAAAAGCTAGAATTTTTCTGCATGTTTCTACACATTCCTAGCTAGTGCAGCTTTTTATTTTTTTTAATTAAATTGACTTAATGAACTGGTAATAATATCTGTTTGCAGCAAATAAATAACAGGTTTTTGTGTTTAATTTTGGACTAGAGGTTTTATTTGTATTCATGTTTGCAAACACACTCAATCACTCTTTCATGTGAAAGAGTTATGCACCAAGGTTTTTAAGTGGTTTGTGGGAAAGGTGAGGGTGTGACCATGTATTATACAAGATAAAGTACCCCCTGGTGTACATAATAAGGATATTGCATGTCACCGTGGTGTTCCATAACTCGGCCTCCGGTAATGTCTACAGTAAAGCCAAATTAAAGTTGTGCTAAACATTTTTTTCTTTCATACCCCAGATTGTAGAAGTTAAAAGCCCAATTAAGCAGGCCATGTCTGAAAAGCCATTAAAGAATGGGGAGTGTGACAAGGTAAGGAGTTTTTTTTCTACTACCTAATAAGTTATTTTATCAAAATGAACTGGCTGGAATCCTTTATCAAATGACCTTTTTTCAGAGCATAGCTAGATCACTCCATTGGCGTACTAATAATTTCACTTTCACATGCATTATCAGGCTTTCTGCAGTGCTATGCTAGCTTTGCATAGCTCAGCACTACGAAAAGCCTTTCATTTGACCTTTGCCCTATGTGCAAATGGGATGCAAAGAGGATCAAAGGGCTTACCTCATTAACATTAGATCAGCAGTGTCTCATTGCACTAACTACAAATGAAGCCATGGAAGTATGCAGTGTTCTGCAGATGTCCATTTTAGGTTTTGTTTTAAGGGGCAAGTCACAATGCTGGTAAAAGTGGTACATTGCGAAAGGTACCCCTGGACCTTAGTCTGTTGCTTGCTTCAGTTGATGCTGGCACCTTGAACATGCTCAATGGAAAGTGTTGGAACTGAACAGTTTACACTTTGTGAATGATTTTGCCTACACTTGGCTTTCAGTACTGGGCTTTGGCTTAGTAGGTGTACATGTAGACCTATTGTGTGTTTCCTGCATGGCCCATTTTGCACAAGTTATTATTTGACATGCTTGTTTTTGTAGCACGTTGCATTTTCACGCAGAACTTGCACATGTTTTCGTATTTTGTTCTTTTCCTGGGATTTAGCTTGAACACACTAGAAAAGGTCACCCAACAATGGCCCTTTTTATTTTCTCTGGTCTGACACTAGCACCTAGACATAACAAGAGAAAGCAGCTGCTGTTTGTGAGCATGCATGTCTTGCCCTATAAGTGAGGACAAGGTTTCTGAAAAACACACACTGAACAAAGGTCTTGAGGCAAAAGTTTTGCACCAGCTGAGATGTAGAATATCCATCTATATGCTAAGGTGGGGGGCCCACCACTAATCCCATAGATCTGTAATACATAATCCTTTAGCTTCCATGGAAAAGGGCCGGGGTTTAGGCTAATCTGTCTTATAATATGACAGGGCTTTTATGGTATATGGGTCATTAACCATGCTAATGATATTTGTGGTATGCATCTGTTTTCTGATTGTGGCGCAAATGCTGCATCTTGGAGCACGACAGTTTAAATAAATATTATAAACTTCCTTTGTGTCTCTTGTTTATCTTTTTTTACGAGTGAGTGAGCGAAAGGATGTGTCCTGTTACCGCGATCCCTGAGAGGGTTGATATTGTTGTGTTCTAGGATGCCAACTCACTTATTTTTCTGGAAAGGTTAGGTGGGCAAGTGAGGCACTATAGCTTTTCAGACTCTGGCTCATAGATACTGAGGTGGTATAGTAACCCAGTTCCTACATGCTGATTTCCTGTTGTCCCGAGCATAGTTCTGTTCCTGAACAGAATCCCTGCAACAGGCCTATGTGCTTTGTCAGCTGAAATAAGGGTGTGCCCGTTTGATGCACTTTTTCCTTTGCGACTCGAAATATGTTCATCAAATTTATAATAATATATTGTTGCGTATTGAAATGCACATTTGTACGTTGCAAATGGGCAGATTACATAGATAAAGGCAGCTGCATTGCTCAATAATTATTTGCGAATTAATGACCATTTTTATGTGTAATGTAAGTACCCAAATCACTCAAGAAAATGCATTTGGTTAAGTATGCTTTGAAAGTTAGGATCTTTAACGTATTTGTTTTCAAATTTCAGGCGTATCTAGATGAGCTAGTTGAGCTACATAGAAGATTAATGACTCTAAGGGAAAGACATGTACTTCAACAGGTGAGCAAAAACTATTCGAGAAAGCCCATGCCACTTTTACTGTCAACAGACTGTAGTGTTTGTTGTCATACAGTGACACTGTAAGTACCAAGAACCTTGTATTCCTGCTAAAAATAAATATACACACATTTGTGTATCATATAGCGTTTTACTCTTTACCCTTGCTTCACCATAACGTTACATATATTACTTTGTCCCCTACTGTTAGAGTACACTCTGAGTTGCAGTTACCAAAGCAGTTATGTTCATATTATGCTGTTATTTTATATATAACCACGCCCATCCTTCAGGCTTCATGGTGCTATGAAGATTTCTAGTAAATACAAGATGATATGCAGAATAGGAAGACAGATGCAAGCCAGATTTCCTTATGAAAAGGTTTTGAGTTATGAAACTTGTGTTTTTAGTGGTGTAATGTAGAAGATGAGTGGTAGGGAGTGCACTGTATTTATAGGAACGTGGTGTTTGGCCTAACCACATAGCACCATTGATCCATGGGTGCTGCAGGCCAGTAGGAGATGCAGGCCACCTTAAGTTCTACTGTCTTCTTCACTGGGAGCCAGTGCCTGTGACCCTGTCAGAGTAGATACATGTTACTTCGAGTAGAGTTGAAGCCTCTATAGGCAAGGCGAGGTACGTCTTGGAGGGGAACTGATCCAAAATGGCAGGTACACCAACAGCCACATATGGAAACAATCTCCACCGAAACCTTAGATGACGTTTATTCATTTTTACCCCTGACTAGATACGGCCCTTACTGAAAGATCTTTGTCAAAAATAACTCCTAAATGATGCACCTGGTGATCAGGGACTGTGCAGGACCTTAGTTCATTAGGTCAGGTTTTTGATGGGTTCGATTTTAGTCTATTCTGTATCAGCTATTTGGGAACTGTTATTAAAATTGCCACATGTGGATTTATGTTCTATTCTTTTTACCCAAATTGTCCAAATGCTGTGATTTTGTAGCAGATTTTTCACTATTATAAAAAAAAAGTTTGCATGATGAAACAATGACATTCTTCATTTGGGAGTTTGAACATTAACAGGTTTGCAACCTTAATTACTTCAGATTCACATTCTTCATGTTTCCATATTCCTCCATGTGGAAAAACTCAACATAAGATAGTTATTTTCACTGCTTGTGAAGTGGTGCAGCTCCATTGGCAGTTTTAAGTGGTTTCCTTAAGATTTCTTACTGATGTAGCACAGGAGGTGTTTGGTGTTTCGTTTACCATACCCCTCCTCTTTGTCAACTGATAAGTGCATTATGTAACAAAATGTTTTCCAGGACCTAGATCGTATTTTTCCCGCAGATCCACATTTGTTCAGCATCTCATTATCGAAGAAGTAGCCCCATGTGGTTATGCCTGCCTAAGGCCAAGGACGAACGTTGTGATTGTTTCATGCTAGCGCAGCTCGGTGCTGACCCCAGTGATATTTTTGGGGTATAAAGAAAGGGTTAAGCTCTCGGTAGTTTGTATGTATATGTGTAAATAATTTCTGCTGGCAGTTGCCAGTAGGTAGCTATAGTTAGGACCTAGTTTCGATCGGAAAATAGTTTCGATCGGAAAATCATGTTCGAGGCATATGAGCTTGCAGATTGTATATTTTTGCATAGATTGCCATCTGGTGTTGGGTTTGGATGTTTGCAGTTTGCTTTTGTCTTGGAAGAAGTCTTTGTAGTCACGAGGTAGGTGACTCCTCCCTAGGACGATAGTGCGCATGGGCATCGGCTCCATCCTTGGATTGTTTTCTCCGCCATCGGGTTCATATGTTCATTGCTGCGCTCCGGGTCGATATCGTTTTCGAATCCCCCTTCGACGCACAATTCTCTCCACTCGACGGTATTGTTTCGATCGCGTTTCCAACGGGTACTGGTTCAGAACCTGATTATTTCTTTCTCAATCAAGTGATTTTGTACTAGACTTTTATAAATGTACCTCTGTAAGTTTTTATCAAACATATATATGTATTTCTGAAATTATTTGTTTTGTTTATATATTTTTCTCGCTAATCGTGTAAACTATTTTATACAAAAAGATAATACCAATGGGGGCTGTCTGACAAAGAAAAAACAATAACAAATACACAGACAATTCAATGGGTGACTGTGGTGACATAGTGCAAATGTGTGACCTTTCAAATTCAAACATTAAACAAGACAATAACATAAATTCTCCATCCTTTTCAGGTCTTTTACTTTAGCTAGTCCTATTTTTTTAAACAACTGCTATAGTGAGCCACGACATGAGATGGTTGTACATCGACGTTTCGACCCTGTGTATATATGTGTGTGTTTATAGGGTCTTCTTCAGGACAAAAGAAGGAAGTGCGACAGCCCTTGGTGGTTGGGAATTCACAAGATTAAATCTACTAACGCCTCTCTTAGGGTCAGTTGTGCCCCCTGCAAGATTGTCTGGCACAACAATGGTCCCAAACGAAGGACAGTTTAAAGGATCTAGTGTTGACTTTGACCACGGTCCATCGGTCCTTGCAATGATGGAGCACAGACCATCTTCTCAAGCAAGGGCAGCCGACAAAAGTCCGCAAGTGACCGTGCCCACCGATGCATCACTCCTAGGGTGGATTGCACACTGAGAAGACATGAAGGTGTAGGGTGCATACACCACTCAACAGCAAACGTTGCATGTCTGTGTACTAGAACTCACAGCAATTCAGTTAGCACTGAAAGCCTTCATCACCAATGTAACTGGGAAAGTTGTTCTTCTCAGAACAGACAGTATGGCAGCAATGTATTACATACAGAAGCAGGGGGGACACCCATTCGATACAGTTGTCTCACTTAGTGCTGGAAATTTGGCATTGGACTCTCCACCATCACATTCTCCTTTTGACAGTAGATCTCCCAGTAGTGGACAATTATATGGCACACGTGTTCAGCAGGACACAGCAACAAGTCCACGAGTGGTAACTTCACCCCCAAGTCCTCCAACGCTACTTCCACCGTTAGGGGGGGGTATGTCTGGCATGGACCTGCTCGCCACAGCTGAAAGCACAAAATACCAAAGCTTCGCCTCCTGGCACCATCACCCACAATCCATAGACCATGCACTGCGGCTGAATTATCAGGGATATTTGCCGACGCTATTCGACCTCTCCCACTGATTCTTTTCTTGTAAGTAAACTCAGACATCTCTCACAATGATACTAGTGGCTCCCACCTTGGAGTGACAACCCTGGGACACAACACTTCAACAATTGTTCCTAGTACACCATGAGAGGCTTCACAACGCTCCAAATCTTCTAACAAACAGCGAGGGTAGTGTCAGGCTTTCCAACTCCAAACAACTAAACCTCACAATTTGGCTCCTGAAGTTATAGAATTTGGATAGTTACAGCTGACTCCAGAGTGTATGGACATTCTTATTAGAGGCAAAGCATCCATCAACTAGAGCCTGCTATTCAGCTAAATGGAAAAGGTTTGTCCATTACTGTATGGCTCAATACATAGACCCTTGTGCTCCCACAGTTCAACAGATAGTATGTTATCGGCTGCACCTAAAAAAATCAAGGCTAGCATACACTTCCATACGACTGCACCTTGCTGCAATTGCAGCATACCTGCAAAATCAGAAGCACCAGTCCTTTTTCTGCATACTGTTCTTTAAAGCTTTCATAGAATTAAATATGGTACTTACCAGAATAACGTCCACGCGTTTTGTGCCATGGCATTTCTAATCTCTACAGTTCCTGTCGTGTTAGGTTGCTTTTCTAGTAGCTATCACATCATTAAGAAGGTTAGTGAGTTGTAGGCCCTCACAATAAAAACAAGCATTGGCATAGCCAATAGGTCTCGCCTTTGGGACCTTATAAGTGTTTAGCTATGCAACACTTGCATAACTAAATACTTATAAGGTCCCAAAAGCGAGACCTATTGGCTATGCAAAGCGGCCCTGCGGCCGCTAAAGTGAAAAATCTCGGTAAAAGTGGCGCGCGTGCCCGCGCACATGCACTGTAGCTCTAGGCTGGCCTGGTAGCACTTTTTGGAGCCCTCTCAATAAGTCTCGCCAGACCAGCGCATGCGCTGGGTCCGGCGAGACCTAAAAATAAACGTGCTTTCAAGTTTCCCAAGACAAGGTACGACTACAGATGAATCCAAAGTTTTTTCCAAAGTCCTATCCCTTTTTCACTTGCATCAAACCCTTGACCTTTCAGTGTTTTTTCAAAAACCAGAGGCAATTTCAGAAAGGGCACTTCACACACTTGATGTTTAAAGGGCATTAATGTGTTTAATTAGTAGGGTTACATCTTTTAGTAAAACACAAGAGGGATTTGTTGTTTTCTCCAACCTTAGAAAAAGAAACACAATTTCGAAAGCAGGAATTGTGAGATGGATTGTAAAATGCATACAGATATGTTACATAAAAGCCAAACATACATTACCATCAGTTCTGCAAGCACATTCTATTAGAAGGAAAGGCCTTTTTAGGGAACATTCATTTAGCTGACATTTGTAAACTCTGCTACATGGACTAATCCACATACTTTTACTAAACACTATTGCGTGGAGCTAATCACAAAAGGAAGAGGGAGCACTCACGCACACAAATAGCAAGATACATTGTGGTAAATGCAGTGCATGCTAACACTCGCTTCTGTTGAAAGTCTTTAGTATTCACCATTGTTGGTGCATCCAGTGCTATTTATCTCTGGACACGCGTTTCAGGATTGTTGTCCTTCAGTAGAGAGTAACTAGTGAAATGTGGGGGTGCTGGCAATGCTGCTCAGTATTTTCAGGTATAGTACCACTCCCAGAGCACAGGTGCATCCCAGTTCTCATCTGCCCAATAACAGGAGTCAATCACAAAAGGATGAGTGAGCGCACTGCTTGGCATGCCAACACACAATTAGCCTAGTTTCACTGAAGTAAATGCAGTGCATGACCACACTCACTTCAGTTAAAAAGTGTTTAGTATTCACCATTGTTGGTGCTACATTTCCAACACCCCAAAACAACATGTTGCTCTTTACTGATGAAGGAATGAATCCAGAAACAGGTGTCTAGAGTTACGTAGCACATGCTACACCAATAATTGTGAAAAATTAAAGGCTACTACTGAAGTAAGAGTTGTCATGCACTGCATTTACCATGATGCGTTGGAGAAAATTGAGTGAAGACTTCCTTGAGCGATTGAGCTGACGAGCTTGTGTTGATGCACCTGCACCCATTGTGTGGTACAGAGACCTGAGAAAACTTTGGGCAGCATTTACAGCACTCCCAATTTGACTTGTTGCTCTCTACCGATAAAGGAATTAACCCAGTAATACATGTTCAGAGTTACACAGCACAGGCTGCACAAACAAGGGTGAAAAATTAAAGACTGCTGCTTTAACGTTATCATGCACTGCATTTACCATGATGCATTGGGGAAAATTGAGATTTGGAATGTGAGGCATTGTACTCCTACCCTCTTAATATGGTGTGGATGTCCAAGCAAGACAAAAAGCTCTTGTTGGTTAGTGTTAAGAACTTTATTCCACACATCTGCACCCTCTGCCACCGCTGGGGGCAAACTGCTTTTCAGTCATGTGTATCTTTATCCAACATATGCTACAAATGGAGTATGTAACTTACCTTGAACACATCTATTCTTATCGTGTAGTACTGCAGATTCACTTACATCCTACTACCTCCCGAACAGGCATTCTCTGATGTCAAATTTTATGTATAAACGTGCTATATCCAAGGATGTAGATATATTTTAGCCTTACACATAGAATTCTTAATCCTTTATCTTCACAAATTCCATCCTTACTCGCATGATGGTGGGGAAAAAATTAGCAATCTAACAATGGAGCCGTTGAGCATGCCCATTCAATCGAAGAGGATGATTCTCAATGTCTTGCCACCAACAAGTTGCAAAGTCCGAGCCCAACACTAGATGCAAGGAGTGTGCATAGCTTGTGAATCTGCAGCACTACACACTACGAATCAATGCTTACAAGGTAAGTAACATATTCCGACAACATTTCATCAGTCATAAGCATGTTTGCTGGGGGAATTTTAAAAATTGCGACTCTGTCCATAGGTGATACACCAAAAACTGAGTAATTGTCTTGCTGTTGATACTGCCCCTCTCAAATTCCCGTCTTCCAAGTCGCTCTCACAGTAGAAATTTTTTACCTCAAAATATTTTATGGTCTCCGTTCTCCATTGCAAACCTGCTGCAGGCAACAACTGGCACTTTGAATTCGTAAAGCAATTTCATCAAAAGAATAACAAAAAGTAATATAAGCAGTGGAAAATGAATAAAACGCTATAAACCAGGGTGTAAACAGAAAGATTGTTCTTGAGCAGGGAGCAGCAGGTCATCTTAGTTAAGTAGATGATTAAAAGACTAAAGGCTAGAGGCAGGATGGATAGAGGCCAGAAAAGTATACCAACAATTAGGTTGCCACATGAGAAGAATCAAAAAGGAGATAGCGCACACTGAAGACAGAAGGTAGTTCGTAGGTAATGGCAAATGTGAGAATGGTGTAGTGAGGCGTGTGTACTCTGACAGAGCAGTTTTTATTCTGACTATACAGAGGATAGAATGAACGAGTAGGAGGATCAATCAAAGAGCAGGAGCCCAACGGGGAAAAGATAACAGTATAGAACTGATAGAGACGTCTAGCCACAGATTCCTTACCTTTGAATTATCCGCAAGCGCCAGACTGGATTCGGAAACTTTTCTAGAGCAGTACCTCTGCGCGTTGATACATGGTGTTGAGTAACTCTGTAGGGGCATCTTCCACTGGAAGTGACGTCAACCGAGTCCATATAAGCTCCCCCCTGGTGCGCTGACGTCAGTTTTTCTTTTCATGCTTCCAACAAGGATCCAAAGAGCGGTTCCTCTTTCTGTTTTCTGGCCTATCTCGACATTTTTTGTCGAAAAAACTGTGTGCTTTTTTCTAAATGTCCTCAGGGTTCAAACCCTGTGGTCCTGTGGACGGCAGATGTCGGACACAGACCCTCATATATATGTATGTGGTGTCTTGGCGAACACCATGACTCCAAGGAGTGAGACTCCTGTCGCCAATTTTGGCCGAAGGCACTGCAGGAACTTCGCATGAAACTCTTGGCGGCGTGGTTGTCACAGGCTCCACGTCGTTCATGGTCTCCTTGTTACAAGTAATGCTTGAGAGACGGCTCCAGAAGTCCTTCCCGTGGGTGTTCATCGACCTCGATGTCCAAAGGTAAGTTGCAACATAAGCAGACGAAATCGCGGTGTTCCCCAGCTTCGCCGCATACGTGCAGCGTCTCTGAAGCTCCTCCCTGTCCTCCGAGTGAGGAGTCTGGCAAGTCTACCTCTTGCCTCCCAGTATGCCATGGAGCAGGGGCGACTCTTTAATAATAATAACTCCTATTTGGAAAGCGCAAACATTTCACCCCTTAAGGTTTCAAGGTTCTGGGGGCCGTTGGTGACATTAAGTGAGCTATTGCCCAGAGTCACATGAGGCTAAGCTGCACAGCTGCCGGGTATCAAACGGTGAGCCCCGCACTCTGGAGTCAGCCGCTCTAGCTGCTGCGCCACACTTCTCCCACCAGACCAGATGCTGGAGTATTATTTCTCCCTTCATGCAGTCTTTGGGTCTCCTCTTCCCTCTGGTGCACTTTTCAGCCCCAAGGAGGTCAGAGGAGCTTTGACTGACTCCACGCCGGTGCGGTCCCTCTCGGCTTCAGTTAGGCCCTCTGAATCTGTAGTCTGATCTGTGTTGGCACCAGTGCACAGCCCTTCGGGGTTGCCACCTGTGATGCCAATGTCTGATCAGCCAGCTCTGATGTCGGCAGCGTCTATCGACGCTACGTCATCTCTCCGATGCCGAGGTGGCAACACATCGACATCGGGCAGTGTCGGGGGTACAGTTCACCTCGGACAATTTTCCTTCTTCAGGGTAGGAGCCCCCTACAGTTTTTCCTGCAGGTGAATAGGTTTTTGGAGAGGAAGGAGAATTAATGGGGTTTATTCAACCCATGACAGATACTGTTCAGCCTCTCTTGAGGTTAGTTGGCTATCTGAGCTGGGTGAGGCTAGTGGCCTTGAGTCCTCCCCATCCTCAGGCTTGTTTTCTCCTCCCGGCCTGGCTACAGAGGTTAGCTCAGCTTTTGCTGAGCTTCTGAGGAGGGTAGCTACAGTGAAGCCCTATATGATATTTTGTTGGGATCTTGGGCTAAACTTGGTACGGGGGACCCAGTGGACTGGTCTATAGATCATAGACACTGTCCTGCCCCCAGAGACCTGGCCTGCCTTCTACAGCAGCCAACTCCACACAGCTTTGTGGTTCAGGCTGCTACAATCTCCCCTGACAGTGCTCTTCCTAACGTCCCACCAGACAGGGAGTACAAGACTCACAATACTTTGGGTCGACATGTTTCTTCTGCCACCAGGTCAGCCTTACAGTCACTTAATACCAGTTGTGTTCTGAGTCGATTTTCTCACTCGTTGTGGGATACGGTCTCACGCCTTTCTCCTTGCTTCCGGGTGAGACTTGTAAAGATCTTAACCAGTTACTCCATGATTGCCAACAAGCAGCTAAATTGATGATTTGATGTGGCATGGATATCATTGATTCTGTTTGGCAAGCCATGGCTCTTTCAGTATCATTTCGCCGTCATGCCTGGCTAGGCAACTCCGGTTTTACAGAGGCGGTTCAATCCACATTGGTAGACATGTCTGTAGATGGTGTACATCTGTTTAATGCTCATGCAGATTCTGCCTTACAATGTTTTCGGGACAGTCGGGGTGGAACAGAATCTTAAACTCTGTATCCAAAGTATGTGTTGGGGCTGAAGATACACATGCTGTGCCTACTCCTGCCATCTAGTGTGGAGCTCAGACTCTACAAGTTGTTTTTCCTCAAGGAAGTTTCATGATCAACGTTGTGCGTAGTTTCTCCTCCCTCTCGAGGTATTGCACATGTAAATGCTCTTTTGTTAGAAAGTTTATTTCCACCATTGAGCTCGGATGGACTGTGTCTGAGCTCGGCAGCATTTAATGCCCACGCAGCACCTGGTCAACAAAAAAACGCATCCGAAGATCCAGTAGATGACCCTCACATAGTCTAGGAGCCGGGGGACATTACTTGGCGCCCAGTACACACACACACACTTGTCAAGAATGACTGTCTCCGGGTGATGGAGATGAACAAGGACCTCGTCTGATTGTGCCCTCGGTGCCGGGCCAAATACACACTGATACACACAAGGTTTGTCATTTATGCCCTTATCTGGAGTATAAGGAGGACGAGTGCGTGCTTGCACATTATTAAAATGCAAGAAAAGTCTGTGGACCCTTTTGGATCGATGCCTGGCACATACCATGGAACTGGCAGCTGAGGCAGAGTTCTCTCACGACGGGGAATGGGAAGCTGATGCTCCGGTCGAAGGTGGGGTGGTGATCGCCACCCCCACTACATCTCTTCCGATTCATCCCCTGTGGAAGAACATGCTCTGGTGCACGAAGAGTGGTCCACATTGCTAGGGCTCATCTCTGATTCTGGGCAGAGGACCAGGACAACACCACGTACCGTCAATACAGTCGACCCCCCATGTAAAGAAAATCTTACTCCTCTCCACATATGCCTCCGTGCCATGATGCGCCCCAGCCCTCGTGCTCAGGCCGACGCCGTGAGCACTCCTCGGAGCCGAGAAGGGGCGAGAATGTTCTCAATCAGGCTAACAGGTCACAGCATAAGTCGAGGTCGACTGAGATACCAGCATCTAAGCATCAGTTGGCACCAACTGACACACTGGTACCAAAGCATAAATCGGCACCGGCAAGTACATCAGCACCAAAAAATGCAAAGCAGGCTGTGAACAGAGAAAATCATCGGATCTAAAGAAACGCTCAGGCTGAAGCTCATCGGAATCGAAGCAGATCTCTGTTCCAAGGACTGAAAAACCACAAACTCTTCTGACCAGAAGATAAGTCTCAGCTGTGGGGTTTCCAAGTCACACAAAGTTTCTGAGGACAAACCACTGGCTCGAAAGAAACAAAAGACTCATACGTAAGTGTAGAGTAAGTGTCAAATAAGGCATTGTCTTTGAGGGACTGCAACAATTTATGGCGGAAAGGCGTAAAGAAAATGCCAAGTGGCAGGCTCAGAATCGATCCTTGCCACATCCTCCACCAAAAGTGTCACAGGAACACAGGGCCACAAGTCAAATGTCTTTCAGCCCCCCCCCCTCCCCCCCCCCCCCCCCCCCCCCCCAAGAGTCACCACAAACGCAGGTACCCTCTCCACAAGAGAAGGAAGAGGGGGAAATACAGGACACAAACTCGCAAGGAACACATGCCACTGACCCTTGGGATGATTATGATGTGGTCCTGCTTGACCCAGATATGGTGCCGTCAATACCTACAAAAGCGTCCAGATGAGACCGCCTCATAACACAGTGTCATCCAAAGAGCGGCAGACTACCACAACCTCTCCATGCACACTACAGAGGAGCCAAATGACTTCCTAGTGGACACCTTCGAGTACAGAGTTCACAATTCAATATCTCCCAATGCTTGGCTCCATCATTAACGTATCCAAAGACATCTTCGAGGATCCAGTCAAATCCAGGGACCTAACTCCTCGCATAGAAAAGAAATGCAGGCCATCTCCAACTGACCTTATTTACATCCTACAGACTGAGAAAGCAAAAGAATTGATGTTGCGGGCAAAAGAGTAGCAGGAGGTCACGCAAAGCACTGGAAGATAGCTAATTCAGTTGACCTACTATAGGGCAACCTGGGATGAGATGCAAGATCTAATACAACTTCTCCCGGAAGAATACAAAAAACAAGGAGGACCTAATAAATGCGGGGGGATAAATATCAAATGTAACAATCAAATGTGCATTAGATGGAGCTATCACTACTGCAAGGGGCATCAATATATCAATCGTTCTCTGTAGGCATGCATGGCTATGCATATCTGTGTTCAAACCCAAGGTGCAGCAATATATTCTTAGTATCCCATTTGATGGGGAAAACCTCTTTGGTCCAGCTGTAAACACACAATTAGAGAAGCTAAAAAGACACTGATGCAGCCAAATCCATGGGTGCCTGACAAACAGCACCTCAGAAGCAATAGCCCTTTAACCGTTGTCATGGGCACAGGGCAGCAAAAGCCTCTACTCAAGAAAACACCACGTAGTGCCAGCAACAGCAATATTACTAGCTAGGGAGCGGACACTATCGTGGAGGATACAAAAACAAGGGCCGAGGTAAAGGTAGCCCCAAAAGGGGCACCTCTACACCGCCAGCTAATTGACTTGCCCATCCCCCACCACTAAACACCTGTCGGGGGGAAGGCTGTAACAATTCTGCGAGTTGTGCCCAAACACATCAGATCAGTGGGTACTAAAAATAATCAAGCCGGGATATTGCCTAGAATCAACTCAGCAACCACCAAATATCCCACCAAAACGGCAGACGCTAAATCGACAACATATGGATCTGCTAACAGGAGTAGTAAATGCATTGATATACAAAAAAAGGCCATAGAACCAGTCCCACTCAAACATCTAAACAAGAGTCTGCTCTCTTTATTTCCTCATACCAAAGAAAGATGGAACACTACGGCCTATTCTGGACCTGCTACCACTCAGCCGTTGCATACTATCCAAACACTTCCATATGATCATATCGCAAGATGCAATACCACTACTTCAAAAGGGCTACTTCATGACTGTATTAGACCTGAAGGTTCTAACTTCCACATTCCGATCCACCCAGCACACCGAAAATACCTTAGGTTTGTGGTAAGTGGACATCATTATCAATTCAAAGTGCTACCTTTCTGGGTGACAAAAGCCCCAAGGGTGTTTACAAAATGCTTAGCCATAGTAGCAGCAAAATTACAAAGAGAAAACATGCCTTTCCATATCTCGATGATTGGCAGATCAAGAGTCCAACCAACGATAAATGTCTAAAGGACACCCAAAAAATAATAGACCTACTTTACCAGTTGGAGTTTACTATCAGTGCAACAAAATTGCATCTTCAACCACTCCAGGCACAACCATACCTAGACGTGATACTCAACTCAGTATCAAGAAAAGCTTACCCCAATCCACGAAGGGTTCTCAATCTCCAAAAACAAAAGGGTCTTTTTCAGCCACCCCATCGCATACCAGTCACAACACTGATGTGCCTATTGGGAATGATGGCTGCATGCATAGCAATAGTCACACATTCAAGACTACACATGAGACCTCTCAAAGAGTGTTTTGCATCGTAGTGGTCATAAGCGATACTAAACATGGAAGTTGTAGTGTTGGTTTCACCCAAGGTCCATCAGGCACTACAATGGTGGAACACCTCAAACATACTGAAGGGAAGAGCCTTCAAGGACCCAATCCCGCAGATGACAGTTATAACCAATGCATCAGTCATGAGGTGGGGTACTCATATGGGGCATTGTGGTTCGGGGACACTGGACCTCACAACAACAGACAATGCACATCAACATGCTTGAGCTTCTAGCCATGTACATGGCTCTCAAAGAATTCCTAACAAACATAACAGGGAAAACTGTCCTTCTCTGAATAGACAATATGACTGCAATGTATTTGTTATATCCTGACTTCATGACTTCATTACTACAGTATTGCATTCAGAAACAAGGCGGGACCCATTCCATACAACTGTCACAAGTATCGCAGACCATATTGAAATGGGCAAACATACACAAAATTCTCATCCTGGCTCAATCTGTACCAGGGCAGGAAAACTCCATTGCAGACCTGCTCAGCAGGACACCGCAACAAGTTTACGAATGAGAAATACACACACAATTACTGCAACAACACTTCCCCCGGTGGGGAAGCCCCTGTAATAGACCTGTTCACCACTGCCAAAAACTCAAAATGCCAAAGCTTTGCATCCAGGTTCCCACACCCACTATCCAGAGGGACTGCTTTATGGATGAACTAGTCAGGGATATTTGTTTACTCTTTTTCTCCTCTCCCACTCATTCCATATGTGGTCAGAAAACTCAAACAGACTTTTTATGACCCTAATACTAATTGCTTCCACAGGGATCTGACAGCCATGTTAGACAACACTTCTCAAGTTATCCCTAGTACCTCACAAGAAACTGCCCAACTATCCAAACCTTCTCACTCACTGCAGGGGCAAGGTGAGTCATCCCAGTGCACAACATGTCAATCTTGTGATCTGTCTCCTGAGGTCATAGAATGTGCATACTTAAATCTCCCTCCAGAATGAATTTCTATTCTAAAGGAGGCCAAAAGACCAACCACAAGGGCTTGTTGCGCTGCAAAATGGAAATGTTTTGTTCACTACTGTGCATCCTTAAACATAGCCCATCTTCACTAACAGAACAGCCATTAGTCTGTTACTTATTACACTTACAAAGGGCAGATTTGTCATGTACCTCAATATGGTTGCATTTAGCAGCATTCCTATAAAACAGAACACCAGTCAATGCTCCATATTCCTGTCATTAAAGCCTTCATGGAAGGATTAGATAAGGTAGTTTCACCACATACACCTCCAGTACATATGTGGAACCTAAACATTGTACTAACACGCCGGCTTATGGGGCCACCATTTGAACCTCTGCATAATTGTCAAATACAATTTTTAACATGGAAGGTGGCTTTTCTTATAGCTAGAACATCTCTACGAAGGGTTAGCGAAATGCACAAGCTCACTGTGGCAGAACCATGCTTTCTAATGTTCCTGGACAAAGTGTGTTTACACACAAACCCAAAGTTCTTACCTAAGGTTATATCTCCTTTCCATTCAAATTAAACTCTAGAGTTACCTGTTTTCTTTCCAAAACCAGAGACAGTGGCAGAGTGTGCCTTGCATACACTTGATGTTAAAGGGGCACTTCTCTATTACTTGGAACGTACAAAACCCGTCAGGAAAACACAACTACTACTTGTTTTGTTTCGAAATCCACATAAAGGAAAGGCTGTTTCAAAAGCAGGACTTGCCAGATGGATTGTCAAATGCATCCAAATTTGTTATGCTAAAGCAAAACGAACATTAACAACTATGCCAAGGGCTCATTCAACAAGGAAAAAGGGAGCAGCCATGGCTTTCTTGGGAAATATCCCTCTTAGTGACATTTGCAAAGCAGCAACATGGATGAGTCCACATACATTTACTAAACATTAGTGTGTGGATGTTCAAGCAAGACAACAAGCTATAGTTCGACTAACAATCCTTCAAACATTATTTCAAACAAATACACCATCTCATGCCTAAAGCCACCGCGAGAGGGGTACTGCTTTACTGTCTATGCATAGCATGTGTATTTGTAGCGTGTATTGCTGAAGATTCACATGCACCTTCCTGCCTCCCCGGCAGGTATTAGATGGTGAGAAGAATACACACAAATACAGACTATATCCTCACTCCATATACAGCAAGGGGAAAAACATTATCTAATAAAGGAACCGTTGTACATGCGCGTGACCTTGAGGAGGAGGAGAAACGATTCACAACGCTGATCATAAACTTCCTCGAGGAAAAGCAACTTGAAGAGTCCGGGCCCAACATTCGACAGCAGGAGTTTGCAGAACATGTGAATCCGCAGCACTAAAGGCCACGAATAGATGCTTACAGAGTAAGTAAAATACTCCTTTTCGTACCATCGGTCTCTTATTCCTCCCGTACTAGGCTTGTACGGGGGAGTGGTCTTCTTGACTTCTTTCTCTTGAGCCGCTCTAGGGCACTGCCCATTGGATTTTTCTTTTTAGTCTCCACCTACAGGTGGCACCCGGTGAGGTGCTCCTGCCCTCTGCAGGTATGTTTTTTTATTACTTCTTGACCGGTTTTGGTTCACGTTATTTTGGACGTATATTACTTTGTGGCCCCATTGGGTTTCAACGCCTGTTTATGCAAGGTGTTCTTCTTTTCTGAAGATGATTTTCTACCTAAGTTATGATTCTACATAGAGTATTTTGCGTATTGTGCAGATGCACTGTTCCTTGTTCCCTGTCCAACATGGAACATCGTCTGTATGCCTTATAGGAATTCCTACATATGTTTCTGGCACTTTATATGTGCTTTTGGTAAGATAGTGTAAGAGGTTTCAACTTTGCCACCTCACCTTTCCCTGTTTTGTATTTATCTTCAAAAGCCAGTTTTTTTTTCCTCTATCTGGCGTCCTGTCTTTTCTTGTAGACGCAGGGGTCGGGGGCATAGTCTTTAGCCTACAGTGCATTGTCTGCTCCTTGCCTAGGCAGTGTTCCTCTTAAGTCTTTTTCATGTTCTAACTCTTGGTATGCATTGGCAAGAAGGGCTCCTGCCACCTATTTCTTTCAAGGTTCCTTGTGGAAGTACCTTGTACATACTTGACTATGGGTGGATTACTTTTCTCATCCTTTCTTTCCTGTGCCACTGCTTTGGCTGTCATTAATCTGCTTCTACCCTGCGGGAAGCTTTTGTTACTTTTTGTTTTTGGGAAATGCTTTGTACCTTGTTTGAAACATTTCAGTGACACTTCAGATACCAACCATAACATTTAATACTGATCTAGTTGTTCTTCAGATGTCACCTTCTACCATTTTTCAGGGTTAATAGCTGTTTTTCATCTTGCGTTTCTTCTTAAACATGTGTTCCTTGACCACCAACTCTCTTGGGTTTGGTTTGTAAGCGGTTTGGTGATCCTTTCGATTCTTTTCCTGAGAGTTTCTTTCAATTCTCACGAGTTATGTTAAGTTTCCAACCACTGGGTCTTTGTTATGCCTTGAACTAATGAGTAAGTAAAATAACAATCTTGGGTGACGCCAGGATCCTCACTCCTAATATAAGAATTGTTGAATGGGCACAGGTCGTCCCATGGAAATGGAGATTCCTTTTGCTTATGAACTTTTCGCTCTCTCCCTTCCCCTCTTTGGAAGAGGCATGGTTCTTTCTCTACAGCCGTGGTAAACTAAAGTTATTTAGCTGTGTTTAGCTTGCACCTTCTGGCCATTTTGGGGTTCAGTATCCCGTAAAGACATTTCTTTCCTGATCTCTCAGCACGCTGTATTTTACATTGTTCACGTGTTTCACTTGTGCCATTTAAAGTATTTCTTCATGAGCACAACGTGTTCACTTTGCACTTAGTACACAATTTTAAAGCATGATGGACGCTGCCTTATAATTTGTGTAGTTCAATGTGTATGCCTTTACCGTTCATACAACTGCATCTCATTTTCAAATTAGAACTCTGTGGTACTGTTTCCTTTGTAATTGACTAACCTCTAATTTCATACCCCCAAACCCCCCCCCCCCCCCCCCCAACCCCCTGTTGACATTGTTGCATACTACATTTACCCATTGCTCTGCTGGGGCTATGGGTTTCTCCTGTGGTTTATTATAAACCCTTAGTCCAGCATACCCTAAAGAAAAGGAACTCTGCTTTTCAAACTGGATATGCTTTCCTTACTAGTTGCCACAGTAGTGTTCACTGGTGTACACATATCTTGCAGTGCTCTAGTGTATAACCAGCAGTATACTGAATTCTACTTTTGTTCCAATTTTTCTTTGTTTTGCTATCAAAGCCGTGGAAGATTAGTAGCAAAAAGCCTTCTCTTCATTGTTCAGGTTGATGTCAACCAGTGTGTAGGTTAAAAAAGTAATTACATTTGTTGTAGGTTTGGAAGCATCTTTCCAAAAGTTGATAGAGGGCTGTCAATGTCCTTGCTGAACCTGTACTTCTAAACTAATATTGGTACCAAAACTTGTGATATACTATTTTACTGTTTGGAAAACAGCATCTTTCAGATTTGTGTTACTCATTAATTTCAGGAACAGTGATACAAATATTATTTCTTTGCGAGAAGCTTTTTAATCGTTCTATAGTGTAATATTTCATTTTTTTAATTACTTGTAAATGAGAGGCCTGTGAATTCGATTCACCCCGAAGATTGGCTACCTCATTGCTGTAATTTTCATTGGCGCTTTTAACTCAGCCGTTTGAATGTCCTGTTGTTGGATTTTCTTAGCAATGCCTGCCAGCTACGAATTTAACTCCATCCATCTAGCTTTAGTGGCAGCATTATCCACTGAATCTTGAATTAGAGCTAATGCTGGCATGATTTTAGCTAGAGAAATAGTGCCCCCTTGAACTGTATTAACCCACTTCTCAAGTTTCCATGCCGTCTGCATATGTTGTTGAGACTGATTTATACGATTACATTGTCTTTGTAATTTCAAGCACCAGAGATTCATTACTTTCACAGGGAATTGAGACCTTTACCATCAGTTTAAACACATCCTCATTCGTCACTTGAGGACAAATTTTAACAGCTCTCTTTTATCCTGCTCACAAATTTGGCGTTGAAGTTGATAATTCTGGCTTTTTTGACCTTGCTTCTAATTCCCCCTCTTGGAAAAGTATGAGTTAGAGTAAAGGTTCTACCTAATTTACCTGCTAAACCAGAGGCTATCTCAGGTGGTTCTGGCGATAAGTGAGCACTTTTCTAATAGCTGTAGGAGATATTAAATGATCTAAAATTTGGGGTAGTGTATTGAAGCGGTTTAGTTGTGATAGAAGTAGAAACTAGAGGTACAGTGGCTTGATTTACTGAGAATGAACTTCCCGCATCAGAATTGGTCCCATAGGTTCGAGTTTGAGGTCGGTGTGAAATCTGCGGTTTTCCTTTTTTATTTTTTATTGAAAGGTCTTACAGGTGCCAAATCCCTGTTAGCATTCTCTCCAACAGATTATCAGCCATATTGACTGCAGACAAGCTTAGCCCTCCCTTTAAATAATGTGTAATAGACCGATTAGCCTGTAGAGAGAGTGATCCTGATAGATTAAATCTACAGAAGAGGATACCAGTTGGGGCATACGTAAGAACCAGCATCTTCATTCCTGCTTTGAGATGTGGTGGAAAGATTACCAAAAGCTTTAGCTCCTGAACCTGTCATCTGTGCAAGACTCACCCGCTTTTTTGATCCCGTAGTCTACCTGTTTAGTTGTCCAGTGTGGTTGCTTGGTACACTTTACATATTATCCTCATCCCGACCTTTGATATTGGTTTTAATATAAACATTGGGTGTATTGCAGTGGATCTTTGTAAAGCCTTTTTTTAGGTTTCTCAGCCCCTGCATTGCTGTATTAAGAGAATTGCCTCAGTCAGCCTCCTTATTTGGGTGGGCAGTATGTATATTAATTAAAATACAATTTCTAAATCACTAAAAATATATGTATAATATATCTGTGTGTTTGTCATACAGTAAACATGCAATTAAAATTTACTTCAATTTAATTAAAAAAAACTTTTTTCTTTGCAGATTGTGAACCTTATAGAAGAAACTGGACACTTCCATATCACAAACACAACCTTTGACTTTGACCTTTGCTCATTAGACAAAACGACTGTCCGTAAGCTGCAGAGTTACCTGGAAACATCCGGTGTATCCTGAGGATACAGCATGCGGCTGTGGCATTGAAAAACATTAAATTAAATAATTCTACACGCACGCAAGGTTCAGGATGATGAACCAGTGCAAAGGGAAAGAAAGGAGCATTCCTCACCTTTACTTTTGTTTTAAAGCCGTTCTTCATCCCCAGGTACAGGAGATGAGCAGTGGCAAGACCTGTGAGCCTCCATTACATGGAAGAGACGTTCTGGGAGCGATTGCCTGGATAGCCTTGAAAGAGAAACTTTGGTTCAGTCAATGATTGTGTTTGCTGAGTATCCCCAGTGTATTTTTTACTCAGCTGGATGAAATGAATGCATGGTGACACACAACTGCCTTATTTACATACCTGATCTATTTATTATTGCATACATGTACTATTATGGAGGCACCGGCACTCCTAGATGTTACAAGCACTTGGGACACCGGTGATAGTCCTTTGAATTCCGCAATATCATGGCTTTCGCAGACTCAGAAACCCAAGCAGAGTTCAGATGTTCTTTGACGCCGGCGTCAGACTTAAGTCCCATTGCCATAATTGTGGCTTCAGGAAAATGGAGGAAGCCAGCTGGTGAGAAGCAGAACCACTTGTCCGAGTCTTTTCCCACTATCGACCCCAATGGATTCTCTTAAATTAGATCAAAACTTTCTCTCATACTATAAATTGGTATTGAACAACCATAAAGCGGAAAATGGCACCAAATGCAATGTTGTGACTTATTCTTGCCATAGTGGATGGACCAATCGGACCAAAAGTGAACTAAGTAATGCTGTATAATGTTCTGAATCCAACTTTGTTATGTCTTCATTATTCTTTTGTCTGTTTTATTTTGTGATATTGGGACAGAGATGTTGTGCAGGCGTATCAATAAACTAATTAGTAAGCCTGCATTCTAAAGTCAGACTTTAGAAAATCAATCTCAAGTTCCTTAATGTTAACTGCTTCTCGGCATTCCTTTATGGGTTTTTACCATAAAAAGAAAGGTAGACGAAGGCTCTTTGTGTATTGTCTATTGACAATTTAAAAATTTTAGGCCTGGGAAATCCAAATTGTTCATCATTGAAAACAGTTTTTGTACATGTTGTCAAGTCCTGATTTGATAGTTCTCAAGAGACATTAAATGCACAGTAAACCACTCTTGCTTCCAGAAGGCATTCCTGCAATACTGAAAATTGGTATGAGTTATGTAGGAAATATTCAGTACATCATTTCTGCTCTGCCTATTAAGAAATTTGAGAGCGCGGAGACCCTCAGTCCACAATTATCCTCATTGGGATTAGTTGCTGCCCATCCAACAAATAGCTGGATTAGTACGGGAGGTTGGACACCAAGACAGTGTCTTTTGTGTTATCCTTCTGTTTAAAGCTGTAGTAGTAACCTAAGTCACATTACACCTGATGTGAAATTTAGTGCACGCACTAGAGCACATCTAGCAACATCCTTTTTGTGAGGGTGGGACAGTTGAGGCACTCGGGTCCAAGATTCAAAACCTTCTGGTTCCCACCTGGGTTTCTTGAGAATTTTGTCTTGCTCGATTAGCTAATATTTCCTATAGAGGTGAGATCTTCTCTTATCCCTCTACAACTCCCATCAGTGCATATATGTCCGGACAGGCAATGTAAGTTACTTGTTGTTTTTGATGTGCTAAGGGAGTTTAAATGTATGTAGTGTTTAGCTGTTTTCTTTAGAGCCTGATCCAAATTGAATTTGCAGACTCCTGGTGCAAAATTTGTATATATTCCTTTACGTCCAAAGAAATTACTTGTTTCTTTTTTAACGTAGTTTAAGCATGGAAGGCCTCAGATGGCTTCCAGAAGAACAAGTGTACTTTCAGTAATGTTATGACTCTGAACGACGATTGGCATGAAACATACTTGAAACATTACCTTGTTTAGTCCTCTTCGCAATGTGCAATTATTGTCAAGCTAAACATCTCCAGACTGCGTTCTGACATTGGACGGTGACTGTGAGATGCGTTTGTTTTGGTGTTCTTGTTGTGTTACTGTTCTTTTGGATGTGTTTCTAAATTCGTCTTGGACAGTTTGTGTAGCTACAACGCGGTCCTTCTGAATCTGGGTTCATGTGTATTGCAGGTTGATCGAGCATAACCCTGTTTTCTCAGACATTTTTGTGGGAACTCGCATGATTTTGTATAGAGACTGAAAAATTACAAGTTGGAATGTTTTCTATGACTTATAAAGTGCAAGGGCTTATTGAATGAATGGCTTTGTACAAAAGGACTGAAAATGCGATTGCCAAAAAGGCATTGGCCGCTATGTTTGTGGGTGTCAGAAATGACAAAAATGTGATCCGTAAAGCGTAGGTACTGGAGAGCACCAGCTCTTGTGCAGATGACAAAAAAATAAAAAGCCCATCTCATGTTGCTTATTCATGGGCCTCTTAGAAGGCCGAGGACAGGTAAATTAGTTGGCTGTATTCTTTTAGGACCTTTTGAGGTTCACTGAAAAATTTAGGTTAAAATGAGTCACTACACATTGCACTCACATTAAAATAAGTTTTAAATTACCTTATTCCTCAGATTTTGTATGCCTAAACAAAATAAATCTTTTTGCAATTATGATCATGTTCCTTACTGGGTCTCTTTTGACATTGCACGTTTAATGTATTCTTTCTTTAGAAAAGTACTTGCCTGTTACCGCAAAGTAACCTACCACTGTCATCCCTTGTATCCCCCTTGATTCCGCCACATAAATGTTCAACGTTTTATATGTTGTAATCAGTTTTAGGGTCATGATTATAAAGGATGTTTTGCAGCGTGAATCTTTTCTGCATTCACTATACTGTACATTATTCCGCCATCTAGTGGTTGGGTCCGGAATTGTAGTATTTTTTCTCTTTTTTTTTTTTTTTTGTTGGTGGGCGTTGACGGCGTAGTACCATTTGATGTCCTTCTGTGACGTCGACGGCCTTCCTCCGGAAGCTCCCAACTTCGGTAGCCATCTTCAGATTCTTTTTTTCCGCCGTTTGGTCTGGATCGATATGGAGACGCTCCCAAGATTGGAGAGAAGAATCATGGAAAATCGGAGAGAAATCGCTAGAACGGTGTCTTCCACTTTCAACTTTAAATCTAAGACGACCGCAGTTCGACGAAGGGAAGAAATCAACAACTTCGTTGACGATCGGAGAATGCGCATGCACGGTTCTCCCTGGGTGCGGTAATGGACAAGACGCCGTTCAAGTTCTATAAGAACTGCCCCCACAAATACGCTCAAAAAGGTCAGCACCCGGTCTGTAACCTGTGCCTGCTGCTGGATGATCAAAGCGACGACTGTAACGCTTGCTTCATCTTCACCCCGAAGACGTTGAGGGTAAGAGAAAAGCAGTGACGAGCTGATTACAACATGCAAGGCCAAGGACCACCACCATCACTGAGAGACCTGGGGCTCTCCAGTGAGGAGAAAGATAACGTCGCCGAAGGACCAGAAGGCGACGAGGAAAGGGAAGTCGTGGTTGTGGAAGTCGAGAAGAAGACTTCGAAGGAGGTAAGAGTCATCGACCTAGAAAAAACTAGAAGAGTCTCGAAAATTAGACTCTAGACCTCCAAAGGCATACTCGGCGTCGAAGCATTCGGCGACCACAGTTGCTTCAAAACAAAAACAGACCGTAGGATCCTTGGACAAGGAATACGGAACGGCAAAGGTCCTCGAAAAAACAAAGACTTCGAAAGACAGTTTGGAAAAGGAAGCCTCGGCCTCGAAGAAGGTGAGACTGAATAAAAACCTCAACGGCCGGTTCGGTGGCGTCAGCCGAAAAAAGGAAAACGGAAAATCTCAAAGCCGCAACACAGAAGATTGAGAAAAAGAGAAGAAGGCTCAAAGCCGAAATGGTGAATATCCTTTAACGCAAAAAAGACTTTGACGAAAGCTTTGAATCAATTCAAGATACCGCCAAAAACAAGGGAAACTGAAGCCGAAAGGGTTGCCGAAGTACCAATACTACCCAGAACCCCCGAACTGATCGAAGAAGAAGAGGAAGGTTCATTTTTCTTTGGGGAAGACGTCGAGGAAGATGAACAAGCATACGCAGAATCGTCGAAGTCGGAGAATTGAGAGCACCAATGGCAAGATCTCAATGCCGAATCACCTGAGGAGGCCGTGGAATCGTATCCTTCGAGGCCTTCACCCCCAGATGACATTGGCATGTACAATTAGGTGATTAAAAAGGATGCAGAAACTTATGGGGTTCAGCTAGACGAAGAAAACCTCAGTCATGTTTTTTATTAGAGACTCTGATGCCTACACAATCAAGGAATCAATGTTGCCTAGTGTCTTAGACCAGGGGAAAGAGGCATTCAAAGAGCCTGCTACATGCAAGGCTATAACACCAAGGGCAGAGAAAAAATATAAACACTCCTCTAAAGACCCTATATACATTAGGGTATCAGTGCCAGCTGACTCTTTCTTGATTAAGAGCAAATGTACTTACTACAGTGGGGCCACCACCGGAAAAGGAAAGCAAGAGGATGGACCTCGTAGGAAGGAAGGTGGAGAAAAGTGCAGCTAATCAGTGGCGCATAGCAAATTCAAATGCACTGCTAAACATGCATGCATGCCAACATTGGGAAGAGGTAGGAGAACTGTTGCAAAACCTACCAGAACAATTCCAAAAGAGAGCTAGCCACCTGGAGGAAGAGGGTAAAAATATTGCTAATGCATGATTAAAATCAGCCCTTGATGCTGATGAAGCATCTAGCAGACAAATGATGGTTGGCATAACGGAAAAAAGGAACGCATGGCTTAGAATCTCAGGCTTCAAACCAGAGGTGCAAAGCAACATCATTAATTCACCATTGAATGGAGAACAATTGTTTGGGACGGTGGAGAATGAAAAGCTAAACCAATTAAAGAAGGACAATGAAACAGCTAGATCCATGGAGGCTCTGCAGTTCAGAGGCATGCGTAGAGGCACACCATCAAGACCACCAGCAAAAAGAGGTACACACCAACCTACTACCTCACATCAAGGTTACCAGCAGACATACCAAGCTGGAAGCCAGGGCACACAACAGGGTCAACAACAAAGCTGGCAATATCAAGGAAGAGGATCCTTTCAGGGAAAACATGCAATAGAACAGGTACTGCACGGAGCAAAGAACAGAGTATAATCAACATACTTCCTAATTCCAAAGGTGGATGGAACATTACGGCCAATATTAGACCTAAGGTTTCTAAACAAGTTTATAAAAACGTAAAGATTCAAAATGACTACACTACAGGAGGTGTTACCTCAGTTGCAGGGAAGTTTACATGGCAACAATAGACTTAAAGGATGCGTATTTACACATCCCAATAAACAGAAGACACAAATCGATGTTGAAATTGGTCGTGAACAAACAACACTACCAGTTCAAAGTACTTGCTTTCGGCCTAAAATCAGCACCAAGGGTGTTCACAAAGTTCCTGGCAGCAGTAGCAGCACATCTCAGAAGGCAAGGAGTTCATGTACCCCTACCTAGTCGACTGGTTAGTAAGAGCACATTCATACATCCTATGCAAACAGCATATACAACAAGTGATAGAGACACTAGTTCAACTGGGTTTCTCCATACACTGGGAAAAATCAATAGAACCAGAACGCAAGAAGGTGTTCTTGGGCGCAGAAATTAACACCGTGGTAGGGAAAGCATTCCCCAGTGAGAAAAGGAGATCAGCTCTATTGAAGGAGACTCATCTATACCAGAAGGGGCATCATCTGATAGTGAGGACAGTGGAAAAATTACTAGGAATGATAGTCTCATGCATTCATTTAGTTCCCAATATTCATCTGCTCATAAGACCATTTCAGGAATGGCTCCAAACACAATGGTCACAAGCTACAGGGAGTTTGGAGGATCTAGTGGTTGTCACAAACCGAGTTCATCAGGAGATTGCATGGTGGAACAAAACAAACATAGCACAGGGGAGACCTTTCACACCTCCAACAGTGACCATAACAACGGATGCATCCCTAGTAGGATGGGGAGCACACATGGACAATCTCACAGTAAGGGGATTGTGTAACACATCAATATCTTGGAACTAAAAACGGTGTTCTTAGCCTTAAAAGCCTTTCATAGAGAGCTATACGGGGACAAAGGTGTTGATACAAACCGACAACACCACAATTATGATTTACATAAACAAACAAGGAGGGACTCAGTCTGTAGCACTCAACTTTAGCTCAACAGATTTATAGATGGGCAATTCCAAAACAAAGACATTTTAGCAATAGATCTACCAGGGAAGGACAATCTAGAAGCAGACAGACTGAGCAGACAACATCATCCCACAAGTGGGAACTGAATCCGAAAGAAGTGCAAAGAATTTTCAAAAAGCGGGGAACACCACAAATAGACCTATTTGCAACACCCTCCAATGCAAAATGCCAAAACTTCGCATCCAGGCGACCTTGCAACCAGTCCCTAGGGAATGCACTATGGATAGGCTGGTCAGGGATATTTTCGTACGCTTTTGCCCCAATACCATTACTGAACAAAGTGATCAGTAAATGCAGAATCAGCAAAATGACAATGATTCTCATAGCACCACAACTAATGGAAATCTCACAAGGGACAATGCACAAACTTCCAAGAAGAAAGGATTTGCTAACAAAGCAGAACAGGAAAGTGCTTCATCCAGAACCAGAGAGCTTAGGCCTAGCGGCATGTGTCCTGAGGACCAGAAAGCAAAATGGCTGTTCTAAGAGAAGCTAGGAAACCAACAACTAGAAAATGTTATACAGCAAAATGGAAAAGGTACACCCAATGGTGTCTTCAAAGGCATCTTTCAAGAAAAATTGCAAAAGAAAGAACAGTACTAAAATACCTCACACGTTTACTACCAAGTAAATTATGTTTCACATCACTAAAAGTACATTTAGCAGCAATTGTGGCGTACACAAGAGGTGAAACAGGGAAGAGCTTCTTCGCCTCACATGTGGTCAAAAGGTTCCTGGAAGCTGCAAAGAGATCGCACCACCAAAAATGGTACCTGCACCAACTTGGAATCTGAACATAGTTCTAGCACAAATGATGAGAGCACCTTTCGAACCACTACACAAGGCAACGCTACAAATGCTTATAATGAAGACGGCATTTTTAGTGGCAATAACATCCTTACGTAGAGTTAGTGAATTGCAGGCACTAATGCTACAGGATCGATACTTCCAAATACATATTAACAGGATTGTCATGAGGACAGATCCGCAATTAATGCCAAAGGTGGTGTCAAGATTTCACATAAATCAGAGTATACAAATACCAAGTTTCTTTCAAAACCCTAAGAACCAAGCGGAAAGAGCTTTGCACACACATGACGCAAGAATAGCACGAAACAATACAGAAAGACGTAACAGCTATTTCTACCATTTGCAAAAAGTTTTCTTGAAAGACCAGTAACCAAGAGCACAATCACCAGATGGATAGCACAAGCCATACAATTGTGCCACAAACAAGCAGGACAACCTTTACAAGAAGCGTCACAGGCGCATTCAACTAGGGAAAAAGGAGCAACTATTGCATTTCTTGCTAACACACCAAGCCAAGACATTTGCATGGCGGCAACATGGTCTTCAGTACACACATTCACCAAACACTACTGTGCGGACATTCAAATGAACAAAGAAGCACAAGTAGGACAAAAGGTCTTACAGCATTTATTTACAAACCAAAGTTCATCTTCCACCCAGCCACCACAAGACTAGCAAACCGCTACAAAGTCTATGCACAGCATAGTGAATCCAGGAAAGATTCGCGCTGCAAAACGAATAGTTTAACTGTCGGTGTTGTTTTGCAGCTTGAAGGATTTTCTGGATTCACTAGCGAACCCACACTTCTCCGCCAAGGAAGAGAACTATGAGGAAAGAATAATAAAAAGAATTTAAAAAATCAGGAGATGGCTATCGAAGGTGGGAGCTTCCGGAGGAAGCCCGTCAACGTCACAGAAGGACACCAAATGGTACTACGTCGTCGATGCCCACCAACAACAACAAAAAAGGAGAAAAAATACTACAATTCCGGACTCAACCATTAGATGGTGGAATAATGCACAGCATAGCGAATCCAGAAAATTCTTCAAGCTGCAAAACTACACCACAGGTAAGAAACTATTAGATTCTGCAAAAGGTAAAAAGACACGTGGCAAATTTTACATTCTTCCTGAGAGATGTTGCTGAAAATGGATGCTTAGTCTGCTGGGAGCATATATGAGGCAAAAGCAAGCATATAGAGAAGTGGTACTGGTTTTTGTAAAGGAATCAAGCAAAGAATAGAAACTGCGAGAGAAATATGGCACAAAAGACAAGTACCAATACCTTTGCTAGTATGATCTGGAGATAAAGGAGATCCAATTTGAACATTACCCAAAAAATGTGTCTGAGATTCTGGTTACAAATCAGTTGCAAATGACGACCCCTTCTTTCCACTGACAACTCTTGGGACTGTCAAACTTTGTGGACTATTATTATAAAGCACAATACTTATTGAGGAGAACCTTCTTTAGTGCTGCTGGTCTTTAAGTTCAAGCTTTTGTGGTAACTCCATTGTCATTGTATGTTTTAGTTTAAGAACGTTACTATGCATAGTTGAATAGGCTCGGTTATGCACCATTCTATCTTACCACTGACAAACATTTTATTCAAAAGCACTCACATTTGCTAGTCTTGTCACCTGTATATGATTACATTACCGCACTACATTCCAATGACCATCACCATATGGAAGGGACACTTCAGAAATGCCTATAGGGAGGCCACTTTTGTATTAACCGTGCAGATATGATTAGAAACTATATGGACTAAAGTCTTAGACACCTGTGTTATTTCATCAACATGTTTTAGCTTCCCTCCCCCCCCCCCCACCCCCCACCCCCCCTCACATGCACACACACACCTGTGCCTGGTGCCTTCTGCAGCATCTGGCCTGGGTATAGTTAGCCACACCTACCTTTGGAGTGTGACTATACCCGCTGCTTTTGATTGCATACAACCAAAGGAGAAAAGCAAAGAACACACAGGAAAAAAGTGGCGCTTCTATTCAGTTATCCATTATTAGTGGCCCTTAACCTACAATTCTCTAAAAGTGGCTCTGAACTAGTCATTTTTTCCTTCTAGTCCTGCGGTCCCTTTCTGCTCTTTCTTCCACAGTACATAACCTGCAACAGATCCTAGGTACATTGACTAAACATCATTTGCTTGGCTGCAAGACCCTACACGCAGCATTGACCATGCTGGTGAATCATTCTGTGTATGGGTTTGTGCTACTTAATTTGTGAATGTGTCTTACTACAAAAAGTGCAATAACCTTTCTACGTTTACAAAGTGCTAAGGCAATGCCACGCGCATATCATTTATTTTGTTCTGTGGTACATTCTTTTTTTCCCTCCATTTAGGTGCTGTTGCACCACATAACTTCCAGCTATCCCTGGAGGGTGTTGCTTCTGCAGCTCTAGACTAAAATCAAAATTTGACTTAAAAAAAAGTCTGAACAGAAAACCCTTGACGATGACAATAAACAAAACAAAGGGGAATAAATATCACTCCTCCAGAACTGTAAAGAAGACTACAGGAAAGAAAGCCCTGAAAACCATGGTGTCTGCAAATCATCAAGAGTGGATAAGGAGAGCGACTTGACCCTGCCTAACGGATATTAACCCAAAACCTATTGGTCAAAATCCCATTGAAATTCATCAAGGTGCTGGAGACTCTCAAAAAAATGCATTAGATGCTGAAGTAGCAAAAGTATTGTAAAAGAAACCATCTTTTGTGGATTTCTTAACTTCTTTTGAGCCCAATAGGAATGAAAAGGCCTCAAGATAAATTTGAAGGCATCAAACAAAAGCAAAAGGAGTTTGAATTATTGGCCCTATACTTAAAGGGGCTATTATCAGCCTCAGGATGATGAGGAATATGTACACAACACAGATGCTGTACTGTACAAGAGGTGCTATAATGCTGTTCTATACGACCGTCTCCATATAACCATACACATATAACCAACAGAGTTTTTCCCTCTCATTCCCCGTGACTACCAGTTTTTCCCCTCCAAATGTCTCCTTTGCTCTGTGCTAACACCTGTATGTTAAGCAGCCATTTTGTGTTAACAAGTCAGTGAAACAGCCCCCCTCCCCCCGAGACAGCAGTACTCTTCTGTAAGTTGTTTAAACTGTGTTTAATAGGGACTGTGCACTTTGTCTTTTGGCCAGGAGAGGGAGTAACGCTTTATACAAATAGTGTTGTTAGAGGACAAGTTTGTTAGGGCTTACCTGCAGCAGTCCAAAGTGTGGATTGAGCCTGTCTGTCTCCAAGAAGATTTCTGAATAGAGGAGCAGCTTCCAACTCCTTGGCCAGCAAACCTTGTCTGAGGTAGCCGGGACCTTATATAGTCTGATATTGTTTGGTACATGTGTACACTTATTGGTGGTTGTAGCTGATGTTTCTGTGGGATTAGGGTTAGTGTCCTCATTGGTTGGGTATTTGAGGGTTCTGATTGGTTTCTGGGTCTGTGATTCAATCAATGTAGGGTTGGGACTAGGGCTAAGATTTCTATTGGAAGTAGGGACTAGGGCTTCCTGTGTTATTGGTTGTTGGGACTAGGGCTAGGGCTAGGCCTTTAATTGGAAGTTGCGATTAGGACTCCGGGTGTTATTAGTTGCCGGACTTCAGTCACCTTCAGCCACTCCACCGGACTTCACTGGACCGACCACAGCTGCGTCCATTTCAGCTTCAGAAAGAACACGGTCCACCATCACCCGAAGCAGGCTCCCCACAGAAACTGGAGCAAGATCACCGCCGACCAGCTCGCCACCTCCCTCAGCCAGAGCCCACCTGTCAGGACCACGGACCCTAACACAGCTGCCCTCGACCTCACGCAGTGGCTGACCTCCTGTGCCGACGACCTCGCGCCACTGAAGAACCCCCTCACCAGGCCCAGAAGCAAGAAGGCCCCCTGGTTCACCGACGAACTTAAGGACTCCAAGAAGGCCTGCCGCACCCTCGAGAAGGCCTGGCTCCTCAACAAGACCGCCGACAACAGAACAGCACTCAAACTCGCCACTCGCAGACATCACCAGCTCATCCGCACCACCAAGAAGAAATCTCTGCGGGAACGACTGGACAAGAACGCCCATGACAGCAAGGAGCTCTTCAACATTGTCAAGGAGTTCTCCAACCCCAGCACCGGCAACAACGACATCACTCCCTCACAGGACCTCTGAGACTCCCTCGCCTCGTACTTCCACCGCAAGATCGCCAACATCCACAACAGCTTCGACATTTCACCCCCGCACCCATCGGTCGTACCTTCGCACCCTGCCGCCACCCTCCAGACATGGACCGAGGTGACCCCCGAAGACACGTCACGCATGATGAACACCATCCACTCCGGATCTCCGACCGACCCGTGCCCCCATCATGTCTTCAACAAGGCAGCCTCTACCATCGCACCCCACCTCCGAGACATCATCAACACCTCCTTCAACACAGCAACCTTCCCGGAGAGCTGGAAGCACGCCGAACTCAGTGCTCTGCTGAAGAAACCAACAGCGGACCCGACCGACCTCAAGAACTTCCGCCCCATCTCGCTCCTTCCTTTCCCCGCCAAAGTCATCGAGAAGGTCGTCAACAAGCAACTGGCAGCCTTCCTCGAGACGAACGGATCCCTCGACCCATCACAGTCCGGATTCAGAGCCAACCACAGCACCGAGACCGCCCTCATCGCAGCCACCGACGACATCCGATCCCTGCTCGACAACGGCGTAACAGCGGCACTCATCCTCCTAGACCTCTCCGCAGCATTTGACACTGTCTGCCACCGCACACTAGTCCAACGCCTCAACGACACCGGCATCCAAGGGAAGGCTCTGGAATGGATCATCTCATACCTCTCCGGCAGAACACAGAGAGTACGCCTCCCTCCGTTCCGCTCCGAGGCCACCGAAGTCATCTGCGGCGTCCCGCAAGGATCGTCGCTCAGCCCCACTCTCTTCAACATCTACATGAAACCCCTCGCTGCCATCGCACGCCAACACAACCTCAACATCATTTCCTACGCCGATGACACCCAGCTAATTCTCTCCCTCTCCAGAGACCCCGACACCGCCAAAGCCAGCCTGCACGAAGGGATGACAGACGTCGCTGAATGGATGAACATCAGCCGCCTGAAACTGAACACGGACAAGACAGAAGTCCTCATCCTGGGACCATCACCCTCCGCATGGGACGACTCCTGGTGGCCCCCGGCACTAGGCACCGCACCTGAACCGACGGACCACGCACGCAACTTGGGCGTCATACTGGACTCCTCCCTATCGATGACCAGACAAGTCAACGCCGTCTCCTCAGCTTGCTTCCACAACATCCGCATGCTCCGAAAGATCTTCCGATGGATCCCGACCGAGACCAGGAAGACGGTCACCCACGCTCTCGTCACCAGCAGACTAGACTACGGAAACACCCTCTACGCCGGTACTACAGCCAAGCTTCAGAAAAGACTTCAGCGTATCCAGAACGCCTCCGCCCGACTCATCCTGGACGTCCCCCGACGCAGCCACATCTCGTGCCACCTGAGAGACCTGCACTGGCTCCCTGTCAACAAGAGGATCACGTTCAGACTCCTCACCCACGCACACAAGTCCCTCCACGACCTAGGCCCAGGGTACCTCAACAGCCGCCTCACCTTCTACACGCCCACCCGCCGGCTACGTTCCGCTAACCTCGCCCTCGCCGTCGTCCCTCGCATCCAGAGAGCCACCGCTGGAGGAAGGTCATTCTCCTACCTGGCAGCTAAGACTTGGAACTCCCTACCCGTCCACCTGCGGATGACCCAGGACCACCTGGCCTTCAGGAAACAGCTCAAGACCTGGCTGTTCGAGCAGTAGCAGACCCCCTTCCCCAAGCGCCTTGAGACCCTTACGGGTGAGTAGTGCGCGATATAAGTTCCATGATTGATTGATTGATTGATTAGGTGTAGGACTAAGAGTAGGGTTAGGCTTTCTATTGGAAGTAGGGACTAGGGCTTCCTGTGCCATTGGTTGCTTGGACTAGGGTTGGGACTACTGGTAGGGCTAGGGCCTCTATTGGACGTAGAAATCAGGGTTTTTGAAACTGATTGGGTGCTTGGACTAGGGCTAAGATTGGCTGTAAGGTCCTGGTCTCCTATTGGTTCTAGATTTTAGGGCTAGTGTTGTGATTTGATAGTGTTAGGGCTAGGGTCACCATTGGCTGAAGGGGTCACCTGACTACTAGGGCTATAAACGGCCAAGGCTTAGGGCATCTCAGCCTGGGCGTCGAGACTAAGGGTGGAGAGGACAAGGGTGAATGCCTGTTTGAGCCTGTTCAAGACTCATCGGGACCTGGGCCAGAAATGCTGCCCATTTTCCCATTCATTAAAATCCACCCTATGTATGTGTCCCTCTGTAAATAAGTTTTTATTTTCACTATAGATATGTACCTTTCTTTGTGTATTGCTTTGTATAAACATGTAGAATAATTATGTTAGAAAAACGAACAAAAAAACAACAACAAAAAAATAACGTCTTTGGTCTAAATGTACTTGCTTCCATTGTGCATCCATGTACCTCCATGTACTTGGATCTGTGTGTCTGCTACTTTTCTCCTGAAAAAGCATATCCAATGCACTACCCTATTTCTCATCCTGTATCTCTATCAATATCTTTATTCTGCATATACTTACCTCCTTTATGCACCTATATACTTTCAATGTACTTATGGATCTATATATTTATCACTTTGCTCTAATTTAGTATTTCCAATGCACTACCCTATTTCTCAGCCTATACTTCTTTCAGTATATCTTCTAGCCCAACTTTCTGACTCATCTCAAACTTCTTTCTACTGCTCTTTCCAATGCACTACCCTATCTCTCACCCTATACATCTATCATTATATCCTCTACACCCACTCTCTCATTTATCCCAAACACCATACCACTACTATGTTCCCCCAAAATAACCCTTTCTTAACTCTCTCCTACTCTACCGCTCCTTGCATCATCTGACACCTCTTTTACTATACCGATCCCCAAAACAAACCTTTCTAAACTCTTCCCTCTGACTCTTCCCCTCCAAAAACCCTTTTTACTCATCCAAAAGCCTCCTCCTACTGCTATAACCTAAAAAAAGAAATCCTTCACTCTTCTATCCCTCCACTATCCTTTTCAATCAAAATAACAGACTAACATGTTCACTTCTCTAATTCCATATTCCACTATACTAATTCACCACTAATCCTTTATGGGTTCCAGAGTAGCATGCTACTCGCCAACAAAGCATTTCAGCACCTCATCAGGGTTACAAACGCTATATAAATCCAAACTTTTTTCCCTTTTTTACCCCTCCCCAACCCTTCTCAATCCAAATAACTGACTAACATATCCACCACTCAAATTACTTTCATATTTCACCATACTAATTCACCACTTATCCTTTATGGGTTTCCGGAGTAGCGTGCTACTCCCCAAAAAAAGCGCTTCAACACCCCATCAGGGGTAAGAAATGCTATATAAATACAAACCTTTTTTTCCTCTTCTATCCTTCTGAATCCAAATAACTGACTAACATATCCACCACTTAAAATGTACTTGTATGTTTCACTATACTAATTCAACACTAATCCTCTATGGGTCCCGGAGTAGCGTGCTACTCGCCGAAAAGCGCTTTGACGCCTCGTCAGGGGTAGTAAGCACTATACAAATGCAATTACAATACAATAGACAATGGAGTATTCAAATGGGCCACTGACCCCTATGGTGTTGAAATGGAGGAAGATCAAGAGCATTCATGCTGCTTTATTGAAACACTAAGTCCTTTACAACGGATATCCATTTCTAGCCAGCAATGCCCACAATTCTGCAACAGATGTTTTAGAAACTAGCAACCACATAGATGGTGATGCCAAGAATATAAAGAAAGTATAAACTACCTCTGCAGGATCCTGCATACATTAAATGGCACGTAGAGGCAGGTAGATTAACTCGTGTTGACAACACATTGGAGAAATAAATACAATCACCACAAGTAGAAAAGATTAAAAAATCTACCAAAGGATAATCAGTTATGGGTTAAACCCCTTGTAAAGGAAGGCATAATTATAGCCAGTATAAGTTCATTGTTTGCGCTAGGTTCTGCAAACAGACAATAGTCACAGTACTATGCGGACATGCCTAGCAGAGGGTTTATTGTTTCAGGAATGAGGTTCATACAATAATTAATATGATCTTTACAGGAGAACATGTTTGGTACAACAGTAGATGAAATAAATGACTTAATTAAGAAAACTAGTGAGATTGGTAAAGTTGTGGGTCTTTGCAGACTAGAGGCTTATTTAGGTACATTAAAAGACAAGTGCTCTCAGGAAAGACAGCAATATACATCAGGTTTATAAAAAAGGTGCTGGATGGACGTTTGGGGACAAAATAAATAACAGCACAACTTAGCTAGGTAAGTTGTGCGCAGGTAGTTCTAGAAGCTAAGCGTTTATAGGCAACAGTAATGCAAACAAATTACTCCATTACTCCACCCTTCTAAAGTATAACACTAGTGGGTGTCAGACTAAGACCACATAGTTCATTGAAGGTTCATAACATGCCAATGGTATTAAGCCTGTTCACTTATGGTCACTACATAGTCCTTTCAAAACAATAATAAAATCCTGCAAGGATTAGCAAATACAAATTCTAAATCTGGAACCACTGGAGACCCTTATGAAAGATGTAATGCAGGAGGGACCACAAGAAAAAAAATACAGGAGCATATGGGTGTACTTCTTATCAAAACAAGATCTAACTGTTAGACCTATAATGGACCTGTGATTTGTTCATAAATATGTCTAGACAGAAATTTCAAATGACAGCTCTTCAAGATGTAGGGAAGAATGCGATCCACGGCTAGACGCGGACAGTCTCTGGGCCCTCCCGGAATGCACCTCAAGGCATCAACACACTAAGCCCCCCACTTTCTGTTTACCGCCCCATCGATGGGGAGGGGGGCTGCGACCTGGCGGACTCCTGTTTGTTGTTGTGTGCGGCTGCCCGATCCAATGATTTAACTCTAGATTTGACGAACAGGGTTCACGGTGGTATGCACAGACTGTGTCTTCCCCTGATTCTTTGGACCATTGAATGGAGCACTGTGGAGAGGGTGGCATCTCTGTCCTGTGGCCTGCTGTTTACCTGCACAGCAGTTGGGATGCGCCTAGCGGGTCTTCTAGTATACCTGCAGCAGTCTGATAGCTGCTATTGGACTGTGCTTGCTACTTTGTTGTCCGTGCAGCTACCAGACGGACTTTTGTGCAGACGGCCATGTTGCAACTTTTTGTGGAGGTTCAATCCCGGCAAGAACTGCATGTAAGGAACTGCGAGGCTGTTGATATTTGGCTATTCTTCATTGCTTTAACTCACCCTATACAGGCTGAAATGCAGACTAAGGGGACAGCAAAGGGGAATGCTGGGCGGCTTGTGGTAGCTGGTCCTCTAACTCTGCGAGGGCTTGGAAAGAAACAGCTTTTACTGAGCAAGTCTGCTACCTATAATGCTGAGGGCCAGAAGCTCTGCGTAATTTACTACTGCTGCTAGTGCTGCCCCGCGTACTTCGGGCTCTGGGGGGGGGGGGAGATCTGAACCATATTGGATCGGCTTGTAAGACTCTTGTAGCTGTATCTGATTTCCCCCAACCCACGTATGGCTTTTCCTGCTGTGTATTTGATGGGGACTGGGCACGGAGCAGCGATCACTCGATCTCGTAAGATTCTGGATTACTCCCTTCCTGCTGCTGTGAGGAGTAATGGGGAGTAAGGGGAATAAATCTGTGCCCCTTGTCACGTTTTGGTCTATGACTCCCCCCTTAGATGCCTGTAGTGGGAGCGGCTCGATTGAGCTATCAAGGAGCACTAGGTCTGCCCTTCCAATGCCTGATGCTTCTCCGGTGGTGCCTTGTCCTCGGAGCGGTGGAATCCTGACAGGTTTTGTGGGGGCTCAGCAAGAGGTGGCTGAAGAGGATATTGCAATGAAGGCCCTGCAGCTTGAGCCGGGAAATGCGCAGATCCGGATTGCACAATCTTCTCTGCTCGGGGAAATAATCACTTCGGGGGCATCAACCCCTCTGGTTCTGGGCAGCATGGGAGCAGAAATCCAGGAGGCCTTTTTCTCCGACGGTAGCTTGTCTCACACGGATGATCAATACCAAGCTCCCTGGCCCAAGCTCATAAGGAGATGTTCCCTGTCTTTAGGCACAGCAACGTCAGTTGATGCCCCAGCCGCTCCTTGCAGCTCAAGTGGTAGTGGGGGGTCTGCCAACTACTCAGTTGGAGGATATAGTTACAGGGGGCTCTTGACTCTGCTTCTCCACTAGGTGAGGAGGAGCTGCTTTGGGATCCTTACAGGACTGAACTAATGCCCCTGCAGGAAATATCATCTGACCAGGATGTTCCCACTGCAAAACAGGGAAAAATATAGCAAAGACTCTCTTGCTCTGAAAACAGCTCATTTAAAGACCCTGATAGATCTGAAATAGTTGTCAAAGAACACAAATATTATTTAAACTCACCTCAGTGGGGTGGAAATTGCCAAGGTCACCCTGCATACGGCAGTTGAAGAGAATCCATCATCTATCCCCTAGCACGAGTCTCAGCTCACCTTTCCTTCATCTAAGGTGTAAGGTTTGAAGAATAGGTCATGGGGAAATAACATGAGTTGGTGGCATCCCTGAGGGGGCCGAAGGAGACAACACTAGATACTATGTTGTTCATCTGTTCAGATAATCTTTTCCTGCATTAAGTGATTGGGATATGGATAGCATGATACAGAGGACACATCGCTTTCCATTTAGACCTCCTGGCGAGGGCTAGTCTTCCCACTACCCCTGCACTGTATAATTTATGTTGGCAATTTCTTACTGCTACAGAAGATCTACCAGGCAGCCTCACCTAAGTCACGGATCGGGCCTGAGGGATTGAATTTTTTGTCCGGTCTGACTTTTGCCATCAAACAGGTCTGACTTCTGTCATCATACAGTGGTAAGGTGCTGGCAGCTTCACGAGCATACTCACTCCCTACAGAAAATTGGGCAACAGTTTCTCTTACGGAGCCAGCAACGTTGCAGATTAGACTAGAAAGCCAAACCTGCTTCAGCTATGATGGTTTAAAGGTAGTGGAACTTTTAACCAAATGGCAGCCTAAGAAATGAACTTCTCTTTTTTTTTTATTTTTTTTTTTTCTTTCCTGCCTCTATGCAGGATGTTTCCCAGCACTGGTGTTTTTTTATTTTATTTTTTATAGATGACTGTTCTTCAAAAAAGAACTCAGTAAATAAGGGGGAGAAAATAATTTCATTTGTTCTTGTATGGTAGGAGCGCCTTCCTGACGGCTGGGTGGTATTACTCATTGGCTAAAAGTTGTGCTTGGATCATTGATGGGGGCTGGTTTTCTTTTAGGTTAAGTTTCACTCTGGGAGGGCTTGGCGGCTATCTGTGAACCTGAGCTGTCTAGGGCGTAGTGTGGGTTTTGTGGTTGATGGGCCTTCTTTTATGGCGCACAGCTTAGGGTGGGGTGGAGTGGACTCCACGTGTGAGATTAGGGGAGGAGGGGTGGGGGACGAGCTGGTGCAAGTTTGGGTTTCTGGTTTTGTATTTTGGTGTAGGACTTTGTAAGGGCTGGGGGTACAAATTGGGAAAAAAAAAGCAGGTGCTTGGGGGAAAATTAGAACAACTCATTTTGGGGATCAGTTTCAGGGTAAGGTTTGGCAGATGTGTGGTGTGCTCTGTGTGGTGTTGGTTTTGATCTGGCTTGATAATGGCTGGTGATAAGGGTCTTGGTCAGCATTATCATATTTTCTCCTGGTATATTAATTGGGTCAAAGCGCCTCATTAAGCGTAAGATAGCCAGGGAAGAATATCACACTCTCAAGCCACAAATTGTCTGTCTGCAGGAGACACATCTTTCCTCCGAACAAACGTAGCTGCTAAAGGAGTTTGGTTATCAAGTTCTATGCACTTTGTTTTACTTCAGCCAACAGGGGTGTTGCACTGCTCGTGCGGGACAGTAAATGAGTAGTGGTGAGGCAAAAGGTTGATTCTGGCAGACAGTGGCTTATTGCAACTATTTGGAAAGATAGTATGTGTTTTTACTATTTGTGTAGTTTATGACCAGAATGATGATGACCCAATGATGGCTGACTTCTTATTGGCAGAGCTCAACCTCTGGCTGTCACCCTTTGCCGTTTGTGGGGACTTTGTCACACTAGGTCTGGAAATAGATTCCTCACATCAGGGTATGGGTAATTCAAATGTGGCCTATTGGGGAAAGCAACGACTGGTTCATTGAAAGAACTTGTATTCTCATATCACTTGTTGATGTATGGCACCATGAGAGAGGTAACAAACCTGACTTTACTTTCTACTCTGCCACTCACAAACCTCTTTCGCGTATTGACATGCTCCTAGCTAGTTATTCTCTGATTTAGCATTTGGAGAGTCTGGTTAATCCAAGAATTAGATCTGATCACAATTTTCTATCTCCGTTTATCCAAGCAAGAGGCCTTTTCCATTCCCCGGCGTTGCGAGGGTGGACATTTGAATGGAAATTGCTCTTGGGATTATATACGCTCAATAAACGTGCTACTTCTGGAGTTATTGAGGGTTTTTGTAGGATAGGCAGCTATCATTGTCGTTTAGATGCGTTGAAGGCTTTCTGCCAGGGACTTACTCTGAAGTTTGTTGCTTATCAACAGAGGTCTGCTACTATTGGAGGAGACCCATATACATTCAATTCTTAACTCTATGGAGGATAGCCAGGGGTATAGTATAATCGCCAAGTTTGGGCCGCAGACGGAATTTCTTTCTGAGCAGGTGGCTATTCTGCAGGCTTCTCTCTGGAAGAGCATATGTGATAGGGCCATTAAAAGGTGCCAGGCAGCTGATAAGTTTTGAAAGCAGCGAAAAGATGGGCTGGCTGCTCTCCTTTAGAGTCAAGGATACCGCCAGCACTAATACGATTCAGTAGATTAGGAATGAAAAAGGGGGAGCTTGTAGTATTCTCTATCTAGAGGAGTGCTTTGCTTCTATGGAGGCTCTGCACCAAATTATAGGAGGGCATTTCCATCAGAAGCTGAATCACCTTCTGCAGGCTAGATTAGAAGGGCCCATAAAACTACACTGTCTGAGGTAGAAACAGCTAAGGGCAGGAACTCCAGTCCCGATCAACTTCCTTTAGGATTCTATGTGGTCTTCTCACACATTCTGGCAGCGGTCCTTCAGGATCTTTTTAATTTTCTTAATGTGCTGGATCAGGTCCTGGGGAGAGACTTAATATATATTTTTTTTAAATCTTTTTTATTAACATGCTCAGCATTTAGCAATCACTTAGGTTACATTGCAGCACAGTACAAGTTATGTTTCTGTTTTTTGGGTTTATAATAAACATTCTTGTAGACAAACGACCTCAGGACCAGAACCCCCCTCACCTATTCCCATTACATGCATCAGTCATCACTTGTCTCGGTATATATGCACCAGGGTTCCCATATTTTTGGGCATCCCATACTCTGATATACCGTGTGCTCTGCTCATTGACACCAATTGAAGTCTGCAATTCATTGTGACACCTCCGCTGGGGCCACTGCCCCCCAGTGCTTGGCGATATTCCTTTTTGCAATTACTGCAGTCAATTAAAAAAAAAAATCCATGTGGCTGGGCCACAACTGTTCATTTGAAATAAGCAGCAGGAACCATCTTGGGCCCTGATGGACAACGGAGAGACAGCGGCCCTCATCCTCCTAGACCTCTCCGCGGCATTCGACACTGTCTGCCACCGCACCCTAGTGCAGCGCCTCAGCAATGTCGGAATCCAGGAGAAGGCACTGGAATGGATCATCACCTTCCTCGACGGAAGGACACAGAGTCCGCCTACCACCGTACAAGTCGGAGGCCACCGAAGTCATCTGCGGCGTACCCCAAGGATCCTCACTCAGCCCCACCCTCTTCAACGTCTACATGAGCCCCCTCGCGGCCATCGCACGCCAACACAACCTCAACATCATCTCCTACGCCGACGACACCCAGCTGATCCTCTCCCTGACCAACGACCCCGCCGCCGGCAGAGCCAACCTCCACGAAGGGATGAAAGACGTAGCCGAGTGGATGATGACCAGCCGCCTGAAACTGAACTCAGACAAGACGGAAGTCCTCATCCTGGGCTCCTCGCCCTCCGCCTGGGACGACTCCTGGTGGCCCCCCGCCCTGGGCACCGCACCCAAACCGACAGACCACGCACGAAACCTGGGCTTCATCCTGGACTCCTCCCTCTCCATGACCAGACAAGTCAACGCCGTCTCCTCGTCCTGCTTCAACATCCTGCGCATGCTACGAAAGATCTTCCGGTGGATCCCCACCGAGACCAGGAAGACGGTCACCCAGGCCCTTGTCACCAGCCGACTGGACTACGGCAATGCCCTCTACGCCGGAACCACCGCCAAGCTCCAGAAGAGACTCCAGCGGGTCCAGAACGCCTCAGCCAGACTCATCCTCGACACCCCCCGAAGCAGCCACATCTCCGGACATCTGAGAGACCTGCACTGGCTCCCCGTCAACAAGAGAATCACCTTCCGTCTCCTCACCCACGCACACAAAGCCCTACACGACCAAGGCCCGAGCTACCTCAACAACCGCCTCAACTTCTACGCTCCCACGCGCTATCTCCGATCAACCAGCCACGCCCTCGCCGCCGTCCCCCGCATCCGAAGAGCGACAACTGGAGGAAGGTCCTTCTCCTACCTGGCCGCCAAGACCTGGAACTCCCTCCCGACCGACCTGCGCCTGACCCAAGACTACCGCCCCTTCAGGAAGAAGCTCAAGACCTGGCTGTTCGAGCAGTAGCGGCACCCCCCCCCCTAGCGCCTTGAGACCCTCCGGGTGAGTAGTGCGCTTTATAAATGGCTTGATTGATTGATTGATTGAGTAAGACCTCCGACCCCACAACTTCTGTCATGATGTCACCCACTTTCTTCCAAAACATTTGCAGCACTGGGCACTCCCACAACAGGTGAAAAAAGGAACCTGCCCGCATCGCCTCCGACATTGATTATTTTCTATATATCCCATGTGGTTTGTTGCCTCCCTGGAGTAATATACCCTATACAGGATTTTTAATTGGATAAGCCGGAAACGAGCATGGATCGTGACCTCTCGTGACATCTGTATTACATCACTCCATTCTTCCTCATCTATCGGTCCTAGGTCCTCCTACCATTGCGCTTTCAATGCCACCAAGGGCTCCGGAGAGTTATTGATAAGTTTTCAATATATACACGATATGGCTTTAGTGGTCAGCGGATCTGTCAGCAGCCTGTCCTCCAATGGAGATTAGGTCGTCCCCTCCTGTCTATAGGCTTTTAGGGCATGTTCCAATTTAATCTACCTCAACCATTCTCTCTGACTTAGTTTGTAGTCTTTTTGCAAGTCTGAGAATGTCACGTAGGGTCTACCTCTCCACACATCCCCCAATCGTTCCAAGCCCAGCAACCTCCATTTGTGGAAGCCCTGTAGGCCGCCGGGTCCTTCAAGTTGCTGACTTTCCCAGAGTGGTGTAATTTCTGTTAGAACCCTTTGCCACCCTAGGTGTTTGAGGGCAGCGTTCCATGCCTTTATGACTGTAAGTGTGTGTGGCGACAGAGCTTTGGCTTTCCCTGGATTGTAGAGGAGACGTGGATATCTTCCCTCTCCCAAGCTGTCTCTGTCAATGCCATATGCCGGGTCTACCCTTTCCCCAAACACCCATTCATTGACGCATACTAACTGAGAGGCCCAATAGTATAACCTAAAGTTTGGAACCCTAACCCCCCCTCATAAATCCCTTTCTGTAATTTCTTCAGAGCTATACGCGGTGGGCCGCCATTCCAAATTAAAGCTCTCAGCCTCCACCTGTGCAAAGAATGTATTTGCAGTCGCGAAAGGGGTGTTTTCTATGGTGTAAAGAAGTCGCGCGAGGTTCATCATTTTAAATAGGGCCCCTCGGCCCATTGAGGTCAGGGGCAGTTTTTTCCAGCACTCAGCGTCTGTTCTGAAGGAGGTCAGCGGCCGTTTGATGTTTCTCTAATAAAAATCATGTGAGCTCCTGGTGATATTAATTCCCAGGTATTTGAAGCCTTCGGTTTCGATGGGTATCACACATCTACTTGTATGTGTCGGGGTACCACCTGCCAGGGGGAAGAGCAAGGACTTATCCCAATTAATACGATAGCAGGCGTAATCACCGTAGATGCGGGCCTGGGCTTCCTGGCATACAGTAGTACATCGTCAGCGTATAATGATATGCGCTCCTCCGCAATGGGTATCCCCCAGATCAGCGGGTCGCAGCGAATCCACGCCGCCAGAGATTCAAGGGCCAGGGCGAAAAGGAGTGGGGACAGGGGGCATCCTTGTCTAGTTCCCTTCTGCAAAGTGAACGCTCGGGATAATGATGAGTTCACCCTCACCCGTGCAAGGGGCTGACTGTATAGAAGCCACACCCATTGTATAAAGTTGGGTCCAAAACCCAAGTGACCAGGTTCCAGTCGATGTTATCAAAGGCCATTTTGGCATCAAGGGACAGCAAAGCTGCCGGGTGTGAATCCGAAGAGACTTATATTGTTACCTTTCTAAAAAAGGGGAAGGCTCCTCCCCCTTGTGGCTTGCACCATCCAGTCTCTTTAAATAACACCGATTCTAAAATGTATATTCTCATCCTGGCCAATTGGCTATCCACAGTAATCTTAGGGCTGGTGGATTTACACCAGAATGGTTTCATTCCTGGATGTGACACAACTTCACATGCCAATACAGCCATTACAGCTGTGGAGTTTGCCATTGTGGATGGGAGCTCTGATGGTAAGATCATGTTAGATGCGGTGAAGGCCTTCGACCAGGTGTCTTGGCCATTCCTCTGGGTGGTCATGGAGTCTGTGGGACATGGCCCTCGCTTTATATCTAGAGTCTGTCAATTCTATGTTGGTCTGAATCCGCTGCACGGTATCTCTATCAGATCCTATTGAGATCTCTTGAGGTACCAGACAGGGCTGTCCCCTATCCCAGTAGCTGTTTGCAGTATATATCGAGCCATATATTCAGGCTCTTAAAGAGGTGGAGGATATCAATCCACTGCACATACATCGATTTTAGGTGAAAGTTTTCGCTTATGCATTTGTTGAAGTCTCGGGCTACAGCCTTAATCTCGACAAAACACAGGTCCTTTAAAATATTATCCCTCCTGCCTATGATGAGATGGATACATTTGGTCACTTATTTGTGACTTGAACTGACACTATGTATGAAGGATGTTATCGAATTATGGGTAACACTACTAACAGTCATTGTCTTTAATAATTGGAATTGTTGACATCACAACCTGATTGGTGGGTTCTAATCTTATTAAAATAATTATACCCCCCCAGGTACTTGTATATTTTGCGATGCATTCCTCTTTCTTGCCTTGTTTTTTCTTTAATAAGATTGAGGCATGCTGGCAGAAGTTTATCTTGAGCTGTAAGCTATAGCTCCTGCAACTGTACAAGGATAATGGTGGAATCTCTCTTCCTGCTTTGAGGTTTTATCATCTCACTTCATTTTTTTCTCAACTTCGTTTGGTTATGGATAAGGGATCATGGATGCAGGGTCGCATATTTGTAGATTACCTATCCCTGGGGACCCTATTGCCCCAGCCATTGGAATGACTGACACTGTCTACTTTAAAAGGACCTGGTTTAAGACTTTAGATGTGTTTTATATCATCTGGAGTTCTCTCAAAAAGTTTTTCCAGATGTCACCCTTTTTTAAGCGATGCACTTATTTAAGATTTTACCCTAATTTACCTCTTTATATTCATCATAGCTTCCGGGAGAGTTGGGAGGTGGCTAAACGTTTTACTTTGGGACAAATGTTCAAGCGGGGTGTATTTCTTCCTTTTGAGACTATGCAGCACCGGTGTTCGCTTCACCGTATTGTTTTTTTAGGTACTTGCAAATTTGAATTTCCAAAAGACAGCCAGCAGTGGTGTTTCTGGACGGCACCGGTCAAATTTCCCAGTCTTATAGTTCTCTTATGCCCACTCCTGGAGTTCTGACTGCCCACATAACTCAATCTTTGATAAATGTTTTCAAAATATTAGGAGGGCAAACTAATTTCCTTGTTCACATTGAACTTTCCAATTCAAATTGCATGTATCTGTAATCACTCATGTTTTCAAGTACTTTCTATATTTCATTTTTATATTTAATTTTTCGAATAATTTCCAGAAGTTGGTGTCTTTTTCCATAAAGTTCTTTTTTATTAAGTATACAATTCCAGGGGAGGAGCCAAGATGGCGGACAGACAGGACGTCTGAGCTCCCGGCTCCGCAGCCCGTCTGCTGTTTACATGACATCCTGATTTTTAATCCTGCCTACGGCACGAGCAAATGTACCCACGAATGCGCTGATACTTTCCGCATTCCTCCGATGTTCCCGCCGGCCTTTTTGATCGAGGATTCATAGAGTTTGCCGACCTTGGACTTTGCCCACGCATTCTGGCCCGACCACCACCGCCGGACACCGCTTATCACGTACGGGGAGACGACCTGGGGCTGGACCGGCGCCGGGGGAAATGTGACCGGACGTGGAGTGGGCGGCCTGGCGGAGCCCTCTTCGCGACGGAGAGAATTCCTGTACGATTGGGTCCGGGCTGGCGAATCTTCCTTTGTCCTCCTACCAGCGGTCAGAGCGGTGACCGTTTGAGAGCGCCCACCACCCACATTGCAGTACAGCCGAGGGCTCTCCCATCGTGTGAGCCCCGTATAGCGAGCAGCAACTCCTCTTGCCCTCACTATTGTTCCTCCGTCCTATGGAGTCGCCCTCGCCCCTCCGAGGCGGGCTGGCGGCGGCAATGGTGTCGGTGTCGGTCTGCTTCGCCGGAGGGGCGGAGGCCGCCATGTCCCTGACGCAGGCTTCACTGCCTGCTATCGAGCTGGAGGGTGTCCCGATGGCGCCTTTACATACAGTCGGCATGCTGCAGCAGGGAGCAGACCTGACCTATGGTGATATCCTTCTAGCCCTGGGGGACTTGCGGGCGACATGGTGCCAACGCACTCGAGAACTGGAGTGGAAGATCGATGCTGCTATGCCATCCAGGGAACTACTGCGGTTGTCTGACCCCCCTATGCCTCTCATTCCCTTCGAGGCGGATACAAATTGGCGGCAGGGGGATACTATGGATCGTCCTCTCCCTGGTTACAGTGTCGAGGGTTTTTCTAATGCTCAAGTTGCAGATACAAAGCTCCCTTCCACTTTACAAACTGAGACTCTGCCTCTGCGGGTGTTGCCGTGTCTGCCTCCACATCGCCGGAGTGTGTGCCGTTCGGTGGGGAAAACTGTGTTTGTCACTATCGATGTGGTGATGGTCTATGACTGGGAACTCTCGCTTCTTCTCCCTCTGCGTCTTCTTTGCCGTGAGCGGCCATCTTGCTCCTTTGTTCTGCCTGAGGTACACTCCCAGCGGCGGCCATGTTTGGTGGGGTCTCCGCGTTCAGGCCAGGGTTGATGTTGCCTCCCTTGATGATCCTGCTTGACCGCCTGGCATGACCCGGACTAGAATATTTGCTTATGTATCGGTTGTGCCGCATGTGTGTAAATTGCTACTGTTTACCGCGGGGGTGGATCTGTGGGGCCGCTCAGGATCGGGCCGGGGCTGGGCGATTTTCTTGAGTTTGCTGTACGTATTGGCGGGCGGGGACTAGGATGAGGCTGCTAATTATTTGCCTTGCTCGCATATCTGGAATGGAGTCTCCCCACCTGCCGCTTTGCTTGCTTCTTCAGTTGTGCTGATGATTATCAGGGTGGGGGATGCTTAATGGGCTGCGGTGACCGGGAGTATGTAACATTTCCTCCTCCTGCCTTCTCTGGGAGTCGGAGACTGGGAGGTTATTTCCCACTCTCCGGACTCTCTTTCCTACTTGGGGTTCATTTGGGGCGACAGGCATGCCTATTGGGGGGGGGTGGGCCATGGCCTTCCGCTGGTATGCAGGGTGGGGGATGGGATGTGTTTTATGTCTTTTTCGTCTCTATGGCCCTCTTTCTCTTTCTTTCTCCCTTCCTCTTTGGTTTCTTTTTCTTTTATGTTTCTTTGTTTCTTCGGGGTCGGGGTTCAGTGTTAGTAAGGAGCTTATTGTGTTTTATCATTCTGTGGTATAGTGTATGCTCTTAGTCCCTGGATGGTGGCCACCTGTCTCCTTACCAATGCCTTCCTATACAACGCTTCCTTCTGGGTGCTCCGTGAACGGTGATGTCTCTCCTGGTCAGTGATTAGCTTCGACTCCTTTCGAGGTACACTACGTTGTACTCGATAAAACCATAAAATTAAACCTTTTCTTATCCTGACATTATTGTTCTATGTTCTCCAATGTCATAGCGGCCGGCCCCGAGGGGTTGTAGGCAGACGCTGTGTATTGTGCATCTACCGAAATAAAGGTTTTTAAAAAAAAAAAAAAAAAAAAAAGTATACAATTCCATCACACTTAAAACAGACCAGCCAACGCGTTTCATCCCTTATAGGGACTTCATCAGGGCAAATTGATATATCCTCCTTCTCAAAATTCTTCTTTTCCATTCATTCCCCATTTAAATGTCTGGACTCCTTTCCAGCAGCCTTTCAGCTTGTGTATCCTAGTCCTATCTGGTCGATCAATGTGAACAAGGAAATTAGGTTCCCCCTAATATTATGAAAACACTTGAAAATTTGACATATCATGGATCTTTCCAAAGCACTTTTTTTTACAATTTATTTAATGAGCGCCTGAGAAGGGGAACATTAGTTTGTCCTGTAAGTTAATCTTTTCAGCTGAATCGGACCATCGGGTGGGTCTTTTTCAGCCAAGTGGGGATAAATTATTATTATTATCATCATTGCTTGTAAAGCGCAACTGACACCCTACGGGTAACCTGGCGCTGTTAAATGGAGTAGGTATTTGGGTTTAATAGTAATACCTTATGATATGAGGCTCAGTAATGTTCTCACTCCGTGTCCTAAATGTTTCACAAATTAAGGCCCACCACATCAAATGCGTTAATGATTTTTATTATACTCCCCATCGTTTATGGGTAATGAAGCTTAGAGGAAATGATCATTGTTTTTGATGTGGGGCGGAGGGGACTAACGCATTTCATGCCTTTGCCGCTTGTCCAGTCCTATGTAATAACTGGGTCTTTTTTGGTGGGGAAATTAACATTATTTCACACCTTGCTGTTGGGTGGGATCTGAAATTAATTATGTTGGGGCATCCACCCGTTATTTCTGAAAATGTTTAGGCACTGTATTTTTTCTCTGTCTTCCGCCAGACTTGTACTGCCACATTTCTGGCTTGCAAGTGTAGCCCCAAGTCCCTGGGTGTGGTGATTTTTTGAATCCTGTTTCTTGGAAATGTCTTTGTTAGAAAATTATATTGGTAGAAGAAGGCTGAGAAAGATTTGGGATTCAGTGTTGGATAAGTGAGATGGTGGCTGGCCAAGACAACAGGTATCGCCTCTGATGTTTTCTTTGCAGCACTTCCCTTATTATAATTATTATGTTTGCTTTTGGTATATTATTTGCACACCCCTATTTTCTACTGGTAAGCTGTTTTAATTGTTTTTTTTGGTATGGATTAGTTCCGCGAAATAAAAAATGAAAATAAACAACTCTTCAAGATGTAATAACTTGTAGCCTACCCTAGACTTGCCCCATACTTCCACATTCCCATGCACCCAGCAAGTGTCTCAAATTTGTTCTGAAAAGGACTTATCAATTCAAAAGGCTTTCTTCTGAAATAAAGTAGATGCCAAAAGAGTTCACAAAATATCTGTTGTGATGACATCCTGCAATAATTGATCGCAAACGCTAGACGTCACATGGTGGTCATGCAGGAATGGCTTTGGAGCTAATGGTAATAGGTGGTGGGAGGGAGTAGTGGTTGTAAAAGGATTTACAATGAACTAATGGTGGTGAGAGAGCAATAAAAGGAATGGACTTTTCGTGGCACAAGTTCCCAAGGGCTTGATAACCACAAACGCATCAAACAGCACTGGGGAGCATATTTCAGAAACCTGACTAATGAGTTACTGATCGACACAGGTTGCAATGTAACATTGTGATGCTATCTTAGTCATAGGGTGACATATCGTGGTCTGTGGCGTGGTGTACCTTTAGTCGGGTTTGCGGGGCACAGGGTGGGAGAGTACACCCTGTTACAACAGATGCTCTGTTTCCAGTCTAGATGTGAATTTCCACTGGAGGCAGAGATCCCCCTGCAGACCACTGCAATGCGTGACTGCACCAGCTACAAAGGAGTCCCTACGACCCAGTGCCAACTAACAAGAGGCGCCGTCAGGCCCAACACTTTGTGGCCCTCAATGTCCTCATGGCTTCTTTGCCTCTGTTCCTGAGTTTATAATATGGCCTTTCGCCATGCTATGTGCCTGTTCTTTCGTGCACCTAACCTCTGCTGCGCGTACTAGCCTCTGGGTTGGGCCCTGTGCCAACCTCCTTGTCACTGAATCAACTGCACAGGGCCTACAACAGGATATAGCTGTGCAGAGCCTCGCCTGTTTACAGACCTTGTACTAGCCTCTGTACTGGTAAACTAGCCATGTACGGCCTTTGTCTGTACCACATGGGTTCTGAGTCCTAGGCCTCGCTTTCATCTGGGAGCCTGTACCATCCCTTTTGCTAAGGAACTTGAAGTACACATCTTCTGGTGATGCACAGAAGCCTTTGGGCAGAGTGCACCAGCCCCATGGTCAAGAGTGCTCTCTGCATATGGTGTTTGACATGCATAGTTGCACTGTGGTGTTTTTTCTTTTAGTATTTGCAAAAAAAATCGATTTTTACTTAAGGTATATTTTGAAAAAAAAATCAGTTTAGCTGCGAATTCATAAGTATCGCAAGAAAAACTGGTGCTGCGCGGATAAACTTTACGGTTTATACAAAAATCTATCTCTAATAAAACATATTTCAAACATTACTGATATTATATACATTAAACCAATTATTCTGCGTAAAGTCCTGGTTTCAGGCCTTGTTTGGTGTCATTCAATTCAGCAATTTTGATTGTGGCAGCCATTACATGGTGCCAGGAACTGAGGGCTGTCTACATGGTTAAAAAAAAAAAAGTGTCTAGTGGAATGGGGGATTAAGCCCTCTCCACAAGTTGGACGTAGAGAGTCACAGAGGGGCAGATTTTCCCCCACAAAAAAGGCCCCATTTTTCTCATGGGTATGTGAATCTCTGCATGGATTTGTAGATCCTGCAAGCATGCATTTTTTAATGAATTCGTGGACCCTCAATGTTTTGAAGCTTTTCTAGCTATAGGTTTGCGAATCTTGTAAAAATTCTGACTGCAGAGTTAAAGTCAAGCCCTGTGCCAGCAGTCCACTGTGCACAGCCAAAAAGGTTGTTTGGTGGGAAGGGATTGTTTTTTCCAGAGTCTGGTCATTGCGCCGACTACCATGCACAGCGGAGGATGGGTGCTTGTGAGTTAGAGGCAGGTCCTTAGGTCAGACCATTTGTCCAGGAGTTGGGTGCATGGGTAGTTGGATGCAAGGCATGGTTGCGGGGTAACTCTGCGGACATCCCTCTCAGGGGCTTTGAATGTTGTGCTCTGTGTGGAGCTAGTGTGCAGGGCATCGCCAAAGGACATCTGCAGCAGATTTCACTGGCTGCTAAGATGGGTGGTGGTAATGTAAATTAAAAATATGGATGTTGGTTGTAGGATATACTATGAGAAACAAATTCACTGAAAAAACTTCATGGATAAGTGTTCGCTTCTTTCGCTCATAAGCAATCATGATATGTATTTTTTTTTTTAAATAAAAGCTCCATGCAAATACCTGAGTAAAAGTGATATTTTAATGAACCACTGAAATTGGGTAGCTATAGTCAACTGTGCAAATCATAATTTGCACACCACCATGTGTTGCACATGACCACACGCATGGAATCATTGATTACATTTCACATGACACCATGCACATCACTGATGATTTTATAGCATTACTGTTGTGGATATTTATAATATAACAACATGGTTTTAGTTTCTTTTTTCAACCCCTGTTGTCCATGGTCAAAGGCCAGGTACACTATATTCCAAGAAGGAGGGAGTGAGAAGTGATACAAGGTTCGCTCACCTTTCCAAACATCCAACTATTCAAAAACACCAGGAGTAAACCCCTACTGTGCTTAGACTATCTCTCTATACCTATATACGTATATGAGCATGGTCACAGACTCCAGTGTTAGATCGTTTTTCTCCACCATTGGATTTGGTCGTCATCCAGTGTGCTCCCAGTCTCAACGAGTATTTCAGTTCACATAGCGGCCCCAAATCGGCTGTCCTCCTCCTCGTAGTGAGAAGACTCTTCGTGCTTTTGAATGTGTGGTTCTGGTTCCATCCTTCGATCCCAACATCTATGAGCGATCGTGCCTCTTGGCCCTCAGGGTCCTTTAGCCCACGGCATGCCACTGACCAACTTTTCGAGGAATGAAGACACTCCTCAAGCGATGGAAAGGCGCCTGTCAAGAGGTGTCCCCAGTACCACTCTAAATATGCCTTGGCCAACCTTTATTGCCCTCTGCAACATGTGCCTCTCACTGGAACTCAATGAAATCCACTGTGACCGCTGCTCGGCGTTTCGCAGAAAATATGTTTTATGCCAGGGCTCTGATCGACAGTGGGCACACAGCTGGATGGCCCAGTCATCTTTGGAGACACCAGACATCTTTGGCAAGGCTTATACCCTGGGCGCTGATAAAGAAGAGGAGGTGGGTGAGTCACCAGAGCTCCCGGTCCTCAAATGCAGCCCCAAATACATCCGCTCTTTCGTCTTAAAGCCAGGAGAGGAGATTTTCTGGCAAGAGGATACTCCTTAGGATGCTGCAGCCACCTCGGTTGGCTCCAGACTGCATGGAAGGATCATACTGGCTAACACTATTCCTCATAAGTTGCAAATTTTAAGCTGAGCACTGCCCCTCAAGAGATCGGGCATCAAGCCCTTTCCTGAAACCGCCACCACCTTCTGGCGCACCACCATCCTCAAGCACTGGCTCAGACCAAGCCAAGGACTTATGGCTGAGGTGGGACTTGGCAAAGCCCTCCATCCTCGACCCCAAAGACTCCCGTCTGCATGTAGCTGGCCAACGATCATCAAAGTCAAGGCAACAACCGCCCTCAGAGCTGGAGCCATCATCGGCACTGAAACCATCATGGGCACCCCAGCCATCGTCTGCACCAGAGGAGCACCCCTTTCTCAAGAGACATCTGCATGAGTTGGATGCAAGTCAAAGAAAAATTGTCATCCACCCACGTACAGGCAAAATTGTGGCATTGGAAAAGATTCTGCCCAAGAAGCGCAAATTTGCTATCAAGGAAGCCCAGCCATTGGACACTCCTGGGCCTCTGGACCCCATGAGGTCCAGGGACAAATCTTCTACTACATTACCAGCTTCACCTCCACTACTCATCCTACACCCTCATCTCCTATGGTCTTTCCTCAAAGTTCCCAGGAGTCGTACTTTGGAAGCCCAGGCCCTTATTCACTGGCTGAAGATTTTGACCCAGTGCACCCTGGTGCTTTGGGAGACCCCTGTGAGGATTAAGATTTAGATCCCATCCCCCACAGAGACCCCGATGTAGAGCACATCCCTGTCAATGCCTAATCCCTAGATGATACTACGGCTTACCACAGCGTTATCTAACACATGGCTGTCTACCATAAGGTGGAAGTGTAAACAAACCCCGAGGAAGAGGACTTCCTGCTGGAGACAACACTCTCCAAAACAGAACATTCTGTTAGTAAATCCCAATGCTTAAGGAGCTAATTACATCAGCTCCTGACATCTTAAAGGAGTCAGTCCAATCTTGTGTGGTTACGCCACTCATTGATAAAAAGTGCAGACCAGCTCCTTCTGACCCAGTGTGCATCAGTGTTCATGTCCCACCTGACTCTCTAGTGGTCACCACCACTAGGCAAAGAGAATCTCCCCTGCCACTGGGGATGCTCTACCTCCTTGAAGAGATGAGTAAACAGATCAGTGCTGCTGGAAAGAGACTAGCGGTAGGAGCGGCCACCATTGTCACCGCCCCAATTCAGTGAGTAGGCCTTCACTCTAGGTCCGACAGAGCCCACTGGGAGGTGATGGAGGGGCTCTTGCAGCACCTCCCTGATCACTTTCATAAGAGGGAGAAGAGTTGGTTGAGGAAGGCAAGTCCATCTCTAATTCCAAGGTTAGGTCTGCTTTGGATGCGGCTGATAGCGCCGCAAGGGGAGTGAACACCTTGGTTACCCTACGGCACCACGCCTGGCTCCACGTGCCTGGCTTCAGGCCAGAGGTGCAATAGTACTTCAGCCTGCTGTTCGATGGGAAGCACCTCTTCGGACCCGAGGTTGAGAAGATGCTTAAAAAAATCAAGGCAATGGGCGCCTTCAGGCAGGGGCTCCTTTCGGAACCAACAGTCGAAAGGGGGCTGAAAAACAATCTCCCCAGCCCTACCAGTAGCCGCAATAGCACTGTTACCAGCATGATGATAGGGGCTTTGCACAAGGCTCCTTTAGAAGAAATAGTTCCATGAACAGAGGCCCTCAAGTAAAGGAGCCTCTACCTCTAAGAACTGACTTGCTTCACATCCCCCTTGATGAGACAACACCTGTTGAAGGAAGTCTTCAGGGGTTATTTCCATGCTGGGAGATCACCAAAGACCAGTGGATCTTATCTATCACCCAAGCAGCTATTGCCTAGAGGTTATTGCCACCTCAAACATTTTCGCTCGCACCCACACTTTCAATACCACTTACCCTGCTACACAAAAAGGTTCAGGCGATGCTGTCCAAATGGGTCATAGAACCAGTGCCCCGTCACTGCCAAGGCAAAGGCATCTACCCCCTATGTTTTCGCATTCCCAAGAAGGACCAGACCCTCAGGCCAATCCTCTATCCCCATCCTTTTAACAGATACATCCTGTCGGAGCACTTCCACATGGTTACACTACAGGATGTCATCCCCCTGCTCCAGCACGGTGACTTCATGGCCATCCTCGACCTGAAGGACATCTACTTTCACATCTCAATTCATCTAGCTTATCGGTGTCACCTCCACTTCAAGGTAACTAGTCATCACTACCAATTCAAAGTACTACCCTTAGGAGTCACACCAGCCTGAAGGTCTTCACAAAGTGCTTAGCAGTAGTAGCCGTATATGGTTTAACAATGATGGCCCCATAATTTTAGAGAACTTGGGTGTATACTATATTAGAAAAACAGTGGTTCGCTAGGTTTTTAGGATCAATTGTGTTTATTAGTAAAGCCAAACACATCATGACACAGCATGTCGCCTACAACCTCTCAGGGCCGGCGGTGTTCTAACTTCAGTACATATCTACTGCCTAAAACCTTGAGGGTGGCAGCGTGACCTTGGCTGAATTTTGTTTAAAATAAGAAATGACAAGAACACCCCTCCCTTCACACACCCATCCTTCCAAACTTTTGAAAGCTATGCAAGGGCGAGCATATGTTATATATTTTTTTTAAACTTTATTTTTTCAGTTTGTAACAACAACTGCGTGGGTGGACACTCATAAAAACAGCGTATAATCAACACGAGTATCATCCGTCTGTATATACCAGTGAGACAGGAATTCTCAACATCCATGATTTACAGTCACTATATTCATGCAATTACAGAATGAATATGTTCCAAAGAGGCGTATACTCTTATATTATAATGCGGCTCGGTCCTCTCCATTTGTCTCAATATCACTTGTGTTAGATTCACTCTGCACGTCTACGTTTACCACTGGGTTGAGTAACTCCATGCATAGTTCACTCCAACTACTAATATCATCCTCTAAATTTTCATCCTTTCTGTTCGCTTTCATATGTATCTCCTCTGCCAGAGACCACTCTCACACATCTGTCATCCAGCTCTCTATTGTTGGGGCGCAGTTACTCATCCAGATTATGGCTACCCTCGGTTGTGCCAATAAAATGGCCAGCTGCAGCAGTTTGTGCTATTTTATACTTCTTGGGTCTTGGAAATTGGCCTAATAGACAGTGAGTGGGGCACACCTCCACCCGCATACCAATACCTGCACACACTCTCAACCACACGTTCCCAGTACAGATACACATCCGCACATTCCCGTGCTAAATGCATAAAACCTGCTTATGCCCGTTACATCTGGAGCACTCATGAGAGCGACTTGGGTCAATACGATGTTGTCTCACTGGGGTCATGGAGTCTCGGCTGCAGAAAATTAAAATGTATTAGTTTTTAGACAGGTGTTACAGGATACCGTGCGTGTTAGGGAGAATGTCCTCGTTCAAGTCTTTTCTGCTTGGGTGCCTTCAAATCCTCATCTGATGCTGCGTCCGCCTTAAGAGGAGAGGCCTCTGTATCAGCCCTCATGGCATCAAGCGTTGCCCACTCCCACATGTGAGCAATACATCCAGTTGTTTCAGTCCTTTGCGGGACTTGTGGATACGCAGGCCAGGTTGCTCTGAACAGTTCCGTAAGGCCCGCATATTCCAAATATTGCCCTTGCCCCAGCCCAAACCCCATGCATGCTTGTTCAAAGGTGATAAAGGTGTCGTTTATATACAGATCCGCCTTCTCTCCAGGCCTGAAATGACATATTTACTACCATTTTTCGTACTGGGGCTAAAATACAAATACTTAATCCCTGGCGAAATGGCGCGTGTTTGAGCACTCACTCCACGAACGTTTGCCAAATAAATGCTGTCTGCTTAACGATATATGGCAAGTCCACGGAAGCTCCTGCTCCCGCCATCAAAATTGCACGTAGGCTTCCTGGCTGTTGTCTCCCGTTGAGTAAACTCTTCTCCCAATTATCACCCTTGTCTAGCCACCGAGCCGCATGCTGCAGCTATCCCGCATAATAGTATAGGTCTAATCGGGAGCCTCCACGCCTCCCCCTCATGAATCCTTGACCTGCAATGCCACCCTACTACGGTTCCCTGCCCAATATAGAGATATTATCAATGAGTTCAGTTGTCTGAAGGCTGTCATGGGTATACTGCACAAGGAATTTTGTAGGATATAGAGACACCGAGGCAATACCACCATTTTGGCCACAGCTACCCTCCCCATAACGGATAACTGAAGCGTATTCCAAAAGACCATGGAACGCTTCAGGGATTTAAACCTCCTATTCATATTTAGGTGTAGTACTTGTGCATCCCCGTGCGCTACCTGCATGCCCAAATATCGGAAGTGACGGGTTTCCCACCGTAACCCGAGCCTTGGCAGACCTTCTGGATTTTTCACTACCAGCCCTGCCAATGGGAAGATTAATGACATGCCTATTAAGTAGTAAACCTGAATAGTTGGCAAACTCGTCCAAGAGCTATAGGAGGTTGGGACCGCTTTACAGGGAGACACAACATAAAACAGCGCATCATCTGCATAAAGAGAAAGAGATACTAAATGGGTGCCATTCCCTATCCGTATTCCCCATTGTATAAGTTCCCTCCTGGCCCATACCGCCATAGGCTCAATGGCCTGAAAAACAGCAGTGGCAAGAGGGGGCATCCTTGACAGATGCCACGCTCCAGTCACCATTTTGCCGATCTGCTCTGTCCCAGCCACACCCGAACACTCTGCTCCGTATAAAGATATGTACTCACCTACGGAACCGCAGTCCGAACCCTGCCACCCTCAGCAGTTCCTGAAGGTAGCCCCAATCCACTGTATCGAAAGCTTTTTCAAGATCAATGGAAATCAGAGCCGCCACCTCTACAACAGCTTGCGTCTCTTTCATAAAGTGCACCAAGCGTCTAATGTTCATGGCCGTGTTGGAACCTGGTATAAACCCACATTGATCGTCATGGGCGAGGTTGTTCATGTGTTGGCACAGATGCTTGGCCAATATCTTGCATAGTATCTTGACATCGGTATTTATCATTGTCAGTGGGCGATACGCCGCAGGATCTTGATCATCTCCACCCGGCTTCAGGAGCATACAGATTTCTCCCTCGTGTATAGATGGGGGCAATAATCCACTCTCCAAGGCATCACTAAAGGTCTGCAGGAGAGGCTGCACCAATTTTGTTGGGTAAGCCTGATAAAACTCAATTGATAATCTATCCCCTCCCGGGATTTAGCTTTAGGTGTTTCAGCTACCACCGCTAGTATCTCCTCCACCGTTAATTGCTCCTCTAATTACTCCCGAGCTTCCAAGGGGAGCTTCCTCATTTGGAGCCCCTCCAGTAATGGAGTATAGTATTCCGCTCTAAGAACTGGGTCGGCCGTGTACACTTTCTGCAGGTGCTGCTGAAATTGTTCCAATATTTCAGCTCTAGAGTACACCAAGCCCCCCACCGCAGTACGTAAACACGTTATGGATGAGGGTGTTTGTTTCCTATGCAGAATCCAGGCCAACAGGTGGCCAGACTTATCCCCTTCCGCATGTAACCGCTGCCTATATCTGGTGAGAGTGCACGTATCTAATCTGTCTCAAGTGTCAGTAATCTGCTCACGCAATGTGCGTTCCCGCCTTTGGGTATCAGCCTGTCCTTAGGAACCTGCCTGAAGTGCAGCTAGTGCATCTTCCTGGTCTTACAACTCTTGCTGCAATTGCCTCCGCACTCCATACCCACCCCATGGACTACCGCCTTCATAACTTCCCATTCCATACCTCTGCTGCCTGTGGTGTTCCAGTTAAGGGAAATGTACTCTGCGAGCGATCGAGAAAGCAATTATCTGCCCTCCTGATCTTCTAGGAGATCGTATGGCATTCGCCAGTGACTTGGTCCCTGCTCTTTGACATTCCACTGTATACAAAGCACACCGGTGCATGGTCCGACAAGAATCAAGCTAAGTGGGTTATTTCGGCAGCCAGAAAGGTGGGCAATTCTGTCTAGCCTACTGTATTTGTTGTGTGTGGGTGTAAAGCATGTATATAACCTCTGCGTCGTTTGTTGTGTGCCATACATCGCGTAGCCCCAGATCCATCATCTTATTCTATAATTTTTTTGTCATACGCGGCTTAGTGCCCGCTCTGGGGGGTGCCGTTCCAGATCAGGATCTATGCTACAATTAAATCTCCCAACCATATGAGCGGAGCTTCCAGCTCTGCCGTAATTAGTTCTTGCAGTGCAGTCTGGCTCATCCATGTTCAGGGCATAAGTATTTAAAACGGCTATGTCTCTGCCATCCCGTTTTCTTCTCAATAGCACATATTGACCCCCCACATCGGCTTCCATGTACTGGTATGAATGGGGTACCCAGTCCACCCATATCAGGGTGCTCCTAGCGTAAGTAGAATAAGTGGAATGGAATACCTGACCCCACCACTTTTTCGCTACCCTCTCAGCCCCTGTGTCATCCAAATGAGTTTCTTGCAGACATGCAAACGTGGTTATCTTGTGTCTCTTGAGGAAGGAGAGGATTCTATGACATTTAGTACCAGTGCCTAGCCCCCTGGCATTCCAACTAAGAAACTCTACCTCCCGTGCCATTATAACCCTTTAACTTTTTCACCTTGTGTGTGCCACTGTGGCCACTGGTCAAACGTCCCAACCAACTCACTGTTATAACAAAGCATGCAACGGTCCATAAACGAGGACCCAAACCTACCCTCCCATGGACAATAGTTGGCAAACATCGCAGTCAACACTGCCCACCTCATGCTCGTGCCAGGACGTGCACAGCATCCCAATTAGCCCAACAGGGGCAACACATAACATTACGTCCCCAGTCTGCTCACCCATTACAGGTCAGCTATTGCACTTCAATTCTGGGGTACCGCATATAGGCACAGTCCCCATACTGACTGCCCATGTGCATCTCCCAGAATTCCCATACATACCCAATCACTCCAGTAGTGAGGCTGTCCAGCATTCACGTCAATCACATTGTCATTACCTTGGTTTCACTGCACACCAGTGTAGTCTGTAATTTCGGAAGCTAGTGTCCAACCCCTAATATCCCCGTGCTCAGAGGCCTCATCCATCAGTGTTCCAGGCACAGTGTCCATTGTCGGGCCCAAGACTTGAGTCCTCCGCTCTGGTTCAGCAGGAGTGTCCACCGGCGGAGAGTCCAGAGCACTTGCAGCCTCAGTGACATCCAGTTGCAGTGAGCCGTCCTTTCCCACTGTAATCTTATGCTCTGGTCGAGAATAAAGAAATCGGCTGAACAAACACTTTGTTCGTTGCCGAGGGCCTTTGCTCGAATAAGATAAGATAAGAGAATATCAGCCTAGCACATGAAGGAGATGCAGAAATGTCTGAGCAAAAATAATTGCCCATTAAGCAACAGATGCAGGAAAATGTGTAAGAGTCCCTCGGCACACCAACCCATAATCATAAAACACTACAAGGTCTCTCAAGATACAACGCAATTTACCTTCACACAAATCTACAGAAACCACTTCAAAACTAGACAATGAATATACTCTTTATTAAGTGCAGATAATTAAACACCAACAAAAATGAGACAATATATGAATGGTCTTCCCAGTTCTGTAGGAAAGGGCACCTTTCTAAAGAATGTGCAAAGAGTGGTAAGAAAATATTGATTTGAACTAAATAAATGCATTATTGTTAGAATTAATGCAAGGAAACAAACATTGCCAATTCCAAGATCCATTCAAACTGTATCATTCTGATCTTTGATTGTCATTATTCAACGTCTTTATAGATTTTGGGAGAGGTGTGAAGCTCTGCCACCCCACTCTGAAGTCTAGACCTCTGCTAGTATTGAAGGTTTGGAAAGGTCATTTTCAATTTCATTGTTCATGAATATGTATGCTGAATATATAGAATTCTATACAATATAGTGCTCAAAAGATGGAACCCTGAAAAATTCTGCAGGGTAAAAGGATCTTCTGTGACTTGGATGTGCTCATGTTAAAGAACTACTGTTGGTTTAATAAGTAGGAGTACCACCAATGAAGGATGTTGCCAGTCAGAACTTCAATGTGTGTATAAGGGTGGAATAATGATTTGAGATTTAGGAAGTTGAGAGGTCCACCCTTAGCAGGAGGCAGGGGTCTATTTTTGTTTGTGGTTAACAGGGCAGAGTCAATGATTTATATGCAGTTGTCGGGGCTGCAGCATGGTTCGAGCTGGATTGGTAGTCATCCAGGAAATGTCGGTGTTGATGGGATCTCGGAGGGGTTTGCAAACATCTTTTTCAATGATGAAGGGTAGGTGAGGGATGGGCTGGTAGTCGGTGAAGTCATCATGGTTTGGTATGGGTTTCTTCAGGAGTGGAAGGATCTGGCCTGATCTGAACTTCTGGTAAGAGGCCTTGAGTGAGGAAGGCACTGAAGACGGTGAGTAGGGGTGAGAGGGAGCTGTGCCAGAGAGGGCTTTGATTACAATGGTAAGACTTCATCTTCCTAGAAGGTGGCTACGAGGGAACTGAGGAAGTCAAAAGATTTGTAAGAGACAGGGATTTGAAGGATGAGCACCATCCCCACATTTATGCTGTCCAACAATCTACTGGAAAGTGGAAACTACACGACAATGAGGATGCAATATGTCTGTGTGGTTTATGTCCGAGTGTGATTGTAGAATGAGTAGCAAGGGTGGGGTAGGAACATGAGGATATGATATTTTACCTCGTTGGCGCCTGCTGAGGTTGCAGTGAAGCAGAGGCTCTAGCCTAAGGCCCTTCTGGGCTTAAAAGGCACAAATATCTCATGCTTATGCCTGCCATTATTAGGCCCAAACAATTAATGTCCTGTTTGTATTTGTTCTGCTGGGGACACCTGGGTGGTGGGAAGCCTCGAGGGGTCAACTGAAGTAGGGGAGAAGCCAAGTAGTTTCAAGTGAAACCGATGATCTCAGTCCTGTGAAGCTGGATTTTGGGGAAATGCAATGATTTCACTTCCTATAGGGGTGAATACTAGGAACTGCAGTGATGTCACTGCCAACAGAGGAGAATGTTTTGGAATAATGTCCGCTTGTCTGGCTTTTTCTTTTAAGGAAGGTTTGAGTGAGAAACAAATTATGTCACTTACTGTAAACAATGATCCTGGTAATTGCAGTAATGTCACTTCCATTAGAGTGGAGAACTGCAGTGATATCACGGTCTGTACAGATGAATGGATTATTTATACCTCCCTTCCTCCATATTTTTCAGCAGTACCTTTAGCGCTGGTAGGTTTCTATATTTGCTGTACTGAAGTTTTGGTAATTTAGAAGAGGCTCTTTCTTGATTACAATACCCATATTAATGTTCGTACATAAATGTTATTTTGATATTGAAAGATTTTTAAATTTTTTCTTGATAAACTATATTTACATTGTCCTAAGGTTAGCATAAACTGCTACTTTACTTGCATGGTAATTAAGGCTTCCCGTTTCTTGGTTTTACTGATTTTTACAGATACAGACAGAAAACCACACATTTTCCTGTCTGTATTTAATTTTAAAATATGGGTAAAAGCGGAAATTCAGTTGTTTTTAAGTGATTCTAAATGACTACCAGGCCAATAGCTGCGCACAGTGAGAGGTTAGGGGAATAGAAAAGAAAGCTATTTTAGTAATGAGGTTTAAAAAGCAGCAGGTAGGCCCCTAAAATTTCCATTTTATTATATAGGTTTATAGATTTTTCGTCTGTGATTTTTCATATCATTGAATGCTGTCTTTCATTCAACAAAGAGGATACATTTATCAGCTAAATAAATGTGGAAATATACTTGTTTCGGCTATATTTTTTCACAACCACCAAAATAAATATGGATAAAGGCAGATAAAACTGACAAAAAATAAATATGGATTAATGCAGACAGAAATGCAAAAAAAAAATATATATATACCATAAAATTAGGAGCCCTGATAGTAATACTAGAGCAAAAACAGTAATCTAGAACGTCTTCTTTCACATTGCAGATACAGTGCCAAATAATTGAGAATGGTGAAACAATTGCAAAACCGAATCAACATGGCTTTAATCCTAAACCAAGCAATATTGTGATGCGAATACCCCGACTGCGACTTGTTTTCCAGACTGTAAACCACAGAAAGCTTTTCAATTAAAATTCCTTTTCTGCTATGCAATGGACGAGGCATCAAAGCATGAGCCTCCGGCTCTACCTCACACCTTGCAAACAGGCAGACTGGCTGTCCCATTAACCTTCATCACTTACATTATAAAACACACATAAAACGAGAAGGTTCTTGTTCTGTTCGCTGCGCACAAATACCTGTAATGTACAGTGATTTGTGTTCTAAAGTCCATGGAAACCCAATTTATTCCGAGAAAGTCCGTTCCCCCAAAAAAACGCTGCTACTTTTTTTCCAAAGGGAATTCATGTGTGCGATCAAGATTAAAGTAAGTTAAAAATTCTGCAGTCTACTTGCAAAGCATAAACAACATTCATTTTAATTTATATCTTACTTAAAGCCTTGGTAAAGCATTAGTGTTGCTCGAAAAATTGCTGTTAATTATGATATTTTGAACTGACCAAAAAATAAAAACGAGATCGCTGTCGATAAGAAAATAATATATCGCCGTATATCATCCTTTTTTGTGTACATCATTCTAGGGTGTTCCACGTCACTGAGAAGAGATACTTTTAGCTTACAATGTTTTTAGGTCTCGCTTTAACCCTTCAGTGCCCATGACGAGATGGTCTCGTCATGGGCTGCAGTTGCGCTGTGCCCATGACGAGACCATCTCGTCATGCACCCCGCCCGCTAATAGAAAGCCCGGCACAGGGCGGGGAAAGGGCGGGGCACGCAAGAGGTTAAGAGTGCATGGGCCATCTGTTGTGAGACGTCATGTTATGTTAGTGTCATGTATAGAACGAACAATCACATAGCAGTTGTTTACAGTGGGCTTGGCGCTCGCCTGTTGCTTACCATTGGTTGGCTTCATTGTCACTCATTTACTTTCTTATCATGTGCCAGCTTCTGTAGGCTTGCCGTCCTCTCCTTGTATTTGGCTTTTTCTCGGGGGAGCACCGATGCATCACTTGTATCCTTCTACCTGCTCATTCTGCAGGTGCTACTTTTTTCTTAGTGTGCATGTTTTCCAGCTGTCTCCCTTGTGTACTTCTCTCCATTATGTGTTCCTCTTGCTCACCCTCCCTCAGTTCCCCATCTTGCTTACTACCTGCCCACCTTTGCTTGCTGCTTTTGTTTCACCATAACCACCTTGTCCATTTGCTACCCCAACCCCTCCCTTGCACCCTGATTGACTGTTTGCTTTTCCAGACTATACCACACACCCTCTGTTGTCTGTTTCCCCATACCCTGAGGCCTGCCTGTCCTCAGTTATCTGTGTGCTTTACCATCCCCTCTCACCTGTCCTCTGCTTTTCCGCAGCCCATACAGCCCATCCTCCATTGTAGGCTTGCATGCTAGTTGCCGCCTGCTTTCCCTCCATTGCCAGCTTGCATGCTTTCTACTCTAGCCACACCCACCTGCCCTCCATTGTTAGCTTGCTTCCCCATTACCTCCTGCCCACCTTTTGTTGTCTATTTACTTCCCCAGCGCCCCACCCGCCCTCGGTTGACCCTCACAGACACACCCCCTGCAGTTTAGCCACTCTGTACTAGTTACCCTGAGCTTTAGGTGCCTTCTTGTCTTAACATATGCTCGCCCTGGGGGCGTGGCCAATCAACGTGGCCGACAGGACATGAGCCTCTTGAGCTCACAGTCTACTTGCCCAGGAATCCTGTAAAAAACCCTACTTTCACAGACCATAATTAAGTGTTGCCGCAGCACACCGACCCCCTGCAGAAGCGGCGCTGATCCAGAGCATGGGACGACCGGCCATTGGCTGCGGCTGCTGAAGAGTACGAGAACGTGATGACGCGCGGTGGCCCGGGCCTGTGAGTGAGTGGCCAAGGCCTGGAGAAGACGCCGGTTATGGAAGGTACGGTGGCCCAGGCCAGGCATTGGGGTTAGGTCCTCATGTTCTTCCCCCACACCCTCCTACCGGAATCTGCGGCTTGCGGTTCCGGCGTGCCTTGTGGGTCGAGCCCCGGACTGGTCTCCTTAACAGCACCGCAGGTGGCGCCCGACCTGGGCCTGGACGTGTAAAATATTATTTTCCGGTCCCGGAGTGGAGTACAGCTCAAACTACCAGTTGCCAAGTAATACAAACACACACGGGGTTGCTTGCGCAGCGATCAAAATGGTCAACGACAAGGCATTGAAAGCGGCAGGTTCCAATACAATCACCCAATACACAACCCCGAGGCACCCCCCTCAGCTGCTGACCAGGCAAACTGGGGATACAGGTCCTGAAGAAGAAGGGGATCCTGAGCCTTCTAGAGCGGACTTTATGGCTACCATACAGGGGTCCAGGAAGGCACTGGAGGACCGCATTGAGACCGTCTCTATTGATGTCAACTTGCTACAGGCTGCCCTGCGGAAAGTGGCTGACAAGGTAACAGCCGAGGCAGACATAGTGGAGTTGTGAGGGGACATAGTGACACTCAAACAGCAAGTTGTCTAATGACAATGACCACAAATGCGCCGGAAAGGCGCGTTGAGGATGCAGAAGGGAGAGCTAGGCAAGCAAAATCCGCATGCTTGGAATCCTGGAAAAAGCTGAACAAGGGTAGGCCGAGAAATTCTTAGAACATTGGATCTGAACACAGCTCCAGCCTAAGGGTTTGTCTGCTTAGTTTGCGATTCAGGGGGCGCATAGGGCTCTAGTGCCGCCCCCAGGCACGGAGCCCCGTGCAGTGATAGCCAAAGTGCTCAACTACAGAGACAGAGGCTGCATTCTGCGAGCGGTGAGGTAACACCAGAACTTTCAGTATGAGAATAATATGTGTATCCAGACTACACAAGCCAGGTGCAGGAACTTGGGAAATCCTATTTGGGAGTCAAACGCAAGCTCCAGGAGTTAAAGTTAGACTACATGCTACTGTACCCAGCCAAATTAAAGGTTCTAACAGGGGGCAGGGCAGACTTCTTTGACTCCCCAGAGGAAGTCTGGGAGTGGCTGGAGGTGCACGGTGATGGTCTCCCGCTCCGGGAGCCATGAGGGCAGAAGCACAGTGGCCCAAGCTTAATTCTAATGAGACTGAGGTTCTTGTGCTTGGTGGTTCTTTATCCATTTTGCTATTGCCATGGAGACCATCTAAGCTAGGATATTGTCCTACCAAGTTGCATCTGTCTGGAATTTTGGTTGTGTTTGATCAAGTTCTGACCTAGCTCTAAGGTTTGATTTATCCATTTTAAAATATCATAGAGGATTCTCCTCTTTCTTCCTGCCAAGCCACGTTGTATACCCGTTGGTGGATCTCTTCCGAGTATGGCAATTCTTTGTACGTTGGCCTTCAGGGCTAATTCATCCATCGTTGCAACCAGTGCAAAATGTGGCTGTTTGGTTACTGCTTGGCCCCTAGTAAGGTTTTTTTATCTGTCAGTTTCTCTACCTCAGCAGCTCTCCTCCTCGTTATGCCTACTTCTATTTCTGTCTTTCTGCCTGTAACTGAATCCACTTGATCTGACCTGTTTACCTCTCTCTCTAATTCTGTTTATCTCACTCCATCTTCCTCTTTAACTTGCCTCCTTGCCCCTTTCTCTACCTCTCCTCTTTCTCTACAACACACTTTTCTCTACTTCATTTTTCTCTCTCTATTCCTATATTTTGTGGTACCTTATCTCTCTATACCTCTTCACAGGGGTGTAGCTTTACGGAGTTGTTTGGGGTGTTACACCCCCCTAATTGGTGTATTTCCTAATACAGTGGACCTTAATCTGTGGTCCAGGGAGCTCCGGTGGGTCCGTGACTGCTTACAAAATTAAATAATGCTGACAGATTAATAAAGTGTATATAAATACAATTGAAAATCTTTAAACGTTCTGTAAAAGGGAAGACATTTGAAATTGGAGGCTAAAAATTAACTTAGCATTCTCCGATTGATTCTTGAGAGCAGCCCAAGTGTATCAAACGGAACATAGTATGGACAATGAGTGGCCTTGGTTGAATTTAGAAAAGCTCCAACTTTATATTAATATTACAATTTTTACTTTGTTTATATTTGTTTGTAAATATATATCTCATCATTTGTGTATTTGTTCGATGAATGCTTGTTTCTGTATTTTGTGTGCATTGTTTTGCAATTCAAATCATCGAACATTCTTAGGTTGGGGTTCCCGGCTAACAGTAATGACTCCTGTGGGTTCCCGGATTCCAGTAATTACTCAGTGAGTGAGTGTCCCAGTGTGCTTTTGTGGGGGTCAACAAAAGTGAAAAGGTTAAGAGCAACTGCTCTAATAAATAGTTGGGTACAGGTGCTTTTAGTTGGGTACGGTGAGGTGTCTGTCAGATTTCACCTGGGATTTTTGCATACACACACACTCACACCCTCTCTCTCGTCTCTATTTTGAAGGTCTTAAAACATGTTGGTTATTTCACAAAATAATGAATTTCAAGTATCCCCAACAATCCCCACTCCTCTCTATTTGCACTGCCCTTTAAGCCTCCTCATGCCGTGCTTCTCACAGAATTTATTTTAACATGATATGCCAGGGTGATTGTTGGAAAATCTGAAGCAAACACTACTCCAGTCTTAGTGAGCAAACTACGCCCCTTCCACTTCAGTCACTAAATTACCTCCATGCATCACCTCTCCTTCTAACCCTCCTTCCCTCTCAACCTATTTCTATGCTGAACCCCAGGGGCCCAAAATTCGTCTTGCCGTTGGCCCCAGAAATCCCTCAAAATGGCTCTGTCTAGAACTGGAACACATAAAGTTTCTGTCTTCAAATTGTACATTGTGGCTGCTCTCTAAAGGAGTCTGTGGTACTTGTGTACTCTATAATTTTCAGTTATTCCAGGTATTAAAACCTAGAGTGTATGGAGCCACACTATAAAGTTTTATGAAGGGTACCATATCATTCCTGTAGCTTCAGATTTGACATATACTTAAGTCGTGGTAGAAAGACACCGAGCTTATTTTCACTGTCCGGTTTCTAAAATGTGGTGTATACTACTGGCGAAATGTCTGGTTACATTCACAAATATCTAATGTCTTTAAATTGTTAAATGCATCAGTATATTTCTTTAGTATCTTTGTGGAGAATTATATGTAAAAACCATATCAACATTCACACAAAAAACACTTGTGAGTTGTAGTCTTGTGACAAACCATTCACATTAACCAACGAGCACTTGCAAAGCCAATAGGTCTGGAATTTCTGCCAGCCATTTGGCTCCGTCAGTGCTCGGTTTATCATGCTTTTTGTAAAACTTTGTTGGTGGAGCTGTTGGGCCCTTTTTATTAGTAAAAAGAAACATTGGCTAAACATGAACATATGTTTTGGTCTTAAAAAAGCATACATTGCTGCAGTAGTCCCTGACACTGAAGGGGACTACGTTGTGTGTGTGCATGTGTACCTTGTGATAGAGCAGATTGCTGCCATTTACAGTGTAGGAAGCCAATGGCTGAAGTAGGGTGACCCATTAACCATGTGGTGTGTTGTAGTTGGTTATAACAAAAATGTGAATGCCACAAAAAAAGATCAATGGGTGAAGAGGGCGTCAGAAAGCCCCTAGCTAACGCCAGAGCTAAAAACTATTACTTCATTTTACAGCGTTTTTCATGGACCCAATAACTCAACAACCAGAATATCCCTTGTGACAGATTCTTTAATTGGTTGTTCCTAAGTAAGTACTATTATCTGTGTCCGCTGGTGGAAAAGGTGCACTAAATAGTTCCCTTAAAGGATTTTTCAGCCTCTATTGCCCAGCCCTTGTGCTGCTCCTGGTGTTTGGGTTCCTCAGTGGGTTGTCTGTCAGGATGGTCTGCTTCGACACACTATTTGGACAAGGAATTATTGGGATATTTGACAGGACTATGCAGGCCTATCATATGTCAGGTAGCAAACTGGTTTTTAAGTTTTTCTTATTTAATTGTGATATGGGCCATGTTTCTCGTTATGCTTTACTAATTCCTGTCCTTCCTCTAACAATGCTCTCGAAGAAACTATGCAACAGTTCTGAATTTATTTAAACATTGTTCGAATATTGGGTGTTCAAACATCTCAGAAAAGTAGATTAATATTCAGCGTGATACTTCGCATTTAGAGTGTTCAAAGAAATAAGAGACAGGGACAGTCTTATTAATAAAAAATAGAAAAATCATTTATTCAACTATGTACAATATAAAAACGTGTTCAATTACAGAATAAGAAGAGCTATCTAAAAGCTACTGCATGTATATAACTAATTTCATTTGAATGTCAATACCTTTCATCATCATTTTGCCTTTGATATGTATACGGAAATTACAGTGTGGTGTTTGTGTCATCATTAGATGCTTGAATATGATCAGGCAGATAATTGTCACACGGCCTGCAGAATGAACGTCGAGGTTTCGGTCTCTAAATGTCAGTAGTAAGTGTGACCATCATCAGGACAAGCTAGTATTTTCCATAACCGTGTACCCAACATTGGAACTTCATGAGTCAGCAACACTGCAATTTACTAGGTGGTCCCAGAACTACACATGTGATAAACATAGTTAATCCATATTAAGTGATGAGACTAGTGTAGACATCTGAACTCTTGCACAGCCAAGAAAATATGACTAAAGTGCCCATCCATGTCTGGTTTTGAAATAGACTTTCTTGTTTTCACAGTCCAGGCTCACAAGTAGCTACACTTCCATAAACTGAAGAAAATGCATGTAAATAAATCACATCCAGATGCCTTGGAGGGATGCCAACAACGATTCTGGGTGAGTCTCCATGATGAATCGGTGTTTTGTTGCATGGTTTGTGGTGTATCTGGAGCTGGATTTCTATGATTACTACCACGAAGTGCATCTGTGTCCACCCATCTAGAGTTAGGAGGTAATAGGGCATTCCCCCCAAATCAATTGGTGCCATGAAGGTTGAACTCTTGCTCATGTATAGGTAGGGGAGAAGTACTGTGTTTCCAAACGTGTCAGAAAGACCCTTCTCGGGGAGAATAGCACCGGAAGGGCCAGCCTATTTAAAACAGCTTCTCTGAATTCGTTCCACTAGGCTGTTTTCATGGCTTGGACCACCGTGTGCACCAAGGCAGTAAAGAACATGAAAAATGTTAAAATATCCCCCAGGCACTTGGAGAAAACACTCAACACTTCAGGGACATTACTGTTTTGTTATCCAATTAGTTGTGGAAAAAACAAATTGCCGACCTCTCAATTGTCCACTGTTGAACAAGTGGTGAAGTCTAAATTAGACAAGGTGGGCACAAAGTCTCTGCTACGGCGCTTCAGAAAGGCAGAGATAGGCACCATGTCCCTTTCTGACTATGCCCCAGTATCCAATACCATGAGCGTCGCAGGCAATAGAGCGCAGCCCGTTCCTTGGTGGCTCAGAGATAGGAGATTACATTGCGATACTCACAAACCAGCTGTCCAGCTAGCAGTTGTCCAATACCTTTCAGACAATGACACAGAAGAACTCTTAGGAAGATCTCTCTCTGGGTTGCCCTAAATTCCAGTTATCAGAGGGGAGTTACTAGCTAAATGGCCCAAGGAAGGTAAGGATAGGAAAGAGAAAAGAGACAACTTAGAGAAAACGATGAGGTACTAGAGGCAATCCATCAAATAACTGGTGCTCCTAGAGTGTAGTGTGCACGAACTTGCGCCCCACACAACTACAAAAACTTTATACAGATAGAGCCGAGTATGCTATGCTCAGTGTTGAAAGTAAATGATGGAAATTGCTCGCCCATAGGCTTTGTACCAAAGTCAATAAAGAAAGAATAGAATACTTAACAAACTAGCAGGGTTATAAGGTCCTGGGTAGCGATGAAATAGCTGCAGTATTCCTTGAGTACTACCAGGCACAGGATTCCATAAATACAAAGCTTGGACAGTACATTGATTAGAACCCAGTGTAACCAAACTAGCAACAGACCCAAAACCTTGACAAATCCATTACACTTAAGGAAGTCATCTCAGCCATTTGCAAAGACCAACTAATCTCCTGGTCCGATGGTGTTAAATCCTGCTTCTACAAAACTTTCTGCCAGATTCTAGGACCAGCGTTAACTAAGTCACTGGAATCTTTGGCCAATAGAGGCTCTCTTTCCCTATCCGTGCTAGGGGTATCCATAGCAGTCACACCCAAACTGAGCAACATAATGTGACTATCTGCCTTATTAACTTAGAATCATAGATCTTTGCTGGCAATTTAGGAACCATACATGTTTGGTCTGCTTGACCTGGACCTTGTGGATTTATCCCTGAGAAAATAAGTGCTGATAATACAAAAAGAATACTCCCACATCATAGATAACGTGCAAAAGCAGAACAAAATGCCCTACTTTTCACTTCTCATGTAGAGAAAGAATTTGACAGAGTACATTACCCTTATTTAATGAAGAGTCTCAAATGCTTCAGCCGCTGAACTTGATTTTGTTAATGGGTCTAATGTGGTTATTCTTCCCCCACGGCCTGAGTGTGGGTAAATGGGGTCCTCACGCACCCTTTTCTGATTCAGAGAGGAATGCAACAAGGCTGCCCCGTCTCCACTTTTATTTGCTCTGAATATGGAGCCCCTAGCTCAGAGGGATAATGGCATAATGAGAGGAGTAGCCATTGGACGAGAAACACACACAATAAGTCTATATGCCGTTGATGTAATTGTCATTCTCACAGACCCTATTACCATCACTGGTGGAAGAGATTAGCTGTTTTGGAGAAGTATCTGGATGCAAACTGAATCTGCAGAAGTCACAAATACTCAACCTCTCTGTCCCTTCGCAACACCGAGACACATTTTGCTGCCTATTTCCGATTACGTGGGCAAATTAAAAGGGATCTTACCTAGGCATACAAGTAGCCAGCACTTTAGCAATGTCCTCTGAATTATCAGATTCTTCTCCGATTGAGACATGAGCGCCTTACGTGGTCATGATACAAACTACCTTGGCTGGGAAGACTAGCTGCATTAAAGTGAACACTTTCCCAAAACTCTTATTCATGTTCCTGTCCCTTTTACTCCAACCATCTCTAAACGTGCTAAGAATGCTGCAAAGGGAGGTAAATAAATTTGCTTGGGGAGGTCAAAACCCATGAATGCCTCGCACATTAAGCTACGGATACCCAAAGGACAGAGGGCTGAGGATTACTAATGTCACACAATACCACCAAGCAGCGCAACTGATATATAGTGGTATGGGGCAGAGAGCATTCTGAAAACAAGCATTTGCAATGGAATTGGTCTCACATTTTTTAAAGTTAGAGCTATTGGCATTGTACCTGAAATAATAAGAGTCTGTCAGCAAAGTTAACCACTTGAAGGTCTCTGCGGTCCCAGAGGCAGCGGCCGAGAGTGTGATATTAATGTGGTGTACATGCTGAAAGTGCTTGTACGACCCAGAAGTGAAGTGGTGTTAAAGGGGCCATTCTAGCTATGTGAGATTGGGCAACCTATTGCAACGGGAAGGATAAATATAGATAATTAGCCTCAGTGATATTGAGGAGAGAAATAGACAGCGAGCGTGTCGCTGACAATAATGACCCAGAGAGAAGCTGTGAACAAAACATGCGTGAGCATCGCCAAAAGCGCCTCTGCTCCTGAGAAAAATGCGGTGTTTAGGAAGATGTGTGGATTAAAACAAGCATACATACTATTAATTTCCTAGAGAAACACAGCCTCAATTAGATAAAAAATTAATAAGAAGAGGTAATATATAACCCAGAAAACCAGACTCTGTGCCTTGCACAGAGTTATATTCAGTGGTGAAGTGCATCAGAGCTTCCGACTCCGGACCTGAGGATCAGTGTTCAAGCCTCAGTGTTGGCTCAACATCCTGCGAATCTGGGCAAATCACATAATCTCTCCGTGCCCGATATATATATAATTCTACAAATTTACACTTAAAAAAAGCAGCGATCTCGGAGGGGTGGTGGCACGGTCAAGCAGTGTTGTGGGAGAGGTGAGTGGGTGGGGAGAGATGGCACAAGGTGATTTCTTGTGAGACACAGTAATGTAAATTAAAGGTAAATTAAACAAAAGAAAAAAGGAGCAGCGACCTCTGAGAGGTGGTGGGGCCTGCGAGCAGTGCTGTGGGAGGGTTGAGGGGGAGACACGTGGATAACATGTCCCTTCAAAGCAGTGTTGTGGGAGGTGTGAGGAGGAGATCAAGGGAAGGCAAGCAAATGAAGCGACAGAAGTTTCATTGTACAAGTAAACAGAACAGTTAACGAGCGAAGAGGCACGCCAACTAAAAAGAGTTCTCTCTAAGTATACATAACCTGAACAATAAGAACACATGTAAGAGGGGCAGTCCTCATGGGAGGATAGAAAATTCCAAAAGGAAGGTCTACTAAGTGTATTCACCAATAATAGCCAGCATTTCTAAAGGATAGTAAGAGGATCTAATGAAAAAGATTTGCGTTTTTCCAAGCCCATATCCTAGGTACAGCATGTCTCGAAGAGACCGTGCAAGTGCTGCCTTGCCGAGACCTAAACACTGGTGATTGTTAGATCAACTATAAGCGGGAACGCACATTTGGAAGGTTCCCTGGTTCACCAGTCTTGGGGCCTGTATTTCTCGACCGTGAATAGGTTCACCCTAGTGGTATGGGATACAGTAGCTTACGCAAATAATATCTTACCCAGAATTTGCAACCACCCTCACTGTGAGCTGCTTTATCAAACGGCAGATCACAGAGTGTAACCGAATAGGTAATTTGTTCGGTACAAGATGACTCCTCCCCTTTAACCAATTGATGATTAACTAAGGCCATCGCAATCCTAACACATGCAGTACTTGCAGATTAGATACTGGGTGTCCAATACATAGATGAAGACCCTTGCAAGTAGGCCTCCAATAATTCTTGAGGCTTCTTCATAAGAGCAATGATGGACACCTACTCTCTGAAATATACACCTAGCTGTCACTGGCCACCACACAGGAAAAATCATCAGACTAAAAGATATGGGAAAAGGAACTGGGCCGCACTCTTACAAATAAGTCAGTCAGTCAATTACTTTATTCGATCAGTTAAAGATCAAAAAAAGAGACAATACAAACAGATAGTCACATTACATCAGATACAGGGCAAAAATTCATCAATTACAAAAATAATTATGAATCACATTTTCAGAATTTAAAAAGTTTGAAGAGAACATATTTCATAAGTTCAATTCTGGGTTAAAAAGATAAATAAGATACAAAGATAACATTTCAATTTAAAAGTCTAACAGGAATAGAATGCTCCATGACAAAAGACCACCATCCGTCACACCACGTCAGTTATGTTAAGACTGGGACGTACTCTGACACGCTTCTTATTAATGCGGAAAGCTGCAACCAAAAAATTTGCTACATAAAAAGCAGTAGTAACATTAGGCAGAATTTGCCCAAACAGAAGCGCTGGCCGAACCTGGACAAAACCAGCCCCTTTAAGTAAGGGTAACAGGTATTTTGTCCTAATCTGTGCATAATGTTCACAAAACATAATAAAATGTAGTGTGTCTTGACAGGAAAAATTATCACAATCACATGGGGTAGCATTATCAGGAGTAGCCCATGTAGGATAAAAACCTAGCACAAAATATATTAGATTTAAACGAAATTTAATTAGGAGAGACCTGTGAAGTGGGCTAGTTACAAATGCCAGGTAACGTTCAAGGCCAGGAACAGTTATTAACCCATAGTTCCTTCTCACTAGCGGCTTTTTTAGATCCAAGTCCTCCCTCTCGGCCATAAATCGTGTCAGTAGTGCAGTCTTGATCCCCAGAATGTCCTTCTTGTAAATACAGTCAGGGGAGTTAAATAGCTCTGGTCTGCCTACTATTGCCAGCATCTTTTTAACGTATACCAACCATGGGATTCTATGGGCTCTATCCAGGGCAAGGCAATCCTTGAGTATCAGGTGGGTTAGAGGAATTTCCTGGTTAAGCCAAGTTTTTAACCAACATATGACAGGAGCCACTTTGATTAAGTCAACAACAAACCCCATACCCAGTTCTGAGTGAATTGTAAAAGTGGGTGTGGACTGGGGAACAGACAGCAAATATCTAAATAACTTATTTTCCACCCTCTGTATGGTGTCGATGTTAGTGTAGCCCCAAATGGCAGAGCCATATGTTGCTATTGCCAAAGATTTAGCTTTATAAACTTTCAGTATGGCCTCCAGAGGGCAAGCTCCCAACCGTTTGGCAAAACCAAGTAAAGCTGCAGCCGATCTTGCCACAGAATTGCCTTTATGTTTATGTTGCGGGTCCCATGTGCCTTTCTCATCAAAAATGACCCCTAGCTAAGTAAAAATTGGGACCCTTTTGACCTCGTGGCCTAGACAAAAAAAGGATTTGGATTTCTTTTTCCTACTGGCCTGACCGGTGACCATAACCTGTGATTTTTGTGTATTAATTTTCAGGTCTAGTGAAGTCATAAAGTCACCGAAAGAGGCCAATAGTCTATCAAGGGCCACACCTGAACGCGCCAAAAGCACGGCGTCATCAGCGTATAGGAGGACTGGAATCTTAGTATCTCCTACACGTAGTACATCCGCCACTGCATTGGCCAGGGCTGGGTCCAAGGCGTTTATATATAGTGTAAAGAGGAGAGGTGCCAATATGCACCCCTGCCTGACACCCCTCTCTGACTTGAAGCAGCTGGTGCACCTTCCCCCTTGGGTGACTCTCACCGAGGCTAATAAGCCACGATGGGGATCTGCCAAAAATCCAACCAGAGGGGGATCAACCCCTATGTCCAAAAGAATACTCCACAATTTTGACCTGTTAACCAGGTCAAAAGCTGAGGAGAGGTCCATAAAGGCCATATATAGGGACCCCTCCTTTGCAATAGTATATTTGCAAATGAGTAAGTGGAGATTTCAGCATTGATCCTGCGTGCTCCTATTAGCCCTAAAACCGTATTGGGCGTCTGATAATATGCCACTACCCTCGAGCCAGGTGTTCAATCTGCCCAGAATGACTCTGCCTAAAATTTTGACGGCTGAATCAATTAGGGAAATGGGCCTATAACAGACCGGATCCTCCCTCTGGCCTTTTTTAAAAATTGGGATGATTATGGACTTTGCCCAAGACGCCGGGATATTCTTATTTCTAGCGGCGTTAAAGACGTTTGTTAGTATTTTGGCCCACAGTTTAGGAGCAGACCTATATAGATCTGCAGGAACACCATCAGGGCCTGGTGCCTTATTCTTAGATGTCTCAAGAATAGCCTTTTCTACATCCTCCTCCTTGAAGGCCAAGACTGGGCCAACCTGGTTCAAGGGTAACAGCCCCTCTAAATTCCCGGACGGGAATGAACTATAGATTTTTTCAAAGTGGGCTAACCACTGCTCGTCAGGAATGCTACAATCCATAGCCTGGCTCTCGCTACCGGAAAAGAAAGAATGATTTATAATTCCCCAAAATTTGGCGCTATCCCTTAAAGTATCCGGTGACAGTAAATTATTCCAGGCTTCTTCCTGAACCTCTTTTTTACGAGCTTTGATGGCCAGTTTATACTGTTTCCTCAAAGATGTAATCAGGGGTCTGTTTCTCGGTTTACCCTTTATTGCCTTCAAAAGAGCAGAATGAGCCTTGGTACAGTTAGTATCAAACCATTTTTTGCCTGATTGGCCACCTGACTTGAATTTAACCAGGAGGGCTGCATTTATATGTAGGCAAATGGTATTAAAGGCCTCAACTATCCTTGGGTTGGTATTAGCATGATCTAGACATATAGCCACCTCCGGTTCAACCTTAGACAGAACTTCTTGTAGAAAAGTGATCGGGGTCACGTGAGCCCATTTTAATCTCCTGCCCTGGTCTTTTGCTACAAGGGCTCTAATTCCGAGATTTCTTGAGTCTTTAAAGGCCAAGAACCCTTCCGAGGCGAACTCAGCTATCACAGGATTATGGTCACTGAATACGGAGTACTCAACCCTGTAATTTAAAATCAGGGGCAAAATCAAAGAAGAAAAAAAAATGTAATCGATGACTGAACCTAAATCAGTTCCTTTGAAAGTACACAGTCTCTGACCTTCCAAGCAGCAACCGGGTTCGGAGAGGTCTGCGGAAGCCAATAGGCTCTCCAAAGCCTTGCCTTGTTTAGTATGTTCAAAGTGTGTGGATGATGAATAGGGAGATCCATCATCATCATCCAAGATACAACCTAGGCTGCAGGGATGGATATTTAGGTCGCCCAGTAAGATGACCTCAAAGCTATTGTGTGACGCTCTGAATTTGTCCTGAACCTCCCCCAGAGATTCTAGATGCTGATTTGAGCTGACACTATCTTTGGAATTATAAAAATTAATCAGAAGCAAAGAAGGGGAGTTTGCTACCACTAGTTCTACAGCTAAGCAATGTTGGGAGCCAGATTCTACCTGTTTTGCCGATCCCTTTAGGTTCAATGAGACCAACAATGCAAGGCCCCCCTTTGCCCTCCGCGCCAAGCTAGGTATGGCTGGAATATAAAAATGAACATAACCATCCAAAAAAAGTTTATTCGCTGTGTCCCAGGTTTCCTGCAGGGCAATAATATCATGGGACGCAACGTAACCCACCAATAGCTCATTCTGGCTTTTGAGTCTAATGCCAGCAATGTTCCAGCTTAAGATTTTGCAGGACATTTTGTGGCTGGACTCATGCGGCTCTATAACTTCAGCTCCCTTTCCCTCAGATCTAACTATTAAATTATTTAGTGAGAGAGACGTGCTAGAAGAGGACCCCTCCAGCCCCGGTCAAGCTAAGTCATCCGGATGGTATGTGTTGTCAGTAAGCTCGGGGGGGAATGTAGCAGAGTTTGGGTTATTTCCCCTTCTTTCATGGTTTTGGGCAAGACTTCTAGAAGTGTTGGAGTAAAAATTATAAAAATACCATAAGTCATATACCCTTATTTCTGACCTGTCACGACTGGGTGGTTGATCACAGATAAAGCGCACCACACGGCTATCCTTAAAATTAATAATAATACAATCCCCTGGGACATTCTTTGGTCTGGAACCCACCCAGCTAACTCTTCTGGCAAAGAGAATCTTCCCGTCCAAAAAGTTTGGGATCGGTCTCTTTTGATTAAGCCAGAAAATTACTTTATTTTTGAGTTGTTGATAGGATTCCTCTGTGCCAATTTTGAGTTCCGGAACACCGGTCGAGACAACAACATATGGAATGGAGTCAGGGGGTAGATGGATATGAATATTGGAGGATTTAGTTGTTCTGTCCCCGCGGTCTAAGTTTAATCCTTTATGTGTACTCCTGCTAATAGATTTAATTCCTGATGAGTCCATTGAACCAACCCTGACCTGGCTAACGCCTTGAATAGTAGTATTATCTTTTGTCAGAATTCTAGGGGGAGATACCCTAGGATTCGCTATAGATGGTGCATCAGTGATGGAAGAAGAAAGTGACGGGGCAGGAAGAGTGGGATTAACCTTAATAGGATTGACACTGTCCTTGGTGGCTAATTTGATAACATTTTTTAGTGAGCAAAAATTATCTAGAATGGTTTGCTCAAGTGGATCGATTTTATCAGAGACCACCTTTACCCTTTCCAGGAATGGCAGTATTAGGGAACGGACTACTTGCTCAATCTGGGACGTCAGATCACTATATTGGGGCTGGCCTGGACACCTATTAGAAGTTTCATCCAGAAAAGAGTTGTCGACAACCTGGACCTCACCAGTCTCCAATGGTGAATATGTCGTGGTGTTAGAGTGCGTCGTGGTGTTAGAGTGCTTAGCCTGTCTTCCACCCTGAGTCAGACCATCTCTCTTCCTCTTACCAATTACACTTTTGACACCCTTTTTGCTAGCTCTTGTCTGTGGGTAAGTAGAAACAGGTTTAGAATGAGTAGGGACACTGATAAATAAGGGGGCAACCTCTCCCGAGCCATCATTTGGATCATTTCAGGCGGGTGAAGGAATGGTGCTGTCCCCTATGTTCCGCTGCTGCACAGCATCTCCCAAAACATGCATTACCGAGTCCCTAGGGGATTTTGCTGAGGCAAGTATTCCCATGGAAGAACGCCTAGCTTGAATTAACTCAGTGGATAGCCGACGCTCAGTGATTGCCAGTTCATGTTCTAAAACAGAGACAGCTCTTGTGATAAAATGGTCAAGTGTACCAGACACAGACCCACCTCCTCCCAAGCGCTTCCCCTTGCCTGCCATCATATACTGTGTACACCCCTGTAACAATGCAATCTCAAAACAATATTAGCAATGTGGTGTAACATTAAACTGAAAGTTAAGTCACAGTACAACTTTACAATAATCCAGACAAAGAGGCCACTAGCCTCGATTAACATATGCAGTGCACACTAATCATGTAACCAATCCAAACTAGAGGTGCAAATCTACTTTTCCAGCAGCTGCATGTGTGACAATGTTAGGGGGGTGGCCCAGTCCAGTCAGGTCCAGGCAGTGACGGGCAAGGACGGGCCCGCCCCTGGCACGGGCCTCGCCCGGTCGCGTCCCGCGCGCGACCCGCGCTGCGGGTCTGCAGCCAAGGCTATGAACCCTCCCCGGCGCTGCCTGATGACACAGTAGGCAGGCGCCCGGAAGAGGGAATGATGGGGGTGGTAGTTCTTAAGATGCGCCGCCGTTCCCCTCACGGCACCACAGAGACCAGAAAAAAGGATCCGGGTTGAAACGCCGTTCCCCTCACGGCTGGCGAGGTAGGATTCACCTTCCAAATGCAGGGCAAGAGCGTCCCGCGCTGCGGGTCTGCAGCCGAGGCTATGAACCCTCCCCGGCGCTGCCTGATGACACGGTAGGCAGGCGCCCGGAAGAGGGAATGATGGGGGTGGTAGTTCTTAAGATGCGCCGCCGTTCCCCTCATGGCACCGCAGAGACCAGAAAAAAGGATCCGGGTTGAAACGCCGTTCCCCTCACGGCTGGCGAGGTAGGATTCACCTTCCAAATGCAGGGCAAGAGCGACTCCTGTGAGTCAGTAAATAATCAAAGCATTACATCTTCATCCAGAGTACTCACACTTATAAGGATGTAGTAAGGTGGCATTTTCTTGTCGCAATTGCTTCTTGTGCTATGTCTCTGCAAACAGACCTGGGCACTGTTACACCGAAAGACAGAAACGTGTGCCCTTTGTTGACAGAAATATCGTTCCCCGGGTATCCAACGTAATACCAGCAATGCTTTCTGACTGTTGTAAGGCTTTATGAAGAAAGGACCTTACAAATAAGGAATGAGAGGTGTTTCAATTTCTCTTGTCTCACCCTTTTGACAAAAGCCGGGAGGACGAGGATGGGTGCAGGCAAATAGCAAGGGTAATCCCTTGACGAATGTGTGACTAAAGGGCGCCCCTCCATCACTCTTGAGTTGTAGTACACCCATCAGTGTGGGTGAGACAAGAGAAATTGAACCACAGGAAGGGCAAGTATCATCTTTGCCCCACTTGTACAGTGCATGACATAGGTGTGCACATGACTATCCAGGGAGGTGTTTACCCATTTCTTTTTTTTTTTTTTTTCTTTTTTTTTTAAAAACCTTTATTGACATTTCAACCAAAGACAAGTATGGGCCTACAACCCCCGGGGCCGGCCGCTAAGCAGTTGGATTAACAGAAAACAAATTTTAATCACAGGCAGCACCTCGGGGAGCAGAATCTCCATGCTAGTATACTCTTGGCCACTTAGCAGCCCAAGTAGGAAACCAGGATATAAAAGGTTTTCATTTTATAATAGAGGATGGAAGGATCAGGTGCCAAACAATTTCCCAGTAGCGAAAAATGGCGGGCAGAATAGTAAACATCAACAATAAACAGCAATCTATCAAGTCAATGGCGCTGAAACAGGAGGTTCAGGATGTGGAAGAATATCACGAGCCATGTGCGCCTGCAGTCCCCTGCCCTAAGACCCAGAAAGCACCACGGAAATTGAGGCACAAATGAAAAAGCAGTGTTTGACAGCGAAGGAAACCTACCGTACTGACCCCGGAAAAGAAAGACAAAGAAAGATAAGAGAAGAGAAAAGAGGCCATAGAAACAAAGTAAAAAAAACTAAAAAATCTCCTCCCCCAGCCCCCCACCCTGCACCTCTGCAGATGACTACGGCCCCCCCCCCCAGCAGTGTGCCTGTCGCCCCAGAACCAGACCCGAAATATAGAAGAAACAGAGAAAAAGGAGAAAGAAAAGAAACCCCACCTAACGGGGGAGTGGAGAGAGTATTAATAAACTGGAGGAGGGCCTTCAAACATGCCCCCGGCTTCTCCCTCCCGCACAATGTGTTCCTCCCCAAAGCAAACAGTAATCAACAAAAATTTTCCCATGTCAAAGAAAAATGGGGAGCGTTATGCACCTATCACACTATTAGTTATGCCGTGAGAGCACGCAACCCCTGTGCCCGCCCGCCTATCAGGTGACAACCTCTGAAGGATCAGTCTTATCCTTGGCCTCTCTTTGCGAATCCACCGATGCATACCCATCGACCCAGTGCCATGTCCAATGTTACGATGAAAAGGAGCGTCCAAGAAAGAACCGGAAGCGACACACACATGTAGGGTGGACGTCTCCGAATACCAACACAGTCATCATTATGGAGGATCATCTTTCCCAGTACTGCCCCAGGACATGCACTGCACACAAGGTCCAGGATGTAGGAATCAGCCAGAGCAGGCGACCATTGCTTGATTATTGCCTGAATCGTCGGAGGCTGTGCGTGGGACAAAGCCACCACCTTCTGCTCAAATCTAAAACCTCCGGAACAGACCCGACCTACAGCCAGCCGACCACACGTTGGCACATTGTCAGGAATTTCCAGCTTCCCCCTATTCACCGGGGCGGCCACGACACTGTCCTCCTGTGTGAAGTAAAACAAGTCCCTGGTTACCTGGGGACAGGCAGATCGCAACTGTTCCGACGCTGACGCAATACCATCAAGCTTTCTCCCCAGTACCCAGGCGCCGTGAACCAGGGTGGAACGAAGGGCACCGAGAGCTTCGAGAAGGTCACCGTACCCCAGCACAGCTCCTCGCGCCCGCTGCGCTACACTCCTCTTAGCCACACACTCCCAATCTTGCTGCGACCCAGTGTACAGGATGATAGAATCCATCCTATCAAGATGGCCGCAGGGTAGTTCCACCCCAGATTGGGACCGGGTCTCAGGCACAAGCGCATCAAGTTCCATGGTACTGCAAACAGGGTTCCGGGGGCAGGCAAAATATGTATCCGGTGTATGGTCACCCTGGACGAGCGCCCGCAAAAATCTGGGAGCAGCCCGCGAAAATCGGGACGAGTTACAGGCAGCGTCCGAGCAGCTCACTGGCGAGGGCTCAGGCAATTACCGAAGAATCTTGGAATTGCCACCTCGGGCATGCACTCGTTCCGCTACGCCCAGTGGTAGGAATGACCACGGCGAAATTCAGGCCAATATCCGCACCGCTCCGGTATTCCGACTCCACCCAGTCACCAATGGCCGCTGTTGTTGAACTGCCGCCCGGCCATGTTGTCCACTCGAGGTCCCGGTTCCAGGGTTGCACAGGCCGCAAACTTCAGGTGAACATTTCTCCGGCGGTACCGCCGCCAGAAACTTCAGAATCACGCGATCGGTTGCCGCTCTCAATCACCAACACGGGCATATAGCGCAGGCTAAGGATCTCATGCAGGATATCTGTGCGGGATGCGGAGGTTCACGGAGCCGAGAGCCTACGCTGCCGTCCCGATCGCCATCTTGGCTCCTCCGTTTACCCATTTCTTATTTTTTAGCTTTCCCCACCGTCTCCACTAATAAAGGGATACCTAGGAGAAGGTGAGGGATTTTTAATCTCTAGTTAAGCCACCTGTAACAGATACTTTCTTCCTTGTAACCACAGACTGGATACTTTATTGTGGTTTTGTGCTCCCTGACAGACATATATTTCCATTTCTTATTGGGATCATTAGGAGCTAAACAGGTAGCGCTTGCACTGTGCGTTGCATACCAAGTAATGCTCTTCCTTTGGAGTACCAATAAGATTCCTCACCATAGAAGCTGGTTGGACCGAATATGGGAACTGTTAGGTATAAAAAAAAAAGCGAACAATGTCCCTACAGTATAAAGTGACTCTTAGATACATGGTCCCCTTTACAGCTTTTCTCTCTGTAGAGTTTAAGGAACTGACTAGTCCTAAATACCTGAAAGTACTGTGAATTCTAGCTCAAATAACCTTGTATACAGCCTGAGGTAACTTTATTCACCTGGGAGATGGTGACAGGACCATACAATATAATAGAAGGAGAAATAGTATCCTTATATAAGTGGCATTCATAATTTGCTTAGGATCAAGACGTACATGTTTTTGTGGGATTGGAGACATGGTCGTCAATTCACCAAAATGCCTGAGGTATCAGAAGTGACATTGCACGCCATTTGACCTTTACTTTGACTCACACACACATGCTTACTCATACTAATAAATTCACCCTCTTGCGCACATAAACACACTCTTACCCGAAGCATGCATACAACATACATTTAACAGCATTCTTTTTTACTTACCTTGGCTTCCAGATAGGCTCATATTCCAGCTAATGTACTTCATTTTTTATTACACAAATAGCGAATAATATTATACACAATTTATATAATAAAAAAATTGACATAAACCAGGCAAGTGGAGCTCCAACTAGCGTCCACTAGGACGAGCTGCCCCTGTTTTTCAAGCACTGATTATTGCCACCGCTGAGGCCAGGGCTCGCAAAAGCAGTGCCAGGGGTAGCAAGCGGCAAGCCAGGGGTTGCAGCTGCGACCCTTGGCAATGCCTAAATGACGTCCATTCTTGGAGACAAGCTGGGATATGTTAATCCCATTTCATGCACACCTGAATGTGTCCAGCCTCTGGGTTGTAGGTGCATAAATCTGTTATGTCTTTACATTTGAACTTAATAGAAAGTGATTTGGTCGATAAATTAGGCACGGTGGCTGCTGCAGGTCAAGCTTTGGCTACAGAACCACAAAACAAATAAAGTAGTCCCTATCTGCTGGAACACGTGAGGAACATTACACACAGTCTTATTATCCCCTACTAACACTGCCACAAGTCCCACTCCATGTCCTTTCTTAAATGTTGCGTATCATAGGCCAAAAGGAATCCAAGTGGGACACACAAAGAATGGACCTACCTGCGGTCTTTCTCACTCGAATAAGCATCGCCTAGTCACATGTTTAACCAGTAACCCAAATCTTATGACTGCCCTACTTTGCCCCTAGTAGACTGGAAACGATCCTTCCATCTTCACCTCAAACCTCATTTTCCTCTTCTCTCTTTCTCCTATCTCTCTCCTACCACTAACCGCTCCTACTCCCACCCTACCACCTCCATGGTTGATCGGTTCTTTCATCATTTATCAAAAAACAAGAAATGCTTAAACATGCTCCACATGTTCATCACAAAAACTTGACTAGGTGATGACACAGCATGGATCTGCCATGTGACCATTCCACCTGATATTTAATCTCCAACTTAAATGGTCCCAAGTAGAAAAGAAGAGGCCTTGCAATTGTCTTCAAAAACACCTTAGGGACCACACGATCTCATGAGTATGACATGACCAAATGTAAACGTCTTTTCGTCTGTTACTCGCTCTCTGGTACATACACTTGAATATTATTGTTCATATTCGTACCTCCACTGAACAGACACAGCGCCTTGCTGGATAGTGGTTTGAAGGTCACAGTAAACTACATTAATCTATGAGTTCTGATAAACCTCAATATCATTGGTTCAATCGGCGGAACAAATCCACTTGTAAAACCTCTCCAAACTTGTCACTGAATCAACATATTCAGCACCACATACATTTGTCAAAAATTATACTCTGCTGGGACTTGTCACTGTAAGACCTGGGGTCTCCAGGCCCTAAGGGGGTAACGTGACACGAGCGGCTGGGCACCCAAAGGCTGGTGTGTAAAGCGACCATACAACACGCACATCCACTGAAGCAAGGAACGCACACAATAAGGGACGCCACACTGTAGAGATTTATGCAAATAACTCAAGTTTATCCAAGCAGTTCGAGATAAATGCAGTTCATGAGATCACAACGTAATTCATAAGATATAAATGCACTTCCTGAGATATAAATGCAGTTCCTGAGATATACATGCAGTTCCTGAGATATACATGCAGTTCCTGAGATATACATGCAGTTCATGATATATACATGCAGTTCATGAGATATACATGCAGTTCATGAGATATACATGCAGTTCATGAGATGACACATGCAGTTCATGAGATGACAATGGCAATTCACGTATGTCAGCGTTTAATCCGCCAGCACCATATTCGCCAGTCTGATATTCACCAGTATGGTCCCTGCAGGCTCTAGGCCACCCTTGTATATCTTACTCCCCGTGGTAGGGTTTGGGCATTGTAGCGCCACTCGTACTAACTGAGCCCTGGACTTCTGAGGAGAGCCTACGATCATACGCTCCTCGTAACCTCTAATTAGGGAATCCTTCAGGGCAGAGCATTAGAACATAGCGCCACTCGTAACCAGCACGCAGTGCATACTTCAGAGCAGAACATTAGAACATAGCGCCACTCGTAACCAGCACGCAGTGAATACTTCAGAGCAGAGCATTAGAGCATAGCGCTACTCGTAACCAGCACGGAGTGAATACTTCAGAGCAGAGCATTAGAACATAGCGCTACTCGTAACCAGCACGCAGTGCATACTTCAGAGAAGAACATTAGAACATAGCGCCACTCGTAACCAGCACGCAGTGAATACTTCAGAGCATTAGAGCATAGCGCTACTCGTAACCAGCACGCAGTGAATACTTCAGAGCAGAGCATTAGAACATAGCGCTACTCGTAACCAGCACGCAGTGAATACTTCAGCACAGAGCATTAGAACATAACGCTACTCGTAATCAGTAAGCAGTGAATACTTCCGCGCAGAGCATTTAGAACATAACGCTACTCGTAATCAGTAAGCAGTGAATACTTTAGAACGGAGCAGTTCACGGGGCACAACGATTCTTACGGAGCGCACCTCTCGCACTCCGGTGCAGTTCGTGGGGCACAACGCTCCTTGACAGTCTTGCAGAAAAGGGGGGCAATCCCTCGGAGGGGTCACAGTTCTGGGTTAACGGGGGACTCCCACGGAGGGGTCACAGTTCTGGGTTAACGGGGGACTCCCACGGAGGGGGAACCAGGGTCTCAGGGTGCGGTGCTGCTCCCGGTCGATAGGGGGCACACCGGGGTCCTTCCCAAGCCTCCCGGCTTACCTTGATCACGACGTCTTGCGGCGTCTAACCCAGCTCCGGCCTCCGCAGTTGCTCCTTCCACGACGGGGGCAGGCCACGGCCTCACGCACCTCTCTCAGCGGCAGCGACGGGGCCCCGGGCTTCTCCGCGGGCCTCGCCTCGATGAGGGGGCACACTTCAGGCTTCCGGGCCGCGACGGTGAGCGCACTCTAGCCCCCGCGACAGGGGGGGGGGGTTAAATTAAGCGGAGAGTTCCGCGCTCAACGGGGCTTGCTGCAAGGGATCCCAGGCCAGGACATGAAGCGCAGGGGTCACAGCGCTAATACCTGGTCGATCCCCAGCAATTCCACAATCCGCTTGGCATCTGGTTTCAGTGTCCAGTCTTGACACGAAGTCACAGCCTTCAGTTTCAGTATTCAGTTGCTCTTTCAAGTATTAATGGCGCAGATGTCTCTGGCGCCCTTGGGGGTTCTGTTCCTGGGGGGTAGGGAATGAGTTGGCGACTAGGTCCTTCCTAGTCAGGCTGGGCAGAGGTTCCCTGGGTCCTCCTACTGCTGGGCAAGATCAGTGGGTTTCACAGGATCCCTCACTTACTTAAGAGGCAGTACCTAAATCCTGTCACTCTCAGAGGCATAAGTCCCTGGCTAGGCCCTACCGCCTACACTCCTGCGTGGACTCTCCAGCTCTGCTTTGCCCCACTGGCCAACTAACTAGAAAAAGTTCCCCCCCTCACTTAAGTAGCCCTAGCTCAGGTGACCTCTAACCAAGGCGGCAAAAGTAAAACCACACCTCCCTTCTAGAAGGTTCCAGCACATTCCAGGAGTTTCCCATTCTACCTATGGGACAAAAAAGGCGGGCAGGTGTCGCAACATTGTTGTGGGGTTCCAGCCAGCTCCTGGCAGCTAGGGTGCTACTATGAAAGACCACTCTGCAGTAGCAGGGGTCTGTGGCAGCCATCTTGGGAGAAGGGAGCACCTGCACCTTAACACTGATTGGCAATGAAAAGGCGCCCGGAGACCTAAGTCCAACATCAAAATGAGGGTGGAAAAAATGAGGCACGATGAAAAATAGATGGGGAGACCACCCTAGGGCTGACAGGTCCAACAGTCACCATAACTGTAAATATCCCCATAATGTGGCACAACCATCACTTTTTCTCCTTCCTAGATAACCTTGCTAGACTATTTGCAACAGTAGTAGTTACACAATAACTCGTAGACAGCGAAAGAAACTCCATCTCAGCAGTTGGACCCACATCTCATCAGGACTCCTGCTGACAAACAAAAGAAGTGGAGGAGATCTACAACTGACTAGGTGTCAATGATCTAATACTTGAGAGGTCCTTGTGCTCTTGGCACAGAAAGAAGACCATGTTATTCAATGAAAAGAAAAAGCACAGAACTAAATACTCTTCCACAATGTGGAAAATCAGAGAGCAAAAATGAAAGAAAGACTCCTTCACCAGCACAACATAAACAAATATTTATTTTTGTCACTTTTTATCGATTTTGTTAAAAATACATTGCAGAAACATAAAGCTCATGGAATAGAGACCGAAAATGACATGCAAATAGAGAATGCGGAAGTCCCAGTGGGTGGCGGGAAGTGTTACATTACGTCGTGCTGGGAGGTCCATGGACCCTAGATTTTCTTCTCTTCTTTTCTCATAATCTCTCCATTTGTACACCGCTTGTTCTGCAATTATGCATTAGTCCACCCTCTCTGCCAGTCTCTCAGAGGAGGATCTGCCTACAAAAATGTCATTAATAAAGCAAAAATACTCTGTAGGGATCTTTAATTCAAAATGTCCTTTCATGCGGCTACACAGGCTCCTCTCGAAATTCCACAAGTATACAAAAAATATTACACACACAAGTCTCCTTCAGGGCCATTGCAAACAAAGAAACAAGAACACTACCCCATGAGTACCTAGATAGATAACGTTCAGCTCACTGAGATCCTTACCATCCAGACGAATGTTAGAGGCAGACCACTTTCCCTTGCCTCATTCAAACAACTCTTGGACAACAAAGTCAAGGAACTAGTCAAGGCAAGTATGTCATCAAGCTTTCTCAAAGGCATCTGACTTGTAACACGGCTGTTGCTACACCAGAAAACCTTCTGAGCAACTTATTAGCTCCAGGAACCTCCCCCATCTCCCCTCAAAAGACTTCTTACATCAGGAGTACATAAGTTAAAAGAACATTGACCCGGCAGAACCCCCACCTAGTAATTGAATCTGTTCATAGGAAAACTGATTGAAAGCACATTCTTCTCTGAGATCTGTGATTTGATAGACCAGAACAAACAAATCAGACAACCAAACCAGCTTCTGCCCCAATAGAGGCATCAAACCTGCTAGATGGCCATCCTGGATGATCTGAAAACTAAGGTGCAAAGAAAAGGGTTGGCCTTTCTAATATGGTTGGATCTGTTTACCAACTCTCTCAACCACCAGACTCTATAACTAACACTAAAGGAAACTGGCCCCTGCGGAACACTTCTAATGTGGGTCTCCACCTACCTTCAAGGGGGAGGGTACAGCATTGTCTAATTGTGCAGTTTTTCCCCGAGGCTCAGTCATCTCACATTTCCTGTTCAATTCTGCCTCACACTCCTACTGGATCTCATCTGTTGCTTCAACCTAACTTGCTACATCTAAGGTGATGACATGCAAATCATTATAAAGATTGAGTTCGATGTGCCAGATTTTACCACTGCCTTCATGCCATTAATGAATGAATAATATACAAACCACATAACAGTCAACTCTTCCAAAAACTGAGATTCTAACCTACGGAGAATGGAGGAACTAATATCCTCAACTACCTAAACCAAGTAACCTCACCATCCTCACCACATGGTGTAAGAAATCTTGTGGTGGATGTGGACACCAGCCTGTTTCTGAATCATCAAGTGAATCAAGGCACAAGAAATGTCTTCTGCAGAATTAGAACACTCTTCTCTCTGCAGGAACGGCAGCCACTATCACCCTTATTGTGTACGGAATAGGCTCACTCTTCTTCAAATATTGCAAAAGATCCAGGATTCAGCGGCAAGACATCTCCTATATCTGCGTCCATGGACAAACATCACACCAGTCATTTCACTCTATCGCTATAGCCAGAAGCTCTGAAGTCAAGGCTCTCTGAAGTGTCTAGTGAGCCATCCAATTTGTAGACTGTTCATCCAAGCTGTCTCCTGAGACGCACAGATAGAACACTCAATATCTACATGAGCCCCCTCGCCGCCATCGCACGCAGACACAACATCATCTCCTACGCCGACGACACCCAGCTGATACTCTCCCCCACCAAAGACCCAGCCACCGTCAAAACCAACCTCCAGGAAGGGATGAAAGACATCGCAGAATGGATGAAGCTCAGTCGCCTGAAGCTGAACTCAGACAAAACGGAAGTCCTCATCCTCGGACAATCCCCATCCGCCTGGGACAACTCCTGGTGGCCCACAGTGCTGGGCACCGCACTGACACCCACGAACCACGCATGCAACCTGGGATTCATCCTTGACTCCTCCCTCACAATGACCAAGCAAGTAAACGCCGTCTCATCCTCTTGCTTCAACACCCTGCGCATGCTCCGAAACATCTTCAGGTGGATCCCCACCGAAACCAGAAAGACCGTCACCCAGGCCCTCATCACCAGCCGACTGGACTACGGAAATGCGCTATACGCAGGAACCACTGCCAAACTTCAGAAACGACTCCAACGCATACAGAACGCCTCCGCACGACTCATCTTCGACATCCCTTGCCACAGCCACATATCCGCCTACCTGGGAAACCTGCACTGGCTCCCCGTCAGCAAGAGGGTCACGTCCAGGCTCCTCACCCACGCACACAAAGCGCTCCACGACATGGGCCCCGAATACCTCAACAGCCGCCTCTCGTTATACACCCCCACCCGCCAGCTCCGCTCCGCCAACCTCACCCTCGCCACCGTCCCACGGATACGCAGAACCACCACCGGAGAAAGATCGTTCTCCTACCTGGCAGCCAAAGCATTGGAACTTCCTCCCCGCACACCTACGACTGACACAGGACTATCTCACCTTCAGGAAACACCTCAAGACCTGGCTATTCGAGCAGTAGCAGCACCCCCCACCCCAGCGCCTTGAGACCCTCGCGGGTGAGTAGCACGCTATATAAATGTACTGATTGATTGATTGATTGATTCTAGGCTAGCATCTCGGCTGATCATCCCTTCGAACAAGAAGAAACACATCAGTGGAACCTCTTTCTCCTTACAAGGTGCACATTTATGAAACACCTTCCTAGCAAAAATAAGGATCACTCAAGATCAGCTGAAACTCAGGAAGGAAATAAAGACATTTTTCTTTTATAAGGAATAATGGACAGTCAAACTGAACAAAGAACACATTCCTATCCACACCAAGGAAAATTCATAAATCTGATAATTTAGGGCAAATCCCACCTAAGAGCTAGAGCTTCCTAATATAAACTAATATGCACAAGTTTATCTTTCTCTCACTCTACTTCCTTCCACTTCAAGCATAAGTGCATCTGCATGATTGCAGGCAGCCAGATCACAGCCACACAAGAAGTGCATTCACGTATTCATCACACATTCAATACCAAAACACTTCCTAAGTAGGTCACATCCATAACCCACACCATTCCAAACAAGCATAAATATCATGCATTTTCTCCTTAAATCATCCTCACATCACTACATGCCTTAGTGCAGTGACCTATGTCAGGGTAAGAGCACTACTCTGGTCAGCCATGCATGACAAAAAAAAGCTTTCTACATAGGCCACATTGAAATTCAACACTGTTGCAACCAAGGACTTCTCAATGGTATGGCATGCTTACCTGTCTATTAATCTGCTTCAATGACTCCTCAGTGGTAGGAAGTAATATATAAGTACAATTACAATACAATATTTATTTTATCTGCATCTGTGCTCTTTCACATTGAACAGAAGCACATAATCTAGGGATAAGGTTTTGAACTGTATTGTTCTGCAAAATTTATACAGTGCTTCATACTCCTCATAAGGCAACAGAGCACTCTGATTCACATAAGGTTGCCAGACGCCCTTTTGGAGTACATGGCTGACAGGAGATGGGCTGATGTTTCCCGTATGCGAAAAGTGATGAGCTAGGTACATGACAAGTGCTGTAATGATGATGTACTGAACTTGTAACCGTATTAGCATTAGGTATTCTAGAAAAGTGTGAGAAAAAACGTGGTTGCATACCTGCCATATTTTGGATAGTGATTTGTGCGATACAGTTGTGTGTAAAGTAGTTATGTTGACTAATTATCAAAACTACTGATTGTATCTTAATGCAGCACATGTGGTTGAGCTATAAAATACTGTGTTAAAGAATACATTACTCTCAATTTTCTAACCGTCATTGTTTAAGTCTTGCTAACCAGAAAACTCAAACTGGTAGATAAGACCTATTATGGGCATACCAAGAGCTTACAGTGGGCTTACAGCCCGCCCATAGCTTACCACTGAATGGCTTTGTCACTCTGATTTGCTTGCTTCTTATTCCATGCTTTTTATCCATCTTGTTCCATCCTGTGTTTGTTCCCCACCACCTCCTCCACAGCTCCCCCTGGAGCATAGACTATTTAACGTACTGTGGCTTGGCTGTCTTGTATCCTTCCACTGCTCACTTTTAGGGAACTACTTTCTTTTCTGTCTTGTCTACCAGAGAGTGCAAGTTGTCTGTTTCAAAAAGACCTGTTGTTAGGTTACAGTGGGCCTAGCCTGTCATTGCTTACTATTGGTTGTCTTTACTGTCAATCTTATTTGCTTGATTTTGATTTTTTATTAGTTGGTGTGAACTTTTCTTCATTTTCTTGTGCTTGCCACTTCCCAGAGGCCATGGCCTTATTAGCTGTAATCTTCGACAGCTTACTTTTAGGGTGATACTTTTTTCTATTTGGTTAAGCAGTCAATGAGAGTGCATGTGTTTTCCAGCTGTCTCCCTCGTGTTCTTATCTTCCACCTCTACCCTGATCTGTGTTGCTTTCTCTCTCTGATGTGCTTCTCCCTGGACCCCACCATGTTGCGCTCGCCCTAGTATTCTTCTCCCCTCTTGTATTGTTTTCTTCCCATATGCTTCTCCGCCGCTCCATGTTCTTCTCTCTAGTCTTCGTGCTTCTCTTCCAACCCTGTGCTCCACATTCCTTTCTCTCACCTGTGTTGATTCCCCCCCTTAGTGTTGCTCCCCACCTGCTTGTGCATGTTGATTCCACCCCGCACCCTCCATGTTGTTACAGCCCCCCTGGTGTTACTTTGGTCCCCATGTTGCTTCCCCCACCTGCTTTATAAAAAAAAAAGTATTTCTCTCCACTTAATTTTTCAATTTAATCATCCAACTTAGATCATTAAATAAAAAGGAAAAAAAAGTACCCACGTCATTTTGTAGATGGGAATGCTTGGTGCACACACCTACACAATGACATGGCTTGTCATAGCGCCTTTTTTTAGTTTCATTTTTAGCCATACCATACAACATCAGGGGTACTACAGCATTGCTAAAACCCCTGGCAAGGTCAATAATTCCCAAATGCAAGTGCTTTTGGTTTTGCCAATGCGTGTTCTTTTTGTTTAAGCACTCTAAGAGAGTGCATGTATTTTTAAGCTCTCTCCCTTGTGTATTTCTCCCACCCCCACCAAATATCTGCCCCCAAGGCCAATAGTGCTTTCTCTCTTATATGTTTCTCCCCATTGTTGCTTTCCCTCTTGTGCTGCTTATGCCCTCCCTCACCCACTCCCCATTGCATCCCCACCCCCCATTCCCTGTTAATGTGGTCTTTTTTTTTAAAATAGTATAATTTTTTTAGTTTTTGAGGACCAGACAGCAAATTGCTGTCTTCACCTCCCCTTTGAAATGGCACTTTCTTGCTACTTCTATTTCATTTTTAGGTCGAGCCTGGGCAGCACATGCGCTGCTCTGCGAGGCATGCTGTATTGGAGTATGGGCTTGAGGCTCCGCCCACTCTCCACCCATATTTTTCATTGGCTTGTGTCATTGTCCTTCGTAAATGCTGGCTTCTAATTTGTTAATGGACTGATTTGTTACTCCCTCCTTAGTACCGCCATGTCTTCATTTGTAACCTCCCATGAGGACTGGCCCTTTTATGTCTGTTGTTACACAGAAAGTCTTATTTAGTCTGTAAGCACTACTTTCTTTCATAAGTTTCTCCTATTGCAGGCACGACATGCTTTCCTGCAGCTTTCAGCGCGCCATGGCGCTTTCACTTTCCAAGCAGCCCTGGACACGCTTTCATGTTTTTAAAATTTAATTACTATGCTCCTCTTGTTATTTATTTATTCTTGCTGTCTTATTTATTTATTCTTGCCTCTGCTTCTACTATCAGTACTATATGTCCACAGACTCTGCACGCTGTCCCTTTACAGAGTCTACACTGCTCCTCAGCCTGGAAATGTAGCATTTTGTTCCTGTTCTTCATTCCCCGCGTTTATAGGAATGAGCACCGCAGCCAGCAGCAGTCACCCGTCCCTCCTGTCCTCTCCTCCCAGCTCAGCCTCCAGAGAGAGCATGCCCGACCGAGCTCCCTTCCCATGATGCCTCTGGCCTTACAGCAAGGGCTAGGCAGAGCGGGCACTTTCCCTCCCCATGGTCAGGCACACACTATTGGGACGGAGAGGGGGAGTTGGAAAAAACTGCTGCTGCCATTCTCCGGCTCAGAAGACCGCTTAATTGACCTCACAACAAATCCCCCTTTCTGGGTTTCTGCCTGGACAGGCTGGACATGTGCGACTCAACCCAGCCCCCACTGTAATGTAATGTAATGTAATAAACATTTCTAAAGTGCACGGCTAACTCAGAAGAGGTGTCCCTGTGCTATACAGCAGACTAACGAAAAGGTCGCCCATGAGGCTGTGTCTGAGTAAAGAGACAGGTTTTTTTTTTTTTTACAACAAACTTTATTGGCATTTTAAGGACACCGGGGAACTCTCCCCTATACATGGTACCAATACGGGTAGAAGAATAATGAGAATTGGCAAAGAGCCAGGTTTTTAAAGCCCTCCTGAACTCTGGTTCTGTTTTCATCAGGTGTAGGGGGGCTGGCATAGAGTTCCAGAGTTTTGTTATTTTTACCAAAAAAGACCTGCCACCTTGCCAGGCTTTAGAAAAGCGTGGATCCCAAAGACCGCAGGTGGTTGGATCTCAGAACCCATTCCTGGTGATATAAATGCAACCTCTGCCTGAGACATCTGGGGCATGTGTCCCTAGTGGCTCTAATCGCCAGTGTCAGTGACTAAAACTCTATCCTCCTGGTTACCGGGAGCCAGTGCAGTTGTCTCAAGTAAAGGGAGATATGATGCCAGAGGGGTACCCGCTGAATCAGCCTTTTCACAGAATTCTGAATTATTTGTAGCCTGCGAGTCAGGTAGGCAGGTAGCCCTATAAAGAGGCTGTTGGCATAGTCCAGCTGTGAGGTCACCAAAGCATTAACAGTAATCTTAAGACATTCCTCTGAGGGAAGCACAAACATTTCCTAATAGATCTCAGCCTACAGAAGCAAAAAGATGAGATGTGATGAGCCTGAGTCATAAATTATAGGTCCTTATCCAGCCCGATTCCCCAGTTTCTAGCAGAATCTGCCGGAATTGCGGGCGAATTCCGCTCCGTGGGCCACCAGAGATTAGATGAAGTGGGTGATGCCTGACTGAAGAACAAGACCTCAGTCTTGTCAACATTCAGTTTCTGGTAGTTCTCATTCATCCAGTGCGAGATATTTTTCAAGCATTCCTTGAAGTTATGAAAGGCAGCCACCGAATGTTCTTTAAAAGAGAACACCAGCTGCTTGTCGTCCACATAGGGTGTCCAGAGGAGCAAGGTAAATATTGAAGAGCAGCGGGCTCAGCGCCGAACGCTGAGGCACCCCACACACCAGAGGTTTCTGTGAAGATAGAAAAGGATGAAGAAACACCTGTTGGAATCGATTCTCCAGGAATGACCGCAGCCAGGACAATGCACACCCAATTGGCTCAGTATCCTAAGCAAGATCGGGTGTGCCACCATGTCGAATGATGCCGACAGGTCTAATAGTACTAGCATAGCAGATGAGCCCAGGTTCACAGACTCTCTCACTGATTCGGAGACTTCTAACAGAGCGGTCTCTGTGCAGTACCCAGCTCAGAAACCTGATTGAGAATCATGTAGAAGGCAGTTAGCTTCTATGAAACCTGCCAATTGCTTCTGAAACTCCTTCTCTAAAATCTTAGCAGGAGCTGGCAGCAGAGAAATAGGTCAAAAGTTACTGAGCACCCCAGGGTCAGCCACAGTTTTTATGTTTAGTAATGGCAACAGGAACGCCTGTTTTCATGTAGAGGAGTAGATGTCTGATTTCAGGGAGGAGTTCAAAATCTGATTTAATATGGGATTTAGCCAAGGAGCCAGCATACTAAAAAAATGGGCAGGGTATGGATCACCAGGGGAGCCCAACTTGCACTTTGATAGCTCCCTCAATGACTCATCGGTTCAAATAGAGAGGAATTCTGAAAAGGAAATGCGGGAAACGGAGGTCCGGGCTTGCCGGTGAACAGTAGGTTCCCTTTTCACAGGAAAAGTGGAATAGATATTATGGATCTTTTCCTCCAAAATATCCCACAGACTAGAGTAGAGATCAAGACGGGGGAAACGTGCTATCTATAGCTGTCGGATTCGTAAAGGTTTTTACAATCTTAGAGATTTCTTTGGCGGAGTTATCTAAATTCTTAATCCGATTTGCAAAGTATTCCCTCCTCTTATTCCGCTTTAGTCTGTGAAATTATTTCAGAGGCTCTTTATAGATACCTTTTGCTACAGGATTGTAGGCTTTTATCCAGTCCTGTTCAAGCTTTTTACAGAGGCTCTTCTCCATTCTTAGTTCAGCAGAGAACCAAGGGGCTGAAAGTTTAAGTTTATTGGATGTAGCTGGCTTTAGCGGGGCAACTGTGTCTAAGGCAGTCGTAACCCAGACATTACAGTAGGATGAATCGCTATCAGGATTCCCTGTCAAATGTGTCACAGATTCTTGAAGTGCAGGCCCAAGGGCTTCTTTGGTGACTTTCCTCCAGTTTCTCCTAGATGCCGTATTTATCCGGCATATAAAAGGCCTAGACTCTGAGCTGAGAGTAAAAGGTACGAAGAAGTGGTCCATCTAAGTCAGACACAAAGGAACCCCTACTCTAAGATTTTGGTCATTTGAAAAATCAAGTCCAACATGTGGCCCGCTCTATGGGTAGGTGTGGTAACCAGTTGCATGAGATTAAGGCCATCCAGTGTTTCCAGAAACTTGGTAGCCTGGGAGCAGCTGTGGTCATCGGCATATAGATTCAAATCTCCTAGAACTGTCAAATTAGCATATTGCAAAGATAGCTGAGCAATAGTATCCCAAAGATCTGGCAAACAGCTAAATGGGCTGTCTGGAAGCCTATATGATAGCAGCTCGGCCAAAAAGGAGGATGGTGAGATCTTGACACAGAAGGTCAAGCCTTCTATATTCCCAATATGGCCCAGCCTCTCGGTGGTGATCTCCCAGTTGTCCTTTAGGATGATTGCAACACTCCCCCTACCCTATTTCCACCTCGGTTAGCAAATACCATCCGAAAACGGAGGGGAACGGCTAGCATCAGGTCGGGGGTCATGCCCTCCTTTAGCTAGGAACATGAGATCCCATGAATTCTCAACTAGGGAAAGCCAGATGTCATCTGCATGTTTCGGGAGGGACCTGCAATTAATCAAGCATGCTCTGACTTTCAAACTATTAGCAATACGGGGACCTGAGGAGTCCGTGTTTCCTCCTTCCGGGTTCACACCAACATTCAACTTAAAACTGCATACTCTGCAGCAATAATCGACATCCTCCGTCCCCAAAACCAGCCTGACCTTACCAGAGAAAACGTCTTTATTCATAGACAAGAGCGAGTCTTTAGACCAATTAATGGTATAGGGGGGGTTTAAAAATTTGGGCAGCATGGCTGCCACGTTCCGGACGGGTACAGGCGGGCTTGCCTTTGGCACGCCAGCAGCATGCCTGCTGGGCGCCTCCGTGTCACTGCTCTCATTAAATACCCTATTGAGGGTCCGCTGCATGTCCGCGTCGTGGGTCTCATTACATAGGAGCTGGGCAGGCAGGCCAGAGAACTGGACCGCCAGCCTTGCAAAAATGGCGTTTTGCCAATGTCCCAGTTGAGAGGAGGAAAAATGGCACTTCCCTCGAGGCAAGAGCTTTGAAGGAGGCAGAAGCCCAGTCCCTCCCCGATGAGGTAAGGGAGACGATCACACAGTGCCCGTCATAAAGAAACTTTTTAAAAAACGAAAATCCTGTCACTGCACCCTGCAACACGCATCAGTGCTAATAAAAATAATTATTTTAAAAAACGAGGTTCTTACACACAATCTCAGCAAGCAGCTACAATAGTAAACTGATAAAGCCGGATTCTTATCTTATCTCACCATCACCAAGAATCCTCTCAGGTTTCCAGGATCTTTCTATCTGCTAGATAGTGTAAAGGGAAGAAAATCCAATTCTATCACATAATCAACCAAATTGATTTGAAACTCTAAAGGACCACTGACTCCGAAGTAACATTTTCGGGGTTTATTACAAAGCCAAAAATAATCGCACATACAAGTACCTCATCACGAGGTTAAGAAAATAAATGGGAACTAATACAAAAAATATCCTACGCAGGAGTCTCATCCGACTCAGAATAAGAAGAATAGTTAGCTCTAGAAGCATTAGGCAACCAATAACTGCTTCAATCTCTATATTAGAAGTCATTAACCTAAAAAGAAAAAGTAATTAATCTGTCCCTACACTAACTCTAGGATGACATCCCTACTTAGCATTTTTCCCCAGGCAAGAGAATAAAAAGTGTCAGTGGTGAAGACTTCCTTAGAAGTACTCACTCTGTATAAGTACGTAGCCAAAGCTATGGAGCTCGTTCTAAGATGCTCCTTCTAGCTCCTCACCTAATCCTCGACTGCTCCACCCCCGGGGCACTGTTCCTAATTCAAAATCCCAAAATCCTAGAACATGCCCTCGTCACACCTCTTCGACCAGGTCTTCCCCCCGGTACTTTTCCATCGAAACTCTTGCTTCATCCAAGATGGTTCGGACTGACCTTTGGTCCCAGGCACCTTCTACGCTGAAAGTATCATATCTGCATTCCAGTGTACTCCCATATTGGCTTCTCTTACCTTCCTAACTCCTAAAACAAAGGGTTAGTCTTCCTAACCAGCTAGGTGTCTTTGCACCTGCAACAGAAACATGGGAACGAGAAACTTTCCACTCCATGAGACTTACTAATCTTGCTGAAACCCAGAGCCTTTCCAAGGGAAACAATTTTTGGCCTACAATATTCAGCTAACATAAGAAAAAAATAGGCCTTTCTCTTAAACGTATATGAGATCAGGCCTTTACACTTTTAAACAAACATTTCTGGAATCATCTTATACGCATTGGTTTCATTACACTTCATTCATGAATAAGCAAAACTACACGTGCAGACTTTAATATGGTGCTCGTTAAACCTAATGCATCACATTATACGTGAACTAATTCATTATGCATTATCTAAAATACAATTTCAATTACACACTACATTGAGCTTCATAAATGATATGATTACATTTCTATTCGCACTATTATATGCTATTTTCGTACTACATTTCCAACTGCACATGTTAATGATTTTACTCTAAATATATGGGTGCGAACTATCGGTGATTATGATGCACCCCTACAATTTTCAGAATAACATGGTGCTCTATCAAAACTATGAGCAATCAGAGCGCCAGGCCCAAGTTAACCTATCGAGAGTTCACTAAGCTCATAACAAGCATTTGCAATGCACTAGATCTAGCATTTGCGAGAGTTTAAGCTATTTGCATTGTAAATGACAATGCCTTTTTAGTTATGTTTTAAAAAGTCTTGCAAAGGCGAGACCTAGTCGGATGCTTTTTATTCTTTGCGATCAACGTGAAATCAGTAAATAATAAAACATTGTGTTCGTCATTTTGTAGGGGCGTGCATGTGTAACAACGCATGCAAGAGAAAGTCATCCATCACACACGCACATGCCTACAAAATGATGTGACAGCTCTGTCCGCTTCATGAGGCCTTTGTTTTTTGCTTTTTGAGCCTTTTTCTTTTGACCATAGTTGCACAGCACCTTGCCGATGCAGTACACAATTGCTTTGGCAAAGCCAATACGTTCCAAAGGCATGACTTAATGGCTTTACCGGTGCTTGTTTCCAGTTAGCTTCCAGTTCACACATCCATTCAGAAGCATAGTTAGTATTATGCTTCTCTGAGTAAATCTCATTGAAAAATACATGGGGTGGTTAAGATACTTTGTGGATTTTTTAATATACAGAAAATCTTTCTCAGCTGCTAACATAAGGTGTAACGTCGGTTTTCAGTCTCAGCTGCAACCCAAGCTATTTTTGGGGTTACACTGGACACAGCAGAATGTACATAATAGCCATTCTGTTTGATTTTAACATAGTAAAATCTGAATGACCCAAAATCAGAATAGACCTAGTTAGTGATGAAAATCTCAAATTCTTACGGATATCAGTCATTTATGTGGCATGTCATGGATTACCAGATGTGCACCAGTGAATCTGAACATGTGCCTATTCTCTGCTGTTTGAATATAAGTACTGGTGGGCTTACGTCCAATGGGAATTGTAAGGCTGCTGTCTGTCGAAGCAGCCAGCGACATGGATCTTGGCTGCTGGGTGTTGGGGGCATGAGGGGGTGCAACCACACATGAATACCTTTCTTCTGATTACTGCAGCACCTAAATACCCCCTTGCACATACAATTGAGTTGTAGTTTTAGCGACTTGTATGCATTGAAAATTAACCGACTCCTCTCTTTTGGTTTTTAGTATCCTCTGGTTGTTTCATTTTGTCTTAGAGTGCACATTAATGAGTGCCATATTGCACCTTTATCTGTAGCGCCTGTATGAGGTATCGGCGAATACTCTGTTCGATTTTAGATCTTAGCTACAGACAGTTTTAACTGTATGATGACAAGATCGGTTTTCAATACATATAGGGGCATATTTACACGCCCCTTCCGCAGCCGGTGCGTCACTTTTTTTGACGCACGTGCGGCGCAGTGTGGTGCCCCATATTTGCAAGGCCACGTAAAGCCACCCTGCATGGCTTTACGTGGCCTTGTAAATATGGCCCCTTTTCACGCAGCACTGTGCGTGGAAGGGGGAGTGACATAGATGTTGCTGTGGGTGTTCCTACACAACACCCATGGATTCTGACGCATTCCCAGATTTACAACATTTCCCCATAGAAGGCTTAAGATTGAGAAATGCTTTTATTTCTCCTCGTTATTTCCTCTTTCTATTTCCTCTTTCTATGCAGCGTGCTGCATTCTGCAGCACACAAAAAAAGTGGAAAACGCCTCTTGTGATTGTTTTTCTGCATGAAGGTGTCCCTTCCTGCACAAAAAACAATCATCCCTGCAACGAAGGCACTCTCGCACTATAGTGCAAGGGTGTTGGCGCATGGCAGCCAATTGTATGCCAGCGCAGGGGAGAGCATAGGGATCCATCATTTTGTTGTAAATATGACACATCCATGTGCTTTGAATAACTGAGGTTATCCTATTCGGAAACAATCCCTCCTTTTGGACTCAAACCTGGTGACCTTCTTAATTTGGTCCCCTTCGAACCCCAGTACCAAAGGTTAAAAATCTAGGGATAGTGATTGACAATGAACTGAAACTGAAGGAACCAATCAGTACGGTTACCTCGGCCTCTGTTTGCTCCCCGATACTGGTTAAGAAAATCGAAAACTGCCTACCATTTGAACTCTTAAAAACAGAGGTCATTTCGCTTGTGCTGACAAGACTTGACTATTGCAACAGTCTTTACCTTAACATTTCGGTCGGTCTATTAAAAAAGCTTCAGACAATGCAGAACAAATAAGCGCACTTTCTTTTAAAAGTGCCTAAATTTGACTCATCAAAAGCATACTCCACTGGCTTCCAGTAAGACAGCATATCATCTTCGAAGCTCTATGAACAGCTCACAGGACCCTCTACGGGTATGGACCCGCCTACTTCAAAAAACATCTCTGGTGGTACACTCCCAGCAGGACCCTCTACTCAAGCACGGCCAAGAATTGTGCGGTTGCTCCATTCAGAAAAACTACATGGGTTGGAAAAAGTTTCTTCAGATCCACAGCCTTGCTCTGGAACTCTTTGCCTTTGGAACTTAAAACCTCGCCTTCCCTGCAAGCTTTCAGGAAGTCGTTGAAAACCTGACTTTTCGTTCAAAACTAGAAACATAATACCCGCACCCCTTGTCCCGCTGTGCAGTGCCAAGACGCCCCCGGGCAAAGGTTTGCGCTTAATTTCTCATTCAAAGTAACGCAGCACGGCACAGCCAAATGGCTTGTGGCACCTCCCTGCGTTACTTTCTTGTAAATAAGGCCCATAGAGTACGCTTTGAGACAGCCTCTTGCTTATGACTGGAGACGTCTTTGTCTATCTCTGTTTTCTCCTCTTGATCTGATGCTTTCCTCACTATTCATGGAATGGTAACAGTGGTGGCTGGCATATCCAGAGGGTAGTGAGGTGGGTGGGATAAAAGTAAATAAATATGTACAAAAATAATTACACTTAGCTTTTTGGTGAAATGTCCTCCTATCTCGAGGCAGGCAGGTTCCAACGAGAGTCCCAGGAAACTGCACTAATCATTCTTGGCACTGTTCTCATGAAGCATGAAAAGCGTCAGTATTGGAGGGAGCAGCCTCCTTTGGTGCTCCAGAGGACACTGGAGCCCTACGCTTTCTCTAACCCAGCTGTCATATACAGCTGAGTAAGAGAGGTTTAAAATGGGGATGGCTGGCTGGTCGTAGCAAGACGGCTGGCCAAAGAGTGCACTTTAAACTTAAAGTGCCCTGCCCATTACTGCTCTCTGCTGCTACGAGTCAGAAGCGAACCCGCTCTCGTCCTGACGTTCAGATCGGGATGGGGATTTTTAAAATAAAATGCTAATAAATAAACTTTATTACCATTTTATTTTTCATCTCTGTGGTCAATTTAATTAGTGGGGTGACGCTCCTCCGTCTTATCGGAGGAGCCGCCCCTGAATAGTAATTGTATTTATATAGCAGTTACTACCCCTGATGAGGCATCGATGTGTTTGTTTCACCTAGGAGCATTTCGGTCTGGTTGGTTGGTCTGTATCATTCTACTTCTGACCTTACCTGACATCGCTTGCATTCAGGCAACTCATTTTTTCTTTTACTTTATACACTCCATATGAGTTCATGTGTTTTCTTGCTCGCTTCACCGTGTGCTACTTCCCACTTTACTTTTCACACCCCATCGCTCGCTGTGTTCATTTCCCAACTGCCTCTTGTCTGTTGGGTCCCTCACACATCCCAGTCATTTTTTGTTTATTTTTCCACCCTGCGCCTACTCCTCTGTTAGCTGCCGCCTCCCTTGATGCTCCCTTCTTATGCCCTTCTGCCACTGCATTTGTTAAAAAGTTTTTATACCTGCTGCTCTTACAGCAGATGTCTATCTTAAAATGATTTTATGACCATTTCAAGATGGCAGCCCTTGAGGGTTTATGGTGGTGGTCACCTAGGAATAATAAGCTCATTCAAAGATGGCGTTCGTAGATACTTGTGCATCCACCACAGCAGTCTTTGGACTGGATTTGTTAAACTATTACACACTTTGAATGGCATTGATTAAAACATTAAAAAACACAGAAAGAAGGTGGCTCTGGATGCAAGTGAGCCCACGATGACCAACTTTAAATTCATTTGTACTGGTTTAGTAAATCCTGTTTCAAGAATGCCACCACAGCTGTCTGCGCAATCGAAGTAGCTTTGTAACCCTAAACTAAGCATTGCGAAAGCCAAAAGTTTTACTGCCGACTCCTAGTGGCTCTGCCAGTGCTACCTTAACAGTGGTTGCTGTATGAAAAGTCTGTTCTCTCTTGGAGTGCTTAATTAAATTGTGGTATCGTACTTAAAGCTGGTGTATCAAACTCAGTGGCGGCTCCTCCGCTAAGGCAGACGAGTGTTGCCCCACTGCTCCGCAGCAGTGAAGTAAAGGAAACATAAAATAATAACTTGTGTTATTATCATTTTATGTTTCCTTCTGCTGTAGCATTGCGTTTGGGGAGGGGCTGCTCTTACGACAAAGGGTTTGCCCACTCCTAAGTGCACATGACTGTTTGGCCGGCCAAACACTCATGCGCACTTCGCATCTTCTCCATGCAGCTTGCATTATAGCTTGCATTGAAAACATGCCCAGGCCCCCATTCCATGGCCGAGCGCCGATCCACGGCACTCATACATATCACAATGCTGCATTGCAGCATTGTGATTGGCTATCCAGAGGCTGGGAGCCGGGTGCTTCCTGCTGCTGTCTGCATCCTGCTGTGGGACCAGTGTCAGGAAGAAGAGGACGGAGGAGAGGCGGCAGCCGGCCATCACAGATAAGTGTTTTTTTTTCGGCCCTCACCCCTCTGCCAAATGCCCCTGCCTCACCACTCGGGTCCAGTAGCAGCCACTACTGATCAAACTTAAGATTTATGTACAGTTTGCAGCTCTTTGTATGTATCCTTCAGGGTTTAGTTGTCCTCTATATTTTTGATTTGTGTAAAGTACCTGCATTTTTCTTCAAACTGTGTAGGTAAATTGCAGAATTACCCCAGGATTTCACAAGTTAATGAGACTGTCTAGATGTGCAACATGCATCTGCTATTTTCTTTACTTAAGAACCATGCAATTGAGCATGTGCAAAAGCAACATTTTAAAGAATCTTCACAATATCTTGTTACATGTAATTTGAAATGCACCATTTATTCTGATTTAAAATTATTATTAAGGAGAGTCCATTTGTCACCCATCATACAATTTGCAAGCATTTGCAAAGCCGATAGGACGCCCCTATGGGAGAACTATTGTCTTTCTAATTTGTTGCTATATTGTATAGAAGCACAACTGCTGCTCAGCGTGGCTGAATACAAAAGTGATCTGATGCGCCCAGCAGTGACTGCGAAGGGCAATTAAATATTTTCTTGGTATGGGATTATTCCTACTTTCACACAATTTTTTAAAAATAATTATTTTACATCCAAGCTGAAATTCACTGTGTTGGCCCCGCATTAAGACAGTACCAAAGAGGTCATGCAAGGAGTGCCAATCCGTCTACATCTTTCTAGTATCTTGAAACCCATTGGCCTGACTTTTGGGTGTTTTTTTTTCTGGCGGGACTGAAGTGGGCAAGCAACAAAGGAGTAGAGGGTGGAAAGGGCAAGCAACAAGGCAGGTGGAGAGTGGGAGTGGGAAGGGCAGGACAAGCAAAAATGTGGGGGTGGGGAGGGAAAAAGGGCGTGTAATTAAAAGGAGAACAAGTACATCTGAAAGCAGCAAGCAATGGAAGGACACTGAGCAAGGGAAGCAGTACTTGGACCATGGTCCAGGGTAGGGACAAACACATGAATGGGAAGTGAAGCCGGCACTCGCTGATGAAAGAGAAGCAAGGAAACAAGGATGACCATGAAGTCAACCAATGGTAAGCAATGGACAGGCTCCAAGCCCCCATAAGTAAACAAAATGTCTTGCAGGCAACAGCGCATGTGCTGTCTCAGGCAAGACCTAAAGTATAGGATGTGCTGGGAGGGAGGTGGCAAACTGTCAGAGGTGAAGTTTACCACCAAACATACAGAAGGTCTTAAAATAACCAACAGTGCCACAAAGTATTTAGGAGCAGCAGGGCGAAGGCAGGAAGGTGTTTAATTATGGGGCAGGTATGCGTCAGGGAAACATCCTTTACCACACAGCCTTTCAAGTGCAGGGCCTTTACCACACAGTCTTTCACCACGCAGGTAAGCACCACACAGGAAAGTATTTGCACCTTTACCATGCAGTGCTTTACCACACAGGTAAGTTTTGTTTTCAAATAGAATACTTTTAATGTAATTTTTAAAAAGTGATTTATGGTTTATAAATTGATAGAGGTAAAGGGAGGAAAAGGTGAGTTTAGGGTTCAGGGGTGGGTAGAGATAAAGGAAGGTGAGGTTGACTTTAGGGTTCAGGGGTAGAGGTAAAGTGAGGTGAGGGTGACTTGAAGGGTCAGGGGTAGGTAGAGGTAAACGGAAACAAGGGTGACTTGAGGGATATGGGGTGGGTACAGGGCCGGACTGGCCGTAGCGAGCACCAGGCGTTTCACCGGTGGGCCGCCGGGTTGGGGGCTGGTTTTGAGTACCTGGGGTGGGTAGAGGTAAAGAGTGCTGGGGATGACTTGAGATTTCGGGGTGGGAAGAGGTAAAGGGAGGTGAGGGTGACTTGAAGGATATGGAGTGGGTAGAGGTAAAGGGAGCAGAGAGTTATTTTAGGGTTCAGGGGTGGGTAGAGGTAATAGGATGTTAGGGTGAATTGAGAGTTCAAGGGAGGGTAGAGGTACAGGGAAATGAGGTTGGCATGAGGGTTTGGGGTGGTAGCGGAAAAGGAGATGAGGATGGCTTTAGGGTTATTGGCTAGGTAGGGGTAAAGGGAAGTAAGGTTCATTTTAGGAACTCCGGGATGGGTAAAATTAAAGCGAGCCAAGGGGGATTTTAGGGTGTGGAGGTTGGTAGAGCTAAAGGGAAGTAAAGGTGAATTTAGGGTTTACATGGGTAGAGGTAAACCGAAGTAAGTGTGAATTTAGCATTCTTTGGTGTGTAGAGGTAAAGGGACATAACAGTGAATTTAGGCTTCAGGGGTGGGTAGAGGTTAAGTGTGGTTAGGGTGATTTTTGTGTTTAGCAGTGGGTTGACTTAAAGGGAGGTAAGGCTGATATTAAGGTCTAGGGGTGGGTACAGGAAAAGGGAGGCAAAGGTGATTTTAGTGGTTCAGGGTGGTTAGAGATGGTTAGAGGTAAATGTCAAAACATAAACGCTCTGAAATCACTGTGTGGTTGTAATGCACATAACATCCTCGAAGTTCTAAAAGGCGTACCCAACAAATAAGTAAAAGTGACACAGCGGCAAATGTAAATTCAGAAAAACACATTTTGTATGGAAACAGTTGTAAACAAAGGAAGTATGTTTACAGCGTCATCCTCAATTAGAGAGACAGGCGTATGTTTCGGGAATTGATCACTTGCCACAAAGATTCATTATTGCTAGTTATTTATGTTAAGCTCTTGTAAATTCCGGAGCTTCAAGTCTGATGTTTCAAGTTGTCTTAAAAGCGAAATAAAAAGTACTACAATCTTTGCACAAGCAGCATGGAAGGACGCTAATCAAGAAATCAATCTGTACTTGGTTCATGATCCAGGAACGAAAACAAACACACGGAGACGAGGAGAAGGTGACATGCGCTGACACAAGCTCACCAATATAAAGGAAGAAAATCAGATTGACAATGAAGCCAACCAATGGTAAGCAATGTTCAGGCTAAAAGCCCCTTTTTAGAGGTTTTCTATTTTTGAAGCATTAGATCGTCACCAGTGACAGTGCATGCACTGCCTCAGGTGAGACTTAACCCCTTGCGTGCGCACGACGTCTCCCGGCCGTCGTGCATTACGGCGGGCGTGTGCGCACAACGGCCGGGAGACGTCGCGTTCCCGAACGCCGTTTATTTCTCCCGCACAGCGGGGGAAATAAACCCGCACGCAAGGGGTTAAGAAGGGCTGTTTTGCTTTTCACAATTATTCAATGTGTTTTTTCAATGTACAAGCTCCTGCTAAAACATCCACATCTAGGCGCCTACAAACGTACGCTTTCAATCGGGCAAGTCACCTACCAAACAATCATATTCCATGTAAACAAATACTTAATATTTTACTTAGGATGAACTTACAATATACTCTTTTCTACATTCTCCAAAACACAAAGAACATCTATGTTGCAGAACATCAAAATATAAGCTACATATCGTTATGAATGTTTTCAATTTGTTTATCTTCAAATAAGGCAGGAAAATATGTACAAACTCCAACTTTTAATATCCCTCAAGCTGACATTTTTATTCTATTGTTACCACGTTTCAGAATTTAGCCCTGTTCAATCTCTCGTCTGTTTCGCTTCCATAATTGTTTCGTGAGTACTCTCTGATCATGATGCAAATTTCATTTTTAGGGTTTCCTCACTAGACAGTAAATTTTCTTTTGGCGAAAGACCTATTGTCAACTTACAGTGGGCTTAGATCCCACCTATTGGTTGGCATTATTGTCACTCTCATGTGCTTGCTTTTCATTCGTTAGCTTGTGGGGGCTTTCCTTCCTCTTCTGGTGTTTGTCCCTTTCCTGGAGCAGAGGACTCTTTATTTCCAGTTCTTGCCTTTCAGGCACTACTTTCTTCTTTTGTGTTAAGCACTTTGTGAGAGTGCTTATGTTTTCCAGCCATCTCCGTCATGTACTTCTCTTATCCCCTCTGCACTTCGTGTTGGTCTCTGTCACCCAAGTTTGGACTCGGTGGTCTTTACTCCTTTCTCCTGTATTGCTTTCTCTCTGTTTTTTATGAATGCTTTTATTGAGTTGAATACATAGAAACTTGAGAATACACTTAATATTCATAATGGCGCGGTTTTACAGATGAACCAGTTTCAATGGCTGACAGAGCCAATGGCATCCGCATATTTATTATTTATGAGGTTTTTACAATATCATAAGGGTTTGCAAGTTAGAAAGCCGCTCATTAAATGATGGTGTTTACAGTCAACCATCAACAAAAGCTGGTACAAAATCAGTAACATTAAACAGTGAACTGGTCTGGTCTCTTTTTAAGAGGAAACGGCCTTTACAACGCGGCTTCAAGCACGCGTTCCATTTCACAGTAAGCTAAACAATGCTTGCCTTAACCACACATATGCCAGACCACACAAATGCGTGGTTAAGGCAGTCGGCGTTCTAGCTTACTAAACGGGCAGGTAGAGGAGCCGTAAGGGAGAACCTGACTAGGGATGTGGCGAGGTAAGTTGGGCTAGGGCTGGGGGGGTAGATTTTAAGGGAAGTGGCTGGTTTTTAGGGCTCAGGGCAGGGGGGTGAGAGGGGTAGGGTTTAAGGTAGGAGGCAGAGTTTTAGGGCTCAGGGCAGGGGGAAGGGGCAGTTTTCAGGGCAGGGGTAGTTTTTAGGACTCCGGGCAGGAGGGCCGGTGTATGTTTAAGGTAGTGGGCAGAGTTTTAGAGCCCAGGTTTTAGGGGTGGGGTAGATTTTAGGGCTCGGACGCTGGTCAGGTTATAGGGCAGGGACCATGATTTTAGGAATCAAGGCTGAGGGGCTGAGGTGTAAACTTTACCACACATCCCTTTAGCAAACCTTTACCACGAAATTGCATGGTAAAGGCATGTGCGATAAAGGCACGAGTGGTAAAGGAATGCATTGTTTGGACACATTCGTTGTTGGGGCTGTGTGGTAGAGGTATGCCTGGGTCAGCCAAGCGTGCCTCTGTCATACAACCTTAAGGGGGAACGGCCTATAAAACGCAACTTCAAGCACGCGTTCCGTTTCACTGCAAGCTAAACCACGCTTGCCTTAACCACACATATGCCTGACCACGCAAATGCGCGGCTAAGGCAGTCTGCGTTCTAGCTTACTAAGCACCGGAACAGGAATCGGAAGGGAGGACCTACATGAAGGACGGGGACGTGGGGAGGTAAGTTGGGCTGGGGTGGTAAGTTTTAAGGGAGAGGGCCGGTTTTAGGGCTCAGGGCGGGAGGCGGGGGTTTTAAGGGAGGGGGTAGAGTTTTAGTGCTTAGGGTAGGAGGGCAGTTTTCAGGGCAGGGGTAGCAGTTTTTAGGTCTGAGGGAGGTCAGGGTAGGTTTTAAGGTAGGGGTAGCGTTTTAGGGCTCAGGGCAGGTGAAAGGGGCAGTTTTCAGGGCAGGGGGGACGTTTTTAGGGTTCAGGGCAGGGGGAGTCGGTATAGTTTAAGGTTACAGGGGTGAGGTTGATTTCAGGGCTTGGAGGCATCGGGTTATAGAGCAGAGGCTAGGATTTTAGGACACACGGCGGAGGGGCTAGGGTGGGAACTTTACCACACCTCCCTTTATCAAACATCCCTTTACCACGAAAATGCGTGGTAAAGGAATGCGTTGTTTAGATGCATTTGTTGTTGGGGCTACGTGGTAGCGGCACGCGTGGTTCAGCCATGTGTGCCTCTGTTATACAACCCTCGTGTTCTGCTTGGGTCTTCGGATCAGACAGAACCCGCTCAACAGAGCCTCCCTGACCCAAACCAGAACGTTACCCCCTCCCTAGGGCCTATTTACACCTAAATAACCACATATATATGTACCACCTAAGGACAGGGAATTCCTATTATATATATATATATATATCAAGACCTCTTATAATACAAGTGGCAGCCTCGCGGTTCTAAGTGGACCCAGGACTTCCTGCCCAGACGGCAGCTCCAGCCTCGCGGTCCCAAACGGACCCAGGACTTCCTGCCCAGACGGCAGCCTCAGACAAGTAGCAGCCTCGCGGTCCCAAACGGACCCAGGACTTCCTGCCCAGACGGCAGCCTCAGACAAGTGGCAGCCTCGCGGTCTCAAACAGACCCAGGACTTCCTGCCCAGACGGCAGCTCCAGCCTCGCGGTCCCAAACGGACCCAGGACTTCCTGCCCAGACGGCAGCCTCAGACAAGTAGCAGCCTCGCGGTCCCAAACGGACCCAGGACTTCCTGCCCAGACGGCAGCCTCAGACAAGTGGCAGCCTCGCGGTCTCAAACAGACCCAGGACTTCCTGCCCAGACGGCAGCTCCAGCCTCGCGGTCCCAAACGGACCCAGGACTTCCTGCCCAGACGGCAGCCTCAGACAAGTGGCTGCCTCGCGGTCTCAAACAGACCCAGGACTTCCTGCCCAGCCGGCAGCCTTAGCACGAGCTCATCCTATTATTACCATGACATACGACAGGGGAATCAGTGTTACTATATATCAGATCACACAAAGATCGCTAGTTGAGCACAACCTGTTCTCCAGTTCGAGGGACTCCCTTCTCCCTTATCCAGTTACCACTTACCTGATCAGGGTTAGCATCTGTTCATTTCAAGTCACAACTGATTAGAAGAATAGGCTACCCTCTTATACAAGAACACGCAGCAAATGTTGATTCACTACAAACTATATACTTTATTTAGTTACTACATACACACTCACAGAACATAGTATATATATATATATATATCATAACCTGCAAAGAAAAGCGAAAGATTAAGTTGTACACTCTAGTAAAAAGGGGTCGACATCACCTTGGTCGTATGTAGCCTGCACTCAATGGTCATCTAGGTTCCCTTCTCGTCTGTGCCTCGGCTTCGCCTGGAAGTCACACCTCCGCAGTCACGGATCTACTCCCTTCTCTCTCTCCGAGTCACTGGGACCTCTTCCTCATCGGCTACTCTCTTCTCTTTGGAATATCTATTTCTTGGTTTTTCTTCACCTTCCAGTTCGTCATCTGTCTTCCCTGAAATAAGTAGTAGCTTTTCTGCTAACGGCCAGGTGCCGCTTACGGACTACAAGCAAGTGCCAGTATCTGCCTCAGACTTTCACTAATATGGAGGTGCATTCTCTCATGGAAAATTCCAGCCCGTAACCTACCGCCCACCGAATTCTTGTACCTCCCCGTGCCAAGGACACGTTCCCAGCCGGCCGGCCTGATGTAGTGTCTTCGGCATGAAGAAAAATACAATCCTTCGATAAGGGCCGGCCTGAACCGGTTCTCTCCAAGCGAATAACACCTCATAACTAAAACATCACCCTCGACCTAGAAGCTTCCCAAGCTGCCGGGGCAGAAAGAAAGATGGAGTCTCTCCCGTTTGAGGCCTACCAGGCCTGAATTTAGCACGGCTCCATGAAATACCCTCACTACAGGACAGGTTATCCCTAATACTAACAAATCTATCCCCTAGGCTATGTATGTAAGCCCTGATCTATGGGGAAGAGCACCGGATCATGTCAAAGTGCCTAGTAAATAGGCTCCATTCACTACTCTAACCCTTAGACTTGGATGGAAAGAGACTGAAGTCACACTAGTCACCCGTTAACACAAGGAAAGGCCGGGAAAATCGAGCAGTACATTTCACCCTTGACTTCAGTCTATTATACATTCATTAAATGGAGCTAACATCTGTGGAAGAATAATATGAAACAAAGCTAACTGATCTACGTCTAGTACCAAGTGTGCAGAATTGAAGTAATGAAGGAATACACTGAATGAAGCAACAGAGAGCAATCAAAACAGCGACAGCAATCCGAATGCCACCTAATGTTTGGCGTAACATGTGTATATCCGGTAACCAATTAAAGAGCCAGTCAAACCAGCCCTGATCAATGTGTTTTCTAACTTCTTCCGTCAAGTCATGCAACTTATCCAGGTGTGCACGAATGGATTGTGTATGATCAGATAAGTTAAAACAGCAGAGGCCTTCAAAGTCCGAGCAATCATGTCCATGTTTAAGCAAAAGATAATCAATGGCTGCTCTATTTTGCAAAATGGCCCTACGTTCACCCTGGGCGTCTAATAGCAAGTCAGACAAGACTGTAGAAGTATGATTAATAGATTTCACCATCCAGCAAGCCATTTTCCCAATGGATTTGGCATTATAAACCGCCAAAGCAGGAACACCAATAATTGAAACAGCTAGGCTAAGATATTCAGACTTGGAATATAAATGCAAAGATGAGTCACAATCCTTCTGTAACATCACAGTATCTCGAAGCACACGAGAGTTGGCATTCGGGTGTGACGAAAACATTAGCAAACTGAGTCTCGTAATGGCACAAGGGCCTCCGGAAATGTTTGCAGGGACATATGGCCAGGAAGTATTACCACATGAGAAAAGCCATCCGGCAGGTAGTAACATCGCACGATAGTGACTGGGGGTAACTACCAAACTATTGCAAGTCATATTGTTCTGAACTGAAACACATGTGGTTGGTGTCCTTTGAAAGCACAAAGTGCGTTCATGAGACGTAAATGAAGTGGCGCCTTTTAGTTTTAGGCGCAGACATTCAGAGATTGCACTAGGATTACATGTAAGAAAGAAGCATAGATCACCTCGTGTGATATTATACGTAATTATTTGGGACTGGATGGGGAGTTGCTCATTCGGCAATTCAGTGCACAAGGGGCAATATACATGAGTAGCAAAATCACCCAGGAGAATATTGGGACGAGCCTTCGAAACATTAAAAATATGAACTAAAGTCTCCAATGAGGCGGGGACAGCAACTAGACAAGTCGCCAGAATGTCACGTACAGATCTCATCGGTGTCAAACAGAAGTGAGGGGCATCAGTCACTCTCTTGGCCAGTAGTGTCCAAAAGTTCGATGATGAATCCCACGCATTGAAGGAACGCAACACTCGGGTTCTCAGTTCATCCCGGGTTGACGGAATCCCTTCTCTCTCGTTGAACCATCCCAAAAGGAGTCCAGTTCCGACACATCCTGCAGCAACAGTCCAAAGAATGATCTGAAAGAGAACCAAATACAGGCATTAATCATTCTCGTAAATAACATTTATCAGCCGGGACCGCTTCCCAGCTATCTTTCCCTGGCCTCATAACCAAAATGGTATTGTCCTGACCGGTGGCAATGACCTCTGCTTGTTCAGGGGGACTCTTAGGCGACTGCACCCAAACCCTGGCCCCAGGGTTATCCGTAGAGCCAAAACCTTTCTGGCCTCGTACAGTTAGCAAAGTTGGGGCAGTGCCTTTCAGTATTTCACCACTGAAAACAGGCATAATGAGTAATTGAGCCACTCGGTCAGTGCGGTGTATCAGTAAGTCAACCTCACTGCTATTTAGCAGAAGTACCTTAATCTCTCTCTGATAGTCACTGTCAATTACACCTCCAAGCACCTGGATGCCTTTTACAGCCAGCCCCGATCTAGGGGCGATCAATCCAAAATTCCCAGGTGGTATATGAATACCAACACCGGTAGCAATGATGACCCGATTCTTACTTTCTAGAACGGTGTCATCCATGGCATGCAAGTCTAAACCTGCGGACCCTGGGGTCGCTCTGCATGGAGCCAGAGCTCCGGGAGTAATTTCCCAATACATCACAGTTTCTCTGATTTCATTAGGCATAGTCTGAACATTCGGGGGAAACAAACGCATAAGTGGAGATTCAGCATTTAAAAAAGGACGATTATTCAAAATCAATAGTGCTTGGGGTAGAAAGTCTCGCCAGTTTTTATACTTGTCATCTGTTAACTTGCGCAATTGGTCCTTTAACAGGCCATTCAATCTTTCCACCAGGCCCGAGGCCTGCGGGTAATAGGGTATATGGAATATCCATTCAATATTATTTTCCGCACAGAATTCCTGTACCAATCTTCCACGAAAATGGGATGCATTATCAGATTGAATTTGGAATGGCACACCATAATACATCATAATCAATTCTAATGTTTTGATGGTATTCAATTGGGTAGCTTGCTTACATGGGAGGGCTACCAGCAAGCCACTATATGTATCGACAATTGTACAAACATATTGACAATTCCTACTCATGGGAAGTGGACCGATGTAATCAATCTGCCAAATTTGAGCGGGCAGTTTCCCGCGATGTAAATGACCTTTAACAATTTGGGGTACCTTACGCTGTCTGATATGTTGACAAACGGGACAATGTAAAATAACATTTTTAATTAGATCTAGTGGAATATAAATTCCTCGATCAGCAGCCCACCTGCTAGTGGCCTTCTCTCCAAAATGTCCTGCCTTGTTTCTGCCACAAACTCCAATTTGCATAAGGGCCCTGTACAGACACATTCAAATCCACATCACCATCACGTACAGGCCATAAATCCATAGCATGTTGAATTGCCTCTTTTGCCAGGCTAAACGCATCTTGCTGTGGCTTATCCCATTCAAATACATTCCTTTTACGTGTAACCCGGTACAAGGGGGCCAATATTTGACTCAAATGAGGAATATGCTGGCGCCAAAAACCAAATAAACCAATGAAGCTTTGGGCTTCCTTCCTATTCCTCGGAACTGAAAAATCAAGAATCTTCTGTTTAACTTGAGGGATCACTTCACGGTGCCCCTCATGCCAATTAATACCCAAAAATTTTACAGCCTGGGACGGACCTTGTAATTTATCCGGATTGATCTCCCAACCTTTCTCACGCAGACACTCAATGACTCTGTCTAATTGTGTCTGAACTTCCTCTTGTGTTTCGCCTTGGATCAAAACATCATCAATATAATGACATATCTGAATTTGGGGATGAACCGGTACCTCAGCCAAATGCTCTGCCACCAGCCGGTGACATATAGTAGGACTATGCACATAGCCCTGAGGAAGACTTCTAAACGTCATCTGACGCCCGTTCCACGTAAAACTGAACTGTTCCTGACACTCAGGGGCAATTGGAATAGAAAAGAAAGCATTAGCAATATCAATGGACGCATACCATGTACCTGGATGTTTTTGGATTCTTTCAATTAGGGTAATAACATCCGGTACTGCGACAGCCAAAGAGGGCGTGTGTTTGTTCAATTCTCGATAATCAACAGTCATGCGCCAAGAATTATCACTCTTACGCACCGGCCAAACAGGATTATTCCAAGCAGAAGTAACTGGAGTTATAACACCTGCATCCACCAACTCCTGAATAGTGGTACTAATCTCCTCATGACCACCTGGAATACGATACTGCTTCTGACAAACCACTTTGGTCGCCTGGGGAACTTGTATGGGGGGCATTCTTAAACGACCAACCCGTATAGGTCTGGACGATATATAATGCGTCGTTCCAAATTGGTAACACCCATCATCAAGATGCAACGTCATTCCTTTCAAAATGTCAATTCCAATTATGAATTCTAAGAGTGGCACCACTAATACAGAATATTATTTTCTAGGGATTCTACCTATTCTCATTTCAAGCAAAGTTTGAACTGCAGGGGTTTCTTTTCCACCTAATCCGGTAATAGTAAAAGGCTGACCTGTAAACTTCTTTGATTTTCCATGAATAAGAGTGGCCTCCGCTCCTGTATCTACCAATGCTCGGGCCCTTTGGATATTACGATGTCTCCAATAAATATCAATATCTACATAGGGTCTATTATCTCTATGAGCCCATCTGTGTACCGGAGCTTGACCTATTTCCTAGTCATTCTTACTGCATTCTGTGTACCAGGACAAATCAGGATAAAGACTCTCACGTTTCTTAGGTATCGGTACCTCCTGTTCATATCCATTCCCCGTACGGAACGGATTCGAGTCTTCAGTATTGTACCGCGGGTTACGATCAACCAAACTGTGACGATCCTCTCTCCTCCTCAACTCAGGAGATTGATCCCTATCATCTCTACGCCTGCTGTAAGCATAATCATTTCTCCCCCTTTCCCTTTCCCCCTCTCTCTCCCCGTCTCTCTCTCGACGGGGACACACATCACGTACAGAACGCCGATCATCACGACGATCAGAGCGCCCACGGCGGTCATCATCACCGCTACCGTCAGAACAACCACGATCACACTCAGTCGTCCGAACACGCCGGGCGCCCTCCTTTCGATCCAAGCCCCGTTTGCGAAACAACTCCCACAAACGAGCAGTAGTCTCACCATCAATGTCTTCCCGACGCACACCATCAGCCAAAAGACCAGAAAAGATATCACGTCTAGTAAATTTATTTTCACCAGGAGTACGAGTGTCAGACCGGGACTGACGTTCAGGTTTAAACCATTCACCCAACTCACCGAGTTGGCGCACCGATTCCAACACCGTAGATAACACATTACCAGTCTGGTTAATCAATAAAGTCATCATGACCTGCTTATAGGCGACAGGAGAAGAACGAATAATACGATTCCGCACAGAAGACGTCAACATCCCATCAAGCAACCTGTCAGCAGTACCCAGAAAAATAGCCGTTTTCATCACCTCCTCCTTAAGACGTTGCGCAGCATCACGCAAGGTATACCACGGCTTGTCATTGACAGGCCAGTCAGATTCAGTAGGATATTTTATATTACAACCCTCAGTCGCCAATTGGAGTAAAGAAATTTGACCACCACCACTATAGTTACGAAAATGATCCTGCACAGTAGAATCCAAACTCAAAGAACAAAATTTCAAACAATCGCCAGTATCCAGCATAATACCAGCAGCGCCCAGTTCATAAAGGCGCACCATCCATGTCAGTAAGGTCTCACCAGCCCGCTGCCGAAATCGCTGCAAAATATCACTAATTTCTTGTTGAGTAAAGTCTTCTAAACAGTCTAAAGAAACACCCTGCGGAGCATTGGGAGACTGCTGCAACTTCCGACGAAAAACTGGATGCGCAGAGACCGCAGGACGAGCATCACAAGGAACCCGATCAGTGCTCGTAGAGGGACAATCAGTGTAAGGGGCATCGATCCCACCCGAAGAACGAGCACCATCACATGGTACACCTTCCGAGGTGCGGGAAGTAGACTTACATTCATGACGGGAACGAGAGGACTCGCGCTTGACAGACTCCTCACCCGAGGAACAAGAGGCACTCGAGTTCCAGATATTACCATCCCATTCATCAGGATTCCAATCTAGTCCAGCTTTCGCCACGACTAGACGCACCTTTCGCGTCGAAACCCGACCGCGCCTGTTTTTGTATTTATAACGAGCAATCCGCACAGCCGCCCTTTTGGCAATCGTTTGGTAAGTGTCAAGTTTGTCAGAAAGCAACTTATTTTGACACCGCAACAAAGTATGAGAATTCTGAACCTCAACAAAGTGTGCTTCCACATCCTTAAGAGAGATCTGTAATTTCAATAATCTCTCATGCAGAATCCGATACGCAGACAGAAGAACCCAACCTCTGCGCCCCAAAACGGGAATCTCCTCACCCTTCAATACAGGTGCCTTCTGCAAACAAGCAATCACATTAGCCGGTTCCGCCGACTCCAAAGAAGAATTCCAATTTTCACTCAAACCAGTAGAGTCAGCCCACTCACGGGCTAAGGCTCCATAAGGTGTTGAATCCCATCCGGGAATATCAACGGGCAACTTAAAAGTAGATTTAGATTTTTTAGAAAACATCGTGAGAAAAAAAAAGAAATGGAGAGGAAAGAAAGGAAGAGAAAAAAAAAAAAACAATACACGCAAATATATAAAAAGAGAATGCAAAGAGAACCACGCACGCGCCGAAAGCAAACACAAGACAATCACAACGCACACAGGTTTCGTAAACGGTTCGTGACGCCAAATGTTCTGCTTGGGTCTTCGGATCAGACAGAACCCGCTCAACAGAGCCTCCCTGACCCAAACCAGAACGTTTCCCCCTCCCTAGGGCCTATTTACACCTAAATAACCACATATATATGTACCACCTAAGGACAGGGAATTCCTATTATATATATATATATCAAGACCTCTTATAATACAAGTGGCAGCCTCGCGGTTCTAAGTGGACCCAGGACTTCCTGCCCAGACGGCAGCTCCAGCCTCGCGGTCCCAAACGGACCCAGGACTTCCTGCCCAGACGGCAGCCTCAGACAAGTAGCAGCCTCGCGGTCCCAAACGGACCCAGGACTTCCTGCCCAGACGGCAGCTCCAGCCTCGCGGTCCCAAACGGACCCAGGACTTCCTGCCCAGACGGCAGCCTCAGACAAGTAGCAGCCTCGCGGTCCCAAACGGACCCAGGACTTCCTGCCCAGACGGCAGCCTCAGACAAGTGGCAGCCTCGCGGTCTCAAACAGACCCAGGACTTCCTGCCCAGACGGCAGCTCCAGCCTCGCGGTCCCAAACGGACCCAGGACTTCCTGCCCAGACGGCAGCCTCAGACAAGTGGCAGCCTCGCGGTCTCAAACAGACCCAGGACTTCCTGCCCAGCCGGCAGCCTTAGCACGAGCTCATCCTATTATTACCATGACATACGACAGGGGAATCAGTGTTACTATATATCAGATCACACAAAGATCGCTAGTTGAGCACAACCTGTTCTCCAGTTCGAGGGACTCCCTTCTCCCTTATCCAGTTACCACTTACCTGATCAGGGTTAGCATCTGTTCATTTCAAGTCACAACTGATTAGAAGAATAGGCTACCCTCTTATACAAGAACACGCAGCAAATGTTGATTCACTACAAACTATATACTTTATTTAGTTACTACATACACACTCACAGAACATAGTATATATATATATATATCATAACCTGCAAAGAAAAGCGAAAGATTAAGTTGTACACTCTAGTAAAAAGGGGTCGACATCACCTTGGTCGTATGTAGCCTGCACTCAATGGTCATCTAGGTTCCCTTCTCGTCTGTGCCTCGGCTTCGCCTGGAAGTCACACCTCCGCAGTCACGGATCTACTCCCTTCTCTCTCTCCGAGTCACTGGGACCTCTTCCTCATCGGCTACTCTCTTCTCTTTGGAATATCTATTTCTTGGTTTTTCTTCACCTTCCAGTTCGTCATCTGTCTTCCCTGAAATAAGTAGTAGCTTTTCTGCTAACGGCCAGGTGCCGCTTACGGACTACAAGCAAGTGCCAGTATCTGCCTCAGACTTTCACTAATATGGAGGTGCATTCTCTCATGGAAAATTCCAGCCCGTAACCTACCGCCCACCGAATTCTTGTACCTCCCCGTGCCAAGGACACGTTCCCAGCCGGCCGGCCTGATGTAGTGTCTTCGGCATGAAGAAAAATACAATCCTTCGATAAGGGCCGGCCTGAACCGGTTCTCTCCAAGCGAATAACACCTCATAACTAAAACATCACCCTCGACCTAGAAGCTTCCCAAGCTGCCGGGGCAGAAAGAAAGATGGAGTCTCTCCCGTTTGAGGCCTACCAGGCCTGAATTTAGCACGGCTCCATGAAATACCCTCACTACAGGACAGGTTATCCCTAATACTAACGAATCTATCCCCTAGGCTATGTATGTAAGCCCTGATCTATGGGGAAGAGCACCGGATCATGTCAAAGTGCCTAGTAAATAGGCTCCATTCACTACTCTAACCCTTAGACTTGGATGGAAAGAGACTGAAGTCACACTAGTCACCCGTTAACACAAGGAAAGGCCGGGAAAATCGAGCAGTACACCTCGTTAAGCAATCACTGAAAATCTCTAGTGTCAACCTCCTCTGTAACTGGCATACTAGTATCAAGGGTGTCTCACCAGTTGGTGGCTTGGCGTCCGTATCTTTGTTGCAATACCGAAATAAGCACCCTAAAGTGTCATATCTCTGAGGTGGGGGCCCCCCTGCACTGCTTTCTCACTGTGTGCTTCTCCCCCGTCCGCTACATGGTGCTGTAGCTCGCCTGTTGCTTCTCCCCAACCACTGCCCTCCTTTTTGTTTCTCCCCACCTGCCGTCTTTGTAATGTTTCCCTCCACCCACGCCCTCTGTGTTGCTCCACCTCCAGTGGTTGGAAAAAACCAATTAAAAAAAGCTTTTGTTGTACTTTTTTAAAATGTACCGGTCCAACTTGTAAATTTAAAAAAAGTGATAACATTATTTAGTAAGCGCATACATACATGGTGCGCACACCTACAAAATGACATGGCCGCCCTGTCATCGTGTCTTTTTTTTTCTCCAGGGATTCTGTGCAGCATGACTAAAAAGCATTGGTAAAGACAATGGGTGCCAATGCCAATGTTTGTTAACACAGGTTTCGTAGTTATGCTCGATCTTCCGTGAGGCTTGTGAAATCCTTCGTTGCCTTCTCATCCATTAGGAGGATGCTAGATAGAAAAGGTTTCATTTTACACGCCAATGAGATACCCCTCCTGTAAAAGATCGCCACCTCCTTCACTCAGAGTCCAAGCAAGATGCATTTTACAAGGCCTGTCTCACATGTAAGTCATTCTTAATTATTTCATTCTATTTCGCGCATGGTCATGTTTTTTAACTTAATATTCAATTTTTCCCTAATTAGTAGAGAAATATCTTACAGAATGTAAAAGTACCCCACTGGGAAATTCGGCTGCTTCTAGAGCAGTGTGATAAATTGTCACTTGGGCCAAAGTGAGAAATGTAATTGCAGCATAGCTCAGTAACTACAGTACTTAAAATCTCAGTAAAGGAGATGAATTTAACAAAGCCTGCATGTAAAGATCTTATTTAGGTTTCAGAAGTATGGCAAACAAAATATATGGTGTTTAATTTAAGAGGCTTTTGCTCAGCCTCCTTGTGCTCTAGATCTTACAGCCATTGACTTGAGATATTGTCAATCTCATCTTGGATCAGCCCCCGGGAGTGTTTTAGTCTCTTCATTTTTCTATTTATTGTTTGGGTGTTTCCTTACTTTGAATGCATGAAGTACTATTTCGAATCAATAATCAGGATTGCTTTATTTTCTTTAGCATCTATTTATCAGACGCTTTTGTTCATTTGCACTCCTCAGTGCTGCCACGCCCCTCACTGACTGATTATTCGGGTAGCAGCCATCTTGGTATGGTATTCTAGACAAGTGAATACTTTCCTACCATTTGTCAGACCTCGTGAGGCTTGAGGTTGTTTGTCTCTGATGTCCAACGGTCTTTCTTTCTATGGCTCTGCAAATTGGACCAAATAAAACCCTTTCAGCACTTCACTGCAGGGGCAATGATGGCACGCAGTCGCAGGCTTCTCAGGGAGGCAGTATGAGGAGCAAGAACTCAGAACTCAACAATCAACCAACAGATACAGTAAGGTAATGTCCAGCCAAGTACTAATCTTTATGACAAAGAAAGTACTTTTAAACTCACAGCTAAACAAAATACTGTACAATTCGATGGGTGCAACAAGCTGGGTTGCAGAATGCTGAGTTCTATCAGTGAAGCCCAACTCACAAGAAAGGGGGAGGAGGGTGTGACCTTACTTCGACCTCCTTTGGTTAAACCTCTTTACACATAGAGAAGTAAGGCCTATACAATCACAATTTTTAGAGAAGAAATGCAAAGTATAGCAAAGTACAGTGCTTTGTAAAAACTGCCCTCACCCACAACAAGTTGTGGCATGCTTCATCATAGGGCTGCTACAACACTTCTGATCAGACCAATGATAGAGGTGAAGCAATAGGGTGGGGAAGACAATATAAACTCACAGAAAAGGAAAAGGATCCCGGAAAAAATTAGTACAGATCAAGAAATCTAAAACTAACTAAGGTATATCCTCATAATAATTTTATTTCTGGATACCCTTGTCAGGATTAAAAGGTATCTCTCTACCAATGGATGGTGGTGAGGTGAGTGCATTAGGCACCCATCACCCCTCCGTTCTGCAAAAAGGTCGACATGTTTCTACCGGATTGCGTGTCTCTACCGGTTTTCGTCAGGACCGTCGGAACCCTGTACCAAATCCTTTTCTCTCTATATACAAATCGTATAGCTTGTTACTACACTTGTTACTAGTACAAGTGGGTGTTGTAATCTTACTCCTGTTCGGACATGTAAATGAAGAGAAAGAATACGTATCAGTGAAGCCCTACAACTCATCCACCCGGTAACTTCCCTCTTTCCTCCTCCTGACCAAGATTCCTGCTATTACAGTCCCCACTCTTCTATAGATTTGGGCAGATGTAGGCTCAGGTGCAGCTATCTCACATGTTCTCAATGTCTTAATAATGCATCTCAGTTTAACAATGCATTGTTCCTTTAGCATCAAACAATAGTCTCCAGTGGGCACAGGCTCATGCTTTACCTCTAAGTTGCTTTCAACAACCCTGGGCATGGTACGGGTGCTGTTGCACCATCTCACCTTTGCAGTGTAGACTGCCCATTGTGAAGCTGCGGTGGCAGACTTCCTGGATGCTGAATTTGAAGGGATAGGTGTTCCTGGCAGTGCCCGTCTCTGCAGCTGTGGCCTTCTTCATCCGCTGCAGCCACATGCTCAACAGAGGTAGTCGCAGCCTCCAGGACTAATCTTCTAGCTGTAATATCTTCAGGCAGTATATTATAATTCATATCTCCAGCAGAACACAGCAATACTTCAGCAAGTGGTGTCTCAAGAATCAATACTCTCACCAACTCTCTTCAGCATCTACATGAAACCCTTGCACTTGCCCAGAAACACTCCGTCATCAACTATCACTTTTATGTAGTTGAGAAGCTGCTCGTCATAAAAATCATAGTCCCAAAAGATATACAGAACATAGCCAAAGTTCTCAATGAGATACAAACTTGGATGCCAACAAACCATCTGAAAATCTAAAATAGAATTTCTTCTCATTGCACCCCCTGACTGCAACTTCCTAGTCAAAATCTGAGCTAACAAAGTCCACTCCTTGGCAATAAACTCACTATTGTTGACTCTTTAAAATCACTGGAATTTACTCTTGACAAACACCCACCAGGAACACATCAAATATATTGCCATAGGAGCCTAATAACAATTTAGATTCCTCAGAGGTATCAAACAATGCAGGTTTCAAACACATGGTCCAGGCAATAGTCATGTTGAGACTGGACTATGGAAACTCTATACTAGTAGGAATTGCGATAATTCACTCCGCTCCCATTAAAGCAATCCTCCATATGAACATTCTATTGCATATCTCCTGCCCTTTTCTCATTAAACTGGCACCCCATCCAAGCAAGGAATACCTTCAAGCTACCCTGCATCACCTACAGGGCAGATCATGAGGGCACACCAAACTATCTCCATAGCAGATTTTGAATCTCAGATGAACAGCAGCGATTAAGAAGCTCAGTTAACCTATTGCTCGAGATCCCAGCTGTGAACAAATTCAAAACTTTGAAGCAATCCTTCACCAGAAGTTCTACTACAATATGAAATTGTTCACCTATTGGATATCAAGGTAATACAATCATACAATATATTTGCAAAGGAACTGAAAATAATGTTATTCAGAGAACACTTTGGTCGCGAGGCGACATATCTGACCACATTAGTAGAAGGTGTGACAATCCCAAGTGACACCTTGATTATAATGGGATCATGATTGAGGCAAATCTGTATGGTAGCCTCCTTCTGCACCAAACTCATGGATCCTTCAATCGATGATAACTCAGTGACGCTGTTAATCCTTACCTACCTATTGATCCTTTACCTAATTTGTCTCTGTTATTACCAAATTCTCTGTTGTTTTAAAGTGCTGTGACAGCTTTTGGTCTAGTATGTACTTTGTAAAACGGGAAACATCCTTTCATACAAAGCCAGAATCGCGCTGTGCCTTTATAGCGCAGGCAATAGAACGAATGCGTCAATACCACGCATTCGTTTAGCACGCAAGTCGTTACAACGACTTGCTTTAGAGGGACACATTGGGAGAGTGGTGTTGGATTTAAAGTCCAACACCTTCCCTACTGTTGCGCAGACTGGAGTTGGATTGGTAAATGATGCCAATACAAAGTCCAGTGCCCCCCTAAGGCAAGTTGTTGTAATGACTTACGTGCAAAAGGATGGCGTCGTAACGACGTGTTTGTTCTAATGCCGGCGTTGAAAGGCATGCATGCTAAACACATGCGTGATTACGTCATACAACCGATCTCAGTGTCACACATGACCTGAGTGGGGTTCTCATCACATGATTCCCCATTGATGGAGCTGCAACTGCAGAGAACAGTGAGGGGACATCAGAACTCTTCACTGTTGGCTGCACAGAGCAGTGGATCATGGCTACATAATGAGGACATGCTGGTTTAAGTAAAGTGTGCAATTATCTGGGCAAAAAGGAACATTGGATACTGATACCAATTTGAGATTGTACTGTACCCTTACTGACCTTTGAGAGCTGACTGCACATTGCTCTGTGTATTTGAACTCTGTTTTGGCCTCAGCTTGATTAAAACCAATTACCAGATTGACATTTTAATTCCAAGTCCAATTGTTATAGACAATTGAGACATCTGATATTTTACTGCTTCCACGAGACCACATTGGCTACTTCTATTGTGTTCGTTTATTGTGTTGTTGCTGAAACTCGTGTGCAGATGATCAAGTATATTCATTCTTCCATTCCTTCTACAATCTTCTGAAGTGCATTCCATTTAGTGGAATATCTAGTATGAGATGTCCCTAGTAAACACTGAGGAATTGGAATGCTATGAGTGAACTCCACAGAGGGAGCTTTCTTTCCTCAAATACTGTCAAGGAAGAAAAAGCCTTGGAAAATGTATATTACTACATACATTAGCTAACACTACCATTTGTCTAAATCTATGGTTGTGCATAGGGTTACGCAGCCTGAACAATATGATCTGGATAGGTTGCCATCCTGTCCCAAACACCCATATGATTTCTACGCTTACATTGGCAGCCATTTTTGAATCCTTGATCTGGCAATGCATATCATCAGGTGGTACTGGAGGAGGGATCTAAACATTCGACAGCATCTGTGATCCTACAAGGCATGTTCCTGTACAAGCCTTTTGGCTTTGCCATCGCAGTGTTTATTTTCCAAAGTATAATTAATGAGATGTTAGTAGGCTGAGTCTTTCATGATGATTCTGGGAGGGGATCTTTTTTTTTGCATCGCTGTGTCTGACCGCATCCCCACAAATGTATATAATGTATGCATTGAAGTCGGGGTGCTGGCACAGTTAGTATCACATTGTAATATTCCATATCTAGAAGTTGGATAGTTTCAGTAGTATGTATTATGCAATTATTGTAAAAAAGGCAAACTAGAATATGCAGTGAGACTGCTGGTTGTATTCTTTTATTTCTAAGTTGACATACAGAGGTTTACAGCCAACACGTTTCTCTCCACATCATCGCTCACAGGCCTGGGGATTTTGCAAGGCATGCAATCACTGTTGCTTATGTTTTGAAGATCATGCATTTCCTTAAAATTTTTATGATTTTTTAGCTGGAGTGTCTGTGGTCCTCATAATTATTGTAGCATTTTCTAATACCTTACTGTTGTACTGGTTCTCTGCTGTAAGCTCAATGCATCTGCTTGCGGTCTGGAGCAATTGTGCCCTGAATGGCAACTAAGAATTAAAAGTTGATGGTGATCCTTAAGCCAGGGCACCCGCTGTACCGCTGTTCTTCTTATCGCCTCATGTCCCTCTTGAATACCAAGGTCAAAATCATTGCGAAGCCCCTACCAGAGCACCTGGTGGGAGTGGTGCCTTCTCCGGTCAGTCCGGACCAGGCGGGGTTTATGCGGTATAGGGGAACTGGACACAATATCCGCCTCCTCACCTACGCTTTAGCATTGGCAGATGCTTTATACAGGCGAGCGGTGGTGCTCCCAGCAGATATCAAAAAAGCCTTTGACTCTATGGATTGGGAATATTTTTTTCTCCTGCTGAAAAGCCTCAATTTTACTCTGAAATTCATACAAAATGTATGAAATTTCTATATGGGTCTCTCTATCTGAGTCTGAGTGGGACAGGAGGTGTCAGAGCCCTTCTGGATTCATAGGGGAATTAGACATGGATGCCCTCTTCCCTCTCTACAGCTATACAGCCCCTTGTGGGATGGGTTTGTTTTAACGCTCAGATTAGGGAAATCAAGTGGGCGGTGGGCCTTTCTGACCGGATTGCCCTCTATGCAGATAATGGCCTCTTGTTCTTAACAAACCCATAGGACTCTGGCCCAGGGGCTTGTCTTCGGGGAGAAGTCTAGCCTTCACATAAAGGCATCCAAGTCAGTCTTATTCTCAGCTAACACTTACCCACAAGACCTAGGGTGGACGTTGAGTCTCCGGATAGAAACACAGAGCTTCAGATATCTGCAGGTCTTCATCACATTTGCACCTAAGCTCGCCTGGGAGAGGTACATCACACCCTTAATGAAGTGGCTCACGACTGATCTACGGACATGGATCTCACTCCCTATGTTGCTCCTCAGCTGATCGTCCAACTTCAAGATGGTGTTGTTGCCACTGTTTCTGTATCACCTACAGAATAATGCTTACTCACTTATCTCACCATCTTTCTTCCACAAAATTATTTCTCTTATTTGTAGCTTCCTACGGAAGGAAGGCATTCTGCGTATAGCTCTGGCAAGTGCTTTAAAGCTACATTTGGAGGTGGGGTAGCAGCCACAGACATAGAGTCGAATTATATGGCCTCTCTCCTATTAATAGTGAATGAATGGTGGTGCAATTCTCTGGGGACCTGGCATATGCTTCAGAGAAATGGGCTCTCGAGGGAGTGTCAATCCCCCACGAGTTGTATGGGGGGGGCGATGTGCCCCCCTCTCTCGCTGGCAACCAAAGTGATGCTTAATCTGTGGAGAAGTGCTCTGAGACGGCTGATTGGCATAACAATCTAATGGAGCAGTTACCTTTGTGGGAGGGCACAGTCCTTGGGCAGGTAGCTAACTTGCATGGGTTTAGCAAATGAAACACCACTGGTATTTCGACACTGGGAGATGTGATGGAGGGGACAGTCCACAAGTCCTACAAGACATTGCAGGAGGAATTAGGGCTACATTGCAGCCAATTCTACCAGGACCTGCAGCTCAGGCATGACCTGTCCCCTTACATTTCTGTGCTGGAGGCTCTTCCAGAGTTTAACCCGCTTGAGGCGAAGTTGCTCCTGGGGGAATTGGGAGAACATAAAGTGACACAGATCTATTGGAAAATAATTAGCAATATCCGGAATCATTTGGCTCACTATGAGCCGCCTGGGAGAGTGACCTGGCTTGATCACTGACGAGGAGTGGGCAGAGGCCAGGGCTGCCCCATGACACTCAGCGATTTCTTTCCAACAGTGCCTTATAGAGCTGAAGCTTCTCCACAGAGCCTATCTTACCAGACATAGACTGTGGAAGATGGGTGGATTGCCTCCCCGGCCTGTCTCAGGTGTGAGGCACCCAGTGGTGACCTCCTACATACAACTTGGAGTTGCCCACGCCTATCGCGCTACTGGACCAGGGGCTCTCTTGTCTTGGGTCGGTACTGGGGTGGACGATACCATAAAACCCCAAATTGGTTTTATTACATGTAAATCCTGAGTTAGTTGCGACCAGGCACAAACAAACACTGCTTTGGCTGGGGCTAACAGTGGCCGTAAGAAACATTACATGCGAGTGGAGAGAGGTGAGGCTCCCTCTAATAGGTGAGTGGAAGAGTGGGCTTGATCATTGCATGAACATGGAAAGACCGGTATATGAGGCCATAGGGTGCCCCCAGAAGTACACAAAGATATGGGGAGACTGGGCGTGATACAGAGGGATTGGCCCCCTCCCGCGGTTCACTAGGGCAGATCTATTGGAGTCTGGAATTCGCATGTATGCGGGGTAAGGAGTGTCAGGGCAGGAAAGGGCTGGGGCAGATGGGCCTGGGTCAGTGAGTCACCATGCATATAGGCCTGATGGGAGGAGGAGGGTGGTGGGAGGAGGGGAGGATTGTCGATTATGTGCCTTGTTTTCTTGGTTGTTTTCAATGTTCACATTTTATTTCTCTTGTTACACTGAGATGTACCTTAAAAAATGCTTAAACTGAGTCTTACAAAAAAAAAAAATACAACGAGCTGTGTCACTGTGTAACTTTGGAATTGTCACCTCTTTACAAGAATCACTTGATATTTACTACTGAAATTATCCAATTCTCAGCTATGTAATACTAAAATGTGATCATTATTATGCCTGCAACTCTACATCAATTCATTGCTGGCCAGCTAGAGGAAAGGCACTTACGAGGAGAGTTGAAGTCTTTTGCTAAGGTTCTAGGAGGAATTGCGTGGGAAAATTACATTCTGATGAATTGTGATACCATAGTTCAGCCCTTCGAGTTGATGAAGAAAATGATTGTACAAATTCACGAAGGTCAAACTGTGCTGATCAGTACTAAAAGGAGAGTTTGGGAATTTTTCTGGACACCAGATTTGGATGAGATTGTGGATATATGGGCGAGGATGTCTGCTGAACCTTATGTGACAATTCCCATTCCAGTGGGCTGTAATATGCTGTATCTTTCAGCCATTGTAAGTATTCATGTGGAATGCTGCACTTATAAGATTCTAAGTGACATAGTGTTGTTCTGAAGACTGCTTATTGAGAATGTTTGGATTCAAGATAAAGCAGTTGGATGGACTGCAGCTGAGTTGGCAGGCTGAGGTGTAAAGGATCTACTTAAATAAATAACTTTGGATTATCTCAACTGGATTGGAGTGATCATTACATGGGCCTTTCTGAAAGTCCCTGGTGGAAACCTGGAATAGATCTGGTTGAACCATTTTGTGTACTCACAAAAAGAGGTGTTTATGCCATACTTTTAGGTGCTTTTATGTTGAAAGGCCAGAGCTGAAAATAGTGCAACATATGACATCTTGTTCACTAATTAATTTCTTGGAGAATGTTTTTGCAGAGAGATTTTGCCAGAAAGTTTTGTTTCAGACAATCATCCATAGTTTCCAAGTTCTGTGTTCTCTGAGTATCTGGTAAACTATGGTGTGCATCACAAGGATAGCAGTCTGTCATGCAGAGACCAATAGATTGTTAGAGTACTTTAATCAAGTTGCCAAAGAATTTTTGCATCTGACATTCAATGGAGGGATCAGTTGGAATCAGGCTTTGTAAGCCACGCTTCTTTCCTACAGAAATACACCTAATTCCATGAGTGGTTATTTTCCATTTGAGTTTTAGAGGTAAAAAACTAGGTTCATGGAGGGGTCCTTGATGGCTAGAGGCTAAATTAAGAATGAATTATATTTCTGGGGTGACTGAGAGGGACATTTGCCAAGATGCGATGTTAAAGAGATGACGAGTAGAAAAGGAAAATGGAACAATGTGTTACAAAGATGGGGAAAGGTTTGCATTGTACGATTTGTGAAGTACATAGGGTGAGAAACAAGTTGTCTGATAAGCATGGGAATGTGGGTTCAAGGTGGTCTGAATATTTAAGAGTACCTCAAATGCTAAAGGGTGGGTTAAGGATTGAACGCGGTGCAGTATGGGACCTGAACAGAGCATCAATATTTAGTGGCTCCAGGGTTCAAGGTGGTCTGAATATTTCGGAGTCACTTAAAGTACTAAAGTGTAAGGGTTGAAAGTAGCACAGTATGGAACTTGAACAAAGCGTCAGTAATGGCTAAGATGACTAGTATTTTGGTGAAAAGAATGACTCTTGCTTTGATGTTGGGTTTCCCATATGTTCGAGCTCAGTTCCATGACTGGGCTTTGGGAGATTTCGGATTATTTGAGTGAATGTGTTGATTCAGGTAAAGAGAAAAGTACCACGGAGAGTTCTTCAAGTCCATTAGCTTGCAGATACCACTGCAGGATTTTGCCCAAACTCGAATTATCAGCCTCATCTGGTACTGGAATTAGCACAAGAAACAGGGTGTGTCCCATGTCAACATGAATGTTATTCACTGACAAAATGCTTTTATTAAATAATGTGCAATGCTTATGTTTAAGTAAAACTATACAAAATTTGTAGTAGGTAGTCATAATCAAATGTTATAGACCTGCAAATGAATAAACGTGCTGATTTAAGTGAGCCTAATTGACGATGTCATGTTGACTGCAACATAATGCATAAACACTGAGAGGCCTGTTTTCCACATTGAATAGTTTGTGTGAGATGTTTTTCTTTTCTTTACTGCAGATGCCTTATACTATGCTATATAAAACATATATATATATATATATATATTCACTGAAAAAACCATAGGTTTCACACATGTTATAGTTAGCGGAAATTTTACTGATAAAAAACCAGTGAAATTGCCCCGTTATAGTTAGTGCTGGCAACTATAACTCACGCGACCGCAATCCTCTGCTGATGCTAATACTGTATTTAGACACTTATTTGCCCATTTCTTCTTCCATACATTTTTAGCTATACATATATTACAAATATTTTTTTTTCATAAAGACACATATGTCATCAGCAGAAGATTGCGGTCGCGTGAGTTATAGTTGCCAGCACTAACTATAACGGGGCAATTTCACTGTTTTTTTATCAGTAAAATTTCCGCTAACTATAACATGTGTGAAACCTATGGTTTTTTCAGTGAATTTGCAAGGTTTTTTAAATGCTAATTCCTAACTATAACGTGTGTGAAACCTATGGTTTTTTCAGTGAATTTGTACGGTTTTTTAAATGCTAAGTTACTTTACGCCATTCGAGGCGTGCGCGCCCACTTAACGCAGTTCGTTCCGTGCACGGTTTTTATCAACTTTAATAAGCCCTGTACATTTGGTGGCCTTCGGCCACCAAAAGCACAGGGGGTGGGGTCAATGTGGATAGTGTTTTTTTTATTTTGATTTTATAATTTCATGTTGCCAAAATTTAGTTTTTTTTACCTATTAATAAGCCCTGTACATTTGGTGGCCTACGGCCACCAAAAGCACAGGGGGTGGGGTAAGTGTGGATAGTGTTTTTTTAATTTTTATTTTTTTACCGTACGCTTACGGTAAGCGTACGGTAAGCGTACTCTGCGAAATTGCCGAAAAAAAAATAAAACCGTTTTTGCTCTTGGGGGATGTTTGGGGACTCCCTCAACATGACTATGTGGGAGGGAGTTGTCAAAACAGCCCCGTAACATGTTTTTGGCCATCTTGTTTGATAAACAACACTCAGTGCGAGAGACAAAATGGCGGCCGCCGCTTCCTGGTTTCGGCCGATTCGAATGTTTACTAAGATCTAAGAGCCAATCAGAATCGCGCTCGCGCACGCCACCGTACACTTACGGTAAGCGTACGGTAAGCGTACCGTAAGCGGGCTCAGATATATATATTGATTTAAAGGCTATTTTCTCAGAATCTACTGAACAGATTTACACCAAACCTACAAAAGGCACTTCCTTGACCTAGGGACTACCTCTCTGCCAAATTTCTAGTAATTCTGTTCAGCCGTTCGGGCTGTAGCTCGTTCTAAAGGTCCTATGGAAAAATGCATGGGAAAAACGCGTTTTGGGACCCCCCTTTTATCTCAGCCCCCGCTTGACGAATCCCCCCGAGACTTTCAGGGTAGGAGCGGAGCGTAGCGCCCCACCTATTTTGAGAAATTCGCGAGGATTCATCGACCGGCGCCAAAGTTATTCAAAATAGAATGTTGAGGTTTTCCTATGGAAAAGGGGTCCTAACTATAACTACCTACTGGCGACCGCCAGTAGGTAATATATATATATATATATATATATATATATATATATATATATATATTTTCAATTCCAGTTGCAAAGTAAAGCGCGCTCTCGGTAAGGGTATATCAAACAGCGATCTTTATTCCAACGTTACGCGTTTCGAGAGTGAACTCTCTTGATCACACGTTGAACGCTTGTGACACTGTGCATTACATACAAACCAAGGGCTCAACATAGAGAAAGGACTCACAGTTAGAAAGTACCTCTCTATGCGAGTGGCCGCCATATTGTAACGTATAGTAACGTATAGGACGAGTCATATTCACATCATATAAGTGTTCAAATCATAAATGAAATCTGTAATAAAGGGTACTTGCATATATATAGAATATCAGCGCCAAGTGGCAGGCAGATCTGCTAATCACATATCTTTACAAAGTCACAAAATAATAACAGTAATCTGTAACGACATGCCTTAATGCAGCCTAGATGTCTCTGGTATTTGTTAGTGCAGAAGCATATTGGCGCCAAGTGGCGTACAGACCTGATGGAAACAGGCTAATGGGAACAGATAATATTGTGTGCGACAACCTGCATCTGAGCGCAGTGGAGGCATCTATCTACATAATGTTGAACATTACCAACGTAAATTCCCGGTGGTTGCATTATTAGAAATGCTACTTGCGCCATAGTGGCGTTATAATCGGGTACCTCGAGCATGCGACAATGAGGCGTAATACTTCTAAAAGGATCCAATCGCAAAGGTGAGTAATAGGCAAACTTATACAGTGAGGAACTATAGTGACATAATAATAAAATTGTGAAAGTTCTTATCTAGTTTCTTCATCGGTGCTCTCCTTGAGACATTGAAGAAAAGGGTAGGTGGCCCGTGATTGTGCTTGTGTTGCTATGTTGGGCCCCTTCCTTTCCTCCTGCAAGGAAAGAGAAAGATTCAATTAAAATTAGAGCACGCCTATGTTCCAAGGCCATAAAATCACAAACTCACAAAGTATACATTTATGTACAGTAACTTAAACACCATGAATTGAACACAATGAGTCATAAGCCCACATCTTCACAGTTACTCTTCTATCAAATGAGTCGCCATCTCCTCATCCTGGTTGTGTCCCTTAGGCTGCTTGGTTTCGAGGTCTAGGATCCATTTGGACTCCTTTCTCCTGTGTGCCAATTCCCTATTTCCCCCTCTGTGTTTGGCAGTTATCTGTTCTATTACAAAATACCTCAGCAAGCTGCTGTTGGATAGATGGAATTCCGCAAAGTGGCGTGCCACTGGGTATTGGGGATCTTTGTTAGTAATGGCTCTCAGGTGTTCTAAGACCCTCTTTTTTGCCGTCAAAGTGGTGCTCCCTACATATCTTTTGTTGCAGGGACACTCCAGAATGTAGATGGCATATGATGTGGTACATGTCAGGAACTGCATTATTTTAAATTTTTCACTTTTTGTATGGTATACTGAATTCCTGTACCAACCACCGGGAATTTACGTTGGTAATGTTCAACATTATGTAGATAGATGCCTCCACTGCGCTCAGATGCAGGTTGTCGCACACAATATTATCTGTTCCCATTAGCCTGTTTCCATCAGGTCTGTACGCCACTTGGCGCCAATATGCTTCTGCACTAACAAATACCAGAGACATCTAGGCTGCATTAAGGCATGTCGTTACAGATTACTGTTATTATTTTGCGACTTTGTAAAGATATGTGATTAGCAGATCTGCCTGCCACTTGGCGCTGATATTCTATATATATGCAAGTACCCTTTATTACAGATTTCATTTATGATTTGAACAGTTATATGATGTGAATATGACTCGTCCTATACTTTACTATACGATACAATATGGCGGCCACTCGCACAGAGAGGTACTTTCTAACTGTGAGTCCTTTCTCTATGTTGAGCCCTTGGTTTGTATGTAATGCACTGTGTCACAAGCGTTCAACGTGTGATCAAGAGAGTTCACTCTTGAAACGCGTAACGTTGGAATAAAGATCGCTGTTTGATATACCCTTACCGAGAGCGCGCTTTACTTTGCAACTGGAATTGAAAACTTTAAGCTCTGGCTCTACCGGCCTCGCGCGATATATATATATATATATATATATATATATATATATATATATATATCCATCCTTCCTTCTGTTAGCTGGCGAATAGACACTTGTTTGTATTAGACTACTGATAGTGAGTTCTCCCTGCGAGGAGAGGAGGCAACAGGAAGGATGATTCATGGAAAGAACTGTCAGGGCTTGAAAATATCAATGATGTAACTTTGGGAGGTTTAATGTCTAAAAGCCTATTGTACCACGGTGTGAAAGTGGAGAGTTTACTTATTCTCAGGAGTTTACTGAAATTCTATTGATGAGGAAGAAGGAAGAAAATAATGTTGCAGCATAGCATTTGTCTGTTTATATCAGTATGTGTTCCTACTCTAGAATCAGGATTCCGTCCCTACTCTCTGACTAGAGACTTGCCTTTGAGTTTCTGGAACTTACTTAGATGTTGCTGAATTGCCTGCTGGTATCTTGGAGCTGAGAAAACTTTCCAGCTTATTGAGCAAACGCATCATGCTTACGCATACATCGTCTCATCAGAGCTCTTCATTGAGTTTCTGAACCGACACCTTTTCCACGTACTATGCCAACTTATTTAGAATTAGAGAATTTTCCTTTATAGAACACCCTTGCTGTATTATAACTATGGCCCACATGCATCAAAGCAAAAACCGGTCGCAAACGGGCAGATTCTCAGAATCTGCCCCTTTGCGACCGGTATTTTTGCATTTGGGATGCATCACCCAAATGCAAAAATCACAATTTAAGTAATCTCTAAATTGCGATTACTTAAATTGCGATTGCTTTTAAGGAATCTCAAATTGAGATTCCTTAAATGCAATGCATTAAAGTAAAAAAATTAGCGATTTCGCTAATAGGTGGAGAAAATTACCATGAAGTTGAACTTCATGGTAATTTGCAAAAACGTTGAAAAAAAATAAAGTGCATTTTTCAAAGTTCCATTTTACACACACATGCCCTTGGGGCATGTGTGTGTGCAAGATGTGCTCATATGCAGATTTCAGGGGTGCAACAGGGTGTCCTTTTGACACCTTGACACCCTTGAAATTGCATGAGCAATTTGCGATTCTCTAATTGAGAATCGCAAATTGAGAAGGTCTTCCCATTCATTCCTATGGGCCTCTAGGCCCATAGGAATGAATGGGGAGGTATTCCTTAATTGCGAGTCGCAATCTGCGAGTCGCAATTAAGGAATGTTTAGAAATCGCTATTTTTTAAGCGATTTCTACATGCATAGCCTTTTGCTATTCCTTATTAGCGAATCCTTATTTTTCGCTAATAAGGAATCGCAAATGGCATTGTTGATGCATGTGCCAGTTAATTAATTGTGATTCTAATGAACATTTTGTTTTATTTTATAATCAAATATTGACTGATGGATTATACAAACTTCTAATGCTGACACCAATAAAATAATACCTAATGAATAAACAGATGAAATACTGAATGAATTGAACATACAACTCTTTAACTCATAATAATTCTCTTTATTGACTGAGCCAAAAGTCTTTAATGATTTATTGCTATGTAGATGATTGTTCCTCACTTCTCCATGTCGACGAACAAAGGTACACATGACCAGTGGCAGGGGTTATTTAATGATTATATGCAAAGGTTGAAATAGCAAAAACCCCTCTCCCTCAAGTGGTAGCGAGAGGACGGTTTATGTCACAGGAGAAAAGAGCAGAAATTATTTGCCCCAATTTAGAATTACCCATGTCCCTTACACCCAAAGCCTGAATTTGAAGACTGAAGGAGTTTGCGGGTTTGATGGCTAGTGCAGTGGTGGAGGTGTGAGTATCAATAGGGTTATGTATTACAATTGCCTTAGTAAGAGTCTGTCATTATGTTGACGTTGTGTGTTTTGTTTTCTTGTAAAGTCAATAGAATAGTAGCGTTTATGCTTAGATGTTGAGAAATTGAAATTGTTATTGGACTCAAAGTAGTCCAAGATCCCGGTATAGTTGAAATGATGGTGTTTTTTTGTCTGCTAAGGTTTTGTGGTACAGATTCGTTAGGTACCATTTACTGCACAATTGAGATAGAGACTATAACAATTTGTTGTGAGTGTATTAACATTGATTGGTGTTAGTGGAACCTGTTGTGCAAAGGGAAAACTATATCAGTAGGGTTATTTCCCGCTGGTCAATATTTCATTTGTGTGTGTTTGTGTGTGTGTGTGTAGGAAAGTTGGAGGGAGCTAAAACCTTATTACCGATTGTTTCTTCTATGAATGTTCTACTTTTAATTCTTTCGTGGAGCGAACAAGTTATTTGTTTATTGTGCTTGCTTAGAGTTGCAGAATTTTGTGTAGAAGAAAATTGTAAAGGAAGGTGAACCGCTGTAAGGAGAGAAGAGTTACATTAGCGAGTGCCACGCTGAGATAGGCCAGTTGGTGTGAAGAGAAGAGCTGCAATAAAATTGGTTGACAAGTCTTCAAGTATTAAGTTGTAACAGGCTTGTGAAAGAAAATTGTGACAGGATTGGAGGAAAGTATTGACATATGTGGAATTGTGAACTGGAAAAAAACATTGACATTTTCTGAATTTGGTTAGTGATAATTTATTGTTAATCTCCTGCAATTATGAAATGTTTCAAAGCTCTTACAGATTCGTTGAGGGGTGATGTGCGAGTCCCAGTCAGAAAGGTGAAAAGGCACCACCAAAAGGTACAGCAGCTCATTATATGCCAACAAATGTAGGGCTTCATATATGTTTGTTGCTTCGTCAATGGTGCAAGATCACTGAAAATTAAGGGCTGTTTAAATTTCCACAATACAGTACTTTTGATTTAAAGATTATTGAAAACTTAAGAGAAAAGTTATATGAAATAAAAGCCACCTCCTATGCATACACAGTATGAAGCATTGAATGCTTAGGAATGAGCAGCTCATGCCAAGGAGAAAGAAAGGTACCAGAATAGAGCAAAGAGAGCAGTGCACATTAATGTTGAGGTATTTTTGGGGCATGAGGTTAATTTTTAGGGCTCAGGACTGGGGTAAAAGGGACAAGTTAGAGGGCAGGGGGCAGTTTTAGACCTCAGGGCGGGGGTGAGCAGGGTTGGAGTAGTTTAGGGATGTAGGGAACACGTTTTAGGGATCAGGGTGAGGAGCCTGGGGTCGGGATAGTTTTTGGAGCGGGGTTTAATTTTTAGTGCTCAGGGCAGAGAGAAAAGGGGGCAGGGGTATGTTCTTTAGCATGCATGTCCATTTACCCATCATGTCTTTACCACGCAATTGCCTGGAAAAGGCATGCGTGGTAAAGACGCGGTCGTGGTAGAGACCGCGTGGTACAGGCATGTGTTGTACCATCTTACAACCCTCAACTCTACACCACTCCACTCTGCACCACTCTACGCCACTCTACTCTACGCCACTGCACTCTACACCACTATACTCTATGCCACTCTGCTCTGCACCACTCCACTCTACTATGCACCACTCTAATCTACAAAGCTGTATTCTACGCCGCTGAATTCAATGCCACTGCACTCTACGCCTCTATACTCAGCAACATTCTATGCCACTCTACTCTAAGCCACTGCATCTATGCCACTACACTCTACGCCACTCTACTATGCACCACTCTAATCTACAACGCTGCATTCTACGCTGCTGAATTTAATGCCACTGTACTCTGTCACTATACTCTGCAACACTCTATGCCAATCCACTCTACACTAGTCCACTCTACTCTATGCCACTCTACCCGACTCCACACCATACCACTCCAATACACGACACTTTCTGCCACTCCACTCTCTGCCACTCTTTGCCATTCCACTCTACGACTCTACACGTGACCCTCCTCTGCACCACTAACTTTTAGCCATGCTGAACAGCTGCCACGCTAGTGTACAACATGGCTAAAACACACTGGCAAAGCCAATAGCTCTTGCATAGGTGAGACCTATTGGCTTCGCCAATGCTTGTTGCTAGGGATTGGCAGCTAACCACAGCCTCTGTGGGAAATGTAAACCTTTCTGAATCCGGCGGGGAGGGAAAGGTGGAAGGGCACTTTAGGTGAGAGACGCTGCTCAGAGGAACAAAAACGGTATTCTATTCTCGGAATCACATTCTTAAACAAGTAGGAGCACGGAAAGAGATTAGGTTCAAACCACTAGAATGACGTATCAAAGGCAGAGGCAGATATGTCCGAGGGGCTGCGCGGAGAGCGCGGCCTGTGCAAGTAAAATGGCTCTTACGCTGATATGGATGTCAAGGCGGACATTGTTTGCACATGTGGTTTGTGTCACTGAGCCCGTGTGGGTGGTCCGCGCAAAGCCTGAAGGTAGCTAGCCCCTGTTTCATGCCTGCGGTTCAAGCAGTAGAGGAGAAATGTCATGACAGGCCCAGTCAGAATTAGTTAGGCTTCCTGCAGGGCAAATCTTTTCATATGAGTTTAATCGTATATGCTTCCTTCTAAGTAACAAACATGCTCATAAAATGGGCTAACAGCAATCTTTCATGGCACTAGCCTGATCAAACCCCCATAGAATTTGCACAAATGTCTGTGGTTTCGAATAGATTGTTTTCTCATCCCTAAGCCCAACATTTCCAAAATAAAAATGTTTTTTTAATTTTAAATTTAAAAAAAATCATTGACGTGCAATGTTTCTGCCGCACTTTATCACTTATGCATGGCCAATCTGTTATTTTCACATACATTTGATGCATAGTTACGACATCAGTATAGTTACACTATACTTATATGTTCATGGTATATAAGAAAGCTTCACACACCGCCTGTGCTTTTGCACAGGACTATTTAGCACAATCATTCATCTGCAGACCTTGTCGCCCACTTGATCAGCTGGATGAATGATTAGGAAGTACTTACAAAGTTTTTCCCAAAAATATTTTATTACATTTTTAGAAAGTACAGAGAACAATAAATGTTTGCAAATCATTCAAATATTAAAGGCCCAATAAAGCGTAACAATGCCACACAAATTAAGTGATATCAAAAGGGTTCACACAAATGTATACAAGTAGGATGTTGATCAAAGGATGCCATAAGGCCAATTTTGAGAAACAAAGGGGCATATTTACAAAGAAATGGTGGAGCACGGTGTTGTGGCTAGTTTCGCAACACCACGTTCCGCCATTTCCAAAACGCAGGGATGCACCGTATTTACAATACGACGCACCCCTGTGTTTTCCCTAGCTCTAAAACTAGCTTCCTAGTGCCAACACGGACACCCTTGCGCAACAGTGCAAGTGTGTCTGCGTTGCAGGGAATGATTGTTTATCTGCAGGTGTCCCTTCTTGCAATAATTAATGTTATGATATGTTATGTTAATTGAATTTGTAGAGCGCGACGGTTACCAAAAGGTGTCCTGGTGCTATACACTGCCAGTACGTTAGCAGGAAGAAGGTCAATGAGAGAACAACCAGGTCCTCAGTCCCTTTCTAAAGGAGAGGAGGTCTGCAGCATTCCTCAGGTGGAACAGCAGATCGTTCCAGGCCTTGGATGTGCAGGTAATAAAAATCCTTCATCCCCAGCTGATTTTTTTAACGGTAGGGATTTGAACATTTTTTGCTCCTGTCGACCGAAGGGTCCTAGCGGGAGCATACCATTTGAACCTGTGCCTCAAATGGTCAGGGCCAGCGGCGTCACTAGGGTTGGTGTCACCCAGTGCGGGTAACTCATGGTGTCACCCCCTCACGACTTGGGCACCCGGTGCTCACGAGAACCCGGAAAGAAACTGCAGGGAACAGGATCTGGCAGAGGTGCCCCTCTGCAAATGAAAGAGCAGGCGGATCCGGCTGTTCGAGGGCGCCAACGTGTGCCAATGTCCTGACGTTGTTAGCTCCAGGAATAATTATGAAGTATAAGTGTGCGTGTGCGCGCGGCTGCAGGCAGGGTAAAGTAGATCTACTATAAACAGGTTAAACTTTGGGTGTCAATTCATCCTCTCCCAATGCTTGTCTGCCACAAACACCCCATTAGTTACCTCACCTCTGCCTTAACGCAGTATTCCGTGAAGCCTCGCTTGTTCAGGCGGCACCTGGTCCTGGCGATCGTACTCCTCCTTCACCCGGCGAGACATGGTCCACAGCAGAAACATCCGTACACACAGACTGTGCATGCGCTGACTTTGCCTCGAATGTGCATGTGTTTGATCCTAGTGACAGAGTTTGTTCACTCAGGACTGTGTCTGTGTTGTTGTTGAGCTGCCACACGCTACCTGAACGGATTTCTTGCTTTCTGCATGCTTTTCTTTTTTTTCCGTAATAAATACAGCGTTTTTTTATGGTTTGATTTGACAGCGGGGCTGCCACCAAATATGGGGCTAACACTTGGGATAAGACGTTTGGGGTCACTGGGGAAGGGTGCGCACCTGGAAGAGGCTCGCAGGTCCGGGGACAGGGGGAGGCTCATGGGAAACAGGTAAGGAGCTTTGAAAGTGTGGGGAGGGACTGACGGTGTCACCCCATGTGATGGTGTCACTCGGTACAGTCCTCACCCCCCGCACCCACCTAATGACACCACTGGTCAGGGCCTATTCCATTAAGGGCCTTGAAGGCTATGCAGAGGTCCTTAAAGTGTACCCTTTGTTTCACAGGAAGCCAGTGTAGCCGAGTTAATTCATTTTCACAGAGACAAATTTGGGTGTGCCTGAAAGCAGCCTGGCTGCAGCATTTTGGGCTTTCTGAAGTCTATTAATCTGCTGGTTTTGGGCGTTCAGATAGATGCTATTGCAGTAATCCAGACGTGCCATTACAAGTACCGTAACCACTGTCCTGAGATTTCCTTCTGAAAGATAAGGTTTTATTTTCCTTAGGATTCGCAGTATCAGGAAACAAGCGGATACCACGGTGCTTATATGATCACTAAATTTCAGTCTGTTGTCTACTATTACCCCTAAGTTTTTTGCTTTCAAAGTAGGGGTAGGGCAGTTCCCCAGATCTGATGGCCACCAGTCAGGTCTCCATACATGAGGATTGTTTCCAAATACAATTACCTCGGTTTTGCTAGAATTAAATTTTAAACAGTTTGTCGACATCCATCCTGCTATATCCTTCATACAATCATGAAAGCATTCTCCTGTTTCTTTTTCCTTTCCATCTTTAAGGGATAACACTATTTGAGTGTCATCAGCGTACGAGGTCAATTGGAAACCGAAGGATCTAATCAAGGCCGCCAGAGATATCACATAAATGTTAAAAAGCGTAGGGCTTCGTGACGACCCCAAAATAATGGTGTTTTGCTCTTTCTATGTGTGGCGCAGAATGCAGCACACATAGAAAAAGCATAAAAAAGGTGAAATAAAAGTATTTCTCCTCGTTGCGCCATTCTAACGCCTCCTATTGCAGAGCGTTTGTTTTTGGTACTCCTCAGATTTACAGATCCTTGTGAATCTGGGGCAGCATCAAAAAGCAATGTAGTTTTGCGGGGGAACGCCCACAGCAACACCCATTGCACGTCTCTTTCACATAGATACCTGTGTGAAAGGGGACCATATTTACAAAGCGCCGTTAAACCACAAAAAGTGGCCAAATGGCACTGTGTAAATATGGCGCAGGGCATTGCGCCACTGGAACGTTGGTAAAAGTGACGTTCCGGTGGCGCAATCTCCTTGTAAATATGCCACAAAGCATATTATCTGTGGGCGGTTTTTAGGCTCTCTTATGTCATGGGTTTTATGATTTTACTGTTCTCAGAAGGACACACGATTAAGTGAACATGATTACAGTTAAGCAGTGTCTTTAAGTTTCCCCAGTCACCTGCTTCAATCCGCTCGCTTTGGTTTGCTTCAGTATACGGTTAATAAGGTACTTTGATTTCAAACTCTGTGACATGATGCAACCAAGAGGGCTACCTACAAGTGTTTTGGGAAAGATGATTTCATTCCCAACGCTCCCTTCTCATTCCCTCCCGTGCATTCTCTCTTTTTCACTCACTTGGGGGCATATTTACATGGGCATTGCGCCACCAGAATGTCACTTTGAAGGACGTTCCTGTGGCACAATGCCCTGCTCCATATTTACAAAGTGTTGTTGAGCCCCTCTTTGTGGCTTAACGCTGCTTTGTAATTATGGTACCCTTTCATGCAGGTATCTGCGTGAAAGGGGTGTGCAATGGGTGTTGCAGTGGGTGTTCCAACGCAAAACCCATTGATTTTTGACACTGCCCCAGATTTATAAGGATCTGGCAGCACCAAAAACGAATGCTATGCAATAGGAGGCATTAGAATGCCGCAAGGAGGAGAATTACTTTTATTTGTCCTCGTTTTTGCTTTTTCTAGCACACCTAGAAAGAGCAAAACGCCATAAAGAATTGTTTATGTGCAGGAAGGTGTCCCTTCCTGCACATTAACAATCATTAAATAATGACAATTGGCTACTTCTATGTGAAGTAACAAATCGCCATTATTGATGTGCTAGAAGGGACACCTTCCTGCACATAGACAATCGTTCCCTGCAATGCATGCACCCTTGTATTATGGTGCAAGGGTGCCTGCATCGGCACTAAACAGCTAATTTTACCGCCAGCACTAGGGAAAACACAAGAGTGCACCCTATTGTTGTAAATACGGCGCATCCCTGCATTTTGGAATGTTGGAGCACAGTACTGCCAATTTTGGCAAAGCTCAGCGCGCCAACATTTCTTTGTACATATGCCTCCTAGTCTCTCCTTTTCGTCTCTTATTTCTCTCTTAAGCACTCGGGTGCATTTACGACCCAGTATGCAAACAACAGGACATAACAAAACATAACATGATGTCTGAGATATCATGACTGGTTTGCAGTAAATGCATTAACCCTTAGATTTATCTTTCAGACAGGCTCTCATATATAATGGCAGTTCAGAATGGTTTTTACTCAAAGTAATTTCAGGCATCACCGCCATATGTTGCTTCTTCGCACCATTCAATAAGCATTGAGTATAAGCCCAAACTTGCTGAAGGAGAAACTTTCAATAAGGCAGAACCACCCTCGCCCAACCCCCCATAACTTATGTTGAGTCGTGCACAAGGTTTGATTTGAAATACAGTATATTAATTCAAAACTATTGCTTTATAGCTGAGCAAATGACAGACTACCCCCCTTGGCCAAGAGACCCACCCTTAAAGAAGAAGCCAAAAATGAAATGGAAAAGTAGTAGGAAAAGTCCAACTAGCTGCTCTACCTACGTCCAAAAGAGGACATCTTCGGCTGAATCCGGGAAGCAGCCATGCCAGTGGTAGAGCCACCATGTTTAAAAAGAGGAAGAGACCCAGTCTCAGTATAAACTCAGATTATCTCTGACCTAATAACGTCTAGCAACAAAATGTTTGAAACAAGTATGTCCAGACCAAGAGAGTCAGAACGTCTAAAAGAGGACCATCTTCATGAACATCCAGACATCAAGCCTTCTTCATGAGCATCGAATATCCAGATCCACGTCATCTTCTGATACTCCAGGGAGAGTGACTCCCTTGTTTCATTGAAAAGTCCATGAGGCCAAAAAATGAGGGACCAGGACATAAAATCAAAAGGTTTAACATTACACTAAGATGAGGAACAGAACACTTCATAAGGATCCCAATCTTCACGACCTCGTCAAGTAGACTAGAAAAGTCACTTTTTGACTAAATCCAGACCATGTCCATTGTCAATCTTAGAACCAGGAATTGATTGAGGAGCCGAAGAACGTCTCCCCTTTCCTCCGCTACACTTCCACTACTGAACCATGAACAATAGCTCTTACTTCTTCATGGAAGTGAGAGAGAGCAAGAGAGCAGTGCCAAAAGGGAGACCTGGGTCATAACAGCAATCATGATCTGGAGTGGGATCTGCACCTTCTCTTCTTTGTTGTACTTTTTTAATCTACTTTTGACATGTTTAACAGTTTGAAGAACCAGCAAAAAACAATCTACCTACTCTAAATGCTCCAGGTCTTCTTGAATGCCGAACCAGAAGTTAACTGCCTTCTGCATCCTTTCTTACCTGTTGCCCCTATATACTTCCGCATGACCTGGGGGGCACATGGAGTAGAGACGCTACCAAAGACATGGACCTGGCATTTTTCATTCATTAATTTCCTTTATCAATTGGGAGACTTTAAGACGGTGGAGACATTGGTGTGTAGGAAGGTACCCTCTTTTTAGAGATTTCCTACTGGGGACAGTCAGTAATTTACGTCTTTCATAATACACTCTGTGGAGTATTTTGAGTTGTAAGAGGCGGAGAGGCTCAGAGCCTCATCCCAGCCTGGGTTATCTATCATTCCCTTCTGCCTTTAAGCTTCCGCAGGTTCTTCGTTGTGTTGTTTGGTAGGGTTCTGTATGGCTGAGGTATTACACCCCGTAGACCTAAGTCTTGAAAATCCTATTCTCTAATGGCGTTTCCTCTGGCATGTCTGTCCAGTCAGTTCTGTGAGTTGTTAGTGCATGTTTGAGCTGGGGAGATTTGATGTGCTCTGTCAGCTGTTGTCCAATTCCTCCACTGACTAGTCGTATTTCTTGATGCCCTCAGGTCCCAGGATGTTTCATGGTGTCTACTTGCTAATTGGGCCCCATTTGCCAGAACACTGAAATCATGTAACATCAACCATTACTTCTCCCACCCATATACGAGTTCCCTTGGACTGCCTGCCCCTCTTACCCAACGCTACTGTGGCTGTCCCCTCATGGCTTGTGGAAGAGGTCACAGTGGCCTTCTTTTGAATATGTACTGTAAGCCGGTTTTGTTTCTCATGGCTACTCTAGTTTGCTTGCTAGTTTCTAACTGGGCATAAATGCCCAATTGTTGATTGCAACCAGTTGCGTGGCCCGATATTAGTATTTGAGGTTTGGTAGGGAGATATGTCTATGGGGGCCCAGGGACACTTCCCCTCCCTGTGGGGGGTGAAAAGCTCAGACTGGTTCCTAGTAAGATCTCCAGCAGGCCCTCGCCACGGTTCAAATCCACCAACTTGTGGTGTTACAAAGTGCCAGGGTTGGGGGTTTTGCAGCCCCCTTAAGAAGCTCTACCCAGGCTCCAGTGAGAGCTTTGGGAGGGCCTGTCTGCTAGCTAGGGGCATGAGCCCTGCAGCCATTGGCCTATGGTATCCCTTCATACCCAGTCTTCCTCCTGGGTGCAAGCAGAACGTTATGGCCATTTGAATGCATGATACTACCAGATGCCTAGACTTTGAGGTTGGTCATCTGGTCACGTGAAATAGGAAATTAATTAAATTATCAGATGACCGCAAAGACGTACCTTCCATTGGTGCAGCAGGTGCAGTGGCACTTGGGCCAAGAGACTTGAAGGGCACATTCAACCGTGATTATTGATGTATTTCAGAGTTCAAACAGTGACCTCTGGCCCATTTCCCTTATTGCACTAGGGCCCATGATACACTGACGATTCCAATCGATGACGGTACTGCTCTGAAAGCCCCTATGAGGTCTCATTTGAAGCTTTTAGCCCCAGATGCTCCAGGAGGTCGGATACATTAACGCTAACACCCCTCTCTGTCACCCAGGGAACACAGACTATGAGAAAGTCCTGTTATCTTCCTCTCAATCATAAGGGATAGAGTGCTGTGTCAGTTTGTTATCTTCTCGTTCTCTCCTGTTGGTACAAGGACCATGGATGTCTTATTCCATAGCCTTAAGAGCCCGGGTCTTCGGATAGCTTTCAGCCCTACTCAGAAGCACAGTCCAGCGGTGGTCCTACCATGAGCCAGTATTTCCTGAGTGCAAGCAAGGACACAAAGCAGAAATCCCGGGCAGGATGGCCTGCTCGGGGATGGCCTACCCACTATCGTACTCTGATTGAGTTTACATTCTTAGTCCATTTAGGGATTTACTCTTTGGCCAGCCTCAGCTGTTGCTTGAAGTGAAAACCTTCAACCCTGCAGGGGACTGTCTGACTCAAAGGTGTGCCTGAGAGAGGTCATTTGATGCCTTTGCGATCAGCACAGAAAAGGCTGATCAGCCCTGCAGCTCCCAGTGGTCTGAACCGATGAATGGGTTCAGGACTCTGTTACTTGTCTCGTGTTCAGGCTTCCCATTCACTCCTCTGCTTCCCCTGTCTCAAAACTCTTCACTGGTTGCAATTGCAAAATGTACTATCTGCAAATACATGTGTTTGACCTTCAAAGATGACCATTAAATGGGACCTATTTGCGTTCCTCAAAAGCTGCTTCACTACTTACCCAGTCACTCTCTTAGGTCATGTAATGCTTGGCTCCTAACTGTCCGTACGGTGACCACTCTCGTGCTGGCAGCTGTGCCTTTTCTGTTCACACAGCCAAGCAATGAAGCATATTGCCAGACCACCTAGGGGCTCTAGACCAACTACTCTCATTCTGAAGTCCTGAAAACCTGGCTTTTTGCTCCAAAATTGCCAACTTCACTTTTTAGGCTCTCCCTTTCCTTTTATATATCTTAGCTCCAGGACTTCTTTTAGATAATTGCACACTTTACAAAACAGAATAGAATAGAAAAGATGGTGCAAGCTCTGGATGCTGCCTGGTGGTCTAGGCCCTGTATGCCATACTGTTGCCCTTCTTCACCTAGAGTGTTTGTGCTGCATCTCGGAATGCCCATTCCATCCCTTTTACCCCGGCTTGTGGCGAGGCCAGAATGCTGTGTTTTGCTCAGAGTGTGCCTTGGCCAGCTGCTCCGTTATATAATAGAGGGACAGGTCAGATCTTCTGTCTACCTGGCCCCTGCAGGGAGCTAAGGCTAGCAAAGGTCAGTTTGGTATGGGTATGCAGCTTCCTCCTCCCCCAGTAGGTGCCACTAACTTGTTGATCCTTCCAATATCATGGTGCCTATGGGTAACAGTGAACTAGGTTTCAATTCTGGAGTGAGAACATGAGAAATGCCTACCACAGCCAAAGAAGGCTATCACCCACTCCTGATCCAGTGGCATTAGTCCCCTGACCCACTGCGCAGCTTTCGAGAGTCTTAGGGGGGCATGTAATATTAAGGAATTTATTTACAGAAGATCGTCACAATGTTTGAAGCCTGTGCCTTAATTTCAACACTGAAAATCTCATCTGGCCTCGACACAGAAAGGATTGACAGAATGATAGCTCTTTCTGGATTCTGCAAGGTTATTCTTGGTTGGTGGAGTGATTTGTCTTGTTAATTTGGATAACAAACACAACTCCTCTATGCTAACTAATTAAATGACCAGCAGTGGTTTCATTCAAGTTCTTGGCTGGACAAGTGTTGTTTAGCCACATAAAATCGAGTAACAACAGGTCTGTGATGCCATTAGATGTCTTTTGCTGAAGACACTGAAAGATCGGCATTTACCTATTTTTCACTGACAGGTGCAGGTAACCTGCTTAATGTTAGGGTTTGCAATTATTTCCTATGAACAACGAATTCCCAGTAAGTGTGAGACATCAGCTTGCATTGATCAAGTTCTTGCCCCGTGTACACACTGCATTTTGCTACTGCTAATTGGATGATTGGTTGAGGTTCTTGGCCCTGCCAGGGTCAACAATGGCCCTGCTGAAAGACTAGGAAGTCTTAAGAATGATTCCATAAGTGAGCCTGCAAAAGCATCATTAATGCCTGATCGACGGCGCATGTCTGACATTTGCTGTCTTTTGCCGATGGAACCCAAGCACAAAGACTAACCCTCTCCTTAAATGCCATTTGGCACAGTGGCCTGTAGCTGCTGGTTTATGGGTGTAGACTGGACGCGGGAAGGACTCCTCCATGGCAGTCCCAATGGAATCCCAAGGACCTGGGTGCACAGCCTGGTGCTGTCCTTTGCAGGGGTGAACTTGGCATAACATTCTGGGTGTATGGGAGTCCTGGCTGCTGGACCTGGGAGGGGCCCGATGCAACAGAAAGCTCTCATGAGACAGAACCTATGCTAACCCTGCACAATCCTAGAGAACTGAATTGCACGGCCTCCCTAGGCTTGGCCTAAGATTCCCTCCTACCTGGGCAGTCTGCATCTGATGACCGCATGTGTAGGTTTTGGGCACTCAAGTAGCAGCCTTCTAGGTGGCAGGCATCTTGGAGTGGAAGAATCCGGGCCATGAAGGAACCCCAACTACTCAAGATGGGGATGCCATGTGTGGAAAAAGCTCTGGAGTGAACCTCAGTGTTCACAAGTGAGTTGCTTGGAGAGGTCGGAAGGGGAGCTGCCTTAGCCACTTAGGCATCCACTTATACACTCCTGGAGGTCATCTCCTGAATTGCTTTGACAGCGGGGGATAGTTAGTAGCTCTCCACTGGCATCTTCTCTGGTTATAGGGTCAGGCTTAGGCCACTGCTTAGGCAGGGAACTCTCAATATGCAGGGATCAAACCCTGTATTCTTCCAGCTGCAGCTGATGTGTTGCCAGGGCTATCCTCCCTTGTTGCCAGGTACCTGGTGCCTGGTCCTGTCTGACCGGCTAGAATTTGAAGACTTGTGTGGTCCCCTCTGGGCATACGTGCACACCAGTTGAGGGCATCTCTGCCTACCTGGTGCCATGGGATAAGACTCCCGGACTGAATGCCTGGAAACTTTTATTTTAATTGTTGAGGCAGGTACCCAGAGGGGAAGCCTGATGTAGTGTTGAGCCAACGTTCCAAGTAGGTGGCAGACAGGTGTTGCTATCTACCTCCTGCTTCTCCTGCACCCACAGGTATGTGAACATTACGAAAGTTGCCTCTGATTCTTCGAAGTGCAACACTTGGTTCATGTCTCAATGAAGAATGCATCTAGCTTTGAGAATTAGTGTCAACAGAAGGACGCACTTACCATTGACACTTAGAATGCACCTTGTGGTGCCACGTTACTCCTGGAGATACCCTTCTAAGGGAATTTGAATGTCAGTCACCCTGGGTCTCTCCTATGACATGGCGTGGTCTGTTACAGGGGTTCCTTCCATCATAGCCCCAAGGTGAAACCTTGGTCCCAAGTTGCAGGACTGCTGGTCCTGTTGCAATGATGCATGCTGGTATGCCTGGTCTCTCTCTCGTGGCGTCTGGCTGAAGAGGGATGAGACATGAGTGAAGAGGAAAGATAATCCCCACCCAGCACTGCACATGGGAAATAATTGGAACAGAGAACCAACTCTCTGGCATTACTCAGGTAACCCTTCTGATCAACGCTCACTCCACGAACAGTGTAGGCTGGTAGTGGCCCCTAGTGCAACGGGACAGGGTATCTCGGTATTGGATTGCTTGGAAACATGGGTACAAGACTAACAGCCAACAAGAACTATATGGGAAAGTTAAACTTTAAAGATGGAGTTCAAGAGTGTGGGAGATCATCAAGAGGCAAATGGACAGGGGTCAATGAATTTCGCACAGAGGATTCGTGACAATAGGAAGATTGTTTGCCTGGGTGGGTGCATCCCCTCCATGGTATCCATTTCCTCTGTGACTCGCCACCAGCTCCAGGTCAGCTGGTAAGGTTTTAAGAAGGGGTAGGTGGCTCTTCAATCTGGCAGAGAGTAATTTTGCCCTCTGTCAAGAGCAATGATGCAGATTGACGCCCCTCTGCGCCCTCCTCCGACAATCACCTTTTATCTCTTCGGCCCACCAAGGTGAGGACAGGCCCCCTTGCTCCTGGCACAACTGTTGACTAGGATGAACTGCTCGTAATGTGCCCCGACTCTGTTGTTCCTTACTAAAACTGCTTTATGTAAACCCCATTTGTATCTGCTAAAGCAAATAATTAGCAGCCTTGGGGCTGAAAAGATCCCAACTTATTCAATAATTTTGAAAGGGTAAAAATCCTGACTCTTTGGTGTGGGGTCAGGGGAGACATCCATTACATCGTGGTCTTCACACCGCGATACGTTTACAACGCAGGCATTACAACGCAAGTCGTTACAACAACTTGTGCTGGATGGCACTATACACTAAGGAATAGTATGATTTACTATTCCAACACCTTCCCTACTGTTACGGCACAAAGGGCTCTGTGGGATAAACCGAATTCTGGATTAAGATGCCCAATTCTGATGCTTATCAGACCTCATAAAAGGTGTTGGTTGATACAGACGATACAATGGTGGCCATTAAATTTGAAAAACACAAAAAAACAAATCACCTGCCAGACAACCTGATTCTGGGTCAAGACTTTGTAAGTAGAGTAGCAACTACCCTGCTTTGATCTATTGAATGTCATCCTCTGAGCCAAGCTTAGTGTATGAGGGCATCAAACCCAGTGCCCTTCTCCCTTTGGTGGGAGGGACACGGTGGTGGTGGCCCAGTGGAGACCACCTTCACAGGTCTTGTAGCCCGTGACCCTCCCCTTTTCCCCTGCGCATTAGAGTGCAGGTTTGCGGCCATACACCCTGCAGATCAACTCAATGACCAAACGGCCCAAGTGGGTACAAATGGAGCCATATGAAAGCAAGCTGGTTGTTGGCTCTACAGTCTTGTACCTCCTGGCTGCCTACTCCAGTGAGCCTGGGCCTTCTGACTGAAAGCTCCATTGGGCCTTGGCCTCCTGGCCACCAGTTCCAGTGGGGCTGAAACATCTGTTAGTGGCTGGCCTGGGACATCTAGTTGATTTTTGGCCAGATCTACCTGATCGGCAGCAGGCAGATCAGATGGCTATAAGGCTGGCCTGCATCGCTAACTCCAATTTGCCCCTCCTCTCAGGCAACAAAAGCCCTCACTTTGTATAGGTTTAATAGTCAAGGTATTATGGCTTCCTCGGTAAGCCCAGTTTCTGCAGGGAGTATTACCCACCTTAGCTAATCATGCCTTGGTTACAGGAAGGTGGATCCCTAGGAAACCAGTGGCCATCCCAGTAGGCCCAGGGGGTGCAAATCACTAAAGTAAGTCTCAATGAAAGGTCAGTGAAGCCTGAGTCAATGCCTGAAGCCTGTCACCCCAGTCCAGAGCCACCTTCTTTACCAAAGCATGGTGACACCAGACTCAGAGAACTCTGGTGCTCTTCTGGTGCATAAGGTTCAGACAAGACCACAGTTTGAACCTCTGTGAAGCCTCAGTGAATGTCTGAATCCAGCCCCAACCATCACTCTCCCTCCCCCAGGCCCGAACTTGAGGCACTGTCTGCTCCTGGTCAACCCACTCGATGAGGCCCAGATAAGAGGTTGTGAAGCTCACTTGAATGCCTGAGTCTCGCCAGCCCCCGGGTTTGCAATATTTGTACACCTATGACTGGTGAAGCTTCCCAGATTTGAAATAACATTTTTGACCAAAACTTCACTTTATTTGCCCTGCTTACCATTCATTCCCAAGGCAGATCGGGCAACTGCCAAATAGGGGAGTCAAACTCCTAGTCCTGCTTATGAACCACGTTGTACGCAAATGTCACCAGCCAAACTGGTTTAATTAATTTTGCACACCCCTAGTCAAGATGCAAAATTTCACCATCCACATAACCCAAGCCTCTCCTCACCTGATCGTGGGCTGTGGTCGACTCTGCCAATTCCTTTGAGTAGCTGTCACATCATACTCGCGTAAAAATATATTTACTGCCTTCATGCCTAGACTGGTGCAGGAGAGTTAGTGGTGGAGACTGGTGTCCTCCTCCCAAGAGTGAACCATAAGACTAGGGGATCCTAATAGGTGGAGCTGTAGGCCAGCAGAATGCAGAAAAGTGGGGGAGAGAAGATGCAAGCGCACCAAGGGGGAAAGGTGTGGTTTTATTCAGGGCAAATAGTAGTTGTTAGCAGCCTGGGAACAGACAGTCATCACCCCATAACCCCAGATGGATCTACCAATGGAGTTTCTTACCATTCCCCTCAGCTGGCTGTAGATAATGAGCCCTATGAGGCCATCTGTCCCATGCTCATGCAATGGAAACCGCTTACCATCTGTCTCCCACTTTACCTCTCACCGCATGACAAACAGGATTTGGCCATGTTCACAGCAGCAAACCCCCAATGGGTGTCTCAGCAGGAGCAATAGACTGAAATAATACCCTAGTGGGTGGCAGACATGCTTTCTCATCCAGAAAGTCCTAGGTCTCTCTTCTGAGACTGCCAGTAAATGAGGCAGTTGTAAAACCAGTTTATGTGGTGGTCACAAGCCAATTAAAACTGGCCTAATAGAATGCTCTCCTGCCATACCAATCTTCAAAGCATGATCAGATGGTACTGTGTTCACTGTGGTGAACACTCTTGATAAAAGTCTATAGTTCAGCATAATATTTGCTGCACCTACTGCTGATTTTCAAACAAAAGCTATTTTGTGTCTATGTAAAATCAGCAGCAGAACCTGCAAAGCTATTTCACAGGAGGCATTTTTGTGATTTTCATGTAAAGAATTAAACCATGTCATGAAATATTTACAAATAACCACTAAATGTTTAACCTTTAGCCAGAGCTTAATTTGGGCCGGTTGTTTCTGGTGCTCAGCACCTGCACTTAATTGTCAACACCAGCACTTAATGGTCAACACCGGCACTTATGACAGCTGTCACAAGGCGGTGCAGTTTGTGTAATTTAGAGATGAGCAGAACAACAGTTGTTTATTAATTTAAAATATACATTAAACGCAACTAAAGCGTACTGCCTAAGCCATTCTTATAGCTTTGGGGGCCTAAAACAGAATGATTTGTCACACTTGTAGCAGCGTGATGGTTAGTAGTTGTGTTGGTACAGTCATTGTTGGCGCTGGCAGGGCAATGGGTGGAGCAAGCAACGATGACTTCCTGCGGAAGGCCCTGGCACTTATTTTTGTACAAATTAAACACTGCCTTTAGCAAATTACTGACACATCAGTAGTGGCATTGGTGAAGAGTAGAAGCTCAATCACATCACCTAGCAATAACTCCTTTGTCCTGCTCTGGGAGTAAAATAGTGGTAACCATCATCATCAAAATATCTTTATTCGGATATAAAAAAATCCAAGAAAAGAACAAAATGGATACACATATTACAACATAATATTACATACAACTTCGCATATTAAAATTCATTAAGACAGTGAAAATAATACAGAGATAGGGCGGTTCTAAATGTCTTGTTAATAGTTTTAAAAACTAGTTTATACAAAGCGACTGGCTGGCTCTACGATCATCAATTATTCATTAATAAAGTGCAGGGTGCAAGAGCTATATAGCGCAAAGAAGAAAAACCATTGACCAGGATAAAATATACGATCATAGAAGCTTAAAACACGAGTGTAAAAAATGTTAACATTAAAAATACCATATAACATCCCTGGTACGATAAATCATCCAGTGCGTCATTTGCATACTTCTTTGGTATTATTACTGTTTTCTGCATGGTGCGGATTAAATAACATGAGGCGAGACGCCACCTCCTTTATACTGACAACGAGGTAACTTATGTCTCGCATCTCGATTTCCTCGATTTTACAGCAAGTCTTAAAAAGTTCACAGTACAAAACAGTGTAAGAGGTTCCGCAGAAAGTTTTAAATATAACAGAGCTACCCTGACGTGGGTGAATTTATTCGCTTTTAGGATGGGTTTTAAAAAGATATCCCGCGGGAAATCATATAGGGGACAAAAGAATACAAAGTGAAGAGTGTCCTGTGGAGATACCAGATCGCAGCCACAGGGACCCTTTGAACCAATATCTTTTGTAAATCCCGCGGGAACAGCTAAAATGTGGTGTAAAAGGTCCAGTCTAAATCTGGTCATTAAAAATCTATCATTTTTGTTATAAATTTGCGCCAAATAAGGTTCTATGCCAGCAACGGATTTCGTAAGTATATATGCACGCACTGAGCCTTTCAATAATTCACTATCTTCTCTATGGCAAGCTACCCGCCTCAAGTATTCTGCTTTTATGAGTGTTTTTGATTGGGGCGTCATAGAGGAGGGTTCATCAAAACATCTTACATAGCCCAGCCACTTCAGCTTATCCTTCACGAATTTTAGCCATGGAATCTTGTGACTTTTTTCCCTTCTAATACAATCTGTAATTATATCTCTGCTGAAGCTAGCGTCAGGATTAGTCCAAATTTTAATCCAACACATTAATGGTTTTAGGCTTATTCTATCAGAGATGTAAGGGAGCCCTAACTCTTCATGTATGATATAGGCCGGGATACTTTGTGGTACTTGCAAAATCCTTCTAAGAAACTTATTTTCCTCCTGTTGAATCGTAGAGGTGTTTCTAGTACCCCAGACCTCGCTCCCATACATAATCTTAGAACAACAGATTGAGTTGTATAAATTCAATAATTCGTTCGGGGACCAGTGGCCTAACCTTGTGACGCGTGACATAATTGAACCCATTATGTTTGTGTGCTGTTTACACTTTTCTGTGACTAGTGGCGTGAATTTTAAGTGTTTGTCAAAAATGATTCCCAGATAGTTAAAAACCTCAACCTTCTCGAGCTTATGGCCCCCGATTTTGAAACTGAAGTTCCTCTTTGGTCTTTTTCCAGCTTCCATGATATAGGATTTTGTTAGGTTGGCAGATAAGTCTAGGTGTGCCATGAACCGACAGAAGCCGTCAATGAGGGCCTGCAGACCCCTCCCTGTTCGTGCGAGGAGTACTGCATCGTCCGCATATAGCAGGACAGGTATACTTCTGTTGGCTACTCTAGGGCAGTCCACCCCCAATTCTACTAGGGCTTTATCCAAGCCATTTATGTATATCGTAAATAAAAAGGGCGCTAAAATACAACCCTGTCTCACCCCCCCAGTGCAAGCAAAATGATCAGTTAAATTCCCTTCATTGCTGTATCTGATCCGGGCAGTTGTGTCCCTGTGTAGAGTTTTTAAAATAAAAATCAGACTAGGGTCCACCCCAAGCAACTTTAAAATCTCCCATAATTTTTCCCGGTTGACCCGGTCAAAAGCTGCCGTTAGGTCCATGAAAGCAAGATAAACTGTCCCATCATCGGCAAGAGTATACTTGGCCACCAGGTTATAAAGGTTGAGACATTGGTCTGAAGTAGAGCGACCCGTTCTAAAACCGTACTGGGTATCTGTGATGATCTTGTTTTCCTCAGCCCAGTCCATCAGACGGTTTAGAATTACCTTCCCTAAAACTTTTGCTGAGACATCGATTAGTGAAATCGGGCGGTAACATTGAGGATCGCTTTTATTCCCTTTTTAAAGAGGGGAACGATTGTGGCAGTCGACCAAGACCTGGGCATACCCCTTTCCACTGCTGTATTAAAAACTCTAGTGAGTATAGGGGCCCATAGGTCAACCTGGGATAAGAATAGATCAGGAGGAATCCCGTCTGGGCCCGGGGCCTTATTCTTTGTCAGGGCTTGAATTCCAATTTTAATTTCGTCCACTGAGAACTGAACCCATGAACTTGGCAACGCGCCTGCATCAGAGATGTAATGAGTCAAGGTGCTGCCCTGATTATACAATTTTTTGAAGTGGGAGACCCACGCTTCCGGCAAGATATTGCAGGAGACCTTCGCACTGTTTGGGGGCTGAAAACTAGGATCGTTAATCACCCTCCAAAACCGTGACATATCTCTCATTTCGGCTGCCTCCCTTAAATTCGCCCAAGCTTCATAGTGGATAGATTTTTTCCTCTTTTTTATGGCCATTTTGTAGTTGGCCCTACATTCCACTATCATATTCCTGTCCTTCGGGACCTGGTTAAGTGCCCGTTTAAGTTCTTTTTGGGCTCTGGAGCATGCTTTGTCAAACCATTTCGGTGTGAGATTGGGCGGTGCTTGTGATTTAATCCTCAATAGTCTGTCAATATCCCTTGCCATGCTTTCAAATGCGTTTATCAAATCTTGGCCTCTGATATCTTGGTTTAGGCACAACCATATCCCGCTTTCTGGCTTTGCGAGAAGTTTTTTATAGAATGCTTCCCCATCGGTGTTAGACCAACGTAGTCGCCTACCCTGATCAGTTGCTTCCAAATTTCCCCTCAACGTCCGGGGCATTAACTGCACGGAATCATCAGCGTCCATCAATGATAACACCAGTGGGTTATGATCACTGAAGATACTGATTTCTATGTTAAAATCTATGATCCTACTTTTAAACTCATAAGAAATAAAGATAAAATCTATAATAGTTTCTTTACCCCTGCCTTTAAACGTGGGATTTATGATGTTCGGGAGCCTGGGCTTAATCAGGTCCATTGTAGGGACGAGATTATATATCCCCAGAATCATGCTTAATTCACTGCCTTCCTGCGTGTGTTCAAGGTGCCAGTCATCGGTGGAAGGACAAGAATTCCATGTTCCCCCGAACCATTTCAGATATGGGCATGGGTGACAATTAAAATCTCCCACCAAAATTATGTTTGGGGGATGCTTTCCCCTAGAATGCAAGTCAGCCAGTCTATCCTTCAGGTCAGCCAACCTCTGCATTGATTGGCCCGCATTATAAAAATTTATCAAAGCAAACTTAGTCCCCTTGTTACTATAACTAAGACCCTGAGTATATTCCGAGTTCCAGCCCAAGTCTTCCCATGTCCCTTGTAGCGTCAGAGATACATACGTTATTAGTCCTCCTTTCGCTCTTCCCATCACGGATTTTTGGGCGGGCACAAAAAACATTTTGTACCCATCTAGATGGGGGGCATTACTATCCAATTCCCATGTTTCTTGTAAACAAATAATGTGAAACTTTTTGCTGTACTCCAACCATTCCTTGGTTCTTAGTTTGGGAGAGATTCCGGCAATGTTCCACGATACTACCCTAAGTTCCCCGTTCCCCGGGGTGGTCACAGTCCATACTTGGGAATATTGAGTTTGGGATCCCCCTTCTCCTGAGCTAATCTGATCTGCTTCGGGACTAGTCGCTAATTGAGTTGTTACAACCTCATTTTGGGGGATTTCGGGAAGAGGGCTATTTCCTATGGAGCCCACATTCTCCCCAGGCATAATGTTGTCTGGAGGCGATGGGTTTACCGGTATTTCTACTTGAGTCTGTCAATCTAGTTCATCCATCACTGCCGCATCAGACAATGGATTGAACCTATTGGAGACTGACCCCAGTCTAAATGATCTTGATAGCGGGACTTCCACTCTACTGCGTGGCCCCTGACGCGGTACTTTTGCCTGGTCCCTATAGAAAAAATTTAGAGGGAGCATTTTAATAGACGACCCACTATCAAAAGCCACATAACTATAACCCAACAGTTCTTTTACCAGCTCTCGGTGTCTGAAATTGACAATGACGCAGTCTCCGGCAAACTTCTTTCTTGAGGTACCAATCCAAGCTACCCTCCTTGCCATGAGAATATGCGTTCTCCACTGCATAGATTCCTTCGCATTTTTATGCAACCAGTGACTGACCTTGTTTATCAAGGAAACTGTAGATTCTTCTCTTTCCCCGTTATGGGCCGGTACCCCTGCTAAAACTATTGTGTAGGGGCAACATGCCGGAGGCAAATCTAGCGTCTGGAGGCCCGGCGAGCTCAGCACCTGGGCGTTATGGAAACCGGTGGCTGCTAACTGGGCTTTTGTACTAGACTCTTGTTGGGTGCTTACAGGGGCCTGGACCGGGTGTGTGACACTATCATCGCTCACATTGCGATCAACCCTCGGCTTTGACCCTGCTCGTTCCGGGTCGGATACAATCTCTTGCCCATCCGGTATCGAGATTTGATGGGGGACTGGGAGAACACGTTTATCCATCTCCAACAACCTATTGACCTTTTCCTCGATTTTCTTTATATCTTCTACCAGGGGGGCCAAGTGTTTAAGGAAAAGGGCTTCCAACTTGGAATCGAGTGTTTTCATTATCTCCTGTGACCAGTCCATTCTGTTTACAGGGGAGCTAAAATGACCTTGTGAACAAGCTGGCCTATTGCTTTCATCCTCAACTATTATAGGGTCTATTTTGGAACCACCTTTTTTTGTATTTGGATCATTTTTATTTTTACTTGTCCCCTTATTCTGTGGCCTGATTGAGGACTTCAAACTCACAATAGTGGCGCTTTCTGGGGGGGGGGTCTGGCGTTATTAAGGCTTTTTTTGAACGGGTGACTACTACCCTTTCTTTCTCCACTAGGGCGTTAAGATCCCTCTCACCCCCGGGAGTAATCGCATTTTGTTCTTGGGCATCCACCTGTGCTCCCCCAGGTCCGCTAACCTCCAGTTCTACCGCGGGACCCACCACTGACGGTAGCTCGTCACCACCGTCACTTTGCCTATTTGTATAAACTTGTGCTAATGTAACGCCCTGGGTTTTACTAGACAAAGAAGGACCCTGACCTGCCGCTGTACTCGCTCCCGGTGTGACACATTCCGCTATTGTCCCCAATGAAGAGCGTTTATGTGCCAGTAAGGAATCAAGGGACAATCTACGCTCCGTCAGCTGTATCTCGTGTGTCAGCAGTGATTCCGCCCGTGTAATGAATGCATCTAATGTGCCCCTAACTCCCGTCCCAGGTCTAATTGGTGTTTTTCTGGTTTTCCCCATATTCTCAAACTGACGATTTGAGGCTGACCCGGGAGAGAAAGACCACAAAATGCTAACTTGCCCACTGCAGTGAGAAATTGCCCTACGCTGTGACCCGCAGGCGGTGGCTGCAGTAATACGTTACAAAACAGGACGAAATGTTATGCCCCCAGCTATGGTGCTTCATACAACTAACAGTATGGAATCTACGCACCCCTCCCAGACTTAGCTTAGCGTTCACAGAAGTCTTTCAATGGTAGTGGAACGATGACCAGCTTGGACAGACGAGCCAAAAAGGATGGCCCAGCCCAGCCTCCTCTGGCCTCGGACGGCCGCAGACGGCCCCGCCCTTGTCCCGGGCTTCTCCCGGCGCCGCCCGCGCGCGTCCCGCGAGGCGGGAGACCAGGTTTGATTTTAAGCGCCACTGAGCGTGAGCTGGCGGTGTACGGCGTCCGGCCGCTAAGGCTCCTGGGTAGTGTAGTCTCCCCACACAGCGGCCGCGCCCTCAGGTGTCACGGGGCTGCAGGCGGCGGGGGAGACCGGCGATGAGCCCTGGGATTCTTTAGCGACTCGGCCAGGGACCACAGGGCCAACAAAGCAGGTAATTTCCCCGTGCTCCTCACAGGGTTGTTGTCGAGGCTCCCACTCGGCCGAAGACCAGGTTTGAATTTAAGCACCACTGAGCGCGAGCTGGCGGTGTACGGCGTCCGGCCGCTAAGGCTCCTGGGTAGTGTAGTCTCCCCACACAGCGGCCGCGCCCTCAGGTGTCACGGGGCTGCAGGCGGCGGGGGAGACCGGCGATGAGCCCAGGGATTCTTTAGCGACTCGGCCAGGGACCACAGGGCCAACAAAGCAGGTAATTTCCCCGTGCTCCTCACAGGGTTGTTGTCGAGGCTCCCACTCGGCCGAAGACCAGGTTTGAATTTAAGCGCCACTGAGCGCGAGCTGGCGGTGTACGGCGTCCGGCTGCTAAGGCTCCTGGGTAGTGTAGTCTCCCCACACAGCGGCCGCGCCCTCAGGTGTCACGGGGCTGCAGGCGGCGGGGGAGACCGGCGATGAGCCCAGGGATTCTTTAGCGACTCGGCCAGGGACCACAGGGCCAACAAAGCAGGTAATTTCCCCGTGCTCCTCACAGGGTTGTTGTCGAGGCTCCCACTCGGCCGAAGACCAGGTTTGAATTTAAGCGCCACTGAGCGCGAGCTGGCGGTGTACGGCGTCCGGCCGCTAAGGCTCCTGGGTAGTGTAGTCTCCCCACACAGCGGCCGCGCCCTCAGGTGTCACGGGGCTGCAGGCGGCGGGGGAGACCGGCGATGAGCCCAGGGATTCTTTAGCGACTCGGCCAGGGACCACAGGGCCAACAAAGCAGGTAATTTCCCCGTGCTCCTCACAGGGTTGTTGTCGAGGCTCCCACTTAAACCCATTTAATCCATAGGGTCCAAGCTGAGCTGCCACCTCAAGTCCAAAAGGAAGCTCATCCTGGAGTCACTTTGAAGCCATCTGACAACCTCAGCCTCCAGTAATCTCGGCTATTTCTGTAACAATCCATCCAGGTCGTCCAAAGCATTCCTGAAGTGTGTCTACAGGGGGAAATATTTAAACAAGATGGCTCTAAAGTCTTAAAAGTAACTACTCTGAGCACGGTATTCTGATTTTTTCAATTCAAAGCACGAGTTGATCATGAACTACTGTGTGATGCGATAACCTCAGAGTGGGATTGTATTGCTCTAGGATGATCCCATGATGATTTCAGGATGGGAGGGTATCACTGCAGTATGATTGATTGATGACTTTGTGATGCATCTGTATCACTCCAAGATTACCCCATTATGTCTTGAGGATGGGAGTGAATTACTGTAGTATGTTTGTTTGATGACCTCTAGATGGGTTTGTATTACTCTAGCATGATCCCAAGATGATTTCAGGATGGGAGGGTATCACTGCAGGATGATTGTTTGATGACTTCAGGATGGGTTTATATTACTCAAAGATAACCCCATGATGTCTTGAAGATGGGAGTGAATTACTGTAGTATGTTTGTTTGATGACCTCTAGATGGGTTTGTATTACTCTAGCATGATCTTTCAGGATGGGAGGGTATCACTGCAGGATGATTGTTTGATGACTTCAGGATGGGTTTATATTACTCAAAGATAACCCCATGATGTCTTGAAGATGGAAGTGAATTACTGTAGTATGTTTGTTTGATGACTTATAAATGGGTTTGTATTACTCTAGGATGATCTCATGATGATTTCAGGATGGGAGGGTATTACTGCAGGATGATTGTTTGATGACATCTGAAAGAAACACGTTAGTGATAAATTCCTTACCTTGGAATTACCAGGCGTCAGACTGGATCCAGAAAGTTTTCGTCAGCAGTACCTCTGCGCGTCGGATGGTGGCGTTGTGCGGCTCCGTGTCCGTTGTTGGCGTCGTGGTCGCCGAGATGACATTGCAGCAGCTACTTAGATGCCGCCCTCGCGCGCTGATGTCAGTTATTTCTTTTTACGCGCAAGCAAGCAAGCGCAGATCAGGAGAGAGCGGTATCCCCAGTCACTTTTTGACTGAGTTTTTTCAAGGCCTTTTGTCTCTATTTTTTGAGTCAATCGACTCCTGGTGCAGTAGGGATGCCCGGCTTCAAGTCTTCCAGAGACTGTCATCGCATGATGTCGGTGACGGACCCACACCGCGTGTGTCTTTACTCCCTGGGGCGTGACCACGACCCCAAGTCGTGCTCCGACTGCCGGGCCATGGCGCCAAAGACTTTGCGGGAGCGATCCCGAAAGTTGCTTAAAGTCTGGCAGTCAGCTCCATGACACTCAAGGTCCCGGTCCCGTGGGAGATCAAGGGAACGGTCGCGGAGCCACCACCATCGTTCATCGAGTTCGAAGTCTTCGCACTCTGGGTCACGTAAGACGAAGCGTTCCAAGAAGTCGAAGAAGCGCCATCGCTCTCCGACTTCCCCTCGCCCGTTGCGCGGTGCGGCTGAGGGTGCGGGTGGTGCCTCCCCCGCTGCTCCGGCAGGGCCTACGCAGTCGCCGTCAGCCTACCCGCCCTTCTGGGGTCCGTCGGCGACTCCGGCCCAGCTGCAGGAATTTCTGTCAGCCATGGCTCGCCTCTTTGGGCTTTTGGGCCCCGCCGGTGCACCTTTGAGCCCTGCGGGCCCTACTGGGGGTCCTAGCCGTATACTGTCAGCGGCTCCGGCATCGCTGTCGGCTCCAGCCCCGGTGCTGCAGGGCCCCCATGGATCCAAGCCTGGATCCTGGTTGATGCCTGTTGACCTTGTGACACCTCCACCGACGTCGACCCCACCGGCACCACCTCCGATGTCGCCTGGCTCACCGGACGGCGTCGCTCCCGGTTTCAGCCCCGATGTGTATACAACGCCGGAACAGCGTCGCTCGACGCAGATTCCGACGCTGATGGGGGATTTCTATCCTTATGTCCAGCCTGCTTATTTTAGGCCTGTTTATTAGCCTTCGGAAGAAGGGGAGAACTGGGAGGGGTCTGAGAACCCTCTCACAGCACAATGTGATTTTGACCTGGACTGGGCAGAGGAGTTGGGGGATGCCAGAGGGCTTGATACCTCTCCTGACCTTGGCATGCTGTCTCCTCCTACTGTGGCTACGGAGGAGGGTGCAACTTACACAGTGGTGTTGCATAGGGCGGCTGAGGCCCTTCACCTTGAGCTCCCTAGAGTGGCCGCCAGGACTAACCTCCTGACATAAGTGCTTCAGCCGGCGGCTACCTCTTCGGAGCCACTGCTGCCTTTTAACGATGCACTTTGGGACGTTCTTTTGGGCACCTGGTCCAGGCTCAACACAGGGGCCCTGTGGATAGGAACGTGGCCCGACTCCATAGCCCGGCCCCGGGTGACCCCATTTTCCTTTCCCAACACCCCACCCCTGACAGCTTGGTTGTTCAAGCCTCTGCGTCCCCGAGCGCATTCCCTACCCCACCGGACAGGGAATCCAAGAAACTGGAGCAATTTGGTAAGAAGATTTTTTCTTCTGCCAGTTCAGGCCTGCGGGCTGTGAACACCGCATGCCTCTTGGGCCGTTATTCCCACTCTGTGTGGGATACGGTGGCGCAAGTGCTGCCTCAATGTGCTATTGCTGAAGGGAGGGATGCAGCCAAGTTCACTATTCGTTGTGGCCTTGACACCGCCGACTCGCTGGGCAGGGCGATTTCCACGACGGTGGCGCTCCGTCGCCACACCTGGCTGAGGACAACTGTTTTTTCTGGGGCTGTCCAGAACACTTTGATGGACATGCCCTTTTATGGCATTCACCTTTTCGGGAACAAAGCAGATAGTGCGTTGGAGCGCTGTAAGGACCTGCGCGCTACGGCCAAGTCCCTGGGCCTTTCCACCACGCACCCTCCTCCGCCTTCTGCTTTTCGCTCCTTTCGTGGCCATGGATGGGGCACCCCAAAACATTTGTTTCAGAGCCACAGGCCTGCGCAGCAACGGTCACAGCGCGGCCGCCGACGTGGGACCCGCCGAGCCGGGTCAGGGGGCCAGCGGACGGGTCGGTCCACCTCCACCCCAGCCGCCACTGCCTCCCTACCTACCTAGTCCAGTTTTTCAGGCCCATCACACGCCAGTGGGCGGCAGGATTCGCCTTCACCTCCCTCACTGGCGCACCATCACTTCGGACAGGTGGGTTTTACAAATAGTCCGAAGGGGCTACTCCCTCCCCTTCAAGACTACCCCTCCAGCCATGGCCATGCCACCCCAGTACCACCGCATGTTGGGGGATCACTTGGCACTTCTTCAACTGGAAGTCGCGGCCCTCTTGGCCAAGGGGGCCATCGAGCGCGTTCCCGAGCCAGAAATAGGACGTGGTTGTTACTCCCACTACTTTCTGGTACCCAAGAAGGACAAGGGCCTGCGTCCTATCTTGGACCTCAGGGACATCATTCGCTTCCTCCGAAGGAGAAGTTCAAGATGTTGACTCTCGCTCAGGTCTTGTCTGCCCTCGACTTTGGAGACTTGATGGTAGCGTTGGACCTACAGGACACATACTTCCATATTCCGGTCCTGCAGGCCTACCGGCGTTCCCTGCGGTTTATTGTAGGCCACGAGCACTTTCAGTTTACTGTGCTCCCCTTTGGCCTTACCAGCGCCGCTCGGGTGTTCACGAAGGTGATGGCGGTGGTCGCAGCTCATCTGCGCAAATCAGGGGTTCCAGTCATCCCCTATCTCGACGACTGACTGTTGAAGGCAGGCTCGCCTGGACAGTTGTCTCCCACCTCCAGACTACGGCCGACCTCCTGCATTTGCAGGGGTTCTCCATCAATGTGCTGAAGTCGCACCCGATTCCCTCTCAGAAGCTCTTTTTCATCAGAGCGGTTCTGAATATGATGCATTTTCGGGTCTATCCTCCCGAACGGTGAGTCCAGGATATTCAGGCTCTGATTCCGATCATTCAGCCTCTATCCTTGGGTTTCGTTCAGGATGACCCTGAGGCTGCTGGGCCTCATGGCCTCCTGCAGGTTGATCATGCCAGATGGCATATGCGGGATCTGCAGTGGGACCTGAAGTTCCAGTGGGTGCAGCATCAGGGGAACCTGTCTGATTACGTCCAGATCTCGGAGGGCACTGCACAACAATTGCAGTGGTGGCTCACGACCCGCCATTTGGTCAATGGCAGATCCCTCTCCCTTCCCCAACCGGAGTACACAGTGGTGTCGGATGTGTCCCTCCTGGGATTGGGCGGCCACATGGGAGAGGCAAGATCAGAAGCCTCTAGTCTCCAGCGGAGACTAGGCTCCATATCAATCTTTTGGAGCTTTGGGCGATCCGACTTGCACTGAAGGCATTCCTTCCCTCTGTTCGGGGGAGTGTAGTGCAGGTGTTCACAGACAACACCACCGCCATGTGGTATTGCAACAAACAGGGTGGGGTGAGGTCGTGGACCCTATGTCAGGAAGGCCCTCCGCCTCTGGACATGGCTGGAACACCAGGGCATTTCCCTGGTGGTTTAACACCTGGCAGGTTCACTGAACGCCAGGGCGGACAAACTCAGCCGGTGGGGCATGATGGATCACGAATGACGCCTTCACTCGGAGGTGGCGCAAAGTCTCTTTCAACAGTGAGGAGAGCCTTGGTTAGATCTATTCGCCACTGAAGAGAACGCGCAATGTCAGCAGTTCTGCGCGTTGGAATTTCCAAGGTGGCACTCGCAAGGCGATGCTTTTCTACGCGAGTGGAGTTGCGGTCTGTTGTACGCCTTTGCACCTATACCACTTCTGCCCAGAGTGCTGAAGAAGATCAGGCGCGACTGGGCTCAAGTCATTCTTGTGGCTCCGGACTGGGTTCGAAGAGTTTGGTATCACGAGCTACTCAGTATGACCATCGATTCCCCGGATCCGACTGCCTCTTCGGGAGGATCTGTTGCAGCAGCAGGGGACGGTCCTCCACCCAAACTTGTCCAGTCTCCACCTCCTTGCGTAGAGCTTGAGCGGTGGCAGTTGATTCCTTTTGACTTGCCTCCTGAAATCTGTGATGTCATTCTGGCAGCCAGGTGTATCTCCACTAAGTTGGTATACGTCTGCAGGTGGAACAAGTTTGTGGCATGGTGTACAGCAAAGGCTCTGGATCCCCTTTCTGCCCCTCTTTCAGAAGTCCTACTGTTCCTTCTTTCTTTAGCCCACCAGGGTTCTGCTCTGGGCACTATCAAGGGCTACCTTTCTGCTATGTCAGCCTTTTTTAGGCTTCCTGATCAGCCCTCTCTTTTCAAGTCCCCTGTGGTAAATAGATTCCTCAAAGGCATTACTCACCTTTTCCCTCCTATTCCCTTCGTAATGCCACAGTGGGACTTGAACCTGGCTCTCACATATTTAATGTGCGCTCCCTTTGAGCCTCTTCACAACTGTCCTCTTTGTCTGTTAACTTTGAAGACTGCTTTCCTGGTTGCCCTCACCTCTGCTAGGAGAGTGATTGAGCTCCTGGCTCTTTCTTGCAAACCTCCTTTTCTGTCTGTCCATCCGGACAAGGTTGTGCACAGGACACATCCATGCTTTTCACATCGGGCAGACCATCCCTTTGCCCACCTTCTTTCTGCCTCCGCATCCTTCCAGAGAGGAAAAGAGGCTCCACCGTCTGGACCCAAAACGTGCGCTCTCATTTTACCTGAATCGCACAAAACAGTTCCGGGTGGATGACCAGCTCTTTGTTGGCTACGTAGGTGCCAAAAAAGGTTGGGCCGTGCACAAGCGGACTATCTCCCGATGGGTCATCTTGTGTATTAAAGCCTGTTATTCTCTGACGAAAAAGGAGCCTCCGGTGGGGCTGCGCGCCCATTCCATCAGGGCGACGGCTGTCACTACTGCGTTGGGACGTGGTGTCCCCTTACAAGACATCTGTCAGGCAGGTACGTGGGCCTCGTTGCACACTTTTACTAAGCACTATTGCCTGGACAGCTAAGTCCGGAGAGATGGCTTTTTGGGCTGTTCTGTTCTGCAGGACTTCCTGGTGTGATTTTGGTTCGCAGACCCACCACCGGGGTTGGTCTAGCTGGGGTATCTATTCTAAGGTAAGGAATCTATCACTAACGTGTTTCTTTCAGATGTACAAGTTACTTACCTTCGGTAACGATGTATCTGTAAGAAACATTAGTTAGTGATAGATTCCTTACCGCCCCACCCATCCTCCCCGTTCTGCGGACTGATTTCTAGGGTTAAGTTCATCCCATTCAGGGCCCTAGTTTCAGTGCACCAGTGGTCAGTATCTTGCATGGCTCTGCATTCCTGGTGCGGAAAGTCGTGTACAGAACTGACGTCAGCACGCGAGAGCGGCGTCTAAGTAGCTTCCGCAACGTCATCTCTGTGACCACGACGCCAACAATGGACGCGTAGCCGCATGACGCCCCCTTCCGACGCGCAGGGGTACGGCTGACGAAAACTTTCCAGATCCAGTCTGACGCCTGGGGGCAATTCTAAGGTAAGGAATCTATCACTAATGTTTCTTACCATTGTTACCGAAGGTAAGTAACTTGTACTTCAGGATTGGTTTATATTACTCCAAGATAACCCCATTCTGTCTTGAGGATGTTAGTGAATTACTGTAGTATGATTGTTTGATGACTTCTAGATGTGTTTGTATTACTTTAGGATGATCCCATGATGATTCCAGGATGGGAGGGTATCACTGCAGGATGATTTATTGTTTTATGAGTTTAGGATGGGTTTATATCACTCCAACATAATTCCATAATCTCTTGAGGATACAGCTGTATTATTTCACAGGGATTCCTCTTCACAAAACAACAAACATGTTTCCAAGTGCTTTGGATACAGCTCCAATCTCCATAAATGTGGCCATGTTTAGTGATTTACGAAAGTGAGTGCAAGCACCTGAGGAATCGAGGCACAAATATGACAGACCTAAAACCATGACTGTGGATTGTCCGCAGATTGGAAAACCAGCGGTTCTGCACATACGGAATATTGTTTTTTTCTTTTAACGGAGATAACATTTTGCTTATGAGGGACCCCTTTACATTTGCCTACACCGTCTGAAAATGAACAGCTGTATGAAGAGCTGTCCCACACACATTCCGCCTCTTTTGCCTCTATGTTTTAGTTTTTCTTTAGATATTTGATAACAATCGTACCATGTCAATTTAGACAAGTGAGCACTGTACAAAAACATCAAAAACAAATACAAAATAAAGTGTAATGTAAAAATAAAAGAACAGGGTGTTTTTAAACCAATAGCCATTGATTACATCACCACTACACAATAACACAGTGTAAGAATCAAGAATTAAGAGGATGTTTAGGTGAGCAGTCAGTGTGAGAATAGGCATTGCGAATATTTGTAAATATGAACAAGCATTGGCATAGCCAATAGGTCTTGCCTTTGGGACCTTATTTTTTTTTTTTAAACGCACTTTATTGAGTTTTTATGCAAACATCCACGAAGTCACTCACAATATTCAACAGCATAATCCCTGAGAAGTAATCAACAACCCCCCACCAATGACACAGCGCATAATACAAGGATGTACAAGTCGTTCCAGAGCTGTGCGCCAAATAAACCAAAAATCTCCCAACTAAACCCTATCACTAACCACCATGAAAAATTAAAAGTCCCTCCCCCTCCCGCACTCCCCACCAGCAACGCAGAAATCCGTGTCTGTCCTCATGCATCTCATACGTCGAGGAATAACTATGTGTCAAGCTGTGTGACGATCCCTTCTTGTTCCGGGGCTATCTCCCCATCCAAGGCCTGCTCCTCGCTATCATCCTGCGGCTCATAATCTCGTAGTGCCTGCACTAGTGCCTCCCATGCAGCTGCCGCCTCTAGTGCCTTATCATCGTTACGCCTGCGCGCCATCTGATAGCGCAGTGCACCCTCGCTGGAGGCCCATTTGAGGAATTCACCCTTCCACCTTTTACTGGTGAGACCCACTGTCGCTTTCCAGCGTTTCGTAATTTCTCGCTGTGCCAATATAAGTCCCATATCTATGAACTTGCTCGTAATCTTATTCTTGGGCGTGTGTGGGAACCAGTGCAGTACACTAACGTGCCATATCAAACCCCAATCGCCTCTCTGTCCCCTCATTCAGAGTATCCCGCACCTCCTTCCAGTAAAGACCCATCGCTGGGCAAGACCACAACATGTGCTCCAGTTCCACCCCCACCCTCGTGCATCTGGGACATGCCGCCTCTTGGACCTTAAAGTATTTCTGTATTTTGCTAGGCGTCAAATACGCTCTGTGGAGGATATAGAAGTGCATGAGCTGAAACCGTGCATTCCTCGTGCTCTTCCAGGCCCGTTGCATGATCTGAGCCCAGGCCGCCTCAGGGATATCTTTACCTAGATCAGTTTCCCATTTCCCCTTCAAGTCCGCCAGAGGCGGCAGGTTCTCAAGGAGCATTCTAGAGTAGAGACACGTGACCGCTTTGAAGGTCCCTGCCGCCATCATGGTGTACTGGCAGGCCATCGACACCTTTGGCTCCATCAGCCCCTCCCTCCAATGTGCCTGTATCGCTCGGGTCAGCGCTGCGTGCAACAAGAAGCTCCCCCTCGGCAAATCAAATTTCTCCTGGGGAGCGTGGAATGGTAGCAGAATCCCGTCTTCATATAGATCCTCCACCACCTGCAGTCCCGCGTCTTCCCAGAGCTGTAATGGCGACCAATCTCTGCCGTACGGTAAGGCCGTCAGCATCCCTATCGGTATCTCCGGCGCATACGGATGTAACACTCCCGCCCTGCGTTGAGACCGATTCCAGCAGAGTTTGAAAGTCATCTCCTCTGTGAGGAGGTCCCTAGGCTCCAGTTTCTGCTGCAAGGCGATGTAGGAAAGGACATGGCGCGTCGTTCCCCCCCCCCCCTCCCAGCTTCCGGACCTCGGAATACCCGCGCTACGTTTTGGGTTGCCTTTGGGACCTTATAAGCGTTTGCCATGCAACAGTTAATGTTGCAGTAAGGATATTGTGCTGCATAACTAAATACTTTTTTAACGGTATACAGTAAGACTTCTAAGGGAGTTTGGGGCGTGGGAAGTAGGAATTGTGTTGATCATTAAGCCCTATTAGAATAAAGTTATTTGGGGGCGACAGGCGCTCTGCAATGTTGGGGGGTGGGCAGTTTCAAGTCGACCATGCAGGGAAGTAGGGAGGGGGATTTTACAGCGGGAATGTTTTTTAATATTTTTGTTGCCCAGTTAGTGAGCGGATTTTTCTGCAGACACTGTTTCTATGCACTGACGCACCATGCCTTCTTGCTTTTAGCAGCCTGGATCAGAAAAGACCTGTTGGTAAAGGGCATGCAATGGGAAGGGCAATGGGAAGACAAAATATTGTATGCTGACAATATCCTGCGGTATGTGACTGACCTGAAAATGATCCAGGTCCGATTGATGCATGTCATCACCATCTTAAGTAGATACTCAGGCTATACTATTAATTAGCAAACATCCATGCAATACCCCCTTGAGGGGCCCAGTGCCTCCGCTGCCGCCGGACTGTGCGGTGACAGTAGATCTGGTGGAATTCAGATACATAGGGATTTATGTCACTCGGAACCCCGTACTTATTCAATAGACAAACCTGTCACCGGTGGCAGGAGTTGAGGATACGATAAACTGAAATTTCAGCCAGTAAGAGCTGCTAGAAGGCTTTCAAGGTGGAGCTAGAAGAAAAAATACAGACCTCAGAGCGTTTACTCTTAGATTTCTGTACTGTACTGAGACCTCTAAAGGACATCAAAAGCTTTTGTAAATTCTAGTTAATACTACAATTACGACTAAACTTAATCAAGTTTCCTGCATATGGGCTGCCACACTTTTGAAGTTGTTTTGAGAGAAATAAAATATCGCCAACATCCATCGAGGTTCAAGATCATAAGGAAAATAGGGTTTAAAATTAATTTACGAGGAAATGGCTCACCTATTTTCAGTGCCAAATAGCACTTGCAAGGAAATATTGCCGGTTGGTGGGAAAAATTTGCCATGGTGTTTATTTGTAAAGCAAAAAAATCCGCGATCTCGGGGAAGGCCAATAATTGGGATCAACGAGAGACTTTGCTCAACTAATAAAAACCACACCCACACCTATTAAAAACGTCAAGAATAATACAGATATATAATATGAATCAGGGAAAATATTGAATGGCTGTGATGTGTGAACTTTTATATTAGGCTGCAATACCTCCATGAGACTGACTGTTCGGATCGAGTTTCAGATACTGACGCTTACTTAATGTGCTTAATTTGAGCCAGTGGTTGGGAACTGGCACCTATTGTCCCTCATCAGGCATTTTTCAAGAGCAAGAGGGAGAAAAACAAACAAAGGTTGAAAGAAGGAGGAAGAGAAAGACGGTAAAACAGGCACAAAGCGAGAAAGCAGGAACCCGCAAGAGTGAAATAAAGGGGCAGGGAGTGTCTGACAGCGGATTTAAGAGGCCTGAGGTGGATTCAGGACTAATCAGTTTTGGTGTTTGGCGCAATGACATTTAATAGCGCCGGTCGCAGGTGTCTTAGGACATTTGGGCATCGGCACTCTTTATTTTACAAATTAAGCATTGCTCTTACCTAGATGAAGGATGTTCGTAAATCAGGTATTACAAATTCACAGACCTCCTGGGTTACTAGAACCGAACGACTACCATAGATATGGAAGAGAAAGATGGAAAGAGTTCTTCTAATGCATGGAGAGAACATTATGGCAGAGGTCATTCTGCTGGATGATTCTCCACCAGCAGAGAATCCTGCAAGTGAAAATGTACTACTTCCTCCATCTTATGATGATTGTCTGTCCCAAACCAACCCTACAGCAGGCTCGGACACTATCCCTGGACGAAACTGAATAAACAAGGTGGCCAATTACATTGTGCATTATACAGATCGACCCACTGCAATTCTGCTTTGAGATTTGTGGATTGCATAGTTGACACTAGTGCCAGTTACGTTTTGCACCACAATTTGGACCGACCAACCGGTGCTAAATGGAGTTTGCACCAGTCAGCCAGCAGGAATGTTGCTCTTGCACTTGTTTGACAATTTGACAGTGCAAAATGTGCCATGCACGGTGAGAGGCTGGTTCTTCACGAAATGGTAGGGTATTCTCACCCGAGCAATGAATGACTGAATGATTATATATATATATATATGTATATACATACACACACACATACAAACACACACACACACTCTCTCTCTCTCTCTCTCTCTCTCTCTCTCTCTCTCTCTCTCTCTCTCACTCACTCACTCACTCACTCACTCACTCACTCACTCACTCACTCACTCACTCACTCACTCCAAAAACATTTAAGCAATTGCTTTACATCCAACACATATAGCTCTTGACGGAAAAATGGAAAATGCTTTCCATAAAATATGCATGGAAAGAAATATTCAAAATTTTGCATCAAAACGAAACTGCCACCAGTGCAATATATGTATCCCAGCAGCAGTGCAATCCGTTTTTCTGTGGTGAGCTTTGAACAGTGGAGAGCTAACCTAGTGGGAAATTGAAAATAGATATAATCAAATACAAAGTTACTTTGTTTTTGTCAATATTTACTCGTGTATAGGTCAAAGTATTCGCGTGAATTGTGTTTCTTTTGTCTGTGGGCGGTGCCTGTTTAAGAGATCAGACGGGGCTGTAAAGGTAGGGTAAACACAGAAGAGAACAAGTGGGAGGTGTGGGGGGTTTTCAAAGCCCACATTCGTGCTTGTGGCACGCTCTGCCTAAAATGAGGGTGATGCTTGATTTAATCTCAGACATTGGTAGGTTCTTTGAGTGCACTCAATTGCATTTGTTTTAGCATGCCTTGCCTAGCAGCCTTGGTCCTGCTTCACTAGCCATAATCCAGCACAAGCTGCTAGGCCATGTCTACTGGGCCGAAACACTAGCCACTCCAGACCAGTTTCGGCCTTGTTGGGGCCTTACCGCTGAGGTGCAGCTTAAATCTCATTGCAGACTCAAGGTCCCTGTCAGCCTTCGTGGCTCGCAATACTCGTGGGGGGGGGGGGGTCATGCGGGAGTGAGGTGGGTTGGGACAGTGGCAGGGGGGTTAAAATTAAAAGGAAAAGAAAACTTACCTGACCAGATTTGCGCCGTCTCTGCTCCTGGGCTGGGGTCCCTCCCTCCCCTCCTGTAAGCCAATCACAACGCTGCAATGGCAGCGTTGTGATTGGTGTGGAGTCCCGGATGGCACCCAGCCAGGCACCAGTAGGGAGGCCATTTTTGCAGCCTACATAGAGAAAATGTAGAGTGTGCATGACTCCTTTGGTCAGCCCCAGGGCCAGAGTGCAAGCCACTCCTCCCCGACCTGCCCACCCGCCTGCCCCCCAACCAGGCATACACTCAAACCCGCCCCCAACCTAGCATACCACTGCCGTCTGCTTTCTTGCAGCGCGAGAAGCAGAAAATAAAATGGTATTTAAAATACCATTTTATTTTCTGCTTCTCGCACTACGACAAAGCAGTGGGGTGGCGCTCCAACACTCTAATGGAGCGGCCGCCACTGCCTGTCAGTAGTGGCAAAATGAGACTAACGCAATTTGCTTAGGATGTGGCTCAGAGTAAACAGAAGAAAAACATACATTGTGTACTTTTCTTTAGCTGAATGGGCTTCCTTTCATCAGAACTAGGGATGAAAACCAGGCAGGAATCTGAGTACTGGCAGCTTTTTAAGAAGAGGTGCAGGAAGCGTTGCAGGAGGATGGAGGCCATTCACGTGAAAGGCTGCCTAGGTTCCCACAGCGCTCCAACATTTTGGGAGCTTTTTTGGGGCTGCTAATGGCCTAATTGCCCTCACCTGCAATAATGCCTGCGGCTCATGCTAATAACTACGGGAAGGAAAATTAACCGCCATTATTACCCGCCCACTCGCTTATTAGTAGGACTAGGTGTTATAAAGATTAAAGTAATGGAGACATTATTATTATTTTTTTCAGTTTAAATAACGCGAACTGGCCCCCGAGGTATTGGAGCGCTTTACATGAGCAACAGTTACATTACACAATGACACATTCATTTTTGGCTAACACTGGGGGGGGGGGGCTTATTTATGAGCCCTTTGCGCCGCCGTTGCGTCACTATTAGTGATGCTGCGGCAGCTTAAAAAATGTGCCATGTTGCGCCATATTTACAAAGTGACGCATCTAAGCAGATGCGTCACTTTGTAAACCCCTGCACTACATTATACCTGTGTCAGGTATAATGTATGCAGGGTGGGCGTTCCCCCCGCAAAAAAGGGTCGTAAAAGTGTTGCAGTGAAACCTATGACGTATCTGTAAATCCTTGTGACATAGAGCACCCTACTGTAAATACAGTGCATCCATGGTGTCACAAGGAGGGTGCACTGAAAAGTGTTGCATCGCTGTTTTCACAATCGCGCCTTATTTTGTAAATAAGGTGCCATGTGGCGCATTTTTTGCACCGCCGCAGCATCACAAAAAGTGACGCAACAGCAGTGCAAAGGGCTCATAAATAAGCCCCTAAGTGATTTGCCCAGAATCACAGGATATTGAGCCGACGTCGTGACTTGAACCTGGATTACCCAGCTTAAAGGTCGGCAGGTGTGGCTGTTACGCCACACCCCACCCACTTCTCCAATCTTATCCGAGAGGATACAACTTGCTTTACCAAAAATCCTTCCTTTTCAACCTGAATACCTCCTCAATGGGCAGCCAAGTTATGCCTTCTGGAACTGAATGTGAGGTGACTTTGAAGCTCTTCCAAAACATTCATACTGTTTTCTTTTTTCTTTCAGGGCATCCAAGAAGTTTGCAAATGTGCCAGACTCCTGACAACAAGTATAAATTGTGGCAATGCCACAGACAACTGAAATTAAACTTCCGTACGTTCACAGGCCGTTAATAACAGATGAAGAGATTCCATTTTAAACTGACGAAGCCGAAGGCCTTTCCCTACCGCATCCTAGCATAAGCCACAAGTTTGAAATGGAAACTGAAAAGAGGGTGCAGACGAAACACCTTACAGACGAATGTTTGAAAAGTGAAGTTAAAAACCAGCATAGAAACAGCTGCTGCTGTGGTCAGGCTGTCTGTAGATACACTGCCATGCACTCCCCTTACCTCTGTTGAAGGCCTATGGGAAGATGCCACGAGAAAAACAGACCAAAACTCAAATGAACTGGATTCAAGCTAGCCCGGCTGATGAGGGGTGTTACCCCGAAACCGGTCGCAGGATGCTTGTTTCTGGTCCAGGGAAGACCTGGCTTGGCAGTTCGGGCTGGGCTGGTTCCATGAGGTACAGGGTCAAGACTGATTTGCATATGGCTGGGTCTGAACTGGGGTGGCAAAGAAAGCTAAAAAACAATGATGTATTCAAACCAGATCTGTGACTGGTGTGAGTGCCTGAAAAGTTTCAGCGCTCTGTCCATCATCTCCTTGTGTTTGCTTTATTCGTCCTAATTTGGCAGGGTATGTCCAGACGTGGGTCCCTTGCTCACTTTGCCACTGGATTTAAGCTAGCTTGGCTGATGAGGGGTGTCACCCCGAAACCAGACCCAGGATGCTTATTTCTGGTCAAGGGAAGACCTGGCTTGGCATTTTGGGCTGGACTATTCCCATAAGCACAGGGTCAAGACTGATTTGCATATAGCTGGGTCTTAACTGGGGTAGCAAAATGGGCTACGATGATGGATTCAAGCAAGATCTGTGACTGGGGGTGAGTGTCTGAAAACTGTCAGCTCTCCGTCCATCCTCTCCTTGTGTTTGATAATGGAAAAACACAACACAAATACATAACAGCAAAAAACACAACATAATACTTTACCTCTACAACCATGATAAAATGCAACACATATGCACACATATTCTCACCTATGCACACGCATTCACATATTAGCACATACATAAATCTACTTTTATGATACTATGGTAAAGGATATTTGCCTCAAGCTCTACCTTTCATACTACCAAGGAAATACAATAGTGCCAGTGTACAATGTTTTGTGATCTGGTCCAGGGTTTCTTGGACATTGCTGAGGGCTCATCGAAGGCCTTCTGGAAGAGTCAAATTATATGCCAAGGTTCTTCAGCCTAAGTGCCCTGGGATATTAAAGGACCAGCTGTGGGTGCCTTGTAATCTACAAGGCCCTCTGATAGAGAGCTGGCGGTCTCCAAGGGCTGTACGCAGGTGACTGAGGATCCGTATGGAATCTTTGAACCTTAATGAGAGAATACTGGTGATGTTTAAGTACCAGAGTTAGGTGTCTGAAACTGGGCCATTTATGGTTTAACTCTTTTTATTGAGAAACTGGGCCATTTAAAGGAGAGGCAACTAGCTTTTTATTATGGCCTATGCTGCAGAACAGTATAGAGGTATAACATGAGAACCCTCTACATGTGTCAGTACTGGGATGCCAGTTAACCGTGTAGGTTAGGCCAGTTAATGTCTCATCAGCAGCTCACAGCACAGCTCAGGATAGAGGTAGGTTGACTAAGGTGTGCCTGAGGTCAGGGATGCCAGTACTCAGTTTCCTGCCCAGCATTGTCAAGGTTCCTTATCCATGACCTAGCACACCATCGGTCAACAGTGCTAGGACCCACATACCATTCTTATACATCTATGAGCCTTCAAACTTGGCATGCAGCAGCCAAGCTAATCAGGTGCATATGTCCACATTAACCGCTTCAGTGCCCATGACGAGATGGTCTCGTCATGGAGCGCGGTTGCGCTGTGCCCATGACGAGACTATCTCGTCATGAACCCCGCCCGCTAATGCAACGCCCGGCACAGGGCGGGGAAAGGGCGTGGCACTGAAGAGGTTAAGGCGCTCAACCTCCTCCCCCCCCATCCTGATCTCTTACATCTATTCACCCACTCTTCTTTAGTTTTATCTCCCCTTTTTCATCCTACTCTTTCTCACAACCATCTCCTCTCTTACTTCCTTCTATTTCCCTCTCCACCACACACGACCATTGCACATATTTTAGTCACTATTTTTCTGTACCACTTATCTCTTGGAGTAGTGCCACATTCCATAGTTGTATTGGTAATATGACATGCCCTGTTGGCGCAAAGCTTGCCACTACTTAGTATTCCCATGCCTAGAAATTGTACCTCAACTCTCCTCCTTCTTACAACCATGCTATCTTTCTCACACATCCTCTCTTGAAACTTTTCTATTCTCCAACCTGCTCTCTTCTTAGTCTTAGTTTGCTCACACCCTCTCCTCTAACATTCTTCTCATTCCCTCTCTTACCCTCTAACACTTTTCTTTCACATGCACCATCCTTATCTTTTTACACTTTTCTCTCTTCCTCGCACTTTTTTCTAGCCTTCATCACACACATACACACACACACCTGTTTCTTTCCTTTGCTCTAATTTCACCATCTTCCTTCCTTTAACACAACTTCCATTTACCTATTCTCTACTCTCATGTTCTTCTCACACCCTTCTTTCTTTAATATGCTCCTGTCCCCGATCCCTTCTCTTACCAACCTAGTGTCTCACAACTCCTTTCTCATACTCACCTTTTACTAAATTTCTCTCTTCTCACACACAACCCCCTTCTCAAATACTTTTATTCCCTTGGAAACATTTGTCACACACCTTCTGTCTCCCTGATCCCTCAGAGGCTTTTACCTAAATCAGAGCCTGTTTGCCATCTTTCGCAGCCATTCTTGTTCTCATCTGTTTCTTTCTATATAACTGGGATACACACATTCCATGCATGGCTGTGCTTCTTATGCCATCATTAGTGTCCGAGTTGAATGACAATTTTGAAACTTTCACTGGTGAAAACAAATCAGAGCTCAATGATTAAGGCAACAGCATCTGTGAGGCCCTGTTGAGTATGTTTGTGGAGAAAATCGTGTGCAAAACTGTAGACTTAAATCAATTAAATGATCACTTCAATTTGAAGCATGGGTATTTAGTTGTAAAAAAGAAGCCAAATAAATGTTTGGGGCCATTTAGAAACTGCCGTCCACTGTTGATTCTTTAGTGTTCTATTTGGTGAAGAGGTTTACTCAGTGCTTGAAGTGGAAAAATAGATGTGCAGGTACTCTGTAACAGAGTACCTGCCTTTTATCTGAGAAGTGCCGATACTCTCCAGTTAAAAGTATTATGTCTGTCTTGAGAAGTGCTGGTACTCTCTCTCAAAATAAAAAAGTGCTGGTACTCAGTACCTGATAGTACCGGCTTGTTTAAAGCACTGGGTTTATTTATACAGCTTAAGTTTATTTGGTCATTGTTATTTGGAGCAACCCAGACACCTCCAAAGAAACTAAGGGGCACATGTACGAGGAAGTGGCGGAGTGAGTTGTTAGCCATCATGGTTTAATGCCTCACTCCGCCACTTCTGAAACGCAAGGCTGCACCATATTTACAAGGATATGGTGCGGCCTTGTGTTTCCCCCTGCGCAGGTGCTACACTTAGCAGTGTAGCGCCAACACAGGCACCCTTGCACTATGGTGCAAGGGTGTCTGCGTGCAGGGAAGGATTGTTTATGTGTAGGAAGGTGTCCCTTCCTGCACATAAACAATCCTAAAATGCCATTTTTGATCACTTTTATGTGTGCTGCTTTATGCAGCACCTATGAAAGTCACAAAATGTCATTGTTTTACAGATTGTTTATATACCGGAAGGAGGACCTTCCTGTACATAAACAATCCATGGCACTTTGCTTTTTCCATGTGTGCTGCACAAGGTAGCACACATGGAAAAGGCAACAAGCATTGGCATAGCCAATAGGTCTCGCTTTTGGGACCTTATAAGTATTTAGTTATGCAGCACAATATCCTTGGTGCAACAACAACTGTTGCATGGCAAAACACTTATAAGGTCCCAAAGGTGAGACCTATTGGCTATGCCAATGCTTGTTGCTGTTTTTGTGGTACTGCAATATATAGGGATGTTATTTGTCACTGTTTACAGTTTGGATTAGATCATTGATGACACTATTGTTCATAGGATCACGATGTCTCTAGTGACAACTTGCTGCCCAGGTCGTGCTGAGGGGTTCCTTTTCTGGTGGTTCTGCTGTCCTGATCGAGCCGAAGGTCCTGCTGAAGTTGTCTTCTCCCTTTGTGTGTGTGGTTGTGGGTGTGTGTGTGTGTGTGTGGTTGTGGGTGTGGTTGTGTGTGTGGTTGTGTGGTTGGTTGTGGTTGGTTGTGTGTGTGTAGGGTTGTGTGTGGGGTTGTGTGTGGGGTTGTGTGTGTGGTTGTGTGTATGTGTTGTGTGTGTGGTTGTGTGTGTGTGTTTGTGTGTGGTTGTGTGTGTGTGTGGTTGTGTGTGTGTGTGTGGTTGTGTGTGTGCAGTTGTGTGTGTGGTTGTGTGTGCTTGTGGTTGTGTGTGCTTGTGGTTGTGTGTGCTTGTGGTTGTGTGTGTGTGGTTGGGTGTAGTTGTGTGTGTAGTTGTGTGTGTGGTTGTGTGTGTGTGGTTGTGTGGTTGGTTGTGTGTGTGGTTGTGTGGTTGGTTGTGTGTGTGGTTGTGTGTGTGTGTTGTGTGTGTATGTGTTGTGTGTGAGTGTGTGTGTGGTTGTGTGTGTATCTGTTGTGTGTGAGTGTGTGTGGTTGTGTGTGTGTGTGGTTGTTTGTGTTTATGTGTGTGTGGTTGTGTGTGTGTGTGGTTGTGTGAAGGGCATAGAACAATCAGAATGACCTATTTGTCAGATATGATGGACTGACACCCAAATGTCTGACCATGCCTCATACGGGTTTGTTTGTATCCCGCTAACGGCAAACTAAAAGGTGAACGCAAGCTTGTCGCCAGCCAGCAGCACTTTGAAAACTCACCTACTAAAGTCTCTCTGAGCAGCGCATGTGCGCTGACTGAGCGAGACCTAAAAACGAGGAGGAATAATGTATTTTTCCTCGTTTCGCCAAGTTAAGACCAGGTTTTCTCTTGTCTTCATTTTGGCGCTGCCTCCTATGTACGCTGCCCTTGTACATAGGGGGCAGCGTCAAAATCAATGGGTGTTGCGATGGAACGCCCACCGCAACACCCACTGCCCACCCCTTTCACACTAGCCATAGCGTGAAAGGGGGCCAAATTTACAAGTCACCGTTAAGCCTTGTTAAGTGGCTTAACACTGCCTTCTAAGTAATGCTAAGCCCCTATCGCCACCACAACATCGGAAAAAGTGACGTTGTGGTGGCGATAGGGGCTTGTACATATGCCCCCATGTTTTGAATGCGCGCAAGCTATGAGATCCATGACGGGAGTACGCCGGGCGAGCACAGACAAAAAAGTAGCCCATTCCCTTTAAAGTCAGAGAGACAATAGAACAGAGACTTTGCTTCCTGTGACATCATTTCCTATGACGTCATTCCATGTGACCTGATTTCCTAAACTAATTAGTTCCCCCACTATATTTATGAGGATTTGTGCACTGGGCGGAAATGTTTTAATGCTGTACTGGAGTGATCAGAGAGAGTGACTATGCATGGGCAGAGTGTATTGAGTGGTACTGTGTGCAATTAAAAAGGCAACTCCCCCATTAGCCTCGTTTGCACCCGCTGCTTTGAAGACAAGGAGTGAATCATGCAATTTGTGCTCCCAACCAATACATTCTTCTAGAATGGCAATGTCATGCCGACTTCTAGAGCTTATCCCACATAACGCTACAGACACAAAGAGGATTCCGCCTGGCTTTTAACTACCTTAAGAAGCATTTGCAATGCAATAGGTCTTGCATTTGTTAAAGTTTGAGCTGTTGACTTTGAAAATTACAATGTTTTTTACTTTTGTTTTTTTATTTGCAGTGTAGTAAATATATTCGCATAGCGCAATTGCTATTGGTATAAAAAAGCAAAAGTTAAAAACATTGTTATTTTTAATGCCAACAGCTCTAACTTTAAGAAATGCGAGAAGTATTGCATTGCAAATGCTTGTAGAAAGGTACTGATAGGAAGAAGAGAAACAGGAGCGAGCTTAAGGTGTAAGGCAAAAACCGAGAGGGTTATAAGATAACGAGTTAAAGGCGGCTAGGGAAAAGAACGACGGGTAAAGAAGATAGTGATGAGTAGAGACCAGGGAAAAGAGAAGATAGGAGATCAAAACAATAAAGAAATGGGAAGGAGACGGAAGTGAGAGAGAGGGAAAGGGAAAGTGAAAGAAAAAATGGTATGAACGAAAAGGAGAAAATAAACAGGTGGAGGAATTAGTGGAATTTAGTACTCTCTTGCCAGATCTTTCCAGCAGAGGTTAATGATGGCAAAAGTATCCTGTCTTGATAGAGAGCGATGAATTATGAGCAAAAAATAGAGTTTTTACATCTGTACTGCAGAGTTCTGATATAGTATGATTAGATAATTTACTATGCTTACTCCATTCTTTGCATAATGGGAACAAGGGGCTTGTGCCTGGCCCTACACACAGTAGCCTTCACCACAGTGTGAACAAATATTAAGTTCAAATATTAAACATGTGATGGTTATTGTATAGCTTCAGTAAAATCGTTTATGCCTGAAATAAATAGGCCAAATTGCTTTTCAACCATTGTTTGTCAGTTGGTGTGTGTACTTTTATAGGTTGACATCAAAAGCTTGACTACTACTCGCTTGACACAAGGATTTCTTGTCATCTCTACATTGTGCAGGGATTATCACGTTTCTCTACATGCCCATGAGGTTTGAATCCATTTCAACATGTGGATTTTTGTTAATAATATTGGACATGTTTTAGGATTTGTAGACATTTGTAGTGAAGCACTGAGTGGCTTTTAGACTTTGTTACATAAAGCGGTTGGTTATGGTGCCAACCCAAGACAGTTTTTTTGCTTTTCTACCAGAGTTGAACGTTTCTAGATTTTTTTCACACTCAAGATTTTTTTTTAGATGCGTTTTCTTTTTATCTGTATGTACATGAAGGAGGCTCAGCACTTACACTTCTTGTAAATATGCCTTTTTTCAATCACACCATGTTGTCTTCTATTGTTTTGGTGCTTTCGTTTGTATTTCCATCGCTCTTGACTCATAATATGTTTAGCTAGCAGTATCAGCTTCATGGGTCTGAGAATATGCTGACATTAGGTAGTTATTTAGCACACGCACCTAAAAATGTCTCTATAACTTGAAATACTGCTAATATTTTTGTACGTTAGGCCACACTAAGAGACATAGACGAGACACGTTTGTGGCAATTCCTTAGTGGTGTGTCATCCTTATTTTAAATGTGATAGATTTTACCTCCAAAGAAACATATAAAGGGCTCCTTTCTGAGTGTGGGTTAATGCCTGCAATGCCCTTTACAGAGAGGCACAATGACGCAAGAGTGGTGGCTGCTTGTTGCCTACTGCAGAGAGATTATTAGAAATGGGTTTCAACACACTTGCATGCCAGTATTTGAAAGTAGTTCTATTGTGCATGGAATTATGCACTGGTGTTTAAAATACTCGCTTTCTTTGCAGTAAACAGGGTGGCATTTGTCAATGGCGTCATGTTATTTCTAGTAATTGTGGTGAGGGTCCGCATTGTAGGCCTGTGCCCAGCCCTGGTGTGTGTCACCCCCGAGGGCGATATATGTCCACCCCTAGTGTGTCACACCCACAAGGACGATATATGCCCAGCCCTGGTGTATCACACCCATTAGGATGATATATGCCCACTACTGGTGTGTCACGCCCATTAGAACGATATATGCACACCCCTTGTGTGTCACGCCTACGAAGACGATATATGTCCACCTCTAGTGTGTCACCCCCACAAGCACGTTATGTCCACCCCTCAGCGTGTTCACAACCTGGAGGAGACGGGTCGGCCCCTTTAGCAGATATCTGATGGTGATGGATTGAAACTAAAACCACCCCGAGGCAGGCGGGGACGCCCCCATCTTTATTCGTATTATCTCTAGAGATGCAGCATATGTACAGATGGCTGAGTCCTTGTTTCTGAAAAGAAATGGTAAGTAAACGAGTTCTCATTTCCATTTGCCTATCTTCGCTTTGAAGGACACTTTCCAAAAGCTCCAGCTACGGCAAATAATCTGCAACTACAAAACATAACGATATTTGAAATATTTATAAAAATGAAATGAGTAATATGGTTTTGGTAAAATTAAATTCATGTGTTAAATCCGTGGGTGCCTGGGTCCCTAATGACAGCCAAGTCATTCAAGCTGGTATTAGTAGAGCACGTTTTTACGCTAGGGGGCTATGTGGAGCTATTATTTTAGTGTAATTGCATTTGTAGAGCGCTGACTACCCTAACGAGGTGCTAAACAGTTCAGGGCGAGGCAGCAACCTGCTCCGGAACACACGGTAGTGGTTAATCCAGTGGTTTTAGTTAGGCTAGTTTTGAGCTTTCAAGGAAACCATTGCAGTATCCACGTGTTACAAACGAGTTAGCGATTTATCCCATCTGACTTTGCGAACCGATTTCATTTCTGTTATTTTGAGTGTTTTGCAATTCCAATGCCTCCTCGGACATAGTACGCGCTATATCAGCGCTATATCAATTACTCAGTGTTCTGATGCGGTGGAGCAGAGGGGGGTAAAGCGGGGGCAGGCGTGTCCCAAGCCTTTGAACACCATCACCCGCCCAGAAGTGGTTGCCATGTAAATGTGCAGATAACTTCACCACCTAGTTTATTGAATTACTAATCAGCACCTCAGTCAGATGCACCCTCCGGCCCTTTACGTTTTGGTCCACGTCAGAGGAGGGTGGCAGCAGGACAAACTCCTGGGTGAGGCTGATTTGGATGGTGAAGGAGACGCCCGTGCAGGGTAGCAGGGGCAGCGGCGAAGGCCCGGGTTCCAGGCCGGCAGTGGGCATCACCAGGTGTAAAAACACAGAGCAATAAAAGGACCCGTGGCATGCCAAGACCAGGCAATGGAGAGGATCCCAGGAAGATCAGCCGAGGAGCCTAATGCAAACAAGTGCCGACACGCCCACCGCCTCACGAGAAGGGAGAAGGGAAGAGACGCAGCGCGCATGACGAGGAACAGACGTCGAGTCCAGTCTGGGTTGGCGGGACCTAAGGGAGACAGGGCGGTCACTAACCCCATTTTCAAAAGCAACCCGACGACAATAGATCTTGCAGAGCTAGCAGCGCATGCGCTGCGACGCTAGGCGAGACCTAAAAAACAAGGGTTAAAATACAAATGGGTTCACATCAAGTGACCATCTGTAGTCAATGAAAGCCCTCACCGAAGCCTGGGAGTTCTTAGGCCTGAGCTTGCTCTATTTGCACAACTGATGAACTGGGAGTGGTGTTAATCCCTTTACGGATTTTGGTACTCCAAGTCCCAACATGCACCACTTCCACATTTAATTTTATCACACGTGCACAATACTCTTCCCTATTTATACTCATAAAACTGCTTCAGGAACCCTAGAACCACTGGCATCACTCCGCATGGCCTTCAGAAATTAAGAAAGTAGATGGAGTCAGAGGTTAATTTCGTTTTGGGGAAAGACTGGCTGGACCATTAACAATGGGAAAAAATGGTTTTAAAGAGCAATTTAAAACGATTTTTTGTGCTGTTAATTTACAAATGCTGAAAGTAGGAACATGTCCAGACAATTCCCAGAAACGAAAACAGCTCCCACTTGCTGTGAAATCGGCCCCAACCTTACTATAAAACAGAAATGCCTCATAGATCCAATTCTCTGCCCCTCATGTACAAGAAAGTGCGCAGCGCGGCACCACAAGCCCTTTGGCTGCGCCACGCTGCAACACTTTCAAAGCAAAGGGATGCATTATATCTACAAGGATATGACAGATCCTGTTCCATGTCCCTGCGCTGGTGCACAATTAGCTGCCATGTGCTGATGCAGGCACCCTTGCACCATGGTGCAAGGATGCCTGCGTCACAGGGATGATTGTTTATGTGCAGGAAGGTGTCCCTTCCTGCACATAAACAATCTGAAATGGCGTATTTCAACTTCTGTGGATGCTGCATTAGCACATATAGAACAGGTAAAACATATTTTTTTTTAATGGACACCTTCCTGCACATAAACATTCAAAAGAGGTGATTTCCTAGTTTTATGTATGCTGCAGAAGGGGGCTGTATTTACAAGGATAGGAAAAGCCATGCAGGGTGGCATTTCCTGTCCTTGTAAATATGGGGCAGAAAAATGCACCGCCGTGGATCATAGAAAGTGACACACCAGCGGCGCAAGGGGCTTGTAAGTAAGCCCCCCTGTGTCCACCTGCTCAACACTAGACTTCACACTCGTCTCTCTCTCAATGTTCCATCAGGTCTCCTCATTCCGTCTAGGGGACAGAGGGGATCGTAATCACCGGCCGCAGGAGGTGCTACTTCTAGCAGCTGCACCCCCATTAAAACGCTCTTCAGAAGTACCACACACTCCAGCTACACGCCCAATTTCAGGAGAGTTAAAACTGCACTAACAAACACAGGGGAGGTGTTCCAATCAGCTAAGGATTTATTATCACAAATACAAGACTCACTTACAAGCAGTTACATCAATAGATGGGAAAGCTTTACTGCAAACCTTTCTCCAGGGGGCAGCCAAAACAAGATTGCACCAAATTAACAGAGAAGCAGGATGGAATCAATTGAAGCAACTCAAAAAGGATGTTAAACTACACGCAGAGATCACTGAGACACAGTCCGGGGGACTCCCATCTCGAACTATTACTCCGCCAACAGCGAAGTTTGCTAAACAAATTAAAATGGAACATCAACAGAACTCGGGAAGATGAGTTCTGGGTAAAATCATTCTCGGATATTAAATCAAAAAGCAGTATCTGCTTCTGGGGCATGGTGAAAAAACCGATGTGTCAATCCACTGGGGCATTGTTTCTTACATCTCGGAAGAGATTTGGGCAGACTTTCTGAGGGCACACTTCAATCATCAATCTACGAGTCAGCCTGCAAACTTGGCAACAGAAGGTATCTTGGCTAAAGACCTTCAGCACAGTGGCACCCCCGCAACAATTGGCAATAATCAGCCGTCTCTAGGCAATCCACAAAATCACAATCAAGCGCCAAATCGCTAAAAGCAGGAGAGAAGGAGCCCCAGGACCAAATGGTATTCTGCCCGCCCTTTTCTAACAACATGTGGACTACTGGGCAGGGATCCTAGACCCTTTTTTCTGTGAAATCCGATTACTGGGGACACGCCCTGCCTCCCAGAAAGGCTCAGGTATTTCTCCAATACACAAAGGCGCAGATGAATGCTCACCAAAAAATTATCGCCCTGATTGACAATGAGGCAAAATACTTTGCTGACACTCTTCTCGTGGAACTCGAAGACTGCATCATTTCATTCAACCACACTGGATTCTCCAAAGCCACAGGTACAACAACCAACATCCTAGTCATGGCAATGCTAATAGATACGGTGAGGTCGTCTAAGCAGCCACTCCATCTCTGTTTCATAGACTTTAGATCAGCATTTGACTGGAACAACCAACGATCTCTGCTAGATATGCTAATCCTACTTCATACAGAAATGCGGGTGAGGGCACACACCTCTCCATGTGAATTCCAACTGCCAAAGGGCTCAGACAGGGGTGTGTGCTCGTCCCCACACTCTTGAACCTTTACATGGCGGACAAGATGCAGATACTCAACTCCTGCAATTTGCATGCTCCCAGGCTGGGGTATACGGCACTTTACAGCAGCCTGAATGCAGATGTTGTGGTCCTTGTCAGCCACACACTGGTGGGCCCGCAATATCTCCTTAGCGCAATGCAGGCATACACAGCAGACAATTTCCTGGAAGTAAACTTTGAGAAGACAAAAACAATGTCCATCAACTGGGGCAGAAAAAAAACCCAGTCTGGCATCTGGGGAATACACAAATACAAACTGCAGCAGAGTATCAATACCTAGGCATAATTATCGATAATGGATGCCAATTTGTTAAACAGCTAGAGGCTATCAGGAGGAAAGGACTGGTATGGTACTGGCAGTGTTGCTGAGGAACTTAAAATAGAAACTTACAGGCCTGGTACTAATGCCACTCCTCCAGGTAGCCCAATCTAAAATACTACCCACAATCCCTTATGGAAGTGAAGCCATGAGAGGTAGAGATTCCAACACTCTGGACAGCACTTTAGTCAAGGCCTACAGAATCATTTTCAACATTCCAAACTACTCCTCAACAGCACAGATCCGGCTGGAGGTTGCCCTAACTAAACAGTCTTTGGCAAGGCAAGGAGCATTTATAGTCTGCTGGCATAAGATCAGGCAAGCCGCTGCCAACACTCTGAACCACCTGCTCTGGAAAGAACTGCAAGACAGAAATACATCGCCTGCCAGAAGCTTCCTCCAGGATTTTCTTGTAAACACCAGGCTGTCCCAGCTTTGGGTCATGCAGTTTTGAAAAAAGCTTCTGGAAATCAATCAAAAACCCTCTCTTTGGCTGAGAACAAGGCTACATTCTCAGGCCAAAGTCACGCCTGGATGACAATTAAGGGCTACCACATACTCGCTCCTCAAAAATACTTCAGCCCAGGCTACTCCAGGAATATAAAAGAAAAATTCTTGGAATAGCAACTGGGCCTGCTCCCATCTGCACTGCATCTCCCACCACGGCAGAGGAAGCAAACATCAACATGCTACCCCTTGTGCAGTAAAAGGTAGAGGAGGACCTGCCACACTTGCTCTGCATCTGTAACAATCTGAAAGACGAAAGGACTCAACTGCTTAAAATGCAGTTCAATTCAAGAGAGATCCGCACGCGGAGACAGGCAGTGCTGGCCTGTTTTAAATTAGAGGACCCACTGTTTAAGTGTAGGCTGGTAACGTTTCTTGCTCTTGTTGAAAAGAAAATGCCAAAACGCCAGCCCACACACAGCACCTTCAGCATTCACGAACGCCACAGAAACGAGCAGCCTCCAACCCACAACACTGAACTTGGCTCATAAGCACTGCACTTTACTCTCCATGATTGGATTTATAAAACACAAATCTCTCCATGGAAATGACCCTTCTATAAATGGATACAATGCACTCTGTTCTATAAATGGATACAATGCACTCTGTACCGCCCCAGGTTCACCAAACCAGGAAGACCCGACACCCAGGCAAATTGATACCCCTGGCGTATAGGAATATTTTTTACAACTCAGCTTGCACACAGGTCCATTTATTCATTGATCAACAAACGTCAGCTATAAGTGCCATTGCAAAATTTCACTATGCAAATAATGAATTACTTACTTACTGGTAGCTCCAGTACGATCCTCTTTAGGATGCCCTGTTCCAACATGGCTTAAATAATTGGCATTATACCACTTATCGCTTTTGGTGGAAGTTGTTTTGGGGCATCTGCGTCTTGCTTTAATGTAATTTTTAAGGGTTTTGAATTTTTGATCAATACAATTTTTTCCCTTGTAAATTTCCACAGTTCGTCCTTCACTGTTTCTTTTAGATCAAGTGGTAATTCTTCCCCCATGAGGACTGGATATAACCGGACCACTAATTATTGGGCCTTTATTTTAAACTCTGCATCAGCTGCTTAGATTTAATTTCAACACCTCAAAGCATGAAATTGAGTTTGTAAAGCAAATCCCTTCCCAGTAGGATCACAGGACTCGAATCACAAATTAAACAATTGTGATTTTCTCTGTTGGAGCCTATTTTTACAGGAATGGGGACCAAGACTTTGTTTGTGAACTGCTGATTCGTAATATCTCCAACTTAGATCTCTTTTCCCAAGAGGGGCATGTGTAGGATCTCAACTGTTCCAACGGTCGAATGTGTACCTCTAGTATCAATCAAGAATGATACACGGTGGCCATTCACCTCACCTTCTAGTTATGGGCCACTCTTGCCTACCACTGGAGTTGCACCAAGCATTCAGCCCTAGTTCACCCCCCAGTGGGTGTACCATTGGTCTGGGTTTTCTCTCAAATTTAAGAGACTGTTTGTGAAATAGAAAGGATCTGCGCAAGTTCACAGGACTTGCACAGATGCTCCTTCCTGTACTTCTCTCAAAGGGTACTCCTGTGCTATTGCACCTTCAGTTGTCTAATTTTTCTCGTTCTCTGGCGCTGGCCTTTGCTTTCTCACTTTTGACCTTTGTTTCTTTATCCATTGCTTCTGTAATTTTTCTAAATCTCCCCATTCTCCTATACAATACACCAATTCCTTGACCTGAGTTTTCAAGCCTTGTAGTTTCATTGCCTTTAAATCCTTGTCACTTACTGTCATTCTGAAACTCTTTTGTAGCTTCTGTCTTTGTGACAAATCAAATCCGCACTCTTCAGCCAGTGCCTCCATCTTTGTACACGCTTTGCCTGCAACTCTAGAAGCTTCCTTGCTCATACACACCAATCCACTCTCGCTAAAGTGCTTCAGAAAATCTGTGTCAAGATTTCCCTTTACTATCCCCTCAAACTCAGGGCCTGATTTAGATCTCAGCAGATGGGTTACTCTGTCACAACGGTAACGGATATCCTGTCCGCCGAAATATAAATCCCATAGGATATTATTGTACTGTATTGTAATTGCATTTATATACCGCTTACTACCCCTGACGAGGCGTCGAAGTGCTTTTTGGCGAGTAGCACGCTACTCCGTAACCCATAAAGGATTAGTGTTGAATTAGTAGAGTGAAATATGAGAGTAATTTGAGTGGGTGATAGGTTAGTCAGTTATTTGGATTCAGAAGAATAGCAGAAGGATTGAAGAGGGAAAAAGGTTTACATTTATATAGCGCTTGTTACCCCTGATGGGATGTTGAAGCGCTTTTTTCGGCTACTCCTGAACCCATTAAGGATTAGTGGTGATTTGGTATAGTGAAATATGAAAGTAATTTGAGTGGTGGATATTAGTCAGTTATTTGGATTGAGAAGGATAGGAGAGGGATAGAAGAGGGAAAAAGGTTTACATTTATATATTTTATTTTACAGGTTTCATATAGCGCTGGCTAGACCCAGAGGTATCAGAGCGCTCTACAAGAGTACGAAGATATGGCAAAAACAATATATAAAACAAAACATGGAATACAAGCAAGGAATAAAAGAGAAACTGCATGAAATATACACATCAGATAAACAGGTAGATAGTGCAAAAAGCTATACAAGTCAGCAAAACAGATAGGTAGTACACTAGCTATATACATATATAACATGGAGATTGGAGATCAAGTGCAGGGCGCATGTTAAGACCCCCAATATTTATTGAAGAGGTGCATTTTGAGGTCATTTTTAAAGCTGATATAGGAAGGGTTGCATCACAGGTATTTTGGGAGGGCATTCCAGATGATAGGGGCATTTCAGGAGAAGGAGCGGGATTGTGTGGATTTCTTTTTATGCAGGGGTGGGATTAGGAGGAGAGTGTTGGTGCTTCTCTGGGTTTGTGCGGTGCCCGCTTTGCAGAGTTTCTTAGAGAGGTACTGCGGTGTATTTTGATAGAGGACTGTGTGTAATGCATGCAGTTTTGTAGATGGATCTACCTTCGATAGGGACCCATTTAAGAGATCTGAGAGCCGGGGCGATATGGTCGAAACGTTTGCCGGCGGTGATGAGCCGGTATATAGAGCTTGTTACCCCCGTTGGGATGTTGAAGCAGTTTTTTGACGAGTAGCACGCTACTCCGGAACCCATTAAAGGATTTGTGGTAAATTAGTATAGTAAAATATTAAAGTAATTTGAGTGGAGGCTATGTTATTCAGTTATTTGGATTGAGAAGGGTAGCGGAGTGATAGAAGAGGGGAAAAGGGTTTGCACAGATATAGCGCTTGTAACCCCTGATGGGGTGTTGAAGCGCTTTTTCGGCGAGTAGCACGCTGCTCTGGAACACATAAATGATTAGTGGTGAATTAGTATAGTCAAATATGAAATTTGAAAAGTGGACATGTTAGTCTGCTATTTTGATTGAAAAGGATAGTGGAGGGATAGAAGAGTGAAGGATTTAGACTTTTCTTTGGAGGTCATAGCAGTAGTGGGAGTGTTAAATGGTAAAATATGTATTCTGTTAAGTTAGCCTCCGCTCTCCCCCATTTTGTCTGTGCACACTCATTTTGTGTTTCTGTGGGGACTTTTTGCAAAGTCAGGAGTTACGTGTTCACTGAAAAACTGGTTGTGCTAATAATACTTGAGTGCCAGAGTAGAGCCCTGCCCTGCCGAAAGGCCTGAGCACACAGATGTTTAATCTATAAGCCCACCAACGCCTGTAACCTCCCTTGCCTATCTACAAAGATGACGTGGGTGGGGGTTTATCAGGAGTTAGCAGTCTGCATTTCATCATGATGAAGTGGTTTCCAATGTGTTTCATGAGGCACCAAACTGTATAAATTCCGTGTTTGAACTTGTGCTTGTCAGGTCCCTCCCTCAGGCACTTGCAGTGCTCGAATGATGGAACTCCTCTCATGAGTATTATAAACTTGTATTTTGTTTCCACTCCAGTGTTGATGCTCATTTGTGAACCCGTAGACAGGCTGTCCCTGCACCAGTGAGACTGATCGAAATCTCACTTCTACAATTGGCGCTTAACGTGGGGCCCCATTGAAGACCGCAGCTGGACCAGGTGGAGGTCTTTTTGACGAGACAGAAACGCCGGGGCGCCCCGCAAAAAGAGACTTGTTCTTGAGGCCAAAGGTGTTTTCAGCGAATCGACCTGACCTTCATGATGGCTGTGTATCTCAACTGGGGCTCTTCGGTTGGCATTATGGAGGTAATCTATTGATCTGAGGATCGGCTGGTGGGAGTCGGAGTATTGCCATCAGGTAGGATCGAAATGGTTGTCTTTATTGGTTTTGGTTTGATAAAATATTTGCAAATGTTTTAGACAGGTAATGTGAGAAATTGTTCTCGTTTCTTGGTTTTGGTATAAAAGTCTCTTGACAATATTGTTTAGAAGAAATTGGTAAAACATGCCTGTTTGGAGTACACTTCGTGCATTGTGTTGTTGTTGCAACAAAAATAGACTTTCGGAAGAAAGACAGCCAGCGCCTATAGAAGGGACTCCGAATTATGAAATGTACATTAAAGATGGTATTTCTTCCATACTGTTTAGCACATTGTGGAACAAATATACGAAGGCAGATGCCAGTTTACAGTGGCCACTTAATGGTACCTTTGCCTCAAATAAATTGCAATATGTAGAAGAGCAGCTCGTTAAAAGAAAATGTAGGCAGAGTATGTTTGATGCCGCAGGGTTATGGAGAAACATGGATATAAAATGGAGACCTCGTGACTGATGCTGTGGTCGTGAAAATCAAACCACTTACTATGATACTCTCACACCTGTATCTGAATTCAGATGTGATTAGCATGGATACAAAACTGAGGCATCTCAGGTGACACTCAACACAGTTTTGAACAGTTTGCTGTCAGTTCCTGTGGATGAAATGAGAAATGTGCAGAAATCTTTCTTTTTGTTAACCTGATGTTTTTGTTTCAGCACTGTATTATAAAATTATTATTGGTTATGCAAGGTCTGCAGTGTTAAGCCACAAGGGTACAAACAACGCCCATGTGCATACTTTTCTGCAGTTCTGGACCCCGTGGCCAGGGCACTCCCTGGTTGCTTGAAGGCTGTGTCAGCAACTGCCATTTCAATCAGACAATCAGCAGGACTTGTACTGGACCACAAACTGACGGTTTTTGTTCCCCATTCAGTTGGTGTATTATTGAATCAGACTAAGACACAACATTTGACGAGTGCCCAGCTTACTGGGTATAAACTCACTTTGTTAGCACCACACATTACGCTTAAACGCTGTCTGACCTTGAATTCAGCTACCTTGTTGCCATTGCCCTCTGAGCAACCTAGTGATATACATGACTGTATTTTTACCACTGAAGAACAAACGAAGGGTCGAGTGGACCTTACTGATATGCCCCTGCCTGATGCTCAGGGTGAATTGTATGTAGATGGATCTTGTTTTCATCTACCTGAGGACACCACGACTGCAGCTTATGCTATCACAACATTACACACAGTTGTGGAGACAGCTCAAATCCCCTATAAGTCCGCACCAGCAGCTGAACTTATTGCGCTCCTGAGAGCTTGCGAGCTTAGTCAAGGACTGTCTGTGAATATTTATACAGATAGCCAATATGTCTTTGGAGTCGCACATAATTTCAGGCGTTTGTGGCAGGAAAGGTTTTTTTTTTGACATCACACGGTTCATGACTACAGTATGGAGAGTTAGTTCAAAACTTGCTGACTGCATTAACATTACCAAAGCGAGTGGCTATTGTCAAATGTAGTACACACCAGAAAGTAGATGATGTAGGAAGAGGCAATGCTTTTGCAAACACCACAGAAAAAGAAACAGCACGTAGCCAACAGAGAAAATGTATAATGTACATGAAGAGGTATCCAACAGATGACAACAAAAGAGGAAGTGGAACAATGGGAAAAGACAGGAATATTGGATAGTGAAAACTGTTGGAGGAAAGGGCCAGATGGTGACAGGTGGAAAATTGCTGAGTTGCTATGTTTTACCGTTTGCCACTATGGCGCACGGTCCAGCACATGTCAGCGCCAAAAGCATAGCTGCACAACTAGAGCAGGTATGGGAACATCCAGACATAAAAAAGACAACTGAACATTATGTTAAACATTGTATGATTTGTTTGCAACATAATCCGGGGAAAGGAGTAGATACCCCAAAAGGAGGGTTTTACCCACCCAGTGCGCCATTTGAAGTTCTGCAGATGGATTTTGTAGAGTTTGAAAGATGCAACAACCTAAAATATGTTTTAGAAATAGTATGTGCTTTTGGTAAGTGGGTAGAGGCCTATCCTACAAAAGATAATACTGCACTCACTACAGCTAAGATATTACTGAAAGAATATTTTCCGAGATTTGGAATTTGTAGAATTTTGTGGCGTGATAATGGACCTCATTTTATTGGGTAGGTTATCAAGTTGATTACTGAAAGTCTAGGCATATGTCAGGAGTTCCATGCTGCTAATCATCCACAATCAGCAGGATTAGTGGAACGTCATAATGTAACCCTGAAACTTAAGTTGGCCACGGTGTAGGCGTTTACGGGACTTACATGGCCTGACGCTTTGCCATTAGCACTCATGTCGACTCATGCAGTGGCACACAATAGAACGGGCCTTACGCCCTATGAAGTTGTTTTCGGGAGGCCAATGAATGTATGGGGTCCTCCACGACCTAAGAAAATGAGAGAACTTGAGCATCCTATTTTGTTAGACTATATGTGAGAACTGACAGACAATCTTTCTTTGATTTACCAACAGATACGTAGTACTGTACCTGATAATTCTGCTGGTCCTGGGCATCTGCTGCGGCCCGGTGAATGGGTTCTAACTAGAAATCTTCTGCGCTCAAAGAATCTGGAGCCACGCTGGAAGGGGACTGAGCAAGTCTTATTGACCACACGGACAGCAGTTCGAGTCACTAACAGAAAGAATTAGGTGCATGCCACCCATTGTAAGAAAGTGCCAGCAGATCTGCTTCAGACAACGGAAACTGAGAACGCAGGAATTGCACACAACATTCTCAGTAATGAGGAAAAGACGGACCATCACTTTGCCACACCTGAGGAACTTCTCTTTACGGATCCAACAGTAGCTGGAATAGAGAGGTGCAATCTGAGACCTCGTGCTACCAACTGAATAAAGACTTTGAGAAAAAAGGGTCCGGCGAGTCTAGTCCGGTTAGAGGGCCTACTTGTTGGGATACTCTGTGTTATGGAAGCAGCTGAACTAGGTTCAGCTGCGGTTTGTGACCTGAGCATCCTGCATCCGTGAGATACCCTGATTCTCAACATTATCACTTCTACATTTGTGGTATCCGTCCTGCAGCATCTGAATGGAAAGAATAAGAGGATTCACAGTGCAGAAAACAACTGACACTATTGATGTTTGCATTCCAATACTCTGTTCAAGATTGGAAATAGAATCTAAAATTTCCACTAGTTGGCTCAGAAATCCAGTGAAAAGTAAAATAGCTTTTGTTTGTTTAGGACCACTGCTCCAGTTCCCTTATTGGTCCCCGACAGGGTATTATAGAGGACCAGAGTTGTATTCTTTGAAAAAAGCAATCTATTCAACGATCCTTCAGGCTGTTGCAGATGAACTTGTGGATGACCTTTCCTGAAATACTTATTGTACTGGCCTTTTGCTGCTACGGTCATATTTGAACTGCAAAGTTTCAACGATCTTTTTCAGCTCCTGGCGTGGATCCTGTTAAAGTGAAATTGTGTTCGTTTGCCCAAATGATTGCTTTTTCCTTTTTTGACTATGTATCGAATTTAGAGTAACATTTGAGAAAGAACATTTATGAACTGAGTTGGAAAAAACCATAAGAGACTATACAGTGAGAGATATTGTTGACTTCGATATTGCGAATGCCTATCATGGAGTAAGATCGTCTGGACGTTCAACACGCTACGGAGAAAAGATCAAATCTAAATGGACATTTATTTGTTTGGCAGCAAGTTTATTTAATGTTATAGGTGTTTGTGTAATAGCTTGGTTTTTACATGTGAAATTTCCTATGCATATGCTTGTACGCCCAACACCTATACCGCCTGAACAATATTATTTTACTCTTTCACCATTAGATGAGAAACATAGGCTTTCTTACAAGAACAATTCATTTATTTTAATTTTGCATTATACCTATAGCATTACTAATATTTCTAATTGTTGGGTTTGTGGATTGTTACCTCCACACCAGGGTGCAGGGGGAACTCCACTCATACCACTTCCATTCTCCCACAACGACTCTTGCACGGCTTGGTTCTGAGTCTTATAGGCAGCACATGTTAATAAGATTTTTAGCTTTGATGTTGGAGGTCTTAATAAGTAGCTAAATACGGCATGTTATCCAGATGACGATGGTAACCCGCAGGCAAAAGGATCAGATTTAGAAGTAGAAGAATACAGTGGTCATAATGATTACGCCACTAAGTATGTTTTTACTCCACGGAAAATAAGAATAAAATTGGAGCAAGGGTTGCCGGTTATAACAGTAACAGAAGCATGACCCCTCTCTCTATAAGAAGTATAGGTCCTATTCCTGTAGAAAAAAGTAACTGCAGTACCATTTTGAAGTTGACAAGTCCCAATCACAGTAGTTTTCTAGCATCCCATAATACTTATTTTATTTGTGGGAATTAGGGTTATTTCTATTTACCACAAGGGTGGTCAGGGATATGCTATGTATCTTTTCTCCTCCCTCCTGTTTATTTGGCTTCAGTCTCTTACCACAAAACTCAATCACTGCCTCACAATTCTTTCCCAGTTAGGACCAAGAGAATGATAGATATCAAAGCAGTGGATCAGACTGATACATCATTGCAGAAATATATAGATGTGAATTTAGGTATCTTTTCTTTTGTTGGTCCGCCCCTCAATAGCAGGAACATACGAAGACTCACAAGAGTAGTTGAAGCAGTAGTTAATCAGACCACAGCAGCTCTAGGTAACATCACAGAGGAACTTCAGGCGGCAAGACTCGTAGTTTTGCAGAACCACATGGTTCTAGATGTTATCTTTACGGATCATGGTGGTGCATGCCGAATCATAGGAGCTAGTTGCTGTGTGTACATTCCTGATAACACACCTTCCGTTTATCAGGCCATCTCCAAGTTACATAAGATAGCAACTGAAATACCCCAAAACACTGGAACATGGACCTGGTCTGGTTGGTTCTGGGGCACTATTACGTCATGGGAATGGAAATTACTTATTACAGTAGCTTGTGTAGTAGGTACTATTCTAGGCTGTTGTATTTGCATCCAGTGTATACCTGTAATATGTCCCCTCTGCACTTCTTTATGCATGTCTTGTATCCCTAAGAAAGAAAAAGTTCATGATATTAATGAGAAGCTTATGCGCCAGCAACAAATAGATGATCATATGAGCATAGATATGAGAAGTCTGAACGATGATGATGGAGTACTTTAAGCTGTTGTAGTATAACACACTGATTTAGCCTATTATCATTTATGTTTTCTGTATTTATGAAGCTTATTGTACCTGAAATATATATATTTTTATTATTCAATTAGACAAAATTTGCTTAGCAGAGGCTAAAAGGAGGGACTGTTAAACAGTAAAAAATTTATTCTGTTAAGTTAGCCTCCGCTCTCCCCCATTTTGTCTGTGAACACCCATTTTGTGTTTCTGTGGGGACTTTTTTGCAAAGTCAGGAGTTACGTGTTCACTGAAAAGCTGGTTGTGCTGATAATACTTGTGTGCCAGAGTAGAGGCCCTGCCCTGCCGACAGGCCAGAGCAAATAGATGTTTAATCTATAAGCCCACCAACGTCTGTAACCTCCCTTGCCTATCTACAAAGATGACGTGGGTGGGGGTTTATCAGGAGTTAGCAGTCTGCATTTCATCATGACAAAGTGGTTTCCAATGTGTTTCACGAGGCATTAAACTGTATAAATGCCGTGTTTGAACTTGTGCTTGTCAGTTCCCTCCCTCGGGCACTTGCAGTGTCTAAATGATGGGACTCCTCTCATGAGTGTAATAAACGTATATTTTGTTTCCACTCCAGTGTTGATCCTCATTTGTAAACCCGTAGACAGAGGGTGTCCCTGCACCAGTGAGACTGATAGAAATCTCACTTCTACAGGAGGCTTAGGATGAGTAAAAAGGGATGTGGGGGGGAAGAGTCAGAGGGAAGAATTTATAAAGGCTTGTTTTGGGGATCGGTATAGTAAAAGAGGTGTCAGATGGTGCAAGGAGGGGTGGAGTAGGGGAGAGTCTAGAAAAGGTTATTTTGGGGATCATAGTAGTGGTATGGGGTTTGGGATGAATGAGAGAGTGGATATAGAGGATATATTGATAGAGGGTGAGAAATAGGGTATTGGAAAGAGTAGTAGAAAGAGGTCATTGGAAAGAGTAGTAGAAAGAGGTTTGAGATGAGTCAGAGAGTTGAGGTAGAAGATATATTGAGCGAGGTATAGGGTGAGAAATAGGGTAGTGCATTGGATATGTTGAATTAGAATAAAGTAATAAATATATAGATCCATAAGTACATGGACAGTATATAGATGCATAAAGGAAGCAAGTATATGTAGATTAAAGGTATTGATAGAAGTATAGGGTGAGAAGTAGGGTAGTGCATTGAATATGCTTATTTTTGGGGGGGACAAAAGTAATTAATATATAGCTCCAAGTACATGGAAGGTAAATAAATGCATAAAGGAAGTAAGTATATGTAGATTAAAGATGCATTCGATAAACTCTGGTTTTCATTCAGCCAGCCCTGGATCCAGGTACCTAGAGACAAACTCGGCACGCTTTGCACCAGACACATGGAAGAAGGACTAAAGCTCTGAGTTATGGATAATAATCAGTTTTGAATGATATATTATCAACTGGAGGACTCCATTAATAATGTATACTAGTAAAAACGTGGTAAAAATGCGTTGAACTCAACAGAGGCTAAAAGGAATATAGAGGGATGGGCGGTAACTGGTTTTAGGCCTCTAAAAAAGAAGCATTGTTACCCTCACCACCACTAGCGTTTTGCACTTTATTGACCTTGTAATGATCAAAGGCTAAGCAGGTCCAGTGGGACTTCAATATGTGACTTCCCGACTAACCAAACAACAGCAGCAGACAGGGTGCCCACTCAGCAAGATGGCCTACTGTGCATCCCTCTGAGGACTATGATTTGGAGCATCTTGGCACTTAAGCCTTCGCTGGTAGCCCCACCAGCTTTGCTCTCCGAGGGACCACTGAGCTGGGATAGCCATGTAACACTCTGTTTTGACCTAGCAAATCAGCACAGTCTGTAGCCTTCAGTATTGGTTTGTTTTACAAATGCACAAAGTAACAAACGTTTCTAAACTGAAGGCCCTGGGCTGGAAACCGTGTGCTGCCCAATAAAAAAACAACTGACTTAAGTATCATAATACAAAGAATAATAAAATCTAAGCCCCAGACCCGAAAACCTACAGTTGTATTTAAAGATTGCCTCATGGTCACCACACTTAGGTATGTGCTGAGATCCCACACCTCACCCAAGAGAAAAGCAGGTTTCATTCACCCTGTGACCTGCGCTTCAGACGCTTACCTGCAGCAGCTTCTCTTCAGCTGGGGTCACCTCAGCCATCTTGACAAACACTACCTCCAGGGTCAAGTTGTCCTTCTCTGCTGAATCCATCCTCAGTGGGATCATGCGGATCAGGGCCTTCTGGGAGGCTACGTGTTCTGACTTCTCGGCTGCTTCCAGCGCCAAACCTGTGTGCCCAAGTCCTGCCTGCAGAGTCTCCATCAGCAACCAGGGCCAGAGGATTACCAGCTGCCGATGCAACTTCTATGGGATTTATATTTTCGCTGACTGGATATCCGTGACCGTTTTGAGAAGTAACCCGTCTGCTGAGATCCAAATCATGCGCTCAGTCTTCAACTGCATAACATTAATCTTTTGGAGACATTTCTGCTAGTATGGGTGAAAATTTGTGGGCTGAAGTTGCAGATGTCCCATCAATGAACTCTCCCTCTGGGGTCCCTAATAATGTAGGAACACCTACATTTGCTGTGGTCTATGAGGTGCCTGAAATTATTTGCATCAGGGAGATGCCTGTACTTGCTGGAATCAGGGGAGTGCTCAGTGCCGTGGATGTCAGGCTTGTGCTTGAAACTACTGGTGTTGAAGAGCACCAGCATCTACATATTATCAGGGGTGCACTTGCTTCTTCAGGGAGATTCGTCTCCGCTACTGCCTTTGGAAGGTTATGTCGGTGCTGCTCTGTGGGTGGAACAAAATTGTATGGGAACGGCCCTGACCTCAACAAATCATCCGAAAATTCATTGTTCTCCTCACTCTCAGCCCCTGTGTCATTTGCCCGCTTTTTGGGGTTTGGATTTCTCCGGTTCTGAAATTATTTAACTCTCATCACACTGCATTTCCAAACAATTGCAAATTTAGTTTCTTGTCTGAATCTTATAATTCTTACACTAGGTCTTGCTTGGGGTTGCATCTCATACATTCTGTTCCTCATGTTTTCAAATACTTCCTTTATGGAAAGTGACAGGTACAGGGAACTGCATGTGTGTGTATTTATTCCATTGTTTAAGCCACATGCATGGATATAACCCTTTTTTTGCTGCCTTCTCTTTGGTAGATGTACCCTTGGGTGGCAACTTCTCTTCTTTGCACAAGAGACTTTGGGGGTTTCAAAGAAAGATTCCCCGTCTTTTGCGAGTTGTCTATAAATACTAGAGTTAACCAATCTTCATGCAACCTTTTTGTAACGATGAATCAATCTCACAGTGGCATCTAAAACCTTACAGCCAATCTAAGTGAGGCTTCTGCAAAGGTTCAATCGCAGCGCAGCTCTCAACACCAACTGACTTATCCCAGCGTGACACTCAATGACACAACAACACAGCAGAATTTTCTATAATTGAATCTTAATGAATTTATATGAACAACTGTTGTCTGTTTCACCTAAATGGCAAATGAAATCACAAATCAAGGATGCACACAAAGGAAATCACAATTCAAAGATGAAGATTGAGCTTTTCAAGGCACTCACAATCATACAGCAGCAAACTCTCACCCTATTGGAGCTTGCTTCAAACTGGTATATTTACTCCTGTGCACCAAAGAATAAACAGATAGTGATCCAGATTAATACGCATGTACACAGTTTGATACACTATGAAATTGAGAAGTTGGCCCTAGATTGACCGCACTAGTGCTAGTGTATACAGTTTTCAGCAGTAGTGCTCAACCTGTTGCAGTCTCACTGCTCGGGAAGCACTATACATACAACAAGTCCAAGCAATCCAAAAGTTCATAATGCAATTGTCTTCGCTTGATCCATATAAGGGGAGGGAGCCATAACGTGATTTTTTTTTAGAAAAAAGTCTTTATTTGTATTTCATCAATATTTCGCACTTACGCCGAGCCCAGACAATAAGTTTCGTCCTGTGAAGGACTTCATCAGGGTTTGCATAAATATATGAAGCATTCAGGAATGGGTTAGGCTAGTCCTTGTGTGGCTCAAAACGATCAGTTTCTCCCTAGCGGAATCTGCAGAATAATGTTGAAATGCATGCGATGTGTTGGTATTGAATAATGGATCAAACGAAGACAATTATATTATGAACTTTTGGATTGCTCTTAAATGTTGGAACTAAACTGATGTGAAATACATTAAGTGCTCCCTCCTTAATCAAGTTCTGCACACAGTTTGAAATTACATCCCTCTCTTTATGTGCCTAATAGCGCTTCACAGTACAAATCTCTACTTTTTAGCAGACAATTTCAACAAAACAACTACAACTCAGATTCACGGATTTTGACGAGTCCACATATTGAAACCACAGCTGTATTTTACAATTCGGATTAAGCACAGCAAACATAAGAGAAATCACACAGCACGAGCCCTCTGAGTCGCTTCTCAAATAGGGCCTTCAAAAGGAAAAACATCAAAATGACAATACATGCAGTATCCACAAATCCACAAATCAAAGCCATATATTAGGTAGACTAAAATTCTGACCAATTCATGACATCACACACTCTCCCAAACTGCAAGTCCCAACACGCACCACTTCAGGTTTCGTTTCCTCACAATCTCACATGATCACAATACTTTCCCTATTCAAATGGACAAAACTGCTTCAGGAACCCTGAAATCACTGCCATCTCCCCACATGGCCTTCAGGAATCAGAAATGCAGATCAAATCATGGGTCAATTTAGTCTCAGGGCAGGACCAGCTGAACCATAAAGGTACAGTTGTCGGACTGTAAGTCAAATTTACCTATGCAGGTCTAATCGGAATTGAACCGGTCCAGTCCAAAATATCCTCTGTTACCAGAATTTTGACGTTTCGCTCCACTGTTCTCTATTTGCGCAACTGATGGACCTGGAGCGATGGTAAAACATTTACAGATGTTTGGTGCTCCTTGCTGAACCTGTGTCTCATTAATACATTCTAAATGATAAAATCAATTGATCATACAGACCTACAAAAACCTTAAAGATTTATTTTCAGATTTTAAATCATACAGAAATCAATTAAAATAGTCAGAACCAATGAATCAATAAATCAAAGCGCAACGTTTTGTTAAAGTACAGAATCAATTAAAGAACTCAGTAAAGTTCAGGCCTGCAAAATACAAAGTATAAAATGGGAAAGCAATCCGGTATGGATTCCCCTCCAAGAGGCAGTAAGGAAAGGCTCAACACACATCAAAAAACAGCACACTTTTATAGGGTCCTAAACAAAGGTTTCATGCATTTACTACAGTTGTACATGGTTCTCACACATAAGATCAATCAGAACTAAGCAGAGTGAAACAGTTGTAAGAGAATACATTTAGAACATTTATCAAAATTCTACAACATGGAGCTTCTCAATAGACACTACCTGTACTAGCACAAATACTGTTACAATATGTGTAATTCTGCTAAAACAGGTGCAATCTTGAACAGGAGCAGTTGTACTAAAGCAACAGTTTAATATTCATGTGAAGATTGTTGTTTTATCTGTGAAAAGCTGAAGCAAACAAAAAGTGGTGGATGAGATGCTTGAATTAATCTCAGCCTTTTGTAATTACTCAGGGCCACATCCCAGTCCATGGTTACATCTAGTTGATGAGCCCATTACAAGGGCCAAACTGGTCACAAGTTGCTTGTGTTCTGGTTCAGGGAGGACTTGGCTTGGCATTTTGGGCCAGACTGTTCCCAATGGAGCAGGGTGGAGACTGATTTTCATATTGGTGGGTCCAAACTGAGATGACAGGGCGTGGAAAATAATAATGTGGCTCAAGAAGTTACCAGAGGCAGAGGTTAATTTAAGCATTCCATCCATCATGTTTTGTATGCTTTAGTTTATCTGTGAGAAGGATATGCAAACATATTTTTACTGAGACATGAAAGTACAAGTCTATCCATGTGATACTGGTCACTTGGCAGTAAATGTCCAATACAAGATGGAGTATGAAGCCTAAGAACTTTATGTTAGCCAGACTTCGTGTTTCCTTAGTAAAATGCCTTAAATTTCAGAAAAAACAACTCTATCAACCCCCTTCTGATAATTCACTAGAATCATCACAATTGGCCCATCTAAACAGATTCACATAATAGTAGTCATCAGCTTTAGATTTTTTTGTCCAGATTCCTCCAACTCCCTCATCTCGTCATTAGCCCAACTCTGGATCGTCCCCAGTCTAATATCAGGGTCTGCCAGGACAAGCGAGCAGAGGTCAGGCTAGTAGACACCCCAAATGGCAAAGAATCTAGCAAGATTAGAGTAATAAGTCCATGCCACGGAACTTTAGGGAGGACTTATCCAAAGCAAGGGGGCTGTGTAAAAGCACACAATTACAGAAGGCGTGCCAACCCAACCTGGACCAATCAATTGAAAACGTTTAGGGCGAAAGCACTTCCTGCACTGCGGAGCAAGGGTCTGACATACCCTTCAAAACGAATAAAATAAATGTAAAAGGCCAGGAGCAACTGAGAAGTAGGTGGGGGAAACCCTGGTGTCTGGGGATCGGAAGCAGCACAAAAGTGAGAGAGCTAAATAACACAGGCACTCCCATGTAGTGCTGAAAGAAAAAGATTGCATTTGTTCCTTAAATGTGAGCAGTGGAAGGATACAAGGCATCTAATCAAAGGCATAGTCCAGAAGCTATATTCCAGGGGATGGTCAAACAGAAGAGGAAGGCAAACGTATAAGCAGCAAGCTTGCAGCAGTGGCAATAAATCCCACCAATGTCAAGCAATGATCGGGCTCTAAGCTCACAGTGAGTTTTGGGTAAGCCCACAATAGAGCTTTTTCAAATCAGACCGCTTTTGCTGTTTGGTAGATGAGAACTAAAAATGCATTCACTCTTAAAAATCTCATGGCCACATCATGATTGGGCTACAAATCGCGTTTTGGGGCTTGAGCTCCTATTTGTGCCAGAAAAGGTATCATGTAGATAGGCAAAACGCATTGGTTTGCTACAGTGGTGTTTTACCATGGAAGAAGATACCTGGGGTCTTGTTTTGCTCAATGTGACAGACATTCAAACTTGGCTTTTTCTTCCCATGACTTGATCAAGGCTATAATCTTGAGTGAATGTCTAGATTTGGATCCTAGCTGTATCCCATGTTTCATTCAGAAGATGTACATCCTTGAGAATGCAGAAGAGTTTCTTCCCCATACATTAAGGATTAATGCTGCTTTGGCCATCCTGATTAGTCCTATGTTAGTAAATCCAGAAAACTGTACTGCCTTAGATCCAGTAAATAAAGACATTGATCATGCAATGAAAACGTCTTATGTCGGAAATAACTTGGCAGTAAGGGCAGGAAAATACGCTGTCTATACATCTCAGTCTCTGGTTAAAGACTTTGAAAATTTGGCAGGAGCCATGCAGGAGTGAGACGATTGTTCTGGCTTATTGACTAAATTGGAACATTATCTTTCAGGTATATCATATAATACCATACCTGCCAACTCATGATATTGGCTCCCATCACACGGTCTCCTAGTGAGAAGCCCATATCACATGGTGGCAGGAAAACAAGCTGAAAACTAATAGTGGTTTGTCGGATCGTTTTCTATGGCTTTGAACTACCGAAGTCCCATCTTTAAACTCAAGTTGCAGTCAGATTTTGTGCATTCCAGTGGTTTAGGTATTTGATTGGTTCTGTATATCTGTGGTTTGGACACAGGCTGCTCCAGTCATGGTCTTTGTCATTAAGGTGAGCAGGGAGGTGAGGTAGAACTGGGTTTCTCCTATCAGGGGAACTAAAGATATGCGGGATGTTAAACTTAGCAACTGCTTAACCAGCAGGGGTTGCTCTTCCAAAGAAAAAGGTCCGGGAAAGGGCAGAGGGAAACTCCCTGACTTCCAAGGCACCCATTGTCTTCTCTCCTAAACACCTGCCAGTATGTTTGAAAGGTCCCTACAATTGATATTGGCTGCCTGGACTCTTTCTCTCTTTTTCGCTTCCTCCATCTTATGTACCCCTGGATTAGTCCACATCTGAAATGGAAGCCACTGCGGCCATGGCCACACATACACCATGCATACTTGTACCTGTTACTCACATATAAGCACATACACATGCCGAAAGTTGTTCACAAGGATAGGTGAGGGCCTGATTATAGGAAATGTCAGACAACTGATAAAGGTGGGACATGCCGATAGGCCCTCACTCCAGGCGACGGGTAAAACGGCTTGCCCTGCTTACTAAAATCAGTATCGCTGCCACCATTGTCAGTCCTCTACAGCCCAGCGAGGTGACAGTAGGCACACTTGTTCCAGGAGGGTGCCCATGGTCGGGGTCTCATTCCTCGTCAAAACAGCTCTTAGCATGCTTGCATGATTGTCGTGTATACTGAGGTGAGGTTCAAGACAATAAATCTTGCTATAGTGAACTTGGGACATGTGGTATGCTATCCAGAGGCAGGCAGAGGGACGTTTATTTGTCGCAAGCAGACGGTCACTTTAGAAAAAAAGCCATTCTTCCAATTGGAGGTTGTTGGAATCAATTTGATTGAACCACCTGGAATTTTACACCCTTTCTGTTCTAGTCCAGACCGGCAATATGAGAGTAATGTCATACATAAACAGGTGGAGAAAACTCGATCTCTGACTCTGTTGAAGGTTGCAGGCTTCATTTTTCGGTGGAGTCACCTTTGTAAAGGATTCATATTTTGGGAATTCTGAATATAGTGATGACCAACTTAGCAGGAGTTTTTCTTCCTCCTAGGAGTATCGCCTGAGCCTTCAGTTATTTGTGACCCTGTGTCAAAAATGGGGTAAGCCCGATTTTTATTTGTTTGTAAAACAAGAGAATGTCCTTTTCAAACATTTTGCTCCATTGATCGGTAGTAAAGACCTTGGAGGATAGATTATCTTTTTCCCATGGTTAAATGGTCTATTTTACTCCATTCTGCCATTTCCTCAGATTTTGACGGCATTGATTTAAGTAAGAACTGAGGAGGCCTCAGTCATCTTGATTGCTCCAGTTTGTCCCGCTCTTTGTGGCTTTTTCTTCTGATTTTGATTATAGCTTTTTCAGAATGTGTGTTGCTGATATTTTCTTCTTCTCTAGTCATTCCAGTCTTGCCTCAGGAATCTTTGGTTTGACTCCAATTACCATCCTACTGATTACAAAGGAAAGATTTTCCCAGCGATTTAGCCATTTCTCTGCAGGCATCTAGTTGGAAATCAGCCCTAAAATCATATATCTGCATCATTTTGAATCATTTAGGTCATGGTGCGAAACTAGTGGCAGTAATCATTTGAGAGAACAGGTCAATATTTTGTCTTGGGGTTCTGCTAGGTATGACAGTTGTGAGGGTTCAGTGGGCCTCAATTAAGGCTTTTAGGGAATCTTGAGAGGGGGGTAATGATTGGGAGTCCTTTGCATTACGTCTTTCCACAGGGCTTTCTAATGCCCGTCCCCCTATAGATCTTAGATTCCTAGATGGCATCCATTATTGTTTCTGAAAGTTTTAAAGAGCCTAAAATATCTAATCATTCATGTCTTTTCTGGTGGAAAATAACTCTGCCAAAAGATTGGGGGAATTAGGCTCACTTTCTTGCAGGCATCATTTTCTCAGCAATTTTCACTGATAGGATACTCTTAAGATTGAGGCCTTAGTCTTAAGATTGAGGCCTTGTTTTTTTTCTAAGATTTGATCTCCTTTTCATTTGGATCACGAGATTAGTTTACCTAAATGACCATCTCCTTCTACAGAGGAAGTTGATCTCCATACCTTAAATGTCAAGAAAGCACTTTTAATTTACCTTGACAGAGTATCCTTCTTCCATCAATTAGATGCACTTCTTTAGATCTCGCCTACCAGAGAGCTTTTAGCTGTTGTTTCCAAAAGGCCTCTTGTGGACCATACCAAAAACTTACAGCGGGCTCAGAGCCCACACCTTGTATACCGTTTGTTATGTTAGTTTTATGGTCACAGTCACTTGTTTGCTTGTCATTTGCTTGCCATTTGCTTGTCATTTGATTACTCCCCCCTCCCTGGAGCATACCCTTTTTACTGTCCTTTTGATTGGCTGATGTGTATCCTTCCTCTACTTATATTTATGGAACTACTTATTTTCCTTTCCATAGAGTGAATTTGTTTCTTGCTCTTTCTCTGCCCTCACATACCTGCTTCCCTTTACTCCCCTTTCACCTGTCTTTTAACCTTGTCTCCATTGCTGGCCTACCCCCTGCAGTCGTTGAAATAAATGTTGTAATTTAATTTGACTTTTTTGCATGCCTCCATTGCTCCCTCACCCCCAATCCACCATGCTGATCACCTTAATCACTCCCACCCACTCAATAGTTACTCCCACAACCCTCACAGTCATTACCATATTTGTGTAAAGTTTTTTGAGGGGTCTGACAGCTGCCATTTACTGCAGGTCCACTTCAGAGTCTGAAAAGCGATTTTGCGCAAATAATCTTTTTTTAATTCACCAATAGGCGTCTGCCATCTTAGATCAATACATTTAAAAAAAAGAAAATAGTGCCCATGGCCTTCTGTAGGCAAATACATGCTTTGTGATGCAAGCGAAGGTATACGTCATCACACATTTGCATGCTTAAGGTTTCATCTTTTTATCTCTTTTTTTAGCTAATGCTGCACAGCATCTATTTAAGAAAGTGGAGTATTATGTAGTGTGGAGGTTAGTCCTCCCCATGTAATACTATCACAATACCATAAAGATGATCCTTGGACTCACACTAATAAATCCTTAGCTCAGTTCTGGTAAAGTGGCAAAGAGCAGTCAGGCTTTACTAGAAGAACATGTTTTCAGCATTTCAGAGTAGCAATATGGACAATAGGTAAGTAACATGGAGCTTGAAAGAAATCCGACACCAATTTATAAAAAGTAAGTGTATTTTTATCCTAATTTAGACACCAAAACAATCGGAATTGCATGTATAAAACTGGAGTTAAAAGTTTTAGAAGTAATATAAAAGCAATGAAAGATAATACTGTGAAAATGTAACATTGCGGTCAATGGGCGAGAGCACTAGTGACAATCGGGATGAATTAGCAATACATCTAAGAACTGCAGGAATGGAAGAGACGATATGTAAATAATAATCTAGGAAAAATTGAGGAATAGGGAAGGACCAACGAAAGCTCACACCGAAATGCGCTTGTTTGTTACATTTTATGTGCGCGTATAAATCCATAGCAAGCATTTACCCAACGCGAGTGCTGGTCCTTTCTCTTTGGAGTGGGAGCGTGAGATTAAAGCGGCTCTGACGCCGCAGGACCAGGAGCTCCCGTGAAAGAGTGCGGAGACTACTTGGCAAAAGTGTGGAGCTAGAATATGTGTGTAGATATATATATATGTCACCAACAGATTTATCAGAGTGTTGCGTTGCCCTTGTGTCATGCGAGGTAACGCAAGGGCAACACAACACTAAAGCCAGGTTTACCAAGCAATGCAAGGCAACCTTGTGGGGCCCTGTGGGGCATGCTAAATCTAGAGTAACGCAAGGCATATCAAGTCGCTGCCTTGAGTTACTCTGCGCCAGGGATATGCTCAATGGGTGGATCATGGGTGTTCCCACGCATCCACCCATGGATTCTGGTGCATTCTCCCAGGTTTATTTCTCAATGTTATTTCTTCTTTCTAGATGGGCTGCATTCTGAAGCACACATGGAAAGAAGAAAAGCCTCAGTGGATTGTTTTTGGGCCGGTAGGCGTCCCTTGTACCATGGAGCAAGGGTGACTATGTTCACTGGCGTAACGAAACTTGAGGGGGCCTCCCTGCAAGGTACGTGGAAGGGCTCTCTAGCCAGAGTCTTGTGCTGAGGGGGCCCTCTGGAGGTTGGGGGCCCCCACGCACCGCGGGGGCTGCGGGGGCCTGTGTTACGCCACTGACTATATTGGCACTAGGCAGCAGATTGTGGGCCAGCGCAAGGCGAGGACAAGAATGTGCCATAATATGTTAAATATGGCGCATTCCTGCCCTCTCCCTCTCACACAGTGCAGCGCTGCAAGGTGTTTTGCTGGGTTGTGTGAAGGTTTGATCATTCTGGCCCTGGGTTTTTTGTTCACCTATTTGCTCTAAAACCATGATGCGGCAAGGAAAATGCAACCCCCTCCATCTCATCAGATAACTCACCAGACACTGCCATCCGACCGCTTTGGGGTTAAAGGTTAAGTGGACAGTCAGCCACATTGAGAACATTCTGAAGCCAGACAGCTAAAATATTGTTCGAACTGATGGAAGTGACAAAAATACAAATATTTGGGAAACGTAGTACGTGAAAATTCCATAAGTCCAGCCAAGTCGTTGTACATAAGGAAAGGAAAATAAAAGAGGCAGCGTGCACGCTCTTGCATTAGTGCCTTCCATGAAAGGCTGATTAATGACCCCGGGGTTGCAGGTTGAATAAGCACGGCTTCCAATTAGCAGGGCGGACAAAGCCCCTGTAAACATAGCAAGGAATGTCATCCCTTTGTCTGGGGTGCCCCTTTAAGTGGGGTCCTCCGCGCAGACAACTTCCACAGGGAATGGTGAAGGGGAGCCAGAGAGCGCGGATCTTTACTTTCTTTGCGGAAGAAAAAAGCAAAATTGTGTTCCACGTTTCTGGGGAATGGGATCACTGGAGATCTGAAAATGTGTGGGTTAAAAAAAAGCTTTAGGGCAAGCCTGTGACAGACTGTCGCCATGCTCTTTGTTTCAGTGACAATGAGGGCGAGCAGCCTGATTTGTATTGGTTTGGTGACCAACTGCTGTTCTTAAACTGGCGTGAAATAAACATTAGTACTAATAATTATTTCATTGTTCTAGCACTTCTATCCAAATCGCTGCATAATTGTTAATTAACGGTACAAAATCACACAGCACAAATAAATAACTGTATAATTCAAAATGCATTGACATATCAAGTAAATGAACATTGTTTCGGTCAAACGTTAAGCACAGGAAGCATAGACGCACACTGATTAGGTAAGAGAAGAAGATTCCAGAACCTCACTGCCCGCTTGGTACCTCTCGCGTCTTTCCTGGGGATTTATTTAATTATTTATGCATTTTTATATAACTTGGACATTACCCAGAGGTGTCAGAGCGCTTTACAATAGAGTGAAGCACATGACATGAGAAATTCAGAGTAGCAGGGTAGTAAGTGACAATACATGTATCTACTACGGTTACTCATGGTGAGAGTTACGTTCTTACAAATTACATATACGTTACAGAATACATATTTAGTAAAGTTAGAACGATTAAGGTTACAGAAATACACGTTATATATTTACAAACAGTGCCCCTGCTCCCAGATCCAGGCCCTCCCCTAAAAGGCCTAATTGTGGCAGCTGTTTTGGATGCAAACTTGTCATCGGTATCGCAGGTGACCAATTGTCTAAATACGCACCCATGGAGCGGGTCTGGCACCTGCACTCTAGCTCTTGTAAGATTAAAAGAATGTCTCGGGGGTCAACACTAATCGGTCTAAAACCTATGTCTTCCCAGTGGTTCTTGATGGCAGAAAGCAGCCCTTGAGGAATTTTGCGTTTCAATGTAACCCTCACACTTTTGAATATCTCGGAGTAAAATATCTACCATGATGCTTAAGACCACCGGGATGGCGACCTAGCAGTGACATTGCGGCCATTAAAAAACAATGTGACTTTTTGGCAATCTTTACACCTACCGACCGTGGCCAGGCTATCCCCTGCTAAAGTGATTATGCTGCACAGACTCCTTTATGTTTTTTCACAAATTTGCCAGTCTGGGTTCCACGCCGCTTTACACAACTTAATTTGCAACCTGGGCTTAGTACATGGGGCCATCAGTCACTTGAGAACATGGTTTCTTAAAGGTAAGGACCGGAAGCAAGGAGCCTTGCCTATGATGAAGCAGGATTTTTCAAAAACAAACCTGCTCGAATTGACACTCCCGTAATACATACTAACAGTGTGCAGTGAAAAAATTAACATACAAATCACATGAACATGGGTAAGCCGCTTTGCGCATGTGTGCACTAATGTGAACTAATGCATGAAAGAACTAGGCCGCATTTTACATTTGCGTTTCGAAAGAAACAAAATTAGTGCATGTCCAGGCCGTATTTCGTATTTTTTGCATCTTGCTTTAAAACAATAATAAATAATGCCGCTTTGCAATAAGCCTCTGCCAGGAAAATATTAACCGGGAATAGTGCAAAGGTGGGTGGTGAACAGTGAAAAGTGCATTTCCATGTAATTAATAAATGTATATGTTTCATTCACTATAGTGAGCCGAATGGGCCTGCAGTTCTCTTAAGTTGTCCGGAAAGATGAGGGGCTGGAACATGCGCAAGACAGAAATGCAGAGCGCTGCGGATGAGGCACCCAGGTCCAAGGTTGTCCAGCTCAAAGGACATTGTTCGCCTGCCAAAATGATGAGACTGGCAGTGCGACCCAAGACTCCTTCCGCGAATGTGCCTGAGAAATATAGGTGTGAAAATATTAAATTGTAACAAGAACAGAATTGAATAAACTGGTCAAATATGATGTAATGTGAAAAGATGTAGAACAGCGAGCAAGTAAAAAATATGAATGAAATCACGGTGGTGTGTTGTACCACCTCCAAAATCGTTCAAATGAAAGTCAAATTCCGTGAAATGTTTCAACTAATGTGGGTTGGACATGTAGGTTTTAGGGTATAACTGTGGTGCCTTTGGGGGTGTGGTTTAGCATTGTTAGCTTGGCTGAGGTCGTGTGCAGAGGAGAGAGGGGTTTTTTCGTCGCTGTCCGGCGGTTTGCAGAGAGGCCTAGCTATCCCTGTCCCTGTCCTATTCCTGATTCCTGGAAAACTGTGTCCCCTGACTCTATTCAGGAGACCCCTACCATTCCTTTGGCCAGCATAATTATTTGTAAGTGTATTTTTGTCTCTGAAACTTATGTCTCTTCATCTATCCATTCTGTCATATCTATATTGTTTCGCATTATTTTGCTGAAACTTATGTCTCTTCATCTATCCACTCCGTCATATGTATATTGTTTTGCATTATTTTGCTGAAACGTATCTCTTCATCTATCCACTCTGTCATGTGTATATTGTTTCGCATTATTTTGCTGAAACTTATGTCTCTTCATCTATCCACTCCTTCATTTGCATATCATTTTGATTCTTTGTTTGCAATGTAACCTGTATGCGATGAGCATTTATTATTCACAAAACATGAGATAAATTGTATTAATCTTACTGAGAGTCCGTGATTATTTGTTAGATAGATAGATACATTGTACTATTATTACCATCAACTTCTCAACTAATTGGTCCATCGACCGTGAGGAAAGAGAGTTGATTTGCAGGTTTAGTTATGTATTTAGAAATGTTAAACATGAATCTGTAAAGTAAACAACTTTTCACGTCATTAAAACTTGACCCCCAGCGCAACAGGGATTTGTGAGTTGGGTGAATGTGTATGGGGCATTTGTATGAAATAATCAAGGAGTATCGATCCCTTATAAAGTGTAGCGCTGGATCAGTTTTCTGGTAGCAGAGGACGGTTTAATTATTGATTAGTTTGGTAATAATTATTGATTATAATTTCTTAACAAGAAAAGTCAGTGTTTTGTTCTATGTTGTCTAGAAGTACAGGTACGGAGGTATCTGCGAAATCCCGGGAATGGAAATTAGCCTGGTGTAGGCAGAAGAAGAGTGTGGATAAAGAAATCACACTACAGAAGGATTTACTGTACGGTGGAAGGCTGTAGGTGTTTTATTTAGGGACTATTTCATATGTGAGTAGAGTATCTGGAATAGTGAAGGGTCCACTTCTGAAAATCTGGCCTTATCCCCAGAGGAGTACCAAGACCACTTTTTACACCAAAAAGTCCTCTTGTGAAACTAAGTCCACCTGTAGCTTATTTGAGAAGTAAAATAACGCTGGTCGTTGTTCTTACTCGAAGTGAAAAAATCTCGTTTTGAAGTGAAAACTATCTTTTTATTAGTGGAACAGACAAGGTAGCATTGTTTTATGTTGTTTCTAACAAGAATTTGATTGAGAGAACTTAGAAATACATTGCTGTATTATTTTATAAAGGGAGGGTCAGTAGCAGGAGTAATACAGACGTCAGAAAAAGCCGCGCTGGCATTGGTCAGGCGACGAGCGTGAAGTAAGCTCCTGATTGGCCGGTTGGTGTGAGCCGCGCTAGTATTGGTTGAGATAGCAGATATGTAGAGAACAGTGATTGGACGGGTGGTGTGAGTCACACTGGTATTGGACGAGAAATGACAAATAGAATAAGTTGAAATATGGAAAGGTTTCCTTGTTTATTTTGCTGCGATACATTAGCCTAAAGAGTCCGAAAATGAAGATGCTTAAGAAAATTAAGAATTTCTTTAAAAAGGACAAACCAATAGTGACTAGAGAGCGAATTCCTATTCCACCACCAAGAGCGCCTGTTGCTTGTATGATGTTAGAGCGAGGATACCATATGTGTACTTGGTTAGAGAATTGGGTGGAACACACAAAGGATGATGTGTTATAGCTTTCCCACAGCATGGTTCATTCAATATAAGGATTTTGCAGAATTTGAGAAATCAAATGAGTTCACTAGAGCCAAATCCCAGACCTACACAGTATGAAGCGTTAGAGGAATGGGAAGTAGAAGCATTCGAAAGAGAGAAATATCGAGGTGGTAGGAGATACAGAAATGTAATTACTAGATATCCTTTTGCGAGAAGAGAAGATAAAATGAAAAGATGGAGGAGAGCTGTGATAACTGAGGGTTTGTACCCAGTTTTAGTTGCTGAAGATCAGACAGGAGGCAAATGTAAAGAGAAAAAGAAAAATATAGAGACTTCAAGTTTCAGATATGATCCAAACGATTCTGATGATGAATTGTTAGAGGACATTATGACTAAAAGACCTCCGCCATATCAAGAAAATTCAGATGAGGTGACTCCGAGTGCACCACAAATGGGAACTCCATTAACTCCACAAGTTACAGAAATAGCTAGAGTAGTAAGAGAAAAGCAAATGGACATATATAAGGCAGGAGATCCAGAAAATAAATCAGTTGAGTCTAAATGCAGAAGCATTGACGGTACCGGTAACAATTGGTCCCGTAGTTCCATTGTATGGAGAAAACCAGAATATATCAAAAGTACATACATTGGCAGTTCCAAGGAGTAGCGTCAGGAGTGGAATGCTGACGGTAGCGGATGAGGATGGACAGGATAACTCGAATACTACATTGTTAGATCTTCTGGTTTGTGATATGATAACAGAAACTCCTAGAAGAATTATACAAATAGATCTAAGGAGAATAGGGCCGAATGTCATTCCAGCAACAGTGAGTTCAGCAGGACCTTCACCAGAAGAATTAAATGATTGGATACAGAGAATGGAAAGGCGAAAACTGCAACCACAGAGTATAAATGTGAGTCAATTGAAAGTAAATTTTGAGGAGATGATTATTGGTACAATAAGTCCAGACAGACTAGGGACTTACTGTGATGAAGAACTGTTGTTTTTGTGTAAGAGTATTACTTGGAGAGCGAGAAATCTTCATGAGAAGATAGCAGAGGCTGCTAGTGAATATGGGATAGACATAGAGAAGTCAAAGGTATTGCAAAAATCATACAGATTAGCTTTTACTGAAAAGGATTTAGAGAGTTTGAATGTGTCTGGAAAAAGATTATAAATAAAGGAGTTGATGAATATTCTGAAAAAATGGGGAGACGTAGAACAGTGGAAAGGTAGATGGATGAAAAAGAAAGAAGAGGCAGCTGAAAAGGGAGCATTAATGTTTCCGTTGAGAGAGACAGAGCAAGCTGAAAGAGCGTGTTCAATGAGAGAAGTTCCAGGCAGTGGATATGTTCTCGTTCCTTGAAGTAAGACAGGATATATTATCCTTTACGATTGATTTTCCCAGGTTAAGAGAGAAATCAGTTAAGTGGTACAAACAGATAGAGAGGTTTGTGAAAGAATCAAAGGTTTTGTTAAAAGATTTAGATGGTTTGTTTGAGATTGTGGTTCCAGCTGATTTATGGACGGAGTTTAAAATCACTGTTGTTTGGCCAAGAGAGGACTATCCTAGAGATCATAAAACAGGTGCACCATCTGACGAGGTAATGAAAAGTATAATCAGGTAATCAAATTTTTTAAAGGAAAATTTCCCCTAAGGAAACAGATTGGGTCAAGATTGACAGAACGACCCAAGAACCAAAAGAGTCAGTACATGATTACTATGAAAGGTTCTTGCAGGTATTTAAACAGTACAGTGGGTTTGAGAATATTGGAGACAAGGATATGGGACATTTGTGTATCGATTTGTGTTTGGAATGATACCGGAAATTAGTAACAAGATTCAGCAACATTTAATCTGCTGGTAAAGCAAGACAATCGATGAAATTTTGAGGTATGCAAAGTATTGTAGTGACGATATTGAATCGAGACATTAAAAGTTAAAAGAGAAAATGATGTGGGCACAAGTGAAGGTAGCAGAGCAGCAAGAAACAAACAATGGTCCTCAAGCAGGTAATCAGATGAATGGCCAGAAACAAAATGGTCAGGTACCCAGTGGAGGTGGAGGTAAAATGAGTAAAGAAGAGTCTAAGAAGAAATGTCATTGTCATGCGTGCGGAAAGTATGGACATTGGAAGAACGAGTGAAGATTCGCTCAAAAGAATAATGGGTTAATCAAAATTTAAATCCACAGATGCAGAATGAGCTGGTTGTGAATCAACAGCAGCAGGTAGCAGGTAGTTGCTCCACAGTTACAGGTGCCACAAGCTCCTATGCCAAATAATGCGAATGCTTAAGAGCAGAGGTACAGTGCAAACACTGGATTTCATGGGAGTGATCAAGTTGGTAAGAATCAAAATGTGCAAATGGTTCCGCAATACTGGTTGCAGTGCAATGAGAGTGATTCAGACTCATCTCAATGACGGTGCCTGAGGAGGGATGAAGAGTGCGTACTTGGCGCATCTTTAGCGGTAGATCAGTCAGGTCCATTTGTTGATGGAAAAGTGGAAGGTAATGATAATACATTCCTAGTGGACATTGGTACAACCCGTTCTACTGTGAGAGCAGCAGAAATTCCAAACCTACCCCTCTCGGGAGAAACTATCCAAGTTGTAGGAGTCTCGAATAAGCATATTAGAACCCCAGTCATAAAACCAATAGAAGTTCATATTGGGAGTTTCAGAGACATGCATCGTTTTGTGGTATGTGACTCGAGCCCAGTAAATCTCTTGGGAGGAGATCTACTGTGCAAAATGAATTGTAACATCTATTGTAAGCCAGATGGTATTGTGTTTCAAACACCTGATGAGGATGTCGAATTCAAAATGATGTTAGCGAAGCAAGGGACCGAAGTGGATGAGTTGTTTTCACTTCTCACAGAAGAGAGTTTGCCTGAAGAATTAAAAAGTACAGTAAGGTCGGATGTATGGGATTTTACAGGAAAGGAGATTGGCCTAACGACAAATGTAGATCCAATTCATATTACAGTGAAAGATGGTGCAATATAGCCAAACACTCCTCAGTACAAGATGAGTCCAGAAGTAATTGCAGGAGTCACTCCTGTAATTGATCAAATGATTGAACGGGGAATATTAAAGGAAATATTGAGCAGTCCTTGTAATTCCACTATTATAGGTATTAAGCAGCCCAGTGGAAAATATAGAATAGTGCAGGATTTAAGGAAAATAAATAAAATTCTCGTACCCTGTTGTCCAGTAGTGCCACATCCAGCAGGGATCTTTACCAAATTCCTTGTGATGCTGAATGGAACACAGTGATTGATTTGTGCCAAGCCTTTTTCTCGATTCCTTTACACCCGGAAAGCCAATATCTTTTTGCATTCCAGTTCGGAGACCGTGTTTTGGCATGGTGCTGAGTTCCTCAAGGTTACACAGAGAGTCCTTCGGTTTTTTATCAGATTCTGAAAAGATGTCTGGAGACTTTAGTCATGCCAGAAAATTCCGTTTTGGTTCAGTATATTGATGATGTCTTGGTGGCATCAAAGACACGAGAGGCATGTGTAACAGATACCATTGCATTACTGAACCATTTGGCAGAAGTAGGTCACAAAATGTCACCAGTAAAATTGCAATTTTGTAAACAGGAAGTCCAGTACCTAGGACACAAAATAGAAAAATGAGTCAGAAAGGTGACACCAGAAAGAATTTGTGTGACTAAACAAATGAGCCCACCTACCACTCAGAAAGAAGTCCGAATGTTTTTGGGAATGGTTGGATACTGTAGGCAATGGATCAGTAGTTTCTCACTGATTGCAAAACCTCTAAAGAGGTTGACACAAAAAGATGTGAAAGATCCGATTGTGCTGGATGATGAAAGTATGGAAGCTTTTACTAAACTGCGAAACAGTCTTTGTCGAGCACCTGCATTGGGAATGCCAGATTCCGCAAAGGATTTTGCATTATACTGTTGTGAAAGAGATGGGTGTGCACTTTCAGTTTTAACCCAAACTAGGCACTTGCTCTCCCACGGTCTGCTGTTGCACGTTGGACTTGGAAAAATCCTCCTTTAACTGCGCTCAGTGTAACTACTCTATTCCCATGATGCGGAAACGGGTTCCTCAAGCTCGGTTACCTGCTAAACCGTTGCTTTCGCCCAGTCCAAAGGCAGCTCTAGTAAACTGCCGCTCCCTGCCCGCGCACTCAGCAGACATATGGCTCTTGCTGGATACTCATAAATGGGACGTACTTTTCCTTACAGAAACGTGGCTTAAAGATTCCTCTAAACCAGACATATATTTGGCCATTCCCACTGGCTATCGCCTGCTGGGAGTTAATCGTGCCAACTCCAAATCTGGAGGAGGCCTTGCTGTTATTGCTAAGTCCCACTTTATTATTAACATAAATAAAATTCCCAACCTGGGGCTCATTGAAGCTATGTATCTCACAATAATGGACTCCGCCTCTATAATCTTTGCTGGCATCCTGGTTTATAACCCTCCCTCCGCTTCTTCCGCATCCCTCAGCACCCTGCTACACTCAATTGCAGATTTTTCCCTTAAACACTCGTATTTTACAGTGTTGGGAGATTTCAATCTCCACGTTGACAATCCAGCTTGCACCCAAGCCTCATCTCTGCTCGAAACTTTACAGGGCTTGACCCTGTCTCAGCTTATAGAGGGTCCGACCCATAAAGCAGGTCATACACTTGATCTTATTTTTTCGAACCACCCTGGCATCTCCTCTCTCCCCTCTGTACCCCTCACGTGGACAGACCACTTCCTCCTCCCTTTTGAATTCAACTTCCCCTCCCTGCCCCCCCCCCCTACTCCATGAACAGAGAAATAGGACGCAAATGGTCCAAAGTTACCAGTGAGGCCATTAAGACCTGTTTGGACTATCATTTTAATCCATTGGAAGACCTGGACAAGGAAACAGCGAGATTTAACTCTGCCCTCTCTTCTGCATTAGATAGTATTTCCCCCCTGGTCCCTTTGACTTCTTTTAGATCTCGCCCATCTGCTCCCTGGTTCTCCTCCACACTGAGAGAGGAAAAGAGCAGATGCAAACAGTTGGAACGAAAATGGCGCAAGTCCTACGACCCTATCAGCAAATCAGCCTATAAAACTGCATTAAATAAATTTAAAAAACTTAAGAGGTCCACAATGAGAGCTTACTTTTCTAAACTTATCCAACAGGCGGAGAATTCCTCAAAAACCCTCTTCACTATCGTTAAGGATTTTGTGAATCCGCCTGCCCTGAAAGCCCAATCCTCTCCCACACAGGGTCTCTGCAACGGACTATCCGATTTTTTCCAGGAAAAAATCATCAAACTATCAGCTTCCTTTGAGCCCGTACCTTCCAGCCCCCAGCTGGGTCCATCAGACACCCAGCTCTGCTCTTTTAATTCCTTTGCTGAGCCGACCTCAGATTTAACCCTGTCACTTTTAAACCAGGTGAAGACTGGATCTCCTTTGGACCCAGTTCCGGCGAAAGTGATTGTCAATCTAGCCCCTGTTTTAATCAACCCTCTCCTCGCTATATGGAACTCTTCTTTGAATCATGGCCATTTCCCTTCAGTTTGGAAACAAGCCAGGCTGCTTCCTATTCTAAAGAAACCAGATGCAGATCCTTCCCAATTTAGCAATTACCGTCCTATCTCCCTTCTACCTAAACCTGCTAAAATTCTGGAGAAAGTGGTCCAGAAACAACTGGCCCTTTATCTAGAAACTAACCAACTGCTGCATGATTCACAGTCCGGTTTTAGAACGGGATACAGTACTGAGACTGCTTTGTTAGAGGTATCGGAGACGATTAGGGAATCGGTGGACAGAGGCGAGGAGGCCATGCTGGTCCTCCTGGACCTGTCCGCCGCATTCGATACTGTGTCTCATGATATCCTGGTGACTAGGTTGCAGCAGTTGGGGATCGGAGGCACAGCCCTGGCCTGGATCAAATCATTTCTCACAGGGAGATCTCAAAGGGTACTTCTCCGTCCTTTTGAGTCAGAAGACAAACCCCTTCTTTGCGGGGTGCCTCAGGGCTCTGCCTTGAGCCCTCTTTTGTTTAACACGTATGTGGGCCCTCTTGCCAGGGTAGTCGAATCGTGGGGAGTCAGGGTGGTCTCTTATGCTGATGATACCCAGCTTATTTTTTCTTTCAGAGACCATTCTGAGTCGCATTTTTCCAACTTTCGAAACTGCCTTGACAACATCTGCTCCTGGATGGCTTCCAATCATCTGGCCCTTAATACAGACAAAACCGAGGTGCTTTTCTTTAGTCAGAAACCAGCCCCCCCAGCCAACCTGTGGTGGCCTACGGTGCTGAACCCCCCCCCCCCCAATCCAGTAGAGTCAGCCCGTAATCTCGGCTTCCTTTTCGATAACACCTTGTCTTGCAAAGCCCGGGTTAACAAAGTCACCGCAGCTTGCTTTGGCAAACTGCGCATGATTAGGAAGATCTTCCCTTACCTTCCCCAGACTTCCCGTAAAACTATTGTCCATGCTCTCATTACGGCACATTTGGACTACGCCAACAGCCTATATGCTGGAGCCCCCCTCTATCTCATTGACCGATTACAAATCGTTCAAAATGCGGCTGCCAGGCTTATTGGAAACATCCCTGCCCGCAACTCAGTCAAAGCATATCGGAAAGATTTACACTGGCTCCCTATCGCTTGTAGAGTTCAGTTTAAAATCCTTACCCTTGCCTTTCGAGCCATTCACGGAACTGGTCCATCCTACCTGAGCCAAAGACTCAAACTATCGAAGTCTGATAGAAACCTAAGGTCCAATAATCTACGTCTACTGGTTGTTCCCAGATTCAGGCTAGCCCGGAGCGGTGGCAGAACGTTCGGTGTGACGGCGGCTAAATTCTGGAACGACCTCTCTCTGGACCTTAGGTTTATCGAGTCTGAGCAGATCTTCAGACGCAAATTAAAAACTTGGCTGTTTACCCTACCTTGAGTAGGAGGGCTTCTGCTACACTGGGCTGGAGGGCAGGACCCGGGATGCCTCCTCTGGTGATATTCTTGCTCTCTCAGCGCCGGGACACCCCCGACGGGGGTAGCTGCGCGCTTTATAAGCTTCTTAAATAAATAAATAATAAATAAAAACATGGAATGGCACGAGGTCCAGTAGCATATTTTTCTGCTTCTTTGGATTCTGTAGCCGCAGCGTTGCCAGGCTGTTTGAAAGCAGTAGCTGTTACTTGTGTGAGTCTGGAACAGAGTGAAGTGATTGTGATGGGACATCCAGTCAAGGTCTATGTGCCACATTCAGTTGAAATCCTTTTGACCCGCACCAGGACACAGTACATGACCTGTAGTCGCCTGACTAGGTACGAAAGAGTGATTTTGGGTGCTGAAAATGTGACCGTGGTGAGGTGCACAATTGTAAATCCGGCAACCCTATTGCCTAATTCATATTGTAAGGAAGTGAGAGGGACAGCGGATCATAATTGTTTGGATGTGACAGAACTGTGCACAAAACCCAGGCCGGACATGGAGGACGTTCCTTTAGATGAATCAGACTGTGTGATGTTTGTTGATGGATCATGTTTAAGAAACGAGAAAGGTGAACTGTGTACTGCCTATGTTGTTTGCACCATAGCGGGAGTTCTAGAAGCATCCTGTCTAAAAGGGGTAAACTCTGCCCAAATTGCTGAATTGATAGCTCTGATTAGAGCGTTCTAAATTGTCAAAAGCCTGTGGGTAACCACCATATTTACTGATAGTCATTATGGTTTCAGGGTTGTCCACGATTTCGGTCAGCTATGGATGCTCAGGGGATTTCTGACTTCTTCAGGTTCCCCTATAATGAACAGCAAAACTGTAAAAGATTTATTGGATGCTTTACAATTGCCCAGAAGGATTGCAGTGGTCAAATGTTCTGCACATAAATCAGGGGATTATTATGTGAGGAAGGGCAATAGATATGCGGATCAAGTAGCGCGGATGGATGGAGAGAGAAAATACCAATTGCCATCTTATGTTTTCTTCTTCATTTGAAACTTGGGATGAGATTAGACAGTTACAGGAGGAAGCAAGTGATGAGGAAAAAGAGATCTGGAAAAATTCAGGCTGCAGAAGGAGAGCAGAGGATGAAGTGTGGGTCTATTTAGATGAAAGACCAGTCATGCCAGATAGTTTACTATCCCAAATGGCAAGGGTATACCATGGAATTGCACATGTTGGAAGAGATGCAATGATCAGGCTCTTCAAGCAGTCATGGTATGACCCAAAGTTCAGGGTCATTGCAGAGAGTCTTTGCCAGAGGTGCATCACATGTCAGCAACAAAATCCTGGCAGGAAAACAGTTGTTAGTTGGGGACGGATTGGGAAAGCAGCAGGTCCATTCACCCAACTCCAGTTGGATTTTATCGAGCTCCCCCGTGCAACGGGCTGAAATATGTGTTGGTTGCTGTTTGTTTGTTCTCTTGCTGGGTGGAAGCCTATCCAACGAGAAGCAACGACATTCTAACTGTCGCAAAGCTACTTTTAAGAGAACTGATCCCTAGATTTGTATTTCCAGTCACTTAAGAAACAGATAGAGGGACACATTTCAACAATGAGATAATTCGGATGATTTGTGCAGCATTACAGATTGAACAGAAGCTGCATTGTGCCTATTGACCCACAGCATCTGGAGTGGTTGAGCAGATCAATGGCACAATAAAATCTAGATTAGGAAAAGTGTGTGCATCCACAACACTGAGATGGCCTGATGCTTTACTCCTTGTATTGATGAGTCTTAGAAGCATTCCTGACAAAAAGACGGGATTGAGCCCACATGAAATCCTGATGGGAAGAGCAATGAGACAAGCACATGTACCAGCGAACAAACTGATGAATATATTTGATGATCTAGTGCTTGATTATTGCAGAGGATTGGCTGATCTGGTGCGTTCTGTGTCTCACCAGGTTGGAGAAAATGCCACTAAAACACAGCCGAATCCAGCTCATGATCTGAGTCCTGTAGAGTGGGTTCTCGTCAAGAAACATGTGAGGAAATCGTGTTTAGAACCCAGGTGGAACGGACCTCACCAGGTGATACTGGTGACGACAACAGCAGTGAAGTGTGGTGGTTTGCCAAACTGGATTCACAAGAGCCATACCAGACGATTCTCAAGTCCACTTGAAAGACAAGAAGGGCAGCAACTGGTAAACCGAAGACAATGGCCAGAGGCTGAAGGGTGCAAAGCTGAAGAATCTAGAGTGACAGATTCTGAAGAACAAACTGATGATGAACAGCCAAGCACACGTTAAGTAGAGTGGGCACCAGCTACTGGGTCCCGTGAGTCTGCTGTTGAACAAGAAGAAAGCGAGTCTGCTGTTGAACCAAAAGTAAGAGAGATTACTGTTGAATCTGAAGAAAGAGAAGTTACCGAAAGTTAAGAAGAAGAACAGATACGATATAGGCCAAATAAAGGAACCTGTGAACCAGATGAAAAAGGTGAAAAAGTAGTTCAAACTAAGATGCCGCGCAAAGGTGACAATTGACCAAGTGGAGTAAAAAGACTGAAATACATTCTTGTGAGAAGAAAGTCAAAGAGAAGACCAGAGCAAATTAATGAGGTCTCAAGTCAAACAGACTAAGAAGAGTCAAGAGAAGATTCAGTACGAAAAACAAGGAGAGTAAGAATTCCAAGCAAGAAATACACAGCACCGGAATGGACCAACGTTATCTTGGAAGAAATTGAAAGCTCAGATCCAAGTGAAGAAAAAGACAGTGCTGACACTGAGCAAGTTGATGAAAGCAAATTGAAACCACCTGAAAAGAACTGTGAAAGATTTAAGGTGCCACTTTGCCAGACAAAATGAATTGAATGACACAAAAGACTTAAAAGAAAAGACTTAAAAGAAAAGGTGTAAAGAAGAAAGCCTTTAAGTGTAGGATTACACTATTTTTAGAATTGTTTTTGAATAAGTTTAGAGTTTTTATAGATTTATATTTTTATATTTTTTGGTAGAATACAAAATGGCTGAAGCAAAAGTGACTGAACATTCAAAATATAGTCTAAAACGTAGATGTATTAAAGCTTGATTATGTACTCTCTTTTTACAAACATTTATGTGGATATTATTAACTGTCATTGTACCTATTCTAATGGTAACCAGTAACGGAAACAATACTAATGATGCAATAAGTGAAAGAGTGAACGAAGTTACTAAAGAACCCTTAATACTAACATAGAACAAATAGATGGAAACATTCTCCATCATGATAAATCAATTAGTGATTTCTCGTTAAATATTTTTACTAAATTGTTGAATGAATATGTTAATACAGTAAATGTGAGTGACTGTTATGTGTGCACGCAATTACCTTCATCTGTCTCAGAGGGGGTGACCTATCATCACCTACCTTTAACATATGGTGTGTCTTGCAGTGTCTTAACCAGTCTGTTTTACGTGATGGGGAAGCTGGAGTGTCATTATTCCAATATAGATTTAGTATTTTCAGAAATACCTATTATAAAGGAGCTAAACAAGGTTTTAAGGAAGAGGTGTGGCGCAGCCGCCAGGGTGCCTGACTCCAGACCACAGGGTTCATGGTTCGATCCCCAGCTATGGCGGCAGGTTAGCCCAGCACCATGTGACTCGGGGCAATAGCACGTGTAATCTTCCCGACAGCCCCCAGCGCCGGGACACCTCTTCGGAGGTAGCTGTGCGCTTTACAAATGCTGGCATTTGATGGTATTAGAAGTAGTAAAAATGCACGGTATATGGGAGAATTTTTCCATATTACTAAGACACTAGATATAGAATATGCTTATAAAAACAATCTAACATGTGGTTTGCGGGTTGAAGAAAAGGTATTCATAGACATCGTAGAATACAGAAGAGAAAGTTTCCAAAGGAAAGCTGCTGAACAGAAGTCACAGGTACCACCATGGGCATTTATAGAGGGAAACTATGAGAAAGGGGAAACATATGCTGCAATGTCCCTGGACTGGTATCAGAAAGGGAAAATCTGTTTGCTTAAATGAAAACTAACTATAATAATTATTTTATTGGTTCTAGTGAATGTGAGCATACTTACCAAATCACTGGAGGTTGGGGATTGAAGGGTGGAACTGATCCTGTTTTCCCGGCAGTCTATTATGTGTGTGGTAAGAAAGCCTATTACAGGTTGCCTGCACATTGGTATAGTAGCTGTTAGTTTTGCAATTGTTTTCCCGAAAGTCTACCATGTAGACAAAAATAACAACAGAATCAATTAAATAAAACAAGGACTAACACGTATTAAGAGAGCGAGTTTTTCAGAAATAGGTGATATTTTTGGTGCACTGTTACCATCAGTCGGAGTCCTTCTGAATTCACACAAATTCGAAAATTGTCCACAGTGGTTGATCGTTTATCGACAGATACTGCTGGTGGGTTCTTGATGATTGACACCGAAATGGTTGCAATCAGATCAATGGTTTTGCAAAATCAACTTGCCCTTGATATCTTATTGGCAAAAGAGGGTGGAGTCTGTGGCATGTTGAAAATTCAACACTGCTGCACTTATATCCCTGACAAAAGTAAAGGAATTGAGGGATGTATAAAGAATATTAGGAAATTACATGAGGATTTGACCCAACTGGAGGTTGACGGTCTCTGGGAGAGACTTGGTAAGAGTTTCTCTTCTGTAGGTAAATGGTTTTCTATTTTTGGAAGTAGTTTATTAGGAAAAATAATAATGCTGATCATTTCAGTAGCTAGAGTAGCCTTAGCAATAACAACAATATATAAGTGTTGTAAATGTGGAAGAAAAGAAATGACAGAATCCAATAACTAACGAAAAGCAAGAAAAAGGAAACAAGATGAGATAGAACTAGAAGAAATGAAAGGAGATTACTATGATGAGATAAAAGATTTAGATGCGAGATTAATGAAAAGAGAAAAGAGTACTGATATTTAGATAAATAAAGATGGCACTTGGTATGGTGGTTATTTAATGATGATTCCAGAAAGCCATCAGAGGGGGGATTGATGGAGCAGGATTTTTCGAAAAGAAACCTGCTCGAATTGACCCTCCAGTAATACATACTAACAGTGTGCAGTGGAAAAATCAACATACAAATCACATGAACATTGGGAAACCGCTTTGCGCATGTGTGCACTAATGTGAACTAATGCATGAAAAGAACTAGGCCACATTTTACATTTGCATTTTGAAAGAAACAAAATTAGTGCATGTTCAGGCCGTATTTCACAATTTTGCTTTAAAACAATAATAAATAATGCCACTTTGCAATAAGCTTCTGCTAGGAAAATATTAACCGGAAATAGTGCAAAAGTAGGTGGTGAACAGTGAAAAGTGCATTTCCATGTAATTAATAAATGTATATGTTTAATTTGCTATAGTGAGCCGAATGGGCCTGCAGTTCTCTTAAGTTGTCCTGATAGATGAGGGGTTGGAACATGAGCGAGACAGAAGCGCTGAGCGCTGTGGATGAGGCTCCAAGGTTGTCCAGCTCAAAGGACATTTTTCGCCTGCCAAAATGATAAGACTGGCGGTGGGACCCAAGACTCCTTCCACGGATGTGCCTGAGAAATATATGTGTGAAAATATTAAATTGTAACAAGAGCATAATGGAATAAACTGGTCAAATATGATGTAATGTGAAAAGATGTAGAACAACGAGCATGTCAAAAATACAAATGAAATCACGGTGATGTGATGTACCACCTCCAAAATCGGCCAAAAGAAAGTCAAATTCAGTGAAGTGTTTCAACTGATGTGGGTTGGACATGTAGGTTTTAGGGTATAACTGGGGTGCCTTTGGGGGTGTAGTTTAGCATCGTTAGCTTGGCTCAGGTCGAGTGCAGAGGAGAGAGGGTTTTTTTTGTCGCTGTCCGGCGGTTTGCAGAGAGGCCTAGCTGTTCTTGTCCCAGTCCCTATTCCTGAGTCCTGGAAATCTTTGCCCCCTGACTCTATTCAGGAAATCCATACCACTCCTGTGCACTTTGCATAATTATTTGCAAGTGTATTTTTGTCTCTCAAACGTATGTCTCTTCATCTATCCACTCCGTCATATGTATATTGTTTCGCATTATTTTGCTGAAACTTATGTCTCTTCATCTATCCACTCTGTCATATGTATATTGTTATGCATTATTTTGCTGAAACTTATGCCTCTTCATCTATCCACTCCGTCATATGTATATTGTTTCGCATTATTTTACTGAAACTTATGTCTCTTCATCTATCCTCTCCTTCATTTGCATATCGTTTTGATGAGTATGACATTATTTGCAATTTGTTGATTGATTTTTCTCTCCCCTTGTGAGATTCTTTGTTTGCATTGTAACCTGTATGCGATGTGCATTTATTATTCACAAAATATGAGATAAACTTTATTAATCTTACAGAGAGTCCATGATTATTTGATAGATAGATAGATAGATTGTACTATTATTACCATCAACTTCTCAACTAATTGGTCCATCGACCGAGAGGAAAGAGAGTTGATTTACAGGTTTAGTTATGTATTTAGAAATGTTCAACATGAATCTGTGACGGAAACAACTTTTCAAGTCATTAAATCTTGACCCCCAGCGCAACAGGGATTTGTGAGCTGGGTGAATGTGTATGGGCATTTGTATGAAATAATCAATGAGTATCTATCCCTGATAAAGTGTAGCGCTGGATTATATACATGCACCAATTTGACAACTCTCCCATCAAGGCTTCTCGTAGAAGTGATGAAGAAGAGCGCCTTCAATGATAATACATTTAAAGTAAGCAATCTCAGGGCAGGGACTCCAGGACGTTGTGTAGTATGTGACAGTGGCTATTAGTTCCAGGGAGAACAACCAGGCCCAGGTGGGACAGGAAGGGGCATAGCTTGAAGGTTTGAGGTTTGACACCCCAAAGTGCATTTTTGGCTTGGTAGTTGAGTCTAGGAGCCCTGAGTTGGGTTTGCTATATCTTTGTTGGTTTTTCTTGTCACTCTCATTTCGCTAAGAGGTTTTAACCTGTTTAGTTTTTGGAGCTGAAACCTAAAACTGATTCACCAAAGAAATATAAAATGTACACCCATAGAAGTACTCCTTGAATGGGTGCACATTTTCTAGTTTTTTGCATTCACAAATATTGGCAGTAGTATGCTTGGAAAGCTGCGCCAGTCTCATGTTTTCAATCATCTGTTAGCACTCCTACATCCAAAAGGTGATGAGATAAACGCTTGCAATTAGTCTAACCAATGGCAATTGCTTGGGGCAGCAATCAGACCCTTCCTTTTTGGCCCACTGTGCCACTCTAGACAAAGGCTCACCTAATGCAAATTAGTATTCACCCTGTTTCTCATGGAAATAGTCAATGGCGAACCTTGGTCATCTCACCAATCCTCCCTGCAGCCCACTGTTTTTTTAGTTAGGAGATTTGAGAGTTACACCTCCCAAATCTCACTGAATAAGCTATGCCTGCTGGGACAGGGACCGACAGCAAGTCGAGCTGAAGATACTCAAGCGCCCTATCACTGAGGGTGGTCTGGGTGCCCCAGATTATGAACTCTGTCACCTGGCAGCACAGCGGCCATGGCTTGTGTGATGGCTGGACAGAGAGAGGTGGGCAAAACTAGGGCAGCTTGGTGGAGGCCCAAATCAGGGGGCTTTGGTAGCTATCTTGATGGGCTGAATGATTTGGAGACGGAACTGCATGCTGTTTCTCTCTATAGCTGTGAAGTACTGGACCTGTGGTGTTAGGCGGGGTTGACCTTCCATGGGTGGAATTGTTATTTCTTTGAAGACACGCCATTTATTATGGTGGACTGAAGCTGGGATTGTAACAGTGGGGGATTGTTATTAACCCTGGGCGTAGTTCGCGTAGTCGCGCTTCGCGAAGCTTCGCGAAGATGTCATTGCACTACGCGACCTTCGCGAAGCTTCGCGAGCTTGCGTAGTTGCTTGTGGCAACCTGTTCGCGATGGCTTTTTCTTGTTCGCGAGCGCGGTAAGCATGTTCGGGGAACTGTTTGCATGCTCAGGGGATATATCTCGCGATCTTACCCATGCGGTCGCCAATGGGCGCGGCCATCTTGTTTTTCTATAGTCCCGCTCGCTCGCGATGCCTTATTTCCTGTTCCGGGTCGCGGATAGCGTGTTCGCGATGTGCATTGACGTGTTCGGGAGCGCATTTTACTTGTTCGCGATAAATAGTACATGTTCGCGAGAAATATCACGCGAACTTACCCACGCGGTCGTGAATGGGCGCGGCCATCTTGTTTTTCACTCTATGCCAAGTTTCTGGGCCTACTTTTGTATCCTCCCTTTATCATAGCAATCCTTTGTCTTTAAAGCCTTTTTTCTGACTTTTTTTAGTTATTATCTATCTCTCTGTTTGCCTCAGTTTATATTTGGCATTTTATTTCTACTTTTACTGTGTTTTTGTTACTTTTATAAAGTTCTTTCTATCTTCTTCCCCCTAACTTTTTTTCCCCTTCGGACTTCTCTTTTCCGCCTCCCACCCACCCCAGAACCATGGCCAAGGGCACACCAAGTCCCAAGGGCAAGGGACCTGCAGGCGCAGAGAAGCGCCGCCTGCCTTGCGGCAGAATGCGTCCTGCAGGGGTGCAGGCCCGGCAACTGTTTGGGGAGGAGGAGGTGGCGGCTCTTGTTTTCTTTATCCAGCGCCTCCTCCCCTTGACCTTGGCAGCAGGCGGCAGGCCCGGCTCCGGGTACGCTACCCAGGAGCGGCACCGTCGGTGGGCGAAGGTGCGCCGGGCCGTGTTCCGGTGCACTGGGATCCGGCGCACCCACAATCAGCTAGCTCACCGGTGGTCCGACATCCTGGACCGGGAGCAGGACCTGTTGGACCTGCTAGGTGTCGAGGTCATCGGGCTTGGTGAGTAACTGATTGTGTATATTAAATTAGATGAACAACAAGATTACTGCTGCGTGCCAAGCGTTGCTGGTAAATTACGTTTCAAAAAGCAAAATGTTCTTTGATTTAAGGACCCAGGTGCACGGTGGTACTCTTACTTTGTTTGCAACGTAGTTTGCGCTAGCTTGTGCTGATGCTGATTATGTAAGAGTTTACTTTACAGAACTGAAGTTAGGTAATGCGATTTGCTAGAGAGACTCTAGTCCTTCCATTGTCCTACTGTGAAATAGTGGTGGATGGATATTGGATACTAGGTTTAGTTTGTTAGTAGTAGTTACTAATTGTTTTATGCGGTCTGCGTGACGCATCCTCTGTCACTGAGTGCTGCTTACCCCAGTCCTCCGTCGAACCTTTTGTACTTTGTTTAGTGAGTGGTAGGCTTAGCATGGTCAGTCAGTAGCAGAACTAGATCAGCATTATGCAACCAACCCACAATTTGTTGTATGTATGCACTAATGTATGCAACTATGCATGTGTCCTCCATCTCATCTATGCATTTGATGGCTGAAAAAAATTGAAGTGCAGACTTAGTGAACAATTGGCCCGTCTGGAATAGGTGGTGTAGGTCAGGTGGTACTTACTAGGCTTTGTTAGTATTTGGAATCAGAATGATCAAGGAACACTGGAGTGTTCATAAATAAGTAGACGATCCGTAAATGCACTAGGAAGCAGCCAGTAGTCGATCCATCTGATTAGATAGGTCAATTTTCTTGCACTTGTTGTTTCCTAAAATGTTCTTTGACTTATTGTTTTTCCAAATGATTTATTATTTTTCTCACAGCACTCCTTAATGTTGGTCTCTTTCTTTATTATATTTTACATGATCATCAGCACCACCCAGGGGCAAGAAGACGGGGTCGGAGTCGGCGGGGGAACCCCAGGACCTCTCCTCTACTGAGGCTCCTGCAGCTGGCCCCAGTAAGTCCTCCATTGGTTAGATTGACATTTATATTTCCCTAAATGTTATGTTACTGGATCTTTTTTTTCCCAAACTCTAAATTATGGTTCCACTTTCTGAATCTCTTTTTTACAAAAGCTTACTTCTTTGACCTTGACTATCTGTTTACTAATTCTGTTTATCCCTGCCTCGAAGTTGCTTCTAACTCCCTCTGCTATGACTCTCTGTGCTACTAATACTACTACTACTATTACTATTATTACTCTGTGTGTAGCGAAGCTTGCACAGTTGCCCACTCTTTAATAGAAGGTTTTCTTTGCAATAATAAAACTCTGATTGACCAATAGCTCTAGCCACTGGGTCCTGTCCTTTGGGTTGTCCTCTTCAAGTCTTCTCAATGTTGAGGCTTTGACAATTACCACAAACAAAATGCCCAACCAGATATTTGACTAGTATTTTTGATCGGATAGTACATGATACTACTATTGTCTAGGATTCTGCAGAGCCACATACAGAACTATGCACAACAAAATAGGATGGTGCTGATGGGAGGTTGGATCTTACTGATCACACCTCAGTCCGAAGAACCCAGGATCCCCTAACCGACTAGCTATAGTGTCTCACATTAGGGTCCCACTCCCGACCCCCCCACGAAGACGATACACAATGTTGATGATGACTGAGACAGAGACAACCCAGAACATAATAACAAACACCATTTTGCTCACACACTTGTGTAAGTCCACTCCACCACACCAAATACCACAGAGTCTATGTGTAAGTTCAAAAGGTTTATTTGAAACAAGTATCAAACTCTGTACATCGTTAATATGAAATTTAATTTACGACAGCCATAGTCAATAAGCCAGCAAAAAGCCTAACATTAAAACAGTAAACATTTACAAGTGCATGATTGACAACAAGAACAAGAGCCAAGATCTTTTTAATTCTGGAAGATCCCTCACCGTAGAACGTAGAAATACTGGTTACATCATCTTGCATCCAATATGCTCTGTAAATCTCTGGTTTGTAGAAGGGAATGTTCCGCCTATGATATATGAGAAAAACGCTGCAAGTTAGCCGTTAGATAGTATACTGGTGAATGCTAGCATTTTGCAGTCATGCCAAAAAGTGTAACATGTATGTGTGATGGCTAAGCAATATAAACTAAACAAAGTCAATAAGTTGTTTTTTTTTCGACCTCTTCACTTGTACGCAACAGTCAAGCGGCCTTAAAGGCATCTACTGCACATGTCAATAAGCTGGCAGGTATAATATGCACCAAAAGAGTAGTAGTCGACATGATGAATCTAAAAGGGTTACTCATGGCTCAGGCTAACTTTCAAAAGAGTAGAGAAGGACTAGATGACCCTAGGAAGTGGAACCATATCCTACTAGTGTCTGTCTACTGACTGTACTTACTGTCTAGTGCTGATGTATGTTGCATCGCATTAACTTTTTTTTCAGTGTTCCAAGTGAACACTTAAAATAGGGGGAGGTTTACAGGCATCTAAAAAATTTGTGATGCTTTTTTCTAGGCACACTACCATCCACCAGTGCCGTCGGGGCCAGCGATGCGGCCATTCCGGAGGGGGCAGGCGAACTGGCGGCACCTGCAGGAGACACAGGGCCCAGGGGGGATCCAGCAGCAGTGGCCGGCGGCGGTAAGTTATATTCATTACTTCTTTACATTACAGCTAGATGGAACTGTGTTCACTATTTCACTGTACTGTGCGACTTATTATACAACGGTTGAAGAAGACACCCTTTACGTAGCATTACCAGCGTGAGTAGAGTAACCAATGGGCTCTTCTATTTGACTCCAAAATCAGCTGTGAATGTTTTATGGAGAAGACAAACTCAGATCAGATGACCTTCATGGATGTGTTGAACATAGAGGGAAAGCACTAAGGGTGGAAGGACGGGCGAGATAAACAATATGACTGACCGGCAGAGAAGGATATGTTGTTGGAAGCATGTATAGGAGTCTGATAGTAATAAGATCAGATGCATGGGTTGTTGAAGGATGGGTGGAAGGTGAAAGAATGCCTGCCTGGGTGGGCGACACAGTATGGGTGGATAGTACTAGATAGCAAGAATCAGCGGTGTTTTTGGTTCAAACTCAAAGCCAAGGCAAGGAAGGAAGGAGCAGAAGCATGGGTGTTTGTTGGTGAAACCAACTAAGGTTTGTTAAGAGATATATACAAAAGGATAGACGTTTACTTTAATGGATGTATGCCTGGATGTACTATCACCAAGAGACAGTATAGGTGGAAAGTGTCACTGGAGATTCTTACTTTGAAGAAAATGTAACAGAAACTGCGCGACAGTAGCAAAGCCTAGAGGAATCAAGGTAGTATTATGAGCATACAGTACACTTGCAGTAGTGTGCAAGCACGTCATATTATCAAGCGGAAACCCCTTCCTCCCACTCTGGGGACCACTCCCTACCTATTATTATTAATGTATTTTCGATTGGGGCAGCCAGCCTGCAAAGGGTGGCCTATCTGTTGTTTAATGTTTATGTATATTGGTTACACAATCAATGAAAGCAAAGTACCCTCTGCAGTAGCGGTTGGTGGTGGGATTGTTGGCGGGCGGTGACATGGGGAGGGGACGGGTGGGTGGCACTGGCGAGTAAACTGTGTATTACTGTTACGGCCAAATACAGGTAATCAACATAAAAATAAATAAAACTATTTTCAAGGTGCGCACTGCACCGCCGAATGCGATGCAGTGTGTGCTACTGTGTGCAGCAATGTTTTTTTTTTTATGTATTCTTTAATTACCTGTGAATGTCCTTAATCCATCGTTTACTATCCCCACCCTGCACCTTCCCACGTCACCGACCGGCAGCACTCCCACCACCGACCGCTACCGACCTGATGTCGTATATCGTATTAGCACTAGCAGCATCTATAATATGAATATAAGCAATGATCGTTGGATCCGATAAATAAATAATCAGCCTTTTTGTAGTACCCATGGCAGGGTGTAAGTGAAATTGTGCATGCCATTTGCCCTCATGTAACAGAGTATGACCAGTGCCAACGGCCGTAAGGCGTCAGACAAAAAGATGAGCTTCCCCACCTGCAGACAGTAGTAGTAAATAAAACTAACGTGAGTCTGCATCATGTGGCTCATATCTGTTTCTCTTGGGTGCAAGCTTAGCTGATGGACCTGGCATGCCGCCTACAACAAGGTTATGTAATTGGGCTAAACTACAGATAAGAACAGCACGACTGGTGTACCGGAGTACATACATAGTACGATTATATTTATAAATAATGTCTGAAACGGTCACAAATGTTAGAGTCCAAGGAAGTAGGATTAGAGATACTTACCCCAGCACCAAATCCCAAATGTTATGAACTGTGCTTGCTAGTGATACTGTGACACTATGTGTTGAATGATTTTAGTGTTCCTGTTTTGCTAAGAGTATTGGCTCCAACATGTTCTTTTTTTTTCTTGATATAGATGATACTCCTTCCACTAAACCATCAAGGAAGGAGTTGGCTGCTAGGGCCCGGCGCCGGAAACTGGAGGCCATCTGCGAGCATTATCGCCGGCTGGTGGCTCAGGAGGAGGAGGAGGAGGAGGCGGCTGCAGCTGCAGCCTCCTCCAATGCCCCGGGCCCCAGTCAGGCCCGGCCTCCACTTTCACGGCGCCGTGGTCCGGCATTCGCCCGCCGCCGCGCCTCTATTTCCAGCACTGCTGCCCCCCACCCTGGATGTAACTGTAGGGCATTTCGCCGCCAGCTGCTCCGCCGGATGGCCCGCTTGGAGGAGAACATGGAGGAGCGGGTAAAGATCCTGGTGGACAAACATCTTAAGGCCCGCCGACAATAGAGGACCTCGTCGTTTGCCCCTTTTTTAATTCCTTTTGTTGGTGGGTGGGTTTGTGGGCGTTGGGGATTTCTACAGACATTGGGACTTTGGACTTTCGTTTCGTTGGGGTTAGGGAGGGGGGTGGGTTAGGTCAGAGCGGGATAGTTTATTTTTGTTAGGGGACATTAAAAATATACTTACTATTTATTTATACGATGTTAATGTTTTTTGTGGTGGGTTACAGTTTGCCGAATTCAATGTAAGTTACATGGTTGTTTACTTTGTTTCCGTGCTGCTGCATGCCCACAGCCAGTGTTTGATTTAAAAGATCTGCCGATTTTGTAACACACAAACCGATAGATGCAGTACCCCTCACTGAGTTATTTTTAATTGTCATAATAGTACTGTCAGTCTCTCCTCCTAGTCCATACCTCCCACCAAACTTATCTTACCTGTGATTGATGATGAAGTTCGGCACACTGATGGCTGCATGGTTGGTTTCCCAAATTGACGGAGTAGATGCCATTATTGTGGTGGTAGTAGTAGACACTGGCAATAGCGTTTGAAAAAAGAAAGAGAAAGTCACTTGACTGAGACTCTGGGAGGAGGAGTGGAACAGAACACAAAGTAAACTACAGCATGGGTGGTCAAGCAGAAGAAGATCCTTGCCCTGCCTTAGTTGAAATTCAATTAGTGTTGCTTTCACCACATCTGCCCCAGCAAGCGTGTGATCAATTGGTGTACATAGTCATCACATCACACCTCAATATAAATCACACAGCCCGGGGGAAGAGGGTTAGGGATTGATGATTGGTTGGGAAGTGGGGTTTTGGGAAAGGTTTGAGAAAGAAAAACAGACAATATGCATGGACACAACAAAAGTAAAACACAATCTTGTAAGACGACCATGATCCATTATCAAGGAAATCAAAGTATGAAGTGAGAGAAAGCAAATGCATGCATGCTGAGGAGGATAACTTGATGGTTAATGATAATGAGTTGTACTATAACTACTATGACCCAATGAGACAGTACAGTCAGGGACGAAATTGAAATTTGCCTTGCCTGTCTGACGCCCTCAGAGCTCAGACCGAACCCAATTACATGCTGTACCGGGCTTACTTTTATTTTTCAAGCTAGCTAAGGAAACTAAAAAAAAGTTGGATCAATTAACAAACAAACCACAACACACAGTCGTAATGATTAAAGAGAAAAAAGCAAGCAAATAAATGTAAAGACGAATGATGATACTAAAGTTACTGTATTATCCTGGTCCAAATGTGGAGTTGCATCATTCTCGTCATTCTTCTTGGTCCTCCCTCCCATGGACACTCCGCACATCAATCTTGGGTATCACTGCCTGCCCGATGCGGATTGGTAAGGTACGTGTGAGTCGTTTCTCCCACTGTAGCACAGGGAAAAGGCCGGCCTGTAAGTGTAGATGGAAAAACAAACGGGGTATTGAAAAATTACAGCCTTTACAACAATAAACTCAATTACAGTGGAGTGCAAGACAACACTCTGGAGAGAACACTTTCAGACTGAGGCAGCTTGGATAGGCTACATAGTGTGTCTACTCTACAGCATTAAGGTACAACAACAACGGGACAGGATTCAGGAGCCAGCACAGCCACAGGACAGGAGAACCGCGGCACAGGCCAGGCACCCTACCCCTTACTTACATTTTGACCGAGCCAGAGAAATGTCATATGCACTGCAGCAACCTAGAATTTTCCCAATGAAGTGACTAAATCAATGCGCCACAGTCCGTCATACCACTACACTCTACTCCAGTCCACACCACTACACGGACATCTAGCCTAGGTCTGCTGTGGTTCTTGTTCAAACTTTTTACCTTTTATGTCAGCCCATGAAACGCCTGATGCGGATTGGTAAGGTACGTGTGAGTCGTTTCTCCCACTGTAGCACAGGGTAAAGGCCGGCCTGTAAGTGTAGATGGAAAAACAAACGGGGTATTAAAAAATTACAGCCTTTACAACAATAAACTCAATTACAGTGGAGTGCAAGACAACACTCTGGAGAGAACACTTTCAGACTCAGGCAGCTTGGATAGGCTACATAGTGTGTCTACTCTACAGCATTAAGGTACAACAACAACGGGACAGGATTCAGGAACCAGCACAGCCACAGAACAGGAGAACCGCGGCACAGGCCAGGCACCCTACCCCTTACTTACATTTTGACCGAGCCAGAGAAATGTCATATGCACTGCAGCAACCTAGAATTTTCCCAATGAAGTGACTAAATCAATGCGCCACAGTCCGTCATACCACTACACTCTACTCCAGTCCACACCACTACACGGACATCTAGCCTAGGTCTGCTGTGGTTCTTGTTCAAACTTTTTACCTTTTATGTCAGCCCATGAAACGCAGTTATTCCATCAATTTTCTCCAATCCAACTGACTGTGTGCAAAGATAGTATGCTCAGCATCCTCAATGATGGTGACCGTGTGGTACGTATTCTCCAACACCAACTCAGTCTGTAGTGACTGATTAAGTTTAAAATATATTCCATATTACCAAATTGCAACGGATATTGGCCGGCACCTGCAGTGGTAGGAGTACAATGTGGTCATTATTAAACAACAAGGAAACATTAACTGTCACCACACCTGAGTCACTTTTACTTTGTCGATAAACTAGTATAGTTCTACTTCATGGCATGCACAATTCTTCGTAGTCAGCCAGCATCCAACGCAATGCATGCCACCATCATTCACAATAATCACTCATTACCTGTCTTGGTGTTCTCTTTGACTGTCTAATCTGATGCCTGCCTAGCCTTCTGCCAGTCAGTGATGAGTTTCTTTCGGATTGGAAACAAAATGGAATATAGGTGGAGTCACGTTTCACTTCTTATGGAGGGACTGTTAGAGGCAACCTGTATTGTACTATTCTCCATCTCCATCCAATGTCTGACTTGCTTGAAATGTACTTAGGGAGAGTAAGGAACATGGAGCAGAACCCTGAGGAGTGGAGTGGACAGTTATGCACAGACGTGCAACTCCAATAGGGAAATAAAAAGAGGAGACTGTTGATGGCTTTGTTGTGAATGTAGATTTTGAACCAGAAAAACAGATACACACAGTCACACACAAATAAAGGAAGGGAGAACAATTTGAAAGCCTAGTTGTCAGGGAAGAGGAGCTCGTCCTCAAACTCTGGTGGTTCGGACAGCAGTACGTCTAACAATCCACTACTTATGTCATCAAAGTCGCTCTCCTCTTCCTCCTGTGATTCACGTATTTTGTACTCTGGTGGTATAAAGTGTTGATTCATTTTGATCATGGTTAACCTCTCAACACTTTTGGGCGAGAGACTGGTCCTTTTGACAGTAACAATGGCACCAGCAGCACTGAAAACACGCTCTGAAGAGACACTTGCAACAGGGCAAGCCACATACTTTATCGCCAGCCTGCTGAGCACTGGCCATTGGCTTCTTTTCCCATACCAATACACCAATGGGCTTTGCTCCATGTAGACCTCTGTTGTGTCATCTAGATAGGCCTGAACCATCTGCTCAATGTTCAGGGGTGCTCCGAATTCCTGGGCCTCTTTTGCCTTTGCATCAGTCATTGATGTGCAATACCCTTTCCGTAGAAACCAATCACCTGCCGTTTTTGTAAATGTGCCTGATGATCCTGTTGGTGCTGTTGATGTTATTGCTGCTGGCAGTGTTGACTGCTGGGAGGCAAACGCACTGCTCTTAGCTTCTGAAGTAGAACTTCGTTCTGGGTGCCCTGCAGTACTTTTTCTGCCCTGGAGGGGCAGGCCTTTAATGAAGATCCTTTCGTTTTCAAACTCAGTGGCTTCCTCAGCTATCAAAGTTTTGTACTGGGCAACATTCACTTCTGAAAAAGGAATTACTTCATTACTGCGCAGCAATAATTTGTAACGTGGATCCAAAATTGAGGCAGTAATGTAATGTGGATCTGACAGAATGTTATTTTGAATCCTTGTATTGTGAGATAAGCGAGCGGATAAGGTGTCTGCCAAAGAATGTGCGTCTACTTTGTCATCCACATCTGCGTACATTTCTGCCACCTCCTTCAGCTGTTGCTCTAGCATGTACAACAATGGGATAGCTTGGCCCATAGTACAGTCCTCCCGGCTCACTTCACGGGTGAAGACCTCAAAAGGAAGTAGCATCTCTGTCAGGCTTTTGACAAGGTCCCATTGGGCCATCTCAACTCTCATGCCTTTCACTGTAGGATCCCCTGAGCTTTTCATGATATAAGCATTAAGTGGTATGTACTGCTCAAACAGACGCTCAAGCATGTAATACGTTGAGTTCCAACGTGTTGGCACCTCTTGGATGAGTGCTTTGACTGGCATTTTATGCTCACGTTGAATCACCCTCAGCTCCTTCCGGGCTTTAAAAGAATGGTTGAAATGTGTGCATATTCTTCTGCAGGTGGTCAGTAAGCTGCTGACTTTGCTTTCATTTTTCAGAAAGTCTTGCACAACAATGTTAATGCAGTGTGCCAAACATGGCACCCTGAAATACCCACCATCTTTCATGGCCCGAACTACATTACTGCCATTGTCCGTGGCAACAAAACCAATGGTAAGACCTCTTGGTCGCAGCCACTCAAACACCTTGCTGTTAAACTCATCCAAAATGTTAGCAGCAGTATGAGATTTCTCCATTGCAAACATGGCTACAGTTGCATGTTTGCGAGTGTCTTTAAAAATCTCAGCGGTGTCAACAACGCCGTCAGATATCTTATCTTTAACACCCGAAAAAGAGACCCAGTGTGCAGTGATGCACATGTAATCAGTGGCTTGGCAACTGGTCCACATGTCTGTTGTCAGGTGTATACTCTGAACAGCACTCTTTTTTAAGGCTTTTCCATGCAATTCCAGCACGTCGTGATGTAGTGCTGGAACAGCAACTCTTGCAAAATAGTAGCGGCTGGGAACTTTCCATTTTGGGCAGATGGTGGTCACAAACTCAAGAAAACCCACCCCTTCAACAAAAGAAAAAGGGAGAAGGTCCAGTGCTAACATTTTTGCCAGCTTAGCATTGTACAAACGTGCTATTGGGTGATTGCGTTCGTACTGCCCCTCCGGCCTACTAAACATGCTAAGAATGGTAGGCTGCATGGTATTCCTTCCTGTGGTCGACGTCGCACTTTTTGGCCCAGCAGTACTCCTTGGTGTCTCAGGCTGGCTCTTACTCTTGTGCCAATGAGATGTGGCTGAGGATGTGGGCGTTACCACTGCAGTGCTGGGGACAGGGCTACTTTGTGTACCACTAGCACAGAGAATGTCTCCCTCTTCTTCCTGTTCCACCGTGAGCGGACTTTCTACTCGTTTATGCCCAACAGCAATGGTTCCAGTTTTGATGAGCCTAAGGTGCTCCTCCCACTGGATTGCGTGGTGTTTTTTCAGATGGGTCATTTGGCCTCCGGTACCATAGTTTGTACCAAGCTTTCCACAGCTAACACAGGAATGACAAACGGAGCATACAGCAATGTTCTCCTCCTTTGGGCTAACCGTAAAGTAGTCCCACACTGGGGAGCTTAACTTTTGTCTCCTGCTGGAGGTGCCACTCCCACTTCCAATGCCGGATGAACTGGAGGGTGTGTGTTGAATTTGACTCTGTGCAGGACCACTACCTACTTCTGCTGAGGTGGTGCTTGTTGTGCTGGATGTAGGACGCTGCCGGCCCTTTGCTAATGTAAATATGGAAGCTGGAGGTCGTGTTGGTGTTACCTGTGTTGGAGGTATGCGTGCTACATCCCTCGCATCCATTTTGGATAATGTAAAAATGTTGCTCTCCATCTCCTCAGGCCCGGGAGTGATGTTTGTGATGACTGGCTCATCATCATCATCATCATCAACCTGCTCTTCTACATCAACATCCATAAGTGTAAGGCTTTCTGGAACCTTCCTTTTGCCATGCCTGCTCTTGTGATGTGTTTCCCTCTCAGACTCAGTTTGTGGCTTCCAAGTGACATCTAGATCATCAGAAGGGGGGCTTGGTGAAGAACTTGATGTACTAACCCTCCTTTTCCTTGCTGGGGATTTAAAAGCCAATGCAACTTCTAAAGGAGTGGCTTCCTCTTCTTCCTCTGCATGAGGCTCAATTTCCTGAACTGCCCCTACTTCGGGAGGAACAGCTACTATTGCGGGCGGTGGCTGCGGCTGCGGCTGTTGACCACTTATCTGCTGTGTTGATGATGTTCCCTCCTGCGTTGATTGTGTACTACTTTGAGATAGCGATAAGTTTAGTTCAGGCTCAGCATCACTGCTTTCTACCATAAGGCTGGCTACCTCTTCCACACTCATCTGCTTGGGCATGGGTTGGTGGGTTGGGCCCACTGATGTGGAGGTGCTGCCCCCAGTTTGCCCCCCCGACACCGCTGCTGCAGGCCTCATTTTTGGTGAACCAAAAAAGGTTTTGGGAGGCACACCAGACTTAAGTGACACTTCCTTCTTCTTCTGTTCCTTCTTCTCCATTGCAACTTTCTTGGTACCGGAGGACCTGCTACCTGCTTTCTTTGGGGGCATCTTCAACAGATGTCAAAACAGCACTCAGTTGCACAAGTTGCAGAGATGCCTGGTCAGGTCACTGACACGTCACGTTGTGTACACTACAGCAGCAGGACGTCGGTCTGGCACCACAACAGTGGATGATGATGACACACCTCTGTCTTTTGTGCACCTAAAAGCAAAAAGCCAGAAGAACATCAGTCAAAATAGCCATAATATAATATATAACTTATTAGTGTCTCATGGGTGGTCATCACAATTATTACATTTCATGAAGTCAGTGAACAACATCAACAGTATAGCCAGCCATTAAGAGACTGACAAGGCCAGGGATCCTGTTGTATTTGTACTGTGTAGTGTACACTTAGGAAGAAGAATAGCAAGGAACAAAAACCCGCCGTGATGATTGCTGAGTTGTACCCCTGGGCCTACTGTACGACTAGGCCACAAGTTTGGACGCCTATGGCAAAGGCCCAATGCATGCCTTCCTAAAATGGCCGCCACACACATGCCCAGCCCACCCACTACAATAACACAAAAAAAGTGATTGCAAAGGACAGGAAGAGGAAGTTGTAGTGTCCGCGGAACTTAATCCCTCTCATAAAAATGTTTTCCAGACAAATAACAGCTTCTCCCTGCTCCAAACCTACAGCTCAATGACAGCCTGAGGAGTTTTTTGTGCAGAAATGCACAAAAAAGCGTTTTCGAGAAGGGTCTATGTTGCTCGCGAGATATTGTTTGCCAGATTGCAAAAGCTGCGTGTTCGGGATCGCGAACTGTACAAAAAGGCTTTCTCGCGTGCGCGAACACGCATATTGCGAGCGCAAAAATGACGAAAACTGTAAGTCCGCGTTGTCGCGCTGTGCAGAGTTACCGAAAGTTCGCGAGCTGAATCCCTTGCCTTACATGCAGGCCAAAAATAGCCCAATTTGTTTAGCACACACCCAAAAAATGCTATTGCACCCCAAACACACCTTTTGCAATAAAATCCAAAGCCATCCATGGAGTAAAGGAAAATCACCAGACAACACCAACTGTACATTTAAATCACGCACCACAGGTTGGAGGCTGACTACCTCTGGGCCTAGTGGAAGACTACTAGGCCACAAGCTTGGAACCGGATGGCAAAAGCAAGCACACTGCTTGGATGGCTTCACAAAATGGCCGCCACAAACCCACAACAACCACAAGAAATGGGAGACAGTCAATGGACGCCTATGGCAAAGGCCCAATGCATGCCTTCCTAAAATGGCCGCCACACACATGCCCAGCCCACCCACCACAATAACACAAAAAAAGTGATTGCAAAGGACAGGAAGAGGAAGTTGTAGTGTCCGCGGAACTTAATCCCTCTCATAAAAATGTTTTCCAGACAAATAACAGCTTCTCCCTGCTCCAAACCTACAGCTCAATGACAGCCTGAGGAGTTTTTTGTGCAGAAATGCACAAAAAAGCGTTTTCGAGAAGGGTCTATGTTGCTCGCGAGATATTGTTTGCCAGATTGCAAAAGCTGCCTGTTCGGGATCGCGAACTGTACAAAAAGGCTTTCTCGCGTGCGCGAACACGCATATTGCGAGCGCAAAAATGACGAAAACTGTAAGTCCGCGTTGTCGCGCTGTGCAGAGTTACCGAAAGTTCGCGAGCTGAATCCCTTGCCTTACATGCAGGCCAAAAATAGCCCAATTTGTTTAGCACACACCCAAAAAATGCTATTGCACCCCAAACACACCTTTTGCAATAAAATCCAAAGCCATCCATGGAGTAAAGGAAAATCACCAGACAACACCAACTGTACATTTAAATCACGCACCACAGGTTGGAGGCTGACTACCTCTGGGCCTAGTGGAAGACTACTAGGCCACAAGCACACACATCCAACAAAGGTAAATCACACACACACACCAACAGTGAAATACACCACAGCCACGTTTAGCATTTCAATCCTATGCCATCCATGCCCTACATGATGTAAAAATTCTACAGACACCACAAAACATGGACCCATGGGTACCCTACTGGCTGAAATTGCAGAGAAAAACAACTAGGCCCCTATTGAAAGTAGTACAGGCCACCCACCACAACAATAATTTTTAAAAACAATAAAAATCCCAGAAAAATGTAGGTACAAACAAGCCCCAATGAAACAAACACACCAATTCTCCAACTTACTTGTAGTAAATTAAATCTCAAATCAAAAATTCCTCAAATAAATCCAAAAAATGGTATGATGCAGCAGACAGACACAAAAAGTGATCCTTCCAGCTCCAAATCCAAATGAAAGTGAACAACACATGCACAAAGCACGTGGGAGGAGCCTGCTGGACAGGAACAGGAAGTTGTAGACTCAGGGGCACTTCCTTCCTCTTGAAAAAAAAGTGTTAAAAAAATTAAAGGACTCTTTCTTACACAAAAGACTACAGCAAGATCACAATCTGAGGAGTTTTCTGAGCAAAATGATCATTTTAGAGAAGGTTTTATGAAGCTCGCGAGATATTCTTTGCCAGATTGCAGTTTTTCCATGTTCGGGATCGCGATCTTACCAAAACAGCCGCCGGAAGTCAGCTCGCGTGCACCAATGACGTGTTCGGGGTCGCACACACTCGCGGGCTTGGGCAGCCATAGTACAAATCTCGTGGCGCTCGCAAACAGACAGAAAAGCAAGTTGGCGATCGCAGAATCAAGGTAAGACGTTACTGCGCGCGCGAGAATGAATATTGAGCGCGCGAGGAAGCAAATTTACTACGCTACGCGCTAGATTGCGTAGCAATCTGCAACTTCGCGCTCTACGCGAAGCGCGAAGTTACCTAAACTTCGCAAGCTCCGCGAACGGAGCGTAGTTCAACGCCCAGGCTTAATTGTTATTCCTCAGGCAAAATCATTCCCTTAGAAGCATTAATAAATGATTAGGGTTTGGCCCGTGGACAATTCCTGATTTATGGCTTGATGCGAACCTTTGGACGTTTATGGCGCCCGGTTGGCATAGAGCCTCAACTCCATGCTTTGTTGCAAATCCTGCTGACAATGGGAGCAGGCTGTAATTTAATAACCTGGTTCTATAAATCCTTTAGTGGAATGGTGAGAAACCCCCTTGACTATGCTAGGACCCGATGGGAACAGTGCTTTGGGATGGACTTAGATGATAAGGACTGGATGAAAATGTGTTATACATAAAAAACTTCAAGGCTTAAGCACAGAAAGTTTAATTATCTTCATCAGACAAACGTATCCCCCTCCCGGATTAGCGGGATATTCAGGCGCGTTCCTAAAACTTGCCCTCTCTGTATTCCAACATCAGCAGACTTTCTCCACATAGTCTGGAGCTGCCCTCAAATGGTTATCTTCTGGGAGCAGCTCACACAACACCTGGGGGAGATGTTGAACAAGGAATTTCCAAGTAAACCAAAGGCTTACCTCCTGGGCCTGATTCCAAGGACCAAACCTAAAAAGGGGGTAATACATTCCTTGACTTGGTCCTAGCATTGGATAAACATATGGGGGCAGATTTACAAGCCCCCTACGCCACCAGTACGTCACTTTTTGTGACGCACTGGTGGCGTATTTTACTGCTCCATATTTGCAAGGACAGGAAAAGCCACCCTGCGTGACTTTTCCTGTCCTTGTAAATATGGCCCCTTTACACGCAGCACTTTGCGTGAAAGGGGCGTTCCATGGGTGTTGCTGTGGGTGTTCTCATGGAACCCGAGGAATCGTAAATCTGGAAATGCGTGTGAATGCTACATCTCCCCAGGGGAGGCGTAGGGAGGCACAACGAGGAGAAATGTTTTCATTTCTCCTCGTTTTTTCCTCTATCAATGCGTGCTGCATTCTACAGCACGCATTGAAAGAGGAAAAAGCCTGAAGTGATTGTTTTTGTGTAGGAAGGTACCCCTTCCTGCACAAAAACAATCTCCCCACGTCGCAGGCATCCTTGCACCATGGTGCAAGGGTGCCTGCGCCAGCGCTTGGCAGCTGATTGTACGCCAGCGCAGGGGGAAGCACAGAGATGCAACATATCATTGTAAATATGTTGCATCCCTGCTGTTTGGAAGTGCAGCAGAGTGGCCCAGCCAAAGGGCTTGCGTTGCCATGCTGCAGCACTTCCTCGTAAATCTGCCCCATGGTTGCCATGACCTGTAAGTCGAGAGGGGGCCTGTCTATGTTAAATGGATACATAACGTAGAACACTGAGCGAGGACAGAAGAGGAGGCCTTAAGAAGGGAAGAGGCGAATGGTCTGCATGAACACACAATATCAGTTTCATAGAGGATGTTATTTCGTCTTTGATGGAATATGATAGATCTGTGGTAACATAACTTGGACCTTGATCATACACTGCATACCCTTTGGCAGTCTTGTCACAAACCAAGATGTTATGCCCCCCTGAGTGTATCCCCATGGTGGGGCAATGGAGGCCCTGTAGGGCCCCCTTTGTTCCGGCACTGTCAGCTTTTTCATGGCGGGGAAGGAACTCGTAATATGCTCAGGGGGACTGCGCCAGTCCCGCTCAGCATGTTACATTGCGGCGCAGCTCTGTCACCTCCAGGGAATGACTGTTCCCTGTTGTAGCCGTTAATCCTCCACCGCGATGACTTTTAATGTCGTAATGCGGTGGACGGACCACCACCAGCGCTAGTGCGACAGTCGTAAGACCGCCACACTTGTAATCAGACCCTAAATGCAGTATGATGGTCAAGCTTGAAAGAGTGCAGAGTGACGTGGCCTATCTCAGCTCTTGTCTGAGGCGCGCTGCCAACATCTCACCACACCATTGTCAATCAACTGACTTCCGATCAAACTTCAAATTTAAAACCTTTAGCCAATTTCCTACATTCCTAACCATTTAGCTTTCATATATTTCTATCGAGTTTAAAAGTCCTTTTAGCTAGCAACAAAAATAGCATTGTACACTATATATTTGTTACGTTTTCCGTGTGTGGAAAGAGATTTGACTTTAGGCCAGAGCTGTCAACTTTCGAACTGAGGCATCAGGTTCGAGACCCGGCGTCGGCTCTACATCTTGTGATTCTGAGAAAATCCCTTAATCTCCCCGTGACTCTAGAAAATGAATCTGACCTTCTGGAATGTAGCAGGCGCGCATATAAAGCGCTCCAATGCTTTTGGGCAGAATTCGCGCTACATAAAACTGCAACAACAACATGTGCGCGTGCCAGCCTCTGCAGCATCGTCGGTGCAATCCTTTGTTTTCCCTCCTACTGGAACGAGAGTGGAGGCACCCTTCATAAAACAAAGACTCCAACGTGTACTCTGAGTGACAATTCAGAGGAGGCGAACAGACAGACACTGCGATGTTTTAGGGCAACTGGCTTTTAGGGAAGCTTTAATCCTGTGGTAAAATCAATTTTCTTGAATTCTTCGACTGACCCATTAGTCTGCACCAACAGCTGTGAGGGGGGTTTCCTTCGTGAATCAGTGATTGGCTATGCTATACTATCCCTAGCATGGAGTAAACAGTTTAATTGTAGTAAATTAGCAGAGGTTTAATGGCAGTAGAGCGCTCCATGCATTGGCCACGGGTCGCACCAGGGTCGTGGATTAATTCCACCACGACTTGGACCCGTGTTGAGTGAACACGGCATCATTTCCAGACTCCTCGAACACACAAAAATCGATAGCAGCGTACCCTTTAAATCACATACGCGTCCGCTCATATTTGGAGTGAACGTTTGTGCCTTTTGTTTTTGCTTCAGCATTGGCGACTGTTGGCCTTATTTAGAGTTAGATGGAGAAGGCACTCACCCAAAAATGTGGTAGAGTAGCCTGCTGCCAGACTCTGGGATTCCCCAGCTCTCTTCAGATTGGGGGGGACTCTGCATGTTTCCGACGGAGGAGCCTACTCGGAATCCGCTGCCAGTGCTTAATTTGAGCGGCGGTTTCTGGTGTTCAGCACCAGCACTTATCATCAATGCTGGCGCTTTTCATGAGCACCAGGCTGGACTTTAAGTGGGCCGGGTCTGTCCAGGTCTGAGCACCAGCAGTTATTTTCAGGGGGCCTCGAAACGGGTCTCTATCGGGCTCTATTTTCGGGCCTCGCAGAGGTAGTCCGTTTTCTTTCTTTTTTTTCTTGCACCAAACTTATTTTGCTCTAGTTGGAATTGCCAGGCTAGATCCTGAGGCCGCTGACCTTTGTGCACGCTGTAGATCAGGTGCGCAACGGCCATTGGACTGAAAGGGCTTCAGACTACCCCCCCCCCCCCCTCGTGTGTGGCAGCCCCGGCTAAGACAGCTTCCCCGGGCACACACACAGCCACGTCTGAGTACTTCACAGGTCTTTTAAAAGACCATATATATGTTAACGAGGCTTTGTTGTTTTCCGCCCCTCCATGTACAGAGTTTGAATTCTCATGCGCACTTATTTTATCATGGTTGTTACTGCTGTCTCAGATAGACGGAAGTCTCTTGGGTGAAGGAGGAGTAATGAATCAAATCTTTGCCTTCACCTTAAGCTGTAAACAGTGTGCTCTGCGTATTTCATTATTTTGCTCCCTCTTTTCATCTTTAACTAAGCAAGGTTTGGGCTCTTTTTCACCTTTTTGATTCTTTTATTTTACTTTATTTTCTCCTTTGATTTATTTCCTCTTCTTCGATTAATTTTCTGTCCAGTTCTTTCTATCACCTTTGAACGACTTTCTCTCCAGTTTTTGTTTGTTCTTTCTATTCTTTTTTTTTTTTAACTTATCTCTTATTTTAATCTTCTGTTGTTGTCACCTTTGATTCTTTTCCTATTAATTTATTTTTCAGCCCTTAGAATCGGTTGTTATCCAGGTCTTTTTCTGTTCTTTGATTCTCTTTTAGCCCTTGGATTTGTTTTGTTTCCTTTGCTTCTCGGTCTTTCCACGCTTATTTTGTTCCTTTCAGTTCTTTCACTGTCCATTGATTTTTTATCGCACTTATTAACTCCCTCAATTGATATTTCTGCGGGGTTTATGTTTCTGTAAACACTACTATTGTTGTGTTTTAGAAAAACGGCGTCGCATGCTATCCCTTTGTGTTACTAGCCAACACTTTACCTTTTTTTTATTCCCAGACAGCCAGCTCTAGGGAAAATCTGAAGTGTTGAAGATGGGAAAGAAGAACGAAATGGCAAAGCAAAATCCACACTTTGCTCTTTGCAGACAACACTTTCAAAAACAGAGCAGGTGCAAGGAAATAACATAAAGAAAGCCCATTGATTTTCAAGAGCAATATTCTGCGATCAGGCACCTAAACACAACAGATTAATCATTCGTACAATTGGCACAGCATCCAGTCAGGTTTGCTCCTTAGCAGGATATCAACGAATGCTGCTTAGATATAGGAGTCGTTACCATGACTTACTGTGATATCAATGGCAGAAAGAGTGGCCCAAGAGATCAGAAAAAATCCCCTTGCATGCCATGGTCGCTACTGCATGACGGTGGAAGATTATAGTTCCGAACAAATTTTAGTAATTACCAGCCCTCTCTTTCAAAACGTAAGAACACCTCTGAAATGCCCCACACTCTGCACTGCACCACAGGCAGGTCAGTCAGTCTAATAGACGTGCAGATGTTGTACTCGTCAGTTTCTTCAACCTGGAGGATTTCACTGTTTGACTTAAAACATAATAATTTTGAGGAGTTATGCTGGTTGGTATAAATGAAATCGATACCCATTTCTGGTGTGTCCTTTCTTTCTGCGACATGCTTCCACCAACCATCTGGAGGACACTTAAAGTGAAGACATGTTTAAAGTCAGGGATGTGGCCAGAGTAAAATGTGCTAGTCATTTATGTCAAATGAATGCATCAAGTTCTTTTTAGCAACAAGTTAGAGGGCACACAGATCAGTAAGAACAGGGCTTTAAGTGGGCCGGGTCTCTCCGGGTCTGAGCACCGGCCATACGTATCTTTATTTAGATCATGCCCCTACTTGGATAGGCCACACCCCTTTTTACGAGGTTTGCCCCGCCCCTTTTAGAGCACCCCCAGTTTTTTCCCCCCACTTAAAGCCCTGGCACCAGGTAAGGACACATACATTTACAGAGAGAAAATAGTGCTATGCCCAGAACCACAGGATGTTGAGTCAACGACAAGCATCGAGCCTCTGGTCCCTCCCCCTCGGAGGTTGGCAGCTCTTGCCATTACGCTACGTCCTCTATCCACTTTCGTGGTTAGTAATTGGTTATGTTTTAGACGGCTCTAACAGGGGAAGTGGCTGGTGTAAGCTGCCACCCAGGGCACAAGTTCTAAAAGAAAGAAGTGGGGGGACGCTGACGTCACGACAGGAAGTGACGTCACGAAAGGTGGCTTGCACTATCAGACTCATTGCCTCCCCTCGCTCACCCCTTAGATGCGATTGCATCAGAGAAGCCAGCGCGTGAGCAGCATTCTGAATGAGCTCCGATCTTGCCCCAGGGAGGCCAAAGAGTGAATGTGTGGCTCCATTTGCTCCAGTTATCGAGCTCCCGGTAAAATAAGTGGGGGGACGCCGTCCACCCGCGTGGTACCCCGACTCGAGCCCTGCTGCCACCTGACGAGAACCCCAGCACTTAATTTTCTTTTTGGTGTGCAAATTGCCTACTGCCGCTGGTAAAACCTTTGACTTGGAGCCTGACTGACTTTGGGCTGCCACTCAATGGACGTCAGACCTCCCTGTTGAGGGAGGACGTTCTGACGTAATATTTCCCGCTTCGAGGCTGCCAGGGAATGGCTGGTGGTTCCGACCAGAAAATAATAATAATTGTCACGAGAGCGGATTGAAGATGGCACCCTCGGCGTAAAGGTTCACAGCCTTCGGCATGGGCAACTTGGCAGCAGCTCCACTGGAGGCACAGAGCTCTCTGCCTCTCTTTCAGGGATCTCTAAATGTGGCAGCACTCACCGAGCAGCAGAGGACACCTATCCGCCGATCTGTTGTCCCGTCATATAAATAATGTCTGCAAACCTCAATGTCGTATCTTTCAATTACACTGTAGAGTCTGCTATCAGGATATTAATGCCCGAGCAGATGACAACACAAGCCTTTTCAGAGTTTAGGGTCACATGGAAGCGTGGAAGTGCAGAGCCTAAATTCCTGCCTTTGTAAACCTAGAATCATAGCTTTGAATCCTGTTCTCTGCACTCGAGCAAGCATTGTGTGATTCTGAGCAAATAACACAACCTTCTTATTCTTTTCTTTTTGTTCTAAATATGTGATTATTTTCTCAATAACAGAGAGAAACAGAAAACATGCAATACATGCATGTATATATAAGGCCCACTGGAAAACAGTTGTGACAAAGATGATATTCGTTGATATCCCCCATTTCCCTGAGCAAATTGGTGGAGTTGTCAAACATAATCAAATATAAGCACAGTGATGGCAACAATGTCTCCGTCCAACTTCTGCATGTAATAGCAGGAAAATGAGATTGGGTGCAATTAGATGGACCCCTATTAAGTTTGGCTGTTGGTGAGGTTCTAGTGGGCATAGTCAATGGAAATCAGTGAAACAAAGGGGAAAGAGAAAAAGCGAATAGAAGTGGGGGACGCCCTGAGGGGGTCAGCCAATATGAAAGGACAGAATGTGCCAGCTTATGATCGAAGGTAGGAGCGGAGTGAAACAAGAGGTTGTTAGTTGGCGGACATAAACTTATCAAGTGTGAGCCAAATGGATTGAGTGGAGACAGGATTCCTCGACGAGAGCGCCATGGTTTTATGTGTGCCTTTGAGATACATGACCTATGTCCACCATATATGGAATGAGTCGTTATTCAAAGCCTTTCACTCTAATAAGATGACCTCAATCGCCCATGTTCAAAAAAGATCTAGTAGCGCTAAATATTTGTCAGAAAGGTCTAATGGGGAAGTTGATGCCTGTGGCCCTAAGAGTATAAAAGGTAGGGTTACAGGGAAGGCCACATTGGAGGTAGCCTTGAGACACCTATGAATATCAATCCAGTATGCAGATAGCCATTTGGATGTTAGAAACGTGTTCAGAGTCCCCAGATCAGGGCCGGGCTGGCCGTAGCGGGCATCTGGCATTTTCCCGGGAGGTTGGAAGGGCGGGCCCGTTTTGCAGCAGGGGGGGCTTTTTTTTGTTACTGGGAGCTGGTTTTGCAGCGGTGCTTCATACTTGCACCTCCCCAAACCCCTCCTCCGCCCTCCCCCTCCTCTCAGGGGCCGGTCCTTCAAAATTGCCCGGGCTGCTTTAGGTTCCCAGTCCGGCCTTGCCACAGATGCTTCACTACAAGACCAGCAAAGGTCAGAGCCAATTAATTTATATTTGAATAGTCTGAACAGGGTCTAATAAAGGAAGTGTGAGGCAAAAAAATTGTGTCTTGGCCAATGATGGAATCAATTTATTTCTCGTGTTAAATGAAAAAGAGGTGCTGTGCTATCCTGTAGTGTCTTATTGTAAGCACCTGTTCCCATCTCGCCATCAGATCCTGATTCTTGTAATCTGGTCTCAAATGGCTCTCAGACACAGGTTCGAACTGGGACAGAAATAGCCAGGGCACCAAAATAAAAGTGGCCGCATTATTGAACTAGAAAGCTAAAATAAGTGTCCCATGTTTGCAAATTGGGGCAGTTTTGAACTTGTAAAGACACCATGCATAAGTGTTTTACAAGGAATGGAAGAATGCATGGATTTGAGGTTGCTGCAGGCAATGTTTATTTTAATATTAGGGAAATCAACTGTAAAAACTGGCCCAGTAGACTAGAAAAAGCAAAAATATTGGTTCTGTTGGGAGTACGCTTAGTTTGAATGACATTAAATGTTTTTAGATAGCTATTGAAATTTGTGCTTAATCACTTTCATATACACACACACATAGAGATCATTAATTTGAAAAAACTGAGAGATAAGTTTCCTTTTTAAACTATATTTGAATCCACATGTAAATTATTGCTGTACAGGACTGACCAAAAAACATATAAATCACAACATATATAATGACCAACAATGCATAATAACATGACAATTAACAGACATTACATCAAACTGAATATACACAAATTTAAACAATTATGTGTTTTAAATGAAGTTGATCCAAAGTAAATTGCATATAACACCACAACATATATCTTCTATTTTTCAAATGATGAAATTGCATGGACCAATCTGATGAACAACGTCGACGTTTCGACCCTAGATTAATGTGTAAGTTTGTACGCATCAGTGGCGGGTCTTCCTCAGGACAATAGTCTAAATGTCTGCCTGTAATGACAAAACGTATAATCACAAGGTCTGTATGTGTGTGATTTGTATTAAAACTAGAGCACGTGTGAAACTCAGGCTCACCTGAAGGCTCGGAAAATTAATCAATCCTAATATCACATATGGTAAATTCAATGGACTTCGATCTTCGTCTGTTCAATATTTACTCTAGAATGAATAATGAATAATAACCATTTTGTATGATCTGTATGGTATTCACAACCAATATTGTGCATGCCTAGCATCAACCACATACCTTAGAGATTGAAATGTCACAAGTCGTTGGACGGTGCCGTCAAACCGATCACCGAAATCTAAACACGGGGAGAAAACGGACTGAAATGAGTCGCTATTCCCTTAATATATAGTGACCTCATAGGTAAAACTCACAAGTTTCACCCCAGTAGAGTTCAACTAGTCACCAGACCGTAATCGAAAATTCCTTTAAAGATCAGACACTAATGGTGTGCGCGTCTATATCACCCCCGATAAACAACTATAAAGTCGTTAACAAAATCACAGCCTTAATCCTGAAAGAGGCCGTTCTTACCGTTGTATTAAGGCAAGTCGGCTTGTAAACGATAATCACATGTTTTTAAGTAATGGAAGCTCAAGTCTGCATTCAAACGTTAGACTACGAGTACATCTACGATACACTCTTCAACGGGCTATGTGTCATACCAGCCCTGTACTCAAAACAACACACTTGATTACTCACTCGGAGCGCAATAAATCAGCTTCCAGTTCTCGACAAGCCGGACAAGAAATGTTCGAACGCGAGAAAAGGAACCAGCCGTTTTTATACGTGTGCGTAGCCAAAGCGTCGGCTACTAGTAAAACATGACATGGATTTTCATGTCTTGGTTTAAACTGATATCACATCCCGATAGTCTGGGTTATTGTCAGAACGTTTCATAAAGAATCTCGATGACACAATTATATTCTCCCCCAATGTATGTGGAGATGTATTTATTAAATGAGGGAACCAACTATATACACCCTTTGTCATTGCAAAGTTCATATTGCAGTGAAATCCGAAATAGGCATATGTATGGCTTTATGCTAATCCTGCATACCGTTAAAATAAAGCAAGTCGGCATATAAATGATTTAGACAGTGACCACCTGTTTTTAAGCAATAGAAACTCAAGTCTACATTTAAATGCTAGACTAGGAGTACATATACGGTAAACTACCCCACGGGCTATGTGTCATACCAGCCCTATATTCAAAACAGCATGCTTGATTACTCACTCGGAGCGCAGTAAATTAGCTTCCAGTTCTCAACACGCCGGACAAAAAATGTTCGAACGCGAGAAAACGATTCAGCCGTTTTTATTCGTGTGCGTAGCCAAGGCCTCGGCTACTCCTAAAACATGCCATGGATTTCCGTTTCTTGATTTAAAGTGATCGTAAAGCCATGTGACATCCCGATAGCTTGGGTTATTGTCAGAACGCTCCTAGAACCATGACTGTTTACAACGTTAGCCCTTGCAAAGTTCATAGTACAGTGAATGAGGCATACGCATGGCTTTATGCTAATCCTGCATACTAAGGACGCAGGCAACTGGAAGTTATAATTCACAGTGGCGCATAGTAATATCTATTTCTATATATAAAAATATATGCAACAACTATCACAGACCACTAAATGAAGGGCCCTGTCAATCAGATTCATCCATGCTTACACAAATATATTTGTATGGTTTAACATATCTTGTAAAGAGGTAATCATCACGATACTCAGTAAGGTTGGTTACAACTTAAGCAAATCAAATATTAGATTACAGATAAGGCCTCAGTTGTATTTGGGTAGGGCTCAAGTGTCAACATAAATTATATATGAAAGGTTCGTATCAGATGCACAGGTTACATTTCAAAATGAGTTGAGAACCCCAACATCAAGACTATATCCATTACAGCTTGCTCATCTGAATGTAGGTCTCCTCGTGTTCATTAAGACCATGATTAACAGTTTCGAGGACATGTATCCAACGACATTCCTTATAGTTAAGGGAGCCCGCAACGCTACCGCCTCTCTGGTGTATAACAATTTTTACAATCACCCACCACTCAATTTGTTCATGAGTATGGCCTAGCCTGGAGTAATGTTCTACAAGGGGAGCTCCCTGTGTCTTGCATTTTACTCTGCTTACATGTTGAAGAATTCTATTCTTCACTTTTTGGGTCGTTTGTCCTACATAGATTAATCTACACGGGCATCTGATTGCATAAATTACATTTTGGCTATTACAGTTTGTAAATTGTTCAAGGCCATATGTTTTGCCCCGATGCACAAAGTTATTTCCAGATATGGTGTATTGACAAGCTTTGCAATGACTACATCTATGATGTCCAGTTATGGGTGGTAGATTGAATTGTGATCTAATATCTGGTTGGGACGGTGGTTCTAAATATGACGACACCACATGGTCTTTAACGTTCTTAGCACGTTTAAATGCAAATAAAGGTGGTTTGGGCATTTTGATTTCAGGACCCACCAGGTTCCAATATTTTCTGATCACCTTTTTTATCTCGTTACTGCGGGTGTTAAAGGTGGTAACGCATACTAGCTTGTCCATTTCTTGGTTCTTCGGTAATATCTCAAGTAAGGTTTCCAACAACAGAACGTTAAAGACCATGTGGTGTCGTCATATTTAGAACCACCGTCCCAACCAGATATTAGATCACAATTCAATCTACCACCCATAACTGGACATCATAGATGTAGTCATTGCAAAGCTTGTCAATACACCATATCTGGAAATAACTTTGTGCATCGGGGCAAAACATATGGCCTTGAACAATTTACAAACTGTAATAGCCAAAATGTAATTTATGCAATCAGATGCCCGTGTAGATTAATCTATGTAGGACAAACGACCCAAAAAGTGAAGAATAGAATTCTTCAACATGTAAGCAGAGTAAAATGCAAGACACAGGGAGCTCCCCTTGTAGAACATTACTCCAGGCTAGGCCATACTCATGAACAAATTGAGTGGTGGGTGATTGAAAAAATTGTTATACACCAGAGAGGCGGTAGCGTTGCGGGCTCCCTTAACTATAAGGAATGTCGTTGGATACATGTCCTCGAAACTGTTAATCATGGTCTTAATGAACACGAGGAGACCTACATTCAGATGAGCAAGCTGTAATGGATATAGTCTTGATGTTGGGGTTCTCAACTCATTTTGAAATGTAACCTGTGCATCTGATACGAACCTTTCATATATAATTTATGTTGACACTTGAGCCCTACCCAAATACAACTGAGGCCTTATCTGTAATCTAATATTTGATTTGCTTAAGTTGTAACCAACCTTACTGAGTATCGTGATGATTACCTCTTTACAAGATATGTTAAACCATACAAATATATTTGTGTAAGCATGGATGAATCTGATTGACAGGGCCCTTCATTTAGTGGTCTGTGATAGTTGTTGCATATATTTTTATATATAGAAATAGATATTACTATGCGCCACTGTGAATTATAACTTCCAGTTGCCTGCGTCCTTAGTATGCAGGATTAGCATAAAGCCATGCGTATGCCTCATTCACTGTACTATGAACTTTGCAAGGGCTAACGTTGTAAACAGTCATGGTTCTAGGAGCGTTCTGACAATAACCCAAGCTATCGGGATGTCACATGGCTTTACGATCACTTTAAATCAAGAAACGGAAATCCATGGCATGTTTTAGGAGTAGCCGAGGCCTTGGCTACGCACACGAATAAAAACGGCTGGATCGTTTTCTCGCGTTCGAACATTTTTTGTCCGGCGTGTTGAGAACTGGAAGCTAATTTACTGCGCTCCGAGTGAGTAATCAAGCATGCTGTTTTGAATATAGGGCTGGTATGACACATAGCCCGTGGGGTAGTTTACCGTAGATGTACTCCTAGTGTGGTAAATATTTCGTTACCGGTACTATTTTTTATGCGGTAAAGTCTGTCTAAGAATAACTCAGTAAAATGAGAGGCAGAATCCGTGGTATTAGAGGGTTTAAAAAGGCTTTATTCCTATACAAAGGAACACAATTCGAATTGTGGGCCTTCTATTCCATCACCACGAAAGTTCAGGAAGGAAGGAACATATATTATTGATAGTTAAGCGGTTTTATAGAAAATGCATTACAGTGAAACAGATGCAAGAGGCGTGACAGCTGATAACTCAGATAAACTGTACATACGTAACTAAACATGGGTGTAACTAAAATACGTCATTTAAACATGATGTTACAAGTGGGTGGATCCATAAAAGAATCCTGCAATGTCAGCAGAAATATGTGGCAGAGATGCGCGCGCAGCTGCATGACGTGTGATTGACGTGCAACTAGAGGGTGAAGGAGACTTGACATTTAGCTCTACATGTGGAGACAGAAGTCTGGGGTTATGTCAACCTAATTCCAAATCATATCTAATATCCTATGTTTAAAGAACTGTGTTATCCAAAAGGAAAGGTTTCTTAGGATAGAATCTTATTCTATACTGACTATACTGACTATTAGTGCGTGTACAAGCGTCTAAGTGTCTACACTAGATGCGAGGGGGTAGGAATATTCCATGGTAACGGAGCTATGAATTACTTGCATGAGGACAGCGAAGCCTGGCCCTTTGCACGGTAACTGGAAGAATGTTTACCTAAACTACTAGACAGGAATGCATCGGATGAGGAAAGCGAAGGAGATAATCTCGAAGGTGAAATACAGTTTTTGGCAGGCAATATGGTGGATCAGGCACCGTTAGCCGCGCAGGGAGTAGGACAAAGTTCATGGTCACGGATGCAGGCTCAGACTGGAGCTTTCAGAGGCAGAAGGCAGGAAAAGGCTTGATGACAGAATTCGGGCCTACTCGCCTGAATCTGTGAAATGTGGAAAGTGAACCACATAAAGTCGGTGGCCTTTCATACTTAGGAATGGAATATCTGACCCATTCATGGCGGATCTGAAAGAGGACATGTTGACGGTGGACGCACATATATTTGCGTCTTCAGAACTGGAGCAGGAGGGAACATACATGTACTTGTAGCATGCACATGGAGCCGTTGGGGTCTACGATAGGGGACATAACTGATCACAAAATTCATATTTCCTCATTCCCTCCTTGTCCCCTTCGGACCCTTAGGAGATATCGATCTTCATCAATCCATCGATCTGTTCATATAGCATCATTTGTTCTTCTTTCTTCTTCCGGGATCTCGAGCGAAAACTTGGATGTGGGATACACGAGGTGGCACACAGACCACAAATCGCTGGCCCACATTGTAGACATAAGCAGCAACTGAATAGTATAAGAAAGCCAATACCTAGGAAGGATAGTATTCTCCATCCCCAGGCTGACAACACGCCCCAGAACCAACCGGACCAAGTCCAGGTGCCTGGACTCTGGTGTATCTGGCTTACAATCTTATGAAGGCGGGTAATGGCTTTATATACTGACGGTGAATTTTCTGGTATGAAAATGCAACAACTTGATCCGATGACCCTACAAGCTCCGCCCCTATCGGCCAGGATGACGTCAAGGACAAGACGATTTTGAAGCACAACAATCCGCATAGCAGACTGTTCTTCTGTTAAATTGCCTAAGGCGGAAATAGTTTCGTTCACTACTGCTTCAAGGGTTCTGGTTAATCTACGTATCAGCTTACTATTAGTGACTGTACCTATATAGGGAAAGAAACCTTTATTGAAATCTGTGTATTTCTCCCATGCTGTTTCAGTGTAATCGACAATTGGGAGATCTCTCTGCCGTCTATTGTGTACTAAATGGGTATTTCTGTGATAATCAGGAGGAGCTAAGAAAACAGGTGGCAGAAGGAATGCTATGTAACAGGTACCATCCCAATCTAAAGGTAGACATATATATGCGGTCTGGCCACATATGAAGTAGGAATGACGAGAAGCTCTAAATGTAGACTTGCCTTGATCACTGAATTTTATTACAGTGGTGCATTTACTATGGCCCATATGTATGGAACCATTCTTTCTTATACATAATTCCCCTTTTACTGGGAATACTGACATGGCGGGCAAGATTGGTGTAGCTTCAGATTCAACGTTCAGGATCATGAGGTTAAGTGTAAAATTACCTAATCCATATACTTCATTTTCTAGATCAGTTCCTGTTCTTTTGGGAAGTCCCTCATTGTTAGGGTAGCAGACTTTAAGTAAAGCTAGGTTCAGGTTTCCCCATACCCAGTTGTCTTGATAAACTGCGGAATTTGAATCTAGGGTATTAATCAAACTAAACCATGCTCCACAGGAGCCATTGTGTGTGAACGGATAGGGAAAGAGGGGCAAGACTCCCTTATAGTTCTGATAGGGAGGGAGTCGGCCACATATCCAACAATTTGTGGCATTGCTGGTTTGATGGGAATGATGTAACATACTAATAAAAGTGTTGTTGCGCAGCGCAAATCTATATGACAACTCATGCGGAGGAAATTCGCTAAAAGAATGTTCTGCAGTTATATTATAAGCATGCTTAGGAATAGGGTAATACATGTGAAATAGGATGCTGACAATGATGATCAAAAGACTTAGAAAAAACAAAATTAATAATGTTACTGTACAATGACTACGAAATGATTTACAATACGCTTGCTTCTTGAGCAGCATTTGATTATTTCTTTCTCTATTCCGGTCCAGAGGATACATGTCAGAGACAAATTCAACCGATTCACCTTGGAGAGGACTTAAACAATCAAATTGTCTGACTTAGTAGACCTCAATTTTAGTTTATAGATTTCTGAGTTCGATTGCTCAACCAAGGGGAGCTTTGAGTCTGTCTTTGAGGAAATACAGGGTTTAGTCTCTATATTGGATGGTAGTCCATAAAATTTCTTGATATGACTCGAGTGCAACCATCCTTTTCTTCCCTCGATTTTCACGGCTGTCCTTGTGGTAAGTAAAACTAACTTCGGTGACTTCCACCTAGGATCCAGTTGGGTCTTCCGGTCAAAGTTCCTGACCAGCACCAGATCCCCAGGAACCACGTCATGGGGCTTCACCTCAGTATTATCGGGAAAAGCTGCGGATACCTGTGAACGACAAGATTGTAGTGCAGACATCAAGGAAGCCAGGTAATCTGTCAGCATATTACAGTCAACGTCAGTGATTTTACGAGGTATAGGCGTCCCCCACATATTTGGTGGTCTACCGAAGATCACCTCATACGGGGATAGCCCTGTTCGAGAATGTGCTACCATTCTCATGTAAAAGAGCGCAACTGGTAAGGCTACTATCCAATCGACTCCTTTTTCTCTACATATTTTGGACAATCTAATTTTCAAAGTTTGATTATGGCGTTCTACGAGACCTGCTGCCTCGGGATGTCGGACACAGTGAAATTTCCATTGGTATCCTAATAGAAGGGAAACGTGTTTCATTAGTTCGGATGAGAACGGCTGGCCGTTATCTGAGTAGACAACACGTGGTAAACCGTACCGTGGGAAGAATTCTCGAACTAACTGTTTGGCAGTAGTCGGGGCAGTGTAATCTGAAACCGGGTATGCTTCTGTCCAACGGGAAAGAGCACAGACAACTACGAGAACATATTTGAATCCTCGACATCGTTCCATCTGGATATAATCCATCTGGAGGACTTCAAAAGCATGATCGGGAGTTTGGAATCCACCCTGTTCTACGGGGATGCTTTTACCTGGATTAAACTGACAACATATCATACAGGTACGAACTTTTTGTTTCGCTGCGGCTCGCAAGTGTTTGTTGAACCAAATGTGTTGAATGCTGTCTAGCATAGCTTTTTCTCCTAGGTGCGCTGGACTATGTATAGTGTTAATGATGACTTGGACCATTGAGTCGGGAAGAAACCATATAGATTTTTCCTTCGTCATCCATCCTTGATCTGTTTGGATCCCTCCTAATTCAGTCCATTTCTTTATTTCTTCTGGTGTAGCGTGTGTCTGTATGTCAATTACATCAAGGGCAGGATCCTTAACTGTCATGCAATGTGTTGGTGTCGGAACTATTGTCTTTGTCATGTAGGTTGTGAGAGTCTGATTCTGAGCAGTCTGTTTAGCTGTTCTGTCAGCTAGGTCATTACCCTGAGAAATGATATCGGTAACTTTTGTATGGGCTTTGCATTTCATAATCGATATTGTAGTAGGTAGATGAATCGCATCTAATAGGGCTTGAATGAGGGGTCCGTGTTGAATGTGGGCACCGTGAGAAGTTAAATAACCTCTCTCTCGCCACAGTACGCCGAAGTCATGGACGACTCCGAATGCATAACGTGAATCTGTGTATATGTTGACTTTTTTATTTGTGGCTTGAATACAGGCTTGTGTCAGAGCGGTGAGCTCTGCTGCTTGGGCTGACAAAGTGTTAATACAATTTGTTTCAATGACTTCAGTGTCTGTTGTGACTGCGTAAGCGGCCACTAGCTCTCCTGTACTTGTTCTCATACATGACCCATCTACATACAATGTCAAGTCCGGATCTGATAAAGGGATGTCTGTCAAGTCTTGTCTGGGTTTCGTCGTGATAGTAATAACTTCAACACAATCATGTGCCAATGGGTCTGTTCCGCTCACTGGTAACAGTGTGGCAGGATTTAACGTATTACAACGTCTGATTTCTATATGTGGCTGAAACAATGTCAGTTCGTAACCAGTGAGTCTCGCTATAGTCAAGTGTTGTGTCTGTGTGCGGTTCAAGAGAACCTCTACTGCGTGTGGTACTTGTACTGTCAGTTGGTGTCCTAACACTATGGCATCGCTTTGTCTGATTGCTAAAGCTGTTGCTGCCACTGATTTCAGGCACGCAGGAAGAGCCTGAGCTACTGGATCTAATGTACTAGAGAAATAAGCACATGGTTTGTGTGATCCTGCTTGTTCCTGAGTGAGTACTGACAAGGCAGTACCTTCGCGTTCTGTAACGAAGAGTGTAAACTGTTTACTGTAACATGGTGTTGCTAGGACAGGTGCTTGGCATAAAGCTTTCTTTAAGCTTTCAAAGGCGTGTGTATGTTCTTGAGTCCAAGGGAGGACAGTCGATGTGGCTGCCTCCTGTGTTGTCAACTGGATGAGTGGTTTTGCTAGAAATGCATATTGAGGGATCCACTGCCTACAGTATGAAGTGAGGCCTATAAAAGCCCGTACCTCCTTTTGTGTCTTGGGTGGTGGCATGTTAGCGATAAACTGGATGCGGTCGGATGTAAGCTGCCTTCCCTCCTTGGACAGCGAGTGCCCAAGGTAAACAACTCGCTGGACACAGAATTGCAGCTTAGAAGGGGACACCTTGTGCCCCTTGTCGGCCAGGAATTTTAAAACCGTCAGTGACGCTTTTTCACATTCAAGTTCGCTTCGGGCGGTGATCAGTAGATCATCGACATATTGAAGCAAGGCAGTGTTAACTGGCATGTGGATACTGTCAAGTTCTCGTTTCAGTGCTTGGCTATAGATGCTGGGGCTTTCTGTAAATCCTTGAGGTGCGCGTGTGAATTTAAAACTTCGTCCATTTAAACTAAATCCGAATAAATATTGACTTTCCGGATCAATTGGGACACTAAAGAAAGCATTCTTGAGATCAATTACAGTGAAGAACGTTGCTTCTGAGTCAATAGCTGTGAGTAATGAAGAGATATCTGGGACCACGGGGTATTGTGGCACAATACATTTATTTAATTCGCGCAGATCAATAACTAATCGATATACTGGTGGAGCTTTTGGATCCATTCTTTTAAGAATCGGAATTATCGGAGAATTACATACATTGGAGTCTGTTTCGACAACCACTCCTTGTGCAATGAGCTCGTCAATGATTTGCAGCAAAGCCACTACAGCATCTGGTGGTAACTTGTATTGTCGTATTCGTGGTAGTACTATTCCTGATTTCAGTGTAACTCGATATGGTGTAATGTTCATGCAACCAACATCAGTGGGGCCTTGTGCCCATAAGTGTGTAGGTAAATTCTGCAGTCGGTGATCCATGTCTCTGGATACGTAGTGACCTTTAAAGTCACGTAAAAATAGTCGTACTCCTTCCGGAGAACAACATATTATGGCTCCTAGAGCTTTCAACGTTTTTATACCTAACAAGTTTTCTGGACATGATTTAGTAAGCAATAAATCTGTAGTACGTGTCAATGGACCAATCGTAAGTGGAAGAGGTTGTGTTACATCATTAATTATAGGTTTTCCTGAGAATCCAAGGGAAATATTCTGTGAGCCTGAGAGGGGTGCCCCTGGGACTTCACTGTGTCTTATAGTTGTTCTGCTTGCCCCTGTATCAAGTAAAAACTTTCTGTCTTCCCCTAATAGTTCACTATGTACATAAGGTCCCTCTTGGTCTACAGGAACCTCAATAAGGGGTAAGCCAACTTCCCTCTCTAGGCTATTTCATGTGTATCGCTGATAATCGGGATAATCTGCTTGTGCATACTGATACATCTGTTGTGTCGTTGCTTGTGTTGCAGCAATAGGCTGCGCTTGTGGTGGTACTACAATCTGTTGTGGAGCTGCCTGTTGCGGAGCTGACCTAGGTTGTGCCTGCTGAGGCGTCTGTTGTTGATTCTGATCCTGTCTAGATGGACGTGGTCTCTCATGTGTTCTACCTGTAGCAATATTATGTTTCAGGACTGGACAATCGTGTATATAATGACCTGGTTGTTTACAATATTTGCATGTCCCTTTCGCAGGGCCTGCGGAATCACCCTTTTGATGACTATCAGCTGGAACTGACTGTGCAACAAGCATTTTCATTTTCGTATCTTTCATCCGTCTTTGTTCGTGTTCTTCTCTAATTCTATTGTGATGATATTGTAACATCTGTAGCATCTGTGATGGGGTATTACCTTGCCAGGTACTTTCGAATTTCAATACTCTATTCTTGACTTGTAGCAGAGAATTTTCAACTAATTTTGTCACAAACAGATGTGGATATGACTCACTACTGGCTTTTATGCCACTATTTATACTAAAACATTTTTCAAATCGGGAATAAAAATCACTAGTGTCTTCATCTGGTTTTTGTTTACAGGCTGAGATTGCACCCCAGTCTTCCTTTTTCGTAGTTAATAAACGTGGCAATACCTGTATTAGTAATCCTGCTAGTGCTGTAGTCTTATCCCCAAGCCCTGCTCCTGCAGCTCGGGCCTTTTCTTCGTTTTCTAATGCTGTCCAATCTATCTTTTGGTCTCCTACCTCCCATTCTTTTTCTTTGAGTTTTTCATAAACACCTGCAGGTAATAGGACTTTCAATATTTTCATAATATCGGGGTAGGTATACTCTCCCATGAGTAACATGTCTTTTATCTCACGGTGGAAACCTGCTGGATCTTTGTCATGACTGGGTACTACTTTCTTCATTTCTAATAATTCCAGTTTAGTTATAGGCGTGTATACAAACACACGTGTGAAATTATCGTCGGCACCTCTGATCGGGTGCACTTCGCGTAACGGGTTCTGTCTATCTATGTGATACATTTTTCTTCCCATTATGGGAACTGAGACGTGTTCTGGGCATACGAAATTTAAATATTGGTTTCGGGATTCTAGTATTTCCTTAATTAAATCAGTACCTGACCCTCTCCATATGTTCGTGAGCAGTTCTGTCAATATGTCAGGTAAGGGTCCTGGATCGGAGTGTTGGCCTTTATATAATATAAGGAGGTGTTGAATCATGTATATACTAGCTAAACGCTGTTCATATGGGTCTAGATTCAGAAACGTGTGTGCAAGTACATCATCATTGTATTCGCCGGGACTGTCAGCCCACTGTACTGCTGACCTGGCTAATTCTTGTTCGTCCATGGAATCGAGCACGTGGTACCCCCTTTGATCTCGGAGTAATTTTTCAGCGGCTTGGAATAAGTGTTCAGGGGATTTTGTATTTAGCATAGGGTTTGGACAATGTCTATTATATTTTGGACGTATTGGACGTATTGGGTCGTTAAAACCTCTGGTATTATTATGGGGTCTTCCTTTACTTACATAAGCTATCGTGTCTACTTGCTCTGATTCTTGCTCCTCCTCCTCTCTGTTTAGATCAGCGGCGTCTACCTCTAATCTTTCTTCGTGTATTCGTTCTACCTCTTTGCGGATCTTTCGGTACATAGCTACTATACATAACTGTTTATCATGTCTTCCTTCTGATATATTCCGGCCCCAAGTGACAAGTGTTTGCATTTCTTCCGGATTTACCCCAGGCCGGTCTTGATTTCTAATTACACAGTTTATGAGGAAACGTAACAGTTGTCCCTGTACCTCCGCTTTCTGGTACTCCATGGCTCTACTAATACTTTCAGGACCTCGCCCTGACTGGACAAAGTGATATATATTTTCTAAATGTGTATCCATTCCTGGTAACTTCGTTAAATATATTGCAGCTCGTCGGATACGTAATGATGACAGCAGCATTTCGTCCCGTTTACCGGGCACAGGATCATATCTACAATCTACTAGAAGTTCCTTAAGCATGTCAGGGGTGGCTAGTTTGGGTGTACGTTGGAGGGCTAAATCTCTAAGGGAAAATTTATTTCCTCTGGGTGGCGTAGAAAAAATGTCTGTCGTACCTCCTGTAGCACCGTCTGGGGTGCTGGACGTGAAAGGATTTGTTGAGGGTGAGACAGCAACCGTCGTTGTGGGAAAAGCTGTAGAAACAGATGTGCTTGTCGGAATGTGTGTCGAAGCGCGTTGTTGCGGAGGTACAGACGAATGTTCTTGGCGATGAGCGTCATCGGCAAGCGGTCTATGTGGTGCGGTATTAGCATACTCGGGAGCTGCGTCATCTAAATAGCGGGAAAGGAAAACATCTTCTGCGGTTCTGGGGTGCCCCTTTGGAGGTGCTTTTATCGGAAACAATGGAGTTGGCAAGTCTTTTGGTATTTCCGGAGTAGCCTTAGGTAACCCTTCGGCCAGAAGTGGATACATACCATTCATAAGGGCGTTTCTTTGTCTATCTTCTTGTTCTGATTTTACTCGGGTACCTTCCTCAAGTAATAGATTTTCTCGGACTTTATTTGAATTCTCCTTACCTTTCTCTTCCTGTCGGTGTGCTTTTTCTGTACGTCTATATGATTCTTTACGCCATAACTCAATGGCATCTTTCTGTGACTGTCTGGCTTTCTTTTTCCATAATTCTTCTTCTACTCTCATGATGCAATCTGCATCCCAGGTCCCCGCTGCGGGCCATCTCTGACTCTCTGGTAATTCTTTGGTGTAATCTACCCATAAATCAAGAAATAATACAGCATCTAGGCCATGCTTATGATACATAAAGTATCCTGGAGTATCCCTAGGTGGAATGGGAACAGCTTCTTCGAGTACACCTTTTCTAGTTTTGATCTGTCTTAGTTTCGAAAAGAGCGGCATTTTTAGATCTTGTTTCTAGAACACAATTTATACGAGAAAACACAATAATGAACAGTCATTCATACCACAATATATAGAACGTATTTAAAACATTTAACGCTTAACAGGTTTACGAACAATGATAACTAATAAGAAACTAGTTACTGACATTATACTGACACTGGATAATATTTATTTATATGCACAACATACTATATTACTATATATACTGCTAAACAGTACAGATACACTGCAAAAACAGTGCAGACCGGATTTGTGTACCCAAACCCGTCTTGACCGGCACAGACTATGTGCACGTTAAATGCCTCCCCGGTAATGGTACTCACCGGGTAGCTCGGAACGGAAGGCCTCGGAACGGAACTTGAAACTGGACCGGACTGGATTCGACACGACTGGACTCGGAACTTCGGAACCTGGCGGGTCTCTGTATACCTCGGATCTTGCTCTCTCAGCTAGGCTCTGGTCGGGATACTTCGCACTTCTCACCGCCTCGTCTGGGTGTTGATCGCAGCCTCAGTCGTCCCCGCTTGGCCGGAAGGAGACACAGGAAATCCTGCAGATACGCATTTTTGTTGTCCGTTCAGCTGTGGCAGGAGACCGGGCCTGCAACGCACCGCCGGCGCGTGAGATGAGAAAGTGTCCCTATTCGGGCGCCAATTTATGTGGTAAATATTTCGTTACCGGTACTATTTTTTATGCGGTAAAGTCTGTCTAAGAATAACTCAGTAAAATGAGAGGCAGAATCCGTGGTATTAGAGGGTTTAAAAAGGCTTTATTCCTATACAAAGGAACACAATTCGAATTGTGGGCCTTCTATTCCATCACCACGAAAGTTCAGGAAGGAAGGAACATATATTATTGATAGTTAAGCGGTTTTATAGAAAATGCATTACAGTGAAACAGATGCAAGAGGCGTGACAGCTGATAACTCAGATAAACTGTACATACGTAACTAAACATGGGTGTAACTAAAATACGTCATTTAAACATGATGTTACAAGTGGGTGGATCCATAAAAGAATCCTGCAATGTCAGCAGAAATATGTGGCAGAGATGCGCGCGCAGCTGCATGACGTGTGATTGACGTGCAACTAGAGGGTGAAGGAGACTTGACATTTAGCTCTACATGTGGAGACAGAAGTCTGGGGTTATGTCAACCTAATTCCAAATCATATCTAATATCCTATGTTTAAAGAACTGTGTTATCCAAAAGGAAAGGTTTCTTAGGATAGAATCTTATTCTATACTGACTATACTGACTATTAGTGCGTGTACAAGCGTCTAAGTGTCTACACTAGATGCGAGGGGGTAGGAATATTCCATGGTAACGGAGCTATGAATTACTTGCATGAGGACAGCGAAGCCTGGCCCTTTGCACGGTAACTGGAAGAATGTTTACCTAAACTACTAGACAGGAATGCATCGGATGAGGAAAGCGAAGGAGATAATCTCGAAGGTGAAATACAGTTTTTGGCAGGCAATATGGTGGATCAGGCACCGTTAGCCGCGCAGGGAGTAGGACAAAGTTCATGGTCACGGATGCAGGCTCAGACTGGAGCTTTCAGAGGCAGAAGGCAGGAAAAGGCTTGATGACAGAATTCGGGCCTACTCGCCTGAATCTGTGAAATGTGGAAAGTGAACCACATAAAGTCGGTGGCCTTTCATACTTAGGAATGGAATATCTGACCCATTCATGGCGGATCTGAAAGAGGACATGTTGACGGTGGACGCAAATATATTTGCGTCTTCAGAACTGGAGCAGGAGGGAACATACATGTACTTGTAGCATGCACATGGAGCCGTTGGGGTCTACGATAGGGGACATAACTGATCACAAAATTCATATTTCCTCACTAGTCTAACATTTAAATGTAGACTTGAGTTTCTAGTGCTTAAAAACAGGTGGTCACTGTCTAAATCATTTATATGCCGACTTGCTTTATTTTAACGGTATGCAGGATTAGCATAAAGCCATACATATGCCTATTTCGGATTTCACTGCAATATGAACTTTGCAATGACAAAGGGTGTATATAGTTGGTTCCCTCATTTAATCAATACATCTCCACATACATTGGGGGAGAATATCGAGATTCTTTATGAAACGTTCTGACAATAACCCAGACTATCGGGATGTGATATCAGTTTAAACCAAGACATGAAAATCCATGTCATGTTTTACTAGTAGCCGACGCTTTGGCTACGCACACGTATAAAAACGGCTGGTTCCTTTTCTCGCGTTCGAACATTTCTTGTCCGGCTTGTCGAGAACTGGAAGCTGATTTATTGCGCTCCGAGTGAGTAATCAAGTGTGTTGTTTTGAGTACAGGGCTGGTATGACACATAGCCCGTTGAAGAGTGTATCGTAGATGTACTCGTAGTCTAACGTTTGAATGCAGACTTGAGCTTCCATTACTTAAAAACATGTGATTATCGTTTACAAGCCGACTTGCCTTAATACAACGGTAAGAACGGCCTCTTTCAGGATTAAGGCTGTGATTTTGTTAACGACTTTATAGTTGTTTATCGGGGGTGATATAGACGCGCACACCATTAATGTCTGATCTTTAAAGGAATTTTCGATTACGGTCTGGTGACTAGTTGAACTCTACTGGGGTGAAACTTGTGAGTTTTAACTATGAGGTCACTATATATTAAGGGAATAGCGACTCATTTCAGTCCGTTTTCTCCCCGTGTTTAGATTTCGGTGATCGGTTTGACGGCACCGTCCCACGACTTGTGACATTTCAATCTCTAAGGTATGTGGTTGATGCTAGGCATGCACAATATTGGTTGTGAATACCATACAGATCATACAAAATGGTTATTATTCATTATTCATTCTAGAGTAAATATTGAACAGACGAAGATCGAAGTCCATTGAATTTACCATATGTGACATTAGGATTGATTAATTTTCCGAGCCTTCAGGTGAGCCTGAGTTTCACACGTGCTCTAGTTTTAATACAAATCACACACATACAGACCTTGTGATTATACGTTTTGTCATTACAGGCTGACATTTAGACTATTGTCCTGAGGAAGACCCGCCACTGATGCGTACAAACTTACACATTAATCTAGGGTCGAAACGTCGACGTTGTTCATCAGATTGGTCCATGCAATTTCATCATTTGAAAAATAGAAGATATATGTTGTGGTGTTATATGCAATTTACTTTGGATCAACTTCATTTAAAACACATAATTGTTTAAATTTGTGTATATTCAGTTTGATGTAATGTCTGTTAATTGTCATGTTATTATGCATTGTTGGTCATTATATATGTCGTGATTTATATGTTTTTTGGTCAGTCCTGTACAGCAATAATTTACATGTGGATTCAAATATAGTTTAAAAAGGAAACTTATCTCTCAGTTTTTTCAAATTAATGATCTCTATGTGTGTGTGTATGAAAGTGATTAAGCACAAATTTCAATAGCTATCTAAAAACATTTAATGTCATTCAAACTAAGCGTACTCCCAACAGAACCAATATTTTTGCTTTATGTACACACCCAGGTTCTGAGGGTCACTGGGTTACCCCATTACTCTTAATGGCCAGTAGACTAGAAAGAAGACCCCATGAACAGCCAAAAAGCCAGTCCATGCACTAACCTGTCAGATCAGCCTGTTGGGCACTGCCTGACTGCCCTATAGGCCAGTCCAACCCTGCCCTTACACTATCCTGGTGAATGTACGCCACCACATGTCTGGGGTGCACCTGCCACAATCATTTAATTTGTAAGTGCTCTACAGATATTGAAGATATGTCTGAACTATGTACAATTCTTCCCCTGAAAAATGAAAACAATTTGTAGATAAGAAATCTATAATTGCAGAAATTCATACCCAACACACCTTAATGTGCACTTAACAGAAAATTAATGCTTAGTTACTGTACGCAGTAGGCTCTGGGCTCCAGTGTGCCATATAAAAATACCTCAGGTTCATTTACTTATTAAATTTCATTACTCACTATTATAGTTTCTTTATCCAAAATCACAACTTTTTTGTACTGGTTCTTTTACATTCTCATCTTGTGTAGCACCCTGCCTTCAACCAGTCTGACTGGAACTTAATTCATAGCTGTAATTTCAGAGCTTTGTATGTGTCCGGGCGGGGGAGGCGGGGGTTAGGGGACGACAGGCACTTGGTTTGACACACATGGAAGCTGCCCTAATACTCTTCTGTCTATAAGTGGCATTTAAAAGTGACAGTCCGCTCATAAAAGCATGTGTTCAGTCCTTCCCAACATTTATGGACAGGGCAGTGTTCTTTCTTTCCCAGCCCTGAAAAAGTCCTATTTATTCACAAAACACCACCTCACAGTGACACCTCTAACCTTGAGTTTTGCTTACTTAATTTGAGGATAAAGAGTGGACACATCCAAGGCTCATCATTTTCTTTGCCTTAAAGCGATAGGTCCGCTGTTGACTACGGGGTGTGTAATTATCTACAATTTACGTACTAACATGGGACGCTGAGTTAAATTCTGAATCAACAAAGCATCGGGGATGCAGACATAATTTAGTCTGTCCAGTGCCGGCTCGCTGCTTATATGCTATTATTTTCCATTTGCTCTAGCCACCCTAGTCAAACACAGCTTCCTTGATGATGACACTTTTGTTTCCAACAACTATTGGTGAGGCACCAAGGGGACACTAATACAATAGGTGTCACATATGATACATAAAAAACATGTTAACAAATCCTTTGCGAGATTAGTAGAGTCTGAATGTGCAGAAGATGGATAACTCCACCCCTGCTCCTCAAATACGTTTTTAAAATTCTAGAACCACATTGGGCAAGACGGAAGTTACTATTCCATGTAATCAGCAATAAATGTCTTTTTTCTGTTTTTCTGTCTTCCACAGTTATAAGCAGAGTCTGCATCTATAACACAACATCAGAGATTGAGCAATTGAGCTCACTGACGAAGACTGGTAAGTGAATCTACATACACACGCAGAGCGATCCAAAAACAAGTTGCTCTCACACCGGTCCTGATGAAGGCCCCACGACCCACATGGGTGACCTAGGGCCGAAACATGTCGAACTACCACGATCAACCGCTAGGTGCTGTGGATCGCTAACATGTCCACCAAAGCACAATTTTTAATACTTTTTTTAATGTTATCCCTTTGCTGACCAATAAAATACTTCATACGGGAATGAAGGTAATTATAACTCTCACTCTTTTCACTATCCACCTATCACTCACGGCTGTCGTAAACCAGATCGTCTCCTTCCTGGTGGAGGATAGCAGATCATCTGGAGAACTGAGCACTCAGGTGATGACGCTGCTCACCTAACTGGAGGAGCGGAGAATCAACATATGCCGCGCCCTTTGTTAGTGTGAATGAGGTTCTCCTTGATGAATACATAGAGACTCTGGAAAACTAACACTCATGATTCATTGCTTTTGATTGTGACTCATACATTGAACACCACAGTACCTACATGTACATGTGCCTTTGGCAGATCCCTTTTTCTGTAGAATTCTGAGGACCGTAACCTGCTTCTCTCAAGCACAGCAAACTTCAAACTCATGGCTCTGACCATAACATAACTTTCTGTGTATTTGTAAAGCACACATTCACCCAGAAGGGTTTCTTGGTGCTGAATAACAGATATTTATTATTACACAACTGAATGGTACTCTTTTTATCGACCTCAGAAGGATGAACAGGAGAATGGACCTGCTGGGATTTGAACCTGTGACCATGAGGTCATAACAACTCCCAACTAAGCAACCAGACTAGGGTAACTAGGCCCCCAGACCCAGGTAACTAAGCCACCGGACCCGTAAAACCCTTTGTTTTCTGAATCTCTGTAACTTTTTGTTACCCTATTTTTCCATCAATCTTTCTTTTCCTTCAGATTAAGGAAGTTTATGCAGCAGCAAGCCTCCTCTAAGTCATATATTTTGTTTCACTGACCATTTGCAGGAGCTGTACTGGATCACATCTGTGTCTCTTGTTAGGGGGGTTTGTCATTTCCTGCATGTCTGTGCTGTGTGTTGCACCTTCTCTATGGGATCCTCCGGAACCACCTGGCTTACAGACAGAGTTAGGGTGCACCAATCCCACATGTGATGTTAGGTTTCATCATTATGCCACCAGGCAAGAAAGAAGTACTCTTGGTGCCTGTGAAATAGTAAGGTATCAGAGCACCTGAGCGTGGAGGTCGCCCCCTTGCAGGGCCTAGGCTCTGTGAGCTGTCCGAGCAACTCTCAGAAGATGAAAGAACCTAGCTTCCAGACCATTTGATACCGAACAGCTTGTTTCACCTGGATCCTGTTATCATGCTCCAGGAAAATAGCTTGATGCACCAGTAGCTGAGGGTCCCTTGCAGATCAAACCCTATCTTGCTCAGGGCACTTTACTGAAATCTTTATTTGAGCCCAACTTCTTGCCTGTGCGAGGGCGTCCCAAGAATGCTGTAGCCCTGCTGAGCTAAACAAGTTCCTCAGTGAGAGCTGTAGGCCTGTCTGACACTGATAACAAGAGCAAGTCTTCCTCCTTCTGTGCTGACCAGGCAATCAGGGGCCTTCCTTGGAATTTGGAGGACAGGGTACTCCGTCACAAACATCGTGGATATACCATCCGTCAGATAATAAGTGCCTCGTGTTCGTTAGTACTCTAAATATGGCGATCAGGGGTTGCTGGGCTCAAATTAAGAAGAGCACTTTACCCCTCATGTCCTGGTGTTGCCTTTACTATTGCACACTAAATACACGCCTATAACACTTAAACATCATGGTAGCAAATATGAGCAGTCCAAGACTTAATTAGGGAGGAGGTGAGGGGGAGAACCTGAGAACTCAGTAAAGCATACAAGAGCAATTAAGAAATAATTCAGCTAATAAATTATTGCCCAGCTAGTGCTTTTACTCATAAAAAAAGTAATTTACTTTCAGCATACAATGCAATAGTTCATAAAAGTTAACTGACAACAATACTTTACTCAGTTACCAAGAGAGTGTTATCACTGCATGGATGGACCAGTCAGTTTTAGCTCATGCCTTATGTGATGTATCATGCGGATACAGCAGTGCAAGATCGGGCACATTGCTCTAGTGGAAAGCAGTGAGCAAGAATCTGCTGACAGCACAGGTTGATCGCCCCCTCCCGCTCACAAGGAGAGGTTGTTGGTCCAAATGCAAATTATTCCAAAATTAGTTGGTTCTCCTGCAATGTTGCACTTTGGCATTGGAGCTTTGATCATCCTTCGTGGGCTGGACCTGTTTCTCTGACTGGCCACTCCCAATGGTGTGTGGCCCCACACTGCCCACTAGGAGAAGCTTTCCTAACTTGGCAGATAGGGCTGAAGGTAGTAGGACCAGCCTCACCAATTTTAAAACTGGATTTTGACCCATTCCTATTCTAGAGCAAATAGGCATAACGATGTTCTTCACTCTAAGAAGAGTAATGCTGACTGGGCGTTATGCATAACAGAATAATGATATAATTGAGGTTATGCAAGATGTTCTTCAAGTAGCATTGTGACCAATCATTCGGTGGTCTGTTGATTTGGATCAAAAATTAAATACTTACAAAAGTTAAGTCTATATGTTTCAAAGTAAAATGTAATTGAGACAGGGTCCAGCTATTGGCCTTTGGTGCATCAGATTACTTTTGATCACACAACAAACACAGTTGAATAGATATTTAGTGCTAATTTGGAAAAAATGCACACATGATCTAAATGTTAAGAATAAAACATGCCCCCACGTATACAGAAAACATTGGCACAGTGGAGGTGCCTTGCAGATTGAAAGGGTGAACCCATTATATAGAGTCTGCATATGCCCTAATTGTTTATTTTATGTTTTCAATTTTATTTACCACAGTCTTGACCCAAAAGATTTAGAGGGCTTCACAACTGAGTAGGAAGTACTTATAGGATAACAATTAACATACCACATAAGAGTGACACCAAGAAAACAGATAAAGCCAACAGTTTGTATCCAGATACACAGCACCAGTCAAGAAATAATTGGATCGCAATCCTCATAAAACAAACTCTAAGCATCAGGAAAACAGCCAGAGCTAACAGTTCATACTAGGATTCAAGTTAACAGAGGAGATGAGGAGCAACAATGCTATCTTCATCCAAAGTGTCTGTCAAAGAATGAGATTTTGAGTTCACTTTTGAACGTAGTTACACTGGAGGTTGTGCGAAGGGCTGGTGGCAGGGAGTTCCTAATCCTTGATTCACTGCTTAGAAATGCCTGTTTCATATAGCATTCTTACTCGAAAGTCAGAGGTTCGTGCAGGAGGTATTCAATGTTTTTTGATCCTTGTTGGGTGGCGCAAATGTTCCCAACCAGGTATGAGGGTGTGGAGTTGTGGAGGACTTTCTTAGTGATGAATGTAGTCTTAAATTGGGCTAATGCTTTGATGGGTGGCCACTAAAGTGTACGAAAGATTAGCAAGGTGTGTGCCTCCATCTCCCTCCCATGAACACTGAGGGGCCGATTCCGATCCGGGTCGAAAGGGCACCGAACGCGATCCGGCTGGACAAACTACGAGCCGTACGCGTGTTTTCCGCCCAACTCGTACAGCTGTACGAGCGAGCAAGTACGATGCGAGCTACGTGAAATTCACCGACCGAGTCATTTCCAGGTCCGAACCGCTCCGTACGTCTCGGCCATAAGCTAACCGTGGCGTGCAATGGATGCGATTTACGACCGAGCCAGTACGATGCACGCGTCGGACAGCCGGTGCGAGCCGGAGTGTCCGGCTCGCAAAATGTCCGGGAAGTTGGCTTTGGGGGTCCGCATCAGACCCCCTGTCACCCGCAGCCCTACGACTCAGACACAGGGGGAGACCCAAGGGTCCCCCCAACACAGGCATGTACGGTGCGAATGGCACTGACGCGTACCCACTGTAGGGGGCGCCCTTGTGCGAGACATACCCATTCAATCAATGGGAGCCCATGTACGCATCGTACGACCGGCTCCCATTGACTTCCATGGGAGTCCGGCTGAACTGAGTCCGGCAGCATACGGCCGCATCGTACTCGCTTGGTCGGACTGCAGGACTCCGGCTCGATCGAAAAACACTCCAGATCCGGCTCGGTCGGAGAGCTTTCCGTCCCGGATCGCAATCGGCCCCAAAATGTGTATAGGAAGGAGGGACAAAGAGTGTGCAGAGTCATAGAAATTTGGGGTAAAAGAAAAAGTGTGCAGCAAATAACTGTGCGGGAGGAATGGAGTCTGGAGGAAGTAGGCATATATTAATGTTACAAAAGAACAAGGTCAACTTGCATACCCGAGATTGTTTCTTTATGGGCTTTGCACTTGTTTACATATTCCAGCCAGTCTCCTGATCTATTTCTAAAATTCACACAGTCTTTGTTCAGACCACACTCTGTAATACAGAGTCTCTTCAGCTTTCTAAGATCCTTGAGTGTGACCTAGCATGGCAGCTCTGTGCTGGTCAACTAGTCTAAGATCTTTTTACGCGGAGCATTACAACATTCATGGTCATAACTCTGTTGACAATGTTGATTATGATATTTCACCTATTCACCCATCTTTCATGAGATCACGGATTATTTTGCCTTGAATCTCTCCAACAACACTGGAAGAATGGCCCCAGAAAAAACAAAATGGAGTTGCTAACCGAAAGCTTTGTGGTTTATGATGATCTACACTGGGTCAGCGTGGTTTGGGTGATGCAAAATATTTTCACTGGATTTTAAGGGAAAGACCTCTTAAACATCTCGTCCTGCTCTCTCACAATCTCCCTTCTTTGGGCTTGACTGTCAGCTCTTTACATGAAGGTTAAGAAGGAGATGCTGAGGCCGGATTGCCAGGGTTCTCACTTGAAACCATTGGCTAAAAAATGCATAGGTTGTGTGTATTCCCTCCTGGACATTCAACATAACAGCTCTCATTAAAACGTGTGACTCCTGGCTCCTTTTCTGTATTAATGGGTTCCTTATAAAAAGCATTATCAGATAAAAATGATTTATCGCCCTATAAGATTTAGGCCTTCCAGTCATCCATCCCTTTTAATTCTTTTATGGTTTACCAAGCATAGCTTTTATTTATGCTCACTTTTCTCAAAGACGTCCTTGTAAACATTTTCTTTCTATATCATACAGACAGACGTGCTGGCCGATACCTCTGAATAATCGACGAAATGTCTCAGGGGCACTCCCCCCAATTTCCTGTACCCACTTCGCACTATACATCTATAAATCATTTAGTAAGGTGATAGTGGTATGCAACGTGTGCCCTATGCGATTCTGATACTTCTAAGGGAGCCAAAGGTAATATCTCAGGAGAATATCCAAAAAGTGCCTATTCAGCTCTAGCCCAGTCTTAGCAGTAGCGGAAGCAACCTATTGCTGTGCTCAGTAAATTTGTGCTGCCAAGAGATAATATTCAATATGATGAAAGCCCAGTCTGTCATCAGCCAACACCTGGGAGATTGTTGTCTTATTAACTCTCTCCCTCTTCCCATTTCATAACAAGGATTTCGCCTTTCCATGTATATTCTTGGAATCGAGAAAAGAAAAGAATGGGCTACATAGAAGAGTCTAGCAAAGAAGTTCATCTTCAGCATGCTGAAGTCCCAAACAACAAATTCTCCAATCTACCCCAGCTATAGAAATCCTTAAACAAAACCTCCAGCAAATCTGGAAGATAAGAATTATAGATATCTGTGTTCCACAAAGGTAAATAAACCTCTTGATATTTTATAGGGTTCAATGTCCATAGCAAATGATGATGCTGAACAACTGAGGCCCCTCTGTGTCATCCACATTGGTGCCTATTACAATGGATTTAGTGGAATTGATTGTAAATTCTGAGACAGATGAGAACTCCTCCAGCAATGTAAGTCAGACCAACAACAACCTCTCTGGGTCCGACAAAAAGCAAAAGATGTTGTGGGTGAACAACTCTGCATTTTGATGTCCCTACCTAATTCTGATACAGCTAATACATTGCGCTGCATATATTTTTTGTAAACGTGGTTTAAGAGAAATAGCGAACAATGGGTAAGCTGGAAAGCTCTGAAAAGTCCCTTTCCTAGTCAATTTAGGTAACAAAAGACAATTGATTTTTATTCTCATCTGTAGTCACAGGAAAATGGCCTTAATGTTTTTTCTCAATTCTTCCCCAGACCAGTCCGTTTTGTCAAGGACTTTAAGCAACTACACTGAAGCCTATCAAATGTTTTCAGCATCAAGAGAAAGCACAATCATAGTAAAACGGGTGTGTCCTGCTTAAGGGTAAAGGCAGTCTACTACTGTTGAAAGCGGTCACACTTCTGGCAGGGGCGGCTCCTCCACTAGGGCAGAGGAGTGTCGCCCCACTGCTTTCTCGCAGTGGGAGAAAGCCCCCCAAAAAATGGTAATAACTAAACGTTATTACCATTTTATGTTTGCTTTGCGCAGTGTGGGCGGGTGGGCGGGTGGGGCTGCTCTGGTCTTTGAGCAGGGCAGGGTAGGAGTGGTTTGGCCACTCCTGAGTGCGCAAAGACTGTTTGGTCCGCCCACTCGGGCTGCCCAAACCAGTCATGCGCACTCTGCCCTTCTCATGGAGAACATGGCCAACTCATTAGCCCCTGGCTGGGCGGCGTCCCGACCAATCACAACGCTGCTTGCAGCATTGTAATTGGCTTAGGGGAGGGAGCCTGGCTGCCTGCTTCCTGTTCCTGTTGGAGGCAGGAGAGCAGGAACCGAGAAGACGTGGGACCCGGCGCGGCGGAAAGGTGCGTTTAATATATATATATATTTTTAATTTCCCCACGACACCCGCTGCAAATCCTCCCCCCCCCCCCCCCCCACGAGCCCTCGCGCCCACCCTGCCACCAGAGCGCTGTTGACTTCTGGTGAAACACACCTGATATGGTGAAAAAACACAGGGCCTGAACCCATACACCTTGGACACCAGTACTGTGGTATAAATCTTACTGTTCCACTTCAGAAGGGCTATTGGCCTGTAAAATGCACATTATCAGTGATTCTTGTCTGGCGTCAGCAGAATGGTCAGTGTCAAACCCAACTTCACCTTGTCAAGAAGTAACTGAACACCATAGTCAGAGGTTCCACCAAAAGATTAGCATATTCCTAAAAAACAGGAGCCTGGAAAGCCACCTAGGCCTGTGATCTAGACTTTGGGAAGAGTCTCAGTTGCACATTGAACCTCATCAAGGAGAATCCAGGGCTCCTGATAATCCCAGCACAAGGCGAGGGAACATGACAATCTAACTGAAATGCACCCTGCTCTGGTGAAGCATCCATTTGTGAAGTAATTAAAAACTAATAATACACTATGAAATGGTCCATAATGCCATTGTAGGTCACATGAACCATGCCTTCATTATCTTTTATTTTTGAGATGTGATTACAAGTCTGTTTTTCAGATTTTATAAGCCAGTAACCTACCTGCTTTATCAATATTTCTGTTGGGCATAAATAAGTTTGCATGCTATGTCTTTCGTTAAGATGGCCTCCAATTGCCCCTCACTGTACACAGATTGTGACACATCTCTCCTGTGTGTTATTGTAAATTCTTGGGTACATTCTTCTAAGCTGCGCTGGTACTTTTGCTACAGCGACATGAAGTGAGTCATGTGAGTGATGGGCTCGCCTCAAAAAACAGCCCTAACCGCATCCCATACCATGTCCTGTGACAACTCTCCAGTGGCATTCTTGTTAAAGTATTGTCTAAGGCAGTCACCATATATTCTCTCAAAGTCGTATCATGAAATGTGATTTAATTATTGAGGCATACCTTTTGGCCTGGGGAGGGAACCACCAAGGCACATTTCTTATCATGCATTATCTGTCAGATAATATCTATGTTTCTTTTGCAGATGACAAAACTCTTGCAAAGGCTCACCTAGCAACTTGCAGAAGTCAGTCTAGAATGGGACATATGTGCATTTGAACAAAGGAGTAATCATTCTCTTTCATATGCTCGATCTGCCATATATGTATTAAATCTCCATCTCAAATTCCTTCCTGAATGACTGGCGGAGAATCTCCACAACCATGCTAAATGACGATAGGACAGGGGGCATGTCTTGGCTTGATGGTCGCCCGGTAGCATTTCTCCGGTGCTCCCACAGGCGAAGCAATTATCAGTCATAATCCTGCATCATATAGACCAAAAGTACTTCCATTGGCTGGTGTTAATCCCCTTACCCCAGCTGGTGCATCCACTTTTCCTGCCAAGATTGAATTGCCCGAGTCCCAGTGCAGCGGAGATCCAGACCTGAGGGTGGGGACCACATGGTCAATACTGGGCTCCGGAATTTCAGACATGCCTGGAGCCCTTGATCGGCAGGCACCTGGGGCTTATTGTAGCCGCCTGGGTCGGGCAGCTGCCTGCTGTGTGACTCTGTGGCCCCCGGTGCAAGGGGAGCAGTGGATATTCGGGCATGGCCCGTGCGCAGCAGGCCTGAGGCCAAGGCTGCTGGGGCAGCCGGTACAGGTGGGTGAGACCGCATGTGTGCCTCACTGGGACTGGGCTGCATGCATATATCGGAGCCAGGCCCCAGGGAGTAGATTGACTGCAATATTGTTATGGCACTGGATATTGGGTCAGGCCGGGTAGGCCCTGTCACAAGGGATGAGAGCTCCCACATATGGGCCCCGGGAGACAAAGAATGCTTCAAACTCAAGGCCAGAACTAACACCAAGGATAATCACAGCAGAAACAAAGGGTAAAGAGTCAGAATATCGAGTAGGAAATGTCGACTTGCACTAATATTGAGTGCAAAATATCGAGATACATAAATATCGACTGCAAGAATATCGTGGTCAAGAATATCGAGTTCCAGGTAAGAAATATCGTTTACTAAAATATCAAAGTTATTAATATCGTTTGCAAAATATAGTTGTAAAAATATAGTTTTTTTAGTTAGTGTTATGTATTTTAGTATGTTTTTTAAATGTATGTGCTCTATTTTAATATATGTAAAATTTTTAGAAGTTATTAATTTTATTTTAATTACATTTTGCGTTTTAGTTCCGTAGCGGGTTGTGGGTTTATAGAAGATTAATAAATTGATTGGTAAATATGTTAATTGTGTCATTTTTCTTGGAGCGGGTTGTGGTTTTATATGGGAATAGGGTGGGAAGTAATTTAATTATAATTAATGTATTAATATTTTTAATTAATAAATATTTATTTATTTTATATTTTGTATTGTTAATTGTAGGAATTAATTTATTCATTTTTTTTTACATTGGTTGTTAATTATGAATTAATTGGTAATTATGTTAATTGTGTCATTTTTTTAGGAGCGGGTTGTGGGTTGATAGGGGAGAAGGGTGGAAAGTAATGTAATTATAATTAATGTATTAATATTTTTTATCAATTAATATTTATTTATTTTATATTTTATATTGTTAACTGTTGGAATTAATGTATTATTAATTATTTATTTATTGGTTGTTAAATATTATTAATTAATTGGTAATTATGTTAATTGTGTTATTTTTTTAGGGGCAGGTTGTGGGTTGATAGGGGAGTAGGGTGGGAAGTAATTTAATTTTAATACATGTATTAATATTTTTAATATAATAGTCAATTAATTTTCTTTTATAGTGTTAATTGTGTGAATTAATTTTTTAATAATTAATTATATTTTGCTTGTTAATTGTTATTAATTAATTATTTGTTAATTATGTTAATTGTGTCATGTTTTACGAAATTGGTGGTGGCATTTATAGGGGAATATGGTGGGAGGTAATTTATTTATAATTAACTAATTATTTGTAAATTAATGCTAATTAATGAATTCATATTTAAATATGCCAATTTTGTAATAGTTTTGATGTGTGAGTTGTGGGGTTATAGTGGTAAATGGTGGAAAGTAATTAAAAAAAAATAATGATTTGTTGCTAATTCATATTCATTTCTTAGTAAAAAATTAGTTATGGAAATTGTGTAAATATTTTTAGGTGTGTGTTTTGGTGTTTATTGGGGTAGAGGGTGGAACGTACTTTAGTTTAAATTAATTAATCATTAATAATCATTTATTAATTGATAAATATTTTTGGTAATTGTTTAGTTTTTATTTTGTTGGGGGATTTAGGTTCAATATCGGTAACATTTGGGGGTCGATTCCGATCCTGTTTTTTTTTTCCCGTACGACTCGTATCCGTAATTTTTTTTACGTACGAATCGTACAAGTCCCGTACAAACGGCGAAGTACGATTTGTACGTGGAAAATACATACGAATCGCCTCTGGAAAAGTATACGAGACGTCCCCGGACAGTTTTACTTACAAATCGTAAAACTGAAGTCCGAGCGCGCAAGTACGATCCGTACCGCCCGTCCGAAAACACAAGCGCATGGAAAAGGCTCCGTACGGAGCGAACTTTGTATGAGCCCTACCCCGAGTACACTTGTGCCCGGGGTACGAGCCGTACGGCCACCCCCAGCCTCCCACCCCTCCCGCGTACGTCCGCACCATACCCCCCACCCCCTCGTATGTACGGCGCGTACCCCCCACCCCCCGTATGTACGGCGCGTACCCCCGACCCCCGTATGTACGGCACGTACCCCCACCCCCGTATGTATGGCGCGTACCCCCCACCCCCTGTATGTACGGCGCGTACCCCCCACCCCCGTATGTACGGCGCGTACCCCCCACCCCCTGTATGTACGGCGCGTACTCCCCACCCCCCGTATGTACGGTGCGTACCCCCCACCCGCGTATGTCCGCACCGTACCCCAGGCGTACCCCCATCCACGTATGTCCGCACCGTACCCCAATCCGCGCGTATGTACGGACCGTACATACGCGAGGATTGGGGTACGCCTGGGACACAGTGCGAACATACGCGTGTGGGGGGTACGCCTGGGGTACGGTGCGAACATACACGGGTGGGGGGTACACCTGGGGTATGGTGCGAACATACGCGGGTTGGGGGTACACGCCGTACATACGGGGGTGGGGGGTACGTGCCGTACATACGGGGGGTGGGGGTTAAGCACCGTACATACGGGGGGTGGGGGGTACGCACCATACATACGGGGGGTGGGGGGTACAGGCCATACATATGCCATGTTGGGGTACGCACCGTACATGATGACACGTACGATTTGGGTGATGGCGTGTACGTCGTGTAGCGGGCCCCCTTTTCCTCGTGCATCGCGCCCCCTTTTCCTCGTGCATCGCAGCGTACTTCGCTTTCCCGGCACTTTTTGGCTCCCGTAAAAATATAGCCGTGCGGAGTGCTTTAGGTACGAATCGTACTTGCTGGTCCGTAAAACGCTGCCTGACTCCGTGCGGACGTCGCGTACGCGCTGTCCAGGATCGGAATTGTATGTATTTTTTAGCCGTACGGTGTTTTGTACGATTCGTAATGGTATTTCTGTACGAATCGTACTTGCTGGTTTGTACGGTGGAATTCCCGGGTATGAGTCGTACGGAGAAAACGCTCCATACGACCATTTGTACCCGGGTTTTACAGGATCGTAATCGGCACCTTGGTTTGTACATGAATTTTTACATTTTTAAATGTGTTTTAAACTCATCAATATTTGTTTAATTGATAATTAATTGTGATAATTATGGAGGTACACTTTTTTGTTTAATTTAGATGTATGTTGTAAATTGTGTGGTGTTATAGGGTAGGAAAATAAATATTACATTTATGTAAATTTAATTTTTTGGATTAAGATTAATTTCTATTACAAAAGATTTATTTGTTTGTAAATTGTTTGTTACATTTAAAAAAGTAATATTTTTATATTTATTTTAGATTTTTGCTACATTAAAATATTTTTATATGTATTGTTAATTTTAATATTTTTATATATGTTTTGTTTTTAGGTTTTTAATATATTTGGTATTGTAGTTGATATTTTGTTTCTTTTAAAATTAGAATTTTGTTCTGTGAGAATAATAATTTATACTCCTACGCTGTCCAACACTTTCCCTACTGTTGCACTTGCTGGAGTGGGAATAGTAATTTGTACCCCTCCGCTATACAACACTTTCCCTACTGTTGCACTCCCTGGAGTGGAATTAGTCATTTTATCCCCTTAGCTATCAAACACTTTCCCTACTGTTGCACTCATTGGAGTGGGAATATTACATTATTCCCCTCCACTATCCAACACTTTCCCTACTGTTGCACTCACTGGAGTGGGAACAGTAATTTTTACCCTTCCGATATCCAACCCTTTCCCTACTGTTGCACTGGCTGGAGTGGGAATCGTAATTTTTATCACTCCGCTATCCAACACTTTCCCTACTGTTGCACTCCCTGGAGTGGAAATAGTCATTTTATCCCTTAGCTATCAAACACTTTCCCTACTGTTGCACTCATTGGAGTGGGAATATTACATTATTCCCCTCCACTATCCAACACTTTCCCTACTGTTGTACTTACTGGAGTGAGAATAGTAATTTTTACCCTTCCGATATCCAACACTTTCCCTACTGTTGCACTGGCTGGAGTGGGAATCGTAATTTTTATCACTCCGCTATCCAACACTTTCCCTACTGTTGCACTCCCTGGAGTGGAAATAGTCATTTTATCCCCTTAGCTATCAAACACTTTCCCTACTGTTGCACTCATTGGAGTGGGAATATTACATTATTCCCCTCCACTATCCAACACTTTCCCTACTGTTGCACTCACTGGAGTGGGAATAGTATTTTTTACCTTTCCGATATCCAACACTTTCCCTACTGTTGCACTGGCTGGAGTGGGAATCGTAATTTTTTATCACTCCGCTATCCAACACTTTCCCTACTGTTGCACTTGCTGGAGTGGGAATAGTCAATTATTTCCCTCTGCTACCCAACACTTTCCCTACTGTTGCACTCACCTGAATGGGAATAGTAATCTTTATCCCTATGCTATCCAACACTTTCCCTACTGTTGCACTTGCTGGAGTGGGAATAGTAATTTTTTACCCTCTGCTATCCAACAATTTCCCGACTGTTGCACGTGCTGAAGTGGGAATAGTAAATTATTCCCCTCCGCTATCCAACACTTTCCCTACTGTTGCACTCGCTGCAGTGGGAATAGTAATTTTTTACCCTCCGCTATCTAACACTTTCCCTACTGTTGCACTCCTTGGAGTGGGAATAGTAAATTATTCCTCTCCGCTATCCAACACTTTCCCTACTGTTGCACTTGCTTGAGTGGGAATAGTAAATTATTCCCCTCCGTTAGCCAAGACTTTCCCTACTGTTGCACTCGCAGGAGTGGGAACAGTAATTTTATACACTACGCTATCCAACACTTTCCCTACTGTTACACTCACTGGAGTGGGAATAGTAATTTTTACCCCTCCGCTATCCAACACTTTCTCTACTGTTGCATTTGCTGGAGTGGGAATAGTAATATTTACCCCTCAGCTCTCCAACGCTTTCTCTACTGTTGCACTCAATGTAGTGCAAAATGTAGGTTTAAAAATATTACATATTTTAATATTTTAATTTATAATATATTGTTTTTATTTATTGATTTTTATGTTACAGGTGTATGTATATATATATTTATTTATAAGTTTTAATATATTTATAACATTTTAAAATTCATTAAATTATTATTTATTAATTGTTTTTAAGTAAATATATATGCATTACATTTTATATATGTATTTTTTAAATTACATTTATTTATAATAATTGTTAACATTTACAAATAAATCTAAAGAATGTTTTTTAAGTTAAATGTATTAGTTAATTTATTTTACATTATTTTATATATATATAAAAAACAATATTTTCTACATCGATATTTTTGATAACAATATTCTTTTCCCAATATTTTTGTACTTACCATTATGAAGAAAGGAAGTCGATATTCTTGACAACGATATCTATGTCCCGATAGTCTGGTAACTCAATATTGTGGTCGTCGATATTCTGTCAGTGATCCGAAACAAAGAAGAGTGAGCCTGTAGATGTCGGTTCTTAGGGGCCACAGAGACTGCCCCCGGTGCTGGCTGCAGCCCAGTGACCCTGGAAGGCTATTTCGGGACTGGTGGGAAAAACCCAGTACATTAAATTCTGCCATGGGGAGTGACCCAACCCAGATTGATGTGGAGGTCCTCTGGCCTTCCCCACAGTGACAGGGTGAACGCTTGCGATCCCTGCAAGGGGAATAGAATGAGTGCGCTCATCCACCGGTGACTCATACATGCAGTAGGACAAGGTTGGACACCACACCCCTGGGTGTAGCCTGCGGGTCTGCATTATAGGACCCAGTAGAGGCCTGCTTGGCTGTGGACAGCTAGACGGATCCACTGACAGTGTTAGACACTGTCATCCAGGCTGTTGCCCCATACCCTGCCCGGAAGAAGTGATACACCCTGAACTACCTTGCCTGCGGAGCTCTGGTCCTGAGGTTGGGACTCTTGGAGTTCCTCGGTGGGTCCCTGCCAGGCTCTGGGCTGTGGCCAAGAATTATGAATATCAGACGGAGCAATTTTTTGTTTTACAGAGTTTTATATAGTGCAAACTTGACCGGGTATCGGGTATCAGAGCGCTTAACATAGCACCAGTTACGTTACATGAGGACACATTCATTTTTGTTAGCCATTCTCCTTGTTTGAGGAAACAAAATGGCGAAAGATAAGCCTGCTAAAAATATCCAGACCAATTACTCCCACCTCCCTGCTGCCTCTGGAGGGCGCTGTAGGAAAGCAGTCAAAACAGGCCTTCCCAAAAGACTCCCCACAGAGGCAGATATCATGGCAGAAATAAAGGTGTCCCGAGAGGTCATGCTAGTGAAGATTGACACTGTGGCACTTGAGGTGGGCTTACTTCTTGTGGAGAGGTGTGGCTCACTAGTTAGAGGCGGCAGACCCGTAAGAAGAGAATCGTCCAGGGACCTGGGTTCAATTCCCGACGCGGCAGGGTCGTGGACCAGGGTCAAAACGGACTCGATAATTCTCGCCTCGGTACCTACTCTAACCAGGAACACACTCGGCAACTCTGGGCATTAAGCTTGCCTCATCTCTACAACGGCCCCCACAGACGCCGGGGATGCCTGGTTTCACCTTGGAGATACCCAGAAAGGGACCATCTCACACGGATAGCCAGGACGGGTTCCCCAGCGGTCTACAGCACCGGGACGCCCCGTTGCTGGGGTAGCTGTGCGCTTTACAAGTCTACAACATTAACATTTTTTTAACTTCGTGCTAACTTCCTTAAAATTTCATAGAGGGTTACTGAGGCGGTGGGGCACATCACGGAGCCCCAGCAAGAAGTGGAGACACTGAAGAAAATGGTGTCTGAGCTCCAGACACTCACATCACACATGGAAGACAGGATAGAGGATGCAGAGGGACACTCCAGGAAGAACAACCTCAGCTTTGTAAGTTTCCCCGAAGGGGGTAGGGCAAGTCTGTAGATCTGTACCTTGAAGATTGGATCATGACAGCCCTGAAGCCTAGACAGGTCTGTAATTTTTTCACCATTGAAAGGGCCCACCGAGCACTGACACTGAAACCTAAACCGGAGGTGCCGCCACATTCAATAAATGCTTGCCTGTTTAACTTCAGAAACAGAGATGTGTTACTACAACATGTGAGGTCCAGGGGGGCCTCCCAATATGAGAACAAGACCATCATGATCTTCCCAGATTATACCTGGAGGGTCCAGGACCTCCGCAGACAAAACATGCCTACCAAGAAGCATCTGTATGAGCATACCTCCTCTAAAGCCTTATGTTTCTTATGAAACGTAGGGTACAGTATGAGTGAAAAGTACTCTTCTTTGGCACCCCTGGGGAAGCCAACGGTTGGCTGAACACGTTGGGTAGGGTCCCCCATAAACATTCATTGAACAATAGAGTCTGGAAATTCTTGACCTGGAATGTGCAGGGACTGGGCCAACATGAGAAAAGACAAAGATGGTACTCCTACCTCAGGCGCTATGGAGTGTCTGTGGCATTCTTGCATGGGGAGACTGCTTCATACACTTGAGCCTACGGTGGCGGGGACAGGTCTTTGCGACCTCTGATTCCAGTTACGCTTGGGGGTCCTGCCATGGGTGGCACCTTGAGTCCTTCTTGTGACCAATGGAATCCAACTGGATTTGCAGTGGAGATATGTAATTGTTTTAGGAGCGCTGAAAGCAAGAGACATATGCTTGGTGAATGTGTATGCTCCCAATGTGGATGATGCAAACTTCTTTGGGTCAGTAATGAGTGCAGCTACAGACCATAGCAGCTCAGAGGTCCTTCTGGCTGGGGACCTAAATTGTGCGCTGGATAGTGGTTTGGATCGTCTCCCTCCGAGGATGGACACCAAACATGCAATGACGAGTGCTCTTAGAGAGATTATGACTGGTATTGGCCTACAGGATGTGTGATATTCCCGAGGGACAGAGTGTACTCCTGCTTTGTACCCACCACTGGGATGCATAGTCATCTCCACTACTGTTTATTGTCCGGTGCCTTGCCCCAATTTGCAGAGGATGACTCCTGCTGTGCACAATACCTCTCAGACCATTCACCTTTACTGGTATCTTTTAAGATGTTCAGGGAGGCCCCCAGGGTACCCCTGTGAAGGATGGGGACGGAGGCCTTGTCGTATACGGAGTTTGCAAGTGCGGTGTTGGAGGGCCTAGAGCAGTATGATGCCTTCTTGGGTGGCACTGAGTTCATCTCAAACCCCCCACATTTGGGTGAGTCTCTCTTTGTCCGGGCCATGCCAGCTATTGGCGTAGCATAAGAAGTTATGCCACAAGCCTCACTGTAGAGCTTCCATCATTCCATACATCAGCAACGCATCACCAGCAGTGGCTTCCTCGATCTCAAGCAGGATCAATGCTCTTGGGCAGACCCCTTGAGACACCATGTGGATGTACTCCTTTGTTGCCCAACCTCTTCTTCAGCCTCTCCTGCAGCTTAGGGTAGATGGCGTGCAAGGGAGTCTGCTGTGTTTTTTAACCCTTGCTGGTAAACCACTTTAAAGCACTAATGCTTCAACTGGATGGCTCAGCATTCGATGCGAGGTGGTGGATGGGGTGCCATGCCTCGGAACAGTGGGACTAGTGGCTGCTGATCCGTGGCTATACTGAAGGGATAAGTGAAAATGTCTGCATTCCCATTTGATAGCCAGGGCTTCGCTTTCAATTTGGGCACATCTTGCTTCAGGTGGCGTGAGTGCTTTACTGGCAAATGCTAGCGACGCCCATCTTCCCGGCCCTACATCCTGGGTGGGTACTGCTCCCAGGCCTACTGGGCTTGCTTCGATGATCAACTCAGTTCTCCTTTTCTTCTGCTTCAGGAGAGCTGTTTTTACCCTCTGGAAGGCTTCTTTCTCGCTTGGGCCCCACCCCCAACAATCAATCGCCTTTGATAGAGCCCTCCAGGGTTCAGCTATCATCGCTAAGTTGTGGATAAATCTTCCACAATACTTGACCATGCCTAAGAAACTGTGCACCTCTGAGGCATTGGTCGGTGCTGGAGCCCGTTTGATGGCTTGCGATTTCCTGGGGTCAACCTGCACATTTTTCTAGATTAGAATATCATCACTTATGTTCATGACGCCTTGCAACCCTGATAGTGGCATCGTGCAACACTTCCACCGCTGAGGAAAAGCCGAAATTAAATTGTTTGTATCTGCTTAATCCAAGGTGTGTGAAAAACGTTGTTATGAACTGGCTTTCCTCTCATAGTTGCTGTTGGTGGTATCCTGCATTGAAATCTAATTTTGAGAACCACCTGGCTCCATTTAGATCAGCGATAATATTGTCCATTGTGAGCGTAATGTGCCTTTCCCCTTTTATGGCCTTATTCAGGAGGTGCATGTCAATGCACAAATGCACTTTGCCAGGCTGTTTTGGCTATAACCATAGGGAACATCCAGGTCGTTGGTCCAGATACTTTCTCGATTACTAATAGGCTTTCAAGTTTGTGTAATTCCTGCTCAGCCAGTGGTCTCAGGTGAAACAGCACACGTCGATAGAGAAGAGCTATGGGCTTGACTGACTTATCGATTTGTAGTTTGACTGGCAGGGTTCTCAGGTATCCCAGGCCATTGAATAGTTGGGGAAATTGCCTTAATAGTTCATCGACTTGATAGGCTTTTACATTTCAGGTGAACAATTCCAGCCCTAAATCCTCCATGGTATGACTTCCTAGTAAGGTGCCAGCTTCTCTGTCAACCACATGGAACATGGTCAGGATTTCTTGATTGTTTGATCGCATGTATACTGTCATGCGTTCTTTGAGGCGCAGCTGGGACTGATCCCCATATCTAAATATCCTGGTGTGGGACAGGGATAATGTGGACTTCCGACAGAGGCATTGATAGGGCTGTATGCCCATCACATTTACTGACACCCCTGTGTCTATGAGGGCCATGACCTCTGCTCCAGCAATCTCTACTACACATGTGCATTGTAGCCTTCTGTGTCTTTTCACATCTCCTGTAAATGAGATGAGGAAGATTCCTCTTCGTCCTCCGATGTCAAGTCGTCTAGCTGGTGCCTGCTCCTCTGAGGGCGCTGACAGTTCCTTGAGGCTTTGGGTCAGTTAGTGACAGCTTCCGCACAGCTTTTATCAGAATCCTTCTCCTGCGGGAACCACTTCCTTTTTCAGCACCTCGACACACTATTACAAAGTGATTGATCTTACCGCAGTTTGAACAGGTGCCTTCTTGAGCTGGACAGGCCTCTAGGGGCTTTCGTCACGACCACAGTATTTGCAATGTGTCCATGTCAGCGGGGGAGCTGGTACTCTGGGCCTGTTTGTCTTCCCTCTCATGTACACTGCATTGGCTCGCTCTAGCTTCACGTTGGGGGCCTTTTCCGGTGTCTGAGTTATTCCACTGTCTATTTTGGTGGCCCCGGCCATAGACAGGTCATGAGATCTGCCATGATGAGGATATCATCTAGACTAATGTTCGGTTGTCTCAGGATTAGGCCTCAAATTGTCTTATTCCGGCACCCTTGGATGATCTGTGCCCTTATTTCTTTTAGCTGGTTATCAGCTGTGCCCATTCTGGCCAATTCGTGGAGGCATGCATAAAAAGCGTCAATGGACACCCTCTCTCTGGTGAGTTTGGCTAAGTTTAAATCGTTCAAAATCTGGGTTTAGTTGCGGATCCAAATGCTCTTTGAGGACCCTCACCGATGTATCGTAATCATTCGCTGCGTCAGTGTTTGGGAGGTGTTCTAAACTTGTAGATATCTTCCCCCATGTAGTGCAGCGGCAGGAAGTACTTGACTGCTCCATCAGTTTCTCGGGTGGCTATAAAATAATTGTGCAGCCTCCCCACCCAAGTTTTCCATTGGGGTGCAGCCATAGCAGGGTCGACCAGCTCACTGAAGGGTTGCAGTACACCTACCAGCGCGTGCTATTGGTGGATGTGGCCCTGCCGTGTCCCTTGTGGGGTTGTCGCATTAGCATAATTTGCAACGGCTGTGTCAGAACACTGTGTTGGCTCCCCACTCCCTCAGACACTTTAAGGCGTTGCCAATGTGCTGGGGTGACCTGATCACACCCACGGCCTACATCGCGTCACAGTCATACACTGACATCAATGACCCACGCAGTGTAACAGTGTGGGCGAAGACCCCTTTATTATACAGCCTCTGGCCACACCTGGCCAGAAGATGTAGAACATCCACAGTGAGTCACCATGGAAGAGTCCAGGTGGCTTACTACAGTTAGGGGCAGTCACCATTCAACTCAGCATCATGATTTTAGGAAAGCATATGACGTCCATATTTACAATTAGAGGGACACACACGTCTATAAAGTGTGTTTATGTAACTTTAAGCCCTGACGCACTGCGCACAGACTCAAGACGAGCGAAGCCTCTTTAATGGTCTCCAAGGGTTCAACGTTTCTCAGCTTCAAACGTCCGTTCAGACACTGTTTATATCTGGGCTTGTGTAAGAGCTCTGGTATGTGTTGCCCACTTAACAAGATAATCAACTGAATATGAGTCTGTTTTGAGTTGTTGCACATGGTGCACGCCTGGAATAAAGTTATCCGTCTATTTTAGTTTATCAATCTGCCATTTGTCTTTTTCTTTGTTATTCTCCCTGTTTCTCCAAATTTTTGTCTCCCTTTCATTTGTCACTTCTCTTTATTTTGTTGCCCTCCATGCACGTCTGACCTTTTCATTCTCTTCCGTCCTTTCACTATGTTAGTCATTTGACTCCCATTCTTCTCCGTGTGTCTGATTTGAAGGGTGCTTTGCAAACGTAATCTCATTTAGGTGCACAAAAACATTGGGGCGGATTTACATTCCCCCTGCGCCACCGGTACATCACCTTTTGTGTCGCACCGGTGGCGCATGTTACTGCTCCATATTTACAAGGACAGGAAAAGCCACCCTGCGTGACTTTTCCTGTCCTTGTAAATGTGGCCCCTTTGCACACAGCACTTTGCGTGAAAGCGGTGTTCCCACTCAACACCCATGGAACCAGACACATTTCCAGATTTACGAGAAATCGTAAATCTGGAAAGGCGTGTCAATGCTACGTAGGGAGGCGCAACGAGGAGAAATTTCTCCTTGTTTTCTTTTCCTCTTTCTATGCGTGCTCCATTCTGCAGCACGCATAGAAAGAGGAAATCACCACAAATTATTGTTTTTGTTCAAACAATCATTGAAACAATGACGTTTTTAAACTTCTATGTGTGCTAATGCAGTACACATAGCAGTTGATAAACGGCATTTCAGATTGTTTTTGTGCAGGAAGGGAACCCTTCCTGAACAAAAACAATCTCCCCACAACGCAGGCATCCTTGCACCATGGTGCAAGGGTGCCTGTGCCGGCGCATGGCAGCAGTTTGTGTGCCAGCGCAGGGGGAAGCAGAGAGATGCGATATATTGTTGTAAATATGTCGCATTCCTGTGCTTTGAAAGTGACTCAGTGTGGCCAGCCAAATGGCTTGCAGAACGCATTGAGTCACTTTCTTGTAAATCTGCCCCAATGTTTGTGGGAACAAAATCACAATCAAAATGTAAGTGTCAGAACTATGGTGACTTTGCACTGGTAAGTGGGATTTTCACACATGGAAATTCTGCAAAAATATGGAATTTCCGTTCAACCAAACCTGCTCATAGGGGCAGGTTTGTTGGGTGTTTCTGGATAGGTCCCTCAACAAAAATTAGTGGGAAAGCCTACAACTTGAATTGTTTTGGGTAATCCCACCCAGGAACACGCACAAACATGCATGATTTTCGTTGGTTCACCAAATAATTGCACACAGTTTCTCATACTAAAAAAGCCTTCAAATTGCTCTTGTTCAGAACAAGGGTAATGGAGAAAACATATTGGCACTGGTCAGGGCCGGCTTTAGGGCAGTGCGACTGGTGCGGCCGCACTGGGCGCTGACCTGCGGAGGGAGGCGCTGTGCTTAACGATATCTTATGATAGGAGAGATGAGGGGTACTTTTGTAGCTGGTTGGGAGAGAATCCAAGGAGGCGGTCATGGGACGTGGGGGAGCCAAAAGTGGTTGTCGCACCGGGCTCCACCAGCGCTAAAGCGGGCCCTGGCAAATGGACGTTAGTGTCACATTTCTGCAGGTGGAAACATCAAACTGTCAAAATTCAATATGAGAAAATAATTTTGCAAGTGATATCTCTAGGGAATCTGCCACCATCGCCGGTTTCCTGGAGTATTACAGGAATTATTTCCTGATGTACAAAAAAACCCCTAAAATTTACTTCAAACATGGGGATAATTTTCCCGTGATACAGTCCTGAATTTTTTTCTTATACATTTTGTGAATCAGACCCAGAATATTTGCCTTTTTGCCTCTGTTTTTTCTTAATGAACGTGTTGTGTCCCTCTGACTGTCTTTTCTCTCTACAATTTTGTCTTTGTTTCTTTCTCTCAAACCTGCCTCTGTGTCTTTGATTCTGTTTCACCAAATATTGTTCTGTCTGTCAGCTGATATGCTGGGTAGTAGTTATGCCAGTTTATACACTTGGCACTCTCTGTATGGTGACCTTCCCTATCTGTCTTTCCATTTCTGTCTGTCCTTCTACCCTACCTATCTGTCTCCCATGTCTTCCTGACAGCTCTGTCTCTCCGACTTCCCTCTCTATACACTCGCCTATTGGCCTTGTCGTCCACCTGCCTGTTTGTCCATTTTCCCTGGCTATTTGCCTACCCACATGGCCTGTCTGTCTGACTGCCTTATCTGTTTGGCTACCTTACCTGTCTATCTGTCTGACTGCGCTGTCTGTATACTCACTCATGCATCCATCCATCTATCCATTCATCTTGTCTGGCAGATGGTGAGAAATGCATCTCTCTACTAGTAACACCCAGTATGATGTGATATGCTGCTTCTTCAATGCCTGGTCAGGGTTAGTATGCACTATAGAAATCCAATTTCAATGTATTTCTGCCCCTCCCATTTTATTATTATTATTATGAAACGCTTGTAGAGCCAGAAGGTAGCTCAGCGCTAGTAGTGTCACACAGAACAACAATGAAAATGGCCAATTGGTTACCGCACAATGTTCTGGTACAGCCAGGTTTTAAGTAGCTTCCGGAAAGGGATATGTTGTGTCACTGAGTTAAGATGAAGCGGGAGGCCATTCCAGAGCTTAGTGGTATTGTATGAGAAGGAACGGCCTCCGTATCTTTCCTTTTTAGGTCAAGCCTAGCGCAGTGCGCATGCGTTGCTCTAGGAGATGACCCTTTGGAATCGGTCTGCACTTTTCTAACACTCATGCGTGTGGCAGCATCCACCTTGCGGAACCGAGCAGCGCGCACAGGGGCCATCTGTTTCTAATTAGCGTGGCTGTGCTTGTTTACATTTGCCTATCTCGCGGTCGCTTTCACTTTCATGTCGTGCTTGTTCCTGTGTGTTTTTCGTTAGTCATTTATGTACATTTTCCACTTTCCCTCCCAGATTACAATCATCTTTATATTTTGTTTTCCCTTCTTTCCTTTTGTGAATGTCTAGTTTTTTGTTTATTTCTATAAATATGTGTATGTGTGTATCTCTTACCCCCCCCATTTCAAAGTGCATGCGATTTTGAAAGACAACATAAAACCGAGGCCGATGAAGTCAATGCTTGGGATCACAATGCGTGTTCAAGTGTAGACGCTAGGACTAGAAGTCAGGTTTGTTTACATCCTAGGCGCATCTCTTTCCTAATGGTGCAGCAGCCCGCCACAGTCACTGGTGCACTAGGACTTTAGCCCCAGTAATATTTCAGCTGAGTAAGTGTCAACGCCTGGACTATGCCCTGTAACAGAAGCACCATTTTCATTATCTCATTGCAGGCTTGTTCAGTAGCTGCTGCTAAGTTTTGTGAACACAGGAGGGGTGGGGGCTGCAGGTTGTGCTATGACATAGGGCCCACATCCCATAGGTGCTTTGAGTCTAGTGTGCACTAAAGATTTTAGTAAGGCTGTACTTTCAGAGGACCGTAAATGTTTGCCCACTCTAACATAGGCAGGTGAGCCATAATCTCTGCCCTTTCACTACTTCGTTGGTTAACATGTAATTTCTTCTAAAGCCTGAAAATCACAATCTGAAACTTGATTTATTTAATGTTTACATTAAGCAACCCGTTGTGTTGTGTGTAATACCTTCCTCGAGTCCTGGTTTTTCGGGAAACACAGTGCTGCATTCTTTGAATCGTAGTTTTTAGGTCGAGCCTGTGCTCCCCATATTGCGGTTTAACTTTAATGGCGACCACACCCCTTTATTTAGATACGGCTCATCTAAAGAAAGGGGCGCAGCTGACATTAAAGTTAAAGTGCCACATTTATAATGCAATAGGTGTCGCATTTACGAAACTCTCATAAATGCGAGACCTATTGCATTGCAAATGCTTGTTTATTCAGGGTACTAAGGCCAAGAATAAGTTGGCTGATCGTAAGCTTTTTCTAGGGCGATAAAAAGAGATCAAGGAGTGATTGATTGGGGGACCTTTGCCCCAGAGTGTCTTGTGAGCAATACATAAGGATTTAAACTTTATTCTTTCAGTAATCGGCAGCCAATGTAGGGTATTCAGTGCTTTTTGGCCGATTGGGTTCTGGGAATATTAAGTAGCATCCGAGCCACACATTTTGTATTATTTACAGCTTTCTTGTAGTCGTCTTTGGGGCCCCCAGGTAGACGGAGTTTCCGTAGTCCAGGCCAGATAGAACCAGGGCCTGGACCATCAGTCTCCTAGCAGTGGGAGAAAGAAGAGGTAGAATTTTATGAAGTATTGCATATGGCTGCCATCTTCACTACTCGATGGTCAAATTTAAAGGATTTGTCTAGCCACATACCAAGACTTTTGATCATCGGCTTAGGCGCAGGTGCGGATTCCACACAGTTTGGCCATGCCAATTCAGGCTCTGGGGTAAGGGTATTGCCCAAGAGCATAAGCTCTGTTTTGTCTCCGTTAAGCTTGAAACAGGATTATTTCATCCATTTTGCCATGTTTCCTAGACATAAATCAGGGGAAGGTTGATTGTTCGAAGTGTGATTTAAAAAGAGAACCAGTTGAGTATCATCCGCATATGTGACTATGTTGATCCCATCAGGTAAAACAATATCCGCAAGAGTCTTCATGTATACATTAAACAAAGTAGGGCTCAGTGACGAGCCCTGCGTCACGCCACATCTAAGCGGCAAGCTGTCGGAGACGTTACCTCCTTCGAAAACCTGCAAGGTCCTGCCTTTCAAGGAGGACTGTATCCAGGTGATTGCGCTTCCCGTAATCCTGACATTCCTGAGTCTTCTTATAATAATGGCGTCGTTTCCCGTAACAAATGTGGAACACATATCAAGAAGAATAATAGCAACTGATTCTCCTTAATCGAAGAGTTTCTTGGACTCCTCGACCACAGTGAGAAGAGCCGTTTCCGTGCCATGTAAAGGTCGAAATCCCGTTTGGGTGGAGTGAAGTAAATTGCAATTTTCTAGGAACTCTGATAAAGTCAAATTGACATATTTTTGCTAGGATTATTACTTATCCCAGGAAGGAGGGAGATAGAACAAAAATTGCCTAGGATCTCTGGATCTTAATTGGGCTTTCTTAATAGAGCCTTGACCATGGCACATTTCCAAGGTAAGGGAACTTGGCCAGTGAAAATAGAGAGATTAATAGGCCAAGTAAAATTAGGAGCACTACTTCAGCATCCTTAATTAAAAAGCGTGGGGATGCCAGACCAGAAGGGGAGCCTGATTTTACTTGAGATAAAATTTCTAAAAGCTTGTTCAAAATCAAGATGGGAAATTCCTCCACCAGATGCTCAGCATAAGGTGGATGATTGTCCTCAATAGAAGGGCTGCCAGAGGAAAAGGAGTAAGGAATTTTATCGTAGATATCTTGGGTTTTTTAATGAAAAAATTCTGCAAGTTCATTATTGCCATATGTGGCATCTGTTGCTATATCTGGAAACAGGGACTCAAGTAAGCTTTTAGCAATTCAATAGAATTCCCGAGGGGAGTTAGCTGAAAGGTTGAATTTTTCATCAAAATAAAGTGCTTGTGCTTTTTTTTATTTCAGCCTGATAAGGTTTTATGGTTTTTCTATATTCCTGTTTGATTGATTCATTATAATCTGTTCTCCATTTCCTTTCTGCTTTTTTACAGTTTTGTTTCAGCTTCCGAAGCTTATGGGAGTACCAAGGTGAAGTTTTCTCTTTAGCTCGCTTGTTACCAATTTTCTTAGGAATGACTTGTTCCAGAGAAGACTCAATTCAATGAGTACATGTTTAGTTGGCTAACATAAGGTTAGAGTCTAAGATAGGATTAGTGTTTTTTGGGAGCTAGGATCCATCGTTCCAATGGTAGCTTAGACCAGGTACGTTCTAAACTGCTAGTAGTTCTCAGATGGAAGGGTTGTATCTCCCTATCCCAGATAACTGGGATCAAATAATGATCAGACCAAGGCACTGGAATAGGATCTGAAACTCTTAATTTTTCATCATTGGAGAAAATAGGATCAAGTAGATGTCCTTTACAATGTGTGAGGCCTATTACTTTTTGTATTAGCTGAATAGCTGATAAATCTTGAAGAAGCTCGGAGGCTTACGCGCTGAGTGGCTCATCGAGATGTAGATTAAAGTCCCCTAATAAGGAGAAGTTGGAGGAGGTGCAGGCCAGATTAGCGGCGATTTCAGGGAGAGATTTAAGAAATTGTCCACAGACTCCTGGTGGTCTATATATTAGAATCCCCGAAAAGGTGCAGGTAGGGGTGAAAGTGATTATCTGTACAACATCGGGCCGGATTCCTTGTGTAGCCATGTTTCCATTAGAAATATGGTGTCAGGCTGTTCCTCTTCTAGAAAAAGGAAAAGTTCAGAAGAGTGTTTTGATAGTGACCTGCAGTTGATTAAAACATTTTATAAGAGCAAAAGGTTTTGGGTTTAGGTCGAATACTTGGGACAGAAAGAGGACTGAAAGAGCAGTGAGTATATGAAGAATCACCGTTGGTTAGACAATTAGACTGTGAACATTATCCTTTGCATGGTCTCCGCAGCGCTAAGAGCTGGGGAGAAGTGTATGTTATTTTACTTACTTGGGGAGTACCAGGCTTCCTGGTCAGACTCAGACGGGCGCAGATGGGCGCAGACGGGCTTGCCTTTGGTGCGCAGGCAGCGTGCCCGCTGTGCGCGTTCGCACAGTGGATCTCATTTAATAGAGGAGAAACAGAAACACTGGATCTCTAACCAAAATGGTGCTTCCAAATGTCCCAAAGTGATCAAAGTGCAATATGGCAGTTAAAAACAGTAAAAACAAACAGATTGGTTTTCAATAATAATTCAAATATGTTTTAGCACCACAGATTCAACAACAGATTAGACAGTTGCTTCTGACTCCCGTTACCGCCCGAAAAAGTGGTTCAGTGCGATGCTGACCGCGCGTCCGCACAGCAAGTCTCATTTAATAGACGAGACCCAGAAGCACTGGATCGCTAACCAAAATGACGCCTCCAAATGTCCCAAAGTGATCAAAGTGCAGTATGGCAGTTAAAAACAGTAAAAACTAACAGATCGGTTTTCAATAGTAATTCAAATATGTTTAAGCACCACAGATTCAACAACAGATTAGACAGTTGCTTCTGACTCCCATTCCCCGACAAAAAAGTGGTTCTGTTCAACGCTAACCGCGCGTCTGCACAGCGGGTCTCATTTAATAGAAGAGACCCAAAAACACTGGAGCGCTAACCAGAATGGTGCCTCCAAATGCCCCAAAGTGATCAAAGTGCAGTATGGCAGTTAAAAAAACAAAAACAAACAGATCGGTTTTCAATATTAATTCAAATATGTTTTAGCACCACAGATTCAACAACAGATTGAACAGTTGCTTCTGACTGTGGTGTTGCAGTCTAGTGCTCGGCAACCACGTGACCAGCGCGGTGCCTCATGGAAGAGGAGGGGGCGCGCAGGAGAAAACAGGGGACTGTGGGGAGTGTACGCATGGCACTCCCTCTCTACAATAAACTTCTCTTGCAAACACCTACGGCCTCCGTGATTCTTTACGAGAGAGTCTACTTTTACACCACAGACTTGCGACGAGCTCGAACTGACACTGCCAATACAACTGCTTCCAGCTCCGCCTCGCATGGCGCACACGGCCTTGAGACTGATCCATGCGACAAGGTGAGGGAGAGATCAAAGCTGGCAATGAGCCTGTGGCTGTGCTTCGATTGCAGCCTCCTGCTACCCTGGACTGGAGGTACGATTTCAGCACGAGTGCAATCGCGCGCCCTGACACCTACCACTGCATGAGGCGCCACAGCTCTGCAACTGCCAAAAGTGCTTCAGGCAGCCATCTTGCGTGCCCGAGGGACGTGCACACGCAAGGTACTCCAGACACACCCTGCAGCTACGGTGCGACCCAGGCCTAATACTCCTGCATCACCTGTGATAGAGGGCTTCTCCGCTGCCTCCAAGCCACCTTCTCCCACTGCGTGTCCTGCACCTGGAATCTCAGTGACACGCACACTTGCATTAGTCCAGGCAGTTATCATCTGCACCTTCCCCGCAAAGGACAGGGCAAAGGTCGAGGTGTCTCTGGACAACCACTACCGCCCAGGGCCTCTGTCAGAAACCCGTTGGTGTCTGATTGTGCAGCACACAGGTGTAACCCTACTCACCTCCGCAACGGCCCACTACTGCCAGCCGTGCAACCCCATTGAAGACCTTCCAAAGCGAGAACTCTCCAGTACATCACAATGTGTGCCCAGACCTTCTCATTAACCAATCCAGTACTGTTTCTCCCGAAGCCGGGTGAGCCGGCCATGAAATGAGCAGATTGGAAGGGGTACTTCCTCAACTACTTGTCCGCACTGGAAGATGAAGGAGAAGAAGCGTGCTCCAGCAAACGCAGAGAGAAAATACTGCTGCACAATCTGGGACCGGAAGGGCTATGAGTTTATGAGAACATGGTTAAGAAACCGACAGCGGTGACAGATGAAGATGTATTCCAAATTGCACTAGATGATTTAGACAGTCATTACCAACCTGTCAATTGCACGGCCATAGACAGATACAATTTCTTCCAACGGAAACAAAGCGACACAGAGACGGTGGAGGATTATGTCGCAGCACTAAAAAAACTAGCCGTGAATTGCAAATTTGTTCGTCTGCATGATGACTTAGCGCGTGATCAGATAATAATGCACACGGTCAACACCAGCGTGCAGGAAAAGTTGTGGGTGAGTGGGGAGGCGCCCCTTCATGAAATCATAGCGATCGTTAAAAAGGCCGAATTGTCCAAAAGATGGGCAGTAGCTGCCAAGAAGGACAGTGATAATAAACCCACAGTGTGCAAAGTAAGTGACAAGAAAACTCCCAATGACAAGCCAGCCCCCGCCATGGGGTACAGGTATGGCGACGGCCCACAAAGAACTCGGCAGGGCCCAACCGGTCTCCCCCTGAAAAGAAAAGTTCCTGCTACAGATGCGGCAGCCAGACGCACATGGCCAATGACAAACGATGCCCTGCCTTCCACGTAAAGTGCTCCTTCTGTGGGGTGATGGGACATTTCGGCAAAGTCTGCAGACGGAGACCCAGCAGTACCTCTGTCAAATGTGTCATGTATGACTCGGAACTCGAAGTGGGGGAGGGGGATGGTGACGATGACTGCATCTTGTGCATAGATGAACAAGTGTTAGGAATAGATTGCTACACCAGAAAGAAACCAGCCTGTCTCTTGACCATAGGGGGAGTGCAGATATCCATGGTAGCAGATTCAGGGTCCCCATTCACGATTATACAAAGGGACATATGGGACAGGGACTTTACCAACACCATAGGGCACCACCTACACCCTACAGACGTACATCCCGTCACCTTCACAGGGGAAAGGATCCCCATGGTAGGGTTCAGACAACTACAATTCGTATTCAAGGGGTGAGAGACCACAGGCAAATTGTATGTGGCAGAAACAGGTCCCTCGGTCCTCGGATGCGCCGACCAAGGAGCGCTAGGCATCTAACCCAACCCCGGCAGAGAAACACAAGTGCTAATGACGGACGACCCCTCCCAGACCTGACATAGCCACTCTGCACAAAGAATTCTCCGATGTCTTTGGCGGGACCATTGGGCAACTGTCGAAGTTCACGCACAAAATCCAGCTGAAAGACTGCGCAGTACCAGTTGGCCACAAAGTATGAAACATCCCTTTCAACTGCAGGGAAGCCATCCAAATTGAATTACAGTGCCTGGAAGACAACGGAATCATAGAACACATCGAAAGCGCCGAATAGTTGGCGTCCCTGGTCGTGGCACGAAAACCGAATGGAAAGGTGCACCTTTGCATTGACCTTCGAGAATTAAACAAGAACATAATAGTTGACAAGTTCCCACTGCCACGAATCAACCATGTGTTGACCCAAACCAAAGGAATCAAGTGGTTTTCGACCATAGATCTCACAGCCGCATACCATTAAATTTTGCTTCACCCCTCGTCCAGGAAGTTGACCTCCTTCATTACCCCATTCGGCTGCTACCAATTTCAGCAACTGCACTTCGGGCTGACTTCCGCTGCGTCGGTATTTCAGAAACTGATGCATAAGTTGTTCAAAGACTGCGGCAACGTCTTATACTTCCAGGAAGACATACTCGTAATGGGCAGAACCAAGATGAAGCACGACGCGAAACTTCAAGCGGTCTTACGGACTCTCTCGGCTAATGGCCTCACCGCTGAACTGGAGAAATGCAGGTTTGGTCTACGCACTGTTACGTACCTGGGGCATGAGATTCGCGAAAATGGAATATCTCCGAAGAAAGCCAACGTGGAAGCCATCAAGTCGGCGCCCAGACCTCGAACCAGAGACGAAGTACGCTCTGTCCTTGGATTAGCAGAATATTAGTCAGGAACTTCGCAACCAAGACTCACAATCTGTGCCAGCTCCTGAAGGAGAAGAACGCGTTCAGCTGGAGGATGGAATCGGACCTGGAACTTGAGACAATCAAAAAAGACATCTGTGAGGCCGTTCCACTGCAAGGGTTCGACAGCTCTGTCCCCAGCATCTTGACAACAGATGCCAGCTAGAAGGGATTAGGGGCAGGCTTGTCGCAACGTTTCACGGACGGCACGGAAATCACCATAGGTTTCGCATCCCGCTCCCTCGCTCCCAACGAGGAGAAGTTCAGTGCCATAGAAAAAGAAATGCTGGCTTCCATCTGGGCCATGGAAAAGTTTCGGCAATATCTCTGGGGCTCCAAGTTCACACTCCGTACAGACCACAAGCCACTGATCAAAGTCCTCACGTCCTGCGGGCATACCAAAGCCACCCCGCGCATCGCCAAAATGAAACTCCGGCTCCTGGATTTCGTCTATGATGTGGAATACTTGCCAGGCCACAAGAACAAAGTGACGGACTTTCTCAGCCGTTCTGCTGCAATGGAGGCTGCACCACGCACCAACAGATGGGAAGAGTACCAAGTAGCACTTACGGCAGACCAAGAGACCATCATCAGCACGCAGGATTGGAAAACAGCCTACGAAAATGATCTGGATCTCTCCAAAGTGAAGACCTTTGTCACTCAGGGCTGGCCCAAAAAGAAGCACTTGAAGGACGATTTCCGGAAGTATTGGGAAGTGCGCGATGAATTGTCCCTCAGCAACAACGCTACGTTACTACTCAGAGGAGACATGGTTGTTCCCCCCGAAGGATTTGCTGGACCGCATCCTCAGCATACTGCACAAAGGCCTTCTTGGCATTGTCAAATCTAAGAGGAGGATGAAACAGTCATACTGGTGGCCAGCGGTGGACAGCTCCGTGGAAAGATACGTACGAGCATGCCAGCATTGCGCTAACGCAGACAAATCACAGACGATGCTGAGACCCCCTATGGGTGAGTTCACCACGCCCACCAACCCATGGGACGAGTTATCAGTGGACATATTGACCCTATCCTGGACTCGTGAGGGGTACCCAAATATGTCATAGTCCTCGTCGACAGATGCTTCAAATGGCCAGAGGTGGACATCTGCGACAAGGTGGTCAACGATGCCGTCATTACGTTCCTGACCAACACCTTCTTGAGGGAAGGAATTCCGAGAGTCCTCACAAGTGACAATGGTCACCAGTTCACCTTAGAGAAGTGGATTGCCTTCCTCTGGAGAAATGGTATCCAGAACAAACACAGGCCAGGGTATCACCCCGCAGGTAACGGCCAAGCTGAACCGTTCAACCGAGTAATCATGGGCTCGGGCCAAGCGGCCATCAGTGCGGGCAAGAACTGGAAAACAGAAATCAAAAACACGGTGTGGGCCTATCGTATCACGCCCACCCTCACAGGATACAGCCCGTTCAGGATACTGCGAGGAAGGGAACCGTTTAGGAGAGACAACCTAGTGTGGATGGATATGAAACTTCAAAGCAGATGGTCACGAGCAGTGGTCAGAAGCAATATACAGAAAGCTCAAAAGATCTACAAAGACAACTATGCCAGAAAGCATGGAGTACGAGAGGGCTCCTTAGCAATGGGAGACTGGGTCAGGGTGAAACTGGCCCACTTAGGAAAGAAAGGTGACAGCAAATTCAGCAAGCCCCTACAAATCCGAGAACTCTATTCCCATTCGGCACTATTGAGCGATGGCAAAATATGGTCTCACAGCAGAATGGCGAAGTGTAACAAAGTTTTACAGTGGCAAACCAACGGCGTCCCCTCAACGGCAAGATCTCAAGGAATGGACTCTGATCTCGACGACGACACCTCACCTAGCGGCGCCAGGACTGGTGGCCCGAAGTGGGGGACAGGTGGCAATACCGAGACCACAGGAGAGAGGAATAACAATGCCTCCGCACAGCACACTCCACCTCAGGAGCCTAGTCACACAGACAACCCAGATATTAGGCAATGGGCATCCACCTCACACAACAGTGGCAAGGAAGAGAGTACCACGAAAACCAGTTCACATGTGAGGGAAACACACGAGGAGCAGGTCTTTTTTTTTACATGCACCCGCACAGGCAGGATAGTGGTGCGACCAAAGAGATACAACAAATTTACCACGTTGATATGTTCTGGGTATTACCTCACCCACTACCGCTTAGCAGCCTCAGGCAGGGGCACATACATATATCTGTCTCTCTCTCCCCCTCTTCCTCTCTGTCTCTCTCTCTCTCTCTCACCCTCTGCTACACCCGCCATGCAGTGCTGCATGTTTCGCTAGACGCAGTAGCAATGTTTACCTACGGGGCTCCTCCGTTGAGTGACCAGCGCGGTGCCTCATGGGAGAGGAGGGGGCACACAGGAGAAAACGGGGGACTGCGGGGAGTGTACTCATGGCTCTCCCTCTCTACACTAAACCTCTCTTGCCAACACCTACGGCCTTCGTGATTCTTTACAAGGGGGTCTACTTTGACACCACACTGACTCCTGTTCCCCGCCAAAAAAGTGGTTCTGTGCTACGCTAACAGCGAGTCCGCACAGCAGGTCTCATTTAATAGAGGAGACCCAGAAACACTGGAGTGCCTATCAAAATGGCGCCTCCAAATGTCCCAAAGTGATCAAAGTGCGGTATGGCAGTTAATACAGTAAAAACAAACAGATCGGTTTTCCATAATAATTGAAACATCTTTTAGCACCACAGATTCAACAACAGATTAAATAGTTGCTTCTGACTTCTGTTCCTGAATGAAAAAGTAGTTCTGTTCGATGCATCTATAGCTCAGGTCCAGTTAACTCTTGCGGTATTTCACCAGGTCTGTATTTAAAGTTGAATTACAGCCCATGGGGTGGCTGAGAGTGAGTGACAAGAAGCATTTGTTTATGTGTGCCTTGTATCTATTGTTTTCATGGTCTCTTCAGTAAGTCCCTCTTAGACAACAAAATTACCCTGGTCATTGTTTCTTGATTTCCCTGCAGTCAAAGCTCTGTGAAGCATTCATGCCCACCAACACTGCACTGAAGACAAGGATGTGCAGCGTGGTACCTTGCTTCCTTCGTTCGAGTGCTAGGAATGTGCAACAACCTTTATTCATAACAATGCCCATGTCATGGGCTAGATCAGAGAATCTTAAGAGATCGAGGGGGTGGGAAGGGTACATTTCTCCACCTTACGAAAACCACAAAGTCAAAACTGCTTGGTGCGTAACAGGGAGACCAAAAAAAACTTGCCACAGAAGTCACTGTATGAAGGGATGGGGTTCTCTCTTAACAAAATAATGAGAAAGATGTGATCGGCCAGACAACCAAGGCAACTCAGGTACACGGTCATCGGGATCAACATGACTCTTGGAACAACATCAGTCTAATCTAGTCTTTTCTCGCTAATCAACATCTTCTTCGCGGCCATTACTATTGACTTCCATACGGAGGGTTTCCGAGTGATCCCTCAAAGTTTAGCAGTTCTGAGTTACCACAAAATGCTGCGAGGTCTGAGAAACTGCTTTCAGGTTAGGTTTTAAATCTTTGAAGAATGACACATTTCAAGTGACAGTCTCACCCTCTCTCTGCTACCACCAAGGATCTTGTATCTTGGTCACTCTCCAACAGGATGGCTCAAATGGCAAGCAAAATTTTGAACTAGTGTGGCAGCCTGTGAAAGGCACCTGGTCTCCCACCCTGATTTCCATGTGGCAGGCTCGGTGGCAGGCAATTGTACTGTCATTTTTTATTTGATAGTGTTCCAGGTTGGCAGCTGCATCATGCCATGATGGATGATGGGGTCTTCTATAGCATGCTCCACACATAGTTGAACTGGTCTACAGCCAGTGGTCTGGTGTGATGTTAGAAAATAATCTTATGGCAAGGTATATATGGCTTTTTCTATTATCTGGTTTGCTACATTGAACATCTTAATGGTTTTATTAATAGTTTGCATATATCTCTGAGCCTGTCCATTGGGTGGAGGCCAGTATAGTGAAATCTTGATATGCTTTAGCTCAAGGCGGTTAAGTAATAGGCATACTGTTGCCCTTAAAACAGAGCCCACTGCCTGTCCATAGTTTCTGAATTAGGCCATATGTGGCTAGTATCTTCCCCCAACTTGGTGATGACGTCTTCTGCCAATGTCATGGTGAGAACTTAGACCTAAGCATATTTAGAGTCGTCATTAATGACTATCATAAAATGTCTCTCACCTGGTAGACTGCCAAAATCTGTACTGTTTCAAATCCATGACTACTGTAAATCTCCTCTGTTATAGTTGGTTCTGGGTGGGTTGGATGTACCCACCTCCTGAGAGGTTGCATATTCTTTCAGCATTGTCTCTACTGGGTAATTAAGATGTGGGTACTACACTTTATTGCATATCCTGACTTTAGTTTTGACGATGCCTTGATGGCTGACATTTACTAGCTTTAGATTCCTGTCTTGTAAGGTTAGCGGGACAGCCTGGTGGTTTTTTCTGAACAAATAGCCATCCTGTGTAACTGCCAGCTTTTGTCTTAAAAGGTGCTCTTATATAAATATATGTTTGGTTTATATTGTGCGCTTTGGGTGGTTTTGTAGGAGACATTTGCAGTACCCACTCAGCATGGCTTGGATCGCCAGTTGCAGAAAAACATAATTTGCTGAAGCTTTAGACATGTTCGCACATATTCTACCAGCTGGATTGCAATTTGAGTCTCTTCCGGTATAGCTGACAGGAGAGTTTTTTTACTACGTACCATAGGTTTGGTAGATTTTAGGCTAGTTCAGGTGTTTTATGGTTTTTATAGTTAGAAGCAGTTATTTTATGTTTATGTTGATTTATTCCTGTTAAAGATAGTGTTTGTTTAAAGAGCTATTTAAGGAGTATGTTATAGTTAGATTATTTTTATAATGTTGAATTGAAATTGTATTTTATTTACGTTTTTTTGTCAATATGTATATTTTGGCTGGGGATGGGAATCTACTTGTTGCTTTCATTCTATGACAGATGAAGGCCACAATCAGTATTTTTTTTTTCTTGAGCCCTAGCCCACCCCACCTTTTTTCGAGTCTGAAGTCACTTTAAATTATTGCATTTTTTAGAAGGAGAGAGAGACCTCGGTCAATGCCACACAGAGCTCTCTCTGCGATCAACTAAAAATGGTTATAGCAGTACTTATTTGTAAAATAAAAAAAAGTGCCAGGGCCCTCGTTGGTAGGCCATTGCAAATTGCACCACCCATTACCCCTGCCAGCGCAATCAATGACAGTACCAACACAACTACTAACCATCACAGTCCTGGAAGTGTGACAGTCCACACTATTCCAGTCCCCCAAAGATATAAGAATAACTTGGCGGCAGGTATTAGTCCTTTTTAATGTATATCGAATTAGTAAACAACGGCTGTTGTGCTCATCTTTGAATCAGACAAACAGCGCCACCATATGGCAGACTGTCATAAGTGAAACACACCAAAATGGCCTGAGGAGGTTTAACGACCTGTAGGGGGCGACTCCCCTCGTATCAAATATAGCAACACAAACAAGCCACCTTGGTCAGAATTGTGAGAGCGGAGTGCAGGGGAGTCCCTTTTTAAAGGACAAATTCCCTCACCCACCCGTAAGTGGCATGCTTCATCATTGGGAACCTCCTCGCACTGCGAACCTAGTCGCAGTGTGGGCTTCAAACCCGTCACTGTGAGGGAGGAGCTAAGGGATGTTTTATTTGTGATAGTAGGGAGGTATACTAAAACCTTCAGATGAGCCAGGCGTGGAGGGAGTATGTGAAGAGAGTGACAGTGAAAATAACACTGACTACCTAGTATGTTAAAGGTTAATTTTGATGGAACACCCAGGGGTCAGGATTAAAAGATATATATGGGCCAAAACTCATCACTGGAATCACTATAAATGCTTGCCTCAGGCTGTGCACCTGTGCACCTATTCTGCCCTCTTCTTTTAATGTCTTCTTTACCATTTTGTTATTTGATAATACAAGGTATATTCTAACTTCCTCAATCATATGTCTTCTCCAGGCCTACTGTTCGGCATCCCATTTTGCATCCATCCAACTATGAACTGTTCATTTAGCTTGAGTCTGATATTTCTTTTTGTCCTTTGCATGTACACACGCTCCCATACATTTAAAATCTCTTACTGTGCTGGTCTAGGTGGGGGCTTCATGTCATACAATACTCCCCTCACATTCTCTATTATTTTCAAGTTAAAGGTACCATATCTAGAAAATTGCAAGGATCCTTCTTTCTGAGTGATCTTGTTCCAGTGTTTAAGCCAAATACATATGTGGAGCCCTACATTTGTCGTCATGTAATGAACGAGCATGCCCTCAGAAGGAGCTTCCTTGCCGTCCCAGACCTTTACATCACTTCTTAGGAAATCTCGCAACATCTTAAAGCATTTAATTTTTACTTTGTGTTCGGTGTGTCAAAATCAACAACTTCAATTTAAACTGCAGCAGTTCTGAGCGGATCACAATGTAATGTGTAGTAACATCACTGTCCAATTTTCAGGGTGGCACACTCTATGCTGACCTTTCACAACGCTGCACCTGCTGACACAATGGCCAATGTCAGCGTGGCACACTCACCAACCGACCAATCCCAGCACAGCACCTAATGACATAGCTTGCAGCACCTTGCATCAGCTCTTTCTCCTTCACAAGTAGCTTTGCACAAGCAATATTTCACAATCGCAAAAATGAAAAACAATGAATTCTTGTCAGTTCCACTAAAGTAATTTAAAGTTATCACTCACTTAAGTGGATAAATAGGGAATAACGCTTTCCAGACATTATCACACACCAACAAGTGAAATCTCGACTAGCAAGAGAGCACCCTGACAAGTGCTGTTTTCTCCTCTGTGCAAAAGGATTCACCAATACCAATCACAATTAGTACATTCCAACAACAGTACACTATCTCAGTTGGGCGGCCAATGTTACCCCCTGGACCTACACAACAAAATTAAACATACAAGTTAATCCACAACATACTTAATATCTATTCCGTGATCTTAGACTACGATGAGTCTGACAACCAACTTCAACTTCTTAGCATCAAACGCGTTTGCATTTACCTGAACAATCAATGTAAACAAAGAGGCACATTAATTCCACACAGTGAGATTTTAAATCTGGTATTCTCCAAATCTCACCCCATACAAACTTTTTCTGTGAGTCAACAGATATTGGACCAGTACTGCTCTTGTTTTGGGGGGTTGGGGGTTCTCGCTCCTAATGTGCTATATGCACTAATAATCAAGCATGTGTCTGTTGCAAGAAATGTATGTGTGTCTCTGAAGATTCCCTGCAAAAGAACTGCACATTGGAGTTGTATATTCATTGTTCTGTACAATATCAACAATCAAGAGGTCCTCCCATCAGCCACCGCTGCACCACTGAGGAGCTCCTGGCCCTGAACCCTGAATACTATAACGGCAACTGCTTCTCATCCTCCACATGATCAACCAAAGGACAATTCACATTCTGCCACTGCTGCTTTTCATGCAACATAGGACCACCTGCCAGCACCGTGCCCCTCACTGCTTCCACAAAGAGCACAACGAACAACCAAGACCCACTCCGATGAATCTTGCTCAACGCTCGCTTCCTCCGCAAAAACACCATGGAAATTTGGGACACCATCACCACCCTTTCCCTGGACATTGACTTTATCACCGAAACATGGTTCAACCCCGACAGCTACAAAATGATACTCCGGGACCACACCAACAAACACGGAGGGGGCATCACCATCATCTTCAAGGAAACCATCCGATGCACCCCTACTGACAAAGACCCAATGACTTTCATGGAACATCTCAAATTTCAAATACAGACAGACGGCATGACAATAATAAGAGGCACTCTTGCCTACAGATCCCCGACCAGCTTTCTGCAATGCCATCTCCAACCTCATAACGCCCCAGCCGTAGACTCCCACTGCTATGTCCTACTTGGTGATCTCAACTTTAACGTCGACGACCCCAACAACGCCATCTCCACCACCCTCCTCGAGAACCTAAAGAACATTGGCCTCACCCAACTGGTCACCGAACCAACGCACAAAGCCGGCCACACACTCAACGCCATCTTCTCCTCCAGCGATAGAATCAAATTCACCCATGTCACAGAACTCACCTGAACAGACCACGCCATCATCCACTTCACAATCGCCATCTCACAGCACACCAGCACCAAGCACTACCGCTCCTCCCACTGCAGCTGGTGCAAAGTGACCGAGACCCAGTGGAAGCAGGCCCTCAACACCACTCACCCCGAAATGTCAGCAGACATCGACCAGGCCATCCAGAACTTCACCACCTGGATTACCAAATGTGCCAACAGAGTCACTCACTAAAATCAACAAAAGCCAACAAGACTACCAAACAAGCCAGTTGGAACAACCCAGAGCTGAGATCAACCAAGCGTCAATGCTATAGACTCAAGAGGTGGTGGCGTGTAACCAGAGACCCCTCCGCCAGAGCTGTCCACAAGGCAGCCCTCAGCAACTACCACTGGTGCACCAAGGAAGTCAAGAGAGCAATGATCTCTGGCCGGATCAATAACGCAGCCAACCACATGAAGGAGCTCGCCAAGATAATCAAGGAATTCTACAACCGGTCAGTCATAGATAACACCATCCACCCCTCCCTGGAACGCTGCAACACCTTCTTGGACTACTTCCACAGCACGATTGCCACAATCTATAACAACTTCAACCCCCACCTCACCTCTCTCAGCCTCGACAACCTCAGCCAACCAGCAAACACCAGCCGAATGATCACAAACTGGTCTCCGCTCACCACCCTGACTACAACAGCCATTAGGCCATCCATCCACTCCGGGGTGCGCACCGACACCTGCCCCCACCATCTCTTAAACCTTGGAACCAACGCAATCAGCACAGAACTCACCAGCATCCTCAAAACCTCCATCTCCACCACAACCTTCACAGACAGCTGGAAACACGCTGAAATGAAACCTCTCCAAAAGAAACCCTCGGTTGAGCCCAGCGACCTCAAGAATTACTGACGATCTCTATACTCCCCAACCCAGGAAAGGTTCTCGAGAAAGTCATCAACCAACAGCTCACCGAACACTTCGAACACAACCACCTACTCGACAACTCACAGTCAGGACTCTGCACCAATCACAGCACTGAGACTGCACTGATCGCCACCACAGATGACATTAGAACCTCCATCGACTATGGAGAAACGGTGGCCCTGATCCTCCTCGACCTCTCAGCAGCATTCAACTGCATCTCCTGTCACACCTTCATTGACAGACTCCACAGCGTAGGCATCCAGCAGAATGCCCTCAAATGGATCGCCTCTTTTCTGGCATGACACACACAGAGCATCTGACTGCCTCCCTTCGACTCCGCCCCCAAGAACGTCATCTGCTGCGTACCCCAAAGGTAATCTCTGAACCCCACCCTCTTCAACATCTACATGACCCCCCTCACAGACATTGTTAGATCCCACAGACTCAACATAATCTCCTACGTAAACAACACACTTCTAATCCTCTCGTGCTCTGAAAACCCCTGCAATGCCAGAACCAACTTCTGCAATGCAATGACTAGCATAGCAGAATGGAGGAGAGACAACTGCCTTAAACTCAACTCGGACAAAACTCAAGTTCTGGTCTTTGGGAAGAACACCTCTGCTTGGGAACACACCTGGTGGCCAGCAGAACTCGGACCAACACCCACACTGACAGACCATGAGCGCAACCTGGGTATCCTTATCGACACCCAACTAACCATGAAACGCCAAGTTGACGCAGTTGCCTCCTCCTGCTTCACACTATCCGCATGCTCCGCAGGATCTTCAGGTGTATCCCACTCAACACCAGAAAGACCGTCACTAAGGCACTCGTCACCAGCCGCCTTGACTATAGCAACGCCCTTCATGCTGGAATTTCCACCCTTCTCCGCAGAAGACTTCAGACCATACAGAACATAGCAGCCAGACTGTTCCTGGACCTCCCCAAATTGACCAACATCACTCCCCACCTCAGAAACTTCCACTAGCTCCCCGTCCAGAAGAGATGCCAGTTCAAGATCCTCACACACGCCTACAAAGCCCTACTCAACCAAGGACCATCCTACATCAACCACTGACTGAACTTCCATCAGCCCACAAGACACCCTCGCTCCACTTCACTTGCCCTCGCACACACCCCTCGCATCCGCACTGTCAGGGGCCGCTCATTTTCTTACATCGCCGCCAATACTTGGAAGGGCCTGCCCCTCAACCTCCGGACAGCACCCACCCTGGAAGTCTTCAGGAAAAGACTCAAGACCTGGCTTTACGACTGTGCTCTGGCATCCTCAGCACCCGGATACCCCTCGGAGTGACAGTGCAGCACTTAATAAAAATTGATTGATTGTTGTGGACATGATTCTTTAAATCCCTAGTAATAGACTTCACATCTGGGATTTTTACCTTTGTGATCAATTTGATCTTGTAATCTGACATGATATAGCATGTATATTATATCTGCCAGCTATAGTGCAAAGAGCATGTCAAGGTAGGCTTTTATGATTGTTATGAAAGGATCTAAGATGAAAAAAGATGAAAGGAATCAAGTTGAAAGAAAGAAGTAAAGAATGAAAGAGAAGCAAAATAACAAAGTGTAAAAGGAGAAAAACGAAAATGATGAGTTAAAGAAAGATATAAGAAAGTAAGGCTAAAAAGGAAGAAAAAATGAAAGGAATAAAGACTTGAAGATGAAAGAATGAATGAAAGTCCAGAACATAGGAAGAATTACTGTAAGTAAAGGAGTAAAGGCAACGGAAAGAGGTAGCAAATGAAAGCATAAAAGAAAGAAATTAGTTAAGAGGAAAATAGAAAAAATGTGGAAACAAAGATGGAGACAAGGAAAGAAAGAGACAAGGAAATAAGGGAGGAAATATAAAAGAAGAAAATAAACAAAAAAGAAGACAGAATGAATTACTGAAAGGGCTAAAGAGTACAACAAGCCTTGGCAAAGCCAATAAGTCTTGCTATGCAGGAGCTATTGGCTTTGTCAATGTCTTTTAGCTACCTTGTACAGCAGCGCAGCTCTTGTGCAGCATGGCTGAAAGTTAGAAAAGAAAAGCACTATGATGCAGCCAGTGCTGACCACAAGGGGCAGTGATCCGTTTTGGTAGTTTGGAAATATTCTCTGCCTTCAGAAAACAAAGGGGCATATTTACAATAACCGTCGGAACGCGCAGTTGCATCAAAGTTAGTGGTGAAGCACTCCAACGTTTCCAAAACACAGAGATGTGCCATATTAACAATAAAATGGACGCCCCTGTGTGTTCATTAGCTCTGGCGCTAAAAGTAGCTGGCTAGCACCAACACAGGCACCTTTGCACCATAGTGCAAAGGTGTCTGCGATTGCAGAGAATTATTGTTTAGGTGCAGGACGGTGTCCCTTCCTGTACATAAACAATCCATAATGGTGATTTGTTACTTCTATGTGTGCTGCATTCTGCATTATTTAATGAATGTTTATTTGTAGGAAGGGACACCTTCTTGCACATTAACAACCATTAAAGGTGTTTTGCTCTTTCTATATGTGCTTCAGAATGCAGCACACATAAAAAAAGCAAAAATGTGGAGAAATAAAAGTATTTCTCCTTGTTTCGCTATTCTAATGCCTGCTCTTTCATGGTGTTCATTTTTGGCGCTGCCTCAGATTTACAGATCCTTGTAAATCTGGGGCAGCGTCAAAAAGCAATGGTTCTTGCAGTGGAACGTCCACAGAAATGCCCATTGCATGCCCCTTTCATTCCAAGTGATGCGTGTAAAGGGGCCATATTTTTACAAGGTGACGCTAAGCCACAAAAAGTAGCTAAAAGTGATGTTCTGGTAGCGCAATCCCCTTGTAAATATACCCCAAAATGTTTTCAGGAACAAATGATAATAACATCTTGTGAACAAATGTAAACTAACAATACAATAAAATACACATTTATGCATCAATTTTTTTTAAACGGGAAAGGAGATGTGAGCCAAAGGCCGAGGGGGCAGAACAAAACCCAAATTAAGCAATAATACAAAAAATGATAACCGCCATCCATTAACGGGTGCAAGGACTGCAATCGTCCTAAAGGGTTTTGAAGCTGTCAAAAGTGAGAAGGCTCATGGCTTGTCTGTAATGTTTGAAACTCACAAATACATAAAAGGCATTAAAGGAAAACAACTCACTTGTTTAATTATCTTACCTACAAGCTCAGGTTGGCTGTGTTGGCCCTGCATGAAGACAGCCTGAAAAGGCCGTGCACAGCAGGTGGCACAGCTCCCTCTGCATTTTTTTATTATTTTGGAACCCACTAGTGCAAGTTTGGGGTGTTTTTTCTGGAGTAGTAAGGGTGACTTTAGTGTACAGGGTTGGGTGGAGGTAAACGGGGTAAGGGTGATTTTAGGTTCAGGCATGGGTAGAAGTAAAGAGAGGTATGGGTGATTTTGGGGGGCATGGATGAGCAGAGGTAAAGGAAGGTATGGGTGATTCTAGGATTCAGGGGTGGGTAGAGGCAAAGGGATGTATGAGTGATTTTAGGGACCTGAGATGGGTAGTGGTAAAGGGAGATACGGATGATTTGAGGGTTTAAGGGTGGATAGAGGTAAAAAGAGGTAAGGGTGAATTTAGGGTTTAGGAGTGGGTAGAGGTAAAGGGAGGTAAGGGTGATATTAGGGTTCAAGGGTGGGTAGCGGTAAAGAGAGCGAAGGGTAATTTAGGGCTTATGGGTAGGTAGAGGTAAGGGGAGGTAAGGGTAAGTTTAGAGTTCAGGGGGGATTTTAGGGTTCTGGGTGGGTAGAGGTAAAGGGGGGTATGAGTGGATTTAGGGCCTAGGGTTTGGTAGAGGTGAAGAGGTATAAGGTTACTTATTTGCATGCTGTGCAGAAATACCTGTAAGATATTAAGTAACTTACACATATAAAGTTCTCACCAATTTGTAATCAAATTGTCTTGCAAGAAACAAAAAAGTACCACAACCCAGCGCAAGCAGCGTGGAACACTAATAAATAAATTAATCTGTACCTGGTCCATGCTCCAGAAAAGATTCAAACTCAGGAAGACAAACTGAAGCTCACCAATGAGAAGCAAGAAAGTGAGTGAAAATGAAAAACAACCAATGGTAAGTGAGACTAGAGTTAAAAAGTGAAAGAGAAAGAGAAAAAATGTTGCTGTTTTGCTTTTCATAAACATGCTTCTGCTGTGGTGCTTCAAAGGAAATAGGGTGGGTGAACTGCTACCATGTGGGCGAAGACAACTCCTTCTCCACCATAATGGCCTTGCTGAGTGTAGCATCCTCCCCAGCCCGGGAGTATTCAAAATATCACTCCACACACGGAGCTCAGTATTACACGTCTTTATTCGTCAGTGTTAACTGAACGTACTACGTCATTAATTTTCTCAACCACACCCAATCACTTATGCCACTATTCTACAGAGTTCGTCAGGGACCTGAGGGGTCCCGCTATCTCTAACACATACAACATTACATCTCCCCCCTTATTAAATAAAAAGTTCAAAAAATACATATATACGTCACAACTCCACAATGAGTCATCGAGGTTCTTGAATCAATCTTTCAGATCTCGTTGCGTGATGCTGAGGAGGCATAGGAGAGGCATCCGTCGTAGGCACAGGTGACACAGACAGAGATGTAGTCATGATAGGCATTTATATAGTAGTTTACAGAAATCAGCCCCATGTCAGCAGCAGAACTGAAACATGCACTCAATGAAGTGCCTTGAAAGTCATGAATTGGTGCTTGTACTTTTCTCTTTTATGCTTCATAGGGCATGTTTAAGAGGAAGTGGCGGAGCGTGGCGTTAGCCATCTTAGCTTAATGCCGTCACACCGCCACTTCCAAAGCGCAGGGCTGAACAGTATTTACAAAGATACAGTGCAGCCCTGTGTTTCCCCCTGCCCTGGTGCTAATTTTAGCTGCCTAGCACCAACGCAGATACCCTTGCACCATAGTACAAGGGTGCCTGCGTTGTAGGGGAAGATTGTTTATGTGCAGGAAGGTCTCCCTTCCTGCACGTAATCAATCTGAAAAGGCATTTTGAATCCTCTATATGTGCTGCTTAATGCAGCACACATAGAAGTTGTAAAATGTCATTTTTTAAAATAGATTTTTTATGTGCAGGAAGGGTTAAGTGGCTTAACGCTGCCGTGAATAAGGTGACATTGTGGTGGCGATATGGGCTTGTATATATGCCCCATAGTTTAAAAAAAGAAACCTTGACTTTACAGTGGCGTCGAAGCAGCCCATGTATACACTTTGGTTTCTGATGGGGTTAAATGGGGCACTGGAAACAGTTTGTTGTACTTTTACACTAGCATAATGTTTATCGATGTGCCGCTGTCTATGATAAAAGATATGGAGCACAACATTCACATTCAGTGTGATTTCTGGGACAGTGTCCAAGTGTATTTCGCGCTTTGACTTGTAGATCTCTCTTCGACTGGCATTCTTCCTTGCAAGAAGGTAATCTACATGTGCACGTTGTCCAGTGGTCGACATTGACATCGCACACCCATCTCCCTCACTGTCGCTTGTCAATGCCGAACTTTTAGATGAGAAATGTAATGACAATTGATGTCGTTCAGTTTCTATTTGCCTCAACTGATGTTGCCGTTTGGCCTTATGGGCATGGTTGAAAAGTCTCTGGAACCTTCTGGCTTACAATTTGTTGTATAGATGTGATGCACTTGATCTTTACATCACTTTGCAAATCGTTACAAAACAGTTCCCTTTCCTTCAGCTTTTGCATATCTGTCCAATGCGGGATATTTACCTTCATATTGAAAGGAAAATCCACATGGAAAACACAATTTCTTTTTCTCTGTAGAGATTACTTTATGGCCTTCTACCTTGTGTTTCAGCTTTCTTTTCACACTCACGCGGCTTGTCTGTCAGCTCTTTCTTCCGCTCTAGCAGCCATGAGTACTTGCTCCAAGTTGAGTGTCTTTTTTAGCATTCGTTGTTTGAAGTAATCCGAGAGATAACCATCTATTACTCAGAGACGTATGGACTCTTCATCGTTGAACCCGTTGAACTTGCAATGCTTGATGAGCTAATCAAGTCTTTCTACAAACTCATCCATCATTTCACCAGCTTTCTGCCTTTCTTGGTTGAAAATGTTCCTTTCATAGTTGACATTTGGCATTGGATTTAACCTGGTGTTTAACTCCTTTTTGATTTGACGGTAAATCACTTCATCACCATGTGGTTATCACTTCTTTTACTCCTTGACCTTCCAAGTTCTTTAAATATTTAATGATCTTTTTGTCATTTTCTTCTTCCAGCGCATCAATGAAATCATCAAATGTTTTGATCCAGGCTGTCCATCTGTTGCCAATATTCTGCTTTTTAGTGGTATTGAACAAAGGTGGTGGTTTTTAAGAAGGCGGCAGTCATTGAAAAAGAGCTTCACTATTGTGACCGCATCCCATGACCTTTCAGTGGGTCCACTAGCCTCGTAAGCACAACCTCTGTGCTTCTGCTTGGGTTGCGGTGCCTGGTGCTGCTGAGGTTGGATGGCTCTCTCTACTCCAGTTCTGGTAAGTGTAATCATCTTCTCTATATCTGGTTAGCGCTGTCTCTAATGTTTCTCTGTGTTTATCTGCTTCTACTCACAGCGCTCTCTTTCAGCTGACTGTTGCACTTTCTGTACTTGGTTGTCACTGCCTTCGGCGTTTTCATACTGTAAGAATTATGGCTCTGTGTTATGCTGTGGCGCAGTATCTCTTGTCTTGACTATACCAACAAATTTCTAGCTGACGACAAACACATTTTCTGTAAGGCCTTCACCATTTCACAGGCCTTGCACTGGCTGGAGTGGTGCTTTGACTCCACATACACCATCGATTTTCGCTTTGACTAAGGCACATGTGGCACGCACAAGAAGTTTGCTGGATTACAGCAAACTCTCCGAGGGAACGCTCGGCTCTTCGGGTTGCGGGGTTTACGTAATCCCCCTACCTCATCGCCACTTGTAGCATCCTTCCCAGCCCGGGAGCATGCAAATGATCACAAAACACACAGAGCTTAGTATTACACGTCTTTATTCTCCAGAGTGTAACCGTTAACTGAATGTGTTACGTCATGAATTTTCTTAACCACACACTTAACCAGACACTTTTTATTTTCAGGTCAGGCAGCCAGGAGCTAGACATGCGCTAAATGAGCAGACTCCCGGCAGCCCGTGCTAAACTTTGTTGGGCTGAGGATGTTACAGCTCCTATGGGCATTACCTCCTCAGGTCAGCAAAGGTCCTCAAAGCCCTCCCCCTCATGATGCCTCATACCTGGGCGCTTCGGGACCCAGGGCCGAGTGTCGGTCACTGACACCTCGTCACAGACTGGTTTGGTTCAGCAGTCTCTCTGACAGCACCCTACCCTGTGACGAGGTAGGGTGCTGCCTCCCCTCAGTGGCTGGTCAGCCAATAAGGGTAGACAGCAGTCCCAACCATCCTGGCACCTCCGAGGCTTCACTCCCCGAAAGCTGCAGCAGGTAAGTGCTGTTTTCTATTGACTGGTGCATGCGTGTATGAAAGAATGTATGTGTATTTGTGAGTGAGTGTTGTGAATGGGTGTGTCTGCATGTGAATGCATGGGTGTGAGATTGAATGTGTGTGTGCGCCCCCTCCTCTCAGTTGTACTTACCGTCCACCACTGGTTCTTCACATTGTAAAGTTTTTTCTCTTTCTGCTCAATGGTATTAACAGTGCTTAATTTTGCTGGTGGTTGCAGGTGGAGAGCACCAACATTGATTTATGAGGACTAGGATTTGTTTTTCACGATCAGACATTGACCCAGAGAGACAGGCAGGAGAAAGGATCAAAAAAGAGGAAGAAAAAGATAGGAAAACATTAACAAAGGGAGGTGGCCGCGATGAAAATGAGCCTGTAAGAGTGGTATAAAAAGACCGGAAGTTTAGGGTAGTGGAAGAAAGAAACAAGATGTGGATTTAAGACTAGGCAGCCGTGGTATTCCAGAAACCATCATTCAGCTGTGCAAGTGATAGGCTCCGAAAAAATAAGTTGGGCCCCTCCACAAATCATTTTACAAATTAAACACCGACTCTGAAGTGAACTAGCACTATGCAAAATTTATAAATAAATAAATGTTACCACCACTGCATTTTAATGTATGGAAGTCTGTGACCACAACTCATCTGTCCCTCTAACTTGTTCCATTCTCATGTCTTTCCAAACATATTCTCTGGCTACTGATAGGTTGATGAAGAAGCGAAGGTCATGCTAAGTGATGCTGAGCAAAGTGTTCCCTGGTGGGGGCTCGGCTGAAGACGGGGATCATGGGGAGAACGGTGTGTAATGATGGAATATCTAACTTTAGAGGTATGTGGTGTCGGGGGTCCTGTGCATGAATCAGAGATTAAAACCCTACCCTTGGATTTATTGGGAGCCGGCCCTACAAAAACGGTCACTAGTAACACAACTTGGAGTGCGTGCAAGTGATCATTAGCGATAGTAGTATCTATGGGTAACAGCCACACATGCATGCCAGCAGATTCTTCCAAGGGCTCAAAAGGATTTTCTGTGGTGCCATCCACATTCAAGCACGTGTTAGGTGTCAGGACCACTGGATCCCGCCTCCTCTTTTATTTCTGGTTTCTATTGTTCACTGTATCCATGCAGGGGGGTAACGCAGGTCCCTGCAGTCCTTGTGGTGAAGGGGGGCCCCGACCCTTCAGGGGGCCCATTCAGCCCAAGGCAATGAATATCTGTGAGATATGGGAGACTCAGGGGGCCCTCTCCACATTCTGCAGGGGGCACCATCATTTTGCGTTATGCCACTGTATCCATGGAAATGTGTTTAACAATGTCTGGGGGTTTCAAGTGTGAAACACGTTTCCTGGCTACGTTTGTGCACACAAAAGTCCTTGCACTAAACCTGGTGGCCACACGCTAGTGATGTCATGCAGTCTTTGGAGACACCATGCCCCCTTCTTGCTCTGATCATATCCCTATTAGATCCTCGTCAGATTACAACCCAATAATACGTAACTCGATGGCCTGACAGAAAGATTGCTTGTTTTTATTTCCTGAGCTGATGAGTGCTTCGTGTAATGCATTGCTGCATATTACCCTCCGATATGTTCAATGGGATTTACTGCACGTCAAAGCTAAAGCCGCCAGCTTCAGTCTAGTCTTTCTGATTTAGTGATCTACGGGCCAGAGACCAATAAATTCTTTCTTGGATCACTTTCAGAGCCAGGTAATTGAACAAAGTAGGTCTGGTACACTATCTCACTCCATTTGCATCACAGCCTGTAGAATCATTACACGTTCAGAATAATGTGAACCAGTGGGCTCTCTTCCATAAGAGCCCTCGCTCCAGTGAAACCACATCCCAGGAGCCTCTCCGGAGGCAGTGGAATGGAGTCAGTGGTTGGTTCCCCGCCTTTCAATCCCACGGCTGCCGCTGAAATAGGATTAGAGCTTTGTTCATATTGCATTTGGAATGGAATGTCTTCTACAAATGATTTATTGACCCACCATGCCTAAATCAGACCTCTTCCTCTGTTGTGCAAATCAACTCGCCAGCCATCTAGCCTATAGACTCCGATGCAGAGGCCTGTACCATGGAGAAGCCACACCAATTCAGATCGTGGTCAGTTGTGAGACTGAGGACTAACAAGGCTACCTCCTAGCTCTTGTTAACGTGTGTTTTGGCGTATATTATATTTATATGTAAACGTGATGGGGCAGGTCCAATTATAAACTTAGGAATGTATTGTACATAGCACTCCCTTAGCATCTTCAGACTTAACTGAGTCTCGAAAAATGGGCAATGCACTGTAGTAGATGTGGTGTTTTTGTTGGGGTTACTTCTGGTGCCACTCTTGTCTGGTTGATGGGAAACTGGATTGAACTTTGGCATCATTTCTAGCCCACATTGCAGCTCTGTCTGGAACTGAATCTACCAGAGGCAGCTAACCGTACTCTGATCTGTGCCAGGTGCCCCATGACTCTCTGCTTAATATTCTCCATTGCAAGATGGCTTCCGGGCTGGGCAAAGCTACTTGACCTCAACTGATCATGTTATAATTTACCCCCCGCATCTCTTCTCCAACAAAGTCTACTGCAACAATCCCTGAAAGAAATCCTAGCGGATAAAAAAAACAGAACCTCCCACCTTCTAGGTGGTCCAACATATTTGATATAATAGGAGAGATTCCCCATTTCCTCAGTGTTTGAAAGCCAACATGATGTGTCATGGATCCAGTGTTCCTTGAACTCCCCTTGCTGAGAAAAACGCAACTCATTTGACAGGGTCTAAACATTGATTCATACATACAAAGAATGTCATATTCTTCCACAGGTTTGCTTTGAGTCCAGCTCTTTGAGTAACACTCCTAGGGGATAAGTTTAGGGATCGATTTAGGGGAGATGAGTCCAATGCAGCCTTATCGGACCAGATCTGAATCTACCACAGTTAGGTACTCGCGGAAATGATTCAAGCTGTGTCGTACCTGCTTCTCAGGTGGTACCTGCTTTTCAGGTGTGAGGCCTAGCACCTGCATCTTGCAGATTTAGCTTGTGTGTCATGGTGAGCCATCCAGAGTATCCCAGCTGTGTTAATAGCTGCTTTCCTACCTGGTACCTTCCTCCCCCTAGTTGATTTAGTGTTGTGCGGGACACTGCATGCGTCTGGGTCAGCTATGATGGTTACTACCATCTCTTACCTATAGTTGATGACATGGGCTGCTTGGATTCCCAATCTGTGACTATTGAGTTCTTATTTGCAATCAGACTAATTGGACAGCACTCACCTCAGATCAACTTAAGGGACTGACCAGGTGGCCTGAAACCACAAAGTTATGGCCCTAAGTGTTTATCCACACAAGCTGCCTGCTTGTTGTGCTGTTCAGCATCCATCACCCGTTGTTGATATCCATATGCACCCCATTCCTGTCCATTGGAGAGATGGAGACATATTTACCAAAGGTGCACTGTAGAGCTCCTCAGGGCAGACCTAGTGCACATCTGTCCAATTCTTTGATTACCGCAATGTGCGCTCCAACCTTTCGGGGGCAGCTTCTTAGGCAGGCTCCATACCAAGGCAAAACACTAACAATTGCCTCATGAATAGTGACAACCAGGCCCTGCCTTCCTGCTGCCAAAACAAATTCACATTTATTACACAACTACGTGGCAATGTGTGGCAATGCCATCTAATGGGCCGTACAGGAGCTTGTACCCAGTCACTCATTAGGGCACAAACATGGAACTGGTACCAGCATATCTTAAGCCATTCACTCTGTTAGTAGGGACAACTGCAATATAATAATCACTTATTTAATTCTAATAACATGGTAATGTAGTTGCTGCTGTTTCATGTGGGTAATGGGTGAGTAATGGGTAAACTGGAGATGACTAATACATTACAGGAATGAATGATGCCTGGGAGTGTTCAGTAATATGGTGGTGTGGCAGCGAGCTGTGCTGTGTGAAACTCCTGCGTATCTGTAGGCGCGCTGTCGTCGGTTGTATGTGAGTTCATAGAAGAAAAAAATCAAAAGTGCCAGTTCTGGGAAACCATTTTAGCAATAACAGTTTAATCATTTTTTTTATTTTCATTTGACGTACACAATGACAATTACATACTCGGAGATAGGAGAAGGAATGAGAAAAAGGATTGGAAAATGCAATCATCGGAGAATTGGACGTGGACTGGGTACAGTAAGCAACCCGGTTGCACAGGCTGACTATCGACCATAATTTGTCTCACGGCAGGGATTTTGAAAGTGTAACTACCACTTCGAGTGGGGTATGCTTTTGAAGTGCCAGTCCCGGGTTTGCCACACATGTAGTCTCTTTGGTGAAGTAAGTAAAAAGCCATTGGCGTCTATCATCTTCTCAGGACGGGAGGCAGGTCACTCTTCCCACAACCCAGTGTGATACGTTTTGTGTCCATGTCCCAACTGGGAATATTTACCCTAATTCAAGAGTTGAGGTGCCGGGACTAGTCATTGGTGCCACCTACCTTCTCACAAAGCCAGTGGAGGCTTTTACGCAGTTGGGCGTCCCGAGGCTTCTCATCCACTCTTTTAAGTACATTGGGGAAGATGACACTTTTGTACTTGGACATGCTCTGTATCTTTATGTCTTTGATTGAAGGAATATAGAATATTGTTGAAAAAAGGACAAATAAAGCACGATTGGAGCACTGCCCTGTTAGGAGGAGAGCCTTCACTCACCCGAAGGTGACATGCTTCATCATTGGGTTCCCTCCTCACACTGGGACCGCAAGGAACCCAGTGTGGGCTACTACTCCCCATGGGGAGAAGCAAAGGTGTTTTGTAATAAAGATGAGATATGTCAATGTATAGGAGTGAGGGGCAGAGTGCAAGATAAGTGAAAAAGAGTAATCTAAAACTATTTCATGGTGGGCGAAAATTGTCCTTTATTCTGGTGCCCCCATTGGATAGAGCTAAACACTGAATGGATAGGAGTTGCTATAATTACCCTAACCTATGTGGTCAACATGTTTCTGCCAAGTGAGACTTGAAAAAGTCCAAAGCATTTGTCAGGACCAGGATTTGTATGTCACTCTGTTATTCTGTTAAAAAAATCATTAAATACTAGCCATACAATCAGCTTGGTGGCTATTCTTGTGGGATGTCACAGCTGTAGGGCCCACTTAGAACGCCTGAGCGTGTGTAAAATCTCCGCTCAACCATCATCAGTCCCCATTTCACATGGCAACAGCAGTGACAGCTTCCCTCCCTGACAGAGAATTTATAACCCCTAGGGTCAGATTTCTATTCTGGTGGACGGGGTATTCTCTATTGGCCTGGCGTTGGACTTTACGTCCGCCAGGCCAAGAATACTCTGCCGGCCAGATTTATAAACGACCACCTAGCGGGTGCTCATTTATAAAGGCATTGGCAGAAACCGCTGTCATAGTGGTTCTTGTCAATGCATTTTACTGTTTGCTGCAGGGCTGTGTTGGAAGGACGGAGCCCTGCCACAAACAGTATTCATTCTTCTTTTCAAAATGAAAATCATGAAACAGGAATTTCTTTTTGAAAAGAAAAAAAAGTAATGCTCCCCTCACCATGGAAGTCTTCTCCCATGGTGGGGGGAACATTATACTTTTTTGACTGTTCCTTACCCCCAGGTTTTACCTGGCAGTAAGGAACAGTAAAAATGACTACGGGTACGATTTAATTGCTGGCGGACGGAGTATTCGGCCTTTTTTCTGGCATAGGACTTTACGTCCGCCAGGCTGGCACTACCCCATCTGCCATATTTATAAATTACCGCCTAGCTAGTGTGTGGAGTTTGCCTACTCCACGTTCCGCGGAGAACGCGGTGTAGGCAAGACCCCGCACACTCCGCGGCGGAGCGGAGTTGGCCTGCCCGCGCCTCCCACCGCCCTATTATTAACAATTGCTAAAGTTGTTTTTTTTTAAACTTTAAAGTACCTTACCTGCGGCGTCTGCGGCGTACCCGGCTGGCCTCCTCCTCTCTTCATCTCGTTCGCGGTGAAAACTGCGCATGCGCCCGCGCATGCGCATTTCTTGCGAGTAATAATGTGCTTACCCACTAAATACAATTACGGATTATTTTGGATTCCTATAATCAGATTTTATTATTTTGATTATCTATGAATTTAAACTCATGTAGCTTTATTCTTTAATGAACGACAGTATCATAGGGTATATTTCCAGGCAGCTCCATATCTCACCTTTTGCCAGACCAGCCTTGAAATAGATTAAATATTCGCTGTTGCAATATATCGCTGGGTTAGGCTGCTATTAATGTGTGAGTAAGGTATAGTATCTCCTTATTCTGCAAATGTAAATATTTCTATCACTCACTAGGTTTAAGCTTCACTATACAGGTTAATACAGCTTGAGAAAAATAAAGTGAACTCCTAAGTATATAACAGGAAAGCTAACACTTGTGTATGTGCTCACAATGAACCCTTTTGCCTAATTAATTCAACTAGCAAGTCCTTATTTAAAATATTATCTTCCACGTCTATGCACCTCTAACCTGCGGGGCAGGACAGATATGTATGGGAAGAGTCGGTCTAAGAGGCATGCTTAGACCCAATATAGGTCCATCACCCTGACTGGTGAAGCTATCATTTGTTGTTCCTAAGTGAACTACAGGTGCACCTTTAATGTTGTTATATGGAGTTTGAGAGAAAAAGGACACACATTGTCATTATGTATAGTCATGAAACATTTCTTTGACCAATGTTCTCATTTAGGGGGAGAAGTGGGATTTCCGTAAAACTGTGGTCTTCCGCCCCCCCCCCCCCACCCAGCAGTTTACCCACCCCAAGGAGAGCTGAGGGTTCCGCCAGGTCACTGTCAGCGGAGCCTCGGCTGTCACCACCGACGGTATTGATTAAAAAACTGCTAATTTAAAAGGATTGATAACTCGATTCAGATTTGGCTTGGAATAGAGTTCATAGTAGGTCGAAAAGGGACCAGACTATTGGTGTCATATGACATAGCACACATTTCCGTGTGACTTCTTAAGACAATTTGAGGGCTGTCATAGCCAGGGCTGTGGATCCTAAAAAAGACACAAATGCCCAGATATTGAGCGCATTCATAGAGAATGGGGATTTGAGTGACTTTATAAGATCCATACTAACCTTTTCACTCAATTTGTGAATGAGGACCTCATTGATTTGTTTGAAGCCTGGAGCCAATCAAACCAATGTTCTAAGCTGTTACAATGTATCACGCAGAGGCATAATTTTGGGGAACACACTAGAGCTGGATTCATTGTGATATTAAAGTCTTCTGTACTTTTTGGATTTTACCCTATCGCTTGGCAAGAGCATGCATTGTGCAATGCATTTTTTGTTGCCATGTCAGGCGGCCTGGAGCCAATAAGAAAACAGGTTTTAGTCAGGGTCTAGATTCTTAGCGATATGAAATAAATATTTGAAGAATATGACAAGGCAGGAAGGTGTGTGACTTGGCATCGCTGCAAAAAAAGCAATGGTATATGCAGGATAAACTATAGAGATGAAGGTGGCGAAAGACAAAGAGTGCCCAGTATCAGGCATGGTAACTTAGGGAGGATGCTGCTGCAGGACTAGGGTGCGAAACAGAGCCAGTCACTCTCAAGAACCTACTTGTTAGATTCAGCAGCACAGTCTGACCTGCAGAGAGAGAAGCGTTTTTCTTGTTATGTACCCTTTGGCTCACCTCTGGTAACATTGCCCGAGCAGCAGGTTTATGTAGGTTGTGATGCAAGCAGACCTTCCCCTAGAGCAGAGGTTCTTAATCTTTTGACCTCTGAGGACACCCACTTAATCATTACTGGAACCCTTGGACCCTCACCGTATCTGGGGACCCATGCTGATTCACTGCTGGAAGCCAGGGTCTCCGACCTAAGCATTTTTGATGATTTGACCCACAAAACAATACACAATAAACAGAGAAACAAGCGTTCATCAAACAAACACAAATGCTAAAATATTTTATGTAATTCACAAACAAATATAAAAAAATTACCAAAGGTTTAATTTTAATAGGGAGGTTGGAATGTTTCTTAATTCAATTGAGACCTCTCATCGTCCATACTATATTCTGTTTTATGCACTTGCACTACTCCCACAAGTCAATCTCAGGATACTAACTTAATTTACAGCGTCTAATTTCAAACTTCTTCACATAGCAAAACGTTTTAAAAATGTCAATTTTACATACTGCTTCTTTATTTATGTACACTTTATTAATTATTTAATTTTCTAGGCAGTAGGCTTTACGGACCTCCAGCGGTCTCCGAACCACAGGTTAAGAACCACTGATCTACACAATAGTAAAGTTAAAAGATTTAGGGCCTCATGTAGGTAGCATACCAGTTACCACTTCTAAAATACCGAACGTTACCGAATCGGTATTTTAGAAGTGGTAACTCGTATGTAGGTAATGAGTCGGTATTTTTTACCGATTCGTTACAATTCGGTAATTACCGAATCGGTATTTACCGATTCGGTAATGAGGCATACCTTCCCATTGATGGGAAGGTATGCCTCAATACCGAATCGGTAAATACCGATTCGGTAATGGGGGGAACACATGCAAGGGTGGCAGGGTGTCACATTGACACCCTGTTGCACCCCTGATTCGGCCATGTGTGCACATGTGGCACACATACATGCCCTAAGGGCATGTATGTATGCCACATTGCACACCGCTACGCGCTTCAAAATGCCTATACACATCCATTAATTATTTACCACCAACTATTAGTTGGTGGTAAATACCGACTCTTAAACACACCCACACATTCCCCCTACATCTCGATTTTGGATTCGAAATTTACCGATTCGGTAAACTTACCGAATCGGGAAAGTTACCGATTCGATAAAATTACCGATTCGGTATTATTACCGAATCGGTAATTTTACCGATTCGGTAAATTCCGAAACCAAAAATTGTCCCCCTACATACCAATAGCCAAAATACCGGTCGGTAACGGTATAATTACCGAAAATCGGCCGTTACCGACCGGTATTTGGCTACCTACATGAGGCCCTTAATGAGCTTTGAGGCACCAAACAAAATTTTGTATAAAATAATCTTTAGCTAAGCTTCTGCAACAAATCTATTAAAATCGGCTCAGAGCATCATTTGTTGTGCTTAAAAGTGGCATCCAAAGGGAACAAGGGGCGTTGTTAGTTTTCAGAGTGTGCAGAACAGGGTAAAGGCCGTAGGCTAAAAAGATGCAACCAAAGAAAGTTATGTGGGTACTTTGCTGAACCTGTTTCCGAGAAGTATGGTGAGTCATGTTGAAACCTCAGCATGTGACAAACGTGGGAAACAGAGGACCAAGATGTTTTGTTCTGCAGTGGTCATGATGGGTGTGTATCAGCAATGAAGGTCCCCGACAAGTGGTTGGATCTTCTGAGTATTGCCGATGACAGTCACACCAAGATGGATACAAAGATTCAGCTCAGTGAGCCAGACAGTTTGCAGTTTCCTGGTGAGGTGATGTCAAACTTTGGTGCAGCGCCTGATTGCCAAGGAATTTAGGAACACTATATTTAAGTTGGTGCATGCTTTTGCTGCTTTTTGCAAATATTGGCCTAACTTCATAGCTATAGGTGTCAGGCCAGACTTAGCAGACACTGGCCTTTACCTAAGCTGTTGCATGGCTTTCCTGACACCACTTAACGATTTTTTAGTGTTTTGTAGATGCGTCACAGCCACCAAAACTTGGTGATGTCCCATCCTCGTACATAGATTATATACAGAAGTATACATTCTAAATAGGGAGGACGTGACAGCTGCCATTATTTTTGTAGATGTCCTGCATCTGCCAAACACTCAATAACATCCTTAGTCTGCTCTCACCAATCACCAATTTCCCTCCAAGGATTCCCATGGCATAGGCAGGACAGGTTAAGTCCACACAGAATTCCTGTAGGCAGTAGAGTGTGTGGCAGGCCATGCCTTCCAGCAGTCTACCTTGTCCTCTTCAGTCCTTCAGGAGAGCCGTTCTTATAGTAGAGTTTTTGCCTTTTTCTTCCTTCAAGGATCTTGCCAGGGGGTTCTCAAGGGAGCAGACGCATACCATTGGTGGAAAGCGATGCCCCAATCAGACCAAAACTGTCTCACCAAATAGTGTGCATTTCTACGTGATGCAGTTCCTCCTCTTATAACATTCTTCTAGTTGAAACATTCCAGAGGCGTTTGGCCTAACCCCAATTCAAAATTTACCTGACAAAGTGCCCAAGTTGAGAGCTGTTCCAACTGTAATCATTTTCCCCCCATATTTGCTTAACCCAGCACAAACAAAATCTTTCTGTTTCCTGGCCAACAACTACCAACCCCAAAGTCTCTCTGAACCCCTAACATGAAAATGCAAAGCATTTCATATTCACCCATCTTCACAGGAGGTGACATCAATGGATTTCCCATCATCCATCTACACAGGAAATTACATCATTGTACTTCCCTTTATCTATCTGCACAGGGGGTGACATCTCTGTTTTCCCGTCAAAGCTGTCTTTAAAAGAAGAAGCCAAACAAGAGAACTACATTTCCCATCATCCATCTGCACAGGAAGTGACATCACTGGTTTTCCCATCCGACATCTGCACCGAAAATGTAATCACTGGTTTCCAGCCTACTGCACCCTGTGCTCCTCCACCCACCCAGGACCTAATTAATAGCAGCGCAGACACACACTGTGGTAAATATTTAAATTACCGGTACTATTTTTTATGCGGAAAAGTCTAGTAAGAATAACTCAGTCAAAATAAGAGGCAGAATCCGTGGTATTAGAGGTTCTGAAAAGAACGTCATTTAAAATGATGTCACAGGTGGGTGGATCCATAAGAGAATCCTGCAGTGTCAGCAGAAATATTTGGCAGAGATGCGCGCACAGCCGCATGACGTGTGATTGACGTGCAACTAGAGGGTGAAGGGGAATTTGACATTTAGCTCTACATGTGGAGACAGAAGTCTGGGGGGGTCAGGTCAACCTAATCCCAAATCGTATCTAATATCTTTGTTTAGGGAACTGTTTTATCCAAAAGGAAAGGTCTCTCGGACGGAATCTACTCTATACTGACTGTTAGTGCATGTACAAGCGTCTATGTGTCTACATGAGATGCGAGGGGGCAGGAATCTTCCATGGTAACAGGGGCTATGAATTACTTGCATAAAGACAGCGAGGCCGAGCTCTTTGCTCGGTAGCTGGAAGGATGTTTACCTAAACTACTAGACAGGAATGCATTGGATGAGGAGCGGAGCAGATAACTTGAAGGCTGAATACAGTTTTTGGCAGGCAACAGGCCGCGTCAGGCACCGTTAGCCGCGCAGGGAGTAGGACAAAGTTCAGGGATACGGATGCAGGTCCAGGCCGGAGCATTTCAGAGGTAGAAGCAGGAAAAAGGCTTGATGACAGAATTCAGGGCCTACTCGCCTGAACTGTAAAATGTGAAAAGTGAACCATATAAAGTCGGTGGCCAATCATACTTAGGAATGGAATATTCGACCCATTCATGGCGGATCTGAAAGAGGACAGGTTAACGTTGGACGCACATGTATTTGCGTCTTCATAGCTGGAACTGGAGGGAACATACATGTACTTGTAGCATGTACATGGAGCCGTTGGGGTCTAAGATAGGGGACACAATTGACCATAAAAATTCATATTTCCTCAACACAGCAGACATACCGCTTGTTGGAGCCGGCCTCGTGGCGTGGTCCTGTTCCCCCTCGCCAAGCCGCACGAGGTCCCCTGCACCTCGGGGCTCCTCCATTTTGGATTGTACGTGACTCTGCGCACCAGCCTACGTGACCCCGCTCAACCCGGCCTCGGCCCCCAGCAAGCCCCGACATCAAGGCACCAACAACTGGCCAGGGGGTACCACGTGAACACTTCCCCACTCCCGGCGGAGGGCAGTATCGATGGGACCCCCAACCGTCCTCCCACACCTAGGTGCGATCGCCCCACAGCTCTCCTGGGCCTGGCGCCTCTCCTGCTGAGCGTCTGGCCGCTCCCGACCCGGCCTCTCCGCCCCCCCGGGCGCAAGGGTCCGGACATCAAGGGCTCCAGACCTATATCTGGGGCGACCCTGCAACAGGACAGCAGTTGTATCCCGGAGTCAAGAGCCCTGCTGATCGGATCGCGGCTGACCCTACGGAGAAAAGACTCATCCTGGAACCACGCTCTGAGCCCTGCTGACTACGTCGCGGCTCCACCGTGCTTAAAGACCTTCACGAACCTTTGGGGCCCTGCTGATGCTGTCGCGGCCCGACCTTGTTGAACTTACCACCAGAGCCCAGCTGACCTCGTCGCGGCTCGACCGAAGCGGACCTACCACCGGAGCCCTGCTGACTGTGTCGCGGCTCGACCCAAGCGGAACTACCACCGGAGCCCTGCAGACACCGTCGCGGCTCTCCACGTCCGAGCTGCTTTGAGACCAGCACCTGCCGCTCCGATCCCCGGAGCCACCTTCGGCCTAACTCAAGGTCTGGCGCAGAGCTTCCCCGTACCAGGCTGGTACTAAGACTGTCCCGCTACCCTGTCCCTACAAAGACATTGAGACTCTTTCTGGATCTCTCGATCCCCCTGTAAATATTTCGAATATACTGCTATTGATAAAGTACCTAGATAAGCAACTGATACAGAGTCCTGTGTGGTGGTGTTACTGGGCCTAGTACGATCATAGGAGAAAGACCTCTCCTAGGAGGCTTCTCAGCGGCGCTCGGCTATAACTTTGCGGGAGGAAGGTGCCCCGGAGTGGCCCCCCTGACCCCCCGGTGGTCCTCCCTCCAACATTTGGTGGCCAGCGACGGGATCCGAGCCAGACGCAATCGTACAGGCAAGTAACGCACCCGCTGCCTAACCAGACGGAAAAAGAAAGAGAACCATGAGCAGCCAAGAAACAACCGTGGCCGCAACCTTCCAGCAAGAGAGGTTGGAAGAATACACCCACAAAGAATTGAAACAATTCTGCAAGGACAAAGGGATCCCAACCACAGGATTGGGCACCAAGGAAGAAATGCAGAAAGCCCTGAAAGCCTGGGCAGAATCCGAGGCCACTCCACCCCAAGGCGACGGGACCTCGGCCCGGGACGAAAACCTGCCGCCGACCATGACCCCGGCAGATGGGGGACGAAGCATCCCGGAAGCCGGCCTATCCCACGAAGAAATGCAAGAACGGGAGAGGGTCCGGACACACGAATTGGAACTCGCACGACTCCGGCTGGACGGTGAACTCCTGCTGGCGGAGAAAAGGTTGGCCTTGGAGCAACTACGGCTGCAGGAGGAAATCGAAGAAAAGAAACGGCATCGAGAACTAGAAGAGAAACGGCTAACCCTCGAGCACGAGAGGGGCCTCAAGGAACTCGAACTGAAATCCAAAACGGGGGAGACCAGCACCCCTGGATCCCGGGACGCTCTGCCAAAGGTTCATATCCCCAAGGATGTCGTCAAGGAGTACTATAAAAACGACGACATCCAGCAATGGTTCCGAGCATACGAGGTAGCCATGACCTCCCATCGGGTACCCCGGAAGGATTGGGGTGCCGGCCTATGGGGGAGGTTCCTCAGCGAGGGCCGGGATACCCTGCTGCAACTCCCCGACGCAGTGATGACCTCGTACGACCACATGAAAGAGGCCCTACTCACCCGCTACGGACTATCAGCCGAGATGTACCGGCAGAGCTTCCGGGACTGCAAGAAGCTCCCCGGTACCACATGGGTCGAATACGTGGACTTCTTCAGCAGAGCCTTTGAAGGGTGGATAAGAGGGAGCAAGGTCACCTCGTACAGCGAACTGTTCGACCTCATTGTCTGGGAGCACCTCGCCGACAACTGCTTTGTCGAACTAAGCCAACACCTCCTTGACAGCAAAATGACCGAGCCCCGGAAGCTCGCCGCCGAAGCCGACCGATGGGTCAACACCCGGGTCCCCCGGAACCCCGTGGGGGACTACCAACGGAGTCCCACGGGACCTCCTCGCCAGCGGGGCGGAGGAGGAGGGTCCCACCGCAGTCGAGAATTTCCGGCCGGGCCGCCCCGAAGCCCACCACGAGGCCAAGCCGCCAACCACACGTCCCCGACCCTGGTCCGTAGGGGGACCCCCATCGCCAGGCCTGGACCCCGACCAACAGTGACCTGCTTCAGCTGCCAACAGACAGGCCACTATGCGAGCGACCCGGCCTGCCCCGTGATCCGACGAAACGGGACCGCTGGGCCCCCTCCCTGACAAATAGCCGCCGCAGCCCTGGGGGAAGAAGAAGAAGAAGAAGAGGAAAACCGCAACGTCGGGTCCCCCGAGTGGGAACCGGCTGCCATGTCACTCGTATGCCTGGGCACCCGAGAAATGGTGCCCCGAGCCCCCATCCCAAGCAACACCCAGAAGTACCAGCAGTGGGTCACCATCAATGGGCAACGGGCCGAAGCCCTCCGTGACACTGGGGCTAGTGTGACCGCTGTCCGCTGCCACCTGGTGACCCCCGAACAGATCCTGCCGCATGTCCTATGCCCTGTCCGGACCGCGGACAACACCGAAAGCATGTGCCGGATGGCCCGGATCCCCTTCGAGTGGGGAGGAGTGTCAGGCACCCTGAAAGTAACTGTCCGCGACGACGCTCCAGTGGACTGCCTCCTGGGGAACGACCTGGAGAGCTCCCCCTGGGCCCAGGTGGAGCGCCAAGAGCATCTGGGGATGCTAGGGCTGCCCGAATGGGCCTGCGCCACCACCCGGTCCATGACCGCCCAACCAGCCGCTGCAGCGGCCCCCGTCGAGCCTGCGGGTCCAGAACTGCCACCCTCCTCCGGCACGGAGGAGCCTGACGATGAGGCCGGGCCATCCGAACTTTCCCCCGACAAGGCCGCCTCCCTCAGCGAGATCCCCGAGCTGGCCCAGTGGCGCCACGACGGGGGCCCCACCCGCGAACAGTTCCAACAAGAACAGAAGGCCTGCCCGTCCCTCGAGGGGGCCCGACAGCAAGCGGCCGCCCAGGCCACAGGGGACCCCACGGGAACCCACTGGATCTATTGGGACAATGACTTGTTATATAGCGAACAGAAAGTCGCCGAACTAGGAGCCGGCCGTGTGTTGGTGGTTCCCCTCCGATTCCGAGAGTTCCTCCTGAACCTGGCGCATGACGTGCCCCTCGCCGGACACCTCGGGCGAGACAAGACCTACAGCCGCTTGGTGACCCATTTTTATTGGCCCCGAATGCGGAGAGACGTGGACCACCACTGCCGGTCCTGCCAGACCTGCCAAGCCAGCGGGAAGACTGGGGTCGAGTCAAGGCCCCCCTCCAACCATTTCCAGCCGTCCACACCCCGTTCGAACGGGTAGAGATCGACATCGTGGGGCCCCTCGACCCCCGAACCGCCCTGGCAAAAGCCAACCACGAAGCCAGCCAAGAAGACATGAAGCGCTGGTATGACGAAAATGCCTCGACCATCGAGTTCGAGCCGGGCCAGCAAGTCTGGGTCATGTCACCCGTGGACCCCTGCGCCCTTCAGGACAAATGGACCGGGCCCTTCAAGGTGGTTGAGAAGAAGAGCCCCGTCACCTACTTGGTCGACATGGAGTCCCCAAGGAACCCCCTCCGGGTCCTACACGCTACCCGGCTCAAGCCACACTTTGCCCGAACCGAACTAAGCCTGCTGCTGGCTACCGACGATGGGGGTGAAAGCGACTCCGAGCCCCTACCCGACCCCCTGGGGTCCTCGGACCAAGACGGCTCCATGGAGGGCGTCAAACTCTCCACCACCCTGACCCCAGAACAGCACCATGACTGCCGGCAGCTGCTGCAACCCTTCGCTGCCCTCTTCTCTCTCACGCCCGGGGTGACCCCCTGGTGCGTCCACGACGTGGATACCGGGGACAACCCCCCTGTGCGACACCGCGCCTACAGAGTGCCCGACCGGGTCCGAGCCTGCATACAAACGGAGGTCTCCAAGATGCTCGCCCTCGGAGTCATCGAGCCATCCGACAGCCCTTGGGCCAGCCCTGTGGTCTTGGTGCCGAAGGCCGCCGCCCCCGGCACCCCCCGGAACTCAGATTTTGTGTGGACTACAGGGGCCTAAACGCAGTCACCAAGACCGATGCCCACCCCCTGCCACGGGCAGACGAGCTGATCGACCGCTTAGGGGCCGCCCGCTACCTAAGCACTTTTGATCTCACCGCTGGGTACTGGCAGATCAGGATCACCCCCGGCGCCCAGGAACGATCCGCCTTCTCCACCCCCGATGGGCACTACCACTTTCGGGTGATGCCCTTCGGTATGAAGAACGCGCCAGCGACCTTCCGGAGACTGGTGAACAAGGTCCTGGCCGGACTAGAAGCCTTCAGCACGGCCTACTTAGACGACATTACAGTCTTCAGCAACCCCTGGGCCGCGCACCTAGGACACCTCAGAGAAGTCCTGGCCGCTCTCCAAAGGGCCGGGCTCACGATTAAGGCCAGCAAGTGCCAGATCGGTCAAGGATCAGTGACCTATCTGGGCCATCAGGTGGGGAGTGGCCAGGTGGCACCCCTCCAGTTGAAGGTCGATGCCATCCAGACGTGGGAGCCCCCCACCACCCAAACAGCTGTCCGGGCCTTCTTAGGCCTCACAGGCTACCACCGGCAATTTATCAAAGACGATGGCAGTATTGTGGGCCCCCTCACGGAGCTCACTTCCAAAAAGCAGCCCAAAACGGTGCACTGGACACCCCGCTGTCAGACCGCGTTTGAAACCCTCAAGGCGGCAATGTGCGCTGCCCCTGTACTACAGGCCCCTGACTACGGCAAGGAATTCATGGTTCAGACAGATGCCTCGGAGTACGGGGTTGGGGCGGTCCTCTCCCAGATGGACACCGAGGGTCTCGACAGACCTGTGGCCTTCATCAGCCGCCGACTGCTGCCCCGAGAACAGAGGTGGAGCACCATCGAGCGGGAGGCCTTCGCTGTGGTATGGGCTCTCAAAAAGCTCTGGCCCTACCTTTTCGGCACCCACTTCTGAGTCCAGACTGACCACCGGCCCCTGCGGTGGCTAATGCAGATGCGGGGCGAGAACCCCAAATTGTTGCGATGGTCCATCTCGCTGCAAGGGATGGACTTCACCGTAGAGACCGGCCCGGCAACGACCACGCCAATGCCGACGGCCTATCCAGATTCTTCCGCCTCGGCGAGGAGAACCCCCAAGGAGATGGGTGACTCTCCCTGCCTTCAGCTGGGGGGGACGCTTGTTGGAGCCGGCTTCGTGGCGTGGTCCTGTTCCCCCTCGCCAAGCCGCACGAGGTCCCCTGCACCTCGGGGCCCCTCCATTTTGGATTGTACGTGACTCTGCGCACCAGCCTACGTGACCCCGCTCAACCCGGCCTCGGCCCCCAGCAAGCCCCGACATCAAGGCACCAACAACTGGCCAGGGGGTACCACGTGAACACTTCCCCACTCCCGGCGGAGGGCAGTATCGATGGGACCCCCAACCGTCCTCCCACACCTAGGTGCGATCGCCCCACAGCTCTCCTGGGCCTGGCGCCTCTCCTGCTGAGCGTCTGGCCGCTCCCGACCCGGCCTCTCCGCCCCCCCGGGCGCAAGGGTCCGGACATCAAGGGCTCCAGACCTATATCTGGGGCGACTCTGCAACAGGACAGCAGTTGTATACCGGAGTCAAGAGCCCTGCTGATCGGATCGCGGCTGACCCTACGGAGAAAAGACTCATCCTGGAACCACGCTCTGAGCCCTGCTGACTACGTCGCGGCTCCACCGTGCTTAAAGACCTTCACAAACCTTTGGGGCCCTGCTGGCACAGTTGCGGCCTGACCTTGTTGAACTTACCATCAGAGCCCAGCTGACCTCGTCGCGGCTCGACCGATGCGGACCTACCACCGGAGCCCTGCTGACTGTGTCGCAGCTCGACCCAAGCGGGACTACCACCCGAGCCCTGCAGACACCGTCGCGGCTCTCCACGTCCGAGCTGCTTTGAGACCAGCACCTGCCGCTCCGATCCCCGGAGCCACCTTCGGCCTAACTCAAGGTCTGGCGCAGAGCTTCCCCGTACCAGGCTGGTACTAAGACTGTCCCGCTACCCTGTCCCTACAAAGACATTGAGACTCTTTCTGGATCTCCCGATCCCCCTGTAAATATTTCAAATATACTGCTATTGATAAAGTACCTAGATAAGCAACTGATACGGAGTCCTGTGTGGTGGTGTTACTGGGCCTAGTACGATCATAGGAGAAAGACCTCTCCTAGGAGGCTTCTCAGCGGCGCTCGGCTAGAACTTTGCGGGAGGAAGGTGCCCCGGAGTGGCCCCCCTGACCCCCCGGTGGTCCTCCCTCCAACACCGCTGGTGTGCTAAAATGAAGCCCCTCTGTGCCTGGAATCTTCCCCACTCCAAGAACCCTGGTTCTCCCCCTACCCACTGCTACTCTGCCATAGTCCTTCATGCTCTCAACCCCGGCCGTCACTTGTCGCACTTCTGCCAACCTGCACCCCACAACACAGAAGGAGCATTCACATGAGCCTCCTGCAAGTTCTCGTGCACTTTCCCACACCCTACACCCACCTCTCCGGCACCAATAGCAGCCAGCAATTGCTTACACTAACCAGTCACCCTCTCCCACAGATCAAACACCACCCACACAACATGCCACACTTGCATGCAGGCTCCCCAACATCTGCTATTCGTGCTGCCAACATCACACCCTCACAAGACCTCTGCAACAAGTTCTCAGAATTCTGTAACAAAATCACCTTCATATACAACAAGAAACTTCGGCCCTCAAATGGACCCTGTCACAATCACAACTCAACTTCTCATCACAGTTGAAGAACGAAACCTGAACTCGTGGTCTGCCATCATCACCGTCGAGGTCGCTGCTATCTTGCAGACCAACCACTCACGCTCATCAGACCCTTGCCCCAAGCATGCCTTCACCGAAGGACTCCTACCGATCAGTGAAGCCCTAATACCCATCTTCAATGCCTTCACAGACTCAACCACATTCCCAGACATCTGGAAATATATCACCATCATGCCCCTGCTCAAGAAACCCTCTCCTTACCCAGCCACATTTTCAAACTACAGACCCATCTTCCTCCAATAATAATCAGCAAAGGTCTTAAAGGAACTATTCAACTGAAGTCTCACTGACCACTTTAGCATCCACCAGCTCCTCGATGCCACATAGTCCAGATTCAGGCCCAACCACAGTACACAAACAGCACCCATTGCCGCCACTGACAACATCCACATTATCCTTGACAAAGAAGACACAGCAGCCCTCAGTCTTCTGGACCTCTCTCAGGGCAGCTCCTAAGCTATGGCGTAGGAGAGCCGCCCCACTGCGTTGAAGCAGTGCAACGTAATGGAAAAATAAAATGATAATAACTTTGAGTTATTATCATTTTATGTTTCCATGCTGCTTTGCGGGTGGGTGGGGCTCCTCTGCTCTCGGAGCAGGGCAGGGCAGGACAGGGAAGGAATGGTTTGCCCTCTCCTAAGTGCACAGTGACTGTTTGGTTGGCCCTCTCAAGCGCACTTTTCCCGTTCTTCATGCAGGCTGTATTACAGCCTGTGTGGAGAATATGCCCAGGCCCCCATTTCCTGGTTGAGCATCAAACCAGGATGCTCAAAACAAAACCAATCATAACACTGCATTGCAGCATTGTACTTGGTCATGGGAGCCTTTTCTGTGTTTCCTGTGCCTCGCACAATAGGAGCAGAGAAGTAGGACCTGCGCGGCAGAGTAAATGTTTCTTTCTTTCTTTCTTTCTTTACACCCCCCCCCCCTTGTGACCCAACCCCCACACCCAACCATGCTGGCCATCACTGACTTCTCTGCAGCATTTGACACAGTCTCACACCCCATCCTCATCAGGCACCTGCATGAGAATGACATCCAAGGACCTGCTTTCCACTAGATCTGCTCCTTCTTAATGGATAGAACCCAAGCTGTCAGCCTGGCACCTAACTCCTTGTTAGCCCACAAACTCATCTGTGGAATGCTTCAAGGTTCATCGCTCCCCTCACCCTCTCAACGCATACAAGATCCCTCTGGCCAATGTCATCTGTTCACACAACCGCAACATTCTCACCTATGCCGACGAATACAACTCATACTATTCCTCTCAGACAAGACCACCAACACAAAAAAAAAGTTCACCACCTGCATGACTGAAGTTGCTAACTGGATGAAAGCCAACTGTCTCAAGCTGAACGACAACAAAACAGAAGTAGTGATTCTCAGCAAGAACACTTCACATGGGACTGGTGGCTATCTGAACTCGAATCCACACCAACACCCAGAACCCACACTAGGAACCTTGGAACAATCATCAACAGTAAACTGGACATTATAGCACAAGGCAACGTCATCACTGCATCATGCCTCCACATCCTGAATATGCTGTAGAAGATCTTCAAATGGCTCCCAAACAACACTATAAAAAGCTGTAACCCACATCCCTAGTCACCAGCAAGTTGGACATAGGAACACCCTCTTTGCCTGGATCACCAAGCAATTCACTAGAAGACTACAAACCATCCAGAACCCAGCAGCCAGACTCATCATCAACCTCATATCCAGAACTCACATCACACCACACCTCAGGAAACTACACTGTCTATGAATACACAAACATCCTCACACACATTCTAGGCGCTAGACAACTCAGGCCCCACCTCCCTGAACAGTCGCATCTCCTTCCACCAACCTCCCCTCCGCACTACTCCTACTCACACACATCTGAGAATGCTCGGGCCGTTTTTTCAATTTGAACTCTGGTCAATGGACCGTTGTAGTAGCCTGAGAAGAAGAGGGGTTAACAGCAGTTAAAACTTGAGATACAGTGTGATCATTAGGACCATACAATAACAGTCAGAATCAGTAACTTGAAGTTAAAAGATTTATTACAAACTCAAATCCAAACTAATACAAATCAATCTCAATATAGAACATACTGTAAAAGTAGAGAATCATCAAAGGTAGAGCAAAACGTCTAACAATATAGGTCCTCAACAACAGAACATATAGGTATCTCAGTAGCAGCGATGCAAAATATAAGAAAAAGAACTTAATGGCTGGATGAAGAATTCCGATCCTTCTACCCATACATGGAAAAAATTTGCAGCATCTAATAAATCCTACTCTAATCTATGGATGGGAAAACTCCTATTGAAGCCAGGCAACAGCCAGGCAACAAGAAAGGTGTCAGCATCCGAACCTCTGTAGAAGTTTGATAAGTAAGGAGTCATGCATGTCAATAGAGGTTTGTACCTCTCTAAGTCTAAGGGGGTTCTGACTAAACCCAAGCTGGGTTTACTAATTGAGATGCACAAAGAACATTCGAGAAAACATGACCTCATTCACATCATAATATGTTTTTCAGTTCCCAGAAAAGAACTTGGCACATTGAACACTACTTCCATATTCCAGTCTTCGCTTCCAAAGCATCCTTGGGTTCCTCCTTTTGGCTGATAGTACCAACTGGTATCACTCCCTTTGCTCCCTCAATTAAAGCATTTGACTTTGCCAGCTCTCCCTCGCCTCACTATCCTGAAATACAATGTGCCTTTCACTAACTAATGAATGCCTAGGTCTGTTGAAGTGGTTAATTAGTTGAGGTAGTTACTCTTATCCTGTTAACCAACTGAAACTATTAACATGTAGTTTGATTTGGAGTCAATAGTAATACTGTTCATGTTAATTTTTGTGTTGATTTGGCTTAATATTCATTCTCCCCAGTTAATTTTTCATTGCCAAAATGTTGTGTCTTGTGAAATTAGATACAAAAAAAGAAGTGCTTTCCATTATTCGTAGATACAAGTTACTTGTTAAAACAATAAAGTAGTTTGTTCCACTGGTACTACCAAAGGACTGGACATTTTACCAAGAACCACAGGACATGAATTAAACTGGAATATGTCAATTGAGCCTCCCTATCCTGCTACCACAACATTTAATACCTCTCGATGTTTACCTCTTCCTCTCCAGCAGGCTGCTGTTCAACAGAAAGCCTAGAGGATGCTATCCAGCACTCGCACCCTGCACACGACACCCCAGTTAGGGAGGTAAAGCACCCAGTTCAGGCTCCTCTGGGGACTGAGCTTGAGATCGCTAGAGGGTGACCACACAAGCTACCTCCAATGTTGGAAACCAGGAACCGTGATGCTGAGACGCAGGACATGCCAGATGCCAAGGTAACAAACCTAATGGAAACAGCAGAGCTGAAAAGCCAAGTGAGAGGAGGTGTGGAGTGAGTAGGAGCAGCAAGAGTTCCCAACTGAGGGTGACGCATGGCGCCAACACTTAGTCATGGTGTCTGTTTGATATATCTGCAAAGTTCTTCAGACGACTCCTGCCTGAACATACAGATACTTTTGGTGACACAGCCCAGGGCTACAATTTCAAATGTGTAATATGACAACAAGTTGATGACTTTCTCAGGGGACTTTAAACTCTACAAAAGGTTTCACCCTTCAATTTCAATAACAAATTTTGCACTACTAATATGCTTTTCACAAATGCTGCTATCAATTTGCCCCTTGACCACCCATAACAATCTTTGATTTGTAGAATTATTGACTTGAGTATCATGGAAGGATTTGGCCACACATCCGCATAGCCAATGGGTGTCAGTCCCTGACGTAAATAGATAAACCATTAACATTTGTTTTTTTTTATGTGACAATTTTTGCAATAGCACACTCCTCAGAAATGCTAAAGGTTTTTATTTCTCTAATTTTATCATGGTCAAACTCAAAGTAAAAAAGTAAAGTGGGCACACCATTGGGGAACCTTAGTAGGAACTTTGGGGTGAATTTTCAACTGATGACAGTTTGGGCTGCACACAAGCCCACAGAGTTCTGAGCCATATGTTGCAACTTTCTCAGCCTTTACATTATAGGCTTTTACTGAGAGGCTGATTCAGTGGCGCTCAAACCTGGAAGAGACATACTTTACAACTTCTCTGTGGGACAAACCTAAAACAATCTTGTCATTTTACTTCTGCTGTTTCATCCTCAAGCTCCTCACGCACGCCTACAAAGCTCTCCACAACGCCGGACCTGCATACCTCAACCACCACCTCTCCTTCTATACTCCCATTAGACATCTCCGCTCCGCCCCCTGGCCACCACCCCACGGATCTGCAAGACCATGGCTGGAGGAAGATCCTTCTCCTACCTTACTGCGAAGACCTTGAACTCCTTGCCTCAGAACCTCGGGCAATCACCATCACTGTTGTAATTCAGGAAAGACCTTAAGACCTGGCTCTTCTACTGAACCGCAGACCCAGTCTCCTCTCAGCGCATCACAGAGGCATACCTTGAGATACTTGAAATCCTGTACCCGTTCAAGGTTAGAAAAGTCTAGTGTGATTTGAAAACACTGTGTGGGTTGAAAGCCTAGTACGCTGTTTCTGCTTTATTGATAATCAACCCCCTTTTAGAGCCAAACATAGAGAACTTTCTTAGCAATTTGGATAAGACCACTGGGGTCTTCAAAAATATTGTTGTACCATCTGGAGAGAGCATAGGGGTCAAAGGTACACCACCAAGAATAAGGATGTCAAAAGGCTCAAATCGCAGAAATTTCTCAAGATCATTTATGTTGAATCAAAAAAAGACTATGGGCTAACACAAGGCAATGGTGGATAGCCTGATGAACTCAGAATCTCTAATTTCTCTACTAGTGTCCACTGTACCATTATGTAATTGCTAGTATATAATGTCTTAATTGCAATCAGCAGTTCCTCTGATCCCATCTTTAAGGTTTTATTTCTAATGCTTTCTTAATAAAGTTTCAATCATGCTATAATAACAGTACCAAATGTATATGAGGGCATGACAATGTGATACAACATGCCCTCTACAGAAAAAACAACTGAGCATTGCAGTACAGTCTACAATATCTCTACATGGCTTACACCGGTTTGGGCAAACACATTAGCTATGATTCAAAATTGGTGAAACCATGGAGTCTGCCTGGGATATTTATGTAGTGCGTTGTGTGCCATGGGTGGGGTGGGAAGGACCATCTGTGCTGGGGGCCACCTGACAGAGGCGTGGCAAGGATAGAGGGAGATGCGGGGTATGTTAATGTAAAGGAGGACAGCAGCATGTGAACAGCGGGGGAGGTTGCTCGGGCGAGATTGGGTCGAGCCCTGCGTCTATCCTGATAACGTGTACACGGTGGGAAGTGGGTCTTGTGCAAGTATCTTACTGTAACAGCACATCACTGGACAAAGGGACCAGCGGTAGAAGCATGAACATGAGTCTGTGTAGTAATGAAATTCCATGGGTAGAGGAGAAGTAGTAGACATAGCTGAGTAGTGTCTTTGTAAGTTATTTATTAACTTCAAAACTTCAGTGGTAGCAGCCACACCAGGAGCAGCCTCCCTGCTGCTCAGCCCATCTTCAACTGTCAACCCTCACACATGGAACCCAAGCATTCCACTCATGTCCATCACATCAACATTCCAAACAGAACACCCACACTGGCTGAGCAGCTAGGAACCGGTTAACAGGGAACATTATAAACTCAACAGGAAGATACCACAGTCTGGTTGCTAACCAGAACGGTGTAGCTCTGGGCAGACGTGTGCATTGTTTTGCCTCTACATGTAGTAGAAAAGTGTCCCAACACTTCCCACCCATACATGAGTCCCCTCGCATGCGGAGTACCGTGAGGGTGTTGGTTTCAGCACATGTCCATTACAGTAGCGTGGCCAGCAAACATCCCATTTTTAAGTTTGACATGGGTTACACTATCAAATGCATTTTTAAAGTCAAAACAGATCACTTTTTAGGTCTCGCCTAGCGTGGTTGCGCACATGCGTAGCTCACTCGGCGAGATTTAATGTTTATGAGTAGCTTCAGTAAAGGGCTTTAAGCCCCGCCCCTCTTTTCCATTGGCTGGCGTCACCGTTTATGCTAAACGATGGCCATTGGAAAAGAGCTTTCCATGTTGCCTCCCTTTGGCTTTTTCAGACCGCCCACTTGGACGGGCTCGCCTGCTTTCCGTGGGTCGCAAAAGGTTTCTTATCTTTATGGGGCCATGTGTTTAAATAGAAAACACAGCAATGGGGGAGGGTCCAAGGGAGAAAAGTTTATAGACCTGCAAGATAGTAATACCCCAATCAAGTTTACTACAAAACACAAAGAACTATCTTGGGTCTAAGAGTGAACAATGATCACAAGTGACAGAGGTTAGTTACTCCCACTAGGAAAAATCCCTTTATAGGACTGGAACCCTCACTCACCCTAGGTGTCATGCTTCATCATTTAGTTCTTTCTCCCGATGGAAAAACCGAGTTCCACTGAGGGCTACAACCCCCTCACTGTGAGGGAGGAGTCCAGGGATGTTATATGTAAAGATGAGGCTGTATACAAAGGAGATCCTTTTTAGTCCCTTAAGCGGTGAGTGGAGTGAGAAAACAGGGGATTTTTCCTAGTGGGAGTTTACCGTAACTAACCTCTGTCACTTGTGATCATTGTTCACTCTTAGACCCAAGATAATTCTTTCTGTTTTGTAGCCATGTGTTTAAACACATGGCCCCATAAAGACAAGAGATCGGCCGCAGCGCGGCCCCCGCACTTGTTTAAGTTGCAGTCTGTGGTAGGATGATGTGTAATCCAGAAGACGACTGTCTTTACAGACTAGTTTAGTGCAGACTAGTTTAAACAGTGGCAAGTCTATGATAAATAGCGCAAGTACCATCTTGAACGTCTTCGAAGGCTTTAATAGCCTGCAAGTTGGTGTTGATCAGTGTTTCTCAAGTGCATATACTCCCTGTAAATTTTCGGTGAGGAGAATTTTCTTTTTTTTTTTTTGCAACTAGTCCCATTTTAGAATTTTAATGTGCTGGGTTCTCTTCCACTTTGCTGCGCCTGCCTTCTGTAGCCGCCGACACTGTTGTAAGTACTTCCGTGTTTGCAGGCCTGTGCCGCTCACCGCTTGAACAGCCCAGCTCGGCAGTGCAATTTATCTCTAGGCCTTCGCCGCCTATTGATGGGGCTGCGAGTGCAGTACGACTCCGCTGCTGGCTGGGAGCTACCTCTTGCGCTCCTCACACCCAGCAGTGAGTTTACCCTGGGGGCTGACATGTTGTGTATAAGTCTGAATTCCCCCTCAACCTTTTTGGGCACCACCCCCAATGGGTAGCAGACAAAATTCTCAACAGGGACAGACTCAAATGGGCCCGCTACTCTACCTAGGCGCAGTTCCTTGTCAATTTTTGTGGAAACTATACCGGGATTGGACCGCGCCGAGAGTTGGTTCTTGCACTCTGGTGATCCCGCATAACCTAGTGCTGGTATCCTGAAACCATACCTGGAACCATCCAAAAGAGTTCTTGCAGTAAGAAGGCAGGGATACTTGTTGAGCCATGGTGTCAATGCCGTTACATCAATGGGAGACCGAGATTTGAGTGGGGTCACCCCTTCACTCCTGTTTTTTCCTACCATTGTCTTTTGATTTTTTGAGACATTTGGACTCTGGGTGAGATGGGTTGGCACAAATGGAACATGCATGTTTGAACCTGCACGTTCCTGGTGATCTGGTGCAAGTTCGTCTATTAAAATCCCAGCATGTCCCCTTCCTCCTCCCGCTGCCGTTTGAATTATTGGTGGAACTCGTGCTACCCTGTGACCGAAAGGAATGAAATGGCTGAAACGGCTGCGGGGACTGTCTCTTTGTATTATTATGTCCTTCCCCACCAAATAGATCCAACCATGCTACTGTGTCAATGCGGTCCCATAACAGCGACGGGTCAAATGCCTTAGCCATCCAGAAATTGTTGTCATAACATCCCCCCCCCCCCCCACCCTGCGAATTCATCATAAGCCAGAACTATCCTGTTTTGGTAGCATGCCATCTGTGCCTGCAAATTGGGGAAACGCTCTGCCGTCACTGGAAAAAGCTCTGATCCAGTGAATTAAGTTTTCTTCCACCCTGTATTTCAGCATTTGACTGGCCCATTCCCTAGGGAGCATATAATCTTTATTTTTTCTTGCTTCCTCCCTTTCTCTTTCGCAAATCAGTAATGAGAACATATTGACATATTCGCCAGCCCAAATTCTGTTTTATACCTCCTGTGAAACATGTCTGCCTAAAAGTTCCCGTTCTGAGGGGGACTCACCCACGTCCAGCATTGGCAATGTCGGCAGCTTACCTGCTGTGGTGGCCCCAGCTGCCTCCTGCTGCTTCCCCGCTGCCGCACTGGAAACTGACAATCCCTTGTTCTCCAGTGTGCTGGTACCACCCCCTGAAAAGATAGGCAAAGGTGCAGCTGGCCCTTCGACATTTTTTACCTCAGGCACCGTATGAAACTGAGACACTATTCGTTTGGCTTCTGCCAGTGCATCAATACCCGAATCTTTAGCCCCACCGTTGCAGCGAGGATGCCTGCCTTCCCCAACCATGGCAATACTGCTGCCAAATGTGAAGCAATGTCTTGTGGGATCTCCCGCCCCCCCCGGCGGTGCCTCGCCTGCTGGCATGGGCTGGACAACAGGAGCCAGGACCCCTGGGACAGTTGGAGCCACTCCTGTGGGCGCGGGTTGGGGCATTGGAGTCACAGGGTGGGCTGGTAGTGGTTTCGGGGTAGCCGGCGCCACTGGAGGGGCTAGTGTTGGCACTAGGACGGGCGGTGTTACAGGAGGAGCTGGTACTGGGACCGGGGCGGCCGGTGGCATAGGAGTGTCCGGTATTGGGACCAGGGGCGGGTGCTGGGGCATGAGGGACCTCGCCCTGAGGCACAAGTGGTACTTGAGGAACCTGGGGGATGGGTGCAGCAGGTTTGTCACCCCTGGGAAACTGGGGGATGGGTGCAGCAGATTCTACCCCCACCCGCTTTTTTGCTCCAACTCTTTTTGTGATTGGGGGAAAAGCTGCCTTTAGGGGCACATTGCTGCGCCTAGCCCTCTCCTCTAGCCCCTCTTGACCCTCCACCTTTTCCCTAAGATTAGCAAGGTCATGACCCAGCTCATCCACCTTTTTCATCATTTCCTCCATCAGCCTCTCCATACGAGAGCGCTGGTCCCCCCTCTTCGCCTTTCCCGCCATTATTCGCCCACACTCCAACCAGTACTTCTGACCCGCTGTACAATGTCCCCACACACCAGACTAATGAATGAGGACTTTTAGGAAAAAATGGCAAAACAGTCACACAACTTTGACAGTAAGGGTATCAAAGCCCTTATCCTGATGTTCACTGAGACAGACTAAAGTAAAATCAACCTTCAAGAGAGCACACTACCGTGATAGTAAGGGTCTCAGCACGTAATCATTCAATAATAATGCTATTCCACTGCCCGTTGCCACATAATAAAGTTCTTATTATCATGCAGTCTCTCTTTTCCTTTGGTAGGCAAGACAAATTTCAAGTGCAATCAGTTTAAATGCGCACCTACAATGCTTGCTCCAGTAATGCAATAAAGTTGCCCACCCACATTGAGGGATACAACCTCCCCTGCCACTCTGTGCGCGCTATGGCGCTGACGCTCAGTGACCCGAATTTAACTAATTTGGGACATATCGACAGAAATTGCAGGCACAACTGGAAGAAAAAAGGGGCAGCACAGCAAGACGTTAAACGCGCTTTACAGCATCGCCGCGCGGTAACCCAAATTAACTGTTAAATCACAACTTGATTGTAACTTCACAACCGCGCGTTACAGAGCCGACGCGCGGTGACCAAAATCAATTGCGGGCAGTAACAAGGCCTGACGTGCACCGCAAGGCCCACTACAGGAGATAATAAAATCGGAGGGGTGTGCGCTCTCGTATGCTTCCAGCGCCACCTCCACCCTGTTTCTGTTCCGTTTCAGGGGCCTACGCGACCCGGAGCTCGCTACCGATCCCGTCAGTGTCCACGTCCGCTCTCTCACAATCCTCGACCAGCCGGCACACGACCTCCTCAGCACACGACCTCCTCAGCACGCGACCTCCAGCATGCGACATCCCGCTCTCCGCCGCCGTCACCACTGTAGCCGAAATCGACGCGGGTAATCCCTTGCCACGACACCACTCTGTCGATACTTGTAGAGTCACGGTCAGCAGCCAGCAATACCTGAAAGATAAAAGTAAAACAAAGTTACAGCCTCCTAGCGAGGCTGGGGGCAGGCTGGGGAGCAAGGAGTGAAGAGACAGACTCCTGTGTTCCTCAGCCTTTTATCTGTTTAAGGTGGCCAGGCCTGTTCTAACTGGCCCGATGTTGCCCAGTCGTGTGACACCCCCGGGCCGGGACCTATGGTGGAGGAGGCGTGCCTGTCGCGTCACTAATGTGCGCAACAGGCTTGTCACCTGATCCAGAGGGGGCCGGCTCAACCGCCATACTTTTGGCGTGGCCGATGCCGGCCCCGCCGTTCTCTTCGCCGCCTATTGATGCGGCTGCGAGTGCAGTGCGACTCCGCTGCTGACTGGGAGCTACCTCTTGCGCTCCTCACACCCAGCAGCTCTCGGTTTAGCAGTATTGAACCGACATCGGGAGGATGGTACCTTGTGTTGGCCATGTCGGCATTTGTATTGATGATCGTCCATGCAGCAAGCCTTTAATCTATTAGCCCTGGACTTTAGTGCCATCATTTTGAGAATGCCAAATTTTATTTTGTGAAAGCACGAGTAGAGGTTATAGAATTTGTAGTGTGTTTACTACTACAGTTTTATGATTTTAGGTGTTTAGGTGGGAAAGTCTAGCTTCGGCAGGGATATTGTACACACGTAAAACAACAGTTTCCCAGCACTGCTGCTTCCGTGATGTAGTGGGAGCTTGAACAAAGTGGTCTTTTGTTAAGTACGGCGTTTCAATGTAATTCAAAGGTGCAGGCTATTATGTGCTGTTAGGAGTATTATCGTGGTTAGCCCTCCTGGCTGACTTGGAGGTGCTTTGAAGTGACATATCTACTATAAACACGCCACCCTCTCCAGCGCACTGCAACTCCTACTGATTACATAACTGCACTGTGATTCATGGATGGAAAAGATTTCACCAATCGAAAAACGGCCACTCAGTTCAGGTCAAACATAATTATTTTGGCATACCACACTCATACATACATTATTCAAAGATATCGAGTATAACTCTCCTTCATCCTAATAAAAAAAAAAACATTTCTTAACCAAATATTGAATACACGCTATTAATCGATCACTAAAAGCCATGAAACATCAATCGCAATTCTGTGGCCGCCTTTGGGAGGGGCTGTCTCAGGATTTCTGGTTGTCCTTCACCTATACGCCCTCTGCAAACGGGTCACCTGCAGTGAGCTGTAGCGGGCTTTGCACAAAGTACCTGGGGCCAGATGTATCAAAGGGTTTTACCCATTCTGTGTCTATGGGAAAATGTGTTCATACATATGGCCCCTAACCCCTTCCCTATAGCAATGAATCAGGCTGATGTACTTACAGCACACGTAAACGTAAAAAGGCTAGCGTGCACTTGTTATGGGTAATAATTTACCTACCCCACTAACTTTCAGTTGATACGGAATGGTCCAGTGGGGCCTGCTACCTGGGTGTCTCGTGATTTTGTTTTTCCTTCATGGATTGGCGAATACGATATCGCTCATTTGTTCCCTTTAATATTGCATTGGTGCATGTAGGTTGAATGTATTACCCACCCACATACTGCTAACAGAAGGTACTATGGGCTAGGTGTAGGGGTTAGCTTGAAGATAGATTTAGCCCTTGTCGCGACTGTTCCACCTGCACAGTCTATCAATTTATTAGTGATGAGGTACATTCCATTATTTGTACAGTAGTTACACCCCACAGTGCATTTCTTAGTGGCTGCTTTTTGATTGAAAATGAAAAGCATGCATTATGGCCTCTGCAGCGCTGAAACTCTTTTAGTGTTGTTGCCAGCCTGAACTTATCCACTTGACAGGTCGATTATAGCCTGTGTTTTTGATGTGACTGTTCTAGGCATTGGTTCATAGTATCCCGGCCACTTGCACGTTGGAGAGTCTCAGGCCTGTCATACTTTCTGTTTCCGAGGATTCCTGTCGAGTTCAAGTAGTAATTTATTGAGCATATTTCTTGTTATCTCAAAGTCGATGAGTGTGTTGCATGCTTCTAAAGAACACATCAATTGATCGAGTTAACAGACAATAGGAGCCCGGAGAATAACAAGCAAAAACAACAACCTGCTTGAAACTATTGATCTCTTACAGTGGCTGCTGACACATCGCTGCTGACACGCCGCTGCTGACAACACTGCTGACACACCACTGCTGACACACCACTGCTCACACGCCACTGCTGACACGCCACTGCTGACACCACGCTGCTGACACCACGCTGCTGACACCCCGCTGCTGACACGCCGCTGCAGACACCACTGCTGACACACCACTGCTGACACACCACTGCTGACATGCCGCTGCAGATACGCCGCTGCTGACACCACTGTTGACACACCACTGTTGACACACCACTGCTGACACACCGCTGCTGACACACCACTGCTGCAACAACGCTGCTGACACACCGCTGCTGACACACCACAGCTGACAGGCCGCTGCTGGAACCACTGCTGACACACCGCTGCTGACACACCACTGCTGACATGTCACTGCTGACACACCACTGCTGACAGGTGAACAACCATTACAACGCACTGCCATTACAACGAAACTGTTACAACGCAAATGCTGTGACAACGCATGCCCATTACAACGCAAGTCTTTACATCGACTTGCACTAGATGGCGTGCTAACATTAAAAATAGTGTAGTTTACTATCCAAACACCTTCCCTACTGCAACGTGGACTGGAGTTAGAATAGTAAATTACCCTTTTTTAATGTTAGCACGCCATCTACTGCAAGTCGATGTAAAGACTTGCGTTGTAAAGACTTGCGTTGTCACAGCATTTGCGTTGTAAAAAATTTGTTGTAACAGCATGCATTGTAAAAGCATGCGTTGTAACATCATACATCCCTGCTGACACGCCGCTGCTGACACACCGCTGCTGACACGCCGCTGCTGACACACTACTGCTGACACACCACTGCTGACACACCGCTGCTGACACACCGCTGCTGACACGCCGCTGCTGACACCACTGCTGACACCACTGCTGACACATCACTGCTGACACATCACTGCTGACACGCCGCTCCTGACACGCCGCTGCTGACACGCCGCTGCTAACACGCCGCTGCAGACACCACTGCTGACACACCACTGCTGACACAACACTGCTGACATGCCGCTGCTGGGCAGCATTAAATGCAGACAAATTTGGAAGAGGTGGGCATGCACAGCACAGACCCACGTAATCTGAAGGAGTCAGGGCAAGGAGAACGGTGCAAGAAGCTGCCAGCACAGCTACGATAGGAGGAATATTAGACAGGTGCATGAAAGACAAGGACGAAATCCATTTGATCCCAAAACGGAGTCACGCGGGCAGGGGAGAAGAAGGTGGGTGCAACTAAAAGAAGTGGAGTAGGAGGAGGCAAGAGCTCTTATGTAAAGAAACAACTAGGTCCGTAGAGCAGATGGACGACAAGGGGTGCTACCGGGTGGACGAGGCTTTACAGAGCAGATTAAGGCTGCTCGGCCCTCACTAAGGATAGTCGCAGGTGCAGGTAGAAGCAATGTTAGGCAAGGATTGTAGAGGGAGAGTTACACGAATAGAACAAGCATTGAAAATGCAATAGGTTTTGCCTTTAATTAAGTTAAAGCCATTTGCTTTGCTAATGGTAATGTATAGCAAAGCAAATGGCTTTAACTTAATGAAAGGCGAGACCTATTGCATTTTTAATGCTTGTTTAGGTCTGGTATTAGGCAAGACCTTTTGATTTAAAAACAAAAATATGTACATTATACTTACTTTTTTTTTTTGATAAACAAATTTTTATTGTGTTTTGCGGCATAAAAGACAGTATCAAGAGTAAGATACAGCAGTGCATTGAACAAGGCATCAGTAACTGCATTTGGATAAGCATCAATAAACCATTGCAAAGACCCTCCCACCCTCTCCCATCCTCCGTCCCCCCCCCCGCGCCCCCACCCTTCAAATCGTGCCCCCCAGCCACTTCCCCCATATCCTGCGGAATTTTTTGGGGCAGCCTCGCGCAGCGCACAACGACCGCTCCTGGGCCGCACACCAGTCCACCCCTCTACTCCAGGTAGCCACTCTGGGTGGGTCCGGTTGTGACCATACTGCCGCTATGTCTCTCTTAGCCACCATAAGGGCAGTGGTGAGGAAGTACTTTTCGTTACGGGATCCGTCGATCCCATCCATGATGCCCAGCAGGGCCATTCTAGGCTCATGGGGAACCTCCCAGCCCAAGACCTCCGCTAGCTCAGTTTCAATCGCTGCCCAGTAATCGTGTAGACGGGAACAAGACCACACCATGTGGAAAAAATCTGCCGGAGCCACCCCACACCGGGTGCAGGAGGCGTCCACGCGGAGACCCGCCCGGTACAGGCGGTCTGGGGTCAGATAGGCGGTGTGTAGGTAGTAGATTTGGATGAGCCGCAGCCTAGCGGAGGTGGTAAGCGACCGAGGGCCCATAAGGGCGTCCCTCCAGTCCGCCTCGTCCAGGGGTCCCACCCAGGCCTCCCATCGCTGTTTGAGCCCGCTCCAGTCCACCGGGGAATTGTTAATCAGGGATTTGTAAATGCGGGATATACCCCCCTTTCCCAGATACCCCAGCATCACCTGAGCTTCAGGTGGGCTATGGGGAGGCAGTCTGGAGTCTAGAGGGACGTGAGCCCGGACCGCGTGGCGCAGTTGAAGGTAGCGGTAGAACTGGGAGGGCCGCAGCGAGAAGCGGGTCTGAAGCTCTTGGAAGGAACACATGCGGCTCCCACGCCATAAGTCGCCCAGACAGGAGATACCAAGAAGATCCCACTGCCGAAAGCCCGCCAATCCCACCACCTCCCGCAGCCAGGTCCCGTGCCAAAGCGGAGTGAGTTGCGTGGACGTCCCCGACCATCTAGTGTGCCGCAGTGCCGCGCGCCACGCGAGGAAAGGAGCCCGCACGACGTCGGGGAGTGATAGGGGGACCGTTGTGCCATAGAGCATGTTTTGGATGGAGGAGAACCCAAGGCCTTGCACCTCGAGACGGTAAGCCGGGTCGCCCCAGCCTCCCGAGAACCAGTCGTGGATCACCAGTAACTGGGTGGCCAGGTAATAAAGATATAGATTGGTCATGCTCAGACCGCCATCATAGGAGGGGACCCTGCATCGATCCAAGGCCAGCCGAGGCCTACCGCCGCCCCAAAGGAATTTGGTCACCATTTTATCCAGGTCTCGGAACCACGGGCGCGGAAAAGGGCATGGAGTATTTTGTAGTATGTAAAGAAATTTGGGGAGGATCATCATCTTGTATAGAGCGACTCTCCCTAGCGGATTCAACGGGAGGGACTGCCACCGGAGCATGTCTGACCTGGTTTTGTTGACTACCGGAGCCACATTAAGGGCCCAGCATAGTTCCGGAAGGAGGGTGACCCAAATCCCCAGGTATTTAAAGGAGAGTCTCCGGAGGGGGATGTCCGACTGCCAGTCGAAGCATTCCCGCGACGGGTGTAGCGGGACTAGGACGGATTTTTTGGGGTTCAGGTGAAGACCCGACGCTTGGCCAAATCGATGGAGGATCCGACGGACCCGGGGACCCGAGGTCGCCGGGTCCGAGAGATAGAGGAGGACGTCGTCCGCGTATAGGGCGATTTTGTCGGGGGCCACATCCGGCCATTCCCAGCCTCGAAGAACAGGATCCGCGCGAATCAGCACCGCCAGGGGTTCCATCGCCAGAGCGAAAAGGAGGGGCGAGAGCGGACAACCCTGGCGCGTCCCCCGGCCTATGGGAAATGGGCGAGAAAGTGCCCCATTGACCAACACACGGGCCCGCGGGCGCGCATAGAGGACCATTACCATGGCTCGGAACCGGGGGCCGAAGCCCATACGCTCCAGGACCTCACCCAAGTACGCCCATCCCACGGAATCAAAGGCTTTTTCAAAGTCGACCAAGAGGAGGGCCAGATAGGGGGAAAGGCGGCCGCGGTGCGCCATCGCGAGGTGGAGGCGCCGTAGACAGTGTCTGGTCCCCCGCTCCGGCATAAAGCAACATTGGTCCGGATGGACCAGGGAGGCGAGCGATGGGCGTAACCGTTGCGCCAGGACCGTGGCATAGATTTTGAGTTCTGTGTTAATAAGGGATATCGGCCGGTAGTCGGAGCAGGACCGCGAGGGAGGCTGTGTCTTGGGGAGTACAACTATGGTTGCTGTATCCGTTTCGGGCCGGAACGAGCCCGTCTCCACCACGGCCGCAAAGAGGTCTCGAAGCCTCGGGGCCAATGTCTCACGGTAGTGAGCGTAGTATTCCTGGGGGAATCCGTCAGGTCCCGGGGTCTTCCCGGGTGCCAGGCGGCCGATCGCTTCTTCAATCTCCTGTAGCTCGATCGGCGAATCCAGGGTCTCGGAAATCTCAGGCTGCAGCCGCGCAAGTGTCGCCCCGTTTGTTCCCAGTAGCTCATTCAGGGAGAGCGTGGGCGGTCGGAGACGGTACAGCCGGGAATAGTAGTCAGCGAATGCCTGGGCTATCGCCACTGAGACCGTGTGGACTCCACCCGCGGGGTCCGCGATGGCTGGAATGATCCTGCCCGCCCGGGGATAGGTCGCCAGGCGGTGGAGAAGAGTGCCGTTTTTGTCTCCCCAACCGTACACCCGGGCCACCGAGGAGCGCCATAGGATCTTCGCCGCTTCCAGGGAGTGCAGACGAATCTCTTCCCGCAGGAAGGCCAAGCGACGAGACCGTGCGGCATCGGCTAAGTTACCCAGACTACGCTCCAGTTCTAAGGCCTGGGCCTCACAGTCCGCGAGCTTCTGGGATTGAGCCCGTCGTTGACGTTGCAGGTGCCCTTTAGCGGCGCCCCGAACAGTCGCCTTGCCAGCCTCCCAGAGGACAGCGGGGGAGACGACAGAGCCGTCATTATGAGAGTAGTAGTCGACTATCTCGCCCCCGACCGCCCTCCGAAAAGCCTTGTCGTGAAGGAACCAAGCGTTCAGACGCCATATCGGACGGGCAGAAAGGGGGGGGGGACCGAGAGCGAGGAGCACCGGCGAGTGGTCCGAAAGGCCCCTCGGAAGAATGCGTGCGTCCCGCACCCCCACGCAGTCGGTAGAGGGCACAAAGATGAGGTCGATCCGGGCGTGGGAGTGATGGGCCGCCGACGTGTGGGTGTATTGGCGCTCCTGCGGGTGCCAGATCCTCCAGACATCGCAGAGGCCCTGGGATTCCGCCCAAGAGGAGAGTTGTTTTGCGCGGGCGACGCGGGTCGAAGAGACCGGACCCGTCGAGTCCATATGGGGCGAGTAGACAGCGTTAAAGTCCCCGCCGAGTATCAGGGCCCCTGCAGGAAGTGTCGGGAGGATATCCGCTGCGTGGGAAAGGGCTGACGGCAGGAGGGACGGTGCTGCGTAGAGGGACATCAGGGTAAGGGGTCGGCCCTCCAGAGTGCCACACACCACCAGTAGCATACCCTGTGGGTCTAAAAGCACCCGAGTCAGGACAAAGGGAAAAGACTTGCGAAGCAATATGGCCACCCCCCGGGATCCCCGAGCAAAACCTGAGTGCCATACCCTGTCATAGCCGTAACGGCCAAGGAAGGGGCAGTTGTTACCCAACAAGTGAGTCTCCTGGAGGAGGAGTACATCGATCTCTGCCCGTTGTGCATATTTGAGGACCGCCATGCGTTTGAAACGGTCCAGGAGGCCATTGACGTTCCAGGAAAGTATGCGCATGGCGGCCCTAGGGACAGGTGGGTCAGCCATAATCAAGGACAGAAGAATGAGCCAGTGGAGGCGCGTCCGAGTAGGTGCCCAGAGAGGAGGGACAGCGGAGCGCCGGGTGAGAGAGCGGGATAGACAGTACATGATACCTTAGCACAACAGATAAGGGGGAGTCACCCCCCAACAAATTCTCCCCAACGAGGAAGAAGCAACCCCAAACCAACCCCAACCCCCCACCCCCCGCCCTATACTTCGAAAACGGAAGCATCTGTCGCCCGAACCAAATGGAAGAACCACCAAACTAAAACGCTTGGGCTTGAGCGCTAGTGGACCCCTGATACATCAAAAGTAAAGCCTGATTTACCTGCCCTGGCCTAGAGCAACACTGACAGCGGGACGTTCCACCCCCGCCCAAACATTTCCCACCCCTCCCACCCCAAAGGTAAGCAAAGAAAGTCAGATGGTAGGGCTGCGAGAGAGGTCCGAAGTGTCCGCCAATTCAACCGGGTGGGTTGCAGGGCCTGTAAGCCGAGGTGACGCGGCCCGCCGCCCATCCGCCACGGGACTGGCGTGCGCGGCTGAGGAGGCCGATGAGGTTCTCGATCTCTGGCTTGGCCGGCCCCCAGAGCGCGTGGTGATCGCCTCCCCCGTTGTGCACTCCCGGGGCAATGTCCGATGCCGCCGACGGGTCTTCGATGTCCGGGGTCTCCCCCGTCTCCCCCGAGGACCCAGAGGCGATCCGCGCCCAGAATGCTGCAAGGGGTGCTCCTCCGCCAACCAGGTCCAGGCCGCCCGCGGGGTATCGAAGAAGAGAGTCTTTTGCTGGAAGATGACCCGGAGGCGGGCTGGGAATTGGAGCTGGTATTGGAGTCCCAGGGAGCGCAGTTTTTGTTTCACTTCGATGTAGGAGCGGCGCAGCTCCTGGACTTCGCGAGTGTAGTCCGGGAAGACCATGATTTTGTGGTTCTGATAGTGGAGGGCATCCCTGCGCCGGGCTTCACGGAGAATGGCATCGCGGTCACGGAAGTTCAAGAGCTTTAGGATGAACGGCCGGGGTGGAGCCCCTAGGGGCCTGGGGGCCAGGGAGCGGTGGGCTCTCTCCACCACGAACGAAGCCGATAGGCTGTCCTCCGGCATCCAGGATCGGAACCAGCGCTCCATGAAATCGTCCGCCCGGCCCGATTCAACTCCTTCCGGGAAACCCACCAAGCGCAGGTTGCTGCGTCGGGCGCGATTTTCCGCATCCTCGACCCGGCGGTGCAACTCCTTGGAGTGGGTGGTCAACTCCCGAACCTGGTCTTGCAGCTGGCGGATGTCGTCCTCGGCCGTGGATATCCGGGACTCAGCTTCTGAAATGCGGGCGGTGGCGTTCCTCAGATCTTGCCGGAGAAGAGCAACGTCCACTTTGACCTCACCCACCATGCCCTCGAGCGAGGCGCGGGACGAGTTGATGGCCTGCAGGATGGCAGCCAGGTCTGCAGCAGGGGCCGGGGCCTGTTCGCCCGTGGGGCCGGGCCCCTTGTCGGAGGTTGTGAATTTGTCCATCCTGGTTTGGGTGGCCCCGGACACCGGCTTGGCGGCTCTGTCCTTACCCATTTCTGGGCCGTCCGTCAGCGAAGGAGGGCAACTAGCCGGTGACAGGCCCGTGGGACGGCAGCGGGCAGCTGGGCCGCCGCGGGACAAACAGGAGGCTCGTCCGGGAGGGCCACCGGCCGGGAACGGCCTGGAAGTACCAGCCTCAGCGGTCAAGCCCTGCCGGGCAGCTCAGCAAAGCGGGATCCAGCAATGTAGGTCTCAGTGCCAGGCCCCCGGCCGTCGCCCGGGCCCCCCAGCCGGCCGCCGCAGGGCCGCAACCTCCGGCGCAGCCCAGGTCTCCAAGGGAACAATTAGCCGGGTCTCCCCTCAGTGCCCAGGAGGGGCAAAGTGTCACTCGTCAGGGTCCGCAGCCGGGATTCCAAGCGATGGAGGGGGGGGGGGAGAGGAGGGGGGGGACAGCACATACACCCCCTCCGACCGCCGGTATGCGGCCCGAATCCGCGAGGGCCCCCCGCACCCGGAGTCTGCAGCCGGTCTGGGATCGATGGAGCCGGTTCCGCGCCGCCACCAGGAGGAGAGGGGAGGGAGAAGGGGGGGGGAGCCAGGGGCCCCCGGCCGCCGATACACGGCCCGATGGGGGGGGGCTCCCCCGGACAGCCAACCCCGCAGTTGCCCCGATGCAGCGGTCGCGGCCAGCCCCACTCACCGCCTGATTCGCCGCTCTGCGTCACGCGGGGGGGTCCGATCCAGCACCCCCGGGGCTCCGGAGGGCGTCAGCAAAGCAGGGCAGCACCGGGCCAGTGTCAGCAGCCCCCGCGGGAGCCCCGCGGCCACCGCGGCCCTCAGCCAGCAATTTTAGGCCTGCTCCCCTCGTGGGCGCCGCGGGCTAAATTTCTTCAGCGTGGCCGCGCCGCGGTTCCACAGCCGCCACTGCACGCCGTCGGTCGGGCTCCGCGACGGCTAGGGAGGCTCCCAGAGCCCGCAGCGCCCCCAGATTCGGTACGGGGCGGCAGGGCAGCTTCACGGACCCCCGCACTCCGAGGGAGCCGGCCAGGGCAGTCCAGGAAAGGAGGAAGCCGGATTTGCGGGGACCGATGCCGGGAGCCTTAGTGAAAGGCGGCCATGCCGGTCAGGCGCCACCTAGCGCTCTCACATTATACTTACTTAAAGAGCTTGAAGCCAGCTTTCTTCATCCATTGGTCTGTTCGTGTGTCATTCACGTTTGCTTCTGCCCTTTAGAGCATATAGCATGGACCAGGGGGTTAGCCCACTTCAGCCACTGGATAGCTTCATTTTGAGTGACTGCATTTTGCTGTTTCACAAGGAGCACATCTGAACACAAGCTAGTTCCCTGCGGGGCCAATTGTTTTGTTGTTCATGTATTACTTTGATGTTGCCTTTGTGTGTAGTGTCTAATGTGACAGCAGGATGCTTTATATCAGATGTGAGCACAAGCCATTTCCACACATAATCAATCCCTTTCTCTTGCCAGTGAAGTTGTAAATTCCTATTGGGAAAGTCCTTTGTTTACCTGACTTTCTCAGATAAACAAAAGATATTCCAAAAGGAATTTTACACCATAACAGATTGCGTCCATTTGAAAACGTTCTGTATTAAGTTTTGAAAAGCTTCAATATTATTCATTTGAATTCATAAGTGGATTCTCTCCTCAATATCACTAATGGTTCTTTAGTAAACTTTGCCCAGGAAGAATGCCTTTATCATGTTTAGTCTGCCGCTATTGTTTGCTTTATTTCTTCTTCCTTTCTTTCCATGTTTCTTTCATTCTTTCATTCCTCTTTCCATTTTTCTTTCATTCCCTCTTTCTTTCTTTCCTTTCTTCATTCATTCTTTCATTCCTTCTTTCTTTCCTTTTTTTTCATTCTTTCTTTCTTTCCTTTTTCCTTTCATTCCATCTTTCTTCCTTTTTTTCTTCCATTTTGTCTTTCCTTCTTTCTTGCTTTCCTTTTTTCTTTCATTTCTAATTTTCTTTTTTCTTTCATTCTTTCTTTCCTTTTTGCTTTCCTTTTTTTTTAAATTCCTTCTTTCATTCGTTTTGGCTTTGTTCTTTCTTTCCATTTACCTTTCATTCCTTCTTTTGTGCTTTCCTTTTTTATTCCTTCATTCTTTTTTTCTTGCTTTCCCTTTTTCTTTCATTTCTTATTTCTTAGTTTCCATTTTTCTTTCATTTTTCAGTACTTCTATTCCTTCCTTCTTGATTTTTTCTTTCATTTCTTCTTTCCTTCTTTTCTTCATTCTTGCGTTCTTCCTCTGTTACCTTCTTCATTCCCTCTTTCTTTCTTATTTTAATTCCTTTGTCCTTCTTTTGTATGTACATTCCTGCTTTATTGCTTTCATTTTTTCATTTCTTTTTTCCTTCTTTCATTTCTTCCTCTCTTCTTTCCTCCTTGTCTCTGGCCTTCTTTCTTGCTTTAATTTCTCTCTTTTTTCTTTTTCTCTTTTTCTTTCTTTCTCTTTTTTATTCCTTCTTTCTTATTGTTATTCCTTCTTTCATGGTTTCTGTCTTTTTAGTCTTTGTTCTTTCTTTCTTCACTTCTTTATTTTCTTCTTTCTAGTCATTCATTTTAATTTCCTTCTTTCTTTCCTCCTTCTTTCCTTCATTCGTTCTTGTCTTCTTTCATTCTTTCGTTATTTCCATCTTTCTTTCCGTCTTTATTTCTGTCCTTTCTTTTTCTTTCTTTCCTGTTTTTTCCTCCTACCTTCCTTTCTTTCCCAAAGGAAAGAGGCTGGCAGCATAGAGCATAATGAATGGCTTTTTTTGGTCTGTGTTAGCTAAGATCTTTTGATTTTACTACAATTATGTGTATGACAAAGTTACTTATAGGGATGTTCAGCCTCACTTTATCAATTTGTGTCTGGTTGTGTCATACACATTTTTCACCAACCCACTGATGCAGGCATCAAGGGGCAACTTGTCAGCCCACTCCAGCCACTGGCTGACTTTACTATGAGTTAGGCCATGCTGTTCTTTCTCAAGGAGCACCTTCACACACAAAGTCGTTCCCTTCAGTGTCAGGGAGTACTCTGGTAATTTGTGCTTTTAGTGACTAAACAATATCTTTGCCTTAGGTAAATGATTTTTTTTAGATTGGCAAATGCCTGGCAGCTTCCCAAACTAAACATTTGCAAAAGCCATGACGAAAACAAAACAGGAATTGCCAAAAAGCTGACGGATGACGCCAGACCTATTGGCTTTGCCAATGCGTGTTCTCAGGCTGGTATATTTTGTAACTAAGAGAAGCAAAGATAAAACTTGGTCACAGGTACCCGTATTTACCTGAAACCCTGCTTGAACAGATAAAATGGCCATGCCAGATTCAATCCAAATTTTGATGGCAATTTCTTCCTGTAAATCCATTTAGGCTGAATCCATCAGCTGCTGTAAGATTTTGGCAGCCTTTCTTGAGAACCAAATTTTAGACACGCAGTTTGCATTTGATTTAAAATCTTTGAGTCAAATGGACCACCTACCCCATTTGTGATCTATATTTTGTTTGAAAGGGTAAGCACAAGCAATGTTGATGAATATTGCAGCTCTTGTGTCGAGAACTCTTTGTTCAGTCTGAGATAAGACCTGTCCTACTGGGGACTATTGTGTGTTCGAGTAAAGTGGAATTTTTGTTAAGGGCAGAAAGAACACCTGCCCCTTTGAGAACTATTGTGTGTTCAGCTCTGGAGAGTGTTTTGTTTGGAACTGCCCCTTTAGAATCGGTGCTCAGGATATGGAGAACAACTGTCCCAAAAGGCACCATTTAATTTCAGGCCTGGGAGCATCTCACCTTACAGTAACATTATTTAGGCCTGGCTAAAACCCAGGGTCCGAGATCTCGTTCATGCCCAGAACCTTATCACCAATAGTAGCAATCATTCCCACGTTTGATGAAAGCAGTACTTTCTCAGAAAACATCATTGTGCCAAATTATTCCGTCAGCGATCTTCCACCTCCTCTCCTAAACAAACAGAGGTCTTGTGCAGGCATCCAAACGTCCCCAAGCTGTACAACGGTGCGAAATTCGACCAGAAATCTAACTCGATTATTTTCTGCATTAGATTTACGCAGCCTCCGTCGCACAATGGGCCTAAACGCACCACTGATCTCGCGCTAAACTCAAGACGCCTACGTACTGTCAGTGGTGGCTGCATTATCTATCACAGTACGTTCCCAGTAACGCACACCGCCGTCTCACATTAACGCGAGCCTCGCGCACAGCGCTCGAGCGCTGGATGCGCTGTTTTAATTGGTCGACGTTCTGGCTCTCGCCATCGTGCTTTTAGTATGTGGTTGGGAAAATGAGCCTATATCTACCATCCCTTTACTGTGACTTAATCACCCACAAGGCCCCGCGAAGCCAACTGAGAAGTTGGACAAACCTGGGCAAGGAAAACGTGCAACTTGAGCAAAAATCAATCACTTAAAAAAAATGTCAGACAATTTAAAATAACCCAATCCCGTTTTTTTAAATCAGTGGCATTACTGATTTCAAAACAATAGACATTTGTTCATCGGAATGTGTGCGGGATTCACGTCTTTCACTGCCGCAGGAATCTGAACAGCTGTGACTTTCCTTCCTCCAGATGGTAACACCGGTAATGTTACACCGCAGTAATAACACATAGCGTGCCTGCCCTTACACAAGAGTAATTAGGCAGTCGGGCTATTAGCGTCGCTTTATACGTTAGTCACATGTTTCATTTGTGTACATTGCACCACACTAAAATGTGGAAACACGTGCGCCTCGGGTTACATAGGCGACCATAATGTAAATGCGCCGTGCAGCTCAGCCAGGGTCAGGGCCTGACACAGCCCCACCTGTCTGAGGACAGAAAAGTTATTCACTTCCCCGTGGAACCGCTGGAGCGGTGAATGGCGGAACAAAGCTTCGCTGGAGCAGTACACGAATGCCAACAAAACACATCCATTCCCTGGGGCAGTCTATTCAGGTGAGGTAGAAAGGACCTGACCCGAGGCAGCAATGAAAGAGGCCTGGGCTATCTGGGTTGGCAAACAGGCTGCAGCAAAGATAGAGTCCACGTTGTTCATTTTGAAATGCTAATGCCATGCAAAATATGCAGACTTCATTAAGCTTTCATGTGAACGAAACCCAAACAGGAGCTGCGAATGAGCTGGTAAGACAGATGGACACCGAGTAACCAAAAATACACCTCTACATTGTTCTGAGGGGGGCCAGAGAGAGATGGATGAGTAGATTAGCTCAACTTTAGGTAGTGCTGTACATCCAAGCCAACATTGTTGTGTTACTGCTGACCTCTGATAGCTTGTCTTTTCTTATCATGGAGGGTTTTCCCTCCATTGTATTTCCTTCAGTTGGAATGAGATCAGTTTTACTTTTACTATTGAAGACATCCCACAACTGCATGCCCAGGCCAGGGCCAGCTTGGGTCAACACATATTCTCAGATCTCCTCGCCAACTCGTCTAACTGACATGCCCACACTGCCATCTTGAGTGACTTCAACCCTCTGCCCCCAGAAAACTTAAGCTCATAAATAACACAAGAGGGACCATGTTCAACTTCATTGACACACTCAGTGGGGTACAGGAGGAAACACAACCAACACACTTCAGAGGCCACATCCTCAAGTATGTTTTCTCAACATCACCAACAATCCAATGCAAACCACCCATACCCCTGGACTGGACCAATCACTTTACCATCACTATCTCCCTCCTCAACGCCCTAGCAACAAACCAAGGTCAACACAAATGAGAAGACCAACCCTTCAGATCCTTCAAAGACTTCTTTTTTGAAAACCTGATGCTTGAACTAATTTCTCACCCTATCAACTCCATGTCTGATGCCAACACCCTTCTGAACAACTTCAACACTGTATTTGTAAAGATATGTGAACATCCACACCCCAATAAAACAAGCAAGTGTAAGCCAAATCCTTAAGCACCCTGGCCCTCTAAAGTCCTTACTGACAATAAACAATTGTTCCACATACAGGTAAGAAAATAGAAGAAAAACACAGTTTTCTTTGACCTCATGATTCTGAAGCTTTGCTGCATAATACTCGTATAGCTCCTCACATCAGCCAAAGCAAAGTACTTTCCCAGCACCGTCAATAAACCCACCAAGTGAAGCCAAACCTAGCACTGCATCAATCCCTGCCAGACCTTCCTATTCCTAACTGCAAAGAAAAGTGCAATCCTATCAACCTCTTTAGTGAAAAAATGCAGGTCTGACAGCACATTGACAACACAAAACTTGCATCATCTCTTATGCCCGCCCCTTCAAGTAGAAGCATGCAATGGACAGCCTTCAATGCTCTCTCTTGCAGATCTCACTGACATACCCAACTCCCTCATTGCCACTTCTTATGAAGATGATGTCTTTCCCTTGTCCTTCCATCAAAGCTCTCTCTGGCGAATGCTCTATCACTGCTACTCACCATTGTAAATACCTCCATCACTTAAGGCATCTTCTCAGGAGCTTTCAAGGCAGGCCAGATTCTCCCACATGTAAAGAAACCTATGCTAGACTCGGATTACCTCACCAACTACTGGCCCATCACTCACCTACCATTTATCAGCAAATCATTGAAAAGCAGTCTATGGTCAACTCCAAGATAAAATTAATGATAACCGTCTTCTAGCAGTCTGGTTTCAGATCACGCTGCAGCACAGAGACGGCTATCTTATATATCGTAGACGGTGCCCTACTGACCACAGATAAGGACGACCCTGCCGCCTGATATTGCTGGACCAAAATCAGCTGCCATTGACACAGTCGACCGTCCAACCCTCATAAGCACCTTGAAGTATCGAATGGGATTCACTGTCCTTCACTGGTTCTCCTCCTACCTTTCCAAACGACACCAGTTCATTCACATGGGCTGATTCAGGTCCCAAAAGACCCCTATCACCTGAGGAGTCCCCCGGGGTTCCACATTGTCCCCTGTCATCTTAAACTTCTGTATGGAGCCACATTGTGCTCTACTTACAGATACTAGCATCAAGATTCACCAACATGCTGAAAATACACAACTCTATTTAAAACTCTCATCTGTCTCAGACATTGAAAACTTCACACACTGACTGCATATTATACACACCAGGATGTCAGCACCTACCTGAAGCTCAACCAAGACAGAATTCCTGTTATTTCGCAATAACAGCAAATGAGAAACAATAAAACCTGGCTCAATGATAGGAACCATGACAGATTTGAAACACAACTTTCACCGAATGCCAAGTCACTTTGATTCACCTTGGACACCAACCTCACAGTCCAGGAAAACATTGCTCTAAAATCCAAGGTTCTCTCTTCTAAACAAAGTGAAACCGTTTGTTCCAGAAAGTGACTTCAGCACTGCTGTTCAAGGTCTTGTACTCTTGTATCTGGATGGTGGTAATGCCCTGCTGCATGGTCCCAGAGTCCACACTGGAACTCCTTTAGGGACTCCTACACACTGCAGTACATCTCATTCAGGGCCTGGAGGAATATGATCACAGCACCCCCATCCTGATGGAACTCCATTGTCTCCCCATGCCTGCCCGCACCATCTTCAAAACCAGATGCATCATTTTCAAAGCAGACACAATAAAATGATGAACCAAGTGCTGAATCATTTCAGGCACCCCCAGTCACAAATCTGGGTTGAATCCATCATTGTTCTTCTGTCCACTAAGCCACCCCAGTTTGAACCCAACCATTGGGGTATCACCCCTCATCAGCCATGTTAGCTTGAATCCAGTGGCAAAGTGAGCAAGCCTGGCTGATGAGGGGTGATACCCCAAAAGCTGGTCCCAGGATGCTTGTCTCCGTTCCAGGGAGGAACTGGCTTGGCAGTTCAGGCTGGACTATTCCTATGGGGAGTTGGGTTAAGACTGATTTGCATATGGCTGGGTTCAAACTGGGGTGACATGGCAAGCAAAATAACGATGAATTAAACCCAGATCTGTGACTGGCGGTGAGTGATTGAAAAGTTTCAGCCCTTCGTCCATCATCTCATTGTGGGTGTAACCACGTATCACCCATGGATTTTGATGCTGGCCCAGATTTACAAAATCAAGTAAACCTGGGGCAGTACCAAAACTTTATGCCTCCCCAAACCAGGCGTAACAAGGAGAAATGTATCCATTTCACCTCTTTTTTTCCTCTTTCCACGTGTGTTGCATTCTGCAGCACACATAGAACGAGGAAAACGCCTCCATGGATTATTTTTGTGCATAAAGGTGCCCCTTTCTGCACAAAAACATTTCTGCCAACAATGCAGCTAGGCACTAAATTGTGTGCCGGCGCTGACTGAAAAGACAGAAATGCGCTGTGCTGCCCTGTGCCAAAAACTCGTAAATGAGGCCCCAAGAGTACAATCCCTGCTGTACATCTTCACCACAGTTTCTGGCAGTGCAAAGTGACTCCAACAAGAAGAAAGATGTGCTCACTGCAAAAGAGCCAGTCATGAGTAAGTCCTGATCTATAAAGGTGGTGGTTGGTGTACAACAGTTTGTCACCTCTAGAAACTCTCAGAAAGGAAGTCTGTTTACCAAGTTTCATAGTAAACATACCAATGTCTGAAGACAAGTTTGACTGCATTATTTTAGCTATACAAGAGGCTAGAACAGCGATTGAGCAGGAAATCGATAATGTCACATACGAAGTACACCTACTGAGGGTGGATCACACTAGACTGGTGGACAGAGTCAGCGGTACCAAAACTAAAGTCTCTAAGGTGACTCTTGGTGTGGTGAAGCAGCAACTGCAGGCTGTAGATGCTGAGCGGCACTCAAGGTAGAACAATGACTTACTTCTGGGAATGCCTGAGAAAGTTGAGAAATCCTTGGTGGAACAATTCCTAGAGGATTGATACTGAAAGCTATGATCCCCATAGGCATGCCAAAGTTCTCAGTGGTAGAAAGGGCAAACAGAGCAATGGTACCTCCACCCCACCTTGGCACCAGGCTGCCACTGATAATAACCAGACTGCTTAGTTATAGAGATCAGAATAATGTTTTTGTAGAAAGCATGGCAGTTGTGGGCCTATCAAGTACAAGAACGCCACAGTGCACATGGTCCAAGGCTATACCCCGTCAGTCCAGAATGTGTGCAAACCATTCCTGGAAGTAACAAGCATTGGCATAGCCAATAGGTTTCGCCTTTGGGATCTTATACGTTTTTAGTTATGTTTTATATTATTGTATATGAAAGCTTTAACACATTTATTTAAATCAAAAGTTTCTTTTTTAGGTCTCACCTACGCAGCGCACATGCGCTGCGTGGGAGGACCTTTAGCCGTCGCTCTGCTCTTTTTGGAAGCACATACTCGTGCTTGTGGTGGCATCCACCTTGCGGGAGCGCGCCACATGCACGAGTATGTGCTTCCAAAAAAAACCGACTGCGTGCACACGCACGCACCACTCCCGGGCCAGCAAACACACGATTGAAGTGCCAGCAGTGTGTTTTGCTTTTACTGTGACAAGCACGCGTGTGCTTCAAAATAGCAGCATTACTTATTCACTCGTGCACGGCTATCCCTCACTTTGTGTTTTGCTTTCACTTTCTCTCGCTATTTTTTAAATTGTATTATTCCCCTCCTTATTCACTCTATTTGGCTCGCAATTTGTCTCTTGCTTTTCTTTCTTTATTTTTATTCTCCCACAGGACAAGGCAACATTGGCTGTTACTTTTTTCACATCACTTTTTACTCTCTCTCTCACCCACTCTCTTTTTCTCTCTTTTTCTCTCTCTCTCTCCCCCTCTCTAATTCTCTCTCTCCTTCATTCTCTCTCCTCTCTCTCTCTCTCTCCCCCTTTCTCTCTCTCTCTTTACCTCCCCTTCATTCACTCTCTCTCCCCAACGTTCTCTCTCTCTCTCCCCTTCATTCTCTCTCCTCTCACTCTCTCTCCTCTCTCACTCACTCTCCCACTTGAGCGCCATCTGCCACTTTCTCGCAATTGTTTAATTTTTTTTATTCTCCTCCTTATTAACTCTATTTAACTCGCAATTTGTCTCTTGCTTTTTAAAAAAAATGTTATTCTCCCACAGGACAAGGCAACATTGGCTGTTACTTTTTCACATCACTTCTTCCCTCTCTCTCTTTCTCTCTCCCCCACTCTCTTTTTCTCTCTCTCTCTCTCTCTCTCCCTCTCCCTCTCTCTCTCTCTCTCTCTCTCTCTCTCCCTCCGTCTCTAATTCTCTCTCTCCTTCATTCTCTCTCCTCTCTCTCTCTCTCCCGCTTCATTCTCTCTCTCTCCCCCTTTATCTCTCTCTTTCTCTCCCCTTCCTTCACTCTCTCTCCCCTTCTTTCTCTCTCTCTCCCCTTCATTCTCTCTCCTCTCGCTCTCTCTTCTCTCTCACTCACCCACTTGAGCTGCATCTGCCACTTTCTCTCGCTATTTTTTAAATTGTTTTTATTCTCCTCCTTATTCACTCTATTTAGCTCGCAATTTGTCTCTTGCTTTTAAAAAAAATAATATTCTCCCACAGGACAAGGCAACATTGGCTGTTACTTTTTTTACATCACTTCTTCCCTCTCTCTCTCTCTCCCCACACTCTCTTTTTCTCTCTTTCTCTCTCTCCCCTCTCTAATTCTCTCTCTCCTTCATTCTCTCTCCTATCTCTCTCTCCCCTTCATTCTCTCTCTCTCTATCTTTCTCTCCCCTTCATTCACTCTCTCTCCCCTTCTTTCTCTCTCTCCCTCTCCCCCCTTCATTCTCTCTCCTCTCGCTCTCTCTTCTCTCTCACTCACTCTCCCACTTGAGCTCCATCTGCCACTTTCTCTCGCTATTTATTTAATTTTTTTATTCCCCTCCTTATTCACTCTATTTGGCTCGCAATTTTTCTCATGCTTTTTAAAAAAAAATGTATTCTCCCACAGGACAAGGCAACATTGGCTGTTACTTTTTCCACATCACTTCTTCCCTCTCTCTCTCTCTACTCCCTCTCTCTTTTCCTCTCTTTCTCTCTCTCTCTCTCTCCCTCTCTAATTCTCTCTCTCCTTCATTCCCTCTCCTCTCTCTCTCTCCCCCTTCATTCTCTCTCTCTCCCTCCTTTCTCTCTCTTTCTCTCCCCTTCATTCACTCTCTCTCCCCTTTTTCTCTCTCTCTCTCTCTCTCTCTCTCCCCTTCATTCACTCTCCTCTCGCTCTCTCTTTTCTCTCACTCACACTTGAGCTCCATCTGCCACTTTCTCTCGCTATTTATTTAATTTTTTTATTCCCCCCCTTATTCATTCTATTTGGTTCGCAATTTGTCTCTTTCTTTCTTTTATTTATTTATTTCTCCCACAGGACAAGGCAACATTGGCTGTTACTTTTTCCACATCACTTCTTCCCTCTCTCTCTCTCTCTCCCCCACTCTCTTTTTCTCTATTTCTCTCTCCCCCTCTCTAATTCTCTCTCTCCTTCATTCTCCTCTCTCTCTCTCACTCCCCCTTTATTCTCTCTCTCTCTCCCCCTTTCTCTCTCTCCCCTCCTTCATTCACTCTCTCTCCCCTTCTTTCTCTCTCTCTCGCCCCTTCATTCTCTCTCCTCGCGCTCTCTCTTCTCTCTCTCCCACTTGAGCTCCATCTGCCACTTTCTCTCGCTATTTTTTAATTTTTTTATTCCCCTACTTACTCACTCTGTTTGTCTCGCAATTTCTCTTGCTTTTTTATTTTTTTTATTCTCCCACAGGACAAGGCAACATTGGTTGTTACTTTTTTTGCATCACTTCTTCCCTCTCTCTCTCTCTCTCTCTCTCTCTCCACTCTCTCTCTCTCTCTCTCTCTCTCTCTCTCTCTAATTCTTTCTCTCCTTCATTCTCTATCCTCTCTCTCCCCCTTCATTCTCTCTCTCTCTCCCCACTTTCTCTCTCTCTCTCCTTTCTCTCTCTCTCTTTCCCTCCCCTTCATTCACACTCTCTCCCTTCTCTCTCTCTCCCCTTCATTCTCTCTCCTCTCGCTCTCTCTTCTCTCTCACCCACTCTCCCACTTGAGCTCCATCTGCCATTCCTTCTTCCATTCTTTCTCTCTCATATTCGCTCCGCCACTCTCCTCCTCTTTGGCCTGCAGGTTGTAAAAATCTACACAGCACACAAGGAGCCTCTCGTGCGGTCTCATTAGAGTGCTGTGTAGTCATAACATATAACTTAAAGTTTGTGTCTTTTGCTCAAATCACTAAACTATTTATCAAGCTTTTCCATGCCTATCTATTTTCACACATTATTTGTTACAAGGATGCATTTTAAGACAGCAGCATTAGTTATTCCCTCGTGCACGGCTATCTCCTGAATCTAGCAGCTGTGACAGTTTTCTCATCACTTTTTCCCTCGTGCTCTCTCTTGCTTCCTTTTTTTTATCATTCACTCTGTGTTTTGCTTTTACCTTTTCAAGCTATTTGTCTTATATTTTTATTTGGTGCCTTATTAACTCTATTTCGCTCGCACTCTGTCTCTTGCTTTTAAAAAAAAAAGTATTCTCCCACAGGACAAGGCAACATTGGCTGTTTCATTTTTCGCATCACTTTTTCCATTGTGCACTCTCTCTCGTTTTCTCTTTTAGCATTCACTTTGTGTTTTGCTTTCACTTTCATTCGCTATTTAAAAAAAAAAAATGATTCCCCTCCTTATTCACTCTATTTGGCTCGCAATTTGTCTCTTGCTTTTTTAATTTTTTTTATCCTCCCACAGGACAAGGCAACATTGGCTGTTACTTTTTTCGCATCACTTCTTCCCTCTCTCTCTCTCTCCCCACTCTCTTTATCTCTCTCTCTCTCCCCTCTCTAATTCTCTCTCTCCTTCATTCTCTCTCCCCTCTCTCTCACTCGCTCCCCCTTCATTTTCTCTCTCTCTCTCCCCCTTTCTCTCTCTATCTTTCTCTCCCCTACTAGCCACTATATATTCTACTATTTACTGTCCTTCTACAGATTTAATATAGTATGCTTTCTTCTCTAATATCATCAATTAAAAAAAACAACAAATGTTTATTGAAAAAAATGTATTTTTTATATATGCCTTCAATGGTTCTACTTTTATTGACACATTCATTAAGTTCACAAACGGTAATATAAGCAGCTTTAGATTCCTTCAACTCTTACACTAAAGGCTACTCTCCATAACTAACACTAGCATAGCTTTCAAAAAATGTTTTCTTTATCCTATTCATCAATAAAGGTTCTTTAAACAAGTGCAAAGTGCACACTATCATTTGTGGTCAACATATACCAGGCCAACCTCTCACATTTATCAATAAGGGTTCTTTAATCAAGTGCAAACTGCACACTATAATTTAAGGTCAACATATACCAGGCCAACCTCTCACATTTATAACAATACAAATTAGCATTACAAAAACCATTCATTAAAAACACTCTCTAAAACATTCACATAGCCAATAGGTCTCGCCTTTAGGACCTTACAACTGTTTCATGATACAACAGTTCATAATATTGCAACAACAATATTAAACTGCATAACTAAATAATTATAATATCCCAAAAGCAAAACAGATTGCCATATGCAATAAGACCTAACTATTGTTTAGTTATCCAAAACAATATCCTTAGTGCAAAAACAACAACTGTACATTGCTAAAAACGTATAAGATCCCAAAGGCGAGACCTATTGGCTTTGAGAATGCTTGTTATTTTAGTGTTAAAGTATTATATAGCGCCTGCAACAGCCGGAGCTATATTAGCAATTTACAAATAGTTGCTCGGAAAGTTACAACTAATTTACGTCGCACAACAGTTAAAAAGGTCACAACAGAATGCATAAGCAAAGTAAGAGAGCCCACGATATCCCTAGTGGAGGGGGTGATGCCACAGTACAGGTCAGAGCAAAAGCGTAAGCAAAGTAAAACAAGAAGGCAGGCACACATCTGTAAGAAGCCCGGGGACAAACTGTGTGGGTTTGCAGTCGGACTTTGACGTCTGGAAGATAACGCAATGTGACGGTGCCTGCACTTGTGAAACATAGTGGTGAGTGTGAACTGATAAACACGGTCACTCTGTGTGCATCGGTGAAACACAGCGAATGTGCACTAGTAAAACAAAGCGATGAGTGTGAACTGACAGGGCTTAAGTGGTAGTCACAATTACTGTTCTTGTTAATTAGCACATGCATAGCTCCCAGTTTGCCACTTGGATGTCATCGCAGCACCGTGTAACCTCTGCAAGCTGGCAAGCAATCGCCATCGCCACCGTAGGAGGGAATGAAATATCCGAGGGGGCACCCAATGATCGCAGCCATGATGGAACAGGCAGAGTAAAGCGGAGTCTGTTGCACTGTCCTGGTTGGCAGCAGCAGAACTCGTGAAAACCAGAGGCAAGGAAGCACAATCACCAGCTGAGCTCCAGTGGCGCTGCCAACATTCAAGGGAAGCAGAGCGCGTATTTACTGTTGGAAGTCACTCCGAAAAGTGAGTTCAACCATTTATAACTTACAGGCTGAGCCCCATGGAGGCCAGGGCTCCCCAGAAGAATGAGATATCTATGATCACAGGAGCTATGCTGCAGTGCTCGAAGAAGAGATCTTCTGAGAAATGTGAGCTGCCAGCCACGCCCTAGACCCTGAGATAAGGAGAGAGAGAGAGAGAGAGGGAGAGAGTGAGAGAGAGTGAGGGAGAGAGAGAGAGTGAGGGAGAGAGAGAGGGGGAGCAAGAGAGTGAGGGGGAGCAAGAGAGTGAGGGGGAAAGAGAGAGCGAGAGAGTGAGGGGGGAGAGAGAAAAAGAGACGATTTAGCTCGCCATTCGCATCATATGAAATACAAGTATTTTGTAAAACATATGGCCCCTGCGCGCGCCGCTGCTTCCGAACCGGCCTGAAAGTGAAAGTGACCGTGAGCAGAGAAATGTAAACAAGCACGCGCGTGAAAGCTGATTAAAAAAACAGATGGCCCCTGCGCGCGCCACTGCTCGCTCCCGCAAGGTGGATGCCGCCATGCACGAGTGTGTGCAAAAGAGCTGACCAATTTCTAAAGGCCTTCTCCTAGGGCAGCGCATGCGCGCTGCCTAGGCGAGACCTAAAAAGGAGAATGTGGGCCTCAGGGTTAAAATACAGGCTTCTATTTTGACCAAAGTTTAAGATGATAGCTGGAAGCAATTCTCATTCCTTGACAGACACAAAAGGAAATGGTTGGATAAAATCACTACCACACGAGAGGAGTTGCAGTGGGGAACCAATCGATGGAAAGGAGGAGAAACAGTGAAATGAAACCCATGGAAGAAAGCTGTTAGCTGCACTGCTGCACAGGGGGTGAAGAACAAAGCATCAATGTTGGACAGTATTTGGAGAGCGAGACGTGATCGACAATGAAATGTTGAAAGTGAAGCTCATACAAGTACTGAAAGGTCTTTCTGTGATCAGAATTGTAGTTGAAAGCATACTAGGTTAACCCTGAGTTACATCAGTGATGGCTTATATCATCGCTTAGAACACAAAAGGTTTCTCTATGGCCAGATATAAACACACAAAAATGGGGGAATTTGCGGCATCAATGGCACCAATCAAATGTGGGTATTGCATGGGCTTGTGAAGGAACATTAAGAACGAGAAATAAAAAGTTAATTTTTTTCTATCTTTCTCCCACCCCCCACCCTTTTTTTCTTCTTAACTTGGAGTACAGTGTTGGGTTAGGTAATCATCCTGAATCCCTTCCTTATATCAAATATTAGTAATATAACCTGAGGGAGAGGATTGATTGGGTTTCGGAGATGAAGTTCTATGATGATATATCTGACTTCAGCTTTGGACTTTGCCCTACTGGGTGCCTTTGAGTTCCAAAGGGTAGACTAAGTGGGATATTTAGAGTTTTGCAGATAATTGTGGCGAAGTATCTGTCCATCAAGCTGGCGGTCCACCTGATGTATTTAGAGTAGGGTGAACTGGTGTAGCCCTCACTGGCTCCACTGGTGGAAACCGCACATTGACGGCCTGACGGACATTGGGTTGTAGCTGTAAATACCTCACAAAGTCCACCCTATTTAGGGTAGACTTTCTGACATACCTTTTTCCTGTTCAATACTATCAGGGAAAGTGGTGGAGGGGATTATGTTATCTGACCCTCTGGCAGATGACAGTCTACCTACTACAACTGTAAGTAACCCTATAAATCTCAAAGCAAAAGAAATCAGCCACAAAAGCGTGAGATCAGAGTTCGGGACTCTTTGTTCCAGGATCCTCAGAGCATGAAATCCTTGGGGATGAAAATGACTAATCCCCTTAATCAATTACTCAGAAAGTCTACCTGTGAGAAATTTGCAGTGCTCATGATTGCCACACAGCCTTTAAATTTACAATTGAGGCACATTTTTGGGACGGTGGCTTTTCAAACAATCACGTGTTACTCTTTCATGACTGCACATACAGGATGGTAGGGAAATGTGTGCTGTTCTGGCATGATTTATACAGCTCTGGCCAAAATGAATGAATAGAGACAAGATCCTTTTTAGCTGATCTCAGCAGGTTCCATGCAGCTTTTATCATAGGAAAGTGTTCTACAACCTTTGCTGATATTCCAGTTGATGAGTGGCCCCTCACCAGATTTCCAAGCATACCTACTTTTTGTAATGCTTGATCTTCCCAGGTGCATTTGAGTGCTGGGCTTCTCTGGATAAAAAACCTAAAAAGAGCTCAACTTTAATAAACACAAAATGTTTTCAGAAAACTGGGTGCACTATGAATTCTTAATTCTAGTTGGTTAGACTTGTGCTGCATCATATATAGCCAGGCGCAAGTACTAAGACTGTGTGCAGATGGCGCTTGCACCCTTTTTAGCACTTGCCTCCATCAGGAGTCACTCAAGTTGGGCTCACTTTTGTGTTTTTGCAGGTAATTATTACTAGGGCCAACCAGGGGCAGTATTACTGATGACTGCGCTAGCGCTAATTGTCGCCGTGCACCAGAGTATGCTTGTGTTTATGTGCGTTTGCGCCTGTGCGCTAATACAATATGCGCACGGAGACAAACGCACATAAACACAGAGTTCAAAGCCTTCTCCAAGATCACAGCGCGTTACAGACCGATCCTCTGGCATGCAATCGGGCGCATATTCTGGCGCACAGCGACAATGTGTGCCGGCGCAGTCATCTGTAATGCAGCCCCAGATAGCAATTGTCCATGCAAAGCAGTGCAATGGGAGCAATACTGCACACAAACCAGGTGCTAATACGTTACTGCCCACTATTTAGAGAACAGGTATTAATTGGTGCGAAAGAAAGCACCTGATACCAATTTGAATGCTACGTTTCTGTATCAATTAATACCAAATGGGTTTAAATGATCTGGTAAATATTTCCATTGCAACAGTCGAGGCCACAACTCACTAGAAGAACAGAGATTAAGGAACACAAATGCTTAGCTGTGTGGATAGATACACTGAACCACCCCTATTGTGATTAGTCTCTTGTATGCTTGCAACTATCGATTTGACCTGCCCACAATATGCCTTATTACAAGCAGAAGCCGTCAGATATTTAGGCATGCGCAACATGTTCCAATCGAGCAATCATCAGTTCAGTGGTAGCTCCTCCGCAAAGGCGAAGGAGCGTCGCCCCACTGAAGAGGTCAAAGAGGGAAAAACAAAATGAGAATAACTCATTGTTATCATCATTTTATTTTTCCTGTTGCTCAGCTGGTTAGGGGCGGGGCGGGGCTGCTCTGCTCACAGGGCAGGAGAGGAGTAGTTTGCCCACTCCAAGTGCGCAGTATGCTTCTGCCGGCCGTGCCGGGCCGGTCAAACCGTCATGCGCACTTTACATGTTCTCCATGCAGGCTGTATTACAGCCTGCATGGAGAACATGCGCAGCCTCCCATTCTATGGCTGAGTGCCAATCCACCGCGCTCAGACCAATCACAACCCTGCATTGCAGCATTGTGATTGTCTATTGGGAGGCTGAGAGCCGGGTGCTTCCTGCCCTGGAAGTGAGCGAAGAGGTAGAGGAGGAGGCCACGATGGTGGCAACAGACAGGTAAGTGTTCCATTTTTTTTTCTTCATAACCCCCCTCCCACCTTGGCCCCGTGAAACGCCCCCCTCGCGCCGTTAAATACCAGCCACCACACAATCATTTTGGAAAAGTCTTCAATATTAATGCATGTACTTGCAATGACTCGGATAGCAAGGATTAAGGAGACAGTGGCTGTTTCGGTAGTTCAGAGTCCTTGACCTGGGGTAGGCGGACCCATGGGGCTCTGTGACAAAAACTCAGGGGTCCACGACTGCTTAGAAAATAATGTAGTATTAGCAGATCAATAAAGCACATATACATAAAAAGCAACATTGAAAATAGAACGTTTTAAAACGTTCTGTAATTGTAAAGGAATTTTAAATTGGGAGTTAAGAATTACATTGGTATCCTTATCTTGATTCGTGGGAGCAGCGCAAACACCGCAAATGGAATCTAGTATAGACGACTGGAGGCCTCAATTTAAGCAGCCAATGTGGCAACAAGAAAGAGCATGCATTAGGAGCGAATAAAGAATACTTGCTTCATCTTTTAGAAATACAACTATAGTTTGAAAGTTTCCATTAACATTCGAATTACAATTTTCGCATATATGTTTGCGAATTAAAAGCAGCGTCCGGTGGAGTTAAGTGCGGTGGGGCGGGGCAAGGGGGGATGACGACGGACGACAGGATAGCGATAAATAAATAAATGAATCGTGTTCTGTCATCTGTCGACATCCCCCTGGCCTCGCCACACCGCACTTACCTGCACCGGCCGCTGCTGGAATTAAATACAATATTTCAGACTTTGTGCAGCTGTTACATGTATACTTGTTTCTGTATTTTTGTGTATTGTTTTGAAGGTCCAATCATAGAAATTGCGTAGAAGTAGGTCCCCTGCTTCCAGAAGTGATTTAGTGGGGGTCAAAAAGTTAAGAACCGCTGCTCTAGTTCAATGTTATAACGCTTGCCCACAGCCACACCTTTATTGCGTGTACGAATTAATGTTCCCAGTGCTGAAGACCTGTACAAAAACATGGCAGCTGGTTGTCAGCCATTTTCTATAAAATCCAAACTAGATTGTCTTTCCATCAGCAGTCTGATTGAGTAAGGTCAGGAACTGAAGAACTTGGCAGGGCGTTTAAAATAGAGTTTACCGTTTATCAAAATATCTAGATTTCTTACAAAGTATTTTTCACTGATAGCCCAGACGACGTTCCTCAGAAGCACTTAAATCTCACTTGGAAAAAACAAGAATGAAAAAGAGAAAACGTGCAGCCCAGTCTCAGTGGATTAACTGTAAGCCATTTTGCTCTGCCTGCAAGGGCGATGAAACGGAGCCTTTCACAGCCTGCGACATCAGCAGGACATCCTGTTTCAGTTTAGAAAAAGCCCCCTCGTGCCCCCTCCACCCGCCAATAAAACAAAGAAACCTGAGAAATAATCTTCGACAGAGGAGCCAGCTCAGGTCTTGATTGTCAGACTGGCCTGCAGCCAAGTGAAATGTGCCAAAAAACGAAGATGGAAGTAGGCCCGGAGAGAAGCTCGACGGCGGTTAAGTAAGCCCTAAAAGAAAAGCCATTAAACCAAAATAACAAAAAAAGGGTCTCATTTGTTCAAGCTTTCATTCATTACATAAAATACCTGAGGTCTGGGAATCCATCCTGCAGGCTGATCATAAACTGCCAGTGGTGCCCACGCCACAAAATACATGTGATGGGGGTTATTGTGTTAGCGGACTTTGTTGTGCAGGCGGCGTATTGTGCCTCACCGAGGCAATTCACAATGAAGTTCGACAACCTTACCCCAAATCACACTGTGCACTTGCCTTATGGGAGTGGATCACCTGCACCCTTCCTTGCAGCATAGGGATCATTCACCCTAGGATCTATAATCTTTGGGGGACATTGAAACAATGGCCCCCATTAGATGAAGGTAGGTGAGCCTAGTGACCAAGGAAGGCAGGGAATGCAAATTTGCCTTGAGTTAGTGAAAGTCAATCTTATAGGTGGAAAGTATTATTTAGTAAATGTGGTACAAGTTGAGTCAAAATGGTGGTGAGTGTGACGGCCAGGGGCGTAACAAAGGCACCCGCAGCCCCACTGGTACGGAGGTGGGGGGGCAGGCTTTCCCATACTGGAGGTGGCCCCCTCAGGCCCTACTGATGTGAGTGGGAGGGGCCCCTTCAGTGTTTCTTGCAGGGGCGCCCTTTCATGTTTTGTTACGCCACTGGTGAAGGCTTGTGTGAAGAAGTAGCCCATACATGCTAATCATTTAAAATATGAGCAAAGGTAAGCATGTAACCAGTCATTTTTGTGAACGGCAGATTCCCATCTGTAGATACACAGGGCCACATGTATCATTATTTCAAATAGCGATTACCTAATTGCGATTCTCTGCGAATCACAATTAGGTAATCGCTACTACAAATGTATGAAACTCCAAGAGTTTCATTTAACGTTTCCTAATGGGTCGCAAATCGATCTACCTCATTAATACTAACGAGGCTGGTCGCAATTTGCAGCCCATTAGGAACCGCTAAAATCACAGGGATAGTGGCCTGCTGGGGTCGGCAAACCATCATGTCAATGATTGCTTTTACATAAAGCAATACATTTTTTAAATGCAGCCCATTTTCCTCAAAGGAAAACTGGTTGCGTTTAAAAAAGAAACATGAAAAGTTTTCTTTCCATTTTTCAAAAGCAGACAATGGTCCATGGGACCACTGCCTGCTAAAAACATTTTTATGAACAATCACAAAGGGGTCCTTTAGGGAGCCCTTCCTGTTTGCGAATGGGTTACCACTAAATGCAAATGTTTTCGATCACATTACCGTCGCAAAACATTCCTACATACTGCTGCGATTCATTATTTGGAAGGGACGCTCTAAACACGCTCCTTCCTAATACCAAATCGGTATGTATTTGCAATTCCAAATTGCGATTCGGTAAGATGTTACCGAATTGCAAATTCATACTTACCAAAATGCATTTTACAGGTCGCACATGGCCCCATTCTACAAACCGGGCCGTTTGCGACCAGTAAAATGCATGATACATGTGGCGCACAGTGAGCCAAATTCCATTTCACCACCGTAGGTTCACAGTAAATTGCTTTCAATTCCCAAAAGTGTTACAGCCTGTATAAGTTTCTAAATAGAGAGCTTTTCTTGGCAGCACAGGGATCCCTGTTGTTAAGTCGAACAGGCGATAAACACCACCCACTGATAAGAGGTCTAGAAATCCGCACAGAGTCAATCACAACACAGGGTGCAAAATAGACCAATTCCATAGTAATATGTCCCAAAACAAAATGGTGAGGCGTTGGTTCTCAGAAAGGTTTGTTAGCTCTCAGCCATCCTCATCGCCAGAATTAGACGACACGTGCTTCTGTCATTTCACTGTATTTAATATGTTGTGTATTACAATCATCTACCTCATCCACCAAACAGCTACTAAACTCATAGCTATCCAGCATTTATCTGACTACTAAGCATTCCAAGAATACAGCAAGTCCCCCAAGCTTCCAAATGAACCAAAGTTCCAAACACAATTAAGGATACATTAGAAAAACCTAAAAGGCCTGGAGTGCTACAGCTTGCGAGCCTTAAAAGTACAGGTAAGGCTGAGATTGCTTCATATTGGCCTGGACAGCGGTGAGTGGAAAAACACACATTACAAGAATTCCAACATGCTCAAACATTTCATCACTTCCTTGTAACAAGTAAAAAGACACATGATGCTGAGTGTGGTGACAAAACTTAAGCATTTGTTGGACAATGTCCCAAATGTACGTCATTATAGATTTGGTTGAACTTTCCAGATTAGCAGTTTAAATCTTTCTTAATCGAATTTTCACTTACTCGACTGGACAAAAGGAGACTAACCTATTTGCACACACATAAAAGGGGTAGTGCATACTGGGAGATAGATTATTCACTACCAGGGGCCTTCCTGAAAATCTCCAAATTAATGCAAGGTAGCTGGTCTGCATTTGGAGAAAGGACACGGGTCAAGTATATCTCATCTAAAATATTCTACAGGTACAGTCACTTAAAAATATGGAACATAGAAGGCCACTCAACATATATTTTTCAAAATGATAGGCATATTTACAAGCCCCTATCGCAATAAAACGCCATGTTTCTGGACGTTGTAGTGGCGATAGGGGCTTTGCCTTATTCACAAGGCGGCTTTAAGCCACTTAACATGGCTTAACGCCGCCTTGTGAATAGGGCCCACTTTCATGCTATACTTGGCGTGAAGGGGGTGGGCAATGGGTATTGCGATGGGCGTTCCACCGCAACACCCATAGATTTTGACGCTGCCCCATATTTACAAGGGAGGCATAAATATGGAGTAGCGCTAAAATTAAGACCAGGGAAAACATGGTCTTAAACAGGCGCAATGAGGAGACATTTTTAATTTCTCCTCGTTTTTGCTGTTTCTATGTGTGCTGTGTTGTACAGCACACATGGAAACAGCTAAAAGCCATTGGTTGTTTATTGGAAGGTGACCCTTTCTGCACCTAAACAATCAATAAAAAAATGACATTTTGCAACTTCCATGTGTGCTGCATGAAGCAGCACACATACAAGTTACAAAACACAATTTAAAGATTGTTTATGTGCAGGAAGGGAGACTTTCTGCACATAAACAATATACCCCTCAACACAGACACCCTTGCACTATTGTGCAAGGGTGCCTGCGTTGGCGCTAGGCTGCTAAATTTAGCTTCAGTGCAGGGGGAAATGCAGGGCTGCACCATATTGGTGTAAATATGGTATAGACCTGCATTTCAGAACAGTGGCAGAGCGCGGCGTTAAGCCAAGGAGGCTAACACCGCGCTCCGCCACTTCATAGTAACTATACCCCTTAGAGCCTTATTTAGTGCTCTGTGTATGCCGGACAACCACCATATAGTGGCAGATGTCCTGTACCTCTTATTAGAGGAAGAGAGGGCCTATATATATCAAACAGGGCAGAGTGGACAAGCACAACTTTTTGGTGGCTGGTGCAATTTGGCAAACTCTTTCAAGAAACACCAAGCTGCTCATACTTTTGATCATATACTAGAGTCATTTTCTTAGCTGGTGATATGGGCTATTTTTGTTACAGGCGTTTGTAAACCTTTTTTTAGAAAATCACAATTTGGATGACCATTAATATGAGTGTAGTTAAAACAAGTTTACTTTGATCTGTAGAAGTGTGTTTATTAATGTAGTTTATTTGTGCTACATTTTCCCAAAATTCTCATATTAGTTAACATGGATGCTGTTTTCATGCTGCTCATTTCACTCCTGCTCTTCCTCCTCCCATCTCGTTCTGTCTTCTCTTGCTACAGGATCTGCAGAGCAAGAGACATGCTGAGGTAATTGTATTTTGTCTGATGGGTATGGATTGTGAATACACTTTCTATTGTTCCTAACTATGGGAACTGTTCAAGGGTCTGACATCCTTTTTTATAGATTCCCTCACTACCACACTCCAATAGTGCCTCTCATCTCTTCATAGCCCCTCTCTTAAATGCATTTTGTGTTTTATAGCGCTGCTCTTACCAGTGTAGGGTGTCAGAGCCCTTTACATCACACACACACACACACACTATACAGAGACAATGAATCATACGTGTATAACTTAGTCTATAGGAAAATTTACATGAGACCAAATGAGGATTACAAGGTGTAGGAAGCGCATGTCATCCATACTAATAGGCAGTATATTTTAAGAGTGTTTGGTCCGTAGAAGCACAAACTCGGGATTTAAAATGTACCAGAGTTATGGGGATTGGCTTTACTAATTTACTAATAAAATGTCCATCTGTCGTTGACCAGATGGACACTTTATGAGCAGCAGACATGACGAGGAAGATAATTATGGGAACAGGAAGCCATTCTTTGATATGAATTACTCTTCACTGAGATTAACACAATTCAGAACAGGATTTGATCTTCAGTCATAATCCTGATTTGGAAGTAACAATTAACCCTGATAAAGTCCCCATGGGACGATGGGACGAAACACGTTGGCTGAGCTGAGTGGACTGCTTCTGATAAATATAATTGCTTGAATAAAAATTGGATTCAAAGAGACACACAAGACTACTGAGTGACTACCTTAAGTGGGGACCTTAATGAACTATTGGAGAAGCATTACTATTTGTGGAATTGCTGAAAGAATAATTACAGATTGACTTTAAACGCTCCTTTTCTTTTGAGGTTTTGAATTTGTATTCATGTGGCTTAGGAGCAGTGGGGCCACATAAAGCTGAGTGTTTTTGTGTAGTAATAAAACTATCTAAATAACACGCCAGTGTGTCCTTTTCGAGCCCACATCCTCGGTGTGCCTTCCTTTTGGACTGATTGGTTAGTCAGTCAGGGAGCTGTGCTGGAACTGGGGAGACGTCACAACAAAGCTTTGTTGCCATTGGTTGGCTGCTGACAAACTCACACTGTGACAGGTTGACCTTTGACAGAGCCGCACTTTCATTGGTTTGTTTTGATTTGGAGAGGATTTTGAGATCATTTTAAGTAACAATAATTGGAAACGTATTGAAAAATCCCAAAGTTTCTGTGTACCTCCTATAGAGGGTCAGAAAGTACTTGAAGAGGACCCACATGCATAGAAGATGATGACAGGCATTGGGTTTTACAAAGGTACCTGTATTTCCGAATGGCATGATTATATTGCTTCTAATATATATTTGCAGTTTACTCTAGAGGGTATTCTTGATACTTAAAAGTTAGATTTCATAGACAAATCATGGATGACATGAAGCCGATGCCCAGACCCACACAGTTTGAGGAGTTAAATAAATGGGATCGAATGGCTGCGGAAAAAGAGAGGAATAAAATGAAAAGGCAGTTGTAAGGTTCATTTAGATAGTGGCGTGTGAGCAAGTGAGGTCGGCAAGAGAAATGTTGGAGAGAGTATATGATGGTAATGTAAGAGTCTATCCTGCCTTAATTAAAGGAACAAATGACAAAGACAAAAACAGGCAAGGGAGAGAAGCAGATGACTCTGATGAGGAGCATAATTTCATAAGTTGACTTTTGAATTCCAGATCTCCTCCATACACAGTAAAAGCAACAGAGACAGCTTGCACTTGTTCTGGATCTGACACAGGGGCTAAAGGAGGTAGTTGTCCATTTGTATAAGTTCCTACTACTTCTGTAGTGGTACCGAATGCACTGACTGACACAGTGATGACAGCATTGCCCAGTGCAAGTGGATATACACAGACTGATGCGCAGATTCAATCTGCCACACCAGTAAGGATAGTGGTAGTTGAAGAGACTCCTAGAGAAATGAATATTGACATTTTAGAATTGAATTGGTGAAATGTTACAAGTAGACATTGATTTGAACAGGCTGATGAAATTAGATATTCCGTTATAGAAGCAGCCAGTATTGATGAGATGTTGAAGTTAGCTAAGTATATAAGTGATGACTTTAATGAAAAGCAGAAAAAGATCAAGGAGAAGTTGACGATTGCCCATGCAAAGCAGTTTGCAAGAGGCAGTATTGTCAGAATCCAAACTAAATTTGTGGGAAGGTTATTACACAAATGTAGAAAAATGTGAATGTCCCAAATATGGAAAGTTCTGAGCAGGGAGTACAGAGTCAGAAATAATTTTGAATGCCGATGACTTCAGCCCCAGTGATGAAGCAAACAATGAGAAACAAGAAGCCTTGTAGAGCAGGGTACAAGCAGAACCTATTGATTCTGAATGATGTTTTGGCCGGGAACCATTCACAATGTAAGTGCCTGAGGGAGGAGGAGGATTACCTGATTGGAGCAGTCCTAGAGGTGGCCATATGTTGAGAGAGAAGTCAATGACCATCTAGTTTCATTTTTGATTGTTCTGTGGGCTACCTGTGCTATAGTTTATTCTGTGGCAGTCACAAACCTAGCACTCTTGAGAAGAGAAGTCCACGTTGTAGGGATCAGCAATAAACATATTGTTAAAACAGATTACAGCCAATGGTCCTGTTACAATTGGTCTAATGGAGAACAAGCACCAGTTAATTTTGTGAAAGTCAAGTCCTGTCCTCCGAACATACTGGGAAGGGTTGTGCTTTGCAAAATAAATTGTGTGATTCAAGAGTTCAAATATTCCCAGTTTTAACTAAAGAAGACCTGCCTCTGGATTTAAGACATACTGTCAAAGAGGAGGCATGGGATTTTAGTGGGAAAGAGATAGGATTGATTAAAAGATCATGGCAGTTGTCAGGAACCCAAGATTACAGATAGGTTTAATTGCGCATCGAAGACTCAAAGTTTGTACACCCCGAGCAATGGAAGGTACATGGGTGGAGCTGACTCGGAAATGGCGCCAGAAAAGGCCACCAGAACCGAGTAGCTGTTAGCGTTCTAGTGTTTTTTGCAGAGAACGCGCTGGAATCCTAGGTGAGGCTTGCGCTGCCTAGGAACGGCGCACTTCACCAAGAATTCTAGAGAGTCAGGTGCGCATTCCAGTGTGCGCTGACTAAAAGTGTTTTCAGTTTTCGCTCGAAGGCTCTTCAGAATCTACCTGAAGGGTTTTCGGAAGTCAGTAGATACAAGTTCGAAATCCGAGTTCCATGAAGAAAAGTGACTTTTGAGGAGAACAGCAAATCTTAGTTTGTGAAGATTTCGCACCGAGTCTTCAGGGAGAGGAAGCAGCGTCAACAGGAGCATCTGAAGGAAGAACAAGAAAAATGAAGCTAAGTTAACGAGTGTATATTTGTCACGTCAGAGAACTGAAGTAGATTCCTGCAAGCAATAGAGTCATAGAACTTACTGTGAGGAAAGGGGCTTTACTGTAATTCTTCACAGAGGTAACGAGGAGTACGGCAAGTCCTGAAAAAAGCCGAAGAGAGAATTGCAATATAGGTTAGAACTCTTGAGTAACTACAAATAATAGAATAAGATAAAACCATACTTACCACAGAAACAAGCCGTCGAACAGTAGCTAAGTACAGAGAATAAAATACCACCACGAAAAGAGAAGAAAGCATTAAACACACAGATGAATAATTACCAATAGGAAAAGACCTCAAACCCAGTAAGTAGAATACCAAATTAAATAGATAACATCAAGTTTAAAAAGGAAGCAGAAGTTCTTAACAGATAAATGTAACTATGTTACAGGTGTGCAAAAAAAGAAAGAAAAAGAAGCTGAGAATTAAGGCAGATACAAAGGAAGATAAAAATAGGAAAGTAAGTAAGAAGTTCAGAGAGAAAGATTCATATGAGGCAGATAAACCTTGAGTTCTAGCTATTTCCTTTTAATTGCAGACGAAGAATATAGTGAAGGAAATAAAAGCACACACAGAAAAGAAATAGAAGAGAAGCAAAGTTCTGAAATTGGCATGGTAAGGAAATAAGGCAATAGGGGTTAAGAGATAAGAGAGGTTAAGGACTAAAGGCTTATGATAACAATAACTCTTGTCTACAGGTTATCTCTTCAGCAAAAGAAGTCTGCTGGACGGACTCCTGAAGGAAGCCACAGAACAGTCTCTTCTCTCTTTTGTTATTTTATCCACTTTCCCCCTTCCCTCTAGATAGCCACTCTAGAGACTTGTTACACTAAGCTCTGGATGGCTGTCGGGGTGGATTTCGGAACTAGCATCTCTGTTCCTGTGTAAGTTTTGGTACCGTAATTAGAGTCTGACAGCAGTTAAAATAATTATACGGCCACATGCAGTATTTCCTAGAACTAGATAATACAGGCTCCACATAGAGGCATAAGTAGGAATGAAACCAGTGATTGAAAAGATGATTGATATGGCAAGGTACCTGGTAGTCCTTATAACTCTCCTGTGATGGAAATTAAAAGGCTGAATAGCAAATGGAGAATTGTACAAGATCTCCAAAAGGCTAACAAGATTGCTGTGCCATGTTGTCCTGTGGTACCAAATCCAGCAGTAATTTTGTTGCAAATTCCATCAGATGCTGAATGGTAAACAATTATTGACTTATGCTAAGCATTGATCTTGATTCTTCTCCATTAGGAAAGCCATTTTGTGTTGCGTTCCAATCTGATAATACTGTTTTTGTGTGGTTTAGAATATCACAAGTGTATACAGAAAGTTCTTAGATTTTTAGCCAAATCCCGAAGAAAAATCTGGAGAGTTTGATGTTGCCATACTATTTACTCTTAGTGCAATATATTGTTGGTCTGTTGATCGCATCCAAGACAGAGGAGAACAGTAAATCTGATACAATTGCCATGTTAAATCATCTAGTTGAGAATGGACATAAGTGTCCACTAGAAACAGGGGTACCCCGATTTGGATAATAAGGAGAGCAAAAGGGGAAATAAGCACATCAACAACTAAAGTGAAAATGCTCTACCTTAATGTATATGGATGGATCAAAGAGATCTCTCTGATTAAACAGCCAAATCAGCCACCATTGGGAGAAGAACACAAACACATGAATGGCAATAAGGGGTTGATGATAATATTATTATATTTTTATTTTTTTGATACAAAAGTTCGATTAGTGAATCTACAAATAACTCATAGGTTAGAAATAAACAATACAAAAAGTATGATGATTGATAGTGATATATACACAAAATAATCAAAAAATGGGCCCCCGTCAGGGATTGAAGAGAGTATATGTACAATTAAATCACAATCATATAGTCAGGCATACTATACATTCATACACAGTCAATCTAAAAGGGTAAAACATACATTTACTCTTCTTAAAAGATAAGAGAAAAAAGGTGAGCAGAGGGAATATCTCCTCGTAATGTAAGGGTGTCTCGGAGTTAGACCCCGCTGGGTAATTAAAGGGGAATGCGCCAAATCAAAAACAGCAGGACACGCCGACGCGCGTTTCGGTGCAATCACCCACTTAATTGGGTGCCACCTTCTTCAGGGCGTTTTCTTTAGTTTCAGGGGGCCCAACTCGAGTTAGAACGAAACCTCAAGGATGGTAGGAATCGGTAGCAACAGACGCGAGGGATAGTTCCACTTGAGATGGGTATCCTTTCAATTTAGGCGGCCGGGTTAATCATAGGAAAAATCTTCGGAGTTCAAAGATATTCCACAAGGTAAGTTGAAAGCGGTAATTGGCTAAGTAGATACCTGCAAGGTTAAGAATACAAGCTAAATAGTGCTAATGATGATGTCGGCTCAAGAAGTGCAGAGCATCAATTCACAGTTGTAAATGAAAAGCGTGAACTAAATGAAGTGTGGCTAAGTGGGAAGAGATGCTAAACTAGGAAATTCGTTGAGTGCTGATGGTTTAAAAATGATAATGATGAGACCAATTAGTCTTACCTAGAGGTAAATATAACAATAATTGAGAGGCGGCTGTGTGCTCAATGATAAAAATTCTTGAATCCTGAGGGGAATGTCCCCTCGTGTTTGGAGGTCGGCTCCGAGAAATCCGGAGATAGCTGGAGAAAATGCATAAACACGAAATAATTGCTTAATTAATTAAATTCGAGAAAAACAGAAGAATTACAGATTAGGGTTAACTGAACAGAGAAGATAGATTGCCAAAACGCTAAATAGAATAATTAAGCAGTTTCGTAGTACCTTGTGGGAGGACGTACGATGTTCAACGGGCAATGATAATCGTGTTCGGGTCACAGTGGAATTGATACATAGAAAAAACCGGGAGGCGGCCACTCAATAGCAGATGGTGTTAGTTATCAAGAACGATGAAGCTGTCACAGAAAATAAAAAGAAAAAGATATAAAAGAGACATAATTGAAAAGAACCTCGATAACGGGAAAGACTTATACAAGGTAAACACGGGTGAGGTGATGGACTGTATAGCAGAATGCGAAGTTAAAAACAGCCCAAAATGATAAAGAAAACGACTACGCTTATAATTATGTACCTGGATGTAAGCTTCATGATGTCCAGAGCCGACGAGAGGCACACGGGCCGAGGTTCAAGTGGAAAAGTTACCGTAGTCGGGAACCGCGGGAAACGCAGATCACAACGTCAGAACTTTAAATATACCCGTCGGCCAATCACAGGACAGCAGCGCCTAGACGTGCATGGGCCAATCGGAGGAAAGCATTTACAATGCCGAAATGGGTGAAAGCTTTAACTCAATCGACAAGAATACAAAAGTCAAAGGAGAGGATGTTTAGAATGAATTCACAAGGGCGAATTATAACCCTACTTGCGGAGGTAAACACATAGAGATTGATCCTTCAGAGAAAGTGCCGATAAATCTGTTTCTGCATAGGCAAAGGCGCGATAATCGAACTATGATGGAGAAATAGTCTGAGGTGGCGCATAATACATGAACCATATTGCGTAAAGCCAAAATTTGCACAAAATAACATCACAGGGGAGGAACAGCGGGATGGAATTATAAAAATTAGCACAGAATTGCCACGCTGGAGAGAAACAAATAGATGGATTTATAAAATTGCGTTTTCCCATGGAAGGGATTCATTCAGGCCGTTTTTCTGGGAGTCTAGAAGAAAAATCCAAAAAACCTCCTGTTTTTTACGGATATTGGTGATATTGGCGCCCTTATGGCACTGTATTTTTTCCAGAATTGCATAGCGTAAGTCGCTTTCATTGTGGTTGGCCTCTTTCCAATGGGAAACGAGTGGGGCGGAGAGATTGTTTCGTCTGATGTTTGATTTGTGCTCTCCAATACGTATCCTGCATTCCCTATCCGTTTCCCCAACATAGGGTAATTCACACGGGCACAGGATAACGTAAATACAATTGGTGGTACGGCAGTTGGTCATTTCTCCCAATTCAACTGAACGATGGCGGAAGTTGATCCTATCGCCTACCATGGTGTTCGCACATGCATGGCATGTTCCACATTTGTGGTGGCCACGGACAGGTCGGTTGCCCGTGAAGGATCGCTGTACAAGTGATGGCTTAGGGCTGTTGTATTTGGCCTTAACCAACAGGTTCCTCAAATTTTTATTGTGTCTAAAGGCAAATAGTGGTTTGGGAATCCTGGGTAAGTTGGCATCAAGATTGAGTAGATGCCATTGGGAATTTACAATATGTTGGATTTTGTTGTTGAATACCGAATGTTTGGTGATACAGATCAGTTGTTCTGTTTGTTTTTTCTCTTTAGGGGTAAACAAAGTGTCTCGGTTGTAGTAGCGTGCTCGTTTGAAGGCATCGCGTACTACTTTCTTAGGGTATCCTCTTTGGATAAATTTAAGTTTCATGGCTTCTGAGTGATGAAGATAGTCTTGAACAGAAGTACAATTTCTGCGCAACCGAAGAAACTGACCAAATGGAATGCTGTTCTTTTGGCTGGACGGATGGAAACTGTCGAAGTGAAGGAGGGTGTTCCTAGATGTGGGTTTGGTGAAAAGTGTGACATTAAGTTGGGCATTTTCATGTTTGACTTCCGAAGATTTTTCCTATGATTAACCCGGCCGCCTAAATTGAAAGGATACCCATCTCAAGTGGAACTATCCCTCGCGTCTGTTGCTACCGATTCCTACCATCCTTGAGGTTTCGTTCTAACTCGAGTTGGGCCCCCTGAAACTAAAGAAAACGCCCTGAAGAAGGTGGCACCCTATTAAGTGGGTGATTGCACCGAAACGCGCGTCGGCGTGTCCTGCTGTTTTTGATTTGGCGCATTCCCCTTTAATTACCCAGCGGGGTCTAACTCCGAGACACCCTTACATTACGAGGAGATATTCCCTCTGCTCACCTTTTTTCTCTTATCTTTTAAGAAGAGTAAATGTATGTTTTACCCTTTTAGATTGACTGTGTATGAATGTATAGTATGCCTGACTATATGATTGTGATTTAATTGTACATATACTCTCTTCAATCCCTGACGGGGGCCCATTTTTTGATTATTTTGTGTATATATCACTATCAATCATCATACTTTTTGTATTGTTTATTTCTAACCTATGAGTTATTTGTAGATTCACTAATCGAACTTTTGTATCAAAAAAATAAAAATATAATAATATTATCATCAACCCCTTATTGCCATTCATGTGTTTGTGTTCTTCTCCCAATGGTGGCTGATTTGGCTGTTTAATCAGAGAGATCTCTTTGATCCATCCGTATACATTAAGGTAGAGCATTTTCACTTTAGTTGTTGATGAGAATGGACATAAGGTCTCTCCCATCTAAAATGTATGATTGTAAAAAGGAAGTAATTGACCATGGACACCATATTAAAAAATTCTCTAAAAAATGTTTCAGCAAATCTGAAAATGAGCTTGCTGACCACTCAGGGGGAGGTTTGGATGTTTCTTGGAATTGGTGGATATTGTCGTCACTGAATACCAAACGTTTCCTATATTCAAAAACCTTTAGGAAGGTTGACATGTAGTGCCATACAAGATCTGGTACCATTTGACAAAGAATGCTTTGATGCATTTGAGAAATTGAAAGAGAATTTGTGTAATGCGCCCGCATTCTTAACATTTTCTCTTTTATGAGATAAGTGGATGTGCACTTTTGATTCTTATACAGAAACATTGTGGTCGCATGAGCCCAGTGGCTTACTTGTCAGCTGTATTAGATCCAGTAGTTGTAGATCTTCCAGGTTGTTTGAAATTAGTTTCCGCTGTTTGCATCGCTACTGAACAAAGTGAAGGAATAGTTATGGGGCATATTTTGATGGTATATGTCCCACATTCAGTGGAAATTCTTTTGACCAGAACAAGGACATAGCATATAACAAACAGCAGGCTGACTCATTATGAACAAGTTATGCTTGCAGCAGAGAACATCACTATTAGGAGGCGTAGTACCTTAAGTCCAGCTTCACTCCTTTCTATTTCAGACACGAGTTGTCAAGACACATAAAATTATTAGCCTGACCACAACTACATTGAGATTACTGAGTTATGTACAAGACCAAGACCCGAGAGACACCTTTGGAAATGACCGATCTGACATTCAGTTATTTACAAAACCAAGACCGGACATTAAAGAGACACCTTTGCAAATGACTGATCTTACATTGTTGATGGTTCTTGTTTGAGAGACCATTGTGGAGCATTGAGAGCTGCCTATGCAGTATGTTCCATTTCTGAAACATTGGAAGCATCTTCTCTGCCACACTTAACTTCAGCACAAGTGGCAGAATTAGTTGCATTGACAGGAGCTTACTGCTTGTCAGAGAATTTGGATATGACAATTTAAACAGAGATCCAGTATGGTTTTGGGGTTGTGCATGACTTTCGTCAGCTGTGGTCAAAGAGGGGTATTATGACATCTTTAGGAGCTTCAATAAAGAATAGTGTATACATATTAATTTGTTGAAAGCAATCCAGAAGCCAAAGGAAATTGCTGTGGTCAAGTCTGTTGACCATAAAACTAGAAAGGGCTTGGTCACATTTTGAAATAAATATGCGGGACAGATAGCAACTTATTGTACTTTACAGGATGAGACAGTTGTGCAAGAGTGTGAAAATGATGAATCAAAGTAAATATAGTACAACATTCAGAAGATGTAAATTGTTTCTTTATGAATCCAATCCAAACTTCTTTGAGTGAATTGAGAGCTCTCTAAGAGGAAGTCCCAGATGAAGAGAAAAAGAGATGGGGAAAATTGGGTTACAAGAGAAATGATCAGGATCTATTTGTTAATGCTGAGGGTAAATATGTCCTTTCAGATACAATATCATACCCTATGTTTAAATATTTTCATAATAGAACAAATGCACGGAGAGATAGCTTAGTGTGAATATTAAAAAAAAATAAAGGGAGAATACAGGATTCAGAAATGTTGCTGATGATGTTTGTAGAAGGTATGTGGTGTGCCAGTTAAAAAACAGGGAAAAAATACTGTGACTACTATATTGAAAAATCAGAGGACCCATTTACAAGACTCCAAGGAGACTTTATTGAGATGCTAAATCACAATGGATTAAAGTACACCTTAGTAGTTGTCTGCTTGTTTTATAAATGGGTTGAGACTTATCTGAGCTAGCCTTACAGTTGCCAAATCATTGTTGAGGGAATTGATACTGAGATTTGGCCTTCCCACTTCTATTCAGACAGATCGTGGTGCTCATTTCCAGAATGCTATTTTGCGCATAATCTGCACAACCTTTAAGATCAACCAGAGGTTCCATTGTAGTTATCACCCACAATCTTCACAAGTTGTAGAGAGGGAAAAGGAACTCTCAAAAACAAACTCACAAAAGTTTGTGTTTCTACTGGTTTGAAATGATCAGATGCTCTTCCTTTTGATGAGTATGAGAAGTACTTCTGACAGAAAGCCTGGTTTGTTTCTGCATGAGATTATCATGGGAAGAGCAATGAGACTTTCCTATGTTCCTTCAGCTACAAAAGTTTCAATAACTGATGACATTGTGCAAGATCACTGCAAAGGTCTGGCTGATATTGTGAAATCTGTCTCTCAGGTGAATGTGGCAACAGAAGGCACAAAGAATATTCCTTGCCATAACCTGAACCCAGTAGATTGGATACAGTTCAGAAAAATGTCAGAAAGAACTGCCTTGAGGAGAGGTCTCAAAGACCCTTCCAAATAATCCTGACAACGAAAATTGTGGTCAAGTGTGCTGGAGTGCTGCAGTGTATCCACGCTGCTCAAACAAAGAAAGTGAAAGCAGGAGAAGCAGCGGAAGAGTCAACTGAGGAAACAGATATAAGTTCATAGAACCAAGTACAAATTCATGCTCAAAGCCAAGCTCAACTTTACAGTGTTGTTCCAGAAGGGGTGACATCGAGGACAACTAACAAAATTAGGTGGTGAAATTTCAGGTTAGTGAAAGCTCTGACGAAGAATCTGAAATTCCTGAAATCTAGTTTCAAAGCAGGGATCAAGTAAATGGCTTTTTACAGTGCACAAGACAAAAGCATGAGTAGCAGCAGGAAGAAGTAGTAAGAAAATGAAGTCCACAGTGAACAAAACAGACAAAGTTCATCAAACTTCAAGTTCAGGCTCAAGTTTGAGTTAAGGTTCCTTGGAGAATAAAGCGACTCTGACAAAGACTGTTGCTAAACGTAGAATAACTGAAGAAGACATTCCAAGGAAAAGAACTTACAAAAGAAAAAAACTGTGAACCAGAAGATAAACCTGTGAGATAAACAGACTCTGAAACTGGTGGCAGTGAATCACCAGTGGCCAAAAGATCAACAAGAAGGAGAGTGCCAAATAAGACTCAGAAAAAGAAAATGAAACAGTGCTGAATAACTATAAGTCAGTGAATCAAGGCCAGTACAAGTTTGAGAGTGAATCAGGGAGTTAATTTGAAACAGAAGAAGAACCACTTTGAAGAAATGAAAGAAACTTCTGAGAAAAAAAGATTTAGAGACAGTTGCTGAACAAAAAAGAATATTGAAACTTAAACTGAAATGCACTTTTAAAAAGAAACTGAGAAGAATATTTAGAATTTTTGATTTTGATTATTTTTATAATAAAACAAGAAGAAAAGAAGAAATATATTATTGTTTTAAAGAACATTTCGTTGATTTAAAATTGTCACCACTTAAAGTTTTTTCTTAAATAGAAGATCGAGTATAGCAAATGCTGTCAAATTGTAGGGTCAGTATTATAATAATATTAATAGCTTCAGTGGGACTGTTGTTGTGCTTACTTACTTCGGTAGGATTATGTTTCATAGTATGTAGTTTACTGCTATTGAAAATTAACTAAAACACGATGTACTAGTGCACAGAGAAAATGTAGTTTGTGGTTTTAAGGATAATATTTACACTAAAATGATAAGAGAATATGTCAACATAATGATTGCTAGTGTGCTTTTTGTATGTGCCTACCTTCCTACTTCAGCAGAGGAGGGGACGACATCTGTGCAGCTACTGATTTCGCACACACTTTCATGTAAGGTTATTTTGCTATATTTAATAATGATAATTTTCTTTCTTCCTATTTGACTAATTTAATTTTTCTGTAAAAGGTCATCTATTACAGAAGATGATAGAGAAATTAAATATAACACATTTTTGAAGTGATTGCAAAAACATGTATAAAACTACTAATCAAGGTTATGTGTGTATTTTGATTAGTGAAGAGCATGATTTCATTAGAGCATACAATGAGAGAAGAGTAAATATTGTGAGGCATTGAGAGGAACAGAAGGTTACATTAGCAGATAAAAGAAGAAAAGGAACTCAGGTTGCCAAGGTCGTATCCTAGATTGAGAGTGGAACAAGAATGAAAAGGTGAGTTGTGTATGGTTAGGTGTAGTCCTTTGATAGGAGGAAAGGCTGAATTTCTAGGGGAGAGTGTCTGCGGCAGAACTTATGAAGTAAGTGGAAACTATTTTGAGTGTGGACAGCCACTTTTGAGGAGAATTTAATATATGTGTGGCCAGCCTGCTCATGTTAACATGCCAAGAAATTGGGTTGGGTCATTGTATTTAGCTTTCATGTTTACTATGGTTTATCATATGAATGAAATAGATAGTGAACATAGTACGAAAAGGATGGGATGTAGTTTTGGACAAGTTGTTTTAGATATTTTGGGTGCTATAATTCCTTCTTTAGGTGTAGCAATAAATGATGTGAAAATTGGTCAATTGTCAAATAAGCTTATTTAAGTGACAATAATTTCTTAATTACTATTGGGCAGTCTAAGTAATTTGACCTATGGATTCTAATAATTATATCAAAAACTACTCAAGATATCTATAAATCCGGTTTTGTTTTTATTTTATTTTCTTTTATTGCCAACAATAGTGTCCATATCCAACTCATTCAATGATTACAAAAGATATTCAGCCATTGAAACAATTATACACTCTTATCCTCATATCTTTTTTTAACAGAAAAAAAACACTGATGGCCCACATCTTCTTTTGTGCAGGGTCAAGCTTGTGGCCCATCCACATATGTATCCAATTACCAAAACAATCTAATATCCAGAACCTATATATTGTTATGCTTAGATTGATGTTTTTGTGACAATTCTTTTAAATTTCTTGTGGACTCTTTTCAGGAAAAATTCCTCCTTCCCAGAAGAATTTAAAAGAATGTGTGATGCATTCCGCATCACACATCGAAAAAGTTAAATGTCTTTAAGGAGTGTTTTAGTTCAGGAACGGAAGGGTTTTGGCAAGGTTGGTGAATGATTAGGTAATATGGGTCGGAATACTTTAAGATTAATACTAACACTTGTAATAATCGTGATGATTTGTGCAATAATTCTGTTTCTTTTGCTAAAATGTTCTGAGTGTATGATTAGTAGATGTAAAAACAAAGGTAAAGTTGAAAATATGTTGTTGAAAAGAAAGAAATTCATCGAAATGGAAATAGATAATAATAGGTTCATGTCTACAACCAGATGAAGATTGCAGAGTAGAATTCCAGAAAGCAACTGAAAATTATGACAATTTTGGCTGAATACTTTCCTGATTAATAAAGTTGTATTTGTGTGTTTTTAGTGATTATAGAATAATAAGAGGGGGGATTTGTAAAGGTTCTTTTTTTCAGCATCATTTTGTGTGACAGTATTGAAAACGTATGATTTGTATGACAGATTTGAGGCGCAAATGTTGAACTAATATCTTTGTACTTGATACTAATTTAATATGGTGTGCAGAAGTGTGTTTATTGATGTAGTTTAGTTGTGTCACATTTTTATAAAATATCCATATTAGTTAACATGGATGCTATTTTGATGCTGCTCGTTTCACTCCTGCTCTTCCCCTTCCATCTCATTTCCCTGCGATGTCTTCTAATAACATGTTTCCCTTTGCGCCCACATCAGTAATACGGTGTTGGCGCAGAGGCAAAGTGATTACCTAATTTTTATAGAGCCCACTCCCTCATTTAAATGAGGGAATGCTCTTTCACGATTACATGCCCACCAATGCTATCAATATTACAGAAGGGGCTACACAAGCATCTGCGGCCCCTTCTGTAATACCAAACTGTTCCAGGGGCACACAAAGAGGGCACATATGCCTGTTCCACACAGGGGTACTTTTCGTAATATGGCCCTTGGTCTACTTTTCATGGAGATCACCGCCTCTTGGCCTCCTAGTTGCCTTTCACGGCCTCTCCCACGGAAGCTGTGTTTTATGATGCCTGTAAAAACTGTACAGGAATAAGTCCTATACCATTGCTTAGACAAAGTATATTTGTTTATCTTGCATTTTCTAAATCACATCTCAAGCACATGGTGCAAGCAAAGAGCAGTACACAAAATTACATGGTGATTCATCGCATGCTTTACAGTCACCACCCGACTCAAAGTCGACGCCTGAAGTGAGGTGCTGAACCTGGAAACATTTTGAACAATTACAAAGACAGAAGGGCAAACAGTACAACCAGGAGGTAGTGGTTATTGATATGCCTATTTACAGTGGGCACCAATGAGTTAATATGTCAAAGGATAGATTATAACAACAATACTGCATCAATACGTTTTAATCCAGTCTCTCCCTACAGAGAAGGCTATAAAGCAGCCTTTCTTTCAAACCTTATCTGGAGCCCAGGATGCTTACCTTGCCTTGATGCCCGCCTTAAAGCGCTATCTTCTGGTCTTTTGTGAGCCTTGGAGAAGCTGGTTATAGATTCCTGTCAGTGGGCACCTTGGATCTAGCTGAGTGCTCAGTGAACATCTGAGGAGCTTGTATCTAAGCAGTTATTTCCCAGCTAGCCACCAACACCCAGATAGGAGCCCAGGCCTGGCAGCCCTTGTGCAGGATTTATTTAATTATTTAAAGTCCTTCCTGGCCCAAGCAGGAACATTAAGGTGACAAAAGCACAGACGTTGGGCTGCATAGCATTCCTACCGAGGCTCTTTTTGCATGTGAGGTCCCTTGGGATTGTATAATAACAATACCATGCATGCGACACAATAAATAACACCAACACCCTGTGGATAAAATATGTTGAATGTTTATTGCTTACACAGTTTGGGTTAGCTTATGGGCAATTCTGGTGTTGACGGTGAGTTTATTGAACAGCTGACACCCATCCTGAGAAAACTAGAGCTGTCCTGTTGGTGGTCTCAATAACAATGTGCTTAGATTCTTTATAGCTTGTTCATTATAAGTAATTCACTTAAAGTGGGTTGCCACTCTGCTCTTTACTTTTGCGAGATACTTCTGACAAGTCAGACCAAGAGCCCGGCCCATCTCCACAGTTGCTCAGGGTTTCAACTGTGCCTTGAGGTATTAAGGAGCACCATCACACATCCCAAGCCCTGCTGTAAAGATTTCAAATTACCTGAGGAATTCCCGCCTGGCTCCAGGATCCCCTATCTGGAGGATCCGTTTAGTTGTTTAAAGCTTTAAGATCACCCTGTAACTCCGCTAAGCCTCGGGTTAGCATCTTGCGATACCTGAGAAACCCCACCTGTGCTCACTTCACATCTCCATTACGTACAGCTAGCTCCTTTCCAACACATCCCTAATGTTAAGCAAGAAAATGTCTGTGCCAGTATTGGACAGGTGTACCGTATTTGATAAAAAATTACTGCTCAGATGCCTGCTCAAAAGGCTATGACTGATGAAGCCCAATTCACACTTCTTTGCAGATTTCTGTAGTGACAGCTTAACTCTTAGCCATGACATTTCAATAGCTGCAGGTGATTTAGCCTCCCGCCACAACCTGCTTGGATGATTTCAGAACATACTGTTTAGCTGCTTCCCACTAGGGTATCCATGCTGGCAAGACCCTATCTCATGGCCTGCAAAAGTGGTCTCCTCCGATAGAAGGTCAAATAATTTCCTCCCAGATGGATTATCAGTATGTCTGCTGTACATCCTCTCTTCCCCAATAGCTGGGGAAAATTAGGTTCGAGCATGGTCCATCTCATTCCTGGGCTTCCCATCCAGTCAATTGAATGTTACTGAAGCCGTTGTTCCACATCCTTTCTCTGGCCTTCTGTGCTGCTCTGGCCACAAAGGAGTGACCCATCATTCACATTGTTTGAACTCCTGAAGAAAACAAGAAGGTATGCATTACCACACACTTTATTAACATCTATAATTACACTTAGTTCCTGACCAGGCATTGCACTACTATTAGCTATGGATAACCACAACAGAAACAAAGCGGTGAGAAGCCCTCTCTACCTACTGCTGTCCTATGTTGACTGCTACCATCCTATCTAACAGGAGAGCAACATTAGGATGCTGTCCCCTCTATGTCGCCCTCCATGCAACGTGGCAAGCTGCAGTCCAGATGATAGTATTGCTTAACAAGCATTTACAATGCAACGGTCTCGGCATTGTTAAAGTTAGAGCTATTGGCATTGCTCATGACATTTTTTTTGTTTATGTTTTTGTTTTTAAAACATGTAGAGAAACTGCATTGTTGTTTACAATGTCAATAGCTTAATCAGTGTGTGTGTAGGTGGCTCTGTGTGTGGGTGCAAATGCAATAGGTCTCGCATTTGAGAGTGATTAAGCTATTGATATTGTAAATAACAATGACGTTTCTTTAAATGTTTTAAAAACAAAAACATAAACAAAAATAATGTCATGAGCAATGCCAATAGCTCTAACTTTACCAATGCCGAGACCATTGCATTGTAAATGCTTGTTAACACTAGTGTTTGGCTCTTAATGACCATACAAGAGTGTTTCCTATTAATGAAAGTAGTTTCCTCAGACATTAATGTTCAGTTCAAGGACAGCATGTTGCACGTTTTGAATAGGATAGTCACATTTTACTTGTCACCCAACATTACCAGGCTATAGTTTTCTAACAACCTTAGATGTTCACTCGCCATCCCTAAAAGGAACTATAATTCTGCCTCTGGGATACATACCATGGGGCTTTACACACCCAAAAATAATTAAAACTATTGTGCAATGTAAGGTTTGGATGCATCTTAGAAGACAAACCACTTCTCAAACGAAAAATGCTTAAATATTTCAGGGGAAAAAATCTTTTACTGAAGGTATGCCGAGAAAAAAAAAATAATCATAACGCAACATATATCAAAACTTGGGAACTTAAAGGTATATTTCGCGCCATTTACTGCATGGAGAAAATGTTCACACAGACGACGGCCCGATGCCATAAAGAAAGGCAAATAACAAACACGTTAACACAAGTCACACGTGCGCTGAGCGAAAGGGGCTTTAACACAAACTCGTTGCACAGAAGGTTTTTAAAAACGAAAACAACATTAAGAGACTTGGCAAGGACCACGCCCTAACCAAATGAAACTTACCAAGTGTTTCCACCAGCTTCAGCATCACTCCCCCGATGTGCACCTCCCCCGTGACCCTGAGGGTGACATCCCGATTGCGGTCCGTCACCAGGACACTTAATTCCCACGTCCCATCCGCATAGCAGCCATCTGGCATCCTTATGCCGTCCAGGGCCATGATTCCTTCCTGTCAGTGGGGTAGAGGAAATGGCATTAGCTGCAGCGCATGCTCCGCTCCAGAACTGTACAGACACACACAGAGGCCCCCTCAAGCACAGTATTTCCAACTCCCGAGCCTAGATCCCAGCACGTTCAGATGTAATCGATGCCTGTTCCGTTATACGAAGCACGTAGATGCGGCTGGCCCAAACAGACGCAACATGCAGCGCTCATCAAAATCAGCCGATTGCAATCGAGCAAATGGCATTAATGCAGTGCAGGCTGGAGGGAGAGTCGCGTGGGCTTAATTTATGTAAGGGGCGTGTCCATGTGATGGCTGATGTCATAATTACTCAAATGCAAACAGGATTTGGGGCAGATCGTTAAACTAGGGATTTTGTTAAACTATATGTGCTTTTCAATTACAATAAAAGTAGTTGAGCAAATACCGCTGTGCGCAAATATTTTAAAACTAGCCAAATGGGTGGGGAAAGTGTGACCAAATAATCATGGGCTTGATTAAACAGCACACACTATGCAATTATTTACTATACCAAAAGAGCAACTTTTTGCCCAAATAAAATGCAGGTCTAGGACACGTGTCCTGACAGCACCGCTCCTCGCGTCCTGCCACTAAGGACACCCGAAGCTGATTGGCAGGGTACAGTGAGGAGAAACCGCCCTTTAGCGGCAACCTTCACTTTCGTTAAATAAAAACCGTTGTTCACCTGTTCCAGTGCCAAACAAAGCCGCCCGACAGGTTTTACTTATAGAAAACGGGACCTGGAATTAAAGGAAAACTTCCCAGCTGGAGCAAGTGCGCACTCTCGGGGCTAGCAGCTAGAAAACCCCCCCAGCCTGAGCGGACCCCAAGGGGCGCCCGGCCTCTGGCGCCGGCCCCAGCCTTGGACTCACTTTCAGCGGGGCGAGTCCGTCAGCGACAAGCGGACCCCAATATGGAACCGTCCGTCAAGGGGGGGAGAAAGGGATCAACTGCCTCAACGTTCCACACTTGAAGCCGCCCGGCCCGGCTCACACACCCCTTAGAGGTGACTCTTTCCTTCGGCTGGCGTTAATGGAGTCCCGGGCACCCCTTCTCACAGGCGATAACGTCACGCTCTCGGCTCGCTCAATCTGGCTTCCCTTTCATGGACAGTCGAGTCACCACTCCCCCTCTCCTCCTCCCCCCGTGCTTCCCAACTCTCCCTGGCTGCCTCCCTCCCTCTCCCTGCGTCCGCAGGGCCCAAGGCGGCAGCAGGAGAGAGAGCGAAAAAAACACAGAACTACTGCTGCCGAGCGGAGTTACAAATCCGCTAGGCCGCGGGATGGGGTGGGCGTTCGGGGACCCGAGGGGTTAGGAAGAGCGCTGGCAACAATAACAAGAAAGGGGGAGAGAAAGAAACACGACAGAAAAAGAGAGAGAGAGAGACAACTGCCTTTCTCCGAGGCAGAGCAGAAATGCCTCGGAGAAACGCAGCGTCCTTTTCGGATTCGGGGGCGTGTTTTGCTGTTATCTCCTCCAGCCATTGGCTGGAGGAGATAATTAGGCTTTCTGCAAAAAACACGCCCCCCCGATCCGAAAAGGACGGGGCATGATCGGAGTGACGGGACCTCTTCTCCAATGGCTGGCCAGCATTGAAGAGGCCAGCCAATGGAGAACAGGGGAGAAGAGGGGCGGGTTCAAGCCCCTCTTCTCCAAAACATTAAATCTCTCGACTTCCGGTTCTGCCTTCGGCAGACCGGATGGTCCCGAGACCTAAAAAACACCAGGGATCTGATTGTGCAACACAGTTGAATGAAAATCATGTTCTTTCTATGGAAGGGAATGTGTGCTGTTCCTACAATTAGAAAGCACGCTTTACAAAGTGAATGAAATCTATGCACTGTTATCAGAAGCTATTTTACCAAACTCAATAATATGCCTTTTTGACCCAAGAAGATTGAGGAGGAATGAAACCTGAACATGTGACCTCCTGGTTAAACAGTTTTCTTCAGCAAATTTCGTAACCCACTGATCTGTCCTAATTCTGGCACCTGGTGAAATGGGAATTTCAAAACAAACTTTTTACCAACTGATTCAACTTGTCAGGTGGCTAACTGTTGCCTGTGCACCTCATTAGGTTGTGTAAATGACGGTGAAAAATTGCCTCAGCCAAGGTGCAATCCTGTGTATTACAGACAACTTTCCTCCAAGGTGCGATTTAGTGACAAATGTAAAATTGTTTTGTGAACTCAATTGTAGCCGCATACCACAACCACTCAAAAGGTGTTGTACTTGATTCCCAAAGGGGGAGGTCTTCCCGTAGGAAATCGTCCGTCCGCCGTTGCGAGGGGGCAGATGGGGGTTTAATCAGGCAGTTGTCCTGACAGTACTGCCTGCAGCCAATCACAGAGGTTTGCAAACTGTGACCTGCTCAGGTAATATTCATAAGCAGGTTTTGTGAAGGCCTGTGAACGGGCAATTTGCAATGCGACTTATTGGTACCTAGGGCTCATTGCAAATTACATTCCCATTCGCCCACCAGTTGGTGCTCAAATTGCACATCGGTGGCTTTACGAATTAGAATAGTACATCAGGCACATAGTTAGGTAATCACGATTGAGCCATAAATCACTTGCTTGTTTGTTATTATTCTTTCTTCCTTGCCTGTCCTTGCTTACCTTTTGTCACTTGTGACCTGTTGGTCTTCGACAGTGATTCCTTTGAATATTCTGGCTTTACCTTTCATGGCCAGTTGGATTTTGCTCTCTGTAATGCTTGGTTGGAGACCAGCAGACTCTTTGCCTTTGAGCCAATAAAGTCCTAGGTTCATGAAAGTACTCTGTTTCCATGACTCTTGACTACTCCTTCACTTATGCACTACAGAGGGATTGAAGTAGCTTGTAGATATAAAGGTGCTACTAGGTCTGGTTGCAATTGTGCTCTTCAGGATTTTCCTAGGAGTGAGCTGTGGATGATGGATCGATACCTGGAGGGTGCATCATTTTCAGGTCTCGCCTGACCCAGCGCATCCGCTGGTCTGGCGAGACTTATTGAGAGGGCTCCAAAAAGTGCTACCAGGCCAGCCTAGAGCTACAGTGCATGTGCGCGGGCGCGCGCGCGGTGCCTTGCCGCAATTACTTTCACTTTTGCGGCCGCTTTTATGTTTGATCGCTTGGCATAGCTAATAGGTCTCGCTTTTGGGACCTTATAAGTATTTAGTTATGCAACTGTTGCATGGCTAAACACTTATAAGGTCCCAAAGGCGAGACCTATTGGCTATGCCAATGCTTGTTGAAGTTGGGTTTTTGAGAAGAGGCTGCCACATATGACTTCTCTTTAGAGAGGGGTGAAGAAGCGGGTGCAGAGGAAGGCATTACAAATGTTTATGATGGCTTCTAAAAGGGGCACAATTTCCCAGTTTATGTGAAGATAATGTCATCATTGTGTAGTAACTTGTAGGCCAGCGGTCAGACAGTGTAGGGTTGGAGGGAGAGTCAGAATGGGATTAGGAGATGTATATTTTTTAAGTATTTATGTTTATGGTGTTGATGTTATGCGTGATAGTGTCGATTTTATTAATTAAACATTTATTGACACAAGGGAATTTTTGGGCTGTATGAAGGAAAAGAATTGCCACTCTCTTTGAAAGGTGCATCACACACCATCGAACATTTTATTTTACATTAATAAATTACCACTGCCTTTACTCCTGCAAATACCAGCTCTCCCGGCTGCTGCTCTCCCTGGTGCCTCTTAAATTGGTGCTACCCTCTACTAAAGAGTTTTGTTGTCTGACAAAGTCATATATTTAGTGGTTTTTCAATGTGACGTGCTATTAGCTCCATCTGGTCTACATAACAGCAGAGCCTGTGAATGCTGGCGCTCCTATGTAAATATACGAGCCCATTAGAGCTCTCTCCTGATATGCCCTTCTATATAAAACACAACAGCAGCGTTCCCTTTTATGAACCAGGCCAAGACACGCAGAAGGAGCGCTGTGAAAGCCATTTATGAGGCTTGATTCCAACATCTCACCAAGATGTGTTAGCTTAATCCATCTTAAAACAATTGTCGAAATTGACATTGAAGCATCAGCAGCAATGACTGTGTAATTAGAGCAATTAATGGGTCAGGAGCTAAGTGTTTTAGCCGATGACAGATAGAGACATTGGATAATGTAGACTTTGCTGTTCAAAAATACCATGCTGCTGATTAATAGGAGCTCAGTCTTTTCTCGCCTGCTGTCTGGGCAGCAGATTTTGTTAGGCCTTGCTTTGCATGCCAGTGCAGCTACTCTAGAGTGCAAGCTGGTGTTTGTAATGTAGGCTGGCATAAAGCTGGCATTAAAAGGCGTGCACAGCTTGGAAATCTCACACAAATGATCTGGGGTCTATGCAAAGGGGGAGCCATCTTTTTACTATACAGCCTTGCCCGAGATCCATTGCAATTAGTATTGTGAAATTAAGTTCATTGTGCATGGCATATACATTTTTTCAGATGCTTACAGATTCTGAATCGGCGCTAAACGTGATTGCCGAGGGAACTAACCGAGGCGTAAATAAAGGTCTAATTTCCTACACTTTTATTGCCTTTTTTTGATTGAGCGCAGATCTATGTTGTCAGCCCTACCAAGTACCACGCATCAGCTGTTGGTCCACATCACCGCACTCAATTGTAAAGTCACGCATAATACATCATATGCAGCGCGAAGTGTGTTCTGGTGGCAGAAATCATGCACAAACGGCACCACGCGGTTCGCATGGGCACGGCCATCTTGTTTTTTGCTCTGTTTATGGTGATGGGCCTACGTTTTAATCGTTCTTTAATCCCCCCCCTATCAAACGTGCGTTTTTTTGTGAGTTTTTAAATTTTTTCAGTTTTTGCTTTACTTTCTTATTTTTTTTATTCCTTCCTTCCATGGCAGTGCCAGGCTCCCCCGAACCACCCGCCATGCCAGCCGCCTATCTTGTGGTCGGTACGATTGCGAAGGGGTACAGTCCCATGACATTCTTTCAGAGATGGAGGTGGCTGCGCTAGTTTTTTTATGTGCAGCACCACCTCCCCTCCACCCTGACAGCAGGCGGCAGGCCTGGCAGTGGGTATGGCCTCCGGGAGCATCAAAAGTGGTGGGGGAGGGTGTGCTGGGTTGTGCAGGGCTGTGCGCCGCAGCTCTGTGGTAGTGCACACCCAACAACAGCAGACGTAGCGATAGGCCTACATCCTGAACACAGACAAGGACCTGCTGGGTGTGGAGGTTGCAGGGCTCGGTGAGTAACTATTTATTTGTTGTGTTCTTTTTATGCTAAAATTTTGTTTTGCCAAAAAGAATGCTGCTAACAGTCAGAGTTAAGTTAAGTTTATGTTACAAATAATATGTGGCCTAGCCAGGTGGTTGGTGCTACCTAATTGTACTCATTGGCGCTCGCTTGGGCTGATTATTTAAGAAGTGATGCAAAGACTCCTCTGTCTTCCTGTCTCTATGATAGTGGTAGTTAATAATATTAGTGAGTTAGCATTCTCCCACTTCTCCGTGCCTTTCTTGTAGCTTGTACTGTCCCAAGCAATCTCCCAGTGATGTGTACGCATGCATGCATCTATGCATTGACAACAATGCAAACTGAGTTGACCTGTCAAAGGGTGTTGAGATTGAGAATGAGATGAGAAGCACAGATCAATGTATTAGGAGTTCCAAAATGTAGAATTTGGAATGAATAGGGTTAGGTTTGGAAAATTAGGAATAGGTCCACTCGATATTACTACTATAGGCAATCTGCTTTTTCGAAAACTATAATGTTACTGCGTTTACCTGTCAAAATATTTTTGGGGAGATTAACTGTACCACTAATCTTTTTTATTTCATCTTCTTTATTTCTTACATCAGCATCCAGGGGCAAGAAGCGAGCCACAGAGGGGTTGAGGAAGCTGGGGGTGCCTCGACAAGCGCTGTTTACGATGGATTTGCTGGCTCCAGTAAGTCCTCCTATTAATAGAAATATTATTTCCCCAGCTTTTACCACTCAACATTTAGACTAATTTTTCATTTGTATTGTTTTTACTGTGCCTGTCTCCTATGTTTTTGCCAACTCCTCTTCATTCTATCCAATGTTGGTAATTTCTTCTTATCCCAGCATTATCATATTTACTTATTTTCTATATTATAAGTTTCTGTACTTGAATTCAAACTGTCTGTACTAGTCTGTCTGCAGCTTTGTTTCTTCTGCTTTTTAGTAAGCTTTGCCTCTCCCCTTATATATCTTGTGGACTGGTACAGTATGACTCGGGGAACTCATTTTAGGTCAGGCACTATGAAGATTGGATGCCCAAGTAAGGTATTCTGCACTTTTGTTGATAAGGCTTGAGTGGCCATGGTCAGGGTGGACCCCTCAATGTTCAACATTTATTAACCACAGTAACTTACTACTAGCCAAAGGTTAGGCACATGGTGGTGATCGGCGACACCCCACTATTCTGTAGCAAAATGTCTACTACTTACCCGGCCTAATCTGATATAACTTACTCTGCAGTAGAGTAAACTAAGTTTCCTTTCCTAAGCGAATGTATTTGTTGGAAATAATTAGTGTGATGGAGGGTGAGGCAAGGGGGTAAAGTGGAACTAAGGGGCATATTTACAATAGAAGGGAAAAGCGTGGCATTAAGCAAACTTGGCTAACGCCACGCTTCTCCATTCTGAAAACACAGGGATGCGCTGTATTCATAAGAATGCTGCGCACCCCTGCGTTTCCCCGCGCGCTGGCGCTGAGTTCAGCTGCCTAGCGCTAGCGTAAGCACCCTTGCACCCTAGTGCAAGGGATTCTGCGTTGGGGGAAATGATTGATTATGTGCAGGACGGTCTCCCTTCCTGCATATAAACAATCATTCATGGCGTTTTGAAGCATGTATGTGTGCTACTTAATGCAGCACACATAGAAGTTGCAAAACATCATATTTGTTTGATTGTTTATGTGCAGAAAGTGTCACCTTCCTGTACATAAACAATCACAGGCAATTTGCTGTTTCTATGTGTGCTGCACAAGCAGCACATACGGAAAGTGCAAAAACTAGGAGAAATAAAGCATTTCTCCTCATTTTGCCTGTTTAAGACCAGGTTTTCCCTGGTCTTAATTTTGGCGCTGCCTTCTATTTACGCTGCCCTTGTAAATAGGAGGCAGCGTCAAAATCAATGGGTGTTGCGGTGGAACGCCCACCACAACTCCTATTGCTCTCCCCTTTTACGCTAAATACAGTGTGAAAGGGTGCCTTATTTACAAGGCAGAGTTAAGCCACATTAAGTGGCTTAACACTGCCTTTAAAATAAGGCGAGGCCCCTATCGCCATCACAACGTCACTGAAAGTGATATTGTGATGGGGATAGGGGCTTGTAAATATGCCCCTAAATGCCTTGACTTTTGTGGATGGGATAGTCTGAGATGAACGTGCCAAATATAATCTATATCCCGTTCCTTAAACCTTTCCCTGTACTGCAGTGCATCGTTTTTCCCACCGCCTACTTACGGCAGACAAGATATCCTCATGATTTTTTATACGTGATGTGTATCATTCATTATTATTCATCTGCCTTGTAGCCAGGGTAAAATTGAAAAGCATTTTGAAGTTGAGCAGGGCCATTGCAATAAGATAATTGTCCATTACAGCTGCAGACTGCAGAGAGTAGCAAAGTACGACAATTAACAATTAGGGCACCAGCTAGAATGCCTCCACTACCTTGGTACAACAAGAATGCCTTACTCATTAATAAGAGGTAATTTATTTTTTCAACACAAAGTTTCGTTTTTACTAGGAAATCCTTGTAAAGAAAAAAAAACTTTTTTAAAAGTGGTGTGCTAATTATTCTGCCTTAATTCCTTTCAGACAGTTAGTGCATTTGCCATTTGCCTTTAGTTTTATGTGAGGCATGTGTGGGTAATGGCTGTAACTCTAATCACATCAAAATCAAATGGCCCTAGGGGACCAGCAATGTACTGCTACTGTGCCACTATATAATTTTAAACAAGTGCTTTCAACAGAGCATTGTTTACAATTTGTCTTTTTTCTTTCTTGATATAACTACTCCTGCTGCTCTTCCTTCAAGGCAGGATATAGCAGCCCAGCTGCAGCAGCAGAAGCTAAAGGTCATATGGGCCAAATATCAGCAGCAGAGGAGGCGGAGGCAGAGGCAACTGCCCAGGCCCTTAGACAGCACCTTCAGCTTCCCAACAACAACAAAGCAGGTGCCGCAGTTTGGCCTCCGCCCATCATACCACCACTGTTGCCCCCACTTGATTACAGACCACACTTTCCAGCGCTGCATCCTCCTGAGGCTGGTGTGCATCGAAGGCAGGCAGGCAAGAATGGAGGGGCACCTGTAAAAGACTCTGGCCAGTATCTAGTGTCCTCCTCTTTATCCCCTTTTTAAATATTTGTTTTGGTGGGAGGGACATGTTTTGGGTAGAGAGGATGGGAATGATGGGAGTGAGATTGGGAATTTTATTTGGACTTTTTGTTGTACACTGGTTGGGGATGAGAAGATTTGTTTGGGGAAATGGGTGGGCCAGTTGTAGGTGGAAGGGGTGGGTTTTATTATGTTGTTAAAAAGGGAAATACATATGTATTTTACTTTATTTATGCCTCTAATCTTTTTGTGGGTTTCTTTGCACTGCTGCCTTTTTGCGCAGCCTGTTTTTAAAATCTGCTTTAAAAAGTGCATAACAATTAGTTATATGGTACCCTTGTCCTACTACTCTATAGTCTCTGCAGTCTGCAACTATATTGAGCAATGGGGGCAGGGGTATTTCCAAATTCCATATATTACCATATAACCTACAACAACGCTCCATAGTTCTCTTACCTGAGTAGATGAAGCGAGGGCTGTTACCTCTCTCAGTTGTCTTACTGCAGGGTTTCCCAAGGTGCCATCTTATGGTGGTGGTGGTAGTAACAGGGTAGCACACTAACAGGGAAGGAATCAAAAGTGATGTTCCACTCACAACTAGGTGAAGTCCAACTGCAGGCTTAATCAGAAGGATTCTTCATTGCAGGCAACTAAATTCAAATAAAAGCACTGTATTAATGGGTTATTATATTGTAGCTTTACAAAGAACTGGGACCAAACTACTACACAAGAAAGAATACCGGATAGTGATAATATAACAACAAATAGCAATAGTAACTTCTGAGCAATGGTGAACTAGTATTTTAATTAAAACTAATGTTACGAAATCCTCGAGTCAATAAGTAGACTCAAAGCCTGGAGTGAACAAGGTTAAGTCTTTACGCAACACAATACCTGAATGATGATGCTAATGAACGATGTTCTTCTATATCTAAAATATGGAGCACGTTTTATGTATGGGTTAGGTAAAAGAAGATTCTGCACTGTTGGTGTTGCTTTCACCACATCCGCCCCACCAAGTGTGTGATCAATTTATGATGTAATTTAAGTCACACCTCAATAAATCACACAGCCCAGGGGAAGAGGGTTAGGGGTTTGATGAATGAATGGGAAAGGGGATTTGGAGAAAGGTGTGACAAAGACAAACACTACACAAGAACAATATTCATCTGGGCAATGAGCAGCACATCATCGCCATCAATCTGTTATGGAAGGAAATGAAGGAATGAATGTGACTCTGTACAGTTAAATGCATTACAAACAGTCCATCAGACCCAGAGACCCAAGTTATTAAATATATCTAAATGTTCTGTCACCTAGGTTTGAAAAATAGTAAATACTAATTATGGAGGCGTGAAGCGAACCCACACAGTTCTAAAAAATGATTCTTAAAAGGAAAATGATGCTGGATTGCCAAATTGGGCGGTTCATTTGCATTCTTCTTGGATTGTCTGTCAACCTTGGGTGCCTGGCTGAAGCAGTCTGGTAAGGTAAGCATGAGTGTTATGGTGCTTTTGCCTTTTGTGCAGGAGAAGAGAAGCCCTGCGGATTGCAAAATAGAAACAATATTGTAGAGTCAAGGAGACGGACATAAGGTAAGCTTCAGGTGGAGTGTACATAGAAGACTCAGAGTCAGAGCAAGAGCATAGTCCACTGCAATCATTCCGTTTATGACTCATGTGTGATCAATTAAGTGAGAGCAATTACAAAAACAAACAATCACAAACAAGTGGTTGCATGTACCAGGCTGGTCAAATTTGCAACTGTCATTTTGCCTAGCATGTGCATAATGTGATAATGTGACATCATTACATGTCTGTCTCCAGTTACCTACACCAACAGATGCCCCCACCCAACCACATAGTTTCAAATTTGAGCAAGCCAGCACACACACTCGGCGGCATTGCATTTCCCAAATCAATGCACCTCTCACCAGTCCACAGAGTTGAGTAAGTTTCTTAGAATCATCATCACCATGTTGGTTTCCCTGAAGTAGCTGATAACTTCCTCCTTCTGGCAGTTGTTGAGGTAGTCCCGCCCTGAGTGCTTCCATCATCCTCCTGACCCCTAGTAACGAATATGTCCATCTCCGTTCCGATTCCCAGCCCAAATGAGAGAGATTGACCTGTAGTGAAATGCTGTTGATGAAGAACAAGAGAAACATTAAGTAAATTATTTGTGTAGATTTTTATTTGTTTGCTAAACAAACTGGTCTGATCTTTGAGGAGTGTGAACTGGAACAAAGCAGTGTGGACCTGGTAAACAAATCTCACTAAGTGTCAAAGGGGAAGGAAACATCACCTTCAGGAAAAACAAATTCACCTATTAGGCCACCAACATTGTAAATCATCACAAGCACAATCAAGCTTACAAATTATATTCACCCATCCTCACTGTCTGCCACCACATGAATCATCTCAACACTCACAATGACTCATATATCACTCATTGGTGCATTACTTACCTGTTCCAAGTCAAGCAAGGTGGTGCATTGCTGATCTTCTTTGATTCAAGCAACACACATTGACCCGTCTTCTAAATCAAATATTCTGGGACAGTCCTGTTAGGGAATGAAAAAAAGGATAGACACAGGATGGAGGCAGGCATTGTCTCTCCAATGTCCTTGAAGGGATTGGTGGGGGAGGCTTCGTCACTGCACACTGGTCCAACTTCAATCCGGCCATACATGTGTCTTAAATGGTGGGGCTGCATTAGACAGTCAGACACAAACAAAACAATATATTGTTTCCATAGCTATATCCTTTTTTTTTGTCAAAGCAGTTTGGCGACAGAAAGTTCTGTGGTGGTCCAGGCCTACTTAGTAGTCAGGGAAGTCAAGTTTGCCCTCAAACACAGGTGGTTCATCTAGAAGTTGGTCAGCTAACACACCACCATGAGCTGAGTCTGCCCAATCACCCTCATCCTCCTCCTGCCATACTCCAGGTATGGTGTAATTCGGTGGCATAAAGTGCTGATTAACTTTGATTGTGGTTAATCTTTCCATATTTTGGGGCGAGAGACTGGTCCTGCTCACTGTGACAACTTTACCAGCTGCACTAAACACATGCTCAGCAGACACACTGGAAACCAGATAAGCCAGAAACGTTATTGCTAGCCTGTTGAACACTGGCCATTGATGCCTCTTCCCATACAAATAAACCAATGGGTTTTGATCCAGATAGACATCTGTTGGGTCATCCAGATAGGCCTGGACCATCCTCTCAATATTATCATTGATGCTCCAACTTGCTCGACATCTTTTGCCTTGGTCTCTGAACTGGACTTAAGCCCTGCCTTTAGAAACCAATCAAATGCAGATTTTGGGGCCTATGCTCCTGTTCCTGGTATTGTTGCTGTGCGGATGGTAAGGCTCTGGTCAGGCTCTTGCTGGAGACACCATTTTTAAAGGCAAGCTCGTCTAACAGCGAGAAGGATGGTACGGATCGATGGTAAAAGGTGGAGCCTTAATAGGGATTCTCTGCAGCAGGGCAAAATGCTGAGAGGAACTTGTGCCAAACCCCGGCATCCGACTCTGTACCCCACCCCCTTCACTTCTTTTTATTTATTTCTTAATTTCAGCAAACTGAGCACTGCCACGGAGTATTAAAAGTATGCAACGAGTACTGAGGAGTACACCAGAGTACTGGAAAAACCAAACTGAATTCCAAAGAACCGAGGATTGTCTCAGTATTCCAGAGTACGATAAAATATCACTAGAGTACCAGAGGTTAAGGCTACAATAGAATGCCGCTGAGTATCTCGGCGTGCTATCCTGTACCACAGAGTGCATGTATGGCGAGTAATACCAAGCACGCAGAGTGCCACTAAGGACCAGGAAGTAGCTCTGACTGGCACGAGGCACCACACAAGAGCGTAGTTAGAGGAGGCGGCTGTAGAACCGCGTCCGATCACCTGCTCACTGAAGCCGAGGCCGCAAGTATCGGCTCTCACTCATTCTGCGCGACAGGTTCCTTCTCTCCCCCCCTCGATTTTTCATCTCCTTCTCTCCCTACTCTCTGTTTTTCTTTCTTTCTTCCTCTTGTCCCTGTCTTCTCTCTTTCAGGTTTTGATTTTAATACCCATGCTCTATTCCTCACTCTCTTCTTTCCTCTTTAATCTCCCACAACTTCTACTTCCCTTTCCCTTTTTACAAGTCTCCCTGTCTAACTCTCGCCCTCATTCCGCCTGTTTCTTTTCTGACTTTGGTATTACATGCTTCATTTCTTACAATCTCATTGACTCTTCTTTTTTTTACTCTCCATCCATTTCTGTCTTTCTTTTCCTCGCCCCTTTGTCTTCCTTGCACTACCATTTTCTGGTTTAACTGTTTCCGTTTCTCTGTCTTTGCATTGCATCTCGCCTGTTTCCAAAAAAGAAAGTAAAGGATGGGACATCGTGAAAACAAGCGTTTAAAGACAACTTAAATTTTAAGACATTTAACTTCCTGTGCTCTGCATAGGTAAGGGGCGGTTGTTGTGTTTGTCGACCTACGCAGCTTTGCATAACATAACAGGTACAAATGACTAAAGGTTCGACTCCAGACCTTGATACATAGACAATTGTATGCAGCAAGCATTCTTTTTCGGTAGCGCCTAGGTCACATTAAACCTGATAATTCCAATACGAGCCAGAGCTGCTCTGACATGGCCATCAACAGTCTAGGCTTTGTGGTACTTAAATGACCACGCGCTTGATAATGCAGATGCGTCCTTCTGCTATTTAACAAACGCATTGGCATTTAAGATAAAATATCGTATAATTACAACAAATTTTACGTAGGCAAAAGACTCAGGGAAGGGTCTGTTCAGGGAGATAGAGGGAAGGGGAAACAAACAGTGCTTCCCCAGTAATTAAAGGCCATAGTCTGATGCCGCGGGTAAAAGATCCAATACCGGTGGGCGTGGCTAAAAGGTGACAGGGTGGCAACAACGAGGGATTGACATGTCTTCAGTGAAATCATTGCACTGCCTTTGGCATAATTTGTGATGCCAAACAACGCGCACAAATGAAAGCTGAAGGCGTAGATGGGACACATCTTCGGAATCCGTATTGATTCCAAGAAGCCCTCTGCATGGCAGAGCAGCTCATGCGCTGCTTTCGCCAGGCCGAGACCTAAAAAGAGACACACCAGGAAAAAAAGAGATGATGACAAAAAAATCACAAAAAGGAAGACAGACAAGCAGGAGTAACAAAGTAAAAAGAAAAGGGAGGGGGTACATGGAAGGCAGACGAGTGAGGGAAGAGTAGAGAGAGTGGGGGTTGTACAAAGGGTAACGAAAGGTTTAAAAAACTGGGAGAAAGAACACAAGTAAGAAGGGCAGAGAGGTTGGAGGGAGCAGTGAGAAGTAGAAAGTAAAGAGAAGATGGACCGGCAGACGGACTCGGTTAAAAAAAGACACCCTAAATCTCCCATCCTTTTTCCTTTTCTTACGATTTTCTTAACCAACCCCTGCCTCCCACCCCACGTCCCATCCTTTACTTTCTTTCTTGGAAACAGGCGAGATAGCAATGCAAAGACAGAGAAATGGAAACAGTTAAACCAGAAAATGGTAGTGCAAGGAAGACAAAGGGGCGAGGAAAAGAAAGACAGAAATGGATGGAGAGTAAAAAAAAAGAAGAGTCAATGAGATTGTAAGAAATGAAGCATGTAATACCAAAGTCAGAAAAGAAACAGGCGGAATGAGGGCGAGAGTTAGACAGGGAGACTTGTAAAAAGGGAAGGGGAAGTAGAAGTTGTGGGAGGAAAGGTAGATTAAAGAGGAAAGAAGAGAGTGAGGAAAAGAGCATGGGTATTAAAATCGAAACCTGAAAGAGAGAAGACAGGGACAAGAGGAAGAAAGAAAGAAAAACAGAGAGCAGGGAGAGAAGGAGATGAAAAATCGAGGTGGGGAGAGAAGGAACCCGTCACGCAGAATGAGTGAGAGCCGATACTTGCGGCCTCGGCTTCAGTGAGCAGGTGATCGGACGCGGTTCTACAGCCGCCTCCTCTAACTACGCTCTTGCGTGGTGCCTCGTGCCAGTCAGAGCTACTTCCCGGTCCTTAGTGGCACTCTGCGTGCTTGGTATTACTCGCCATACATGCACTCTGTGGTACAGGATAGCACGCCGAGATACACAGCGGCATTCTATTGTAGCCTTAACCTCTGGTACTCTAGTGATACTTTATCGTACTCTGGAATACTGAGACAATCCTCGGTTCTTTGGAATTCAGTTTGGTTTTTACAGTACTCTGGTGTACTCCTCAGTACTCGTTGCATACTTTTAATACTCCGTGGCAGTGCTCAGTTTGCTGAAATTAAGAAATAAATAAAAAGAAGTGAAGGGGGTGGGGTACAGAGTCGGATGCCGGGGTTGCTGAATACAAATACCTAGTTTTCATTCAATCTCACGCCTTTTCTACCCCCACCGTGCACATCCTTTTTCTTTATCTCACTCTTGCAGGTTCTTATTCAGCCCGCATTCTCTTTGCCACTTTCCCTACCCTTCTCTTCCTTTTCTGATGTATCTCTTTTGCTCTGAATCATAGTCTGATGAGGCAAAATAAGTCCTAGTTGCCACAATCAGTGCCGGGGCTCACCACGTGCAACCACCGGCACAAATTAAGGCCCACCTGTATTAAGTTATAGGACTCTAGTATTTCGTAACACCAGCAAGTTCTCAGTAGTACTCTGGATTCTTCGGAGCTGTTTCTGGGTGCATATTGGTACTAATACTATGTGGTATCCCGTGACTTCCTCTGGTACTCCAGGTACTCAGTGGTACTTTTTATACTTATATGACGCTCTCCGGTACTTACTACAAGTCTGACACTATTGTGTGGTACTGTCACTTTGGAGTCATCTGTGATATTCCGTATTTATTTCTAGGCCTGGGCCAAATTCTTCTTATGCCGGAGTAATTTCGGTAATTTTACATTACTGTTTTGATGCGAAATTACAGAAATTTACATAAATACGTGCATTCACTTTATTATAGGAATCTGGCACAAAATCCTACCCAAGGTGCAGAGCAAAAACAGACTTTGATAGCGCAAGCAGCTGCTGGTGTCCGAGTTTTGTTGCATTTAGCGCTATTTTCTTAGCACAAAATGCATTCACGGGTCCATTTTGGACACGGGGTGCATTTTGCAATTGGTAAATAGCATAGAACGATGGGTTGCGCTCCTGGCGTATTTCCTCATGTTAGCGAGTTATCCACCCTAGTTGTTCCCGCGGCTCCGCTGTTCTCTGTGCTGCTTGGCGCAACTTTGGGGTAAACTGCAGTATTACTTGAATCTCTCGAGATCACATCACACACCAGACCTCTGGCTTCACAAATGACAATTTTGGCCTGTATAAACGTACATTTCACCTCATAACACAGCATGTCATGTGTATAGCACAGCATCGTCATGGAGTATACACAGCATAATACTGCCTATCGAGGCCTAGTGTAACCTGGGGTTAGCTGACGTAATGTAAAACAAGAGGTGTGAGCGTACACTGCGAGGCAGGAGCAGCAATGGAAAGATGTGTGTACTGTACGCTGGGAGACAGATGCTGAGGTGGACAGACACGGGTTACACTGCGAGGCAGGAGTAGTGGACAGACCTGGGTTACACTGCGAAGCAGGACATGGGTTACACTGGGAGGCAGGAGTAGTGGGCAGACATGAGTGTACACTGCGAGGCAGGAGTAGTGGGCAGACATGGGTTACACTGTGAGGCAGAGGCCGAGGGGAACAGACACGGATTACACTGTGAGGTAGGAGTAGTGGACAGACCTGGGTTACACTGCGAGGCAGGACATGGGCTACACTGCGAGGCAGGAGTAGTGGGCAGACGTGAGTGTACACTGCGAGGCAGGAGTAGTGGGCAGACATGAGTGTACACTGGGAGACAGAGGCCGAGGGGAACAGACATGGGTTACACTGCGAGGCAGGAGTAGTGGACAGACGTGGGTTACACTATTTAACAAATGCATTGGCATTTAAGATAAAATGGCACATAATTACAACAGCTTATACGTAGGCAAAAGACACAGGGAAGGGTCTGCTCGGGGAGACAGAGGGAAGGGGAAACAAATAGTGCTTCCCCAGTAATTAAGTCTAACGCCGTGGGTAAAAGATCCAATCCCGCTAGACGTGGCTAAAAGGAGACAGGGTGGCAACGATGAGGGACTGACATGCCTTTGGTGCAATCATTGCACTGCGTTTGGCATAATTTGTGACGCCAAAGGAGGTGCACGAATGAAAGCTGAAGGCAGAGATGGGACATGGCTTCGGAATACATATTGATTCCAACAAGCCTCTGCATGGCAGAGCAGCGCATGCGCTGCTTTCGCCAGGCTGAGACATAAAAAGGAAGGAGGTCCAGCGTTAACATTTTAGCTAGCTTCCCGTTGCACAAACGTGCGTTGGCTGGTTGCGTTCGGTATTACCCCTCCTGCCTAAACATGCATGGAACAGTAGCCTGGATTTTTTTCTTTTTTGGTGCCACTGACTCAGGCGACTTGTTAAGAGAAGAAGGTGGTAGACTCAATGTGCGTCTCAGCGGGGCAGTCACTTTATGCTCTTGCCTTGGTGTCTCAACCTGACTCTGAGTCTTGAGCCATTGTAATGTTGCTGATGTGAGCGATACTACTGCACTGCTGGGGACAGAGCTGATTTGCATAACAAAAATGTCACCATCTTCTTCATCTTCACCTTCCATCGTGATCGGATCAGATTCAGATTCCCTGCTCTCACCACGTTCACCAACACCACTTCCCAGCAGCCTGCATGGTGTTTTCTCAAATGGGTTGTTTGGCCTCTGGTACCACAATTTGTACCAAGCTTACCTCGACTAACACTTGCCTTGCAAAGGTAGCATATGGCAATGTTGCCTCCTGTTCACTAACCATAAAGAAGTCCCAGACTGGGGAGGTCCATTTTCTGACACTGGTGCCACTGCCAATGTCTGAAGAAGTAGTGGTAGGTGGGTGTTTTGACGTTTGCCTCTCTGCAGTGCCTACTTCTACTGAGATGGTTGTGTTTGCAGGTCGCAGGGGCCTTGCAAATATGGAAGCTGGCGGCGGTGGTATCTGTGCCACATCCTTCAGAGCAGGTTGAGATGGGGTAATGTCGGTCTCCTTTGGGGCTGGGCTGGGTTGTCGCCATCCTCCTCTTTTTCATCCATTACTCTAAGGCTTTCAGGAACCTTCCATCTCCCTTTCCTCTCCTGGCGTGTCTCAGACTGAGGCAGGATCCAAGTGGAGTCTGATCATCAGAAGGGGAGCATGGAGAATAAGATGGGTGAGTACCCTTCCTTTTTCTTGCTGGAGATCTAGAAGACAATGGATCACCTGAAAGGGGCGCTTATTCTACTTCCTTATCATGAAGCTTAATCTCCTGAAGTGCTCCTACTTTGAGAGGAACTATTATTGCTGGCTGCGGCTGTTGTTGTCCACTTAAATGAGTTTCCGGCAGCGATTGGGTACTACTTTGCAAAAGAACTGCAAATCAATGTCACTGCTCGTTGGTGTTGCAGTGATTAGAGTGGCTGCCTCTGTACCAGACATGGGCTTGTGCCTAGGTTGGGGTGGGGCCATTGAGGCGGGTGTGCTGCTCCCAGCTTGCTCCCTGGAGGCTGATGCACCAGGCACATGTCGTTGCCCGAAAAAGGTCTTGAGTGACATACCGGTGGTGATAAGCTCCTTCTTCTCACTGGCCGCTTTCTTGGTAGCTCTTTTCTTTCGGACCATCTTGAAGCTGTCCGTTGACAGTGTCACTTAGCTTCACAAGTTGATGAGATGTGAGTACTGACGTCATGTGTTGTGTGGTTACGCATCACGTGCACAAGCCTTCTGTCTGGCAGTACTGTGGGTGATGTCTCTTCTCTTGTGCACCTAAAAGCAAACAACCAAGAAAATCATTAGTGAAATGTGGCATTGTTGCAGGTTCAACTAGTAGTACAAACAATATAATTTAGTGTGGTTACTTAAGTTATAAATAATAACAACAATACAGTGTATCCATTCAAAAGTAAAACCAAACCAGCAAAAAGTTTCATTTACAATCAGGAAGGATAAGAAAGAGCAACAACATACAGATATAACTGTGTTTATGTGCATCAAGTTGGGAATGTGATGTGGCACTCAGGGAGGTGCAGGTGACAATGGAATAATCCTTAGAAATTGAATGCTGTTGTGCGATTGTGTGCATATGCAGACAGGGGGTTAATGGATGTTGGGAAAATGTGATACAGAAAATTACACAAGAAACAAATTATATCCAAAAACATTTTAAACAAATACAAAAAAGAAGAAAAAGAAATTAAAAAATGGCAAACAAAAATGTAAAGAATACATTCAGGCCTATGGCAAAAGCACACTGACTGGCTTCACAAAATGGCCGCCAGCCACATAGTCAAACAACAACAACCAGCAAGGAGACATGGCCACAACAAAGAACACAAGCAGGCCTAGGGCAAAAGCACACTGACTGGCTACACTGAGTGTAGGCCAGCTACATGGTCAAACAACAACAACCAGAAAGGAGGCATGGCCACAACAATGAACACATGCAGGCCTATTGCGAAAGCACACTGGCTGCCTACACAAAATGGCCACCAGCCACATAGTCAAACAACAACAACCAGCGAGGAGGCATGGATACAACAAAGAACACATGCAGGCCTATGGCAAAAGCACACTGGCTGGTAGTGGCTATACAAAATGGGCACCAACCACACGGTCAAACAACAAGCAAGGAGGCATGGAAAACAAAGAACCCATGCAGGACTATGGACACTGACTATATAAAATGTCCCTTGGCCACGTGGCATGGGGAACTAAGACAAATGGTGGCAGTAGCAAACACACTCACTCACTGACCAGACAAAGGAGGTATGGTAGCACAGGAAAAAACAGCATTAATTCAGCAATGCCAAAAACAAAATGTAACTGGTCTACAACATTTTACAACAACACACAGCCTCCAAAGGCATCATATATATTACCCCACTTATACACTGCTTGCAGAAAAAAGCTTGAATCACCCCCCCAAATTTTTTTTTTTTAATTTAATCCAATGCCATCCATGGCCTAAATGATATTTCCATTCAACAGATACCACAGAAACATTTGTTTCATGCACCCATGACTCGTACTTGGGCTACTGGCTGGAAGTCCCATAGGCAGACTAGGCCACATAGTGAATTAAATTAATATTGCAAATGTATTAAAAAAACATGGAGAAAATGTACTGAACTGTGCAACATTTTTCCTTTATGAAAGAAGAAAAATTACATGCAAAAAAAAATAGGCCCCTACTGAAACTGCAGGCCACCCACCACAATACATTTTAAAAGTCAAATAAGAGTAAAAATAACTCTGGGGGCATGCCCTCTATCAAACAAACTATTTTGAAAAACAATAGGTCCTTCACAAACAATTCAGAATAGGAGAAATAAATATAGACCAGAATCGGCTCTATATAAATATGCAATGTCGAGCCGGACACTTGAATTTATTAATCAAAGTAATGAATGATTAGACATAAAGACAGATATTGAGTGGGACACAGTCCTGCGTCCTTCAACAAACAACACAATTACGGGTTTTTCAGGCTAAAGAGAGAAGCTTATCGCCGATAAAGAATGAAAGGGCAAGCTTTCAAGACGGTAAACAATCATACATAAGTTTTTAACACATGTGTTTAACATGCATGTTTGTACAACAAGTCGACGACGTTTCGATCTATTCAAGCAATACGTAGATCATCATCAGGACTAATTAAATGACAATCCTGAGAGTGCACTTCCTGAAAAAAATGAAAAGGGCAAGAGTTGAGGCAGAAAGGAGACATCCATTAGAATCAGGACATAGATACAAAGTATACTTAATAATGTCAGTTGTAATAATGCAAGCAGTATCAGAAGCGAATTCCCAAACAGGAATAGCTAATGCAGGCGAAAAAGGTCCAAAATCCACATGATATGACAAAAAATATTTTTTTTTAAAAAGAATTAGTAAATGCAAGACATTCAAAAATTGCCAAGGTGCATTTAGCCGAGTGATGAAGGTGAGAAGGGTTGACCGACAGCATAATGTGTAGTAACACATGGACGTGAGAACCCGGAGTAATTGATGTCTATTAGAAGGTGAAAATTCGGTGCGCGATAGGCGGCGTGAAGAAGAATTAGCTCAATCAATGCTAACCCCGTGTTTAAGGGGGCTGTAAGCGTAACTCACCCCGGTGGGTAACTACTGGTTGCCAATGAAAAAAGGTACGTGGAAATCAACGTGCAAAAGGATTGACATAATACTGACCACGCGAATAGACGGGCATGTGCGTTGCTTCCAACCAGGGAACGGGAGGTAACCGGGTAGGGTTGCTTCAAGGGAGTCCAGCGACAATATGGGGGATCCAAGGATTATGCGTACGCTGGGGCTTAGGAGGGAGGAAACGGAGGGTTAAGGGATTGGCGAGTGAGCCGCGGCGGTTAAGCAAGGGTAATTGCCTCAACTCGGACGCCCAGTACCTTGTTAACGGCGCCAGTTCCCGCCACGCTATTCTCTGAATTGTGGCAACATTCACGGATTCTAGGTGAGTCATTGGCAATTACCCTTGCTTAACCGCCGCGGCTCACTCGCCAATCCCTTAACCCTCCGTTTCCTCCCTCCAAGCCCCAGCGTACACATAATCCTTGGATCCCCCTTATTACCTCCTGTTCCCTGGTTGGAAGCAACACACATGCCCGTCTATTCGCGTGGTCAGTATTATGTCAATCCTTTTGCACGTTGATTTCCACGTACCTTTTTTCATTGGCAACCAGTAGTTACCCACCGGGTTAAGTTACGCTTACAGCCCCCTTAAACACGGGGTTAGCATTGATTGAGCTAATTCTTCTTCACGCCGCCTATCGCGCACCGAATTTTCACCTTCTAATAGACATCAATTACTCCGGGTTCTCACGTCCATGTGTTACTACACATTATGCTGTCGGTCAACCCTTCTCACCTTCATCACTCGGCTAAATGCACCTTAGCATTTTTCACTCTGAATGTCTTGCATTTACTAATTCTTTTAAAAAAAAAATATTTTTTGTCATATCATGTGGATTTTGGACATTTTTCACCTGCATTAGCTATTCCTGTTTGGGAATTCGCTTCTGATACTACTTGCATTATTACAACTGACATTATTAAGTATACTTTGTATCTATGTCCTGATTCTAATGGATGTCTCCTTTCTGCCTCAACTCTTGCCCTTTTCATTTTTTTCAGGAAGTGCACTCTCAGGCTTGTCATTTAATTAGTCCTGATGATGATCTATGTATTGCTTGAATAGTTAGAAACGTCGTCGACTTGTTGTACAAACATGCATGTAAAACACATGTGTTAAAAACTTGTGCATGATTGTTTACCGTCTTGAAAGCTTGCCCTTTCATTCTTTATCGGCGATAAGCTTCTCTCTTTAGCCTGAAAAATGTCTTTTAAGTGTGATTGTCCGTAATTGTGTTGTTTGTTGAAGGACGCAGGACTGTGTCCCACTCAATATCTGTCTGTATGTCTAATCATTCATTACTTTGATTATTAAATTCAAGTGTCCGGCTGGACATTGCATATTTATATAGAGCCGATTCTGGTCTATATTTATTTCTCCTATTCTGAATTGTTTTTGAAGGACCTATTGTTTTTCAAAATAGTAAGTACCCCAGGTCCTTCTTACCTTAGGGGTTTCCTCTTGTTCTGTATTAATACTGTATCAAACAAACGACACCCTTATATAACAGTTTTTAAACTTACTTGTGATATCACAAAAACAAAATCCTCAAATCCAATGGCATATATGCAACAGACAAACAGAGTGATCCTTCCAGCTCCAAATCCAAAGGAAAAGTGACCAGGAGGTGGACAAAGCACTGGGAGTAGCATGCTGGACAGGAACAGGAAGTTGCAGTCTCTGGGGCACTTCCTCCTTGTTGACAAAAAATGTTTTTTAAAAAGGACCCCTCATTCAAAAAACCAATGTGAACGGTCCATTTGTGAAGTTTATTAACTCCAAATTGCCTTTTCAGGAGATTTAGCTGCTTCTCTTGGAGAGAATCTTCTCCAGGTGGCAGCCCCGGTGACTCGCGCTCAATCGCGCCTGCCTACGTCACAAAAGAAGCACTGGAAGTCGCTGACGCGGCCTAAAGCTGCTTTAGAAGCTGAAAAATCTTGCGGGAGCTTGTGGGCGGCTAACAAATCTCGTGGCCGCTCACGAGCGCCTGGCAAGTCTCATCGTGCTCTCTGTGCGCACAAAATAACGTAATAAGAGCTAACTGAAAAAAATTCCACTTTGTGTGGAGTTTAGCAGTAATTCTGCAGAACGTGGAGTTTCTGAATTCCGTGAGTGGAGCAGAATTTTACACCCGGGCCTAGTTTTAATGAGACTGTCCCTTTGCAGGCAGCTGCACCCCTGCGTCGGCAGACCTGTCTCTCCTGATAGATTATCAGTAGGCAGTCCAAACTGCTTACCTGAGGGAGAGAGACAAGGAGGGGGTGCCAAAAGTGCAGGGGTGGCAGAGACTGGTGGGAAGAGGGGAGGTGGAGAAGCAAAGAAGGACAAGCGACAGAGAGAGGCAGGGAGACAAGGAGGAGAGAGACTGCTGAGTGGAGACAGAAACAGGCAGAGAGAAAACAGAAACGAGCACAGATGAGCGACATGAGAGAAGCAGGAAAAAAGGAAAAGCAAAATGGTAGAGTTTGAGAGTGGTAGGTTGAGAAACATGAGAGAATAATAAAGAGAGAGGAATACCGGTTGGGAGGGAGAGAGAATTAGGCAGAGTGTAGACAGACAGGAAGAGAGAGTTACCCTGGGTTTGACGACAAAGGTTGGTACAGGTAGAGTGAGGCGAGGAGAAGAGGTCAACAGAGAATGGTGGTACATGGGAGGTAGGGGGCAAGTAGAGGAAGGTATAAGGTAGGAGACAGACACAGTAAGGGAGAGACAGTGGGGACCGAGACTAACAGGTTCCCGAAAGATAAAGGCAAATAAGGAGAGAGACACATGAGATTAAGACATTCAGAAAAGACAAACAGGCAGAAAAGGTGAGAGCTGCGAGGGGGGCATACTAAATATACAGAAAGGGGTGGCTTGAAGGAAGAGACGAGGCAAACAGGGAGCCACACACACCTAGAGTGAGAGAAAGCCTGGCAGGCAGGGGAGGGAGAGACAGACGAGGAAGTGGGTCAGGACAGTTACAGAAAGGGCAGGGACAGATCAGAGGAGAGGAGAGTCATAAGGGACTCCTTCAAGCGGGTGTGGGGGTCAGATAGAGTGAGGGAGAGAGCCAGCAGACAAGACAAGAAAGGGAAGGGCATGCACAAGGGAGGCAGAAGGTGAATATTGACAGGCATAGATGCAATAGTCAGGGACAGAGAGAAGTGTGCATAGAGAGTGAGAGAGAGTGGGAGGGAGGGTTTGGAGAGAGGCATGTTGTCCAACAAGGGCAAAGAGAGACAAGCTTAAAGTTAAAGAGAGGCAGACACACATGCTGATAGTGAGGGGTTTATAGACAGGCAGAGTGCGAACAGGCAAAGAACACACAGAAACAGAGGGAAAGAGATGCAGGCAGATAGAATGGCAGTGAATGAAGAGGTGTTAACAGAGAGATGGCGCAGAAGAGGGACGCTGGTGCACAGAACAGGACACAGAGGAGCAGTAGACATGCAGGAAGAAACACAAAACAAGCAGAGAGGCAGTCACTGACTGGAGGGAGGTTTAGAAAAAGACAGACAGAAGAGAGAAAGGGATAAGCGGGAAGAGAGAAAGACAATGGAGGAGATTTACGTTTTCTATTGGTGGAAAGGAAATGCAGAGATATGAATGTGAGAGAGAAAGGGAGAAGAGTGAAAATGTGAAGAGAGGATACACACAAGGAAGGAAAGATGGTAGTAAGAGTCGGATTAAAAGGGAAAAAGCAGATGGCAGAGAAAAGGAGAGGAGGAAGAGATGGAGAGGACAGGAAAGTGGGGATTGAGAAAGAGAGATGGATACTGAGTGAGGCAGAGAGTGGGACAGGCAGGTGGAGAGAGAGAGAGGAGCGGAGGAACAAAGACAGGAGGCGGAGAGGTGATCTGGAGGCAGAGAGCGCGAGAGGCCGGTAGGAAGGGAGAGATGCAGCCAGTGGTCCTGTGCAATCTGTGTGCAGTCTGCCTTGGGTTGTGTGCAGAAACAGTCTAATGGGAGCGGAGCCTGATTAGGTTGCAAGTAATGCTCAAGCAGGACACGGAGCATACGCAGTACAGCGAGGTCCAGATCACCAAAGAAAATAAAAAAATATGAATACTGAGTTTGTATTTCGTAGATAAGTATGAGCACGAGAGGCTGGTAGGGAGGGAGAGATGCAGCCACTGGCCCTGTGCTCATAGTGTGAAGTCTGCCTGGGGTTGTGTGCAGAAAGTGTCTAATGGAAGCGGTGGAAACAGGGCCTGATTAGTTTGCAAGTGATGCACATGGAGCATGCGCAGTACAGCAAGGTCCGGCTCGCTGATGAATATCAAAAATACGAATGCCTAGTTAGTAATTCTTAGAAAAGTACTACAGCGCGCATCCACGCGGTAGTCACAGTGATGCCTTTCAATTATACCTAAAAGTGTTGCGTGTCTGCGTAATATTACTTATCTGTAACCTGTTGTGTCAAACGAACGGGACTCCGAAGAGCGACTCACACAGGACTGCTTCGTCGAGGTGAGATGGGATTAAAAGCGACAACTTCAGCAGGACGACATTCAAAGTTGCAACAAAGGCTAAATTACAAAAAGTAGTGCGGTGAAAGTAAACATATGGCTGATAGTGAAAGAATCCATGTAACAGGTTGAGTCTCCAAGGCGGAAACAAAACAGCCAAAAGGTGGGACAAATGTAAACTTCATCAACGAAAACAAGGGAATTTCGAAAAGCAGAGGAAGGAACCAATGAAAAGCGATGGGTGTGCTGAAAGCCCATAGAGAAGATACAGCCTAGTATGGTTTATTCTGTTTAAAAAAAATTGATAGACCAATGTTTTTCAAATTTATAAAATACTAATTGATGAGTTTTTGGTATTTGTATTTTGTTGTCACAGTAGAAAATTGTGAGAAACAATACCTACTTGCAATTCATTCATTCATAAACAAGCATTTGATTGTTTACATTTTTAAATATATGATGGAAGGAAATAAATGAATAAATACAGAAGAGAACTACAACACCAGTCTTTGACTTTGTTAGTTTTGCTTTTATTAAACAAAATAACCTAAAACAATATGAAAACCAAAAAGCAAACAAAAAATGAAAAAGTCATCCATGGTGAATGAAACCGTTATTGAAGAGCCAGAAGTGTTTGAAGTCCATTGCCCAAAATACAACTGGCATCAGAAAGGTAAATGTGTCCAGAAAATAGTCCACAGAGAGAATGGTAGTCACACACTGGAGGAAATTAGGTCCTGCGTCTCTTGATGGTGGTGGTGGTCTTGCCATCCTCTCTTGGTGCTCCAGATGAACGTGTGCTCCTGTGGGGGGCTGGTGGATCCACAGTTACAAGGACTGAGGTGAGTGCAGGTGTTGCCTCTTGTAGCACGACCTCCTTTTCTGTGGCTAAGGCAGTTGTAGTTGGCCCAGATGTTGTTGTACCACAGAAAGGGAAAGATGGTGCTTGAAAAGCTCAGCACATATGGGTGTAAATGTCATGCAGAACCCCAGTCAGGGAGCCCAAATTGGAGTTCAGATTCTCCATCTGTACAGTAAGATCGGCGTGATATTGGTTTGGACACAGGAAGTAGAGGTACTCATGAGCGGAAGTGTTGCAACAGCTGAGGTGGGAGGTGTAAGTATGGGCCGACTGAGACTCACTGGAACCGTCTCCCCAGGCAGATCAGATGGAACAGGCTGCTTCTCTTCATCCTGAATTTCAGGAGTGGAGTCCTCCCTGGAGGTTTGATCCTGGGCTGGAGTTGAGGTTTCCTCAGTGAAATATGTTTGGCCACATGCTCTGGCTGTTGGACCAATTATGAATGTCATAAAATGAATACATTGTAAAAGTGTGGATTACCTATCCAATGAGTTTTAAGCAAAACATGGAGCAACCTGAAAGGGAAAAGGAATTCAATATCATGATTATACCTTTCAGTGGTATTGCAATTATTTACACAAACATTTTCAATTTCAGACAAAGTTACTTCAAATAAACAGGTAAGAAGATCTCCTGAAATAAAAAAAAGAAATTAATAACTATACATGAAATGTTCCAACCATTCAACACAACACAGTAGAGGGGAGAAATTTGAAATTAACCATTCCAAGGCCTAGCAGGCTAAAGAACACACATTTACACAACTTAGAAGGATGTTTAGCATTAGTCATCATATAAACAGTTCAGAGTACATTTTTCACATATACCACTTATATTCGGCATACAAATTTACATAGCTTACAATTTTTAGGTCAACAAACTTTGATTTGTGAAACTGATGACATCAGTTCAATTACATGACAGGAAAGGGACACCATACACAATTTAACACAAACAATTTTCAAAAGAGAGCATTAAATAGAGATTGATCAATAAATGACACTTTACCCATGTGCAAATATGATAGAAAAGGGAGAATGAGCAGAATTACATTGCAATATTAGTTTCAGACAGCAGAAACAAGGCATCGTGGTAGTTGTAGTTATTTCAATGTAACATATACAACCCTAGCAGAATTGCAACTTGAACATACCTTGTAAAATCTGCAGTAAAAAAGAGAACAGACATTTATCATATGAAACACATATATGTTATTTGTTATTTGGTGTACAAACACTTACAAGCACCACAATATCATGTGGAATGTAATGGAGCTTGAAACCTGTGATCTTAAATACAACACAATGCATACAAGCAAACAAGAAGTTACTGATATATTTCGGTTTCCATGTAAAATTAATTTGCTGAACACATTAGCAACAGCTAACTTCAAAGCAAACTGGACATTTAGGGTTTGTTTCACATTGAAATGTATAACTTACTAGTCTCCACTCCACCAGGGATTTCTGTCAAGCTTTCAGGATGTAGGATCTGCAAGACCTTTTTCTCCCAGAAAAAGACTTGTAAGGGGGCTGGGAGAACAACACCAGCCCTCTGGGCCTCCAGGTGATGTTGGAGGCCAGTGAACACACTCTCCCCCCACAGGTTGTTTCACCGCTTCCTAATTTCCTCCTGTGTGCGAATATTGTTTCACTCAGTCAACTATTCTGGCACACATTTGCCTTTTCTGAGATATGGCTATAGTTTGGACGTCGGCTCCAAACAATTGTGGCTCTACGCTTATAATTTCATCCACCATGACTGACAATTTTCCTCCTGTAAAACTGTGATTTCTCTGCCTCGCCATTATAAATTAATTAAATTAAATGAATTTATGAACCCACAAGTAAAATAAAATGTAAAATGCTAAGGAAACAGAGGGAGCTAATAAAAACCTGAATACTCTGATAGAACTTCTACTGTCAGTCTGAACATTTCGTACAGGGTTGAACAATATGGTGCACTGTTTTTATGGGAGCCCTCTGAGAGGTGCTATAATTTGTGTGATCAAATACAAATCAAGGTTCCTCACAAGTATCAGATTTCTGATACTCGTTCTCGTTCCATTCAGGGCTCAACTGACAAGCAGTACGAGACAGAAGGGCAATCTGATCGCAGACAAGAAAGTACGTGAAACCGAAGAGGGATTCACAATGCTGGTCTGGTCTGACGTGAAGATAAAGAAGGAGGAAAAACATCCTCAATTTAAGCCCCGATTTCAGATACAGAAAGTTGCAGCTATAACCGCCTAGAATGCCACAAACACTGAGAAATCTCAATCCTGAACAGGAGTTGAGCAGTGGCTCTCCTCGATAATGAGGCAGAAGTCACTATAGTGCGCCAGAATCCCCAGGAGGTTTTGGCAGTGAGAGCAACAGAAAACTTTGTTACCGTTGAAACCCCAACATCCCCACATGGAGAGGATGTAATAATTCCTTAATTTTCTGCTCTTGTCTCTGATGAAGTCAAACAAGCCTATGCAGTAGAATGGGTTCTTGCACAATCCCCAGCTTTATATCGCAATCATGTCGGCTGGGATAAGGAGACTTCTTATCATATAATACCCATACGGTCAAGTCCAAAAGTGTAACCACAATCCCCTATCAAATGAGATGCTAAAACACCTATTAGAGAAATATTCTTCCAATTGGAGTACGCTGGAGTAATTGAAACCTGTGTCGGTCAAATGAAAAACACTCTTTTTCCTGTTTTGAAACTGGATCATTCATATCACATAATCTTAGAATACAGACATTTCATACACGCACTTTTGCAATACAACATACAGACAGTATGATATTCATTAATAATATAGTCCATAAAAAATACAAAACAACCTTGGATATTTCCAATGGACTTTTTGGACAAAATCTAGCCGCCGAAAGCAGAGGTTGGACTGCATTCTCAGCGATTGACATTCAACGTCGCTTTGCTCGACTAGCCATGAGATATAAAAACAGTCCAGGACTGTTTGTTGCCCATGTAGTGTCAATTCTACATGATATTAACCGAGACACATTGTCCTATGTGGATGATAGCTTCCTGATGGACGATTAGTTAAACCCACATTTAGCCAGAGTAGATCATATAATATTAGGATTTGTTGAAATTGGCTACAAGTTCAACTTTAAGAAATCTACTATAGCATTTCTAAGTATCCTTTTCTTGGGATATGAGCTTACTAGCGAGAGGAAAAGTCTTGCCTCTCACTTTTTGGAGAAATGTGCACAACTGCAACCTCCAAACACTTTAAAGAAATTACAGTTCTTGTTAGGATTCCTTAATTTTGGCAGATCTTACACACCTCTTTATGCACTAAATCACTATGTGAATTAATTAATCCTGATTTTTCTAGTTCTCATTGGACATCAGAACATACGGACAAACTTAGATCACTACAATATGACTTACTGGCAACATGTCATTTACATAAAACGTATAAATACCACAAACCTGGTCCTCCGTATTTTAGAGGGTGCAATTTGATTTACCTATGTAACTTTCAACAAGGGTGAAACAGTGCTGATTGCATATAAATCACATTTATATTCCAGTGTGGAAGTGCGTTTTGCATCCACTGCAAAAGTACTGGCTGTAGTGCAGATGGCTATTCTTAAGGAGCAGCCACTGGCACAAGGGAAACACATCATTGTCGTTACTCCAATTCCAGCCTTAGAGGCTAGCGTTCCTCACGTTTAAGCCCTCAATCCTAGATGGATACAGTAGGCATCATACTTTACAGCTGTTGATGTTAATTTTGTCTTTCACCCGTCTTTACAGACACAAGAATTTCTATTCTATGAGCATGTCTATCCCATGCCTAGCACTGTTTTACTATTTTGAACAGTATAAATATAATATAATTTATACTGTTGGTTCAGCCCAGCCTACTTTAGGCACCAAGCACCAATATTCAGCGGCATGCCTCACTGTTCTTGGTTTTATGTTGGATGGAAAATTCCAACCACAAAAAACTCACGCTCTGTCCTTAGGGGACTGCACTGCGGAGTTGGCTGATCCTCAATTTTCCACACTTATACTGTGCGATTCATATTACTGTGTCCAGTCCTTTAATGATAACTTTACATTATTGGATCCAAAATGGATTCAAAGATTCTAAAGGTGACACAATCAAGCATAAATCGCTTTGGATGAAAGTGGTAGATCTTAAAGATGGGTTGCACTGACTCTCGTCATTCATATATTGAGTCATCAGCATGTGGGAACACACGTTTTAAGGAATTCTCTGGCTGATGGAGCGGCCAAATCTGCAGTTGCGACTGTTACTGTTGCTCCAATTACTCGTTCTAGAATGAGGGTAGATAATGACATATTGACTGCTGTTAATGCTAACAAAAATGGCACCCTTACCTAAGAGCTTTCCATCTAAATGTACATACCACTTAAGTGAACAAAATATTCCTTTTGTAACTATTCCAGGGGTTGGTGATCATTTGATCTAGAAGGCTAGCTTTAGTGATAACTCTGCATGAAGGTGTTGGTTCTGCACATGCGGGTGTGTTGCAAACACAATTTCATTGCTACAGCAATATTATTGGTGGTACAGCTTATATGAAATGGACAAAAAATATGACCTTTGTTGTGGCATTTGTTAACAAATTAAATCTTCCACTGTGACGCGCCCACCGCAGACACACCGGTTGTTTTCCAACAAGCACTCAGCTGTATGTATTTAGACCATTGTGGTTCTCTTATTTCATATAGTGCGTTTAAATTTATCCTAGTTGCAGTTGAATCTTGCTCAAGATTCCTTTGAGTTTGGTCACAGCATTTGGCTGATGGTCACACTGTTATTAAAAATATGCAAGTCTTTATCTGAACATATGTATGCAGTACATTCCACTCGGACCAGGGCCCGGTTTTTGCCTTCAATGTGTATCGGGTGTACATGTGCATTATTCTTCTCCATATTGGCCCGAGGGCAATTCTGTTGTGGAGAGGATGAACTGTGATTTAAACCAGTCCTTAACAGCTAGAGTATTAGGTACAGGGCTTTGTTGAATACACCACCTATATGCGGACATTGTGGCTGCAGCCACGCCCTTTGACATAAATGATCATTGTGCTGTCTTACAGGATCTCAAAACTTCTGTGACAACCAATCTAACGAGCAGTTGAAGACGTCTGCCTCTGCGAGAATTAATGAGACACCAGAACCTTCCGGCTGGATTCCAAAGATTGGGGATCTCATGCGAGAGAAGGTGGTTGTGAATAAGGAATTTGGTCCATCATACCATGCTCCTGTGCCAGTCCTTGGTATTCAAGTTACAAGAACTGTAATTTTGCCACAACTTCCTGGTTCCACAGACAACCGTATTGTCTCCATTGATCACATCAAATTACAGCATGTGGCTGATTCTAAACAGTAGGCCACGAGGAGTCCTTGGTAATTACCTATGTCTTTTCACTAACATACAGGATATTGCCCTACAGCTTGTGAGCACCACCATTTCTATTTCTCCTCAGCTTGGGGGAGTAGAGAATGAATGTCAGTTAATTCCCAAAACCGCTAGAAATTCCAGCCACACAACTGAAGTGAGTACTGCTCATACTACTACGTCTTCTGCAGCTGATGCCATTTATACAGATCCACAGCTTTTGGATTTGTCCGGTCCTGTTACTGCACCTGTGGCAACAGTTTTTCAACGAACTGCTTCTGGGTATTATGTGGATCGAGATGATTTTTCTTCTGGCTCCTTTGACAGTTCCTCTGTTATGGACACTCCTCCTACACAGATTTGTGTTTTCTTTTCATAACTGAAACACATTTATCTGGTTCCTCCTTGGATATATGTTTGGATAACAGTTTCCCTTGGTTTTTCTGTTCCTGTGGATTGGATTTTTGACCGTTTTGTTCTTGCTGTTTAATAGCCATCTTCCAGAACACTCTGCCATCATCACTCATCTTCACATAAGCTAAAAAGAGACTTGTCCCTTGTGAACATTTCAGCCGTTCAAGTAACTGATGGATTTGGTTGGGATAAAGTACCTTATGATATATTCAGTCCTACGAAAATTCTGAAGATACTTTATGCATTTAGGGTTTCTATGGCTGATGTAATTGTACCTGTCTTACATTCTGATGATTGGGATGTTGAAACTGCGAACTCCATGCTCTTAGAGCTGGAATACTACACTGTTTTTGATTCAGAAGATCTATATTTAAATTCTGCAAATTATGGTGAAATGTTCTGTTACTATCATTATGGGCATCACTATTTACATTGAGCTAGTGTTCAACACACACTTTTAAATTACACACAATGGGAACACTGCCCTACTTCCTCCAAGGGAGCTCAAAAACAAATTGGGATAAATTCACATATTTTTCAGGATATGATACATGAGACCCAACATCATATTATTACAATCTTGTCCCTACATCACAAAAGAAATATATGCTTACACAAACTAAGCTAATATATACAGACTCATTTGTTACCCAATTAGCTGTAAAGGCTACAATTATTGGAAGGATACCATTGACATGAAATCAGTTTGGGGTACCAATGCCTGGCAAGTTCTTGTGACGGAAACCGTGTTTCAAGCTTGTTTAATTCCAGCACAAATTATGTTTTTGAATGATACATTTCAGCAGATTGACATGAATGCCCAAAATATTCCTTCCATTGTCAACTTTGAAAAGAGGCAACATTTGACAAATTAAACTGAAGAACAGCTCAATAGTATATTGAAGAATGGTATATTTAACTCCACACTTTCAGGTCCTCATGGTTAGAGTTTTGTGACCAGCAGACACAAATGGTTGTTATACTCGTTTTTTAAATTCCACACCGGGTTTTAAGACAAGCAGACCTGACCCCCGCTATTCCTACTCTCAAAACTTAGGAACAGTCATCGCCTATTTGGTGGGGAAATTGTGTCAACAATGGTTGAAACGTTCCACGCTGTCTGTGGTAAAACAACATCTTTCTCTCCTGTCGGAAGACATGGACCTATCTGATTTCTTATTGGGGCCTAAGTCTACACATTCTAAAAGATTTATTTATGCCATATATAATGAAATTTGGAAATTATCACAAATGGAAGCTGCTGCACCCTTAAGACAAAGTGAACAATAGAATGATGGATGAAGTGCTTGCTGTTGCTAATAATAGTATTAATACATTGTCTTCTAGCAGTTATAATTTAAATAACATTGTGTCATCTATTATTGATATCATGCAAAGTGACATGCCTTCATTGTATCATGGGCAAAAGTCAGCTTAGATCTATCATGCAGTTTAGCTGGACTCTCCAAATTCTTAAGAATTGTTGCATCCCATGGTGTTACTTTAATTCAAGTCATCTATTCTTGACTTTCAATCTGCCACGTAAACAAAGACTCATGGCTAAAAAAGATGCCACATACACCATGTTACTTCTCAAGAAGTTAGAACAGCTCCCGTTCACAATAGCAAAAACACTCTCCACTGTCTGGTTAATACATGGGGTAATATCTTTGTCAATTTCAACATTTCAGTTCACAGCTTGCATGAAACATTTCCCTGTCTGTAGATATGAACCCTTAGGAGGCAGCTTCATTCATGAGTTATGGTCAATCCCATTTTCCTATCATTGTGAATGAACAAACAAAGAGGTCGTCCTTACTGGAAAGGAATGCAACTCTTCTGTCGGAGACTCACTTGCTTGTAAACACGTTACCATTCATTGTTTTTTTTTAAACATATTTTTATTGGCATTTAAAGGTTACAGTGACAAAGTACGTTTGAATACAGAAAATTGGATTGTACTACACTCTGTTTACCAGATGATACAACTTTAGTCGTACTCTGAGTAGTCCATTGTTCAGGCAACCGTGGGGCACCAAGATCAGTGATTGCCATCTAAAACTGGGGTACCAAACTGGGAAGGTGGGTGTGCAGTTCTGGGAACTGTTGTCAGATAATGGTTCGGGCGATGCATGTAGATTGATCAGAGCAGTTGTACATAATTCGGGAGCGCGGGAGACAGCTAGACTGGGGCATTCTGACATCTGACCGACAGGTGCGGTGTGAGGTGTAGTACTATGCACTAGTGATTCTGCGGAGACGCCATGTGTGGAGATCTGGAGTGTGTACAGGGAGGCTGGTCTGACGTTTGCAGAGTTACGGATACGTCTGTGCCTTGATCTGAGTCGTCGGGGGGCGGGGACTGTTTAAATTGGTGCAATAATAGGGCCCACTCCATGGAGATAGGAAGTTTGCATGTAGGGGGGCGTCCTATTTCCTCCTCCCAAATGGTCCGTAGAGACTCTAGGGGTCTATATGCGAGCTCCCTTATGGCTTTATAGAGCCATGTCGTTAGGTGTCGTCCCGCCCCCATATATAGGATTGTGTGGATGACCGGATGTGTGGGTGGTTTCCCATCGATAAATCATGATATCGACGATAACTCTCAAGTAGTTGGCGATGAAGTAAAAACTGGCCAGGGGGGAGATCGTGATCGTCTATGAGGTTTTGGAATGGCCTTAGTTGTCCATCCTCGAACAGCGACTCTGCTTCGATAACACGGCAGGCCGTCCATGTGTGTAGCATGTTGGGTGTGTAATAGTGTTCGTGTTTGGGCCACCCAACCAGTGGTAGCAACCAGGAGTATGGGGGCTTCCGCAGTGATATCCGATGTATTCTTTGCATGCACTTGCGGGCCATCGCTACTTGTAGGGGGTAGGTCCGTCTTGGTGAGGTGCCTGGCACTAATAGGCGGCATAGTTCCGGGATGGGTACCCGGTCGGTTACAGTGTACGTCTCGCCTAAGTGTCTGCCTGCCGTCCAGTAGGATAACCACTGCAGTTGTGCCGCCAGGAAATATGATTTGAAGGACGGGGCACCTAACCCTCCTTGCGTAGTGGGTAGTTTTAGCTTTGCCAGTGCTATCCTGTGCCTACCCTTTCCCCATATGAGTGAGCCTAGGAGTATGTCTAGGTCTCTGAAAAAGGTCCTGGGTGGGATCACCGGCAGATTCGGGAAATGGTACAGGAGCCTCTGGACTAATATTATTTTTGCGAGAGCCACCCGTCCGATTGGGGCTAGCGGGAGATTCCGCCAAAATCCAACCGCCGACCTGATTCCAGCCAATGCCCTACGGTGATTGCCCTCGAAGATGTCGGCTGGGGAGTGATAGAGTCGGACCCCGAGGTATCGGGGGACCTCTGCGGACCAGGCCACTTGCCGGTCCTCTATCCAGATGTCCCGGGGGGGAAGATTCGGATGTAATGGGTATACCGTAGATTTATCCCAATTCACTCGCAGCCCTGAGATGTCAGCAAATTCTGTGAGCGTTGCCCAAATGGGTGTGAGGTCTGCAGTGATGTCACGAACGTACAGAAGAAGGTCGTCGGCGTACATAGATACACTGTGTACGGCATCCGCTATGGGAATGCCCCAGTGTTGTCCCTCCTGGCGCAGCCGTACAGCCAAAGGTTTCACCGCGAGGGCGAAGAGCAGAGGCGAAAGTGGGCAGCCCTGCCTCGTTCCCCTGTGCACCTCGAATTCCGGCGAGATGTACCGCCCGATGCGAACGCGCTAGGTGTGTTTGGTGTATAGGAGTCGTGTGTACCCCAGAAGGGTGGGACCCAGTCCTGCTCGTTTTAGGACCGAGAACAGGAACTGCCACACAAGGGTATCAAAGGCCTTCTCCAGGTCAAGGATGAGGCAGGCCACACGAGGATATGCGTCATCGACTTGATCCTGAACATGGAACAGCCGGCGTATATTTTGGGATGAGTTCCTGCCTGGGATGAAACCGCATTGGTCCGGATGTACCAGCGAATGTATAATTTGTGAGTACCTGTCCGCCAGTATCTTTCCCAGAATCTTACAGTCGGCGGACAGAAGTGTGATGGGACGATAGGAGGCCATTTGCTGAGGGTCGCGGTGTGGTTTCAGGAAAGTCACAATAACAGACTCCCAAAGGGATCTTGGCAATTCTCCCGCCTTCAGTGCAGCCGCGAACATTGCCAACAATCGGGGGACCAATAAAGGGGAGAAGGTGGCATAATATTCTAGAGGGAATCCAATGAGTCCCGGGGCCTTGTTACGGGCTAGGGCACGTAGGGCTTGAACGATGTCGGTAGAGTGTATCGTCGCATCCAGTGTTGTCCTGTCTGCCTCCGCGATTTTGGGGAGTGTCAGGGGGGCAAGAAACTGGTCAAGTATGCCCTGCTCGGTCAGTTCAGGATTATGATAAACCGCCGAGTAATATTGGCGAAAGACCGCAAGGATCTCATCCTGAGACCGCACAAGATTTCCGAGGGGGTCCATTATTTCCGTTATGGGCCACACGTCGGTGTCCTGTTTGGCTAACCATGCCAGCAGTGTACCGGCTTTATCCCATTCTTTATGCATCCGGGCCGCGTAAGTTCTAAAATGATAAAGCCGGAGGTCAGCGCAGGCTGCTTGGTATTCTGTCTTGGCGTTCGCCACTAACGTCGCCGTTTCAACTGAGGTATCGTCCCGTTTAGTGGCAGTAGGCAATCTGTTGTTCAGATTTAAAGAGAGCCTGTTCTAGAGTCCGTTTCACCCGGCCCGTTGTTTAATACATTCTCCCCAGGCCACTACTTTGAAAGCGTCCCACTCCACTAATGTCGAGGACGCCGTCCCTGTGTTATTGGCGAAGTAGTCCTGAATACTTTGCCCCTGTTCGTGCTTTAAGGCTTGATCTGTGAGGCAGTCCTGTGGTAGGCGCCAGGTAGGGACTGGGGGGTGTGGGGGTCTCCAACTGAGTCGCAGTATATGGGCGTCATGGTCTAAAATAATCCTACCCAGGTAATCCGAGTTGCAGATTTTGGATAATATCGTCGTCGAACATAGGAATCTATCTAAACCACGGTTTCTCATAGTACGGTTCGCGGGCCGCCAGCGGCCCGGCAAGCCTTCCTTGGCGGCCCGCGGACCTTACAGACATCCTACCTGTGTTTAAAAAAAAAAAAAATAGTGTTAGCAAACACTGCCGGGGCAGCAACCTGGACTCTGAGACTCTGCTCTGTGGGGGCCGGGGGATTTCAGTGATTGTCAAAGTGGAGATGCAGGGGCCTAAGAGGTGAAATACAACAAAGCTTATTAGCATGTAAATGGTCTTTTAAAGACCTGTGAAGTACTCGGTGCGGCTGTGTGTGCGCGCTGGGAAGCTATCTCAGTGCGGCTGTGTGTGCGTGCTGGGAAGCTGTCTCAGCCCGGCCTGAAGACTGACACACACACGGGGTGAGATAACATAGGGTGACGGAGGGAGGGAGAGGGAGGGAAACAGAGGGAGAGGGAGGGAAACAGAGGTTGACAGAGGGTGACAGAGAGAGGGAGACAGAGAGGCGCAGTCTGGGGGAGACAGAGGGAGGGAGACAGTGGGAGAGGGAGGGAGGCAGAGAGAGGGAGAGGAAGGGAGGCAGAGAGAGGGAGAGGAAGGGAGACAGGGAGAGGGAGGCAGAGAGGGAGGGAGACGGAGGGTGACAGAGGGAGGGAGGGAGAGGGAGACAGAGGGAGAGAGACAGAGGGAGGGAGACAGAGGGAGACAGGGGGAGACAGAAGGAGGGAGAGAGACAGGGAGAGAAACAGGGAGAGATAGAGGGAGGGAGACAGAGAAAGAGAGACGGAGGGAGGGAGACAGGGAGGGAGGGAGACGGAGGGAGACGGAGGGAGGGAGGGAGACGGAGAGAGACGGAGGGAGACAGAGGGAGACGGAGGGAGACGGCGTGAGAGAGACAGAGGGAGATGGAGGGAGACAGGGAGGGAGACGGAAGGTGACAGAGGGAGGGAGGGAGACAGAGGGAGGGAGAGGGAGACAGACAGGGAGGGAGACAGAGGGAGAGAGACAGAGGGAGAGAGACAGAGGGAGAGGGAGGGAGACGGGGGAGGGAGAGAGACAGGGAGAAATAGAGAGAGGCAGAGAGAGAGACAGAGGGAGGGAGACAGAGAGAGACGGAGGGAGGGAGACGGAGGGAGGGAGACGGAGGGAGGGAGAGGGAGACGGAGGGAAAGGGGGGGAGACAGATGGAGAGAGACAGTGGGAGAGGGAGGGAGACAGGGAGGGAGACGGAGGGTGACAGAGGGAGGGAGACACAGGGAGGGAGAGGGAGACAGGGAGGGAGACAGAGGGAGAGAGACAGAGGGAGGGAGACAGAGAGACAGGGAGAGATAGAAGGAGGGAGACAGAGAGAGAGACAGAGGGAGGGAGACGGAGGAAGGGAGACGGAAGGAGAGGGAGGGAGACGGAGGGAGAGAGACAGAGGGAGAGGGAGGGAGACAGAGGGAGAGAAACAGAGGGAGAGGGAGGGAGACAGAGGGAGAGAGACGGGGGAGAGGGAGGGAGACAGAGGAAGAGAGACAGAGGAAGAGGGAGGGAGAGGGAGAGAGGGAGAGGGAGAGGGAGGGAGACAGGGAAGGGAGATCAAGGGTGACAGAGGGAGGGAGGGAGATAGAGGGAGGGAGAGGGAGACAGGGAGGGAGACAGAGGGAGAGAGACAGCGGGAGACTGAGGGAGGGAGAGAGACAGGGAGAGAGACAGAAAGAGAGACGGAGGGAGGGAGACGGATGGAGGGAGGGAGACAGAGGGAGGGAGGGAGATGGAGGGAGACAGAGGGAGGGAGACGGAAGGAGGGAGAGGGAGGGAGGGAGACAGAGGGAAACAGAGGGAGGGAGGGAGACGGAGAGAGGGAGACAGAGGGAGGGAGGGAGATGGAGGGGGACAGAGGGAGGGGGGAGACGGAGGAAGAGGGAGGGAGACGGAGGGAGAGAGACAGAGGGAGAGGGAGGGAGACAGGGGGAGGGAGAGGGAGACAGGGAGAGAGACAGAGGGAGGGAGACAGAGGGAGGGAGACAGAGGGAGGGAGACAGAGGGAGACAGAGGGGGAGAAAGAGAGGGAAACAGAGAGGGAGAGAGAGAGGGAGACAGAGGGAGGGCGACAGAGGGAGGGTGACAGAGGGTCGGCGACAGAGGGGGAGACAGAGGGAGGAGGGAGACAGAGGGAGGAGGGAGACAGAGGGAGGAGGGCGATGGAGGGAGGGAGACAGGGAGAGAGACAGGGAGAGAGAGACAGGAAGAGAGAGACAGGGGGAGAGAGAGAGGGAGAGGGAGGGGGAGGTAGGGAGAGGGAGGGAGAGGGAGGGAGAGGGAGGGAGGGAGATAGAGGGAGGGAGAGGGAGACAGGGAGGGAGACAGAGGGAGAGAGACAGCGGGAGACTGAGGGAGGGAGAGAGACAGGGAGAGAGACAGAAAGAGAGATGGAGGGAGGGAGACGGATGGAGGGAGGGAGAGGGAGGGAGATGGAGGGAGGGAGACGGAGGGAGGGAGATGGAGGGAGACAGAGGGAGGGAGACGGAAGGAGGGAGAGGGAGGGAGGGAGACAGAGGGAGACAGAGGGAGGGAGGGAGACGGAGAGAGGGAGACGGAGGGAGGGAGGGAGATGGAGGGGGACAGAGGGAGGGGGGAGACGGAGGAAGAGGGAGGGAGACGGAGGGAGAGAGACAGAGGGAGAGGGAGGGAGACAGGGGGAGGGAGAGGGAGACAGGGAGGGAGACAGAGGGAGGGAGACAGAGGGAGGGAGACAGAGGGAGGGAGACAGAGGGAGGGAGACAGAGGGAGACAGAGGGGGAGAAAGAGAGGGAAACAGAGAGGGAGAGAGAGAGGGAGACAGAGGGAGGGCGACAGAGGGAGGGCGACAGAGGGTGGGCGACAGAGGGGGAGACAGAGAGGGAGGAGGGAGACAGAGGGAGGAGGGAGACAGAGGGAGGAGGGCGATGGAGGGAGGGAGACAGGGAGAGAGACAGGGAGAGAGAGACAGGAAGAGAGAGACAGGGGGAGAGAGAGAGAGTGAGGGAGAGGGAGGGGAAGGTAGGGAGAGGGAGGGAGAGGGAGGGAGAGGGAGGGGGAGAGAAGGAGGGAGAGGGGAGGGAGGGGGAGGGAGAGGGGAGGGAGGGGAGAGGGAGAGGGAGAAAGAAAGAGAGATGTGTGTATGCCGGGTCTGGTGGCTCAGTGGATGAAGGCGTCTGCTGCAGGGACCTGTGTTCAACCTCATGGTCACAAGCCCCGCCCCTCCCCCTCTGACCACGCCCCCACCGGTGCGGCCCTCTGCCACAAACCACACTGTAAATTTGGCCCCCGAGAGAAAGTTTGTGAGTACCCATGATCTAAACGGACCCGCAGATTATGTGGGATAGAGTGGAATGAGTACAGTCGTGTCTGTGGATTTTGCAGTCTCCAAGCGTCTGTGAGTGCCCATTGTGTGACCCTAGCCTTAAACCGTTCAGTTTGCCTATATGAGGAGGAATTCGTGGGTGGGGGGCGGAACCGGTCCAAAATGTTGTCTAATATGCAGTTGTAATCCCCTCCCAGGATCAATGGAATGGGGGCGAATTGGGCCAGAACCTTTGTAAGGCGGTCCCATAATTTGTCCTGCTCGATGTTCGGGGTGTATATGCTACCCAGTAATACTGACTGCCCATCCAGGAGTCCCTCTAACAGGGCGTATCTACCTTCCTTGTCTACCACCCGCTGGATTTCCTGAAATGGACTGTCGGGACGGACCCAAATCAGTGCCCCGCGAGCGTATGCCGAATATGACGTAGCGCAAAGGATGCTGCGCCATTTAGGTGCACATGCATCAACCTTCCGAAAAGCGAGTCCTTATTAGCGAGAAATAAAGAATCGCTAATAAGGATTCGCCTTCCGGGATGCATGTACAGATTCGGTATAATTTAGCGTTTCCTTAAAAATCGCTAAAAATCAACGAAAACACAATAGCGATTCCTTAAAATAAAGAATAGCAATTTCCAAAATCGGTATTACCGAATTCGGTATTAGCGAGTTCGGTAATAGCGATTTCGCAAAAAACGGGTCGCACAAGAAACGGGCTGATGACATCACAACCAGGAAGTCATCCAGCCCATCCCTCATTCACTGCCCTGAGGAGCTCCCAGGAGGAGGCAGAGCATACAAGCTGAGCCAAGAGACTTCACCCTTTGAACCCATACACACTACCTACATCTAGGATGGACAAGGATGCACCTACCACTTCAGACACGCCCAGGAAGAGGAAGAGAAAGTTCTCTGACAGGGAACTTGAGCATCTGATCGAGGGGGTGAGCAGCAAGCATGATAAGCTGTTTGGGAAGCTGTCACTCAAGGTGCCCGAAGCAGAGAAGCGGAAGATTTGGCTTCGCATTAGGGAGAGGGTGAATGCTGTCGTAGTGACGCACCGCAGCATCGACGACCTTAAGAAGAGGTGGTATGACCTCAGGAAGAGGGCAAAGGAGCGCATTGCCGAAAGGGTCAAGGAAGCAGCTGGCACAGGAGGGGGGCCATCCAGAGTACCTGCCAACACTGCCCTGGAGGAGCTTGTTGAGGGGACCATTGAGCCAGAGGCAGTCGTCAGAGTAACCCAGATGGACACCTCCGGCGCAGCAACCACAGAACAAGGTAAGATGCATGCCTGCGCCTATACGCTGCGTATTGTATACCCATCCCCTCAGGTCAATCACAGTATGCAGGGAGAAGTGCATAACACATATGCCCTCACAGTAGTATTGCATCATGGGAGTCGTAGTCATGTTAGGCAAGTGTGCATGTAGGATCACCAATGCACAATAAATTAGATCAGCAGTACAGGCCCAACAGAGTGTCAAAAAATGTAATTTATTGTAGGAAATAAATGCGGAATGACAAACAGATGTAGTCACAAAATAAACTAACAATGCACTGTTTCACACACAGATGCATCTCCAGTGGACTCTGATGACAGTGAGCGCCTCATCATCTCCGAGACACCGGCAGATACCGATGGCGAGACTCCGCAGGAAGGTCAATCCACACCACCACCACCGACAATACCACCACCACCACCACCGACAACACCACCAAGACGCAGGGCACATGTCCCCTCCCTGCAGGTGATGGATACTGACCCGAGTCCAGCACCCACAAGTGCCCACAGTCAGACACGTGTCACACTGCCAGCCCCACCACCAGCACGTGGCCGAGTAACACAGCGGCGCAGGTCCATGCGCAGTACTGCCGAACGACCCGAACAGCCAAGGAACATCTATGGTGGTGTAGAGGCCCAGATGCTGCGTGTTCAGCGCCTGCAGGGGAGACACATGGGAACAATGAACCTCTACATCTCCAAACTGGCAAAACACATGTGCACTCTGACAGACGCTGTGCGGCACATGACCACAATTGTGGCTGAGGGCAATCGGGACATCAGTCAAAACCTACAGGAGCTCACCCGTGCCATCCGAGCAGGACAACACAGCGAGCGCAGGAGGCATAGGCAGAACTTGCTCCGTACCACTGCATCTACCAGGGCCATCACAAAGCTCTGCAATAGCACTGCAGTTTTGTCCCGCCGCTCCGTGTCACTGCAGGTGGACCTCTGCCATTACTGTGGGGATGTGGCGAAGGCCTTAGGCCATGTGACCACTGCAGTGGAACACTTGCAGTCAGGGACATTCAGTGGCAGCACCTTGGGAAGGGAGGAGGGCAGTGAGGCCGCATCTAGTGTGAGCAGCGTGTCGGTGCCGGAGACTTGCAACAGGAGGCGCAGTACGCGCTGCTCCATAGCCACAGACACACAGCGTGGTGAGGTAGAGGAGACACGCGACAGGAGGCTGGGGGTACATGGAAAGCGGCACTAGACATTCAGTCCTGCATCTCTGTCCATGGTGGTGTAACCATGGGCCACTTGAATTTAGCGTTAGCACTCCCGTGATGCCAACGGTAATGTTTTTCACCACAATGTGTGGAAGCACTGTAATTTTGTCTAGTCATGTTACATCACTTTCACAAGTGCTCATGTGAAGTTAACAGTAGCACTCCAAAATATATAGTCATGGCTCATTCTTACCTGGCTCTGAAATGATGTCGTGTGATGTATGTCCGCCTCCTTTGACCTTCAGCTGTGTTTGGCACGTGTGACTGTCGGTGTTGTGCGGGTGGTTGGTCATCCCGATAGTTGTCATTTCTGTCCACCTCTATGGGTATCCCCCTTCTGGTTGCAATGTTGTGCAGCATGGCACATACTGCTACGATCCTGCAGCAGGTGTCTGGTTTATATTGCAAAGCACCACCAGTCTTATGTAAGATCCGGAAGCGACTCTTCAGGATCCCGAATGTTCTCTCAATCACATTTCTTGTGCTAATATGTGCCGCGTTGTAGCGTTGCTCCTGTGGTGTTGCTGGGTTGATGTAGGGGGTGAGGATATATTCCCGCATGGCGTATGCACTGTCACCTACAGGGGGGAAGCAAAGGGTTAGCGGCAGTAATGATGACACATGTGTGATACTGATGTAATGAATAGGTATGAGTATGTACCAAGCAGGAGTCCCTCTCCGAATTCTCCATTGAGCAGACGCCTGTGGATGCCACTGTGTCTGAATATATATCAGTCGTGTGTGCTCCCTGGAAATTGTGCCACTATGTCCGTGATGATGTGCTTGGCATCGCACACGACCTGCACATTGATGGAGTGATAGGACTTCCTGTTACGGAAGATGTACTCATTGGCTGAGGGGGGACAGATGGGGACATGCGTGCAGTCAATGCATCCTATGACATGTGGGAATTGGGCCACCTGGTAGAAATCCTGTTTGGTGTGGTCCATCTGCTGTGGGGTTGTGGGGAAGCTGATGTGGGTATGTATCATTGTCAGCATGGCATCAATGAATTTACCGAAGAAGCGTGAAAGTGCGCTTTGTGATACGCCTCCCGCTACCGCTATGACCCCCTGGAAACTTCCAGATGCCAGTAGGTGCAGGCTGCATAGGACCTGGACGTGCGCAGGAATGGCATTGGTCCTACGTGTCTGGTGCTGCAGTAGTGGTTCCAGGTCAGCAATTAGGCGCATTATCATGGCACGATTGAGACGGTACTTGTCATATACTTCATCCTCATTTTGGCCCAGCAATGTAATGCGCACTCTGAATACCCTCTCCTGGATCCTCCTCCTGCGCTGTGCTGCTGCATTTATTCTCATCCTCCTTGCAAGCACGTAGAGGGCTGCCATTTTGTAAAAGGAAATGGGGTCACCAGGCCCATTTTTGAAGGCTTTCGGATTGTTTACACCTGTGGTACACTTTTACTTTTTTTTTTTTTTTTTTGGTGTGTCTGCAACTTTACCTCCTGGTTCTGATTCCCCTTATTCTGCTCTTACTTAGCGATTTTGAAGCTTTTCGGTATTAGCGATTTTTGATGCATTCTTTAGCGATTCTTTATTTGCTAATCGCTAATGCCAGGCGCAATTTGTGTTTTCGCTATTACCGATTCTTTATTTTGCGATTCTTTAATTTAACGGGGATTATTTTTGCGATTCTTTATTTTTTTGCTATTGGGGTTGATGCATTGGAATTGGTTGTTTGGCACTCGCTAATGGACGATTTTAGCGATTCTGTATTTTTGCGAGGAGATTTTTCCTTGATGCATGTGCCAGTATGTTTGTAGTTTGCCTATCTCAGCTGTGGTAAGGTGCGTCTCCTGTAGAAACACGATCCGAGCATTCTGGCGCTTTGCATAGGAATATATAGCGTAATGTTTGCTCGGCAGTGTTCTGCATTGTCATAGCCATGTATGGACGGTATCACGCGCTTATGTGGCCAGTGTCTGCCAGAGCATAGTGACCAGTGACTCCCGGGTAGCATGAAGCCCCTATGTGATGTATGCTGTGGCCTGTGCGTACAGTTTGGGTACCCTGTTATGTAGAATTCCATGGGGAGATGGGGCGCTTCTGAACAGGGGTGATAAACAGTGGGGTCGGGAAACAGTTCCAATACAGAGGACCTATCGTTGGTGACGATGCGTCCAAACCGGCTCCCTCGAAAGGAAAAAGGGAGGGAGTACAACATTATATAATGCAATGGGGGTGGCCGTGCATACGTGCTGGGCTAGGCGCTGATCGGGCCTTAGTAAGATTATTGTGCGTCGCCTGAGGTGTGTCAGGACATGTCAATGTGGTATGGGCTCGACGGGCGAGCCTGGGTGAAGCAAGTCCATGCTGTGTTCTCCGTAGGACCATCTCATGACGAGAGGATGGGCGATTGACCATCCAGCATGGCATCCGCTGTCTGGGGGGTGACTAGAGGAGGCTTGATTGAGTCTGCTCCTGACAGTGTTCCGTCACTGTCGTCTTCTCCCTCCGATGAGAATATGTGCGGGGCCGGTCTATGTCTTCCGTGAGAGGAGAGGCCTGCAGGTCAATCACCGTCTGCAATGCCTCCTGTCGTTCCTTCATTATTTGCTCTAGGTCCGGAGAATCCTGTGTGCCAGCAACTTTGTTCGTCCCACCATGGTTCTGCTTCGGGGTGCGTATTCTGGAGCGTGGCACTTTGAAAGAGGATCCTCGTGCCGCCTCTGTTTTGAGCTGCTGCGCACAGTGTTGTTCCACCCATTCGTGCGTTTCTTCGGCATTTGCGAAAAAGATAGCGGAGCCATTATGGAGAACCCTGAGGCGGGCTGGGAAGAGCAGAGAGTATTGGATATTGCTCGCTCTTAAGTGCCGCTTTACCTCCAGAAACGAAGATCTTTTTTGCTGCACCGCTCGCGCATAAACAGGGAAAATCATTATCTGTTCATTGTCCACCCATAGGGGGGGGCCGCTTGTCTGGCTGTCCGTAGCACCGCATCCCGTTCTCGGAAGTGTAGGAACTTTGCCAGCAATGGCCTGGGAGCGGATCCGGTGGCGGTTTGCGGGCTGATATTCTGTGGGCGCGTTCGATGGAGAAGAATGCTGTGAGGTCGGCCGCGGGGGTGAACGTTTTCACCCAGGCTTCTAGGTACTCCAACGGGTGTGCTCCTTCAATTCCCTCCGGAACACCCAGCACGCGGATGTTGCAGCACCTCGAGCGTCCCTCTAAATCATCCGCGCGTTCTTCCACGGTGGATAGGCGACCCAGGACTTCCTGCAGCGTCTTCTGATGCGCCTTAACAGTGGGCTGCATGTCGGCCAGTGTCTTCTCGCCGTCCCTCACTTTGTCTGCCAGTTTGCGGTGGTCGTCTCGGATAAGGCTGATATCCGTCGCAAGGGTGCCAAGTCGTTCTCCATGGATAGCCGAGAAAGTTCAATGGCGGTTAAGACCTTGTCCAGTTTGGCCGAGATCGACATGTCGGGTGGGGGCGCTGTAGTTGTGACCCATGCCTGGGTCTTTGGCATGTTCTCCGGGGCAGTCTCAGGGACCGTGGTGTGCTGTGTCGCTCTTGGTTTCCCCAATGTGGTGGCCGAAAAGGCGGTGCCCCCTGTGTGTATGTGGAAATGTTGGGTTGGATAGTCCTGCCGGAGAAAGGGCGTCCTCCCAGCAAAAGACGGAGCTCACTCACTCACTCAGTGGACTTCCGAATGTATGGGGTGGACCCTCACTCTGTTCACCTCGACGGTGAGCTTCCCTCTCCGCTGCAGCGGGGGAGAGGTGGGCACCACAGGGACCGGTGTGGTGCAGCCTGCACGTTGTCGCGGAGAAAAAGGTCCCAGCGGGCACTCCCCAGGGGCTTAAGGTTGGGATGGGCAGGAGTGCAGGGTTGCGTCTTCAGGGCCCGGTGGCCACCATCACGTGTGCATTATGTTCTAGCTGCCGGTAGATGGATGAATCCTCCTGCAGGGCCCCCGGTGGCCTAGTTGCCTGGTCGTGTGCCTCTTCAATGCTCCGGCGGAGAGGTCAAGGTCGAAAGAGTCAGGACCGTGGGGCCGCTATTTTAAGGTCAGGCAACCGCTATCGTGTGTACAGGGGGGGTTCTCTGTGCTTGTGTCCCTGAACACGCTCAAGCCGCCTCTCACCTCCGTCCCGATGATGTTGCACGCCCTCAGGATTCTGTGGAGATGCTGATGCAGCTCCGTCGACCGCTCCCCACCTCTGGCGCTATGTTGAGGTCAGGCAGCGATAACCGAATGGGGGCAATTTCATGCTTCACAGCGGCCATCGGTCTCTCCCTTGTCTGGCGGCGCAGCAACCTCGCTCGATCGGCGAAGTCCCAGGGCTGTGAAGTGGCGGAGCAGAAGCTATGGCGGCCCAGGTGGCAGCTGTCCCCGACCGCCCGCCTCTGTGTGGGGTGTCCGGAGGCTCGCGGGAAGCAGCTGCAGCCTCAGAGGGTCCCCGCACCGCCACTGTGGCTGTGTTCGTGTGGCTATGCGCCCCTCGTGATGCAGGGCACGGGGTTCTGGTCCGGGCTCACAGGGTCCGCGCTTGCGCTCGCGCTCTGGCGGGTGCCATCTTGCTGCCGAACCCCACACCGGCCACTTCTCGCCGTTCCGCAGTCGGGAGTGCACCCAGGTGTAGCTTCGTCGCACCTCCTAGCGCTGCATGCGCTCCGGTACCCGACTGGTGTCAGCACGGGTCGGGGCGACGCTAGAAAACGGCCAGTCTGGGGGCCCGATCGCGGAGCCTCAGCAGGCCCTGTCCGCCATTGTGGGCTGCTTGGCCACGCCCCCCCAACACTTTACCATTCATAGTGAATGCAATGCATCTCTAGCGAATTTGGCCAGTTTTCTAAAAGGAATCCCAGCCCCTTCAATTCTACTCCTCGTTACAGTCCTTTCAAATGAAAGCTACTTAATGTTAGGTGACCAGGAGTGCTGCGGAATGAAGGCCGAAATCCGATATATTTCATTAGTCTCCCAGTTTGTGACCTGCCATAATAACATGCTCTTCCCCCTCACTCAAGGGGGTTTTGATAGCTCATTGTGGCCTTCCATTCCAACTTTGAAGGCAGATTTTAACAAGCTAAGCAGATTCAAAGCACTATTGTTTGAAAAAGATGTAGCATTAACATCTACTTGAGATATTTTTGAATTGCAGGTTGCAAGGACATCCAGTAAAATACAGTGCTTGTTAAACACCAATCTCCCATTACATTTTGGTGAGCTAGTCCACTGCATATTTACTGCGAGCAATACTGCCGGTATAGCACACTTTTTGAAAGTTATTGGGACTGGCTTGCTCAGTTCCTTCTAGAAAATCATTGAAGTTATACCAGCTTTTATGCATTCCCTTTTTTCAAATGTATTCAGGGGCATCTCATTGGTGCTATTCCTCATTTGAAGCATTTTGGTTTTATTTTTGCTACTCTGCAATGGATGTTCCATTTCGAAGCCCACCACTAATGCAATTGGCACCGGTACAGCTGTGCCGTGAGCAAATATTACGATTCTTTGGCTCCCCTATTCTCCAGGAACTGAACACTAACTGGTCATTGTCACTTCGACCCACCTGGTTTACCTGCATACAACCTGTGTTTCATTGTTTGTGATGCCCCTTTGATTGCGCACTGGATATTTATCCAGCTCTTCAAATGCTGGTTGCCCTGCACATGAACCTGTTGATGAGTCCTGTAACAATCTATTTTCTGAGTTGTCCCATGAACATGCGGCTGCTTCAAGGTACTTGGTATGAGCCACTCTCTCCAGGGGAGATGGGTGCTTCAGCACCAGGATTACCAAATTCTGGCTCTAATAATACAGATGCAGGACAGCAGGCTGCTTCCTCAGCATCGGCTGATAATGTGGATCATATCAATTCTTTTGAGCTTTTAAATTGTGCACCTGCGGAATCATCGTCTGGCGAGACGGAATCCGTTCTGAATTCACTAAACATTGATCTTATGAAAGATATCTCAGATACTTTTCCAAATGTACATGTTACATTTTTTATTATGATTTAAAATGTTTTGTACAGCGTGCTTATAAACATGGCTTTAAATTTACTTTTCTTGGCCTCTGCTTTTTTTTTTAGTACTTTGTTAGTCGCTAAGTTACTTTCCCGACCAAGACGGTGGTGTAGTAAGTTCCCTTCTGTACCTACATTGATTCTCCCTTAATTCTGCTTATTACACATTTTTGGCTGCCTTTTGCTTCGTACAGCCACACATAATACATTTGTTTTTGTGCCACAATATTATTTTAGAAATACGTTGCACATGTTATTTGTTATGTAGTTCTCCTTCTCGGAAATCAGTCTGAACATTTCGTACCAGGTCGGATAACATAGTGCACTGTTTTTATGTGATCTGTCAGCAATATCTCCAAATGTTTTAGACACAACACAAAAGCACAGCTACTTTTTCCCAACATGGCACTTCTTATCATATAAACCGAGACTTACCTTTTTGAAAACAGAGAAGAGAATTCTTGCAGAGGGACAGGTCATGGAACGGGTGCCTCAGCCTCGCGCAAACTGAGTTTACACTAACTATACGTACCAGCTAACTGCAAAATGCCAGATGTGGGGTCCGGTACAAATTTCACAGATCACCGATATATCCCTTTGCTCACGTAGTGAGGGTAGGCTCAGATAGATATATAACTTACCATGTTAGGGCTTTACATTGTGTACAGTTTGTTAGTGATGTTGATTAATTTGCTTAGTGTATATGTTTTCTAATTGTTCTTTTTGCATTTGTCACCCCAAGTGGGACAGGTATGCCCAGACGTGGGTCCCGTGTTCACCATGCCACTGGAGTCAAGCTATCCTGGCTGATGAGGGGTGAAACCCCAAAACTGGTCTTAGGATGCTTGTTTCCAGTCCAGGGAGAACCTAGCCTGGCAGTTCAAGCTGGACTGTTCCCATTGGGTGCAGGGTCAAGACTGATTTGCACATGGCTGGGTTCAAACTGGAATGCATGGGGAGCAACAAAATGATGGATTTAGGCCCAGATCTCTGTACTGGGGTGAATGTATGACACTGTTCTGCATTCTGTCCATCAATTGTTCTTTTTGCGTTTGTTTTCTAATTGCAGCACCCTTGCTTCACAATAGAGCATGATAGTTTCAATAAATATTGTAAACGTTCCTCGTGTATTTATTTTGTTTATTATGGACATGCATGAGTGAGAAGCAAAAGGTGATGATCTGTTTCCACGCTTCCCTTGGGGACTGGAGTGTTGTGTTCTAGGTTGCCAAAATGACCTGCTACTCTGCGAAGTTTAGGAGTTCAGGTGAGGCACTGTGAGCTAGCCAGGAAATTTGGGCTGACAGGCACTGATGTGGCAGAGAGATACAGTCCCTGCATTCTGACGTTCTTATGTTATAAGTCACAGTTCTGCCCAAGCAGAATCCCTGCAACATAGTGTGTTTTATAGTGTGGTATGCAGGTGCAAACAATTAGGCAAAACACATCAGGTGTGTGATGCTAGCATCCATTCCTACAGCCACAGGAATAATCTAATGTTGATAGCATCCCATGACGAAATCATTCCATCGGCAACCCGTCAATAGAACACTGCCAGCACAATTGTAAAATCTAAATTGGCTCGGCGCAATACCACCACCCTGATGGTGACGGATTAATGTTAGCCAGCAGAGAAGTCCATCGCATCGCTAGCGGTAAACAGTTTACACAACAGAAAACACTCTGTTGATGCAGATAGAGTTTCAGCGTGCATACATCTAAATAGGGCAGGTGGGATTCCGTCAGCTTGATGGAGTACTTGGAAACTCTGTCGCGGAGTGACGACTGTTGTCCTGCCAAGATCTAAATCAGGCCCTTAGTCTTGGAACAGTGTGCTGTACACACTAGGCACCAGCAACAGGCAGAGATCTTAGGTTGGCATAGAGCTGTATACAAATGCACAACATAATAAAGCATAACCTAGCATGCTCTCCTTTTGTTAATATTGAAAAACATGATGTCAATGTATGCATAATATATGTACGTATAACAACAAACTCGCATCGCTGTTGTCAAATCCACTTGATATGACCCCCCCATCAACCCCGAGTCAAATATACGTGGTCAGGAAAGCCCTGTGACCTAGGCCTGAAACAACTGATTGACAGATCACAGGTGGGGTGACACGCAACCCTCAGACAAACGCGCAAACAGAAAAACCCAGATTGATCCCATAGATAGGCAGCAACACCACAATGGTCTTAGGAGATTGGCCCCAATATAACTTGTTTGGCCAAAGGGGCTCACGTTCCCAACATACCATAAGGTCAGATGCCACACTAAGTTAGAAACACTCAGCCAATCATAAACCTGCATGCACACTACACTGAGTGATCATGCGCTCCCCCTGTCGGACATCTGAACACATACCCACTGGACCCACATTGTGTCCACACAAGGTCGTGACCCACCTGCACTTCTTATCAAATGAACACATTTATGCCCATGTGACTAGGCTCAGATTCCTGTTCAAAAAGAATGTACAAATTACTTTATGACACTTTGTGAAATGTAGAAAAGGATGACCAAAACTAATGTACTTTGAGACAGTCTTTAGACTGCAACTCTGTTGCCTGTTCTTCCGGCTGCTTTTTTAATTAAACCAACTGTTCCTGTTTTGCCAAACGCCTCTTGTCTTTAATTGTTTCAAGGTCAATTCACATTCGAGCAACACTTTCAATGCTCAGATATTCTACAGTATCTTATTCACTGAATGACACATTTTAGTCACTGGCCACCTGGGCTTATTTGTTGGTCAACTTTCTTAAGGTGCAGGTAACTCTGTGCATGTCAAAAGAAGCACCTTTAAAGTTGGTGGTGAAACATGTACACTTTTGTTTGCACCATATTTCGTATTCTTCTGTGGTGTTATTTATCTTACTGCTCCTTCCTATTCCTTGGTCACTCCATCATTCAGAGTCCTTTCCATATGTTTCATTTTAATTTTTGTATGATGTGGTGCCAAACAAAATAAACAAACATCGATCAAGTTGCCTTGCTGTTCTGAATTCTTGCCCATCCACAATTACTCTATCACATTAGTGGATCAACCTCCTCTTTCACTGTTTAGCTTTCTTCATTCATTGGTCACATCAGGCTGTCTCATTCACTGGTATGGCATCTAAATAAACAGATGTTGAGAAGGGCTTTTCTCATTCAAAAGTTTACCTTCACTTAAGTACTAATTTTTTTTTATGTTGCAAGCTTTGAACACTTCAAACAGTTTCCCTGGTAGGGCTGCATTAATATGAATGTAAATATATGCTCAAGAAAAGGGAACACTCTCTCCAACTCTTAGCCACACAATCAAAACAAAGATATATAAAGAGGGAAACCAAAGCATTACTGTGCTTCATATCATCCAATATCAATATTGAATTCAGAGACCAAAATCCTGGCAACGATATTGGCTTATCCATAAACACTGATCAGGATTTATGCCTAACTGCTCCACCAGACTTATCCTCTGGATGATTAAAGTAAAGAGCTCAAAGGATCCCTTTGCCATACTGCAACTGGATGCTGAAAAGGCATTTCACTCCATCAATGGCCATATCTCTTTTAAGTACTGAGTTTGACCCTTGTTTCTGCAGATGGGTGACTCTCCTGTATTAGACCCTGACAGCAGTTATCAAGGTGAATGAGGTAATGCCATCCTCATTCCTGCTAGAAAGGGGGAACCCAATAAAGTTGCCCTCTCTCTGTACCTCTTTGCCTTGTGTTTAGAGCCGGTGGTGTGCTGGGTTAGGTTGAGTGATAATTTTGAAGGGTTTTCTGCAGGAGTTGATGTGTCTGGGAGAAAATCTTGCTGTATGCAAATGACATCCTCTTATATGCAGCAAATACTAATTAAACTATATCAGTAATGTTCTCGCTGTAATTAAAGCTACAACGGGTACAAAATATCGTGGGTAAAGACAGTTATCTGTACAATTTGCAGTTGGTAAATGGGAGAAGAATTACCTGATGACATAAAAGTTCCCAAATATGGGTTCAAATACTTAGTGATAAATATAACACCACACACAGATTGATTCCTAATAAGGAACATTGAGACATGGCTAAGCGAGTTTAAAAGAGACGTATATATGTGGCAAACCCTTCCATTAATAATAATATGATGGGTGGTCATTTTTAAAATATTCACTTTCCCCAAACTTCTATATGTGATGCAGAATACCCTGTTCTCAATAGTGGAAATGTTTTCCACAGACTTCATAGGCCAATGTGCGCTATACTTTGGGATGGGTGTGCTGTTTAGAACCACATACAATGGCAGATTACTCAAGAATGTATTATTGGCATTCACTGCTTCACTGTTTCAACTAATGGATGACTGGATGGAAACCCAGAAACACAACACCATTGTAAGATTGGAGAGGCATTTAATGGCAGCACCAGCCTAGCTACACTTTACCTACAGGGGTTACCTACAGGGGTAAGGGGAGGAGAACCTTTAACCTCAACACAAATGGCTTTGAAAGCCTTGGATTATCCGTAGATGATCACACGTGGATGGAGTGTGTAAGGTGGATAACTGATGCAGCTCACTGAGTGCAATATGGACAGCCTACATTTGTTTCGTCTCCTGTTCATGTGCCTCCAGGACCTTTCAGTGGGGAATGCCCAAGGTTTTACACCAGAGCAGGTTCCTTTGAGGGTTGCATACTGTAAGCTGAATGTAGGTGGTGGCCGCAGCAGAAGGCAAGTGGTATCCTTCTCAAAAGCTCCTCTAAGGAAGGAGACTACCTTTTGTTTTTTGGATGGATATTTGAACTGTGAATAATGCATTGAACTTGGCAGTGGTCTGCTGCCCAAATGGCCGAACTTTGACTCATAAGCTGGATCTCTGCTTCAGCTTTTAAATACTTCATTAATGCAGTCCTACTCTTGTGCTTTCAGAAAGTGATGGTGAGTGCAACCCATTTCCTTTCACAATATGGTGTTGAACGCAATTTGCTTTTGGCTGGAAACAAGCCAGACAGCCCTATTGAAGCCTTGCAGGCCTGTCCTGATGCCGCTAACCTTGACTACATGGAAGCTACCAGCTGCACAAGGAGTTCACAGACATGGGCATAGTGCCTGCAAACCCTTAGTGCCCTCACTAGACTTGAAGGAAGGTTGCCTCAAGTAACAACCAAAAAAGGTGTAAATAGGCTGCAAGTCTACTCTGCCTTGTGAGCATTCTCCTACCGGATCACCAGTTTTGTTTTTATATTTCTCTGAGCTTGTCCTTGTGGGCAGAGTTTAAGTACCTACCTGCTAGCCTTTTCAGAAGAGCCCAATTAGTTCCTTTGGATGCAATTGTCCTGATGGTTTCACACACCATTGTCACCAGACCATGAGGTTGGGTGATATAAACATTTTAAGGGACCAATAGCATATAACTCTAAACTGGAAGATAGGTTAAAATGCCAAACAAAACAATTTGTTTTTCTGACTCCCAGACACTTCATATTCAGCTGCAAAGTTACTTTAGCAGTATTTTCCAATTGCAACTGTAGGTTATGTGAACCCTTACCAAAGTAAACCAGCTGCATCTGGAGTTGTTTGTGTAAAGTGCAGACATTCATTTTTGAAGCAGGTCCTATTTCCATGGCAGAAGCTGCTTCAGGGTAAAATAAAAGAAGCAGCAATGGCACACCCACCTAGCCCTGCTGGAATGGGGGACCAGTCCGCTCTTTCACATTTTCCAAAGACAGACCGCAAAACGAGGACCATTCTTTGGAATAAAATATGTAAGAAAATCTTCATTTTCTGCATGGTCTCCCTGGATTTTTCACCGTTTGCTGCACTGTACACATTTTCTGGCTTTAGAATACTTTGTACTTTACTCCTGCTAACCAGTATTAAAGTGCCTGTGTTCCCCCTTTTCAACATGGTCAAACTGGCATACTCCTAATTGCTATATTTAACATCCCTATAATTTCCTAGTGCATCCACTGCAATGTAAGTGCAAAAATGGCTTCAGGCCTACCATTGTAGCCTGACTGTAGCAGTGTAAAAACTGCAATTCGACTCGTCAAAATAAACCCTTTGACAAGTCAATACCTCCCATTTAAATATTATTTAGCCATCCTTATGTTGGCCTTGTAGCTCTCAAAGTAGTGTGCATGGCAGTTAAAAGTAGGACAAGAGGAAATATCAAATTAACATGTCCTTAGAGTGACTAGCACAGAAAAGCAATTTTCACTGTAGGGAGGCTGGCTGGCCTGTGGACAAAACCGGAGTGCAGATTAAAATACTAATACTGTATCTTGGGAAAGGGACTAGCTAGAAAAATAATTAAACAACTATTTTTAATAGGTATTAAAAACCAACTCAATGGTAAAGCTGAATTTTTTATAAATATTAAGGAAAAGTAACTTTTAGTGAGTTACCTTCCCCGCCTGACGTTCCTGGACTTGTTCTCTGACTTTTCCCAGCCAATGATTAGCTTTTAAATAATTAAGTGTAAAATGCTTCCCAGGAGAAAACACTAGGCTGGTCTGAGTTCGCAGTTTACTTCAAAAAGACCTGACATACTCAGAACAGTGAATTGTAATTCAAAGACCAAGGGCGCATGCTCATCAAAAAGCTACCCTTACAGGACAGGACAACCATTACTTGCCTATATGTCCCACTGTTCAAAATTTCAACTAAAAACCGTCATGTACCACAGTACCCAACAAGCCTTTAAAGAGGACAACCTACCACCACAAAAACCATAGAACCTTATGTGAAAAATGTGTGAAAAGGTCGGAAAGTACCTCACGTTAGTATCACCAAGGGGGGCTGCTGGCATATGTTTACCAATGTGCCCACACTATCATCATCGGTAACTTTCCTGACGAAACAATAGGTGAAAGTAAAGAAATTCCTTCGAGGTGAGAAATCAAAGAAACAAAATTAGTGAAAGATGACACTGCTAGTTTAAAAATCACTGAGTGCCCACCAGGTCCCAAAAACAATAAAGTGAGGAGATGCAATCCTCAAAGTTAAAATGGGGTACCGATCACTTGCACGGGAAATTTTTATTATATGCAGCGAGCGTCCTTAAATAAAAACTGCATTTATTTGGCCATTCACAAATATAGAGGCCAACATGTTTTGTTGCCTACTTTCAATACAGCAACTTCGTCAGGGCTGATATGGGACCATTCATCACCTCACTTGTTGGTCGCTCGGACTGCGTGGCTGCTATAGTTTTTCGTACCTGCACGCCACAGCCGTGGGCTCTGCGCCAAAAGGTCGCGTCCCCACTCATAACTGCTTACGTTAGGCTCACTGCATCCGCCGCGTCTTCAATCGCTTCGTGCTCCGTCGCGTAAATGATCTGAGTTCGCAGTCTGAACCTTACACTATATGCAGGGTAGGAGCAATGGGCCTTCTTTTGATAGCACAGTGTCAAGTCCTGCTTGACAAGTCTGCTGAGCCACATGTAACACTTTGAAATAAGAGAATAGGATGCCAAGACAGTTCTTGTGTATCCATTGTCTGGTTGCTGAAAGACCTTTCTTAGTCCTACTGCACTTCTTTATTTACATTTAACACTTGGAGCACACTTGAAAGGAAGGTAACAAGATGTCAAGGTGTCAAGACAAATGTCGTATATCCACTGTCTGGCTGCTGAAGGACCCTACATTGTCCTACCAGACTTCTGCCTGTTGGCTTTTTATATAACACTTGGGCACACTTGAAGGGAAGGGAACAGGATGCCAAGACAAAACTTGCTTGTTCACTGTCTGTTTGCTGAATAACCCTGCCTTTGACATATGAGACATCTGTATCTGGGATTATTGTGGGTCCAGTGGCTGCTTCAAATTACATTTTAGTGTTAGATGTGGGAGGGCACTAGGATTACCATTGTAAATCAGCACACACACCCCAGCCCTCAGAGCCCATGTTTAGAGTGGCCAAAGACTTTCGCCATCTTGAAACTTCCCCTGGGAACTTTTACCATATTGGTTAGGACATATCCAGGAGTCATTCCCACCCTCTACCCAGTGCCAGGCATTTGGGTGTCATTTTGTATATGAAATGTTACTCTATTTTCCTTATTTGGGTTGGGATTGTTATTGATTTAGCATTTCTACATTATTACTGTGTTGGTATTGCATACATATTTTACACATTGCTCGAAATTAAGCCTGTGCTCTGTTGCATAACTAACAGATGGTTAAGCTCAGGTTAATTTAGTGACTTTGAAAGTTCAGACTAACAAGGGTTGCAATCATTCCTTGAGATAGGTAGGGCCTCCCCCCAAATAATATCCAGTTTCTTACTATATATGGAGAATTTCAAAATGCATGTTGATGAAACCCAACTCCATTTTAGGCTGGGGAACGACTCTGAAAACCAGAGTAACATCTCATCTTTTTACACCACATCTTCCAATGGATGAAGGAACGTTTCCCCTGTATGAACAGAACTAAAACCAAAAGCCTGGGAGATGTTAATAAGTGAACCAACTTCTTGCCCTTCGTCTAAACCCCCTAAGTCTAGTAAACAATCTTCAACAACTTCATCTAAAGACACTGTGGGCACTATTTGATTGTGAGTTCACCTTCATGCCCCAAGTTAAGGAGTGGTTAAAGGGGTCATCTTGCAACTCTCTATCTTTTTCCTGAAACATTTCTACCCTTCTATAAACCAACCACAAAGTAGAGCTCACAAAAGCATCTTTCATGAGGTGCCTGGCATACTGTAATATCATCTATTCGGTACTGCCTAGGAAACTCACCATCGGGCTTCAGAGCAATTCAGAAACTACAAAACCAGACAGCGAGAGACTGTGCCTGAAACTTTAAAAGCATGAACACATCATACCAGCACTGAAAGTGTTTCACTTGGTTTCCAGCGTTGGCGCTAGGCAGCACACAGAGAGCCAGCGCAAGGAGAGGAGAAATGCTCCATATCTTTGTAAATACATAACTTTTCTGCTCCTTCCCTTTCACACAATGCAATGCGGCAACTTTGTTAGTAAATATTCCCCAGAATTCACAAAAGGAATTCAGGAGTACTCTTGAGAAAAGTGCAACAGTAGCTGCTTCCCAGAAGTACTTGGTAAACCTTTCCAAATTTAAAAAAAATGCAAATTTACTCCAAACCTGCAGGAATAGTTTTAGGATTTTTTGTGTGGCTCATGCTAGTTAAGATAATTTTTAACATGCACTTTAATATATGCACAATTATTAGCCAACTCTCAAACCCTACAAAGATTATGCAAAGATTTACACATACGCGTGTGACTTCGCCAATGTGTACATTCACACACACACAAATAATGTTCACAGTTCATTTGCACTGTAAGTGATCTGGTGAACTGTTCTTGAATGTATCCTGAATTATGTACGCAAGCATTTTGTGGCCTTCGAATTCGGAGTCCAAATACAGTTCAACAAGCTTCCCTCTTTTTTTGGCAGTTTTATATAGCAGAACTGGACCCAAATGTATTGGAGTGCTTTACATGAGCACCAGTTACGTTGCACAAGGATACATTCATTTTTGGTAGGCACCGGCAGATGAAGTGATTTGCCCAGAATCACAGGATGTTAAGCGGACGCCCAGACTCAAACCGGGTTCCCCAGTTCCAAAATCAGCAGCTCTGACCATTAAGCCACATGCTCTCCACCACCCCCCCTTTCTTACTACGATGTCACCTGGTTCTCATGTAAAGCGCTCTGATGCCCTTGGGCAAAGTAGGCTCCACATACAACTGTAAAAAATTTCAATAAAATAAAAACTTTTGTTTCCTTGCTTTGAGAAAACCTCTGTTATGTTCCACAAAATAATTTATTTAGGACACCTTTATTGTGATGATGATTCGGTGGTGGTCCAAGTACTTCCCCCTGGATATTTGATCCAGAGGCAAGATCGTGAATTAAATAGAGGAGGTGGCCTGGCCATTATTTATAAAGATAAATTCAATTGTCGTATAACGACAGGTCTGATTCCTGATTGTGAAAGTCTCTCTTTTGCACTTGGTTTCTCCCATACTTGTTACTCTTCTGGGGTCTTAATTTATCAGCCTCCAGGAGCTATTGGTCACTTCAGTAGAGACCTACCTGAGCTAATAGCTAAGTCAGTCAGCTCTCTTCCCAATTTTTCCGTATTAGGTGATTTGAATATCCATTTTGATGATATTTCTTCACCTGTTGCTGAGGAAGTAACTGACAGCTTGGGTGCTCTCTTACTTAATTTGTAAGTGACTGGCCCCACCCATCAAAAAGGCCATCTACTTGACCCTATCTTTTCCAACATTAACAACCTTGCTGTTGAAAAGCCAATCCCGATACCTTGGTCAGATCACTATATGATATCTTTTTCAGGGACCCCTCTAGTTAATAGTCTGCCAATGGAAACGGTTAAAAAGTTGAGTCGCAACTGGGCCAAACTTCCTACTGAGTCCTGGGCGCTAATTCTTAGTAACACCAGACCCGTGTTTGAGGATGACCCAGAATCCGCCAACAACAAGTTTATTAACCGGCTTGAATCCTCCTGAGACTTGGTGGACCCCAAAAAATGGATGACCAATAAGAAAGGTTCTAATAGAATAGCATGGTACACTCCTAGGCTTAGAGAGTCAAAGCAAAAATGTAAACGCTTGGAGAGAAGTTGGAGGAAATATTTCTCCACCGCTAAGAAGATCAAATACAGAGAGGCTACTAAAGCATACAAGGCAGAAATTAGAAGTGCTCAATCCCTGTACTACGAAAAAAGGATTATTTTAGCCTCCAACTCCCCTCGCGAAATTTTTCAGATTGCAAAATCTCTTCTTAACCCCCCTCCTCCATCCTTGCCCTATGATGATATTTTAGGAAGCTGCAACAATCTGGCAGAATTCTTTTTATTTTAATTCAAGATATTTATTTGGCATTTTCCCCGACTCCAGCATTTCAAAACGCCTCCCCTGTGGATAACCAGCCAATAACGCCTGATTGTTCCTTAGCTGTAATTCCTCCCATGGACATGAAATCCCTAAAAAACGTTCTCAACAAATTGAAATCTGGTTCCCCTAGAGATGTGGCCCCCCCCCCCGTTCTAAACCAGGCCTTCGATACAGTTTCCTCAACCATTTTGGACCTCATTAACATCTCACTCTCCTCTGGGCTCGTTCCCTCTCTTTGGAAACGGGCCATGGTCAAAGCTCTTCTCAAAAAAATGAGTTTGGATCCAGAAGTATTCGCGAATTACTGGCCGATTTCGCTTCTGCCAGGTATTGCAAAAATTGCTGAAAAGTATGTTAACACCATTCTCTCCACTTTTTTGGAGAAGATTGACTGCTTTCATCCCTCACAAACCGGTTTTAGACCCCAACAGGGCACGGAGACCGCCCTGCTGGTAGTAGTTGAAGAAGCCAGAAAAATTATAGATGTCGGTGGCTCTGCAGTAATTGTCCTCCTTGACCTTAGCGCGGCCTTCGACACGGTTAATCATCAACTACTGATTGTGAGACTTAGAGAGGTAGGAGTGACTGGAACGACACTTAAGTGGTTAGAGTCCTTTTTGGATGCCAGATCATTTCACATTTTTGAGGATAACTCTATCTCTAAAAGTATGCCTCTGAGATGTGGGGTCCCCCAGGGTTCTTCCCTGAGCCCCACGCTCTCTAATATTTATATGAGCCCCCTGGCCGAGGTTGTCAAGCCCTTTGGCATACAGATTGTAACCTATGCGGACGACACTCAACTGATTGTCTCCCAAAACCAATCTGAGAATGCGGAAACCAATCTGGCCGGCTGTCTGGAAAGGGTGTCCGCATGGATGGAAGGCTCATATTGAAAACTTAATGGGGCTAAAACTGAGCTGATGTTCTTGGGCAAACCCTCCCCCCTGAACTCCAGCTCTCTTTGGCCTAGGTGCTTGGGCATCATGCCTCCCCCAAAGATCAAATCAAAAGCCTTGGTGTTTGGCTTGACCATAATCTAAACTTGAAGGAGCAAGCACGGAAGGTAGAAGGGACCTGTTATGGAATACTGAAGATGATAAGGAAAATCCTCACCCTGCTGCCTTTCAATGCTCGGAGACTGTTGGTTCAAGCACTGATACTTTCACGACTTGACTACGCCAACGCTCTCTATTTAGGCTCCCCGTGCTCAACGATTAAAAAATTACAGACTGTACAAAAATGTGTAGCACGCCTCCTCATGCAGATCTCTAACAGGGAATCCACAAAATCATCAATCGCCTCTCTCCATTGGCTACCGGTTGCAGAAAGATTTCAGTTTAAAGCTCTATGTATCGTCCATAAAACTTAAACTTCCAAGGGTCCACCGATTCCCCGGTCTATCATCTCTCCCTACTGTCCCAATAGGTCCTTGCATGCTGGGAATAAACACCTGGCAGCAGTTCCCAGGATAAACAGATCTCGGAGCTGGGGACGACTGTTTTCATACAACGCGTCGAAACGTTGGAACCAGCTACCTAATTATATCCGCCTTGAGGATGATTGCTTGTCCTTTCGAAGACTGCTTAAAACCTTTCTGTTTCCTTGATATTTGGTGCTAGTTTTATGATGACTCTGCTCCTAGTGCTGGGATGCCTTCTGGTAGCCATGCGCTTTAGAAATGCAAATTCATTCATTCATGATGATGAGATCTTTGTAGAGCGTGATAAATACCCTGGGGTGTCAAGGCGCTGCCTTTGCTACAATCAGTACAGAGGAAGTAAAACAATTAAACCAAGAACAACCAAGTTTTGATGCGCTTTATTTGAACACCAGTTACATCACACTAGGACACATTCATTTTTGAGAGGTATGGGGAGATGAAGTGATTTGTCCGGAATCACAGGATGCTGAGTAGATGCCGAGGCTCGAACCCGGGTCCCCAGCTCCAAAGGCGTCAGTTGTGGCTGTTAAGACTCTGTTGCCCTGCGTAAGTGCACGTTCAAGCTTCCCTGATGTAAACTCGCAGGTTGCCGGATTCTGGGTGGCAAACTCTGAAACAGACCGGCATACAAATTAAGTTGAGGGAAATTATACCAATTTAGAACAAAAGCAAACTGACTTCAAAGGGAGAGAGCCGAAGGGAATCTAGATTCTCCCAGACAAGGTTTTTTTTTGCCAGAGATATGAGTGTAAAAAATAATCTACGAACCAGGAGCTGTTGTTATCAGGCCTCCGCTGCACCCCCCACCCTTTGATACAGAGAATTGGCTTTTGGAACTAATCACGATAAAAAAGATACGCAGCGCTTTAATTTGCCATTGGACGAGGACTGCTGCAAGCCACGCTTTGTTCTCGCTGATATTTCTCAGCCGCTCACTGAGGCGTGAGCCCGCCGCGTCTGGACCCGTTTACAGCCCAAAAATAAAAGTGAGGGTAGGTTGGGCGGATGGGAGAAGGGCTGGGAGGTGAAAGCAGCCCTGGAAAGTGCTTTAACAAGCACAGCAGGCGTGTCTGACCCTCTGTGGAGCCCTTGAGTCTGACACAAAATCTTTTATTTTAAATGTAGGCAAATCTTTTATTTTATAATAAACTTTCCATAACGTATTGGATAAAAAGTCACGCTCTTACAGAACCGTAACTATTGTCCCCGAGAACCACATTCCCTGGTGCCTTTTTTTTTTTAAAAAGGGGAAGAGGGTTTGCAACCCCCCTCTCAAAGCCATGCTAAATAAGATTATCTAATTCACACTATAAACCTTCAGGTATTATATTCTCAAGCAAAAAACCTGGCTTGGAACCATCTCAATGAAAAATACCTGGACGAATTCCCAAGGCACAAATATATAAATATAAATATTGCCCAGGTAAGATCAATACTTTAAGTAGGATGATAGGAGTGAGGCCTCTAAAAGGGGAATGTCCAAAGATGCGTACTTAGGATATATTTCCAAGAGGCATGACCTGTGTCATTAAGGACGTGGCTTAAAATATGAAAACTAAAATCCAGTGCGTCATACAGTGACCAGCATGTGGATATCTCTGAGTTTTCTGTTATTGCATCCAGACATAACACACCAAATGGCACACACCTAAAACAAGACAGACCTATTGGCTTTGCCAATGCTTGTCTGCAGTATCAATCACATGAATAAGAAGGTTTTTGGTCATAATTTGAATAAAAAATGTTCAATTTTTAACACATGATTCTGCAATTTAAATGTTACTAGGGTGTGTGGAAGGGTGATTTGCTTAAGAGTGTCTCAATCCCACCTCTTTCCTCTGCAGTCTCTCACAAAGTAAGGACTTAATCCCCTATTCTCCCCACATCTTTCCTTCTATGCTTTGCATACTTCGCACGTCATGTCTTTTCTCTCAGGTTTGTTCTTCCCACTCACTCCATCTGCATGTACGTCCGTTCATCTCCACTTCACCAACCGCCCAAACACAAAACCCACACACTCACCTGTAAGCACTACATTTTCTTTCCCTTTAGCACTGCCAGTATTTCACTAGCCGTGTACTCCCTTCACACACTTTCCCATAGAATCACAGTTCCAAATAGCATATATGTGACTACTGCTGCGTGCGGTCTCTAGTGGAACCAAGGACTGGATGCCATGAAGTCTGAACACCTTTGTGACTCACTGGCGTAACAAAGGCACCCGCAGCCCCTGCAGTGCAGGGTGCCCCTCTCAGCACAATACGCTGGCCTGAGGGAGTCAGAGGGGGCCTCTCCTTGTACTTTGCAGGAGTGCCACCTCAACTTTTGTTACACCACTGGGCAGCACTGTGCGAAACAAGCACTTCCTTCAGCCTCAGGTCCAAAGCTCTCACTAGTACACTGTCATGAACACCCATCCACAGCCTGAACTCAGCCAGACAGCTGAAGGAAACTCAATTCATGGAATGCACTATACAACAGTACTACTGAACAAACAAAACACTACAGAAACACAAGCAACCTTAAGAGTTGGTAAAGTCATTGTTGAGAAACAGATCTGTATTTTTTGCCTGTAAAGGTGAGGATATTGATATACAGCCCATTAGTGAGCCATTTCAAAGTCAGTTTGCACTTATTACTGGGTCCGTGACCCAGCACAACCTGGCCCACTTAAAGCCCTGGATAAGAATCAAAAATCACTGAGCCCAGAACTCTAAACTGGAGGAGGGACTTCCTTAGAAAATCCTGAGATGCTGCCAAAATACGGTACCTGACGGTTCACCTGGTCACTGGTTACCACAGGGTACACCTCTCATCAATAGATGTCAAACTGAGAAGATAGTATGGTGCACAGAAAACAGTTTTTGGTCTTAGGAAGTTGGGACCTAAGGAAGAGAGAGCCACTGAAAATCAATCTAAATTAAGGGTGAAATTAGGGCAACCGTTTTGAAGGCATCTTTATGGTCACTGAACAAATACTCGATGTGGTTCTTGGCCTTCACCCCTAAATTTCGCATGGATAAGCATTCTTGTTCACCTCAGAACCAGCTTCAATATTCGTGTGATGACACAACAGGAGGCTTCTTCTCTGGCTGTCACTGGAAGTTCTGCACAATTAACATATACTTACATATGTTGTACAGATAAACAGTCTACACTCTGGTAAAATGTACTCCCAATCAGTCAACAAACATTGCTTTGAATCCTGCTCAACCTAAGTGACAGTAGTAACATTACCCCTGCTAAATAGTAAATTCTGTGCAATCATTTGAAATATCAACCTTAAAGATACTACTCTTTCTCCGGAATTAAGCTAATAAAGGGCACTAGTTCACACATGCATGCCTCCTTTCTATTTCAATGGCTTTGGTGCAGCAGCATTAGAAAGTAATAATTTTTCTTGTTTGTTCTTGCTTTGTAAACTCTTCAATTTGTTCATATGAGGGAGAGGAGTTGGCCTAACGGCTAAGGCGGTCGACCATAATTCGGAAGAACCGGGTTCGCAGTCTCATGCAATGACGCTGAACATCCTGTGATTCTCGGCAAATCGTTTTTTGACAGTGAAAAGACGTGGAAGGAGGGCTGCATGCCCGGTATACGTTGCGAAAGTTACTGAGGTCGACATTGACAAATACACAGTTTAAAGGTATATGTCATATAATACCAGTTCTATCCAGGATCTATTATGAAAAACGCACAGAAAGAGCACCTTCTAGTCTACCCACCCTGAGAAGTGAGAACATTCTTATGGCATAACGGAATACTGAAGAGCCCTGAAGAAGTCCTTTAATAGGACGAAACGCGTTGGCTACTTGTGAAGAAAAAGCATAAAGAATAAAGAAACGTGAATAATCTCACCTGGTGGAATTGATTTTGTGTCGTTAAATGTGTGCGGATCAAACCAATTTTGTAAATTCTGGGCAAATCACTTAATCTCCCCGTGCCTTACAAAAATTAATGTGTCCTCATGTAACACCACTGGTGCTATGTAAAGCGCTCTGATACCCGATACCGGGTCAAGTGCGCTATATGAAACTTTGTTTTAAAAAAAAAAAGTGCTATTATCATGCATGGATGTAGTATATGGGTTGGTATATTTGTGTGCATGGGTTATTCCTGACACAGGAGAAGGGCTCCACCTTATGAGTGTGCATATTCTGGAGTTGAAGTGATCAGGTGAACTGGGAGATCAGACTGGGAAGCCATGGTGGATGGGGCTGTACGACTAAGCCTACATTTGAAGTGTATATCTCATCATTGCAATGTTAGCAATGAGTCATCACAAATACAGAAGAAAAGCCATGCCAGTCAAGATTGTAACTGTAGTGGGGATTTCCTTTAATTTTCACCAGTCACTTGTCAACGTTTGCAGCAAAAATACCCACTGGCGACTTACGACCACTAAGCTATTCACTTTATACACCTATCACATGGACGGGCAGGGACTTGAAAAACACTAAAATAAGACTTTGATTCACATTAGCTGTGGTAGCTGAATGAGGAGCATAAGATGCAAAGCACATACTGTACTTCTTTAGCCTTGTAACTGTCCAGAGCACAAGTCTGACCAATGTCCATTCCTTCAATTCCTAGTACAAGTTACTTGCAGTGGTAATGCAACTGTAGGGTTTATACAGAATGTATGAATTGTTGAGTTAAAATCTGCAAACATTTAAATTGTATGCTTCAGACAAGAAGCATACATAGTTTTTCTCCTGTTATGTTATGTTGTGTTTTGTTATGTTATGTTGAATAGCGGGGCTAATCACCAGTGAGAGTATCCATGTGCTTTGCATGTGCCTGGGCGTCTGTCTCCCTGGTGAGTTTATTCGAAGACCCAGGTTTACATCTTCTTGCAGAACTCAAGAAGTGATGAGGAGGCTCTGATGTGAAGTGGGAGGTTGTTCCATGGTTTGGGGGAGATGTAAGAGAGCTTTGGTTTTGTGGATGCAGAATATATGTGCTAGTAAGAGTTCATCTAAGTGGAGGTGCCTGGGAGGTTGTTGGAAGTGTATACCGTTGTTGAGGTAGGCTGGAACAATTTTGTCTAGTGCTTTGTATGTAAGAAGTTTTCACTGCACATGTTTGTGGAGCCAGAGTAGCTTTCTTAGGTGTGGGGTGATGTGTGTGTGGCAAGGTAGGTTGAGGATGAGTCTTGCTGTGGGGTTTTGGATGGTTTCAAGTCTGTTCAGAAGCTTCCTGGAGATTCCTGTGTAGAGTGCATTGCTGTATTCAAGTTTGCTGGTATTCAGGGCATCTGTGACCATTTTCCTAGTGTTCTCTGGTAGCCACTTGAAGATTTTTCACAGCATCCTAAGGGTGTAGACGCAGGTGGAGATCACTGCACCCACCTGGGCTGTCATGTTGAGCTTGTTGTCGAGGATGGCTCCTAAAGTTGGGTGGTGGAGGTAAGTGTGGGGCTAAGGTCTGATGGTCACGAGGTAGAGTCCCAAGTAGAGGTTTTCCTTCCTAAGATCACCACTTCAGTTTTGTCTGTGTTGAGTTTGAGGGTAAATCTGTTGCAACAGCTGTATATGGGGCGGCGATCTGGGGCATGGTGGATGTCCAGGAGATACAGCGTGTGGATGATACATTTATGAAAAATCTTTTAGTGCGTCCACACAGCTGTTCTAGTGCCGTGTATCATGAAGAGCTAGGTTTACCCTACATTACTGATAAGCTCAAGATAGCCTAATGCTGCTCTGGCATTCAATCTGGTTAAGGGAAACTGCTCCATTAAATCAGTGTGTGCTGGAGGATTGTCTAAAATTACAATGTGCCCTAGAAATCCCATGGATATTACATATCAAACTAACCCTAGAGGACACAGGTCTTCCCAAACTTTTCAGCTCATCCACTTCATATCAATCATGTAGCAAGTCTAAGCTGATGCAGACATTTCTAGCCAAGGGTGCCCTCAATAGCTCGGAGTTGAATGAAAATAAATATGCACTTATTTAATATAAGTTTATTACATCCTATGAAGGGCTGCAACCATATTTGTGTGTAATCCTGAATCTGCAGCATCACTTTGTGTTCACTAAATTGCACTTTAATTATGTACCTTTAATGCTGTGTTACCTTCCTATAGGCTCCTCTGAGAAGGAGTTAGACCCTTGTCTATGTGATGGTACCTCCCCTCAAATGATCTTGCATATTATGCTCTTCTGTGCATTGTATGAGACAGCCAAAGAATTTTTTTATTGTAACCCTTTTGAGAAGATATAGGGGTATATTCACAAGAACGTGTGATAACTACCGCAAGAGTAGCGTAACGCAACTTTCAATATCGCAGCTCATCGTGGGAAAATAACCCTGTGTCAACGTGGATTCCACAACAAGGTGGTACCATGCGATAGACACCAGATAACGTGTCAAATATCAGCGTCAAAATCGATGCCACGCCACAAAAATGCGAAACGCGAACGATCATGCGATGAGGACAATCGTGGTGCACAAATCAGCGAAGACCAGCCACAGGCCTGCAAATCCCATGCGTCTGGTGGGAAAATGCACTATAAAAGAAAGGAAAAAAAAAACCAAAACCAATTCAAACTGATTAGCACCATGGATGCACCCGGACCCAGTGCAGAGGACAAGCCCGACACCACAAGCCCCACAGAGGACCAGCCAGGAACCCTGCGTTCGTGGAAGGGCAAGGACAAGAGGAAGAGGAAGACAGGGTTCAGTCCGCAGGAAGACCGGATCCTCGTCACGGAGGTGACCGAACACCATCAACAACCGTTCGGCACCTCCACTGGTAACCCAAACCGAAATATTGCAGGCCATCGTAACCAACGTCAATGCAGTCGGAGTGTCCAGGAGGTCACTGGAGGAGGTCAAGAGGCGCTGGCATGATCTGAAAAGGCAGACCAAACATAAGCTCGCCGACAACAGGGAGGCAGCAACTGCGACTGGAGGTGGGCCTCCTGCGACACAGGAGGAGCTGGATGAGCTGGAGCAAATGGTGGCCACAGTCAGCAGTGAGGAGACGGTGGAAGGACTGGGGGGCCTGGACACAGCACAATACGACCTGACACAACAGCAACAGGGTGAGTAACGACCAGGGACGGGGGGAGATGGGCACAATGGCACATATGCACAAGTCTGCGTAGCACACTGCACACCCACAATGACCGTGGAACATGTCCCTGATTGTCTTGGCACACTGCAGCACACATAGAAATGCCAAGTAGGCCCCCATCCACAACATGCACAGAGGGGCCCCCCATCACCAATATCACCACCGACCCATGCACATGTGCCAAATCCAGCAAAGCAGCGGCTCTGTGTCCCACACTGACTATGCAAGTAACACTGCATGTCCGATAGCATGGCAGCAGTAAAAAAAATTACATGGCCCACGAATCGACATGGAGGTAGCCCAGTGCGGATCACATCTGTAAAGGAGCAGGTCACACCCTGACATGTCCACGTGCACCCACAACCTATGCCTTACAAAACAAGCAGCAGACAAACAATGCACCAGGCCACAAAATCTGTCCGAGAGCACATATGACCCAAGTCAAAAGCAAATCAGGCCCAGAAAAGCACACAAATCAAAGGCACTCTGCCTTAAAGGGAGAAGGCCACACGAAATCAGAGCTGCAGGGGCAACTCCCCCACAATGCAGCACACACACATAGCAATCACAGGACATCAGCAACGACGGCAATGTGGTACAATGTGCAACACCACAGGACAGAGCCCACAACAGGTTCCGCTCGTGCGTAGTATCAGTCCACTCACATCTAGCATTGCCTGATACAGGGTGATGATAATGAACGGGTACCACCACACATCTGTCATGTATTGGGAAAACACACTGACTGCCATCGAATAGCCAGCTCCCCCAAAACATGCAGTCTGAATGTAAACATATGCAAATCATGTGCAACCCTGTTAACCTGCATCTCCCCTTAACATTGCAGAGGGACAATCAACACTTACTGCAGAGCAGAACACAAACCCCATCATTGATGATGTAGTGGACAACCTGCACATATGTCAAGATACCCTCCAACGGATACTGAACAGCCTCTGCACCCCACCCCCAGGAGCAGGGCAGGCCAGCTGCCTCGATGTGACCCCACCACCTGCACAGACCACACAGCAGGAAACACACACCACCACAGCTGTCTCCCAGGACCCCCCTGACCAATACATGGAGCGCATACAACGTGTGTGGTCTTCCCAGGTGGAGTGGGCTGACCAGCTGCGGGTGGGTTTCGAGCTCATGGCAGTCAAACTCGATGCCATACGTGGGTGTCTGAGTCCCATCATGGACCATGTACAGTCCCTATCGGACACCCCCTGTCCGCACCATGCTCCATCACAGACCTTGGCTGACCTCGCTGGTGCCATGAATTGTACATAAGAACTGTGTGAGCAGACAGGCACCAGCCATGACAGCACAGAGTTGGGACAGATGCGGAGGTCAACGGAGACCATGGAGCGGATGCAGGCTGGAAGGATGTCTGACACGGATGGACACCAGCGAGTAGTAGCTGGGGACTTCAATGCCCTGCAGTATTTCATCTTGCCATTGCTGCCACTGAGCCGTTCCCAGATGACTGCATCAGGAACATCGACACTCACAGCTCCGAGCCCTTATGTGTCCGTGGCACACAGTGATGCTGCCGCATCACCTTCGCAGTCTGATGTATCAGTGGCACACAATGATGCAGCCATCACCCCGCCACACACACCGGACACAGAACCAGTATCAGGGGAGAAAGAAGGGGATGTGAACTACTGTGTGGGGGAAGGAGGCAGTAGCAGCCATCACCACCGTATGGCCTGTCCCTGCCTGGTTATGACCTATGCATCATGGCCTGGAAAACACCTCATAGTGACCCCGGAACACTCTGCGACTTTCACCCGGACCCCTACACGGACTACCATCTCTTCACCCCTGGCCAATTACACAGCCATCCTGCTGCTGACTGCACCCTCCCTCTTTCCAATCACTGTGCAATCCCCAAAGGACTCTGGTTGGCACACCAATGGGCTTCCATGTGATGTGGGCTGTGATGGCCATGTACAGCCCCAGCTCACCTGAATGTGAATAAAACATTCTAAATCACACAGATGTGTCATCACAATGTTCACTCACGTGTGGAGGTATGGCTGGATGTAGGTACAATGATTGCACATGAAGGTCCACCCTGGTAACTGACATCTATGCGCATGTGTATCCCTGAGACACATGGCCAATTGGATGACTGTGAAGGTGAGTACTAGCTGTGTCCCCATTGCACATAAACAACAATTTCACAACCCCCAACGTAGGCACACGTCCATGTATTGAGTTGGGCTGTGTGTAGGACTGACCCAAACGAAAGCAGGCAGGAGTGGTGTCCTACAGCACATGTGACACCAGAGGTTCACGTTGCATACCTACTCACACACATCTGTGTGGACAAATTCTGTTGTGATATATGACATTGCTCCACATGGTCAGGGGTTGGACACCATACTCACATTGCTGAAGTCACGTAAGTGCACATGGCGACCAGCATCTATCCAATAACAAGGTCTGGCTCACAGAGGTGGAGCTTGCCAAAGGGACACCCCCCCATTGCACATGTGTCAGTCAGTTCCTCCCTGTGTAGGGACAATGCTCATTGTGGTGCAAGAGTGGACAATCCAAACAACACACCTTTAAACACCAGTGGAGTTGCATAGACTTTATTGGCATGTGCGTGTCAGTACGGACGAGGCAAGGGCCACAAAAGGCAGGGACATGCTTAAGACACTTACACGCAGCATGGATACATGTCGAAGTTCAGAAAATTGTGGGTCTAAAATGGGCAACATTTATCACGGATGGCAACGCTCCCAACCCACCTTGTCTTGCTGGATGAGTCTTGTGTTGTTTTGCGTCTGCCCATTGCCCCGTGTGAGGGGGCATAACTCACTGGCCATGGGATCTGCATAGTGCTCTGTCTCCAGAGTGTGCTGATTGTCTGCTCTGCTTACAGTGATCAGGTGTGAGGGTCCGACAGGTTCACATGTCATGCTACATTGCCATGTGTGTGCTATCCCCCAGCAGTGTGTCAGAATTGGCAAAGTTGCCAAATGACGCTGCGTTGCACCGGGCATGGACCTGCATCACCTTGAATAGGTGTGTGTGGGCACACATGTTGTTCTATGCACTTGTATCCAGAGCCCAGATGAAGGCAGACGTATCCTCGGTTGTGGTGGGAGGTGTGAGCTATCCCCACGATGCAACAAGTTGTTGGGACATGTGCTGTGGGTGCCAATCGGATGTGGCTGCAGGAACGTGGTTACTCGTCCATGAATGCCCGTGCAGCTTCATGTGCAATGTGTTCCAATAGTATGTCGTCGTCGTGATCAAGGAACCCCAGGGTGAGCCAATCCATTAAGTGGTCCGGGCAGATGCGCTCAGCCCACGCCGTTTCACCAATCTGCAACAAAGCCAAATAGGGGAGCGCCTCGATGTGGTCACTGCACACGAGGAATTGTGCAACCTCCTATGCACAACTACCAATACATACGCAGTATGTCAAGGCATCCCATGAACGGCTGTCTCGGTTACACTCCTGTTCGTGATCCAACAGGGGGCGCAGACACAAGTCATAGTCCAATTAATCAACAGCCGTGTTGGATAGGCAGACATCCATGGGACACTCGAATGTGCATGTTCGGCCGTGGACGTAGGCAATGCGGAAGCTGAGCCGGTAACTGATCCGCAGCACTACCAGTGGCACTGCGCCCAGTAAATGCAGTATACGTGCACTGCACTGTTCCACGTGACGGGGGTTGTGCATGTGCCCGGTATAGCCTGCTATTGCATTGGTGCGTCTCGTGGAACGGGCACTCTTCTGAACTGCAGCAGTTGTGTGGAGGATATGCCACAGCTCTGAGCAATGATTTGGTTGTGTGTGCAAAGTTGGGGAGAGTGGGTTGCTGTTTCCGTGAGTGTCAAGGGCATGCCATGCGGGGGTACCACAGGCAGGGGCTTCTCTGTGTGGGGTGTGGATCAGTCGGATAGTTCATTTGGGGAATGCGTGGTGTGGGAGTCATCCCCGTCTGCCATGGCATCTCTCTAATGGTGTTCCAGGTGCGTTCTGGACCAAGGTCAGAGGTGCAAGTGTCCTCCCGCCTTCTTCATTGGAACAATGGAGCTTTCATCCCTGATGTTTGTCTGACTACTACTTGCGTTTTGGGAATGTGATGTGGCTTTGGCGCTGAGATTGGGACAGGGCCTTGGGCTCATAGTGTACGGATGGCGATACACACACATATGTTGGCATGTGGAGACAGATGCCCGAGGGGCCTTGCGCTGCTTGTGCAATCTCACTCCGTCTCTCTCCCTCGCTCTCTCCCTCTCTTTCCTTTGTTGGGCGCATGGCACACCTTCTTCTCTTGGATTTGGTCTTCCAGGCTGTGTGCTACAGATTGTCCAGTGAGGAGCCGCTAGGACTCATCCTACGGGTTGTCTGGGCTTCTGTTTGTATGGTGTTTTGTGTTGGTGATTGCATTGCTGTTTGACTGAGTCTCCATTTCCTGGCCACGCATGTCTGTTGATTTTCCTGCTTGTGCGACATCAGGCAAAATGTTTGTATTGGGATTCGTGGTGTTGGTGTGCAGTTTCTTGGTCTGGGGTTGGGGTGGTCCTGGGGGGGGGGGGTGTTGCAGGCCTGGGTGTGGTGTCGTTGGGTGTTGTGGCCCTCTTGGGTGTCCGGGCCGCATGATGGGTGGCTCCATGGTTTCTGTCGCCCTTCGGGTGGGGCCCTGGGCTGGTCTCCCTTTTGTGGAGCAGGCTGCTGTCCGACTTTACACCAGGTCAGAGCAGGTGTAGATTTCCTGGTGCTAATGCGCCTTATCGCCTGTTTTGTGTTTTTATTGCCGATGTGGCTGGTCGTTGAGAATGTTGTGGTGTGATGTTGTCACGGATTTTGGCACGGGAACGCCCACTCTGCATCTCATTAGCGATAGTTGTGCGGGTCCTCTGTGGCGATGTTTTTTGCAGCTGCTATCGCGGGTAAACTGGTGCTATGGGCTGTTTACACCAGCTTGTGAATGGGGAGGTATTTGTATCGCAACTTTGGCTGCGATAAAGTGCCGTTGACTCGGCGATAGTTTCTTGTGAATATGCCCCTTAGTCTTAGACAGTATGGGCCCTTTGGTTTGTCACACTGTCGCACTGTTACTATGGCAATGTTTAACGATAAGAAGAACTCCCGGGCTATGAAGGGATAGTAGCAGGGTTGGCAGCTGCGACTGTATTCAAGCACATTTTGTACTTCAAGGATACACGCACCTTATGATATTGTACAGAATGTATTTGAGGACCTTTTTCTGGTGTCACTCTTATTATTGATTTGATTCTGCAGAGAGTGTTGCAGGTTTTACAAGTAGTTTATGTTATAATTTGAAATGCAATATGTTATCGATTTTTAACACTGTATTTTTATATCGAAATGTTTTTAAATCATATTTTAAATGTCTGTTTCTTTTTTTTATATGTACTTTTAAGCTACGCAATTGTAATGAATAACGTTGATATTGATTTACTGATTGAGTTTGAGGCAGTTGGATTTCGTCCAGGTGGCTACTGAGGATATTCAGGTAGAGAAGCTGTTTTTTGTTGTGGGGGTTTTGTCCAACAGAGAGAGTATTAGTTGGGTGTTGTCTATGTAGGAAAATTTGTTGATGGTATGTGATCTGATGAGGTCATCCAGAGGGGTCATGTAGATGTTGAATAAAGCTGAACTGAGGGAGAATCCTTGGGGGACTCCACAGATGAGAATCCTGTTTATTCTTAATATTGCAAGAACATTTAATTATTAACTTGTATGGTCCAATAAAGAGTGTATGGTGTTTGGAAGTCCAGTACACAATGGAGCCTCCAGAATCCAAGTATCACATACATGATAGCTGTATCACAACCCTTCACTTTAACACCAACAGAGGAGAACCTGTGATGAGCTCAATTTAGTGGAAAGGATGCTATCTAAATTGTAAATCCTGTATAGATAATAGTGCACTTACTCCAGGAAGGGAAGAATAAAATCCTATTGTACTGTTATTGACCTCAAGATCTTCATTTGTATAATGAAACCACTTATACATAATGTGACAAGGACATTACTCACAATGGTCTGTGCTCCATGCTCATGTCTGCACATTTGCAGTCTATCAGGTTACAGGTTGCTGATGCTCCCTGCTTCTAACAAACTGCTGATGAATCACAGCTGTTGCTGGATTTTCTCCACTTTGCTGAGTCATTGCACGATGCAGATTTCTCCTCACAATGCAAATCGAGCACACTCTCCTTACTTCAGGGTACTTCCCACTTCACATCCTCTAGGAGTGGGAAGTGAGCCTCACTGGGTATAACATTTTTATCACCCTCCAGCTGTGCAAACCGGTAAGATTACGCACTAGGCCCCCTAATCAGTTACCATGACAATGACACTGGGCATTTTAGAAGTGAAGAAGAGGTTTGAGTCAGCATAGTGCTGGCAGCCAGGCAGTGAGCTGCATGCCAGTTATGTTCTAGGCTGCCATCCTCAAAACTGCATTATAAAGCTGAATTTGATCTATGCTTTAAGAATGTAGTTAAGAGAAAGTAAGGAAGATGAGTGGGATGAGCATTGGATGGTAAAAGCACTGGAGGTGGATGAAGGTGATGGTGTGTTAACCAAGGATACATCATTAGAATCATATGAGAATGACACTATTTTGAAGGGTGTTGGGTTGTTTGTGAAAAGGGGATAGCCAACTAAAGAATTGACAGGCTCCGAAGTAATACCATTCTGGGAGTCTCAGAATGCACTTGGCGAGGAAGATCTCTATTTAATGCAAGGATAAAAGGTAGTTCCTTCACTGGATTTGAGGAAATTAACCATTCACTTATGCCATGAAAATCATGTGGGAGTATAAAGGAAAAAGAGAACTGTTAAGGATTTGTATTGGTGGCTGTGTGTGGATATTTTTAAATAGAGAGAAAAGTAAGCCAGCGTATGGAATTTGTTAGAGGAGAAAAGACTCAGACAACCTTGAATCCACCACTTTGACCATGAGCAAGCCCAAATATGCGGTGGGAAAGCTTGATGAGTCGACACCGAGACTGGGATATAATTGTTAGAGCTTTTATGAGGGAACGATTTCTCATTAGTCTATCAATGGACAATCACCCTCAACTTAAACAATGTCAGTATATATCAACCCCTAGGTAATGGAGCTGCTGAGCAGTTCAAGAGGACTTTTACGGGCATGATATAGATAGATGTAGTGTGTGGTAAAGTAACTGTTTCTGAATTAAAGAAAATGTTGTGGGCGTATCACTCACTTTTGCAGGATGCAACAGAGCAATTCTATTTTTCTACCATGAGATGATGTGTTCCATGTTCAAAGGTCAATCCTGGAAGTAAACAAGCTGCCTTCAGTTCTGATGCAGTCAAACAATGGATTTGTATGTCTCTGCAATGCTATAAAACATTATATGAAAGCAAACAGGATGTCAGACATGTGAACATCCGTGAATGGCATTGGGTATGTGTCAAAAGTGGTATAAGTAGCAAAAAGTGCTAACAAGTTTATAAACTTAGGAAGATTGTTAAGGCTTTGAAGAAGGCTGTAAAGTTAAATGATGGAAAAGTGTGGATTACTTTTTCAAGGAATGAAAATATCAGGGTAAACAGGCAAAGAGGAGTTACTGGTGCTGGAAGATAAGGAGGGAACTTGTTTAGGTGTGCTTATCGACTAGTTTGGGAAGACTGCAGATGAATGTGTTTCTGAACATTCTGAGTCTTGAGTGAACAATGGTACAAGTGACAAGCATTGGCGAAGCTAATAGGTCTCGCCTATGCAAGAGCGATTGGCTTTGGCAATATGTTTATCCATGTTATACGTAAATATCAATGGGGAGGGAATGAGAAGCAGTGATCCATCCGGCTTCCAATGGTAATGCAAAGAATCAAGTACTGGGAGAATGGATCACTTGTCGTGTGCTATCAGGGTCTAAGATCTTAGGAGTCTGTGTAAGAAAACCCTCATATGAGTACACAGGTCGGTGGCGGTGTATCTTGATTCTCCGCCTTCGTGTACTGTCACAGCATCTTCATTGGGTTTCTTTTTGTTAGTATGCTGTCCTCCACCTGGAGGTAGACCAACTGATATTACAGTAGCGTCCAGGTATCAAAAAGGAGAGGGATGTGCAAAGTGCTCATAAGTGGTGAGGTTAAAATTCCCTACTCCACTCTAAAAGCTGCAAAAAATTTTAATGAGAATACGAGTGAAGTGGGAAATTAAAATAAAGGTGATGTTGTGATAGACAGAGTTAATAGTCTATTACATCAGTGAATAAGGTCTGTGAATAAGGTCAACATGTTTCAGCCTTCTCGTGTATTCTTGAGGCTTTCGTCAGGACCAAAAAGTGAAAAGGGGGCTCGTTCTGCCGCCTTTTGTTATGTGATCAGGTGATCACAATTATATTAATTCCTTTGGAGAGTTGTTGACTCTTGCCCAATGTCTTGTATGAGCTTCCTCGGGACTTCAGAGATCAAGAAACCTGTTCCGGTTCTTCATCACGCATTGCTTGTGCTGATTCTGATCGCCGTGTCCCGGGACACGGCGATCAGAGTCAGCACAAGCAATGCGTGATGAAGAACCGGAACAGGTTTCTTGATCTCTGAAGTCCCGAGGAAGCTCATACAAGACATTGGGCAAGAGTCAACAACTCTCCAAAGGAATTAATATAATTGTGATCACCTGATCACATAACAAAAGGCGGCAGAACGAGCCACCTTTTCACTTTTTGGTCCTGACGAAAGCCTCAAGAATACACGAGAAGGCTGAAACATGTTGACCTTATTCACAGACCTTATTCACTGATGTAATAGACTATTAACTCTGTCTATCACAACATCACCTTTATTTTAATTTCCCACTTCACTCGTATTCTCATTAAAAAATTTTGCAGCTTTTAGAGTGGAGTAGGGAATTTTAACCTCACCACTTATGAGCACTTTGCACATCCCTCTCCTTTTTGATACCTGGACGCTACTGTAATATCAGTTGGTCTACCTCCAGGTGGAGGACAGCATACTAACAAAAAGAAACCCAATGAAGATGCTGTGACAGTACACGAAGGCGGAGAATCAAGATACACCGCCACCGACCTGTGTACTCATATGAGGGTTTTCTTACACAGACTCCTAAGATCTTAGACCCTGATAGCACAGGACAAGTGATCCATTCTCCCAGTACTTGATTCTTTGTATCCATGTTATACACCAGTTTGGCTGCTTTTCAGCATGGCTAAAAGTTAGTGGCGTGAAGTGGGGTAGATTGGAGTGGGGTAGATTGGGGTATAGTGAAATGGGGTAGAGTGTAGTAGGACTGAGTGGGGTGGATTGGAGTAGATTGGAGTAGATTGGTGTGGAATGGAGTGGGATAGCTTGGAGTAGGGGAGTTGGGTAGAATAGCGTGGTAGATTGGATTGGACTCGATTAGAATGCAGTTGGATAGAGTTGGGTGGGTAGATTAGGATGGGCTGGGGGTAGATTGGAGTGGTGTAGATTGGAGTGGGGTAGATTGGAGGGGAGTGGGGTGGGCTAGATTGAAGTTGGGTGGGGTGGATTGGGGTGGAGTGGTTTAGATTGGAGTGGAGTGGGGTAGATTTGAGTAGAGGGTGATAAATTGGATTGGAGTAGCTTGGGTTAGATTGGAATGGGGCAGGCTGAATGGGGTAGATTGGCGTAGGGTAGTTTTTAGTGGAACTAGGTAGGGCAGAATGGGGTGTAGTGAAGTGGGTTAGATTGGACTGGAGTAGAGTAGCTTTGAGTGGCATTTGGAAAATTGAAGTGGAATGGAGTGTGGTAGATTGGGGTAGAGTGGGGTGGCATAGATTGGGGTAGAGTGGAGTGGGGTAGATTGGAGTAGGGTTGAGTGGAGTTGGATACATTGGAGTGGAGTCGAAATTGTAGTGGAGTGATATAGCCTGGAAAAGAGTGGAGTGGAGTGGGGTACAATGGAGAAGAGTGGGTGGGGTAGATTGGAGTGTAGTGGAGTGCAGTAGATTAGGGTGGAGTGGAGTGTGGTAGATTGTGTGGATTGAAGTGGGTAGAATAGGTGGATTAGAGTAGGGTAGACTGTAATGGAGTGGGGTAGTTTGGATTGGGGTAGATTGGAGTGAGGTAGATTGAAGAGGGATGATTGGAGTGGAGTAGATTGGAGTGGTGTAGAGAGGAGTGGGGTAGATCTGGGTAGAGTGGAGTAGGCTGGAGTGGAGTGGAGTAGATAGGGGTAGATTGGAGTGGGGTAGATTGGGTTAGGGGAGATTGGGAAGGGGTAGATTTGAGTAGGATATATTGGGGTGGAGTGGGGTGGGCTAGTTGGGTGGATTGGGGTGGGGTGGGTTGGATTGGAGTGGAGGGGGGAGATTTGAGTGGAGTGTGGTAGACTGGAGTGGGGTAGATTGGAGTGGAGTGGGATAGATTTGAGTGGAATGGAATGGAGTGTGGCAAAGTGGCATGGGATAGATTGGGTGGATTGAAGTGTGGTAGACTGGAGTGGCATGGGGTAGATTGTGGAAGATTGGAGTGTGGCAGATTATGGTGGAGTGGGTAAGATTACAGTGGAGGGGAGTTGGCTAGATTGCAGTGGAGTTTGAAGTGGGGTAAATTGGCGTGGGTAGATTGGGTGGATTGAACTGTGGTAGATTGGAGTGGAATGGGGTTGATTATGAAAGATTGGAGTGTGGTAGATTGTAGTGGAGTGGGGTAGATTACAGTGGAGGGGTGTTGGCTAGAATGCAATGGAGTATGGAATGAGGTAAATTGGAATGAGTGGGGTAAATTGAACTAGGGTGGATTGGAGTGGAGTTGGGCTGATTGGAGTGGAGTAGGTTGGACTTGGGTACATCAGAGTAGGGTGGATTGGGGTAGATTGGAGTGGATTGCAGTGGAGTGGGTTAGACTGTGGTAGGTTGGAGCAGACTATGTTGATTTGAGTGGAGTGGGGTAGATTGGGGTGAAGTGGGGTAGAATGGAGTGGGGTGGGGTTAATTGGGTTAGATTGAGTAGAGTGGGGTAGATTAGAGTGGAAGGGAGTAGATTGGAGTGGGGTAGATCGTAGTGGAGTGGGAAGGATTGGGATAGAGTGTGGTAGATTGGAATGGGGTTGGTTAGATAGGGGTGGGTATATTGGTGTGCAGTAGATGGGAGTGAGGTAGATTGGAGTGGGATAAATTGGGAGGAGTGGAGTGGGGTGGATAGGAGTGGAGTATGTTGGAGTAGATTGTAGCGAAGTGGAGTGGGGTGGAGTAGATTCTGGTACATTGGAGTAGAGTGGGATATATTGGAGTGGGGTAAAGTGGAATGGGGTAGATGGAGTGGAGTGGAGGAACCGAGAGTGGAGTGGTGTGTAGTGTTGTGGAGTGAAGTTGAGTGACATAGCGTGTTAGAGAGTGTCTTAGAGTGGAGGGGTGTAGATTGGAATGGCATGTTGTAGAGTGGAGTGGTGTGGCATTAACCCCTTAACCACGGCGCAAATTCTCCCGCGGTGCGGGAGAATTAAAGAGCGGGCACGGCTGCTACGGCCAACCGACATGCGCAGCACCAGGGAGGTAGTGCTTGCGTCGGCCATAGGCCGACGCAAGCACCAAACGGGTTAAGTGTAAGGGCATAGAGTGGAGCAGCTTAAAGTGGAGTATGCATGGTGTGGTAGCACACTGCTATTACAGACAAAACATTTTCAATTGAAATGACCATTAAATTTGTGCCGAAATACAGTTTTATTGTACACAAACGATGTGTGAAAATGTCATCACCTAGTGTTTCGATGTGTTTTGATTGTATTCAAATATTTGCTTCCACTGCACTTTAAAACTGTAAAAACAAATGTGCTTCATTTGTACTAATTCTGATATATTCTGAAACATTAGCACAGTTCATTTTTTTGTTAATGTAGATTGGTAGAAAAAACGAATTCCTACCCCTCTCATTTATACATGGGTACTCAGCAGGATTGTCACATACATTCTCTCACTTTGAAGTCAGGGAAAGAAAAGTAAGCACCAAGCTCTCTCCAAAGACAGAGCTTGACCTTTGACCTCTGTCTTTGCATGCACAGCACGTGACAAGATAAGAACAAGATTGAAAGACCTGATTACAGAAAGCGAGTTCATGGAAGAATGCAGTAACAAGGTTTGGGCAACAAGAGGGTCGAACTCAAACTGGGCAGCCTAAAACAAATAAAGCCAGCAAATAGAAAGCCAGAAAACGTGAGTTACAAAGCCAATGGTAAGCAACGGGCAGAATGCATTCCTAGGTCAGCTTTCTGAATGTCCCCATGAAGCCTTTAGCAAACCAGACAGCTGGGTTGTCTGGTAGGCTTTGACCTAAAAATGAGTTGATTGACTTCCAAGTAGAAGAGAATGATCCTAGGAAGAAGCAGCAAACTGCTGATGAAGTTGCAGGATTATGCATGGACATGTTAGCAATCATCTTCCCTGTTCTGTGTCATTGTATGGCTTCCAAGATCATTTAGTTATATAACCTTTTTAGTTCCTTTGTGATCTTATGTTGATATGTGCAGATACTGTATTTTTCATTCATGCACGAAATGTTACATGTCTCTCTCTCTCCTCTTGTTGACTATTTAACTCTGCTTTTTAGACAGAGAAAGATTCCTCTGCATGTCTATGGAAAGCGTCCCACTCTGCCCTGAGTAAACCATAGCAAGAAGTAGTGTTTTTACCCCTGCCTTGATACACATTACGATCATGTATGCGTGCTGGGGCTTGTTTTTACAAGGAATGAGACCCGTAGTGGGGATCTGTGGACTGAGGGACACACCATGTACATCATCCTTGCACATTTCATCAATCAAATTCAATTAACAGTGCAACCCATTTGGCTATACAATAAGGACAAGGAATCAGTGACTATAGTCAAGACAGTTTATAACAAGTTAGCAGTCAAGATAAGGTACACAAATCTTAGCACCATGCTATAAAGATACAGAATAACAACTGTAAAACCCAAACTCCCAAAGACGTTTGGGCGTACCAGTAGGAGACAAACAAGAAGTTCAGTAACAGCAATAAAAAAGATCAATAACAAAACTTGGTGCTCAGAGAGGAGATTCTGATTCTCTCTTATATAAATGAGTAAAATCTAGACTCGTTTGAGTTAAAGCCCAAACTAAGAAGATGGTTCGATAGTCTAAAAAGATCTCAAAGTTCAGGGAATGCAGAAAAAAAGGAAAATTAGTGAAAGTTCAGGAAGCAAGGGAAGGTGTCAACATCTCACAAGCTCAGTCAACAGTCTTCTTGGGTCAGGGGAATTGAGTATTAGCCTTAGCCTAAGCCATACTCAGCAAAAATCAAAGGGAATAAGCATAGAGCTCTAAACCTCTCTCAAAGTCCAAGGAAAACTGATGGTCATTGTTGGAAACGGCCCTTTCTGCAGGGTTATCCCCAAACTTTTTGCTTCTTCCTCCTTTATTTTTCCTGACCCGTGGTTGTTGGCAATAGGACTCTGGGCACTTTACCACTGCTGATCAGTGCTAAAGTGCATATGCTCTCTGTATAAATTGTTATATTGATTGGTTATCCATGATTGGCATATTTGTTTCACCTGTTAGCCCCTAGTAAAGTGCACTGCGTGTGCCAGGGCTGGTGATTCAAATGCTACTAGTGGGCTGCAGCACTGATTGTGCCACCCACAGGAGTAGCGCTAAAATGATGTCTTAGGCCTGCTTGCAGTGCCTATGTGCAGTCCAGGACTGCCATGTCGACCTGGCCAGTGCACCCACTGACCAGGCCTTATCCTTCCCTTTCTGTACATGCCAGGCATCCCTATGGTGGCCCTAGGTACCCCCCCTGGGCTGGGTGCAGTGTATCTGAAAGGTAGGGCATGTACTGAGGTGTGTAACATGCCCTGGTAGTGAATTACAGCCATTTTCGTTTTTCACTGCTGAGAGGCTATCTTGCCCATAGGATAGAATGGGGAAGGCTGTTTACATGCCTATCTTACCATAAGGGCGAGATAGAAAATCCAAGTTTGGTATCTCTGTGTTCAGAATTTAAGTTATACATCTTTTTAGCAAGATGGTTTTTAAATTCACTGTGTGAGAATAGCACTTTTTAGAAAGTAGCTATTCTCCTGTTTAACCTTCCTGTGTGCCTGTGTGCTGGTTGGCTGACTGGTGTCATGTGATGGGCCAGGTGGCTCCAGGAGCCTGGATGAGTCAGCAGCAGGGTGAATAGGGAGATCTGCTTTAGATGGGTGGGAGGAGTAGTCCCTGGGTTTGAATAGGGCTGCCCCTGCCAGCACAAAGCTGGCTCCACCCCCTGCTGGCCAGGCTGAGGACTCTTCCTCTGCTGGCACAAAGAAGGCTCCACCTCCTGCTGAGCGTCTAACGACTCTGCCCCTCACTCTGAAAGGAACCAGGTGCTCCAGAGCAGAGCACACCCAGGAACCGGTTTGAGCAGGGGAATCCCCCCACTGGAACAAAGAGAGACAAAGACTTGGAGGGGTATAAGAAGAGGACCCCAGACACCTAAACTTTAGATCACTTTGGAACTAAGAAGAAACCTCTGCCAAGGAGAAAGCTGAAAAGAACTGAAGAGGAGAAGACTGCCTGCTTGCTGTTTTGCTTTGCTGCCAAGGAGAGGGGAAGGACTTTGCTGTGTCCCCTTCTTTTGATTCTGATCTCCAAGGGCCTGAGAAGAGCTGGCTCCCTGTTAAGAAGTCCCAGGAACAATAGGACTTCACCACCAGCTCCCCTGGAACTCTGCTGAGAGAGTTCTGACCTGCCTTGGAGTGTTTGCCCAGTCTTGGGGCCTCAGGAGGTCGTTTTGCTGTGTTTGGGAACTGGGAAGCAGAAGCGTGAAAAAGAGTAACTGGTACCCAACGCATCATCCGATTGCGTGTCGCAAGAACGAGGGTGCGAGGAAAATTTCATCGCGGCACCATCGCAACACGCAGGGTCCCCGCATCGCCGAGTGCATCGAGCATCGTCCCAAAGCGTGAAGATTCCTGACATTGCGAGGGTCGTCGCAGAACCAGTTTGCGAGCCGCACCACTGCCGGTGCCTGAAAGTCTCCAGTCATCGTGTGCGTCGACGCAGAGTCCCGTTCCGTGGCGCATCGAGAGTTGTGGCGCCGGAAGTCAACGCTGCGCCGCGCATCGTGCCACATCGAAGAGTGTCGCATCGAACCTGTGCGTGAAGCTCCCCCCTAAGAAACCTACGCAACGAAAGCCAAAGTCATCGCATCCTCCCCCTACGGATCGGAGCCGGCGCATCCACCTCTGCTGCGTGAAGCAGGGCTGCTGCAAAGCCTCCCCAGGATCTCAGGAGTATCGCATCGCCTTTGCCATCTTCCTTGTTATAGCTTTTGGGAACCTTATCGCAACTACAGGTACTGTTGGGCACGAGAGTGTCGCATTTTGTGCATTGAGAGTCGCATTGTGCAAGGCACTGACTTTTACATCCTGGAGTACTTTCTGCAAACTCTTGAACTATCTTTAAAGTAACCTTTTTGAATTATATGTTGGTTTGTCTGTAGTATTTGGTCTTGTGAAGTTTTTAGTAAAGATACCTTATTTTTCTAAAACTGGTGTGGAGTAAATCTGTGGTGTTTTCACTGTGTTACTGTGAGTGTTGGTACAAATCCTTTACACATTGCCTTTGATAGCCTAGACTGCTCAGGCCAAGCTACCTAGAGGGTGAGCCGGGGTTCTCTTAACAGTGTATCCCCCTTTCCCTGACTAGAAGCAAGGGTCCCTACTTGGACAGTGGTACCTACCCTGCCAATAGAGACCCCCAGATCTAACAGTCATCTCAGACAATGCAGACCAGGCTTCTCCTATGAGTAGCTCATGAGCAACTGTTGGCTCTCCAGCTACCTGGAAGCAGCTCTCCTGTGTGCACACAACATACTAAATTAGAAACTTTAGTTGGGTTGAATTAACAAATGTTTGCGATGAAAATGTGCGTGTTTTCAGAACTCATAAGCTGATGTTTGGGGTAAAATGAATTCCCAAAACATATTTAAAGCTTATATTTGATTGATAAATCATGTAATATTACTATTATTACCCTCATGACTGGGCCATTGCAACTATTACTGCCCAGTATTACCCATGTGAAGGAATTCCAAATTGAAAAAACCTTTTTACATTAGTGCTGGCAACTCTGCATGATGCACTGAGGTGATCACTGCTGGTAATTTTGCTTAGGGTGTCCATTAAAGTAGTCTTATCTTATGTGGTCACTATTACACCACTAATATTAGAAGCTCTGGATCACTTTCATTGAACATAAATAGCTCTAGTAAAGAAAAGTTTGGATCCCCTGGTGTAGACTCTAGTTAATTGCACCAGAATCTCGCAGGTAATACCCCTTTATTCGTATCATCAGGGGTTCCATTATCCTTTTCCTTTTTCATGTTGTAAGCTGCAACATTTACAAAATGTCCTATACTGAACTTGGGAACTACATCATTCTTGGTTGCCTAAGCCATGTTGCAACAGTACTGAATAGGATTCCTCATTTAAAGCTATGGATCGCCATGCTCCTAGTCAAGGGTTTCTTCTCAGGCTCTCTCTGTATCGCTAGTACAGTGTTGTATCTATTCCCAAACTAATAATCTATGTAAACTCACCTGCAAAGGGAAAGACATGCAAGCAGAAATGGAAAAACAGTATTTTATGCAGAGTGAAAAAGAGGCCTAATCGGGAAAACTTTAGAACATTAAATCAGTGGTGCACATTTAATGTGCATGTGCGCTTTCAAACACAAATTAATATAACTTGCCAGTACATTAGATTCATATTACATGTGGCATACAATAAAATCTTTAATACGCATGTGTAAGTATGGCTCAGTGTGGGGGAGGGGGAATCGGATCGGACATCACTTGCATGAAGAAGATCCTGCTCAGAAGCAAGACCTGTGATGGGCTCAGATGTGGTGAGCAGGCAACACTAGTGCAACACAGTGTGGGACCCCCATCAAGATGTAGATTGTGAGATCTGGGGTCTGGACATGTCTTGCCTGCAATAGCTACAGCAACCTCTGTTGATTGAGGTTGTTCTTGAACTCAACCAAAGGTGAGTTTCTCTTGGAAGAGTTGTGGCAATATTGTGCTTAAGTGCTATGACAAGGTGCGAGTTTCCAAAGCAGTCAGACTCTCAAGAATCTATATGTGTCAAAGAAAAGTTAAGACAAGCCTGAAAAAGGTCACCACTGTAACTAGGGCATGCACCTGTACATCTGGGTCGAGGGGTTGCAATATGGCCCAAGAAAAACTCAAACAGCAAGATGCCTGAGATTGTGAGGGCCATTGCCTACAGCACACCATCAACAGGCTTGTACTGGTCCTCCCACTACTTACTCAAAGGTTGTGGACACTTGCACTCCTCACAGACTTTGTCTGCTGGACCAGTGTAAGAGGCACAAAACAAGCCATGCGTTGCCCACTGCCCAAATCAGGCTTGCCTCCACTGACAATGACACAGAAGATACGGCCTTATGAATAAACTGCATGAATTTACCAGAATAGTAGTTTATGTAAACTTGACCCCTGAACAAGTGGCTCATGTTGGGAAGAGAAAAGCCAGTTACTGTGTGTACACTATGTAGCTAGATCGGTTCCCCACCTGATATCACTGAGATCCCCCTTTCACAGGGTTCCTGGCAAGACATTTTACCTTCTGAGACTATCCCTGTAATCCCCGTAGGTACTTTTCCCATTAGAACCAAGAAGTGCCCTTTATCAATTATGTGTAGTAGTTCTAGTTGTATGTAGGACAGTGTAATACAATATTTTTCTTTTGATAAATCAAAGTAATAACTGGACAACAATATATTAACTTTTATTTGCTGTTTGTTGATTTATGAGTCTCCATCAATTCTCCGAGTAATCCTCGGACTGCCCGCCCACACATCACAAAAATCAAATGCTAAAGCAGTGTACTTGGTACCCAGTTTTGGATCAACGATATGGACATCTGTGGTAATCGGTCCTGAATCTCACTATCTGGCCCACTAACCTGTGACTGGCCTGGGACGCCTGTAATCTTTGTACAGCTACCTTTTTGCTTCTTTGTGCTTCCCGATTTTTTTAAATGTTTGGTGGGGAGAGAATGGCGGCACAAGAGTCAGCATCTTTTTTTGGTATATGTTGCTCAGGGTACACCTTAAGGTCCTCCGCCTTTAGATTCTTCTTCAACTTTAGAAGAGTGTTCCGGTTAGGAATGTTAGGCTTGAAGTGGTCAGTTGAACTAGGAGCCTGGACCGGGAAGCTGTGCTGGCCAGTGTTCTAACAATAAACTTTTCTGTGACTTGATATGGCAGTCGTGAAGCAAAAAGTTGACCACTCTTTGCACGTCACTAAAACCTAAATCCGACTGACACCTGACACACAAAATGAAAGTGCACTTTGCACATGAGTCTTATGTGTCTTAATGATTCTTGCACATGTTGCACCTGACACTGCTGATGCAGTCTTTACTATAGAATTTATAGATCTCACATTGAATGTTTTAGTACTGTCAAAAAAACGCACTAACTTAGAACCCATTTTCATTAAATTAGAAATGTTTTAAATGAATTATTTAGAAAATAATTACTTAATGTGGATTAATAAAGTGACTGACATGTATTAATAAATCTATATACTCCGTTGCAACTAAAAGGATTTACAACTGTAATGAGTGCTATAATGAAAAGTGAAGCATTTCTAACGTGTAGTTTACTCTAAAACCATCCTCTTTATTTCATTGCTGAAGCCTTCTACACACGATTCATAAACGTGTGCTAATTTGTCTAGTTACCGGCTAGAAATGTTGTTTTTAGCATTAAAGGATCCTTATGTGTGTAGGGTATTAGAATAAGTTGAACAATAAAGTTTCATCAATGTATGCATTAATGTTACATGTATGTACTTTCAAACATAGTTCCTAGTTATACTCGATGTTATGCAGTTTCATTGCTTGCCATATGATTTATGCAACTTGTACTAAAAGTGCTAAAGAAATTTTATATACGTATATGTTTAAATGTGCACACACATTAAATGTGCATTATTGATTTAATGTCTTAAGTCTGCAGTTTTACTTGAAAGGCCTGAATCTTTGTCCCATGAGAACCTACTTTCGCCCTATCTCGCTCCTTCCATTCCCTGCCAAAGTCATCGAGAAGGTCGTCAACAAGCAGCTGGCCGCCTTCCTCGAGACGAACGGATCCCTCGACCCATCGCAATCCGGATTCAGAGCCAACCACAGCACCGAGACCGCCCTCATCGCAGCCACCGACGACATCCGAGCCCTGCTCGACAAAGGTGAAACAGCGGCACTCATCCTCCTTGACCTCTCCGCAGCATTTGACACTGTCTGCCACCGCACCCTAGTCCAACGCCTCAACGACACCGGCATCCAGGGGATTGCTCTGGAATGGATCATCTCATACCTCTCCGGCGGAACACAGAGAGTACGCCTCCCTCCGTTCCGCTCTGAGGCCACCGAAGTCATCTGCGGCGTCCCGCAAGGATCATCGCTCAGCCCCACTCTCTTCAACATCTACATGAAACCTCTCGCTGCCATCGCACGCCAACACAACCTCAACATCATTTCCTACGCCGATGACACCCAGCTGATTCTCTCCCTCACCAGAGACCCCGACACCGCCAAAGCCGACCTACACGAAGGGATGAAAGATGTCGCCGAATGGATGAACATCAGCCGCCTGAAGTTGAACACGGACAAGACAGAAGTCCTCATCCTGGGACCGTCGCCCTCCGCATGGGACGACTCCTGGTGGCCCCCGGCCCTGGGCACCGCACCCAAGCCAACGGACCACGCACGCAACTTGGGCGTCATCCTGGACTCCTCCCTATCGATGACCAGACAAGTCAACGCCGTCTCCTCATCTTGCTTCCACAACCTCCGCATGCTCCGCAAGATCTTCAGATGGATCCCGACCGAGACCAGGAAGACTGTCACCCAGGCCCTCGTCACCAGCAGACTAGACTACGGAAACACCCTCTACGCCGGTACAACAGCCAAGCTTCAGAAAAGACTTCAGCGTATCCAGAACGCCTCCGCCCGTCTCATCCTGGACGCCTCCCGACGCAGCCACATCTCGAGCCACCTGAGAGACCTGCACTGGCTCCCTGTCAACAAGAGGATCACGTTCAGACTCCTCACCCACGCACACAAATCCCTCCACGACCTGGGCCCAAGGTACCTCAACGACCGCCTGACCTTCTACACGCCCACCCGACAGCTACGATCCGCGAACCTCGCCCTCGCCGTCATCCCACGCATCCAGAGAGCCACCGCCGGAGGAAGATCCTTCTCCTACCTGGCGGCTAAGACATGGAACTCCCTGCCCGTCCACCTGCGGCTGACCCAGGACCACCTCGCCTTCAGGAAACAGCTCAAGACCTGGCTGTTCGAGCAGTAGCAGACCCCCTCCCCCAAGCGCCTTGAGACCCTTCCGGGTGAATAGTGCGCGATATAAATTCCATGATTGATTGATTGATTGCTCCTGTACTTTTGCGGACTTGCTTTGCTAGTTTAGAATAGATACATTACTTGTAACAGCAATAAATACATGTCTGGGAACAAATTTCACTGACAAGCACATGGGAAACCTGTAGACAGACAATGGGCTATTATACTCAACCCTGAGTGTGTGACCAAGACTGAATTCCCATGTCCAGTGTGGGATTTTTCTCTACTGTTGCAGTATGTACCATGTGTATCCACACAGACATTGAAAACAAATACAGTGGACTTCTATTGATGATGCATCCAAAGGGCAGATGCCGACGGACTCTATTGATTTTACCTTATTGTTGCCCTGGCTGAGGGTAACAAGAAGGCAGATGACTTCGGACTTTCTAGCAGACGGCATGCTGAACTCCTAAACTGAACCCCTTTCTGCACACTCTATGTAGAACCTTCCTTGGACTCCGACCTGAACCACTTACTAAATCCTATTGCCCTTTGAATGGATTTTTGGAGACCTTTCCCTATGTCCCGATAATTTCCCGAAGTGTGAATTAGATCAACACTTCTTTCCGACCCATTGAAGACTCCTGACCGAGCTTCCGCAATTCTATTGCTAATACGACTCGTACTCATTTGCCTGATCCCTCTAATTTTCTACAGAGTTGTCTGTATTTCTGAACTTTGAGAATTCACATGCCTTAACCTGTGTTTGAAAGATTTGGACTGCTGATGCATAGTAAGGACCAGTTTAGACTGTATTCAGAGCATCAGATCCATATGCTGTGTTTTTGCATTGCGGCTGCAGAGCTCTTGTATGTCTGATTCTTGCTCGCCTAAACTTTTTCAGGAGGCTTGGCCTTACTTTTGCTTTATTATACCTACATAGTCTGACCTTAAGTGATTTATTTGAATCTGATCGCTAGCTTGTAATAAACAGTCTTGAACTTGGCTACCAATTCCTGGTTGGAATTATGTAGCCAAATTGGTTGCACTGTCAATTGCATTTGATCAGACAAGTAATGCTAACCCGACAAGTAATTCTAACTCTTTTCCCCCTCAGTGCTACAAGAAAGGTCCAGGAGGACCAAGTTAGCAAGTAAGTAAGTGATAGTAAATGATCCAGTAAAGGAGGTAAACCCGCAGGACCAGCTGGGCACAGAAATGCAGTATCAAATGTCCAGGATCAGCAGTCTCCGATTACAACCGTCTACTAAAATAGAAAATATTTTCCTTCTTGAAGAGAAATTACATTTTTTTTTAAATACAAGTTCCTGAGGTATGCAACAGAAAAGAAGGGAATGTGTTTCTGCCAAAGAAGTTTCAAGAGCCAACTGGCTCCACTGAGCTCCAGCAAACAGCTCAGCCTTTTCACCCTCCCCCTCCCTTGCACCCCCTTTCTGTCACCGACCGAGCCGCCGGTCTTGATTTGTCAGGTGTAAAAGCAGCACGCGGTGGCACAGTTGCGCGAGATGAAAGACGCTCCAGTTTGTTTAATGATGCTCGACCATTTGCTGCCGGGGATTCCGATCCAAGACCTCTGACCCCGTGACCTCTGCGTGGAAAGATAACGTGAGCGCGGGCGTCAGACGCACATTCACAAAGGAGCCTGTACGTGTCGCTGCTTGTTAACACAGGGGGCCTACGGAGAGAATGAAAGCGACAGCTAGAGCATATGTGCACGGTGAACGTCCTCTGTGATGTGTGCCCAGCCAAGGATAGAAAAGATTCCGTCCTTTGTTAACAGGCTAGCTTTGTGCAGCTATTGTCGGTCTGCCAACGCTGACTCTTCGGCTCTTGTGAGAGTGCGCGGTGGCTGCGGGAAGATGAAAGGCGGAATTCAGCCCGTGTGAAGAAGCGGCCCAGAACCGAAGGAGGCAGATGATTTGAGTAAAGAAGAGAAAGAGTGAATCCCTTTAAACTAGAAACTCTCCAAACAAAGCGAATGATCCTACGTGCAGCTGCCGCTGGCAGTCGGCCACCCCAGCTCCTGCACGAGAAGAAAGTTAAATAAAAAAGCACTGCTTGAAAGAAGCAAAACTAGCATAGCAGATTTTTCACGATTAGCACTTTCTGCCTAAAAATTAGAGCAGCGGTGACACCACCGATTACAGTTCAGGGCAAGCAGTGGAAAGAGGTCATTCGATGCATCTTCTGCATCGTGAACACGTACAGTTTCTTTACAATAATGTGCACGTAGTGCTGGGTGCGTGCGAAACCGAGGATATTGCGGTGGTTGGTTTCCTGTGTTATGACAGATTTTTACAGAACAGTACCGGTAACCATGGTGACAGAATATGTGGGTATGTCCAGATACACTAACACAATTGCATCAGTTAATTGGTACTCTCTGTCAATCACAGCTGTAAAGGCACCCTCTTTATGGTAATTTGACAGGTATAAAATAACTCCATGTAGCTCAGGAATGTGAATTACCGGCTCCTCTAAGCAAAATCCGCGCAGCTCTCCACAAAGAGCGGGGAAAGGATGTGGTCGGACGGCTAGAGCTGCTGACTTTGGTGCTGGAAACCAAGGTTCGAATCCTGTGATTCTGGGCAAATCACTTTATCTCCCTGTGCCTACCACAAAAAAAAAAATGAATGTGTCCTTGTGTAAAGTAACCTGTCCTCATGTAAAGCGCTCCAATACCTTCGGTTCGAGTTCGCGCTATATAAATCTGCAACAACAAAAAAGAATCCCCTTTTCGACCATCAGGAGGCCTTAAGAAAGAAAATACATGCTCGCTATTCAGCCCTCGCCTCTAGTAGGCCTGTTTCCTTGCACACAACCCTTGTTTATTATTTATTTCTGGCCACCTATAGCGCAGACTCCACCAATCATCGTTTCAGAGAAATGTGCATAAGATAACGTAATAAGAGAAAGAATATGGCGATGCAATGGAAGGAGCCAAGTCCAGTAATAGTACAGTGTGCTACAATAACAGGGATAGAACAAGAATTGAAATGGAAGAGTTAGAACATTAGCATATAGGAAGTAAGCCAATACAGAAGGGTACCATCAAGATACAGACGTTTGTACCAGAGGGATAAACAAGGTGAGTCTCTGAGTACAGTTAAGCAAGCACCATATTTATTTCACAAAGCTGAGCCTCACCCGTTCATCAGAGAGGATAAATAAGGCATGGTTATATAGGGAAATTAACAGAAGTTACTATAGACAGCAGAAAGAAAAGTAATTTAAAGTCATATGGAGAGGTTTCTAAATTAGCGTGTTTTTATGTGGTATTTAAAATAAAAGCAGAGAAAAGGAGAGCTTTTTGGGTATGTACTGTAAGAGCGTTCCAGATTGTGGGAGCATCGTCCAAGAAGGATCTATTCCAGGTGCACTTCTGCTTGAAATATGGGGTGTAAAGAGATCTTATATTTTAGTGTCACAGGTGCTGTGAGTCTCCAGACATGGATAGCTTTTCAGTGAAATGCCTGGAAGTGGTAAGGTTTAAAGACTGGAACCAAGCTGTTCTCGGCTGACGAGTCCATAACTATGGCAAAACCAGTCCTGAGTTGCTTGTGTTCTGGTTCAGGGTGGAACAGGCCTTGCAGTTCGGGCTAGACTGTTCTGATTGGAGCAGGATCAAGTCTGATTTGCATAAAGCGGAGTCCAAACTGAGGGGACATGGTGGGCAAAATAACGATGGATTAGAATAGCGACACAAGTAAATACCAGTGGCTGAGATTAATTCAAGCATTCCATCCATCAATTTGTTGTGTACTTTAGTGTGTCACCCTAAGTGGGATGGGTATGACCAGATGTAGGTTTCATGCACACTGTGTCACAGGACCATTTTCTACACAGCTAATCAGCCCATAACTAGGGCAAAACCACTCCTGGGTTTCTTGTTTTCTGGTTCAAGAAGGACCTGGCTTGGCAGTTCAGGCTGGACTGTTCTGATTGGAGCAGGGTCAAGATTGATTTGCATAAAGCTGGATTTAATCTGAGGTGACATGGTGTGCAAAATAATGGATTGGGTTGTGGACCGAATAATTACCAGTGGCTGAGATTAATTCAAGCATTCCATCCATCACTTTTTTGTATACTTTAGTGTGTTGCCCTAAGTGGGATGAGTATGCCCATACATGTGTCCCGTGCACACTGTGTCATGGGAACCAAGCTATACCCAGCTGATGAGCCCATAACTGGGGCAAAAGTGGTCCTAGGTTTCTCGTATTTTAGTTCAAGGAGGACCGGTCTTGGCAGTCCGTCTGGACTGTTCTGATTGGATCTGGGAGAAGAATGATTTGTGTAAAGCTGGGTCCAAACTGAGGTGACATGGTGTGCAAAAAAAAATGGATTGGGATGCAGCCACATGTAATTAACTGTGGCTGAGATGAATTCAAGCATTCCATCGATCAGTTTTTTTGTACACTTCGATGTAAGGAAATCAGTTCTCGCTGCGGACCTAGCATCAGTGCATAACCATTTACAGAAAGTAAAAACTGGGGTGTTCTTTTCGCATAATTTGGGTTGGTCAGAAATCTTACTGCAGTATTGTAGGATAGCTGTAAGTAGAACCCGTCTCATGGCAAAACCATGGACAAAATGAGAATTTACCAGAGCTTTCTGTTGTTACTTTAAAGCCTTGTGCAGAAAGAATATGCTTCTGTGTTTTAGCTTCTGGAGTTGAAGGCTTTCAGTGAGGAAGAATCCACAGGATTTGGCAGTGCTGGCAGGTTTTAAAATGATGGCAACTTTCTAAATTGTTATCTTCTAGAATTATCTTCTGTTATAGTTAGTTTTGAGGGACAGTAAAAGAAATCCACTCTTCGAGAATTTAATTTTAGGAATAGGAGAATTCAGCATAAGGTACATTTGTGTCTTATTGGTATACCAGACAAAAGTCATACCAAGAGTTTTAAGAAGGTCTACAAGTGGTTCATTGCCAGCAGAGATCCCTGAGGTACATGATATGGCATAGTTGCGCTCACATGTAATGTGTGCAAACAATTTCTGTACCTTTCCACCAAAACCCAAATTGCTTTTGAGAATGTTTGAAAGGGGGTGGTGGGCAAAGGTATCAAACACTGCCGTAAAATCCAGTAGAATGAGAAGGCAAGAGCCTGTTAACAAAATTACAGAGAGTGTCATCTGATTTTCTTTTTAAATAATTTTTTTTATTATTTGCCATTTCCATCTCAACATCTTCTTCCTCACATTTGTGGCATTCAATACACAGATATAATTTGCCCTCCCCTTTACCCGTACATAGTTGTCATATTGTGCAACCACAAGAGTTTACATTATTACCCATACTCTCGTTACCTACCCTCCGCAAACTCTTGTCCTTCAGCACCCCCTAATATCTACTTCCCCTAGCTTTCCCCAACACCAAAACTACTATCCCCCCCATCCCTACCCTCCCCACCAGTGTGCTCCCCCAGCAGTTGTTAATCTCAACAGAGAGTGTCTTCTGATAGTACGAGTATCACAGATTCTGTGCTTCAGCCAGCCCTGAGACCAGATTTAACACGCCAAGGAGTTCTGGGATGTGTTTTTAATTGTAATACAGAAAATATTTCAGTGCTCTTAGAGAGGGACAGACTACCAAAGATGGGGTGGTTGTTCTCAACCATAGAAAGTTCCACATTCTGTTTTTTGGGAATTTGCTTGATTTTTGCAGGCTTGAGGTAATGCACTATGAAACTATTTTGGATTTAGGAATTTGATGAAACCAACCAGTGTGGGAGCAATATCTGGGCTAGTTTTTTGGCAAGAGTAGGCATGAAGGAATCTCAGGAGTACGTACAGGGCTTGGTGTCAAAGACGGCTGACAGAAGGCCTTCTTCAGAATTTACAGAAGGAATTTCCCATAATAATTATTTGGAGTCAGTTTGAGATGCAGTTGTATTAGCTAATTCCTCCTAGATTTATTTATTTATTTTTTATTATTTTGTACCCAAAGATTACATTTACATGTCATGGCAAATTCATCATAGAAAAAAAAAAAGAATTACAATCCAGCTTTTTATAATACATTGACAAAATCTGCAAAACAAAGATATGAGATAAATTCATGATCTCTTAATGCGATTCATAAAAAAGAAGAGAGCCAGCATGAGAGAAAATGAAGAAAAAGAATATGTAAGAAGAGAGAGAGAAAAAAAAAGAAAAAGATTATTTTTTTTTTTTTAAAGGAAGAGGCAAACAGAACAAGAAGAAGGAGCAAAAAACATTCCCCAAGTCTTCTGTTTAACTTTCCTTATCCTAGTTTACCCTATCCATCCTGCAATTGGAGCCCACTTTTTTTGCCCAAATTCTCGTCTCCTGCGTCCTTTCAACCTATATACTGAAGATTCAATATTGTATATAGCTAGAACCCTTGACCGCCAGTTTATAAAAGTGGGAGGGTCAGGGCTGTCCACTGAGAGGTAATACATAATCTCACTATTGCCATAGCAATGAACACGAACCCTGTCTCGGGCCTTGATCTTATATTTCCTCCTGTATTGTATTCTGTGCCCAGGATTACTAGATCAGGTGTTATTACTACCAGAATACCTAAAACTGTATTCAGAAAAAATTCAATATCCTGTAAAAACTTTGCTAAATTAGGACATGAGTAAAACATGTGCAGGGTGTCCGCAGCCTGTAAACCACATCTACTGCATTTACCTCCCCGTGCCCCCTCCCATTTTGCAACCTTCGCAGGAGTGTAATATAAATCGAAAATGGACATATAATGTTGTGACCTAAGACTTCCTGTTAATAGAACATGGCTAGATAATTCAAGAGAGTCTTCTATGTATATCCCCTCCTTCCCAAACTTTCTCTCCCACTTAGTTTTCGGACTACATAAATCATCAGGAAGAGCTTCCAGTAATATTTGATACATTTTCCCAATTCGAGACCTGTTCCTTATTTTTTCCACCAGACATATTTTTCCAAAATTTACAGCTTTTCCTTGGGTATTTTTCCCCAAAAAGCTCTGAATCTGTAAAAATTTGAAAAAGTCTCTTCTGCCTAACCCAAATTTCTCTTGTAAAAACGTAAATGCAGCTATTTGATCTCCCTCACATATATCCCCCTAACCCTCACTCCAGCGCTCCCCCATTTAAAAGTGGTTTGATCTTAAAAAATTAATGGCAAGATACTGCAGGCCGAAAATGGAGTATACGCATTTATTATTTGGCACCTTCAATCTGCGCCGCACCTTTCTCCAGATAGAATAAGCAGCCTTAATTGCTTTAAATATGTTTTTTTATAGTAACTGGGCTCTAGATTCTTGACTAAGCACTGGATTGCTTCATCGCCCAGTGCAATTTCATAGATCGTTGGTCTTACAGCCAAAGGAATTTCAACTTTAGCTCCAACCACTAAAATCCCCATATGCTGCAGCAGGGACGCCCAATGATAAAAAAGGAAATTAGGTACGCCCCACCCCCCTCGCGATCTTGGGAATGTCATCCATTTAGCCGCCCTTCTCGCTCTATGATATTCCCACAAGAACCTGGAACACACCCTTTCTACTTTTGCTAAACAAGACGTTGAAAACTCCAGAGGGATAGTCCTAAACAGATATAAAAATTTGGGGAAGACCAGCATTTTTATGACATTGGTCCGCCCATGTAAAGATAAATATAAATGATACAACCTCTCCAGTGTCTTATTAACCGAGTCGGTCATAGGCACAATATTTAGCTCCGGTATTCGTTCTACGATTGCTGAAATCTTAACCCCCAGGTACATTGCTTCCGGCATAATTGAGAGATCTGGAGGAAGCATGGTATTAGAGTGAAGAATCTGAGTCTTGTTGATGTTTAGCTTATACCCTGAAAGGAACCCGAATTGCTCCACCAAGGCCTTCACTTCTGGGAAAGTCGTTGTAATATCATTAGTAAGTACCGCAATATCGTCTGAGTACGCCAGTGTCTTATACTTCAATGTTATTCACCTTCACTGACTTCATGTTCGTATTCAACTCTAATTTATTGAGCAAGGGATCAATGTAAAGCGCAAACAGCAGGGGAGAGCATGGGCACTCCTGCCTTGTGCCTCTACTTATACTAACTAATTTCGATTCCTGCCCTGATATATGAATCTCCGCTACAGGTGAAAGATAAAGTGCCTGTACTGCTTGTATAAATTCGAGACAGAACCCCTTCCAGTGCAAGACAGACCACAAGAACCGCCAGGAGACCCTGTCGAACGCCTTCTCTGCGTCCAACAGGGCCACCCCCAGCGGAGACTTCGTGACTTGAGCCCAGTCAAGAAGAGCGATCACACGTCTGACATGATAAGTCGTATCCCGACCTGGGATAAATTCATGCTGGCGAATAGAGACCCAAGGGGTGATTATCTTCCCCAATCTAGTAGCTATTATTTTTTAATAGATCGTGTTGTCCGAATTGATGAGAGATAGGCCTGTACGATGATGGGCTAAGTTCAGGTTTACCTTTCTTTTTGAATACTACTATAGTATTCTTCCACCAAGAATCAGGACTTTGGCCACTTAGAGCCGGCTGAAACAAAGATAACCATATCTGGTAGAAGAGCTTGATGGAATGTTCTAAAAAATTCCAGAGGAATACTATCTGGGCCCGCCGCTTTGCCTGCCGACAAAGAGATTATAGCACTTTCAGCCTCTTCCCAGGTAATAGGAGTTGCAAGAATCTCTCTCTCTCATGAACTTTATTTCGGCCCCAAAGGCCATAAAAGCAGCATAGATTATTACAAGTCACAATTTTAAGATATCTGAGTCAAATCACAATTATGAAATATAATATAAAAACAATCAAGAGTTACAAAAATATATTAGAACTTACAGATTAATTGCAGAATTTCCTGCGTTTTATCCACATAGCGTTTAGAAACCGGGAGACTGCAAAAACAATTGGAGGGTGAGTGTCATACTTCAAGACTCTCAAAGCTTTTTCGCACTCTCTAAATCCCAGGTTACTACATATGGGCTTAACCCAACGTTTTCTTTTTCGGTGGTAAGTAGGACAGAAAAAGAAAACATGTTTTAAACCCACAGGCCGGGCAAACAGTGATTTTATTAGCATCCCACCTGGAGGTGAAAGACCTAAGCGGTAAACTGCCCATTCTCAATTGGAAATACAACTTCCTGGCAGCCGGGGGGGGAGATCAGATCTAAAAATGCCTCTCTCCTGTAGTTATCTTTGAATTGGAGAAACTGAGCAGTCAACCTGCCAGTACCAGAGCTCTCATGCAGGCGCGAGAGGTGGAAGTTTCTAAACTGTACAACCAGTTTTGCCTTCGAAAAGGCCAAACATGAAGCCTCCGGAGAGGCCCATAAATCAGGAAGGCCAATCTTGGCACAAATATCCCTAACAAATCTCAACCAAGAAATGTTCTTGTTTTTAATTAGGGGCCACACCCCCTTAAGTTCTTCTCGGTAAGAGCCCAACTCTGCATTAGACCAGAGTCTCTTCCAGTATATCAATGGGCGCAGTGTCACCACCTCTTCCATGGGTATCAACCCAAAATCCAACCTAATAGGGAATAACGGAGAGCTAGGGGGCAAACCCAGCAGGCTCCTCATAAAGGAGTTTTCTGTCCCTATCAGGCTATGGATTCTGGAATGTCCCCATAATTCTGCTCCATAAATGGAGGCTGCTCTTGCTTGGGTCTTGAAGATTTCTATTGCTGGTGCTACTGGCTTAGAAACCGAGCCTCTAAAAAGTTTGGAAATTCCTCCTGTAGTTTGGGAAAGTTTTAATACGGAGTTAGCGATTTGACCCCCCCACCCAAAATCTTCTTGTAATATGATCCCCAGATATCCGAACATTTTTACCCGCTCAAGGGGAATACCATTCAGCACTGGGTTTGGGCGTGTGTGCTTGGGGGGGTTGAGAATCATGAATTTCGTTTTCGCTAAATTAATCTCCAGACCTCTTTCACCACAGAAATCCACAAAACCATCCAGAATACGCTGGATGCCAGTTGATGTTCGCGACAACAACAAAGTGTCGTCAGCGAACATCAACGCTGGCACCATACCCGTAGCAAGTCTTGGGACATCCGTGTCCTTGATACCTTCCAGATGTTTTATGAGCCCGATAATATATAGACAGAATAGCGTGGGTGCTAACACGCATCCTTGACGGACTCCACGGTTAACAGGGAAACGATCGGACAACTCTCTATGTTTCCCACATCTGACCTGGGCGAAGTTTTCTGTGTGGAGTCTTCTCAGGGCGTCCAAAAGATATAGAGGAACATTAAGTGCCCGGAGAACTCTCCACAAGTTTTCACGCGGTACCAGGTCAAATGCCGACCTCAGGTCGACAAAAATGAGGTAGAGGCTGCCACCCTCTAAGCTCACGGTCTTCCAATGTAAGACCTGAAGTCGGAATATCTGGTCGACGGTGGAGATGCCCTTTCTGAAACCCGCCTGCAGGATGCTTAGTATATTATTTTCTGTCTCCCACGTCTGTAATCTCACCAAAATTATACGCCCAAACAGCTTCTGAGTAATATCCATTAAGCTGATGGGCCTATAATTTGAGGGTTGCAAAGGGCAGCCTTTTTTGTATATTGGCACAATCTCCGCACCACGCCAAGACTCTGGGGGCTCCGCGCCCGACAGAATAGAGTTAAACAGAGTGCAGAGATACGGTGCCCATATCTTAGGTTCCGACCGATAAAGGTCGCCAGGGATTTTGTCCAGTCCCGGTGCTTTATTGGGTATCAGCAGATGTATTGCGGTTTCTACCTCCTTTATCGTTATCGCCGGGGCATCCTCAACTCGACACACTGATCTGGGGGGAGAGGTAACTGTAGATATTAAACTGTGGTTTGTGCCTAAGTAAAGGCCCCCATAATGATCTTCCCATGCTGCTGGGGCTATATTAGGGAATGTAGTGGTTCCTGGTTCTTTACTGCCGTTGCTAACGATAGACTAGAATCCTTTAAAGTCCTTGGACTGCAAAGTTAGTCTTAGCTCCTCCCACATGTCATCCTCCCAGGACATTCTTGCCCTTTCCAATGTTTGTTTATATTGTGCCCTGAGTGTTTTGATCCTGTCTTTGTCCATGGCCTTAATAGCCATGATCAAATCATACTTTGACTTCCTACACTCAGCAGTGTACCACATTTGCCTTTTGGCCGAATAGGCCCTCGCATTCCCAATCGGACAAAACACATCCGAAAGTTTGGTTACCAACTGAAAATGAATGTCTACAGGCCTGGTCTCCGTCTCTGTGGAAATACAATTAAGCCCTGCTTCGGCCATTCCACTAAGATGGGGCAGAGCAAGACTATAGATTTCTGCCATTTTATTTGGGCAAGGAGCAATGCAGGGCCATCTTACTCTGCGTCTGTTGTTATGCAGGATAAGAGGTTGTGCTATGGGAGATACAGCGGTATCATAACTACTCATGCCCCAGCTACCAGGTTTTAGTGTCATAACTAAGGCGTTATGATCGCTGTCATCCCGTTCTGACACCCTGAAATCGAGCACCTTATCCCACGATCTTGCTTCAATAAGGATATAATCTAGAATAGAAGTATGCCCAACTCTATTGAAGGTGGCACGTCCAGGTCTATCGGAATCAAATCTGCCATTGCATGCCCTCAAAGATAAAGAGAGAGTAAGTGCAAAGATCTGAAGAACCAAGGGAGTCCAGACTTTGACCGTAGGGATCATGGGATCGGGAATATTCCGGTATGCATTTTCCGCAGTTGGATCATCTAAGTCCAACACACTAAGTGGTTCATATTGGCAATTAAAATCGCCACCCACTATCACGGAATATCCAGGGTCCAAGGACAAAATATATTTGTTTAGATGTTCTATAACCTTAGATTCCCGACCACCCTGGGAGGGTCTAGAGTAGACATTCAGGAGTGCCAGGTAATTATTTTCGGGCAACTCAAGGAGGACACATTGAATGTCATCTGAGCTAGTTTGGAGCTGCCTTGCTATGGCACCCAGGTGCAGGGCCACCCAGGTGCTAAGGCCCCCTGATGGTCTCCCCCTGCCACTTGTTACTGCAAGTGTATTAAAAGACACAAAACCAGCCCTATGGAAATTTTCAAGAGCCCATGTCTCTTGCATTAAACAGACGTCAAAAGTATCTATGAAGGTGCCCCAGTCGTCACATATCAATTTGCTCTTAAGGCCTGCCACGTTCCATGAGAGCAAACCGATACTCGACTTTGATTTACTTATGACCGGGATCAAGTCACCAGCAAGTCTATTAGTGGTTGGTGAGATAATTACACTGTCCGGGATTTCCTGCACGCACCCATTTGCCAACCCATCCAATACTGCCAGCCCCCCCAACACTGAAGATATGTGTGACTCGCTAGGGGGACTCTTAGAGGTTTTCCGTGATACAACCTCCAAAACATCCAAACTGTGCAATGTTTCTGGTGACTCCAGGTGGGAAGAGTTACGTTTCCGATCCAAGGAACCTGTGTTGGTGACAGGTAACCCTTTCTTTTCCCCGGTCGAAACAGTCGGGACACTATAGCTTGTACGTCAATCCACCTGATCAAGGACACTGAATCTGTTGTTATGGTGAAATGCTTCGAGCGGGGGCGGGCAAGATTGAGCATAGACTTGATTTACATTAAAAGGGCAAAGGAGAGGTCCAACCTTGCCAGTTCTAGAACTATCCACCCAGCCCCTGCGGGAAGCATCAAACCCAAAATTCGGAGGTCCCGGGTAAAAGTAAGTGAGTGGGAGAGCTTTTATAGCTGATTGGGGACTAACAAAACTACCAGAGTGCATTGTACAAATGTGCCTAACTGTACTAGGATCTCTAAAATTAATTACAATGCAGTCGCCCAGAGTGTCCTTAACTCTTGGGCCTACCCAATTTATCCGCCTTGTGAATAGTATCTCGCTTCTGCACTGGTTCGGAAGGGGTTTGTTGCAATTTAACCAATGCATGCATTTATTTTTTAGTTCGAAAAAAGCCTCCCTAGATCCATGGTTCAGAGTGGGGACTCCTACGAGAACCACCACATATGGTACGGATTCAGGTGGGAGATCCAGGCAAGGTAGCTTAGAATCGAGGAAATGCCCTGCCTGCTTATGGGAGGTGGGGTCAGGTTCTCTCGACTCAAGCAATAAGTTAGCAGTAACATGACTCACCCCACTCCTTAGATTCCCTGCTAAAGTTGGTGGGATAGGGTCATTGGGTTCTACTTGCGTGTCGATGCCCAGTCCGTTACCTTGCGGAATAAGTTGTTCCGTTATATCTATCAATGCATTAGGTGGATTGAGAACAGAGCAATTTGCCTCAACTGAGACTTCTTTTGTCCCCCCCCCATCCCTTGTCTCCTTCGCCCCAGGCAATACGGCAAACATCGATTCGAAATTAGAAAGTCTTTTTTCTATAGAGTCAAGTCTGTATACAAATAGGGCGACAAGTCGAAGTAAGTAACTGTTCCATTTTTGACCAAAAGTCTGTGCCGAGTGCTGGACCCGTCATGCCCTCAAAACCTTCAGCCCTCAGGTCTGTGTTGGCCACGGGCTCAGAGTTTCCGACGTTTGCCCGTTTTTGGATTTTGGATCTTTTATTGGACAGAACTGTGCCGCCCCGCTTACGTCTCACAGCCTGTTCTATCGGTTTGGCGTGGGTTTCCTCGATACGAATGGGTAAGCCGGATCTAGTTGTTCCTACAATGTTCACAAGTGAGGGAAAATCCGGCCCATTAGAGTCACCACATTCGGATAGGCTGCAGGCATTGCTATTTGCTATTGTAGCAGCATTCCCGTCATCTCTCCAAACCAATGGGTTTATATCCAAAGCTGGAGTAGGCAAATTAGTGACTACAGGTGACTTTACTAGGGCAATATTGCCCAATGAAGAGCGTTTGGTAAACTCTTGGTCGAGGGAGAGTCTTTTTTCCGTTAGCTCGATTTCCTTCTGTAAAACCGAGGTGGCCCTAGTGATGAAGTTATCCAGAGTTCCAGCCACTCCGGACCCACAGAGAGACTTCCGACCCCTCCTCATACCTGCGGTAGCCATTACCTGCTGTTGGTGAATAATATGGGAGCAATAACAGACAAATTTGCCTAATAGGCCTCTCGCGCACTATCACTCACCATCCAGTGCGGGAAGAACAAACGGTAACTTCAATCACGTAGTGGTGACCTAGAGTGCCAAGAGATTTGCCCCGTCCCGTCCTCAGGCGTACTCTGACGGGCTCAGACGGGCCTGCCCTTTGCCCAGGCTTCGCCCGCGCTGCGTCCCGCGCTGCGTCCCGCGCTGCGTGAATACACCCACGGGATTAAGTCTCTTCACGGGAGGCGGAGTCAGGAGGAAGAGGCAGCAGCAGGAAGGTGGAGGGCTGCTGGACCTCGCAGTCCTCAGGTCAGGGCTCCATTGCGGCAAAAACAGGCTCCCGAGCGGCTCCCGCGAAGCGGGGGCCGCGAGGCTTGAAATAGTGTCCAAGGGCGGAGTCAGGAGGAAGAGGCAGCAGCAGGAAGGTGGAGGGCTGCTGGACCTCGCAGTCCTCAGGTCAGGGCTCCTTTGCGGCAAAAACAGGCTCCCGCGAAGCGGGGGCTGCGAGGCTTGAAATAGTTTCCAAGGGCGGAGTCAGGAGGAAGAGGCAGAAGCAGGAAGGTGGAGGGCTGCTGGACCTCGCAGTCCTCAGGTCAGGGCTCCTTTGCGGCAAAAACAGGCTCCCGAGCGGCAAGAATTATATTTTGTTCCCCAGTTACCTTCGTTGTTTCGAGATCTACAAAGACCTATTCAGAATATAGTTGCTGATAGAAATTCTGAAATACCTCTAAAACTCTTATTGGAGAATCCTGAATCTGGCTCAAATGATCTTTGATCCTACAGATTCTATTCACCACTTGTCTCTGCTGTAAGCGCTTCGCCAAAACCCTTCCAGTATGTTCCCCTAGTTCGTATGGTTCAGGCTTATACTGTACATACTTGGTAGCAAGCTCTTCCCTGAAATACTGATACACTCTGGAGTTCAGAATAGCTATTCACTGATGGCACTCTTCTATATCTTGCCCAGCCCCTATTATCTTCATAAATTCAATCTCGGCCAAACAGAGCTGTTCGACCCAACCACTGATCTTCTCCTGAATAGCCTTTTGCCGATAAATAGAGAAGCTGAGGGTCTCCCCACGCACAGCTGCTTTGAACGCATCCCAGGGTACAGTTTCTGGGGCTGTGTTCCTATTTATATTAAAGAATTCCATGATCCACTTAGCCATATGCTCACAATACGCCTGATTGAGCAGCAATTTCCTTTCAAAAGACCACGTCCTCTAAACTCTAGAAATGCTGCTTAGTGGCAACCCTGCCACTAGCAGATTATGGTCTGAAATAATCCTCGGGGAGATCTCAATACTAACTTTCTCCGCAATTTGGTGTGATATAAAAAAATAATCCAGACGGACTAATTTGTTATGGGGGGCTGAATAGAAAGTAAACCCAGGAGTCCCTTGTCTATGCCTGAACCAGACATCAGCTAATCCATGTTCCCTGACTAAGCCTTGGAGAGCCTTGAAAGTCCTGATCTTCCTTCCTTGATATGGAGAATTACCAAGAAGATTAAAATTGCTATCCATATGAATGTTAAAATTTCCACAAAGTATTACTGGATATCTCCATAAAGCCAGCTCGATATTTAAATGATCTAGAATCTCCGGATCGTCCAAATTTGATACGTATACTGAACAAATTGAGAATGGGGTGTCCTTTATTACAAGTTCCAGAATCACCCATCACCCCCATTTATCCTCCCTAATTCATCTACAGATTCCAATGCCTCTCTTTGCTAGAATGGCCACCCCCCTTGTTGTAGTGCCTTGGCGAGTACATGCCAGCAAGTCAAAACCCTGATCCCTCAAACAGCCATGTTTACTCCACGGGATATGAGTTTATTGCAAACATAGTAGATCTGTGTGCATAAATTGTATAATCTTGGCTGATACATCTCTTTTTTTCCGATCGTTTAAGCCACATATATTCAGTGAGCAGATGCGGATTTTACCCCTTATCCTCATCATCCTTATAGAAGATAAATTCTTTACACAAACGAGTGAAGCAGTTCAGACAAAGCAGATATACTCCACACAACACACCAAGAAATACTCTAATTTTTACAAAGATGAACATGCCATGACAGTATGTGAAAAACACTGACTGTGCAACCCCCTACCCGTCCTAACCATACCACCCACCCACCCTCCCCCACCTACACCCCCACCTACCTTCCTCTCCGCCCCCCTCCCTTCTGCCCACCTCATGAGGCATAGGGACCAACGGTCCCTGGTGATGAAGAGCTGTGCCACCCCCCCCCTCCTCTAGGCTTTCCCTAACCTCCCCAATAGACCACAGAGAGTTACAGATATACAAGGGGAAAAAAAAACAAGAACAAGAAAGATCCTCAGAGAAAAAAACAAAAGACCCGATTCAAGTATTGATCAAGCACCAAATAGTTATCCCCTGAGCAGTCAGAGCAAAAGTGGATTGCTTGCTTAAGACTCCAGCCTATATTGATTGCATATATTCTTTTGCTAAAATCTCAGAGAAGAAAAATTGCGTCTGTAGCTGAAACACTACTTTCAGTTTGGCAGGATTGAGCAAAAAGACTTGTGCCCCCTTTGCCTGAAATAACAGGATCAATTGGCGCAGCTGCCATCTTTTCTGCACCGTCACCTGACAAAAATCGGGTCTTACAAAAAAATCACATCCATTTCCTTTCTTTTTCTGTCCAGTCTAGCTAAATCATACAGTGCCTCTCGGGCCAGAAAATGATTCAAGCAGATAAGAAGAGCACGTGGCCTGTCAATGCCCTGTCCCCTTTTTTTTGTTGATTAAAGGGAAACCGAGGAGCTCTTTGCAGTTCAGCTTTCCAGTCCCATTGCCGAATTTAAGGAAATGCCTCCTCGAAAAGCTTCGATCTCAAACTGCCGAACGTCAGACCCCTCCTTGCTCTCAGGGATACCCAGGATCCGTAAATTATTCCTCCTGGATCGATTCTCAAGATCAGTTAGTTTCCATAGCGTATCCTCTTTCAGGGCTTTCGGGGACTCAGTGATGGTTTTTTGAGCAGCCAGCTCATCCTCAAGTTTAACTATTCTAGACCCTGCCTCACTGATCCTAACAGCAAAATCGGAACAAGTCTTAGCCACCCTGCGTATAGAGTTTTTTGTAATTTTCGGCACGCACCTTGAGTGCGCAGACTCTCCCGAGTCTCCTCACGATGGGCCATAATAGACTGATAAATCGCAGATAATGTAATTTCATCAGGGTTCCCTGGGTTTACCCTTGGAGTTTCGATTGCCGCCCCTTCAGCAACTACTTTGCTCCCATCCAGTTTGGGCGAGAATGAATAATCCCATGTCATGGAGCTATTTAAGTCTAGGATCTTATCTGGTGCGGCAACACCTTATTCCCTTTGCTTGCCAACCGTTCTTGGGATGGGCGGAGATTTATCTCCTGTCTCTTCCTCTTCCCATCGCAAGCTACTGGCATCGCTTTCGTCTTCAGCCCAATCTTTTCCAAGACTCTCATCCCCCGAGCAGTTAGAATGGTCTGACATAGAAAAGAATTTATCTCCTGAATCCCCCTCTTTTACAAAACTTAACCCTGAGGGTTCTCTTTGAAACTCCTTCTCTTCCTTTCCCAGACCATCGAATTTCATACTGCAATTGGTCCCATCCATCTGGCTCTTTGCAGTTTTTTTCCAGACCACTAACTTGGGGGACTACAGTTCCCATAAGGCCATTTCCTTGTTGCTTAGCAGATATTCCATTCACAGCACCCAACAATCCGACATCAGTAATCAGGAGCTCTTGGCTATCTCCATGACCATTAATGTCAGTGGAGTGGTCTTTATGTTCACATACCCCCCTTCCATGTTCTCCATACTCAATTCATTTAGATCAACCGGGGAAGAGTAAACAGTACCTTGAATGAGCCTTTGAGTTAGACCTTCCTGTGGTATTATAATTGTCCCAGATATGGCCAGCGGGGTTGTAGATTTGCCATCAGCGTTTTGTCCCGCAGACCGATCGTCCGTCGCCTTATTCCTCCCAGCTTGTGCCTTAAATAATGCGGGAACCATCTGGCACCCCTGGACCGAGCCTCCTCCCCTGCCTGCTTGGTCCCCAGTTCCAGCGGATCCCATGACTCAGATACACGCACCCGTGGGAGACCGGTGTGCTCCATCATCCGCCGCCGCACCATCCTGAGCAGATTTCCCAGGGCTCCCGGTACCTACGTGTGGTCCACGGATCCTTGTGTCTCTAAGAGACAACTTGGGCAGCATCACAGTAATTGGACAAGAAATTGCAGCAACGGCCACCGCGGGAAAAAGAGAGCCAACGCAAGCCAATCTTGCAGGTAAAGGTAGTCCACAGACCCAGGGCCACGAACGCCAGATCATGCCAGGAAAGAGCAGCTACTTGTTTCTGCGTTCCCTACTTGTTTCCTTGCATTCCTTCAATCAGGTACGAGGGGGGGTAGAGGTCAGCCAGGAGAGGATAGTATAGCCAGCTCACTCGGCCGACAGCACGGCCGCCATCTTGCCTCCCGTTTAGAAGCGTTTTTTTTTTAGATTTGACTATTTTTGTTTGAATTAGAGCTCTTCTCTAATCTGGGTGATCTTGTTAGAGAACAGGAACCAAATTCATAGGATCTGAGTTGCCATTTTGCGAATCATTTCGGGGTCATATGGCAAACAGGGTGTTCTGGGCACTAATTATGACAGTTGAGGCCTTTTATCTCTGTTGCCCATGGGCAATGCTACTAATAATGGTCCCAAAGCTGACCAGTAAATACACCCCTTTAGCAGTTGACTCTTAGGATAGTGAAGTCAATCAGTCTAAGACTTACTAAGGAAGGTGGTGTGAGTCAGCACAACATAACAACACTTAATTAATCAATGTCCACCCAGTACTTGATCTTAATAAGAGAAGCACATTATTGCAATAAAAATAGACAAAGTCCTCGTTGCTAATCTGCTCCTTCATCATTCTGATTGTTTACACCATATCCTTCATGGGACTCACACTTTCACATGTGATCCTGTGACCCAAATAATTCACTTCCTTCATCTTGAATCTACATGTTGCTGCCTTCAGAGTGCAAACCGGACTCCATTAACATCTTTAAAATCTTCTAAAGTCCCCCATGATGCTCCTCTACTGTTTCACCAAACATCAACAAATTATCTTTACCCACTCCTGGTAGCCTTTTAAAAATCGAGTTTGTAGCCCTCTGAAAAAAACGATGCTGCAGATACCAGTCTGAATGGCATTCTTCAAATTTGAAGGCCCCCATGGCTGTAATTTTGAATGTTACAACCTGAGAAGGTTCCTCCAGAATGATCTGGAGGAAAGTGGACATCATCTCTTCAGGGCCCTCAGATCAATACATTAGCAAATTCCCTCATCAGCCTTCTTGGCCATTACTATGGGTGCCAGCCATCCTGTCACCTGCACTGATTTTATTATCTCCATCTTTCACACCCATCCAACTCTTGTCTTACTAAACCCTGTACACTCAAATATAACTGCCTCACCCTAGAGGATACTGGAACAGCATCTTTTTTTCTCATGCTTGTAACTTTGCGGACAACCAAGCTGCTCTCAAAACAGGTAATTGAACTCAGATTGAAAATCCATGGCCCCTTTTTTTACCACTACTACTTGTACTTGTGGTATGGCATTGGATTCAACCTTATGCTGACCATCCACTGGTGTGCTCATCCGAATATATCATCCACTCTGTGGGACAGATACTCTTTGTAAATTGTAAATGTTTCTCTTAATCCAAACAGACCTCAAACTATCCCAACATCTTTATGGGATTGCATCCATAAACCCAGATTTGATATATATGTTCTTCAACTTTTTCCCTTTCCAAAAACAATTCTCAAAGGGGTGTATGGAACGAATTGCCAAACTTCTCCTTTACTGCCATCCCATCCACTCACAAAACTTCTGAGTGATGCTTCAAAGTCTCGCTACACACCTGAAATACAATATAATCACAGATCTCTTTCACTTACTTGCACACTTTCTTTCTCTGTCTACTCCTACATCACCTGAAGAAATGTCTTTACTTACCATAATGATTGTATATGTTGCTCCAAGTAGGACAATCTTTGAAGCTGGTTGTGTGCCCTACATTCCCACATGAAAGCACTCTCCTTTGAACTCACCAATGCTAACCCCAAACTCACTTTTCCTCCTCACAACACATAGTTTGTCTTCCAAATCAAGTTTAGAAAACTCAGCCACATCATTCACCTCTCTTGTCCCACTTTATTTACTTTCACATTTCACCATATGCTCTACCCTCTTCGTTCTTCGCTACCAAAATGACCTCCTTTAACATCGGCTCATTCTTCATCCATAACTCTTCCAGATTTTTATCACTGTTTCACCTCATGACAAACTGATCATGTATTCACACCTCAGTTGTTCCTCCATGTTTGCAACTCTGAGACTGCTTTCAAAAACTTGTATCATAGTCTTCCGTGGACCTATACTTGTCCGAAATAGTATCTCTCAAGAATCATACTCACGCATGGCGAATAATGTTGATACAATTGTTTTATAGAATCTCTTATTTATTCAATACTCTTTCTTTTTCTACATACAAATCTGGCAGGTTCTGTAGAACCTCCTACCCTTCTGCCGCTAACCTATAAAGAAGAGCATGTTTCCTCTTCACACTGAGGTTCTTACCACTGTCCCTTGCATAGTTTGTAAACACTTGTTTTTCAATTTACTCCTATAGATTACCGGTTCCCCAGGAGAAGGAAGACAAAATTGTGGTGAGGTGACTTTCTGCATTATAGACACACAATCTCCCTTACAAAATGGCAATGAAGCTCATCACACTGTACACTAACAAAAGTACAGAAGGAACTTCCTTTATCACTTGCATGGTGGTCCTCTACAACCAGGTAATAGTTTGTGTTTGTACCCAAAAATATTCTTAAACCTGGGGTGTGTCTATCATTGTGTAGGACCAGACACATTTGAATTAATGTTCTAACAAGTGAGGGCAACATTACTTAGAATCAGTGGTGTGCCTGTCACTGTGTCGCAACAGACCTCTAGAACATCTGCCTTTGTGGCATGATTTCCTTCTGCATGCCTCCCTTGTGGTCCGACTCGAGACTGCTCTGGAGTACACTCTCTTTTTCCTCCAGGTCCTAAATTTCAGTCAAGCAATGCGGCTGCTGCTTACGACTTCACCATTCTTGTAAAGCTATCCTTTCAATAGAATTTTGGGCTTTTCTAACTGTTGGGAGTATCCGCCTAGCCGGGCACGTCATTCCTCTGTGGTGCTAACAACCAGACCTCTTCTGATGGCAGCTGAACTTAAAAACCACTGTGCTTGAAATACACACTTCCAGGAATGCATTCAACTGTACATTGAATGTGAAAGCGCATTGCTGTGCTGTCTCACTGACTGTTGAGCTTGCGGTCATTATGCAAGCAGTTCTCTTAGGGGCATTACCCTAAAACACAAGATCCAGGAGAGGCTATTGCATGTCACCCTTTTCAGTGCTTGCCACACTGTAAATTAACTTCTTCAGGTTCAATGAAATCCCGGATAAACTCTGCCATCCTTCAGGTTTATAAGTTCTCCTCAATGGCTGCATGATTTATGGGTTTCACTGCACCTGCATCCCATCCTTGTTGCCAGTGTGGTAACTCAAGATCCCTTCCAACAAATCAATGAGAACACACAGGTAAGTTGGGGAAGATTTATTGTGCACCAAGTTCACAGCAGAAGCCTGCAATTGACCGGTATGAAACCCTGAGTCCCTTTCACATCTACATGCAAAAAATGTTGGGAATAACTGACTTCCATGATAATGTCAATAGTTAGGTGAGGGGCCGGTTGAAATCATTTTGCCTTATTTGTTTCAATTATGAGAACATAATGTAAGGTTCAAAATCTTATGGGACTTCAAAGAGTCCACATTTATGCAGAGATAATGCAGGTCAGGTCATAGAGACTTAAAAGAAATACAAATGGATATCAAACAATCAAGGATACTTTAGAGGCCACAAATGTGATTGTAGTGTACACCTCCAGAGCATCCAGAAAGTTTAAATTGAGGAGGAGCTTCGCGCGCATCCAAGATGGTCGCGTGAGCACAGGGCTCCCCGGACCCTTGCCGCTCCTCGCAACTTATCCTGACATTATCCTGGTTTTTTGGACGGATTCTGGAAGATGAACCTTGGCTGAATCCATAACTCTTTTCAAACCGTAAATCGGACCTGGGAGCCCTGAAATACAGCGTCTTGCACTTTGGAGGCCCACCTGGAAGCTGTGCCCGGTGCTTTGGTGAACTGTGGGGCCGGGGAGTAGTTGAACAACAACGGCATTGGAGCCTTGCCAATGACCGTGCCCCCACTTTCAGTTTCGCTTTTGCACTTTTGCATGGCCTGATCGAGGAGCTACTTCGCTCGGCTGGGGCGTCCTCCGGCCTTTGCTCTGGACTGATTTGTGCCTTTTTCTCGAACGCTTCCGAGTGGGCTCTCGGACAGTCTGTGTCTGATCTGCTGGCACCCCTTTGCTATCGGTCCGGGCGGACCCCACCGGTGAGCATCGCTCAAGATGGCGGGCAAGGGGGATCCCGAGAAACGGAGGACCAAGACATCCCAGCGTGGGGGACCAGTCCAGAGTAACATCATGGATCGTTATACCTAGGGTAAAGGATCCCCCGGGCCAGCAACTGCCGTCACGGAGGACTCCGGTGGGGGCCCGTCCGTCCCCACGGAATTGTCGCTGCAGGACGTTATGGGCGCCATCAACGGCATAAGGGAGACCATCGCCCAACAGTACGAGGCTCTGGCCCGTAAAATCGACACGGTTGCCATTGATGTCACATTAATTCGGGCGGATCTCTCTAAGACTAACGAGAGGGTTCAATCGCTGGACTTGAGGACATCCACTCTTGTTACGGATGTATCAGACCTCCAGGCAACTCTTGGCGATCTAAAGTCTGCAAACGACACAATGTCCCGGCGGCTGGAGGATTTCGAAGGTCGGGCACGACGCAACAATATCCGTGTCATAGGTGTACCGGAGACTTCCGACAATCGTCCGGTGGACCTCATGGTCGAAGATCTCATCCTTACTCATCTTGCTCCTTCAGGCCTGAGCAAGTTCTTCGCCGTGGAGCGTGCCCATCGTGTCCCGGGCGGTAGGCCTCGACCAGGAGCTCCCCCGAGGCCTATCATTGCAAAACTTTTTCATTACAGAGATCAGGATGCGATCCTGCAGGCCTCGAGGGTGCACGGCCCAATTAAATATGAGAATTCCTCCGTTAACTTCTTCCCGGACTTCAAACAACTCGTTCAGAAACAGAGAATGGGCTTTCAGGGGGTGAAGCGCCGTCTTAAAGATCTGGAAATCAAATACTCTATGCTTTTCCCTGCCAGGCTTCGTGTGGAATATGAAGATCGGACTATCTTTTTTGAACGCCCTGACACCGTGAGTGACTGGTTGGATTCCCTGCCGGACCGGGGCGAACGACCCGGGCGTACTGGCGGTGCCGAGGGCGGTGGGCCTCTGCAGGAATGATTCTTGGTCCTCCACTTTGACATTTCCTTCTGCGCTCAGCCAGGTTCTACTTCAATTGTATATTTTGTCTATTAATGTTTTGTCTGGGTGCGGGCCGGGACGGGTCCCTTTCCTCCTCTAGGGTCTTTTTGTAGCATGGGATTGTTAGGGCGACAGGCACACTGCAAGTTGGGGGGGCTGTATAGTCCGCAGGGGTGCAGGGTGGGGGGAGTTGCAATGGTATGGGGGTGGGAGGGTGGCAGTGGTTGTTGGGTGGTGTGTTTTTTCTTTTCAAGGCGGTGTGTTTGTTTCCATTTAGTTTCAGGTGTCTGGCCGCGTGCCCGGGGACTCCAGCTTCTTGTGTTGGGATGGTGGGGGACGGGTTGAAACTGATGTCTTGGAACGTCAACGGATTGGGGGACCGTATCAAACGTGGGGTTGTGTTGCAATATTTGCGTCGATTGGCCCCTGATGTGGTATTTCTTCAAGAGACGCACTTGGTGGGCAATGTATGTCATGCTATGAACAGGGGGGGCTACCGACTGGTTGCACACTCTGGCTTCACCACTGGATCCAGAGGGGTGGGCATCTTGCTGCGATCTTCCCTCCCGCTTGAGATCGACAAAGTCACTCTTGATGATAGAGGGCGCTATGCGTCCTTGACTGGACGGTGGGAGGGGCAGACTCTTTCCTTGGTTTCGGTCTATGTTCCCCCGGGCCTCCAGACCTCCACTTTCTCTGATGTGGGTCGTATGTTACTTGACCTTCCTGATAGTCTCTTGCTTGTGGGTGGGGATTTTAATTTCGTGATTTCTGGCGAGTTGGATCGTTACCCTCCCAGAGCCCTCTCTGCCGCCCAGGCGTGGCTCGGCGGGTTCTTGGACACTTTCGGTCTAGTGGACTGCTGGAGGTTGATACATCCGACACAGAGTCAGTACACATTCCACTCCGGGGCCCACGGGAGTCTCTCCAGACTAGATTATTTTCTTATGCCCGCGGCCCAGACCACCCGGGTCCGGGAGGTTAAGCACCTGGCCCGGGGCATTTCCGATCATTCCCCATTGTGGCTCCTCTTCGATACCGGGATGCGATCCGCTGGGCGGATCGCCCCCATTAACCCATGGTACTTGCGTGACCCCAAGATTCGCAAGGGTCTCATTAAGTCGCTTGATCAGTATTTTCTTGAGAATGAGGGGTCCGTCTTGTCCTCAGTGTCCCTGTGGGAGGCTTTCAAAACGGTTCTTCGCGGACACGCCCTATCCCTGATCGTGGAGGCCAAGAAAGCTAAGAACGGGGAGGTGGTTGCGTTGGAGGCTGAGATATCGGGGTTGGAGGCTGCCTTGGAGACGGGTGTCACTCAGGACGGGCTCCACGCCCTCAGCCTGAAGCAGTTCGAATATAAGTCCCTTGTTACAGATGCTGCTCGGACAATGTATAGGGAACAGCAGGGTAGCCTGTATGATGCTGGGGATAAGGCGGGTAAATTGATTGCTTGGCTTGATAAGAAGGAGAGAGTGAATCGAGTGGTCCCCGTGCTTCAGACGTCAGAGGGAGTGAGTGTGACTGACCCTGGTGAGATTGTGGAGTGTTTTGTAGACTACTTCTGTGCTGTGTACTCCCCGGTGTCGGCTAGAGATGAGGCTGACTCTCGTCACTTGTTGAAGGATATTGCTTTGCCCTGCTTGTCGGTGTATGAGCGTGAGCAGATGGATGCCCCACTATCGGTCGACGAGATTGCTACCGCGATTCGCTCCCTTCGCTCAGGCAAGGCTATGGGCCCCAACGGACTTCCGATTGAACTCTATAAACTGCAACCGGATAAAATTGCGCCATTTCTCCGTCGTATGTTCTCGGAGTCGCTTGAACTTGGTTCTCTCCCTGATGACCAACGTCTGGCCACTATAGTCGTGATTCCCAAGGACGGTAAGCCTCGGGACCGTTGCGCCTCGTACAGGCCTATTTCTCTGTTGAACGCAGAGCCGAAAATCCTTGCCAAGGTTCTTGCGAACCGCCTGCTTACTGTTATTTGCGATCTGGTGCATCCGGACCAATCCGGTTTTATCCCGCACCGGAATACGGCCCTTAACTTGCGGCGCCTACATGGCGTACTTGCAAGGGCGGAATATCTTTCAGAGCCGGCCATCTTGGTTTCCTTGGACGCCACGATGGCCTTTGATACGATAGAATGGCCGTATCTTTGGGCCACCCTGGCAAAGTTTGGCTTCGGGGCGGGATTTATTAATTGGGTTAAACTCTTATACGCTGCTCCGCTGGCACAGGTGGTCGTTAATGGGAGGGTTTCCCGGCCTTTCGTTCTTGGGAGGGGCACTAGGCAGGGGTGTCCGTTGTCTCCCCTGCTCTTCGCGTTGGCTTTGGAACCGCTCGCTGCTTGGCTTAGTTGGGAACCGTCGATAAGAGGGATCCAGTGGGCCCCTGGCTTCGAGGATCGTGTTTCGTTGTACGCGGACGACATTCTCTTGTACCTCACCTCACCACGTAAGTCACTCAATGTGCTCTTTGACATCCTCACTTCCTTCGGCAAGAACTCTGGTTTGATCATTAACTGGTCCAAATCTTGTGTCTATGCTATATCCGGTGGCTTTCCGCTCTTGCCTTCTCGTTTTCCCATTAAGGCGTCCCACTCCGGCTTTACGTACCTGGGGGTGTACGTCTCATTGGACCCGGCGGTCCGCTACGAGCGTAATCTCCTCTCTCCACTTCGGAGATTGAGGTTAGACGTGGCCAATTGGCGTCAGCTTCCCTTGTCTCCCCTCGGTCGTGCGGCACTTTTTAAAATGATGTCTCTTCCCCGATTCCTTTACGTACTTCAGAACTCCTTTGATATTATTCCGGCAGCCTACTTCCGGGAAGTGGAGAGCTTACAAAGGAGACTTGTTTGGGACGGTCGTGCACGTATTGCTCTTGCAAAACTGACTCTCCCCTGGTACGACGGGGGCATCGCGCTCCCGGACATCAGGAGGTACTATTGGGCTTCCCAGCTATCTGCTATTAACCATGCAACGTACGCACCTGGTCCTAATCCGGCTTTCGAAATGGATAGATTTTTGTTGCCTGGCGGCAACTTTAACAGAGCGCTTTACTCTCGATCGGCTGGGAGGAACTTAACCGGTCCCACTAAGATTGCAGTACGCTTGTGGGAGACTGCGAATGTGGCCATGGGCTGGAATGATCGTTTGACGGGTGCGACCCCCTTGTTTGCATCTGAAAGATTGGGAAGCCTTTGGATGACGAAGGGATTTGAGCGTTGGGACACGATTGGCATCAGCAGAGTAGGTGACCTTTGGGTGAAGGGTGCGGTCAAATCCTTCGCTGCGCTGCAGAGTGAGTACGAATTGAGTGAGAGGGAGTTCTTTCGGTACGTTCAGGTTCGGCACGCTTTGCTCTCGGCCGTCGGGGCTGAGACTGCAGTCCCTGTGTCTTTGCCACTCGAGGACCGCATACTCGACGGTCACTTGCCCGACAGTACTATTTCCCTTATCTATAAAAAACTAATAAACGTTCGGGTGGATCTCCTCGTGCGTCTTCGGGAGGCGTGGATCCGGGATGGGGTGGAACTGGACGATGAGGATTAGCAGTCTGCGCTGTCCTCCCCTAAGGAGGTGGCCATACCCGCGCGTCTCCGTCTTGTCCAGCTTAAAATTCTCCATCGTGTTTACGTGACGGGCCCTCGTTTAGTTCTGATGGGTTTTTCTGAAGACGGGCTCTGTAGGCGCGGCTGTGGGCTCAGCGCCACTTTTCTCCATGTTCTTTGGGAGTGCGGTGAGGTGGCGGAGTATTGGCGCCGGGTGCATGCTGTCATGGAATGTGTCACTGGGGTCGCTCTGTTGCCTGAGGTTCGCCGATGTTTGCTGAACGTGTGGGAGCCTAATGACTATAATGCGGCTCAGACTCGGTGGGCGGCCCTTGGGAACATGGTTGCTAAGAGGGACATTGCACAGCTTTGGGGTTCCCGGCGGCCTCCCACTGTGTCAGTATGGAAGGAGAACATGGATTGGTGCATGTGCAGAGAGAAGACTGTGTATGTGGCTCGGGGTAAGCCGGGGGCGTGGGGTAGAATTTGGGGCCAGTGGAACGCGTACCGAGGGAACATCTGCACACCCCCCCTCGTGGACACATCTGATGCTGCCTTGTCCCCCTGCTCCTGAGGTTCCCGGACTATTGCATTTCACCTGTAGATGGTTGTGGCTCTCCCGTCGCCCCCACCTCCCCCCTTGATCATCCTCATTGACCACCCGAGGGTGGAGTAGGTACTGTGTGATCCCCCGGCCGTGGTTAGACGCCCTTTTTTCGATGGTTTCCGCCTTGCTTTTTGGTGTTCTTTTGTTTTTCTTTTTTATGTTTGTATTTCTAAAAGTTATGTATCCTGACAACCTCTGAGGTGCACTCGGTAATTTGTTAATTCGGCTGAGCCCCAGGGGGCCTATTTCTTCCTTGATGATGTCGAACATGTATATATTAGCGGCCGGCCCTGGTGGTTGTAGGCCCATGTTTGTATTGAGTTTTTATGTGCAATAAAATTTAATTAAAAAAAAAAAAAAAAAAAAGAAAGTTTAAATTCTGGGGAAACAGCACATTACTCCAGCAGTATAGATCTGCTCACTAAGCATTTGACAGATTAGTGACTTATCCACGGATGAAGCTTGCAGTGGGACATTTTGAGACATAACCACTGTTTTTGCTATACATAATTCTACAACTTTTGAATAGCAATTGCTCCCTATTTGTTGAATATGTGGATGTAATTTGCATAGAGCATTGTTTTTAAAGTCAATTAGCAAATGTATCTTGGATCTAAATGTAGGGGTGCACAATGGATGAGGAAATCCATTGGAAAGGCTAGTGGACATCCACAACAATATGAATTTGTGGGTTTTCATTTCCTTCGCAAAAACAACAGTTGATGGACAGAATGCAGAACAATGTCATACATTCACCCCAGAACAGAGATCTGGGCCTAAATCCATCGTTTTTTTGCTCACCATGCCATTCCAGTTTGAACCCAGCCATATGCAAATCAGTCTTGACCCTGGGCCTCATGGGAACAGTCCAGCCCGAACTGCCAAGCCAGGTCCTCCCTAGACTGGAAACAAGCATCCTAGGACCGGTTTCGGGGTTTCACCCCTCTTCAGCCAGGATAGCTTGATTCCAGTGGCATGGAGAGCAAGGGACCCATGTCTGGGCATACCTTCCCACTCGGGGTGACAAATGCAAAAACAACAGTTGATGGACAGAATGCAGAACAATGTCATACATTCACCCCAGTACAGAGATCTGGGCCTAAATCCATCGTTTTTTTGCTCACCATGCCGTTCCAGTTTGAACCCAGCCATATACAAATCAGTCTTGACCCTGTGCCTCATGGGAACAGTCCAGCCTGAACTGCCAAGCCAGGTCCTCCCTGGACTGGAAACAAGCATCCTAGGACCGGTTTCGGGGTTTCACCCCTCTTCCGCCAGGATAGCTTGATTCCAGTGGCATGGAGAGCAAGGGACCCACGTCTGGGCATACCCTTCCCACTCGGGTGACAAATGCAAAAACAACAGTTGATGGACAAAATGCAGAACAATGTCATACATTCACCCCAGTACAGAGATCTGGGCCTAAATCCATCGTTTTTTTGCTCACCATGCCGTTCCAGTTTGAACCCAACCATATGCAAATCAGTCTTGACCCTGGGCCTCATGGGAACAGTCCAGCCCGAACTGCCAAGCCAGGTCCTCCCTAGACTGGAAACAAGCATCCTAGGACCGGTTTCGGGGTTTCACCCCTCTTCAGCCAGGATAGCTTGATTCCAGTGGCATGGAGAGCAAGGGACCCATGGCTGGGCATACCTTCCCACTCGGGGTGACAAATGCAAAAACAACAGTTGATGGACAGAATGCAGAACAATGTCATACATTCACCCCAGTACAAAGATCTGGGCCTAAATCCATCGTTTTTTTGCTCACCATGCCGTTCCAGTTTGAACCCAGCCATATACAAATCAGTCTTGACCCTGTGCCTCATGGGAACAGTCCAGCCCGAACTGCCAAGCCAGGTCCTCCCTGGACTGCAAACAAGCATCCTAGGACCGGTTTCGGGGTTTCACCCCTCTTCAGCCAGGATAGCTTGATTCCAGTGGCATGGAGAGCAAGGGACCCACGTCTGGGCATACCCTTCCCACTCGGGTGACAAATGCAAAAACAACAGTTGATGGACAAAATGCAGAACAATGTCATACATTCACCCCAGTACAGAGATCTGGGCCTAAATCCATCGTTTTTTTGCTCACTATGCCGTTCCAGTTTGAACCCAGCCATATGCAAATCAGTCTTGACCCTGTGCCTCATGGAAACAGTCCAGCCCGAACTGCCAAGCCCGGTCCTCCCTGGACTGGAAACAAGCATCCTAGGACCGGTTTCGGGGTTTCACCCCACTTGAGCCAGGATAGCTTGATTCCAGTGGCATGGAGAGCAAGGGACCCCGTCTAGTCAGACCCTTCCCACTCGGGGTGAAAAATCCACTACCTCTCTTCTTAGTTTGAAACACCTTTGTGTACCCCTTCACTTAAACTTAGTAAAGTTGTCAATTCAAAGTACTGTCAATTTTTCACTTTAGTGACTTCCATCTGGATGCTTGTTTTGTGAAACAGGATCCGGGAGTTACATATAGTAATGATATGTTGCAGAGTTAGGCTAAAACAAGATGCTCAAAAAGTGTAGTGAATTTGGCTCAGATTGTCTCTCACTTTCTGTGTAGTTTTGCCACATGATTGTGTGCTTCGCTCTCTTCCCTTGTTGGAATAGTTTTTATTTTTTTAGGACTAGACTTATTGCTAACAGTCACAGTGATTGTCCTCAACAAGGGTGGGGGTGTTAGGGAATTTGTTGCTTTGATATTCTCGGGAGTCACAATTTCTGAGCACCTTACTTTGTTGTAAGTAAAAATGTTGTTCACTAAATATCGTGCTGCAAAAAAAGCATGCAGTAAAAATATTGATGAACAAAATTATGTGAAAATGTGTATATATATATGTATATCTATATATTTTTTTTACACAAACACACTAATCCTGACCAAAGACCCAAGAGAGGAGGTACGCATGCCGGCAGAGCTCTTGGCTGACAAATTCCTCAAAATCCCCGCAAAACGGAATCAGGTACTCTCAAGACAACAACGCCAGCCCACTCTCTCTACCCAATTGTGAGGAGTTTGCTTCCTTCTTCGCCTCCAAGACAGAAACCATTAAATCAGACTTACTCAAGGACCTTAGATCCTTATCAGATTTGACTAAGAGCCCCTCAATCCCCCTGGATGGTGCTTTAGCTAATATCCGCCCATTATTTAAACTAAAAAACAATGCAAATTGGTTCCATTTTGACATTTACTCTGAAGACTCCATATTAAAAACACTCAACACTCTGAAGCCCTCCAATCACTTCACGGACCCGCTCCCTGCGAACTACCTAAAAGACTTCATCCCTCTCCTACTACCCAGCTGGACTAAGATCATTAACACTTCCCTCCTTCAAGGCTCCATCCCTGACATCCTGAAAACTTGGCAGGTCTCACCTATCCTTAAGAAAACCACGGCTGACCCCTCGGACCCCAACAACTATCGTTCGATTTCTAATATACCTATGTTGGCCAAACTCCTGGAAAGATGTGTTAACGTACAGCTGAACAGTCACATTGATCGATACAACTTGCTGAACCAATTTCAATCAGGCTTCAGAGCAGGTCACAGCACCGAATCAGCCATGGCTCATGTTGTAGACGACGCGATCAAAATCCTAGACCAAAATGAAGCTTGTCTACTAATCCTCCTCGACCTGTCATCAGCTTTTGACACCGTCAAACACGACAACCTTCTTGACCTCCTAAAACACAGAATGGGAATATCTGGAAATGTACTGAACTGGTTCACCTCCTTCCTCCAAAATAGATCCCAAAGATTCAAGGTCAACCAATCCCTGTCCAACCCTATGCCAGTCACATTAGGAGTACCTCAAGGCTCCTCTCTCTCACCCACCTTGTTCAACCTCTTCATGGAACCTCTCACAGATCTTCTAAGCCTCACCAAGATACACTTCCACATGTACGCAGACGACACACAAATATACATCAAGATACACTCACTAGAGGACATCAAATCGCTCAACACCACACTTCAAAAAACCCAAACATGGCTGGCAGAAAACCATCTGAAACTTAATTCTCTCAAAACGGAATTCCTTTTAATCGCCCCCCCTAACAAAACCCACACTATCCTGGACTGGATGAAGCACCTAACAGCTCTAAACGGTCACACGCTCATAGTCGACTCAGCGAAATCTCTGGGGATAATGCTAGACAGCAACTTAAAGATGCAGAAACACATTAGCACCGCAACTAAAGGAGCTAACTTCCAACTAAAGACCCTAAGAAAACTGAAACCCTTTCTGCCTGCACACGATTTCAAACAAGCAGGTCAAGCCCTAGTAATTCCCCGCGTGGAATATGGAGCAGTTACCCTATGCGGCCTCCCAAGATCCTCAACAGCACCGTTAAGAGCCACGATCAACTCAGCTGCGAGACTCATCACAGGATCAAAAAGAAACACTCACATCTCCCCTGACTTGAGAGCCATCAACTGGCTTCCATTTGAAGCCAGAATTCACCTAAAAATTGCCTGCATGACACACAAGGCCCTCTACCACAAAACCCCACAATACCTAGCACAGAAACTGGTTCTCTCTGCAGGCAACAGAGCCTCTAGGAGTGCCAAAACCCTTCTCCTTCAACCTCAACGTTTTGCCAAGAAAAAAACTTATAACCGTTCCTTCTCGGGTATGGCTCATAAGATATGGAACGCTTTGCCCAGTGAAACAAGAATGAACCCTTCCACTTCATCCTTCAAAAGAGAAGTGAAAGCTATCTTCATGGCTAAATTCACTTGAACTCTATATCTATTCATTGTGATTTTGTCTTATTGTCTTTTGTCTATGTACACTATACTTTGCCTCCTTCCATCCTGTAAAGCGCTCTGATACTCGCAAGAGTCTTGTTCGCGTTATATAAAACCTTCAAAATAAAAATAAATAAATAAAAAAGACACGACTGGATGTAAAGTTCAGGAATATTTATTCTGCTTCTTCGCTATGCGTTTCGGCTGAGAACACCCTTGTTCACACGTAAGAAGCAAAGTACACACAGAGTCTATATACAAATGCCAAGACAGTTCGGAAGGACACAACAGCCAAGGGGAATAGAGGAGATATGGCGGCCATCTTACAATATCTACAAGATGTACAGTTGTCATAGTATATAGGGTCAATGCTTGTGACCTTCATTACGTAATTGTTGATAAAACGTATGATTGTGAATATTCTTAGTCAAAGTAAATACCATATTGACATCATGTGATACACACACAGTATGAAATGAATGGTAAACGACAAACATTTTCACAATTATACAATCCTCACATGACAGTGGTACTGTCTGGTATGTATGGCGGCCATCTTGGAATAGCAGTTTAACCTTTTCCTTATCTTAAGATTTTCCTTATGTTTATGAACCTTGGGTAAAAGGGACAGCACAGGGAGAATGGGATGATCCTTTTTAAGGTAACAGCACTCCCCCCCACTCTAAAATCCCTTTGTCCCTCTGTTCTTAAGTTTGTCCCAAATCTCTTCTACACTCTGAGAATAAACCTCTCTGTTGACCACTGTATAGAACCTGACATCCGTCAGTTGGCGTAATGCTGACAGATATCAGGTTCTATACAGTGGTCTATACCAAAGGTTCATAAAGATAAGGAAAACCCACCTGGTAGACCGATTGTATCATCCAAAGGTGTTAAAAGCAAAACGACAATCGTGAACATTGCCTGCGCCATCTTGTCTGGTGGAAATTTCTATCTGCACATAAGCTACAGTCATTTTAATCTATCACAGCCATTTTGTACTCTGTTGGTCACCTTTGTTTCACCCTGCCCTTACAAGCATCCCTCTGACCCTCTGACCGACCTGGTATGTGTGCTGGGGGCTATAAACTCTATTGCCACAACAAACCTCAGCACCACTTGCTGCCACAAACTCGTTTTTCCTCTCATCTCTGTTTACAGGCAAACATTAGAATTAGCTCTCCACAAAAAAAAACTAGACCAGCCATGTTTGACAGTTTTGGTTTATGGCGAAAAGAGGCAGCTCAAAGAAAGAAAAGAGACGAAGCTAGGCAAAATAAAGAAACGCGAAAATCAGCTTACCAAGCCTGTAAAAAGTTAGAAGAAAAACTAAAAGAAAAAGAAATCGATAAAAAGGAACAGGAATCAAACATATCAGGTCAATGCCCTGTTAGAACGCCCTCAACTCTTTACCCTGAGTTACTGGCAAAACAAAGGGTAGATGATGATTTATTGTTAGGTCCCCCAATCATATACATGCCACCCCCTTACGCCCCTACTCATCACATAGTACAACGCCAGGACCCCCAAAGCATAGCCGGAGGTGGCATGGCCGCCTCAGTCTCCACCGCCTCTGCTCCCACCGAGTCACCCACGCCAAATGCCTCATCAAAGGATACAGTAGTAGAGGTAGGATCAAAAGAAAAAGGAGCGCCCGGGGTCCCGCGATTAAGTACAAATGAGCGAGCAGGCATTGATAAAATAGTTAAATCCCTCATAGATAGGAAGGAGACAGAGGATTATGTAACTAGCATATGCAACTCCTATGTTGAAAATCACAAACGATACTTTATTGTACGTCTCTGTTACCACACTCTTACTGCATATGAAGAGAAATACCAAGATGTAGGGCCCGAGCGACTAGTAGCTCTCTATAGGAAAGTAGACACCGGAGATGAAGGCGACAACGATGTTACAAAACTCTTTTCATCCACACTGGAAGTATTCCGTCACCTTGTGCAACAAGGATGGATAGATAAGGATAGGACGTCTAAGATAGCAGGACCCCCGGTGGAAAAACCAGATAGCATGATGCCGATAAAAGAAGCTGCCCCATATTGGGTACCTCCTAGAGGACAAGGGACTCATGACGATATGAACCATCAAGACGCTAGAGGAAGGGTGGTCTACAATTGGGTGTATCAGCCATGGGACAGACAGGACATTTTGACGTTCCGTAAATCTTTACCGGATTTATGAAAAAACCCCACCGCCTTTTACACCGAGCTAGGTACCGCTCTGGGATCAACAATAATGACACTTGCCGACATAGACTTGTTTTTCGGGTTATGTTTGCCAGCAGATGTGTGGAAACAGATTAGGAAAATAGACCATACCGAACTGCTTGGTCATACCTGGGAACAACTAAACACACTAGATAAATAGCGGAACCCTGGTTAAAAACCGGTTAAAGCAATATTGGACATCCCTGACAAAATAGTGCAGAAAGTGAAAACGCTGATCCCAGAGAAAAAGATAGACTGGTCCATAGTAACCGCGTGCCGCCAGAAACCACAAGAGGATGTCTCAGAGTATTTCACCAGATTTGAAACGGTGTTCTCCGATTACTGTGGACAAGACATGTCCACCGCAACCGGACACCACTTATTTGTGCAGAACTACGTCAAAGGACTACTGCTAGATGTATCCCAGAAATTACAAGCCCGCGAAAGTAGTTGGGCAGCTTCTAAACCGGCGGCCATTCTCCAAATGGCCCAGTGCTATGAGCATCAGAGAAACGAAAATGACAGGGCTACAGAAAGGAAAAAGAAGGACTTGAAGGAAAGGGTGATGCTAGCACAACTCCAGGGGGCGACTACAGGAAGGGAGCAATATAGGGGAGGATACCAGCAGAATACCCCTAGAGTACAGCCACCTAGAAACAATTCATTGACATCATATGTGGGACGCCAAGACCTAGGACAGGATCAATGTGCATTTTGCAAAGAATATGGACACTGGAAAACCCAATGCCCAGCTTTGTTAGGAGCTGGTAGGGGCAGGAGGGCGAGGGAAATAGCAAGTGGACAGAGAGGAAGAGGACATGGGAGAGGGTACGCGAGTGAAGCAAACGAGAAAAGGCCAGGAAGAGTGAACGCATTTGACCATCCCAAACAGAATCAGTACCAACAGACAGATTATGACAATACGTACAACTTTGCATAGGACAGCCAGGGGCAAGGGAGGGATCCAGTCGAGCTCTATGTTGATCATCAAGGCCCTTATGTTACCGCTGAGGTCCTGGGCACAAAGTCGCCATTTTTGGTAGACACAGGAGCAACACGTAGTGCACTATCCAAACGACTGATTCCAAGGGCACCCTTGTCAGGCTCACATGTGACCTCAATAGGATTTGACGGTACGCCCACCACCAACCCTTTGTCCCGACCGATCCCTTTTAACCTTGACAACAATAGTGTCGAAACGACATTCCTCCTCTCTTCTAACACCCCAGACGCCATTATGGGTCTCGACCTTTTGAAAAACTTCCATGCGACTATCAGATGCTCACCAGATGGAGTGCGTGTCATCCTGTATGACAACCCTCAGCGCCATAGAGAGAACCCTTCTCGGCACATGTTTCCCATCTCCGAGACTGACGCATCCCTACTGGACACTTTGCCATCACACTTATGGGCTAAAGCTGATTCAGACGTAGGACGAATGATGATTGACCCAGTACACGTAACAATACGACAGGATGCAACCCTACCGAAAGTACAGCAGTACAAAATATCGCCAGAGGGTGAGAAGGCACTGACAGAGATCATACACTCTTTGGTAGAGGCAGGGGTGGTAGAGGAAGTAGTGAGCAACGTTTGTAACAGTCCCATACTACCGATTGTAAAGAGACAGGGAGAGGGAGACGGAAAAGCCTACCGCTTCATCATTGACCTGCGGGAGATAAACAAAATCGTAGTGCCACAATACCCAGTAGTTTCCGACATCACGACAATTTTGACTTTAATCCCCTCCGCTGCCACCACCTTCACTGTAATTGACCTCAAAAATGCATTCTTTTCCATACCTATACACGAGGACAGCCGCTATCTATTTGGATTCACCCTAAACTCCAGTTCGTACAGGTTTTGCAGAGCACCTCAGGGGTACACTGAGAGCCCAAGCATCTATAGCCAGGCGCTTAAAAGACAGTTGGACGCCATACAATTGCCAGATGGAGTGGCACTAATACAATATGTAGATGAGATCCTTCTAGCAGCAGACACCATACCAATAGCCATCACAGCCACCATCAAACTACTCCATTTTCTTCCTGAGAATGGTAACAAGGTCTCCCGAAAGAAATTGCAGTTCTGTAAATCACAAGTTACCTATTTGGGTCACCTTTTATCAAAAGAAGGGAACAAACTCATGCCTTACAGGATCCAGGCAATTCTAGACACCCCTGTCCCCAAAGATCAGAAGCAAGTCCGCTCTTTGATAGGTCTCACCTCATTTTGCCGACAGTGGTTACCGAACTTTAGCCTCATTGTCAAACCCCTTCTCTCCCTCCTGGCTAAAGACATCCCCTTGCCTCTCCCCTGGACCCCCGAATGCCAGTCAGCCTTTAAAGAACTACGCAATGCTCTTTGTTCAGCGCCTGTCCTAGGAACCCCAGATTACTCCAAACCATTCTTCCTCTACACGCACGAGAGGGAGGGATGTGCATTGTCTGTCCTAACACAATCAATTGGTCACAAACAACGCCCTTGTGCATATTTCTCTGCCACCCTCGATCCAGTAGCTAGAGCGCTGCCAGCGTGCCTGCACGCTGTGGCAGCTGCAGCAGTATCGATACACCAGAGCGAAGGAATAGTGCTCTCCAATCCAGTCACTGATTTAGTACCCCATGCAGTCGACACACTACTAAACCAGACCAAAACACTTGACTAGCGTCCGACTGACAGGATATGAGTTGACCCTGCTAGCACCGCACATTATTCTAAAGCGATGCACCACCCTCAATCCAGCCACACTGTTACCCCTACCCGAAAATGATCCTAGCGTGACTCCACTACACGACTGTGTGACACTAACCGATGAACAAACAAAGAGTAGAATAGATCTCAGAGACACTGCCTTTCTAGAACCAGATGGAGACCTATGGGTGGATGGTTCATGCATCAAACTCCCCGACGGCACCACATCAGCTGCATACGCTGTCACCATAGCCCGAACCGTTCTGGAAACAGCCCGTATTCCCCAACGTTCAGCCCAGGCTGCAGAACTCATTGCCCTCACACGAGAATGTATCCTAGCGACTGACAAGACAGTTAACATATACACCGACAGCCAATATGCCTTCGGGGTGGTTCACCATTTTGGGATCTTATGGAAAGAAAGAGGGTTCCTGACTTCACACAGTACACCCATCCTGCATGGAGAATTAGTCTCCGCCTTGACGCAAGCAGTCCTCCTCCCCAAGAAGTTAGCAGTGATAAAATGCCAAGCACATAGGAAAGTGACTGATCTCATTGGACAGGGAAATGCACTAGCAGACGTTACTGCCCGAGCCACGGCAGGAGACAGAACTACGACACAAATGTATGTGACCAGGTCACAAGCTGAACAATGGACTGACGCTAGGACCACTGTAAGGGACATACAGACTACAGGCACACAAGATGAATTGACAGAGTGGGAAAAGGTGGGACTAAAAGAGGAGGAAGATTGCTGGAGAACTAAAGACAGAAATAAATGGCTGTTACCCAATGCCTACCTCATCCCCATATTGACCATGGCACATTTACCAGCACACATAGGCTCCACCCCCATGATTGAACTAATCACCAGAGTATGGCATAATGTCAAGATAGCAGAATCTGCAAAACGCCTAGTACAACAATGTATAGTCTGCCTACAACACGACCCAGGGAAGGGGAGAGTAGTACCACGGGGAGGGTTTGGAGTCCCTGACCACCCCTTTGAAGTGCTTCAAATGGATTACATCCAACTAGAGAGATGCCATGGTCTAAAATTTGTCCTGGTGGTTGTGTGCGCTTTTAGCAAATGGGTGGAGGCATATCCCACCCGCGACAATACCGCCTTAGCCACTGCAAAAGTATTGCTGAAAGAATTCTTCCCCCGATACGGCCTTTGCAGAATTTTATGGAGCGACAACGGCCCCCACTCACTTCGTAGCCGAGGTGATACAGAACATACTGAGAGGGTTGGGGGTAAAACAAAAGTTCCATGCCGTCTTCCACCCCCAATCAGCGGGCCTGGTAGAGAGACACAATGCAACATTGAAGCTAAAACTAGCCAAAATAGTTGCCACGACCGGGTTGAAATGGCCCGACGCCCTTTCATTGGCATTGCTATCAATGCGCTCCACCCCAACCACACACTGACCCCGTATAAGGTGGTCTTCGGCAGGCCTATGAACATTTGGGCGGCACCAAGACCCACCTCCATTAACGATGTCCCGAACATATTAATGTTGGATTATTTGCATAAATTGACAAACGAGCTAACAATTATCCACCAACAGGTGCAGCAAGCCTTGCCTGACGTATCCATGGGCCCGGGACATGAAATAAAGCCAGGCAACCATGTGATTCGCAACTTCCAAAGAACGAAGAATCTGGAGCCTAGGTGGACGGGCCCCTGGCAAGTCCTGATCACCACCCGAACTGCCCTCCGAGTGGAAGGAAAACAAAACTGGCTGCACGCTCATCATTGCAAGCGAGTCCCTCCAACCCTGGCAACCTGTGAAGGGGTGGAGGTGCAAGAGGAAGTACTCGTGAAGAACCGACCAGCTCTGAGTTGCTACCCACAAGAAGACACCCTCGAACTATCAGAATTTCTCGACCCCACGGTGCCATCCAAGAAAGGGTACAACCTAAGATCGACGAAAGGAGGGAGCTCCAACGACCAGGCCACTAACTGAGTCAAGGTCTCAGATCGGTAGCACAGTCAAATAACGCTACCAGGAAGGCGCCAGACAAAAGTCTGTGGTCCTACCAGTTGTTGAGCTCCCCAAAGATGATGGAAGAAACTGAACACCTGCAAAGCCACCGCAAAGACACCAAGACTGCTAACCTGCACAGCACAAAGACAATTGCACTTGTAGCCGCATTTCTCACCTGTCTCCTGCTAATGGTCGCACTCTGGATCATTGAAGAGAATGCACCTGCATACAGAACATTGTCACCCACCATGCAACCAATCACCAAGAAAGAACACTACCTGGTATCACTACCGCCACATCTCCGAGAACGACGAAAAGAATTCTGGAATAATTATTTCGCGCAGATGTTGCACCAGCACAATCTTGCCACCAATGCTAGCAACTGTTGGGTCTGTGGGCTGTTACCACATGCCACTGAACATTCCATCCCTCTCATCCATTCGCCCTTTTCTATTCACGGATCTTGCCTTGCCTGGATGATGCTCCTACAAGAAAGTTACAAAGACAATGCCACTTCCGATGAAACAATCGCCCAGTTCCACAACGAGTTCTGGCGAAACAAAACAGGAAGATCAGCCGCCCCCTTCTGCCCTCACACCTTCAATGCGACATTTCCGATGAATGTCCCCTCCAAAGAACGAGTGGAAATGCAAGTGTTCAATAATCCTAACAGAGCCACCTGTTTTTTTCCTACCTGAAGAAAAGAACTGCTGCAACACTGACTGTGGCCCTATCTGTGGTGAACGTCTCTGGCCTTTTATGCATTGAAGGCCGTGGGACTAAGAATGTGGGTAACAGCACCTGTAGCATTGTAAGGACTTTGAACACTGCCAACCCTCCAGCGCTTGTTGCATCACCCAATATGTACTTTGTTTGTGGAACCAAAGCCTTCACCTGGCTCCCAAGAAACTGGAGGGGCACGTGCTACATCGCCTTTGTTTTGCTACCAACAGCCCATGCAGAGCATCATCGAGAAAAGCGTTCTAAAGACACAGTTCAAGCGGACTCTGCCTCATCACAGTTCCTCGACGCAGCAAAAGGGCTCATCCCGCTATGGGGTCCGATGGCAAACAGCCGAGCCATCAGACATCTGTCCCAAGCGGTAGAGACCGCCCTGAACGTCACTGCTGGCATCCTCACCAACAACACTGCTGAGCTCCAAGCGGTCCGTCTGGTTACCCTGCAAAATCGCATGGTCCTGGACGGGGTACTGGCGGACCGTGGAGGAGCATGCCGCATAATCGGTGCCAGCTGCTGTGTATACATTCCTGATAATTCACCTTCTGTCTATGAAGCAATCGAACATCTCCATAGACTGTCTTCAGAAATTCATCAGGGATCAGATACTTGGACAATTGGAAGTAGGCTTTGGGGCATCTTAAAGGAGTGGGGTTGGAAATTATCAATGATTCTCTTGGTCCCAGTATCGACAATATGTGGTTGTTGTTTGGGTATACACTGTATATCACCTTTGTGTTCTCTTTGCATAACTACCTTGCACCCTAAGACTATGGACACTCGGCTAACAAAAATGAGAGTAATGTATGATCAAGAGATACAGGACATTATGGAGATCGAAATAGACTGAAAAGCTGGCTAGGTATGTTCAAAGGGGCCACTGTTAAAAGCAAAACGACAATCGTGAACATTGCCTGTGCCATCTTGTCTGGTGGAAATTTCTATGTGCACATAAGCTACTGTCATTTTAATCTATCACAGCCATTTTGTACTCTGTTGGTCACCTTTGTTTCACCTGCCCTTACTAGCATCCTTCTGACCCTCTGACCGACCTGGTATGTGTGCTGGGGGCTATAAACTCTATTGCCACAACAAACCTCAGCGCCACTTGCTGCCACCAACTCGTTTTTCCTTTCATCTCTGTTTACAGGCAAACCTTTGGACACTCTACTCCTCACTGCACCTAGTTACACAAACAGGTTCCAAACACCAAAAAGACTCTTGCAACATGATTTATTGCACTGTAAACAGCAAGACTTGTTTTTACCAACAATGGGACCTGTTTTTATCAACAGAACGGACTCTTAGATCTGTCCGGTCTCACATGTTTTAGACCCTGAAGCAAGGTCCAGCTGCAAGATAAGATTGTCTGTTTGACCTGGGTGGGAAGAGAATTACTGTTGAGCTTGTGTGACAACCTGCCCGGGGCGGGGACTCCAAGCTTGTGTAACCATGTTGATGAAACAAATGCATTGTGTCAAACCTGTATAAAAGGAAGAGCCAAAGGAGTTAACTGCAGAACACCTCCCTTAGACATCCTGGTGTCTGCAGTTGACGTGATCTCCTCATGAGAAATAAACCTTTTTCTTTTCTTCCAGTTTCCAGCGCTTGCGTCATTATTTTGATAGCGAACCCAACGTGAATTAGAGGTGGAACCCTGCACCAGGCAGCATTGATGGTCTTAGGAGACTCGCTGCCTTTCACAAATGGAGTACCACTGTAAACATCTCCAAATATGTGGATTATTTCTTACGCAAATTTGTGAGCAATCTTCCTTCATATGTGAAGGATACCAAAGATTTCCTAGGCAAACAGGAAGGCACCCACTGGGAAAAAGTCTTCCTGTTGGTTACCATAGATATAAATTCACTTTACACCATCATCGACCATGACCAGGGTATCCAGGCCTGCCAATATTTATTGCAGGAAATATAAACAACAATATCTCAACAGGATTCAGTAGAAATAAATACACTTGTATGTACACGACATTACAGGCAGAGAACAAAAGAGAGAGACTCCAGATTAATCGTTGAATGTGCTCAAGGCATCATATATTTTGAAAAAAAGGGGATACACACGACAGTTATCACAGCACTGTTAGGCTTGAATGCAAAGGCATCCCTAGAAAACTAAGTGCACATTGTGCTTGTGACAGGACGTGACTGCGCAAGTGACTAAGTGTGGAACACAGCTCTAGGTGCAAAGTGAAAGGTGAGACAATATATACAGGATAGTTGGTTCAACACAATGATTTCTTGGGAGAGTTAGATACGATTTAGAACGATTTCATGAACCAAAGAAGGATGTGCGCCATAAATTGCACTGGTGTGGGAAGGTCGACGGCATTTCAATCCTATTGAATTAGGATCATCATCAGGACCGGGTAGCCAAGATAGAGTGTGCTGTGTGGACAAAAGGTAAGTATCAGAGCGGCTGTGGGCAGGGAATACATAAGGAAGGGGAGTGGGGGTAGGGGGCTAAACTGCCTACCTGTGGCACAAGGCGAAGTAGACCCAGGGGTAGAGGGGTTAATTCCTGGGAAGAGGAGGCAGCGTCGAGGGACGTCTGCAGAAGATTTAGGTACTTGGGAGTAGAATCTGGGGAGAGAGGCAAGGGGAGTGAGATAAAAAACCGCAGGCAAGTGTGCGCGCAGCGGTAGGAGGAACAGCGGCGATGGAGGAGACTCACCGCCCCGTAAAAGAATGAGGGAGGCAGGGTCGGAGCCCCGATCCACTGTAAGGGTGACCGGTGTTGATTCCTGGTAAAAAGGGGGGGTTGAAGGAGTTAAGGATCTGCAAAATATGGCAAGTATTGAGGCACAGGAATCCGGATTGAAAGGTTGCATCGGCTTACCTATTTCATGACGGGCATGGCAGGAAACGAATCCTCGGAAGGCTGGGGGGTGAGTAACACCGGGCCGCCACAGACGTGTGCGGGTTCTACGGTGTCTCGTGGGCAAGTAGGAGAGGCTACGTTAAAAGCGGCAATCAGTCCTGGAGAAAGCGTCAAGAATTGACGTTCCCAGGTGCTGATAGGTTGTCAGGGTGGTGGGAGGGGCGTCGTTAAGGATGCTAAGCGGCCGTAAGATCGGCACGCAAGGGGAAGTGAATGAAACCGGTCGTGTTCAGGGGCAATTGCTGGAAGCTTGTTACGATTGTGAGACAAAAGAATCAAATAGATAATAGTAAGTTGTCTAAAAGGGATTTGATGTAAACGTTGTCAAAGGTGGGTTTCCGGGTGATGAATAAATGCATGGGAACATTTGAAGTGATTTGTGACTTAGTACAAATGACATTTTATACATACTTCGTTTAAAAACAACATGGTACAATTTCAATCTGCAATGGAAAAATGAATTGTAATAGTTAATTCATTTCGGCAATAGGTAGATTACTATTTCAGACGGTTGACACATGGACGGCAGTCCAGGAGCATGGATGGCATGGAATTAATGGGAAGGTGGGACGCTTAGTGCGCAGGTCTGAGGCAAGGAAAGTTAGATCAGGCCGCAAAGGAACGTGCTAGCGGAAGGAACAAAGAGTCAGGGGAGCAAGTAAGGTTGGGAAATCACAATTGGATTGTGCTGTTCCACACGTCAATCGTGTTCAGGACCTGGCTTACTGAGTTGCAGCGTGAGATCCATTTGCATTCATGCTTGTTGAGTAAGGTTTGTAAATTGCCACTCCTAAGTGGAAGTAGAGGTTGGTCAATCACTTGCCAGACAATGTCAAGTTCGCTGTGTTTTTTTCAAGGTAGTGTGCAACCAGGGGGGCTGTCAAGACTTTGCAGTGTATTCTGCTCTTGTGTTGGATGATTCTTTGCTTAACCATCTCAGTAGTCTGTCCGATATAGGTAAGGTTGCAAGGACATTGGATAGCGTAGATCACATTCTGGGAACAGCATTTAGTGAAAGTCTTCAAGGTGTATGATTTGTTGTTGTACCTGAATTCCTTTGTGTTGGATGTGAGTTTGCAGACACTACATGACTGGCACCTGTGGTGATCGATCACGGGTGGTAACCCCCAGGCGGCAGTGATGGAGTTGGTCTGGGGGAGTTTTGCGCGGCCAGGTAATGTCGTGGAATAGATGGTTTGACAGGTTGTTACCACATTGAAAAGAAAAGAGTGGTGGTTCCTGGAATGATTTGTTGGTTTGCAATATGGTCCAGTTCCTCATGATGATCTTCTTTACTTGGTGACTGCAGGGGCTGAATTTGGTCACAAGTGGAATCTTGGAATTAGTCTTTCTAGGTTGGGGTGTGAGGAGGACGTCTCGATGGCAATACCAGGCTCTTTTGCGGGCACGTGAAATCAATCTTAGTGGATATCCCCTGGAGATCAGTTTCTCACGAAGGACATTAGATTCCCTCCAGATTCCATCCACTTTCAACACATTCGAATTGAACAAAAAAAGCACCAAAATCCACAGGAACATTAAATACTACACCGTAGAAAAAACCTATCCTTATCTGAGGGACCATAACACACCTTACAACCCCCCAAGAACACGCAACTGGGGCAGATTTCGCAAAAATCAACAAATCACTTTCTCTGACTCTTCCAACACATCTATTGAAGCCTCTGACTGCAACGACGGACCAAGTACCTCCAGGAACACCAACACACCTCCACACTTGTTACCCACTGTTTTTTTAGAACAGGTCTGCAGATGCACCCAGAACCGTCCCTGGGGACGCAACAACTACCAGAATCAATACTCCGGGGAAAGACAAACAAGAAACAAGTTCTACCGATGGGGACCCCAACAGTGACGACCATCACGCACTCCCACAGTGACACCGCCCCAGACCCAGACCCTACCACCGCCAATCTTAACCTCAACTCTCAACTGATACCCATATTCAACCTTTCCAACCACACTCTTTCCAGTGATGAAACTAAACTCCTCAGCAGAGGCCTTAGCTTCGTTCCAACTGAACGCAGCAATTTCTTCGAGCTCCAAACTCAGCTACTACAGTTCTTTCGACGCATTACACTCCGACATTTCTTCCCGGACAAGCCTGAATCCATCTCCTCAAACAAACCACGCTTCCATCCACCTTCCTCTTTCAACCCACCATCAACCACCATGCCTCCTGAGATACTCTCTTTTGAACGTTTGGTCCTACGCGAAGCCCTGGATGTCCAGCAACAATTTGAATATGTCCCCTATAATCTACCACTTGCAGAAAAACAGGCACTGCTCAGCCTCAAAGAAAGAATGGACTTAATCATCAAAGCGGCAGATAAGGGTGGCGGGATCGTTGTCATGGACAGTGACAAATACGACCTCAAGATCAAAAGACAGCTGTCGAACGTCCTGCATTACCGCAAACTCACCAAAGATTCCCTACCTGACCTGCGGAACAAAATCCAACGCGTCACAAGTGAAGCACAAGCCAGGAACATCATTTCCCCTAAGAAATTCTCTTTTCTCAACAACTTACACCCCGAACACCTGTGATCTACATCTTACTCAAGGTTCACAAGGATATCAACAATCCACCCGGGAGGCCGATTGTATCCGGTTGTGGGTCAGTTTTGGAACCACTAGGAAAATATATTGATGCAGTCTTCAAAGAATGTGTTCCGCTGATGGATACCTTCATATGAGATAGCATGGATCTCATCAAAATCATCGAGGATAGACCCTACGATATTGTAACAGAACTTATGGCTGGACTAGACATAGAGTCCCTATACACAAACATTCCTCACGATGAGGGTCTCCTAGTCATTAAAGAACTACTTTAAGACAGACCAAGACCCACCTTAATTCCCACTGATTTCATCATGGATCTATTACGCATTGCCCTGGAAACAACTACTTCCTCTACCAAGATTCATTCTACCTACAAATCAAAGGTGTATTCATGGGAGCTTGTTTCGCCCCGAATTTTGCTATCCTGTTTGTACACAAGCTGGAAAAATGTCACATACTTACCCCGACCAACCCATTCAGGACACAAATTTCCCTATGGCGATGCTATATTGATGACGTCCTCCTACTTTGGAAAGGCACCCCTGATAAATTGACTTCCTTTGTTCTCTGGCTAAACCAATCCCAACCTCACCTCAAGTTCACTTACGATTCAAGACCCAATGACCTACCATTTCTGGACATTACCATCCATGCTGAAGAAGGAAAGATCGGTACCATGCTCTACCGAAAACCAACTGAACGAAACACTCTACTGCTCTACTCCAGTTACCACCCTCGCGGACTGAGGGATGGCTTACCATACCGTCAATTTTTGCGCATCCGTAGAAATTGGAAATGGCGCAAAGACTATTTCAGGGAATCTGACGTCCTTCGTGAGAAACTGATCGCCAGGGGATATCCACCAAGATTGATTTCACGTGCCCGCAAAAGAGCCTGGTATTGCCATCGAGACGTCCTCCTCACACCCCAACCTAGAAAGACTAATTCCAGGAATCCACTTGTGACCACATTCAGCCCCTGCAGTCACCAAGTAAAGAAGATCATCATGAGGAACTAGACCATATTGCGAACCAACAAATCATTCCAGGAACCACTACTCTTTTCTTTTCAACGTGGTAACAATCTGTCAAACCATCTAGTCCACGCCATTACCTGGCCCGCAAAACCCCCCCAGACTAACTCCATCACTGCCGCCTGGGGGTTACCACCCGTGATCGACCACCACGGATGCCAGTCATGTAGCGTCTGCGAACTCACGTCCAACACAAAGTAATTCAGGTACAACCACAAATCATACACCTTGAAGACTTTCACCAACTGCCGATTCCCAGAATGTGATCTACGCTATCCAATGTCCTTGCAACCTTACCTATATATGACAGACTACTCATTTGGTTAAGCAAAGAATCATCCAACACAAGAGCAGAATACACTGCAGAGTCTTGACAGCCCCCCTGGTTGCACACTACCTTGAAAAAAACCACAGCGAACTTGACATTGTCTGACAAGTGATTGACCAACCTCTACTTCCACTTAGGGGTGGCAATTTACAAACCTTACTCAACAAGAGTGTATGCAAATGGATCACACATGCAACTCAGTAAGCCAGGTCCTAAACACGATTGACAAGTGGAACAGCACAATCCAATTGTGATTTCCCTACCTTATTTGCTCCCCTGACTCTTTGTTCCTTCCGCTAGCACGTTCCTTTGCGGCCTGATCTAACTTTCCTTGCCTCAGACCTGCGCACTAAGCGTCCCACCTTCCCATTAATTCCATGCCATCCATGCTCCTGGACTGCCGTCCATGTGTCAACCATTCATGTCAACCGTCTGAAATAGTAATCTACCTATTGCCGAAATGAATTAACTATTACAATTTATTTTTCCATTGCCGATTGAAATTGGACGAGGTTTTTTTTAAACGAAGTATGTATAAAATGTCATTTGTACTAAGTCACGAATCACTTCAAATTTTCCAATGTATTTATTCATCACCCGGAAACCCACCTTTGACAACGTTTACATCAAATCCCTTATAGACAACTCACTACTATCTGTTTGATTCTTTTGTCTCACAATCGTAACAAGCTTCCAGCAATTGCCCCTGAGCTCGACCGGTTTCATTCCGAAACCCTTGCTTTACACATAGTGGCTCTTCAGTTCCCCTTGCGTGCCGATCTGACGGCCGCTTAGCGTCTTTAACGACGCCCCTCCCACCACCCTGACTACCTATCAGCACCCGGGAACGTCAATTCTTGACGCTTTCTCCGGGATTGATTGCCGCTTTTAACGTAGCCTTTCCTACTTGCCCACGAGACACCGTAGAACCCGCACACGTCTGTGGCAGCCCGGCGTTACTCACCCTCCAGCCTTCCGAGGATTCGTTTCCTGCCACGCCCGTCATTAAATAGGTAAGCCGGTGCAACCTTTCAATATGGATTCCTGTGCCTCAATACTTGCCATATTTTGCAGATCCTTAACTCCTTCAACCCCCCTTTTTACTAGGAATCAACACCGGTCACCCTTGCAGTGGATCGGTGCTCCGACCCTGCCTCCCTCATTCTTTTACGGGGCGTTGAGTCTCCCCCATCGCCTCTGTTCCTCCTACCGCTGCGCGCACTTTTGCCTGCGGTTTTTTATCTCACTCCCCTTGCCTCTCTCCCCAGATTCTACTCCCGAATACCGATATCTTCTGCAGACGTCCATCGACGCTGCCTCCTCTTCCCAGGACTTAATCCCTCTACCCCTGGGTCCACTTTGCCTTGTGCCACAGGTAGGCAGTTTAGCCCCCTAGCCCCACTCCCCTTCCTTATGTTTTCCCCGCCCACAGCCGCTCTGATACTTACCTTTTGTCCACACAGCACACTCTATCTTGGCTACCCGGTCCTGATGATGATCCTAATTCAATAGCATCGAAACGCCGTCGACCTTCCCACACCAGTGCAATTTATGGCGCACATCCTTCTTTGGTTCATGAAATTGTTCTAAATGGTATCTAACTCTACCAAGAAATCAATGTGTTGAACCAACTATCCTGTATATATTGTATCTCACCTTTCACTTTGCGCCTAGCGCTGTGTTCCACACTTTGTCACTTGCGCCGTCGCGTCCTGTCACGAGCACAATGTGCACTTAGTTTTCTAGGGTTACCTTTGCATTCATGCCTAACAGTGCTGTTATAACTGCCGTGTTTATCCCCTTTTTTTCAAAATATATGATGCCTTGAACACATTCAACGATTAATCTGGAGTCTCTCTCTTTTGTCCTCTGCCTGTAATGTCGTGTACATACAAGTGTATTTATTTCTACTGAATCCGGTTGAGATATTGTTGTTTATTTTTCTTGTACTCACCCAGATCTCAACTCGGTCTATGGGTTATACTCCTGTGGCTTATTACAATATTTCTTGCAGAGCAGACACATAAGGTACAAAGCGCAAACCACCATGATACTAGAGATGTTCAAATTTTGTCTCACCAACAACATCTTTTTATTTGATGGGACAGTATATAAACAGGTCCTGGGGACCGAAATGGGGACTTCTTTTGCCCCTAGCTTTGCCAACCTCTTTCTAGGCCATTGGGAGGAAGATATTTTCATTGACAACCCTAACTTCCCTGCGGTAGAGCAAGTCATGTTATGGCTTCACTATATCAACAACATCTTCATGGTGTGGAAGGGAAGTGAAGATGAGGTCAATAGATTCATTGACAAACTAAACATGAATACCCGTAAGATCATCCTCACCAGAACAGTCAACAGAAACAAAGTGGAATTCCTAGATGTTAAAATTGAGATTCAGGGAGACACTATCCATACTAAGCTGTTTCGTAAAGAGACAGCAGGCAGCACCTTGCTTCATGCTCTCAGCAGCCACCCGGACCTCCTGAAATGGAGTATACCATACGGGGAACTGTTGAGAGCAAAACGCAACTGCAGCTCCAACTCAGCATTTTTGGAAGAAATGCAAATCATGACCACAAGGTTTAGGGAAAGGGGATATCTCCAATGGGTACTCAATAAGGCTTTCAAAAAAGTGGAACAGGTAAAAAGAAGGGACACACTCTTTGCTCAACAAGATAGGGAAACCAAAGATGTTGACCAGGAGAACAATAAACAAATACACTTTAGGACAACTTTCTGCACCTAGCCATTGGCACAGCCTCTTGAATTGCATTTGCAAATTTTTCCACCATATTTTTGACTCCAAAAAATTTTTCCAACGCATTTTGCACTTGGTTCATAATCCAGCTTGGGTCTGGCTGAGGGCCCTTCGTCAGGGAAAACTGAAAATGACAATTGAACATGCTTTAATATTCAATCCGCCAATACATGTAAACAAATCTAATGTTTCACATTGCACCACTCTTCTTAATCTCGACAATTCATTAAAAATAATAAATGCATTATTTTCTCACTAAACAGAACCTGCCCCTAGTGTCTCAGCCAGACCCAAGCTCTTCGCTTAAGCGATGACAAATATAACTTCCGGACCCTCAGTGACTAATAACCATACTTCCCCCCCCACTGCTGAAGCTTCCATCTCATATTTGTCATCGCTTAAGCGAAGAGCTTGAGTCTGGCTGAGACACTGAAGGGGGGGGGGGGGTTCTATTTAGTGAGAAAAGAATGCATTTATTATTTTTTATGAATTATCGTGATTAAGAAGAGTGGTGCAGTGTGAAACATTAGATTTGTTTACATGTATTGGCGGATGGAATCTTAAAGCATGTTCAATTGTCATTTTCAGTTTTCTCTGACGAAGGGCCCTAGAGGCCCGAAATGCATTGGATGTTAATAAACTGCTATTGATCAATCTGGCTTTAGTCGTGTTCTTGAGGAGAGGCTCGGATGGCCCGGCAGGAGCATTAGAAACTTGGAAAAGGGCTGTTCCTTGAATGCGGAATAGAATTATTTCAAGCGAAAATGTGGATTATGAACCAAGTGCAAAATGCGTTGGAAAATAATTTTGGAGTAAAAAATATGGTGAAAAAATTTGCAAATGCAATTTAAGAGGCTAGGAGCAGAAAGTTGTCCTAAAGTATATTTGTTTAGTTTCATACGTGCTGTTTGGGCTGGGCACGATGCCAATGAGCACGCAATGTTTAATGTCTGTAGTTTAAAAATTGGAGAAACTTACTGTAAGCAGAGGTGTGCAACCCGTACAAATATGATGTTTATGACCAGGAGAACAATACCATGATCATTCTTACTTACAATAAGAGTGCCAAGGGTATCAAACAATTCTCACCAAACACTGGGACATACTCATGAGCGACCCCACCTTTGGACACCTAGTCAAGGAAAGACCCAGTATTATATACAGGAAAGGTTACAGTCTTAGAGACAAACTGGTCCACAGTGATGTCACCCTTTACAGTACCACTAGGGATCAAGGGCTGATTGGTTTCTTTCCCTGTGGTCACTGTATCGCATGCAAAAACAGCTATATAAAGTAAGAACTCACCACTGACAAACGGTTCAACAAAAAGATCACACAATTTCTAACATGTAGCAGCTCGTATATTGTGTATGTACTTGAATGTCCGTGTAAACTCAGATACATTGGCAGTACCATTCAACCTGCCAAAAATGTGTATTAGAACACATGAGAGGTATCACAAATGTTGATCCACAATACCCAGTGGCACGGCATTTTCAGGAACACCACTATTTAAACAGTGCTTTATTGAGTTACTGTGCCATTGAACATATCCCTAGACCACATAGAGGTGGTGATAGAACACTGAAACGTAGACAACGCAAATCCAAATGTATTTTTGAATTTAAAACTAAGAGCCCAGGAGTACTTAACCTTGATGAAGAGTTGGGAATCCATCTGTATGAAACATGAATTGTTCAAACATCCGTGTGTTTAACCTTTACCTCCTTTGCTTCTAAGAATTGCAGTACTATCAGTACATTTGTTTTTAATCGCATGCTATTATGAAGATGCACAGTTCACTTAGTGGTTTTAATGCATTTTTTTTGTCTTTCCTTTGTTTTGTCAATACAGGAGGAAAGGAAGGGACCCACTCTACCTCGGTAGTTCCACATCACGGGTACCCTACCCTTTTCTTCAGAGGCACGTGGCGGTAACAAGTCACTTCAGTCAAGAGTGTACACCCGTGGTTTGATTTTGTCTATTCACTTCTTTCTCCTCCTTGAGTACAGTTTGACCATGTTATGAAGTTGGGGCACTGTTCCGTGTGTAGCTGTGATTTTCAGACCATTATTAGGGCTCTTATCATATATGGTTTTAGCATTCTGCAGAATATTCTGCATACCAGTTGCCCGTTATTTGTAGTACAGTATTTACACCCAATGCGTTTGTAACCATTATGCCTGGCCCTACTTTCAGCTACTCTTGATGTTTAGATGCTAACACGGTAGCACATTTGGGCACTGGCCCGTCATTAAATCTATAGTTTGAGGAGTGAGTTTGCTTTTCCTTTCCACTATTTTCATGTTTATGAGTATATCAAATACAAGTTTTCTTATCTGAATACGCAACCTGTTTTTTGGTTCATCCCATACCCGTGGCATGTGCCATTCTATTCAACATGCCATTCCAACTGGGCTGGGACCCACATATGGGTGTGTTACTAGCCACTTTGTTACACCTGGTACTTACGTTTCTGGTACAGTGGACTCTACAAACTAGTGTAGTAGACCGATGTTATCTGTATGATTTTGTCCGGCACGTAGAACACATGTTCTCACCCGCACTCCCAATCATTCATTCATGTAGGATATCGAGGTTAAACTGCCATTCCAAGATGGCCACCATACAAACCAGACAGTCCCATTGTCATGTGAGGATCGTAAAATTGTGAAAATGTTTGTTGTTTACCATTCATTTCATTCTGTGTGTGTACCATATGATGTCAATATGGTATTTACTGTGACTAAGAATATTCACAATCAAATGTTTTATCTACAATTATGTAATGAAGGTCACAAGAATTGATTCTATATACTATGACAAATGTACATCTTGTAGACATTGTAAGATGGCCGCCATATCTCGACTATTCCCCTTGGTTGTTGTGTCCTTCTTCACTTTCTTGGTATTTGTATATCGCCTGTGTGTACTTTGCTTCTTATGTGTAAACAGGGCTGTTCTCAGCCAAAACTCATAGCGAAGAAGCGGAATAAACATTCCTGAATTTTACATCCAGTCGTGTCTTGAGAGTATGTGATTCTGTTTTGCGGGAATTTTGTGTGTGTGTGTGTGTGTATTATCTACTGGCGGTCGCCAGTAGATAGTTATAGTTAGGACCGTGTTTCCATAGGAAATCCGCAACATTCTATTTGGAATAACTTTGGCGCCGATTGACAAATCCTTGCGAAATTCTCAAAATAGGTGGGGCGCTCCGCTCCAACCCTGAAAGTCTCGGGGGGATTCGTCAAGCGGGGGCTGAGAAAAAGGGGGGGTCCCAAAACGTGTTTTCCCCATGCATTTTTCCATAGGACCTTTAGTCCGAGCTACAGCCCGAACGGCTGAACAGAATTACTTGAAATTTGCCAGAGAGGTAGCCCTCAGGTCAGGGATGTGCCTTTTGAAGGTCTCGTGTAAATCTGTTCAGTATTTGCTGAGAAAATAGCAATTAAATCAATATATATATCTATAGGCGCGCTCCGAGCGCGTACCGTAAGCTTACCGTACGCGCACGCTGCCGTGCGCGAGCGCGATTCTGATTGGTTGTTAGATCTTAGCAAACATTCGAATCGGTCGAAACCAGGAAGTGTCTGCCGCCATTTTGTCTCTCGCACTCTGAGGGGGTGAAAAATAAAGGTGGATAACGTGAAAAGGGGGCAGGGTGGACAGTTCCTGACCCCCTAGCCTTTGTCAGGGGGTCCCAGAAGGACCCCCAAGGGCAAAATTTTTTTTTATTTTTTGTTCGAAAATTCGCCGAATGCGCGTAGCGTACGCGCACGGCGTAAACGGAAAAATTCCGCGAACTTCGCGTAACGATTACGCGTACCGTACGCGCACGGTAAAAAAAAAAATTTCAAAAAGGAGAGGTTAAAAAAAAATAACAAAAATTGTGAGGTAAGGTTGGCTCTTAAAAGAGCCGTTGTGTTAATACAGGGATAGAGGAAAGAAAGAATGGGAATATTATGAACGTCTACAAACGTGCTGGTCTATCTTATTGTTAATAAGGGAAACACTGGTCTCCCCAAAAACAATCAGACCACAACACGTTGTACACCTCATTGAAACCCTCCGAAATCGAGGGTTAATGTCCAGAGGAGCTGAAGAAGGTGATGCTTCCACCTCAGAGGAAGGGCTCAGCTGAGCTGCCGATGATGTACTCGGCTGAGCTTCTGAGGTTGGGCTCTGGTGACTTACTGAAGAGTTTTCTCCAGTATGTCGAGCAAAGGTCCTGGGATGTTTATCCCTAAGGTGTCTCATCATAGAGTGATTTCCAAAGGAATACTTCTTCCTTGGATTTCCTCTAGATAAAACACGGTCACAAAGTGTGCAAGTGACCAATGGAGCATTGACCTTTTTCTGCCCCTCTGGAAAAGTAAAATACTCCCACACAAAAGAATCCTTTTGTTTCCTCCTTCTCTGCCATTGTATCTCAATGTCAATTCAGCTCCTTCTCCTAGGGGATCTCAAGCAGTAATGAGGGGAATGGGTGTGGTGTGGGAAGTTTCTGGAACTGAAAGTAGTTTAAACCAATGAAAAGTGTTCTTTGTGGATCATATGACCTACCGTGCGCGCTCCGTAAGCTTACGCTACGCGCTCCGTAAGCTTACGCTAAGCGCTCGTAAACAAGTACGCATGCGCAAACGTGACGTGATGTAATATCTGACGTCATCAGCAGAGGATTGTGGTCGCGTGAGTTATAGTTGCCTGCACTAACTATAATGGGGGAATTTCATTGGTTTTTCACGAGTGAAATGTCCACCTAACTATAACATGTGTGAAACCTATGGTTTTTTCAGTGAATTTGCAAGGTTTTTTAAATGCTAATTCCTAACTATGACGTGTGTGAAACCTATGTTTTTTTCAGTGAATATATATATATATATATATACATACATATATACTACATATATTACCTAGTGGCTGTCGCCACTGGGTAGATATGGTTAGGTCAGCTGTTCAATAGGAAAAGCATTTTTTTTTGTTGCTAATATCATTGGCCCTGTTTGACGAATCTCCACAAAACCTTCCATAAAGGTGTTACTTTTTGACTAGTTTGTGCATGGAAAGTTATGGGGTGATCCGTTAAGAGGGGGGTGAAGAAAAAAGGGGGGCCCAAAACACAAAATTCCAATGCATTTTCTACAGGCTTCTTTAATAAGCGCTACCGCAAAAACTGCTAAACGGAATTACTCAAATTTTGGCAAGATGATAGATCTTGATCCACAGTTTGTGCTTTTTGTGATTTGTTGCAAATTATTTCAGTAGTTTTTTAGAAATTAAGGGTAATTAAAATTTGTACATTTGGACAGTTGGGTCTGCGAGCGGCTTGAGAGACTCTTGTAGGAGTCCCTATTTAAAATACAGTGATGTCACTTGATGTAATGAGTGATGTCACTGACCATGTCATGAGTGATGTAATATGTGAGGTCATAAGCAGTGCATTGCGGGGGTGGAGTTATAGTTAGCTCAGATAACTATAACTGCTGAATTTCTCTGGTTTTGTACGAGTGAAATGTCAGCATAACTATAACGTCCATGTAACCTTTGCTTTTTTTTCAGTGAATATATATATATATATATATATATATATATATATATATATATATATATATATATATATATATATATATATATATATATTCAAACCACCTCCAATTTCACTACCGAAATCTGACTCCGACACTTGGGTGAGCTTCACCATCCAGCTTCAGTTTATTATCTTCAGATAACTATAACTCGCGCGACCGCCACTCTATCACAAGGATGATGTCATCAGTGATGTCATGAGTGATGTCACTGACCATGTCATGAGTGATGTAATATGTGACGTCATCAGCAGTGCATTGCGGGCGCGCGAGTTATAGTTATCTGAACTAACTATAACGGGGGAATTTCATTGGTTTTTTACGAGTGAAATATCCACCTAACTATAACATGTGTGAAACCTATGGTTTTTAAGTGAATTTGCAAGGTTTTTTAAATGCTAATTCCTAACTATAATGTGTATGAAACCTATGGTTTTTTCAGTGAATATATATATATATACAGATGTATTTCATGAAGCTGTGATCCATGATGTCTTAAAACTTGCACAGAAGGTACCAATGAGAAAGAACTTATCTAGAGAACAATGGGAAGCCATCAGTACCTTACAAAAAATATTGTTTTGATGAGTAGAGACACAAATACATCCAGGAAGCCCTTAGACACGTAAATAACACCACCTGTTATGAGCGGGTTGACAAGTCTTATTTGAATAACTTGCACAGTAGGTATTTTAACCTACTGAAAGGGTGATTTGACAACCAACTTCTTAGTTGGGATGAACGCCGTTCCTCAGAAACGAGGCACCTATGACACCCACCTTCTATCTCTTACCAAAAGTACATAAAGGTAAGGTTGACCCCCCAGGATGCCCCATTGTGTCCTAAAGAAAAGCCTATTGGAAAATACATCAATTTTTGTAGATCATTTCTTATTTTCTTATGTCAAGGACTTGAATTCTTATGTGAGAGACACAAAGAATTTTCTACAGAAAATACAAAATCTACATTGGGGACAGGAACATTGGATGGTCTGCCTTGATGTGGAAAGTCTTTATACCAGCATAAGACACACTGATGGTTTGAGAGCATGTCAATATTTTCTTAGATCACGGAATATACATCTTTTGGAACACAAACATATGATTCTCTAAATCATTGAGATCTGCCTTACTGAAAATCTATTTATGTTCAACAATGTGTGGTACAAACAAATACAGGGCACTTTGATGGGCACCTGCGTCACCCCAGCTTTGGTTGGGTGGTGGGAAAAGCAAGTGCTCTGGAGTGATGAAATGGAACCACGAACGGAGAAAGTCCGTTTGTGGCTGAGGTATATAGATGATGTGTTTTTTGTATGGGAGGGGGGTGAGTGTGATCTTAAAGCGTTTGTGGTCAAACTTAACAGCAACAACATCAATCTGAAATTTACCATGCAATACAGCCAGGACACAATAGATTTCATTGATTTGAAATTAACATAAAAAGAGGACAGACTCTCTACCGATCTGTTTAGGAAGCAGACAGCAGGAAATTCTATTCTCCATGCTGCCAGCTGCCACCCATCGAACTTCAGATGGAGCATCCCCTACGGTGAGCTCCTCAGAGGAAAACGAACAGTGGTTCCGAAGCTACCAATAAAACAACTGAGCGAGAGATTGTTAGAAATGGGATTTCTGGTTGGCTAGGGCATGCGCCTAAGCCAGGCAGAAACCACCACTCTAATCAGGGCAAGGGAGTTACACACCAAAGATAACCCCTGCTCACCCCCTTGGTAGCTTGGCAGAGCAGTCAGGCTTATCCCAGAGGCAATGTGTAAAGCGTTTGCGCAACACACTCACACATCAGTGACACACTAGGCACACCACAAAAGAAACTCCACACAATGTTATGTAAAAATAGCCTTTGTATTATCCATAAAACATATTAGAACATAATCACATATATACACTGTGCCACCAGGGACAAGTTATCACTTTATATGGATTGCATAAATCACTTAGGCTAATCGGGCCACTGTCATCAACAGCAAAGTTAGGGACCAGTAGCTACTGGTAGGCGTACACTTAGCATAAAACCTTATGTAAACACATCATCCCCTGTGCACCAGAGTAAACACTTGTAGCGTACACATATTAGGGAAATCCCATCCCATCAAATATGCCTACCACCATTACACAAATCACTTGTGCCACTAGGCACTTGTCATCAAAATGTGTAAATCACAAAACATATAAAGCATTTTGCATCAGCTTAGGCCATAAGCACCTAACTCCCCTTGCTATTGGCAGCTGTAATAACCATCATAGCGCACTAAAGTGGGTATTTGTAGGGTGCACACGTCAATCTCATTAGCCAAGTAGGCAGTGTCACCCCTACCACAGTGAACACATTCATACACTGGTAGGGGTAGCTCACCTCCCCTGCACCCTCCACGCTGCTCCTGAAAAAGGGAGGGCTAAACAGTGGACAGATCCACTAGCCCAGCAGAGGGTTACCCGGAAGAATTGACTTGGTATAAGGCTGCCTGCTCTTGGCAGCGTAAGAATCAAGATGCTGGCAGCTTCCAGTGAGCGTGGCCCGGGGGCCCTATACGGCTGGTGCGGCAGGGCGGAGCTCTCAATCCAGGGCCACATTGGCTTGCACGGGGTTGAAGCTGGAAGCACACTGGTTTGAGCTCCCTAAGCGCATGCTGGCAATGCTGGGAACTCCGGGCAGCACGCCTCCCATGCAGTGTTGGGGACATTTGCTTCAGGAGGAAGGGAGAGCATCCTTGTTGCTCTCTATTTCTTGGTGCAGCGTCCTGCTGGGTGGGGCTGCGTGTTCCTCCCTCGGGCATCAGCCGGCTTCTACAAGTTACCTGGGCAATGCCGGGGGCTCGTTCGCACCTGCTTCGATGACAGGCGGACGCACCTGAGACTCCCAGCTCTATACCACCCCAGGGAGAGAATTGGCCAGCAAGCTTTTTATTTTAATTAAATCCCACAGAGGCTCCCAACCACTGGAGCACACGTAAGCTCTCCCAATAAGGGAAACTGCCTGGGCTAAAGCGCTCACCACGTTCTCCCATTTCAGACAAGTTGGGAAATACAGCGCTCACCACACGCTCCAAAGGAGCAATTATAAAGCGCTCCTCAATACTTTTTATCTGAATACAGTGTATAGAACAGTCGTTCAACAGGACCCCTCGTCAAAGCTTCCTCACTTGAATCCGGCCCTCGCTAAGCACTAAGTAGCCCAAGCATTGCAGTGCAGATCCCCAGTCCTGAGAGATCCCTGGGGCAGAGGACAGGGCCCAGGCAGGCCAGCTCGCAGAGTCCCCTAGCAGAGGGCCAGCCTTCTCAGCCACCCAGAAGGCAGTCCCAGGCGGCGGTACCTCCTGGCACCCAGCAGTCCTCTGGCAGTATCTCCTCTCCAAGTTCCAAGTAAGCCCAACACATAGGGTCACAGCCCCAATATTTATATGTCTCAAGTCTTTGTTCTGCCCTGCCGCAGGGCCTTGGCCCTAGTCCAAACCAGTTCTGGGGGGCACTTATGAAGTGCACAACAGTCCCCATTGTTAGTGTAGGCTCTGTCCCCAGACACACCACAGCGGGGCGGAGCCAGCATTGTGGAAGGCAGACACAGTCCTATTCAGGTCCAGGTGCTACTCTTCCCACTACTCCAAATGCAGATCAGGCTCATTCAGCCTAGCGCTGACTCACCCAGGCCCTATGGGGCCACTGCACCTCCCCAGCCCCTGTCATCCAGTGCCAGATGTTCAATACACAACAGGCAGGCACAAGGACACATAGCACACAGAAATGCCCACTTCTAAAAGTGGCATCTCTAAAATAGTGATAATAAATCTGTGAACACCATTATGCAGCATATATTACCACTATTCCACTGTTCAGGAATTACCATTGATATATATATCAGGGAATCCCCAATGTATTCCTATGAGAGGGCAGCCTCACAGCAGTGAGAAACCAAATAGGCTGTTTGTCACTACCAGGACATACCACACAGTTAAGGCACATGTCCTACCTTTTACCTATAGCGCACCCTGCCCATAGGGCTAGCTAGGGCCTACCTTAGGGCTGACTGATATGTAGTAAATGGGGAGTCACAGACGTGGCAACCACTTTATGTGCCACGTCAAAGCGGCAGTAAATTGCGCACGCAGGCCCAGCAATGGCAGAGGCCTAAGACAGGTTTTAAAGACTACTTTGGTGGGTGGCGCAAGCAGTGCTGCAAGCCCACCAGTAGCAATTAATTTACTTGCCCTGGGTATATGAGATACCAATTTACAAGGGACTGATAGGTAAATTAAATACGCCAAACAGGTGTAGACCAATCTTACCAAGTTTACCATAGAGAGCACATGCACTTTAACACTGAACAGCAGTGATAATGTGCCCAGAGTCCTAAAACCACCAACACCAGGTCAGAAAAAATACCAGGAGGAAGGCAAAAAGTTCTGGGATGACCCTGCAAAAAGGGCCAAGTCCAACAGAGATGCTTAAGAGATTCAGAGATAGAGGATACTCCCAGAAAACATTGATGAAAGGGGTAACTAAGGCAGATAAAATAAAGCATGACAAAGCTCTTTTTCAACCTCTCAAATTGAAACAAGGGACAGAAGACCATGGAGGACCTTAAGATTCATAACTAGATACAATACCCAATCAGGAGACTTCAAGACGAATCCTGAGGAAAAGGTGGGATATTTTAACGCAAGATCCCATACTGGGAAAGAAACTGGGAGGGCACCATCAGTCGCATACCAAAAGAATCTATTCCTTAAGGAGTTACTTGTCAATAGTCACTTGACACCCCATAAGACCAATTGGTTAGATCGAGATGGTGGTTTTCACAAATGTAACAAATGTAAGGCCTGTAGCCACAGTGAGAATGTCAAGGAGGTCACACTACAGAGAGTGAGAAAAAAGTGTAGTATCCCCAGAACTGATTTTATTGTTTATGCAGTAACCTGCCTATGCGACAAGTGGTATATCGGGTCCACTACCTTCCCAGTGAAAAAACACATCCTTGAACACTGAAGGGCCATAACTAACAGAGATTTTAGTTAGAGCACAGCCAAACATTTCCATGAAGCACATAATGGGGATTGGATCCTAGCCAAGTACTTCGGCTTGGATACAGTCCCTAAACACCCAAGGAAAGGGAACCGCCTCCAAGCGTCACACAGGTTGGAGTCACGGGTTATCCTTCAGGCAGGTAGCATGTTTCCCATTGGCATGAATAATGATGAGGAATTGTATTCACATCCCTAGGCCGCACTCAATAAGTTTCTGGAGTTTTTAATGTTGAGTCTTTCTAGCCCCCTTTTTATTCTCTTTTATATCCTTTTCCCTTTGACTGTTTGATCTATCTACCACAAGCAATGCCGAACACACAATGACATAATTATTTTGAGCAGTACTATGATGGTAAAAATAAATTTTGATAGTTGTTTATAATTATCCTTAGGGGTCTTTATAATGTTTGATTTGCACATCTAATGATCTTGTATAGTACAATCAATTGCTAATACAATCTTCGCTTTTATTTTTGACAGAACGAGCATGATGAAGCAGATTCAATAGAAAATTAGCCACCTCTTGGGAGTTAAGAGCACTGGAGATTTGGGGATGTTCTGTGCAATAGTAACCTCTCCTTATCAGCATTTAATTATGGTAATAGGGTGTTGAGTCACCAATATTTTGATGTTGTATCGGTTATGAATTATGTTACTGATAGAGCTAGATTTCATCAAGATTAAGCATCGCCCTGTTTTGTGTTTCAGACAGACTGCATTAAAATGGCACGCAGATTTTGGTGCAAGTGAAAACACATGGCACATGAAGCATGAAATGAGGCCTAGTCAAATGCTTTTTAAAAGTGGCACTTTTGGTGCATGCAAAGTGAAAGACATGAAATGAGGCCTGGTCAAAATGCTTTCAGTCTGAAATGCTTTAATTTAAAACCATGCTCAAGTGATAAAACAAGGGTGGTAAACATGTGTTTAGTTTAGATTTAACCTCACTATAGAATGTACATTTAATTTAGAGAATGGTTTTTTTGAACTTTTAAAGTAGCCCATAATTGTGCTGAATTAACGTGTTTTTGCAGTGTAGAAAACTCGTGATTTCAGTTTCTTCTTTAGCTTTGAAGATAAGATCCACACTCCCTGTTCCCATCTCACGAGACTTTGGCTTTGTTGCATATTTAGACAATACATATTCAGTTCATAACACATCTTCTTATAATGTGTATTAATTAATCAACCATGCACCAACACGTGGGGCAAATGCATTTTGCATAAAAAGCCATTTAAAACATTAGAGCATAATGCTATGTGTATGTATTAATTGTTTACGCTATGAAAAATTGCACTAGATCATGTTTATGCTATGTTGTACATTGCACATTTTTTGCATGTTGTGCACAAATGATCGAAAAGTTGCTTTAAACTAAAAGCTTTTTCTAGGTAATAACTAATACAGGGTATTAGTATGGGGGAGGTAAACATAATGGGCTTTATTTAATAAATTAATATTCTTTTGTGTTTGTTTTGTTTTTGGGCCCACAATAAAATGGCTGCCTAGGAATCCAGCATGGCTGAGAATTGTTAGCAGTGTGCTGAATAAGAGATGCATGCGTAGAAGATTATGCCAGCTGCATGAACTGCCAAGTGCTTCAAGTGAAGACACATGGGTCAAGGCCACAATGAACTGTACACTCCTGTCATCGTGCCAATGTAACAGTGTTTGTGGGAGAGTTTCATCCTTGCGTGCGATGTGAAAGCGAGAAGGATATAGACTGATACATTTTTTTCCTATTAAATGTTGCAATATTGTATAATTATTGATGGTGATACATATTACTGTATTAAGCCGTAACGCTTCCTTTGTTAAAACCGGTATGAGATGGATTGGCAATGAGAACAGGATGATGAGACCCTCATGTCACCTACGCTAACCAATCACAGTGCGAGTTTCTACTGAAACTGCAACATTATTAGTGTAGTCAGCCTAGAGTTAGAGTATAAATAATGACCCCTTAGGGGGCGTGTCGGACTAGAAGAGATAGGAGGAGAGAGAAGAGGGAGCAGATGAGACCAGACATCATTTGGGTTAGGTACGTGAATGTCGCGGGTGCAGCCTGGGAGGAGATTGCGTCCAAGGAGACACAGAGGGAGGAGGGAGACTTGCTCGTTTTTTTTTTCAGAGAGGCATAGGATAGCCTTGCACTTCATATTTTTGGCAAGGCAGATCACATTCCTCTGTGGTCTTGTGAAGGGAGGGCAGCCTCTCTGTGTGAGACACAGAGAGACAGATGAACAGACCAGGGCAGAGAGAGCAGCTGATGGAACAGGTTTAGATTTAGATGCTAAAACTCTAAGTTTATTCTTTGACTAACTAATTAGTTTTGAAAAGATTTATTTGTCTTATGCATTTATTTCTGTTTATGGGAGATTTTTGCCAATTATTAATTATTGATTAGCCTTGCAAAACTCTTTCTTGAATTATATTTTCCTGAATTCTTTAAATAATTCTGACTGACATTTGATGCCTCATTCCCACCCTTTATGGAATGCCTTGTATTCAGTCTGTAATATATTCTGTATTAATTCTATTTTTCCTATTTTCAATTCTGTAACCTGATTGATATTTGACTAATGAATAAAGGATCAGAGAACTTTAACTTTTAACTAGAAAATAAAACCCTTAAAAAATATTCACAACTTTCTTTATTGGCTTAAATATTAATTGCATTTTGATTTTTTATGGTTATGTAAAGTCTCCTGAAGGTGATACACAGTGGCAAAGGTCCAGCACCTTTATAGCAGTAAACTAGAGGTAAATGAGGTTCTGCATTGAGAAATTACCGTGAAATTACCGCTGGATCAGTTTCTGGTAGCAGAGGTAAGGTTAACACCATCACCAAAAGGAGCATAGTTTAGTTTAAGGCCTAAATAGCGCTAGAAAATAATTGCCCAAGTTAGATAAATGTCCAGATTCTCAAAAGAAAGTCATGATTCCAATGCTCATAACCTGAAGACTGGCAAAGCAGTACTGGAAGGTGATGCAAGAAGGTGAATGCTGGAATGGTGTGAGTATCAATAGGGTTGTGAAATGTTGTTAATGTGCTAGAAGGTATGTTTTGTTTTTGAAGTGATGGAAAATAGTAAGGGTTTTGACTGTTGGTGAACATTTTGATCATTTTTGACTTGATGGTTTTATTGATTATATTGGTAATTTCATAGGACAGAACTTTCGATTATTGATTATATGTTCTTAACATGAAAAGTTAGTGCCTTGTTATATGTTGTCTGGAAACACAGGTACAGTGATACCTGAAATCCCGGGAAGGAATAGCGGGTGGTAAATGGAAGCCAAACTGCTCTGAGGTTACTCGTCGGTTGGAATAACACTGAGAAACTATGCAGGGCTGGCAGTGTTAAAGTAGGGACTATTTTCTGTGTAAAAGTGAGAGTGATTGATAGCAAAGAGTTCGCTGGTGAAACTTTGGTGTTATATCACCTAGAAAGGGTAACACTGAAGGAGTAGCAGGTTCTTCCGAGCTTGAGTGACAGCAAAGAGTTCGCTGGTGAAACTTTGGTCTTACATAATCTAGAAAGGGTAACACCGAAGGAGTAACAGGTTCTTCTGAGCTTGAGTGAAGGGTAAGCGGAAGGGATTTACTCACAGTGTTTGAAGAGTAAACGGAAGTTCTTACTTTGTGAAGAGTAAGCAGAATGTGTTACTCGCAGTGAAAATAAATCTACCCTTTGTTTAGTGGAACAGACACAGTAGCAAATGTTTTTATGTTGTTACTAACAACATTTTGATTAAGAACTCAGAAAAATATTGCAGTAAGATATTGTTTGAGAGGGTCAGTAGTAGGAGTTAAACTGACAGAAATTAAAACTGACAGCATTAGAGAAAAGAAATTGCATTGAACTATTGCAGAAATGAAAATGTTTGAAGGTTTAAAGAAACAGTTTGGAGGTAAAGTGAAAAATGTGTTTTTAATTGGTGATTCTCCTAAAGGAACACCTGTGCATTTTATGTCTACCAATTTGGGATAAAATTCATGTATGCGGGTTAACCAATGGTACAAGATTACTGAAAAAGAAGGTCCTTTGAGGTATCCAAAAGATGGTACTTTTGAATTGCAAATTATTGACAAATTAAGGGAAGTGTTATGTGAAATAAAGACACCATCTAGAGTTGCACAATTTGAGGCTTTAAGCATGTGGGAAAAGGCAGCAAGAGACAAAGCAAGTGAGGATAAAAAGGTAAAGCACCAGATACAGGAGAAGGGAATTAAAGATGACAAAAAGCTTCAAATAAATAATGATTCAAAGGATTAAATAATGGATGCATTGTTATCTAAGTGTCCGCCACTCTATGTGGTTCCCATTAAAAATACTGAAAATAGTGTACCAGTAAGTACTACAGTGGCTACTGCTTCTGTTAAACAGAGAGAAACACAGATTTAGAGAACTGTGCAGACATTTCAGATTGACCCACTATCTGTTGATTCAGCACTGACAGTGATATCTCAGGTGTTACTGCTTCAAATGTGACTGATTCAGTCCAAATATTACAAACTACAGATGCACAGGCAGTGCCTAGAAAAATTGTGACTGTCCCAATTAATATGGTCCCTACTCAAAAGGTTCAAAGAGCTGCAGAAGGAGTAATTAAGTCGGGGTTTATTTCAGAATATCAGAATTCACAGATTATTGAACAGAAACTACCCCAGACAGTCCAAGCACTGAAAGGTGGGGGAAAAATAGTCTTTACAACATCTGCAGCCCAGGATAAAATGAATATATTTGAAGATGGGATTTTTCAAACCTGCTTTGAGGAAGCAGCAGTGATTAAAAATATAGAGAGTATAGGGGAACAAATTAACCCACACCCTGGAAAAGAGAACCAGCTTAGTGTTTTAAATTCAGCATTTGAACATGAAGAAATTAACAGTCCCTGACATTTAAATCATGAAAATGTGAACCAGTGTCAGGAGAAAGAATTAATTTCCCTGAGTACCTGAGGAAGGAAACAGCTACATGTGCATGATAGACTGACCGATTTGGCTCAAATATAGGAAATTGATGTTTCAGGAAGTTTTCCATTTCAGAAAAGTTTCAGGGTACATATGAATGATGAAGCAAATGAAAACATGTGCTCTTCAAGAATGCAATTGCACATTGCAGAAATAATAAAATATATTTTCAAATGCAATGGGTTTGAGAAATTAAGAGACAAATGGGCAAGAAAACATGAGAAGAAAAAGAAAGCACCAGACCTAGCAAGGAAACTGGATAAGAAAAAGAAACCACCAGACCTTGTTGAGGAAAATAATAAACAGTATGAGGGAGAAGCTTTTGCTTACTCATTGAGAGGCAAGATGGCGGCCGATCCGTTGGCCGAGTGAGCTGGGTTTACACTCCCCCGCGGTGAATTTCCCCTACTGATTATGCCGTGACAAGTATTCTGCTTAGAGAGGCAAGATGGCGGCCGATCCGTTGGCCGAGTGAGCTGGGTTTACACTCCCCCGTGGTGAATTTCCCCTACTGACTATGCCGTGACAAGTATTCTGCTTAGAAGGCGTACCTGGATACTGTAGATCTTGAGAGGACAAAAAAATAGCGCTCAGTTGGTGCTGGCCCGACGATGAAAATACTTACTGCGGCGCTCACAGCTACTTGGCTCCGCAGAGGGTTTTGGCGTTTTCAACCGCCACACCGGGACTACTTATTCTCCATATTTACGCTGACGTCCTGCGGCTCCCTCCAGATCAACGCTGAAATGCCACCGAAGGTTGCTCCAAAGGTCTCGGTGAAGAACCTGAAGCCCCGCGGTGGCGCCAAACCGGCAGTGAATGCCGACTCCATGACTGGCGGGCAAGCATCAGCAGTAAGCACAGGGTTGAATAATGCCTCTGACCCCGGTTTGTCACCCCGCACCAAAGCCCCTGCAAGCAGGAGTTCCTTACCTGTTACCTCTCCACCCGCTGTTAGACACACGGCCCCTTTGTTTACCAAACGTGCAACGAAGGCTTCAACACAGCTTCGGGACAAAGTAGCTGATAGCGGGGCTCAACAGAATTCAGATGCCGTCCTCTGCCTCACAGAAGTAAATAATTTGACGGACATGACTGAAGTGACTCACGGTAATCACTTGATGACAAGAAATGTATTAGTCGCTGGGGTCGAGGCTCCAAATGTGGTGGCTGGTGTCTCAGGATGCATTCTGGGACCTGTAGTCCTACCATCTAAGCCTAATGAAGTTCTGAAATCATTGGCAGTTCAGGATGGTTTAGGCATGGATCAAACTGGTTGTAACGCAGATAACGATTTATTAGATAACTTCTTTTCTTTATCGGATGAATCCAACACATCTGAAGAAGATGAGCTCAGTAAGGATTGGGCAGAATACGCGCTGGGAGGAGAAGACGATGCCCGATCCACGTATACGACTCCCGGAACTGTTCGCAGAAATAATAAAAGTGGGGTAGGGAAGAATCTGGGGGGTATTCTACCCGATAATAACCCTGATATTCTGGGGGAGAATCTAGCATGGGATTATTCTTTCTCCGCAGTGAACCCTTCCCACCTAAGCCAAGAAGTAGACCCTGAGAGCTCCACTACGCTTAAACCATCTGATACTCCTAAACCCATCACACTGGAAATGATTTATGAGACAATGGTCTCACACAGAGCGGAGACTCGGCTAGAGAACGCCAGAACACAAAGCGCCTGTCGTAAATTACAAAATGCCATCAGACGTATCAACAAGTCAAGCGCTGAGATAGGCATCAGAGTTAATGAGACTGAAAATCGTATCTCCGCTCTGGAAGATGCATTGTCGACGCAGAAAGATATGGTGACTGCTTTAAAAAACCAGAAAGATGATGCCACCTGGAAATTATCTGATCTCGAAAATCAAATGCGATGGAATAATTTACGTGTGCTTGGTGTTCCGGAGGGGGCGGAGCGGGATGATCCGAGACAATTTATTATTCAAATGTTTACCGAGGCTTTTCCGGAGCTTTCCCAATGGGACTGGGGGACTCAGATTCAGAGAGCTCACCGATTTCCTATCTATAAAAAGCAGCAAGCTACCCAGTCAGGTTCGGATCCTATATATCCTCGTGCCATTTTGATCTCTATGAACAATTTTTTAGCAAGAGAAGCTGTTTATGATCTAGCTCGCCCCAACCGTAAGAGACTGGCTAAGGGGATCCACTTCTTTGTCAGACCAGATTTTTCCCATGAAACAGTCTCTCGCCGATGGCACTTGCGCCAATTAATACCTATGTTTCAAGCAAAGGGCGCGCAGGCGTTTTTAATGAATCCTGCTAAGTTAAAGGTGGTGGCGCAGGGTCAAAACAAGTTTTTTCTTTCTGAAATAGCAGCCAAGGAATTTTTGCAGCAATTGGTGCCTTTGGGCTGAAGATAGTAATGTGATTGAGATGGCAACTTATATCTAGTAGTCACTTTGGGCTCTTGTGTTTTTAGGGTATGGGGGAACCGCGGGTGAGTGCTTCCAGCTCCCCATCACCAGGACCACGGTCCTATTGTCTCATCATTGGGTGGGTAGGGTGGGAGGGGGGAGGTCGGAGGTTGGGGTGGGGGGTACTGTAGGAGGGGGGAAGTTTGGGTTGAGGGTGGGAGTGAAGGGAGGAATGGGGGGGAAAAAAAAATATGGTCCGCAACCATCTATTACTTCTGAATGCTTTGTCGTTTGAGATTGGATCTATTAAAGGGCTCTTAGATTCTCAACTTAATGGCTAATCTGAATTTAAAAATCGCCACGTATAATGTTTGTGGCCTTAATAGTTATGAAAAACGAAGGAAGATGCAAATGGAGCTGAAACTTATTAATCCTGATATCGTGTGTATTCAGGAAACACATATTTCGTGGTCGGTACGCCAGAAGCTAGATGATTTGGGGTATGCTATGCTGGTTGCCTCTAAACAATCTGACACAACGCGGGGGGTGGCCATTTTGGCTCGCCCTTCTATAATTAAAACTGAGCGCACTTCGGCAGACATACATGGCAGATGGGCTATTCTTGACTGTTTAATTGGAGATAAGCGATTTACCCTTTGTACTATTTATGGCTCTAACTCTGACGATGCAAATATCTTTGATTTCCTAAATGGTGAGCTTGCTCTATGGCCTTCACCAGTTGTGTGTTGTGGGGATCTTAACATCCATCTAGATAGTGATTGGGCAGGCCCCTCCTCTGTCCCATATTGGGGTCGTAAACCCAAGGTATTTCAGGCTTTAAAGAATTTGATGGCTGATCATGGCCTGGTTGATGGGTGGAATTTTTTACACCCACAGACACCTGGCTATACTTTTTTTTCTTCACCACATACTAAGTTTTTTCGGTTGGATTATTTTTTTATTCCCGCTGCTTGGGCCTCCTGCTGCCAAATCCAAGTTCACCCTAGACTCCTATCTGATCATGCCCCCGTAACCATCTCCCTTTCTAATGTCGCTACCACACGATACAATAACCTTTGATAGGAAGCTTTTGCTTGATACTTCTTTTGTGTCTTATATGAAAAAGTGGATCCCAGACTTTTTCCATCGTAACCACGGCTCAGCAGAACCCGCGGTAGTCTGGGACTCCTTTAAGGCTTGCTTCAGAGGTGAGGTCCTTAGCTTTGCTTTACATTCTCAAAGATTGCGGAAACAAAATTTGATGCAGTTACATACTCACCTACGGAATGCGGAACTGGATCTTATAACTCAACTACAGGCAGCCATAGATCCTAAGGATAGCCTTGATAAATTAGCTCGCTGCAAAGCTGAGATTAATCTTGTTTGGGCCCAGGAGATCTCGCTCAAATATCATCTTTACAGGAAACAGATGTATGAGTATGGAGAAACTGTAGGGAGATGCTTAGCTCAAAGGATTCGTGCAAAAAAACAAATGTCTAATATTAAATCTATTTATAATGATCAACAGGTATTAGTTCAAGAACCCGTGGCTATTATGAAAGTCTTTCATCAATTTTACTCTGACTTGTATAGCCAGCCGGATGCTTATGATTTTCCACCTGATCTTGGGCTTTCAACTTTAGAATGGGACAGACTTGACCCTGCTGTGGCAGAAAGATTGGATCTCCCTTTTTCTGATGAGGAAATTGAGCGTGCAGTGTTTAAACTACCCTCTGGTAAGGCAGCCGGTCCCGATTCCCTTCCATCAGAGATTTATAAAACTTTCTTTCAAGAACTTCGTCCTGATCTGCTGAATACCTTTCAGGCAGCTAGGTTGGGCACCCCACCCGAATCATGGGCTGCTGCTCATATAGTGATATTTCCGAAGAAGGGGAAACCCCCAGATCAACCAGGGTCATATCGCCCGATATCGCTGCTCAACTGTGATGGTAAATTATATGCTAAATTGTTAGCAAACCGTATGGCCCCTCTTGTGGCGGGGCTGGTATCATCACAACAACATGGCTTTGTGCCGGGACGTGGGACGGTAGATCATGTTAACAGGGTCATTGCACTTCTCGACGCCGCGCAGGCTGAGTCCAGATTTCTGGGTCTTGCCCTGCTCGACGCCGAGAAGGCTTTTGACCGTGTGTCCTGGAGGTTTGTATGGGAGGTTATGGCTCGCTTGGGATTTAGCTCTGGCTTTCTTCGGGCTCTTCAGATATTTTATCAGTCCCCTACCGCAAGGATCTGCGCCATGGGTTTCAAATCAGAGGAGGTTCAGATCAGTAGAGGGACTCGACAAGGTTGTCCTTGTTCCCCCATTCTTTTTGCTTTTTATATTAATCCCTTTATTAAAATGCTTGAGCTTAGCTCACAAATTCCCCCTTTCATAGCTCACGGCGTGAAGTATAATGTTCTCTCGTACGCGGATGATATTGCTGTTATTACATCTGATTTGAATATGGCTTTACCCTCTATAGAACTGTTAGCGGAATCTTTTGTGAAATATTCTGGGTATAAACTTAACAAAGCTAAAACACAATGTTTGTACACAGATCAGACTCTAGTTCTTGATAATAGGATTATGGAAGAAGTGGTTTACTTGGGTATCAAGATCAGGTCTAACTTGGAGGAGCTTGTTAATTCCAACTGGATTGAGATACTGGATAAATCTAAACAAGCATTGGAGTCATGGCAGAGTCTCCATCTAACTCTGGTTGGCAGAGTTAATTTACTTAAAATGATTATATTACCTAGAGTACTTTATTTTTTTCGGGCTGTTCCCTTATTAATCCCCAGATGCCAAATTCGCCAATTACAATCAATCTGCGAAAAATATCTATGGGCTCCAGGTAAAATTCGTAGAGCTTCACGTTTTATGACGCTCCCCCTTGACCGCGGTGGTTGGGGAGTACCGGACTTTGCCCTATATCAGATGTCATGTTTACTTTTAAGGATGCGTACTCTCCTGACTGGAGAGGAAATATCCAATATGGCAGAAAGTCCCTCAATCTACCACATCACTCTTGGTGCATCTGCAAAAAATTGTTTGATTTCCAATTTTGATAGTAGCTATTACAAACGCACACGGTTTTAAACTATTATTTCTGCTTTTAATGCATGGAAATGTGTTAGGAAAATGTGTAATATACCCAAATTTACGATATATACTCCACTTAGGGCTCCATATTTATTGCCGTCAATTTTTGGTGACGCAGTTGCACGATACTGGTATTCTAAAGGCATTATATGTCTAGGTGACTTTGTCTCTGCTGACGGTGTCCTTCTTTCTTTTGATTCACTTAGATTGCAATTTGATTTAGCTAATAATCAATTTTTTAAATATTTACAGATTCGCGATTTCCTACACAAACGCACCATGCCGCTGTCTCCTATTCGTATTATTGATGCTATCAGACTGCAACCACCTATTGGAACTATCTATAAACACCTATTAGCACACCGTATAGATGACATTGATAAAACTAATGAGATATGGTCATGCCGGCTATCATCCGCATCCATTAATATTCAAGAATCTATTAAAATGGCCCATATGATTTTCTTTTCTGCGTCACTAAAAGCACAACTATACAAAACTATTTTTAATTTATATCACACTCCGGCGGTGATGATGAAATGGGGTAGCTCTTCCTTATATTCTAATTCTGGTGAATGTTTTCGTTGTAAAACTGGTGAAGCTGACGTAGTGCATGTATTTTAAGCTTGTCCTTCTTTAACACCTTTTTTTAACCAAATTTCAAACTTTTTGGGTTATGTCCTTGGCAAACCTGTTGTACTTTCATCAAACTTAATTCTATTGGGTATTGGTGAGGAAGCCACCCTTGGGCATCCTCTTTTTGAGTTTCGTTTTTTTCTTTTTATTATTGCAGCTATGATTCGTTTGTCAATAGCAACAGCTTGGCTGCAACCACAAGCTCCGAGCTTCGATATATGGTGATCTAAGTTATTTAATTTGTACAATATCGAAACCAGTATATACATGTTAAAAAAACCTCGTAAAAGACTCTTAGGTCTTACTATTTGGCGTCCTTTAAAAAATTACTTTGATGTATAACTTGCATGATTAGATCCATCAGAACGAACGATACATGTGATTTAATTTGTTTTAGGTTTGTTGATATATTGTAAAGGTTGGCTTGTGGAACATTAATAAAACAAATTTAAAAAAAAAAAAAAGAGAGAAAAGGTTGAAGAAGTGCATGTTCATGTGCCATGGAAGAAAAGTGAACTTGCAGCATTTCTGAACACATTCCTAAAATTGACAGACAAACCTATGCTGTGGTACCCACAAGGTGATGGACTTGTTGAATATTTAAAAGAGTTGTGCATTCATTTGGAAATGTTCTTTGACATTGCCATGCAGACTGAATTGTGGTTTGAATATAAAGTTGCTGTGCAAAGGCCAGGTGAGGAGACAATGAAAAAGATTTGCATGAATGCACCATCATTTTCTGTTGTTATGGAGAAAAACGTAGCAGTGATTACTTTCCTGAAGTGCAGAGTGCCAGCAAAGGATGTTGATTGGGTACAGATTAAAAGAACACAGGATGCAAGTAAAGGTGTTTTGGTTTGTGCAAATTCAGGTATGGATGTTTCACTGCTGGAATCTTTATAACAGATTTGAGCATTGGAAGAAGAAATGAAAATGTAAAAATGATGCAGCAAGTGGAAATGCGCAAACACAGAAAGAAATGCAGGTGCAAAATGTGCCAGTCAAGCAAATGCAAATGTCAGTTCAGAAACAGGTACCAATGGCAGGAATTTTTCAAGCTCAGATGCTTCCACAAAATATGGAAAATGCTAAAATCAATTTAAATAAGTTGTCCAGAGCAAATGTGAATTCTTTCCAGAAACAAAATCAGAACCCATTTCAACAGGTTGCTGTATTTGAAAATTCAATCCTAACAATTCTGAATTTACCAAGTCCATTGTGAAAACAGTGGAAGGTCCAGACTTAGTTGTAGGAATTTTAAAAAGAGAATTTACAAACCCAGTTTTAGAAGAATTTGCACCAAAAATAGGCCCATTTGAGGAAAGTTACCAATTTGTTGTTCGTGACTCAGGCCTGGCAGGAAAACAGTTGTTTTGCAAATTAAACAGCACAGATTACTGTACACCAGATAATGTAAATTTTCAGATTCCTGATGAGGATGTACATTTTAAAATGGCCCAACAAGAGGCAGCTGTAGCATTGTTTTCAGAAAGGACAGTTGAAAAATTACTTTCTGATTTGAAAGAAATAATAAACACAGAAATAAGAGAGTTCACAGAGAAAGATTTCAGATTAATAAAATGTGCAGAACGTCTTATTCAAATTAGAATCAGGTGACATGTATTCAAGATCGCAATCAGTTGCAGAAGTGTTACCACTAATTGGAGATAAGCTGAGTAAAGGATATTTTTTTTAAACAAATTTTTATTTATCAAATGACACACATGGAGCAGGGCTCTGAACCCCAGAGTCATCCGCACAATCATTACACAACATCCTCACATTGATTTTTTTTTCCCGTCAATAAAAGGACAAGGATAAAGAAAGGGCAGTACAAATGAAAATATACCTCCAAGAAAACCCCCCCAAAACAGCCCCCCCCCCCCCATAGTCGCAATAATTGCCCCCCGCCACAACCTAGTCGTGACCCTACCCCATTAACACTCGCAACCGTACACATAAAGATTGTAAGCACCTCGCGCACCAGTTGAAAGACATTAGACAGGATTCAAGGGCCCCCCCCTGCATTAACCGGCGCCAGCAGCAGACCCCGATAGTCAGTCCACCGCTTCCAAATATTTAAATGTTTCTGCGGGCAGCCCCGCGCCATAAAGATCGTGAGTTCCAAGCCCATACAGAAGTCCAAGACCCTCTTCCAGACTGACACCGAGGGTGGCATCGGAGCCTTTCACACCTTAGCAATATCTATTTTTGCCAAAGTAAACCCCAACAGCATAAGGTGTCGTTTATAAATATTGCCCCCGATCCCCTCCATAATATGCAGCAGTAGCATCAGCTTCGGTGACAGGGACAGACCCAGCACCTCAGAGACAGGGGACCACTCCCCTCCAGAACCGTGCCAGAGACAGACAGTGCCAGATTGTATACATCAGGGTCCCCTCCTCCCTCTCACACCAAAGGCACAGCGGGGAGGCCACCAGACCTGCCCTCCACAACCGGGCCTGCGTAAAGTAGACCCGGTGAAGGTAATTAAATTGGACGAGACATAGGCGCACCGCAATGGCCCCCCTGTGGGTAGTCCAGGGCCTCTGTCCAGTCCTCCTCATCCAGCGATCCAACCTCCCCGTCCCAGGCCACCCTGAGCTTCTGCAGTATGGGGGAGCAATAAGTAACCAGGGACTGATATATCTTGGATATTTTATGGTCCTGTAGGTCCCCCATAAATACCTTTGCTTCCACCGGGCTGAACTCCGCCAGCGACTCCAGTTCCACTAAACTAGGGGAGAGGACATGGCGAAACTGGAGGTACCTGTAGAACTGGGAACGAGGCATTTGAAATTCTTGTTGTAAGTCCTGAAATGACTTCAGCATAAGCCCCCTCATAACATTCCCCAGGGTAGAAATACCAACGTTATCCCACCCATGAAACCCCGACAGGGTAACCAGTTGTGGCAGGCGGACATTATTTCACAAGGGGGTTTCCCAGGTCAGCGTACCCCACCACCCCATATGCTGCAGGGCCTGTTGCCAAATTTGGAAAACCACCTGAGTTGCTGACGGCAGGGCTCTACGCATTGGCGCGGAGTATAGAATAGTATGGAGGGAGGAGTCCCCCATCAGGCGCCTCTCCACTGCATAGGCCGGATCATCCCTGCCCCCATACCACCATTCGTTCAGGATGAGCAGGTGTGAAGCCATATAGTAGGACAGTATGTCAGAGGTCGCCAGGCCTCCACAATACGTAGAAAGGAAGCATGTACGCAGTGCGACCCTCACCATGCCTCCCGCCCATAGAAATTGGCCCAGCATTGAATTAACCTGCCGGAACCATCTAGGGGAAACTGGGTAGGGATGACTCTGCAGTTGGTAGAGCAGGTGGGGGAGCGGTACCATCTTGAAGATGGCCGACCGTCCATATATAGACAACGGCATACGAGGCGTAATGGAAAATAGCCCCACGCTTAATTTTATCAAGGGCTCCCCTGATGTTCCAGCTTACCACCCTGAGGGTCTCAGAGGAGATCCGGGCATCACTAGGTGGATTGGCCATGGAGATCCTCGATGGACAAGGCGGGTGCAGAGGAATATGTGTAGCGTGAGCATAGAGGCCTAACAGTACGACAGTACGGTGCGACTTGTGGACCAAAACAAAAGCAAACCCAAGACCGACCCAGCAAACCCCCCCACCCTATACTTCAACAACGATGAAGCATCTGTCGTGGTAGGTGCCGCCTGCAGACCCCAACAGGGAGTCCCGGCACACCTCAACCAATGGATCCCCAAGTACAACCCGAATTAGGCAGGCACTCTCTCCGCCGGGAAACCAACAGAGAAGCCGGCCCTCGCTGAGTCGCCTCCGATCCAGACTGCAATGTCTAAGGCACCAAGGACTGCAGACACCCCCAGCAAACAGGAGCCAGATGCAGGCTGCCAGGAGGCCGATCCAGCCTGGGAGGATGCACTGCAGTAGCGACATTGACGGTTAGATCTGGAACGCCTGCACTCCTTAGGCTTCGGATGGGGTTGCTTATGAGCTGCCTCACTGGATGTGGAGTCCGACTCCCGCCGAGGTGGTGTATGAGGACTCAGCCGGACCGTCTCATCAGTCCATAGAAACACCTCCTCCGGTGTCTCGAAGAAGTGCGTCCGGGAGCGGTATACCACACGCAGGCGGGCCGGGTACAGCAGGGAGTAAGGAGGTTTGAGTTCTCGAAGCCGGGCCTTGGCTGCTAGGAAAAACTGCCTCCGCTGCTGGACCATTTTCGTGTAATCTGGAAAAATCAGTATGCGTGTATTGTTTAAAAGCAACGGTTCTTTAGCCCTGACCTGCTTGAGGATAGCGTCCCAATCGTGGTAATTCAATAGCCGTGCAATGACCGGCCTCGAGCGGGCTCCCGGTGGGGGTTTTTGCATGAGAACCCTGTGAGCACGCTCTATCACAAAACAGCGAGACAGGGACTCTGGGGGGGAGACAACTTTCCAGCCATGTCGTAAAGAACAGTTCCATGTTCCCTCCTCACATCCCCCCGGAAAACCAATGAAGCGGAGGTTATTTCGCCAGGCCCGACCTTCCGTATCTTCTACGCGTATTGCCGGGCCCCGCTGGGTGGTTTCAAGAGTGGCCACTCGTTGCCGCAGGCCGGCCACCTCATCTTCCACCCCCAGAGACCCGCGTCTCGGCTTCCGTAATACAGGCTACAGCATTCCGCAGGTCTTGACGGAGGAGCATGACATCGGAGCCGACCGCTCCGATTTTAGCATCGAGGACATCTCTGGACTGCGTAATAGCGGCCATTAGCGCAGCATTATCCGGCCCCTCCGAACTAGTCCCCTGCGCACCTCCAGCTACTGCTGCGACAGCTCCCAGGCCTGTGAATTTTTCCAGCGTACCCTGCTTGGACGAGCCACCTCCCATCTTATCTCGCGTCATCATGTCCACCAGGCCCTCCGATGTACAAGCCGCTCGGCACTAATCCGCCCGGCCGCTTCCCACCGGCCACACCAGTCCACCTCCGTGAGTGGATCATGCTGTCCTCCTATGCTTGCAGTGGGTGCACTGGAACCCCCAGATATAAGGCGGCGCAGGGCGGAGAGTGCCGCGACACCACCACGCCAAGTACCGTGCGACCCGACCCGGCCGCCGAATGTGGTACCCCCACCAGATGCAAGGGCAGGCGTCTTATGGAGGGGGCGCCCCAGAAGCGGCTGTCTGGACACCCGCAATGAGAGCGACCCCCCGGGTGGAAGGCCGTCTCGCCACAGGCAGGCCCTGCCACTAGATGAAGGCCTCCCGCCTCTGACGCAGTGCGTAGGCTCCGACCGGTCCCGGCATGACCCAGGGCTTTCGATGTTTTTCCCTGCCGTGTCCTGGAACACGGGGCCACTGTTCGGCACCACCACCAACCACAGCAGTCATTCCAGGAAAGGAGTTAGGGCAAGCTCGGCCCCCCAGGCAGTCAGCTGTGTAGCGGCACTGGCCCAAGCTCACTAGCAGGGCAATCAAAACCGCCACGCCCAGCACCCCCGCGGCCCGATTAGACTGCCGAGCACCCGATGTCGCAGCCTCCCGCGGCCCGACAGTGCCGCCGACTGGCCCACCTCAGGCCCAATGATACAGCAGGTGGGGTGGGGGGCGGCCTTGCGCTCATGCCGCATAGATGTCCAGGAGTCCCCAACACAGCCCGATCCCCTCACCGTCTATCTGCAGTCGCAGGGACAGCCCTCTCCATACGCCGAACTCCGCTGTACACTGTGGAGCCGATCTTCATCGCCCAGGCCGCAGCCTAGACTGCCACCTCCACGGCTCCCCTTACAAGGGTTCAAGCTCAAACGGGCACGGCACACAGCCGAAGGTTGCGCCCCTCCAGGTACACGATTTCAGGCGCAAATAGGATCGGAGGGAAGTATAATTGCAGGATAAATGATCAGGCTTGACCGAGCTCACCTAGCACACATCCACCATCTTGGCTGCCAGGCCACGCCCTCCGAGTAAAGGATTTTTGATGGAGTTAATTGGAAGTTTATGTAACTTTCTGATCACAGGTCCACAGAAACCAAATGAAAAGAACAGATTAGTGCAGGAGATTAATAGCATAATTTTTCCATGTTGTCCTGTGGTACCAAATCCAGCCAATATATTTTTTCACATTCCATGTGCTGAAGAATGGCTTACTGTTATTGATTTTTGTCAAATTTATGTCACAGTGCCATTGCATGAGAATAGTCAGGAGTACTGTCAAAAAGATGAATGTCTGGGACACATAATTGGAAAGGGAAGTAGAAAGGTGTCTCCAGAGAGAGTGGAAATAATTCACCAGATGAATCCACCTCAAATTCAGAAAGAAATCAAGATGTTTTTGGGAATGGTTAGGTGCTGTAGAGAGTGGTTATTAAACCTTTTCCTAGTGGTTAAGCCGTTACTGAGGCTGACATACAAGGATGTGTCTGATCCGCTTCCATTGGACAACAATTGCACAAGAGCATTCCTAGAGTTGAAAGACAAAAAGTGTTGTGCCCGGCACTGGGAATGCAAGTTTATTTAAAAGAAAATACACCAATTTGCAGTGAGAGGAAGGGCTGCGCTCTCTCAGTGCTTGTTCAAAAACATGAATGTGTTCAAAGGTCTGTGACATATTTTCCCAATGACCTTTGACCCCAACATCATTTAAACTGATTATGAGTGTCTAGATGTCATGAAAATATGCATAAAGCCAATATCAGACTTTAAGGATGAACGTCTGATGTTTGCAAGGTAATAATGACACATTAAGAGCAGCACATGCTGTGCTCCTTATACATTATGTTGTCAAAGCTTCATGGTTTTCAGTAGTTACCTCGGCCCAAAATTCAAAATTGATTGCCCTTACCATAACATGCAGTATATCTGCTCAAATGGGAGTCACTGTTGTCATGGGAGAGAGAAATGCTAATTCAGTTGCACAAAATTGTGTTCTGTAGCATATACATTCAATGGAATCTTCACAGGTGAATTAATAGAGGCTCAAGAAAATGTTTCAGAAACAGAACAACAAGGTTGTATCAGAATACATTTTAAGAAAAATGACAACTGCATAGTAGCAAATGTGTTATTGCAAAAACTAATTCCCAGGTATAGATTGCCAGTCTCTCTGAAATCAGATCATAATGAGGTCTCAAAGATGATGTGTGCAGAACCACAGATTTGACAAGGATTAGATTGTAGCTATGTGCCTGAAGTTTCAAGCATAACAAAGACAGCACAGAGTTACACTTTGCAAAAGACTGTGTTTCAGCATCACTGAAGTAGATTGAAAATGTATATGCAAATGCACTTTTGAAAACAACAGATGAAAAGACTAGCCATTACTGTGAAGGTCTGGTTGATGTGGAGCGTGCAGTTTCTCCCCAGATTGCAGCTGCTACACAAGATCTGCATAACAAATGGTGCCAAAACTTTGATCTGAGAGATGCTGTGAAATGGAAAGGCCTGTTCCAAATGACCCTGGCAAAGACTGTCGTGAAATGTGGTGGCCTTCCAAATTGGGTGCATGCCTCTCTCACACGTATGATGCTGTGTCCCCCTGATAAAACAGCTCCTCTTCAAGAAGAGATGCCAGCAGTGGTCAAAAGCCCACAGAAGAGGGTCAGTCAAGCTGTAAGGGAACACACAGAGTCTGAAGCAGCACTAGAGAAAACTGAAGTGGCACTGGAAAAGCAAAAAATGGAAACTGACTCAGATGAAAGCGGTGTCAAAAGGGTGAAAGAGTTAGATGCAGCCTCTGAAGAAGAAATTACTGCTGTGGGCCTACGAGTGGAGGTAAGAAAAAGCTGGCTGAAAGGGTATACAAAACGTCTGCAGTGGTCCTTTGAAAAATCATTTGCACCAATAACTGAAACATCTGAATCTGATCAAAGTGAAAATAAAAGTGAAAGGCTTGGATTGAAAAAGTGCAAAGAATTGATGGTGCTCTGTCAGAGTTTCTTGGCACCTGAGTGGTCAGATTGCATGGAAAAAGTACAGAATGCCACACTGTATGAGCCACCCTGATGGCAAGCTGATGACAAAGAGCAAAGAAATGCTGAAACAATAACTGGGAATTGTCAAGAGCTGAAGAGAAAAGAATCTTTGAATGATGAAAGAAAAAGAAGTAAAGAAGAAAAGAAAATAGAAAAGAGAACTGTTCTGTTGAATTTTCCTTTTATTATTTTAGTTACTTATATTAGAGAAGACTAACAGTTACAAGAAGCTACTTAAGAACTCTGCACTAAACATTTGAGCTTGGCTATATATGATCTGATTACAGACAAAACTTGTGTTGCCTTAGAAATAGAGGTAAAATTATTATATGCTCAGCTTTTGTAATATTAACTAATTTTAGTAGGAGTTTTTTCCTTATATATCCGTGTGAAATGTGTGCTAATGAAATTACCATGTCTACATACAGTAAAGATGAGTAGTAATATTTTAGATAGAGAAAAACATATATTTGGCTTAACATGATGAAAATAAATAAGTGTGATGATTTACAAAGCATTTGAGGTATCATGATTTGTTATCATAAAGGGTGAGTTGATAGAGCTAGATTTCATCAAGATTAAGCATCGCTCGGTTTTGTGTTTCAGACAGACTGCGTTTAAAATGGCACGCAGATTTTGGTGCAAGTGAAAACACATGGCACATGAAGTATGAAATGAGGCCTAGTCAAATGCTCTTTAAAAGTGGCACTTTTGGTGCATGCAAAGTGAAAGACATGAAATGAGGCCTTGTCAAAATGCTTTCAGTCTGAAATGCTTTCATTTAAAACCATGCTCAATTGATAAAACAAGGGTGGTAAACGTGTTTAGTTTAGATTTAACCTCAATAAAGAATGTACATTTAATTTAGAGAATGATTTTTTTGAACTTTTAAAGTAGCACAAAATTGTGCTGAATTAACATGTGTTTTTTCAGTGTAGAAAACTCGTGATTTCAGTTTCCTCTTTAGCTTTGAAGATAAGATCTACACTCCCTGTTCCCGTCTCAAGAGACTTTGGCTTTGTTGCATATTTAGACAATACATATTCAGTTCATAACACATCTTCTTATAATGTGTATTAAGTAATCAACCATGCACCAACACTACACGTGGGGCAAACGTATTTTTCATGAAAAGCTATTTAAAACATTAGAGCATATTACTATGAGTATGTATTAATTGTTTGCGATTTGAAAATTTGCACTAGAGCATGTTTACGCTATGTTGTACATTGCACAGTTTTTGCATGTTGTGCACAAATGATGGAAAAGTTGCTTTAAACTAATAGCTTTTGCTAGGTAATAACTAATACAGGTTATTAGTATGGGGGAGGTAAACATAATGAGTTTGTTTTGTTTTTGGGCCCACAATAAAATAGCTGCCTAGGAATCCATCATGGCTGAGAATTGTTAGCAGTGTGCTGAATGAGAGACGCATGCACAGAAGATTATGCCAGCTGCATGAACTGCCAAGTGCTTTAAGTGAAGACACATGGGTCAAGGCCACAATGAACGGTACACTCCTCTCTTCGTGCCAATGTACCAGTGTTTGTGGGAGAGTATCATCCCTGCGTGCGATGTGAAAGTGAGAAGGAAATAGACTGATACATTTTTGTCCTATTAAGGTGCCGATTCGGATCTTGGAGAAACCGGGTACGAACCGTCAGTCGGAGCGTTTTCTCCGTCCGACTCGTACCCGGTAAATAAACATTACAAACATGGAAGTACGATTCCCACGGAAACACCATTTCCGTACAAATCGTAAAAAACATCGACCGACGAAAATATACATACGAATGTGATCCGGGAATGCTCCGACGTGACGTCGGGACGCATTCAGGCTGCAGTTCACGAACCAGGAAGTACGATCCACACCTACGTCACCCCGCACGGATTATATTTTCCGGCTGCCAAAAACTGCCGGGAAATCAGGACGACGCGCACAAGGAGCACCTGTACGCGACGGACAGCCATGGACCCGAACCTACGTGTCATCCCAGCCCTCATAGCAGTCCACCTGCTCTACAGGCACCGACGCAGACACCGCAGAAGGTCAGAATAACACCCAGGGGCAAAGAGGGGGGCAGGGGCAGGACACATAACCCCCACACAAGTCACAAATCACACATGCCCTGGACATACCTGACCTGCAGGACCTGGTCACCTCGAGGGGGTGGGGGCGTGTCCAGCAACGCAAGCGTCCGCCACAACGGAAGTGGATGTTGACGCGAACCGGCAACACAACAATACCGGTACGTACCGTCCCCAGGCCTTAAGAGCGTGGGTACGTGCCGTACCACGCCCACCACTACGTCACCCCAACAATGGTGGTACGGCCCGTACCCACGTACTAAAGGCCTGGGGACGGGCCGTACCAGCATTGTTGGGGTGATGTAGGGGTACGCGTGGTACGACCCGTATCCACGCTCTGAAGGGCTGGGGACGGTGCGTACCCCTACGGCACCCCATTAGGGGTCTGCACCGTACCCAGGCCCTCAGAGCGTTGGTACGAGTCGTACCACGCGTACCCCCACATCACCCCAACAATGCTGGTACGGCCCGTACCCAGGCCTTTAGTACGTGGGTACGGGCCGTACCGCCATTGTTGGGGTGACGTAGTGGTGGGCGTGGTACGGCCCGTACCCACGCTCATAAGGCCTGGGAACGGTACGTACCCAGGCCTGCAAACCGTGGGTACGGGAATGTACGGAGCGTACCCCCACCCGTGTATGAATGGAGCGTACCCACACCCCACCAGTGTATGTACGGAGCGTACCCACACCCGTGTATGAATGGAGCGCACCCCCACCCGTGTATGTACGGACCGTACCCCCACCCGTGTATGCATGGAGCGTACCCACACCCCACCAGTGTATGTACGGAGCGTACCCACACCCGTGTATGAATGGAGCGTACCCACACCCCACCCGTGTATGAATGGAGCGTACCCCCACCCGAGTATGAATGGAGCGTACCCCCACCCCACCAGTGTATGTACGGACCGTACCCCCACCCCACCAGTGTATGTACGGACCGTACCCCCACCCGTGTATGCATGCAGCGTACCAACTCCCCACCCGTGTATGTATGGAGCGCACCCCCACCCGTGTATGAATGGAGCGTACCCCCACCCGAGTATGAATGGAGCGTACCCCCACCCCACCAGTGTATGTACGGACCGTACCCCCACCCCACCAGTGTATGTACGGACCGTACCCCCACCCGTGTATGCATGCAGCGTACCAACTCCCCACCCGTGTATGTACGGAGCGCACCCCCACCCGTGTATGAATGGAGCGTACCCCCACCCGTGTATGAATGGAGCGTACCCACACACCACCAGTGTATGTACGGAGCGTACCCAAACCCGTGTATGAATGGAGCGCACCCACACCCGTGTATGAATGGAGCGTACCCACATCCGTGTATGTCCCGACCGTACATGCCCAGACATAGGAGGGGTGTGTGCAGAGTCCTCCCAGCAGTGCCCAGACACAGGAGGGGTGTGTGCAGAGTCCTCCCAGCAGTGCCCAGACACAGGAGGGGTGTGTGCAGAGTCCTCCCAGCAGTGCCCAGACACAGGAGGGGTGTGTGCCTATCACTCCCAGCAGTGCCCAGACACAGGAGGGGTGTGTGCAGAGTCCTCCCAGCAGTGCCCAGACACAGGAGGGGTGGGTGCCTATCGCTCCCAGCAGTGCCCAGACATAGGAGGGGCGTGTGCAGAGTCCTCCCAGCAGTGCCCAGACACAGGAGGGGTGTGTGCAGAGTCCTCCCAGTAGTGCCCAGACATAGGAGGGGTGTGTGCAGAGTCCTCCCAGCAGTGCCCAGACACAGGAGGGGTGTGTGCAGAGTCCTCCCAGCAGTGCCCAGACACAGGAGGGGTGTGTGCAGAGTCCTCCCAGCAGTGCCCAGACACAGGAGGGGTGTGTGCCTATCACTCCCAGCAGTGCCCAGACATAGGAGGGGTGTGTGCAGAGTCCTCCCAGCAGTGCCCAGACACAGGAGGGGTGTGTGCAGAGTCCTCCTAGCAGTGCCCAGACATAGGAGGGGTGTGTGCAGAGTCCTCACAGCAGTGCCCATACATAGGAGGGGTGTGTGCAGAGTCCTTCCAGCAGTGCCCAGACACAGGAGGGGTGGGTGCAGAGTCCCCCCAGCTGTGCCCATGGAAAGAAAGAGGTTGAGTACACACAGATACAATGGCCACAATTGTCAGTCAGGTGCTCAAAGACCCAGCAGAACACAAAACACATGTGTGCGAGGCTGGGAGTACACACATGCATAGTGCGGAAAAGGGAACATGTACACATGAAGTCCTGTCAATATACTCCACTCACAAGTACAGTGACCCCCAAGGATGACACAAATGATGCAGGTGGAGACCTTGGCCAGCATGCATGGCCAAAGTTGAAGGGGTCCGTCACACACCCAGCAAATGTAGACACAGCACTGCACAAATGTCTTCACAACACCCTGCAGGGAAGATGTCAGGGTCCACAGAGGAAGGTACACACCTTGGGACAATGTCACCATGCAGTAACAGCTTACCTGAGCAAAGTTTGATAGCAAATACCGTGTGATGGCACACAGATAACAGGGTCCACCCCACGAACAGCACACTACAACATATCCCAGACACCTAACACATTATCGCCACCCCAAATCATGGAGCAGCACCACCAACAACAATGCCAGAAAAGCAGTAGTGTGCCAAGGAAAATAAAATAGCTTTATTCAGCAATGTTCTAAAATGAATTGTACGAAGAGTTCAAAATGCACAAGGCCCATAGGGCAGTCCATAGTTCCAATCCAGGTGGGGGACACATTGGGATGCGTGTCCCCTAGCTTGCCTGCACAGTTCAGACTACCTTGTCATCCACAGGGGGGCATCATGTGGGGGGGAAGGACCAGGCACCGCAGGGACAGGAGGGGCAAGGGTAGGTGTTGTGGGTGCAGGGACGGACGACTCCAACACAGGGGGTGGGGCAGCGCCAAAGGTGGATTGGAGCACGGCGCTGCACACTACTGCCAGGTTGCCCAGCGTCTCCCCTGCACCCGAAGGAACCACAGGCCCCAAGGAGGGGGTCGCAGGGATGGGTCGCAGCGCTACCCGGGGAGGGTGTGGACAGGGGGGGGGACTCAAGCACCCTGACCGGGGACTCCTTTGACCGCTTGCGGGGTGGTGTCACTTTGGGGCTCAGGGACAGAGCGGCCATGAAGGAGTCTTTGGTGGAATCCTGGCCAGGAGAGCTGAGGGAAGTGGATTTGGAGGGTGGTGGTCGTGAGGAATGTGGACTCCCACTCTGGCTGCGTGTCTTCCGTTTCCCCCCCGACCCAGTGGGTGTGCCTACTTCACCCTGTGTGTGCGTGCCAGGAGGTGTGCGCTTTGCCTTCCCTGGTGGTGTGGTGCCTGTGTCTGGTGGTGTGCGTACATGGCTACGTCTGGGTGTGCTTTGGACAGGCATGGGAGTGGGAAGTGTGGATGGTTCAGGGGTAGGGGGGGATGTAGCGCTGCAGGAGACCCACTGCTGCAGTCAGTGTCAAGTCTATGGACCTCAGCAAGTTGCGTTGGTCAGACTGCGCAGCTGAAATGCCTCCATCTGGTTGAGCACTCGGCTGTGGCCATTGAGGACATTAGTCAACAAAAAAATGCCAGTACTGCACTTCAATTCAATAGTTTCTGCTAATTGAGTAACAATCCTCAATTCGGAAAGACCAATCTTTTAGTCTGGTTTCTTATGAACATTTCTTTTTATTTTGGATTTTATTCCTAAAGTTTTTTTCTATTTTTTGTTGGACCTTTTTTAAACAAAAATTATTTCACAACAAATAGAGACTTGAAAGGTATATACAAAAAACATCCAATATATACAAAGACATCAAAAAATGTCACAACTCACATATAATGTATATCACTTTACAAAATATTTAGTGGACACATTAAACATTCAAAGGACAACATTAAGTGCACTTAGAGACATGAACATACAAGACTAAACAAATTGACGACACATTAACAAATACAGCCTGTTCAGAAACAAGTGTAAACGCCCTGTGTTAAATAAAGTTTTTTGAGAACAGGTGCGGATACTAGTGATTAGTACAAAATTTGTTTGTTCATATTTTCATATAATAGACCATCAGATAATTCAATTTTTAAGTTGTAATCCTGGGGAGATTGGTCTATTTGAGAGAACGGAGGTAAAGAGAACAGGGGTCGACGCGTTTCGAATCCCTTATGTAGCAGGGATTCTCATCAGGACCGTGAAGATTCAATCTACAGAAAAAATAATAAAAACATTCTGTCAGTCATACTCACAACACTCGACTTCAATCAATCACGCACACTCTCAGATCATACCTGTATTTATGATTCAGTGGTCGGTCTCCCAACAAAGTGTCTAATCGTGTAGCTGTAATGTTAAGAATTCAATGGGCATAATTAGTGTTGGTTAGCCAGTAAAAGGGAAACAATGATGACGTTCGTTAATCTGGGTACTTACATAGAGATGCGGTATGACCGCGTGGTCAGTTACTTATTGTCAGTTTCTTCAAACAATTCTGTAATGAAGAAAATAAGAAATGTCCTATTTACTTTGGCGAAAAAAGGGGGCACGCAGATGCTCATATTTAAAATGACCGGCTTAGTGGGGCGGGTGTAATCGAGCTCTTAAGTTTGTTAGCACGCAGCAAGCCTGATTTCTAGGTGAGGGTGTGCCAATAAATGGAGTGGTTTGGCGTTCGGTAGCGTTCATTTAGGAAGAATGTAGAATTCACTTAGGCACTTCTGCGTTCTGTAATTCGATGGTGTGTCTATGCTCGTGTTAAATGACAGATTTCGTCAGGCGGCATTCCAAGTGCACGGATGGGTTGAAGCTTTTCAGCTGCGCGCTAAGGAAATCTTACCGGTATTAGTTTCTCAAGTCTCCTCCATACGCGTCTACGTCCATCACTGAGGCGCGTTTGTGATTATCCCGGTTGACCCGGTTGTATAAGTGATTGGAGCCTGCTGCTAAGGCTTCTGGGAATCGTAGTTTGAAGTTTTGAACATGTTGTGCTGATTGCAATATTTGTTATGGGATATGTAAAAGTGTGGTTTAGTCCGTTTTTGGTGGCAGGATATGCCGATTCCGTAGGTCTGGAAGTTTTTTGAAAAAACTTGACAGCTGTTACTTAGCAACCCGTGTAAGTGCATTGTAGATCGATTGTCTAGTGGTGGAATATGTCATTGCTGTCCAATGTATCCATGAATTCTTGCCACAGTAGATGTAAAATGGAGGGAGAGAGAAAAAACCACTATGTTCATAAGTTATAAAGTTCCGACATTTCGTTCAAGCCCTGAGTGGCCGAGTTGAATTTTAGGATCAGCATTGCTTCTCGTTGCTTTAGTTTGGTCTCTAGATCTCCGCCCCTCTGGTCATGCTCTAACTTCGAAATGACGGTCCATCTGAAGTCAAGGTCTCCCCAGGATTACAACTTAAAAATTGAATTATCTGATGGTCTATTATATGAAAATATGAACAAACAAATTTTGTACTAATCACTAGTATCCGCACCTGTTCTCAAAAAACTTTATTTAACACAGGGCGTTTACACTTGTTTCTGAACAGGCTGTATTTGTTAATGTGTCGTCAATTTGTTTAGTCTTGTATGTTCATGTCTCTAAGTGCACTTAATGTTGTCCTTTGAATGTTTAATGTGTCCACTAAATATTTTGTAAAGTGATATACATTATATGTGAGTTGTGACATTTTTTGATGTCTTTGTATATATTGGATGTTTTTTGTATATACCTTTCAAGTCTCTATTTGTTGTGAAATAATTTTTGTTTAAAAAAGGTCCAACAAAAAATAGAAAAAAACTTTAGGAATAAAATCCAAAATAAAAAGAAATGTTCATAAGAAACCAGACTAAAAGATTGGTCTTTCCGAATTGAGGATTGTTACTCAATTAGCAGAAACTATTGAATTGAAGTGCAGTACTGGCATTTTTTTGTTGACTCTTGTATTGGCGCAGCCTTACTGCGTTGGAGCCAGAACCCCTATTGTTGCCACATTGAGGACATTAAGCATCGCAGTCTGACCAACCTGCAACTGCCGCAGGATGTCCACAGACTCGGCATTGGTGGCAGCAGTGGAGACAGGGGCAGGGGGTGCGGTGCCTGGCAAGAAGGAGACACGTGGTGACCTAGCACGGCGGGAAGGGACACGAGCAAGTGGGAGGCCGGTGATCGGAATGGAGGGGGCGGGTAGTGATGGAGTGCTGGTGTCAGCTGTGGGAGCAGCCTCCGCCCCCTCGGAGTGCTCAGCCTTGGACCCGTCTGCGTCATAGTCGGTGGTGGTTTGACTGGACAGGTCCTCCGCTGCACTCCCGCCGGCCTCCGTGCCACTCGATGTGCCAGACAACTCAGCACTGCTGGCATTGGTGCTCGCTCCCTCCTCACGGTCCGTGCCAGTGTCTCCCTCGTAGTCCCCCGACGATGCTGTGGGCAAGGTGAAGAGACAGGAGAAATCAGACACCTGTATACATATGTCACATGAGTCAACTCTACATAGGTCACAGTGCATAGCCTGAAAAGCAACAAGAGTAACATCTACAATACAAGGTACATATGTAGTCCCTGCAAAACACAGTTTGTTGACCCACCATGCCACTGTTAAAATATGGAGAGCATGACACAATAGCAAATAACTTGATATCAAATTGTACAGAGGAGCCAGGCTCTGGGGACAACCTAGCACAGCATCAGCGACACACAGCGTAGCCAAGAAAGGGATGAGCAGGAACCATGTCTAGCAACTCTTGGGACATGCTGCAAAGGTAATACTGAAAACCATGGTCAACATGACTGGGGCACTGCACCTTGAGTGTTTGGCCACACAAACATCACACACTGGCCAGACCGAGCAAGGAGACTTCAGGTTTGGACATGTAGGCCTTGCCCGCACCAACCCCCCCCCCCCCCACCTGAGACAATGTGATTGAGACAGAGGAAGTACTTACACCTCTTAGTCTGGGATGAAAACACATGGCCTGCAATTAATCCTGATCGCACACAAACTACCCCTGGTGCGCCTGTCCACATATATCACTGACAAACAACCATCATCAGATAGTTGTACCAAGACACACAGGCACTGGCCCCTGTGAGTATGCACCAGCTAAATTAGGTCACCCTGTACAGTGGACACATGTAGCACAGTATACGTGAATACAAATGAGGCCAGGGTACTATGCCACAGGGCCCAAACTATGCTGAAGACACAAAGAATGTCCACATTGTCTGATGACACACATGATACCTAGGAAAAGGTGCCCCAGGGGACTGTAGTGGCCACACTACTCCATGGCCCTGGATGGATATGACTGGAACACAAGCCACCATCCCTGCACTATGCACATCTCACACTCAAGCACATCATGTCAGAGGGCACAACATTTGACATGCAGGCAGTAAGGCAGTACACATGAAACACACACTCCCATGTCGGGACTCAGCATCAGTGCCAACTAACATGGACCCCACAATGACAGAACTGGCCAGGGCACAGGCAACGTGCAAAAACCTGTTACACACCACCCCCACACATGATGCTGCAAGCATTGGGCACTTGGAGTAACTGCCAGCCTAGATGACCTTGTGCAAGAGTGACTACACACAGACCAGGGAACACATGGCAAGGAGGGGAAGGGAGGAAGAACAGCACCGCTTTACTTTGGGGAACAGGATATGCACTGCACATTTAAACCCTGGCAGTGTATCCATGCAATTGCGCACTTCCAAAAGCTGGTCACACACAACAAACACACATGTACCTACCCCCTTCCTGCTGCTGCTTCTCCGCTAGGCGCCTATCCAAGTCAGGGAAGACCACTGCCAGCACACGCTTCTGGATGTGGGTCAGACGGCGGCGCCCACGGTTTTTGTGGCTCACAGGTGAGTCCCCCAGCAGGACCCGTGCGATCCTCCGCGTCCAGCACCGGATGTCCTGCCAGCGTTTCCTCACCTGGGCTAGGCGCCGCTTCCGACCATCCGTCCTCCTCACGGCACTGACGGCTTGCTTCCAGATCTCCCCCTTGGCACAGACGCCTACCTGTGAGGATGCAAAAGTGACAATACATCAATCCACCTTATCAATGATACAGAGACACACATATTACAAATCATGCATGTTTGAACTGGCCACAGTATGCAGCCAACTCATTGCACCTTTGTCATAGTGACATCATCCTCCTGGGAATGGGCAAATGCAGTAGGTACCATTGAAAGTACACAGGTGGCATGAGGGGTGCAACACAATCAATGATGCAGGCTCACACTGTGCATCCCAAGCTACAACAGGAATCTGAACAGTACCCCTAAGCAGTCACATGCCCCAGCCCACTTACGCTACCTCAGCAGAGTACACAGACACACACAGGCACTGAACAATCACCTGGCATTGGCAACTGCCGCTACAAACCTCACTCTGCACATGTGCCACTAGACTGGGGGTGTCACAGATGTGGGGCTGTCTCAGCACGGCAGACATCCAGCACAGCTCCCTGCTCACATCAGATGGGCAGGGTGTATCCATCCCACATGCAGCTGGGGTGCAACACTCCACATATGCACACACCCACATGACAGGGGACTCACACACACACACCAATGTCCAGGGGATGAACACATCATTTGGACACTCTCACCACAGGTACACTGAACAGACACACATCTGTGGGTCCTGCCACCTGTCACCCTGGGGGGAGCACAGACTCACATCAGGACTGTAGGAACAACATTTCCAGGAGGATTAGGCAGTCCGAAAGCGGCATGCACCATGCAGTGATCGTCACAGTAAGCACCATGCTAGTGCGTTGTGCACACAGGAACTACAGCATGCTCTGCATGGGAGACATGAGCCCCCCCCCCCCCCCCGGGAACCACTATGAAGAACCCTGCATGTCTGTCACACTTGGACACAATGCCAGAAATCACAGTAAAAAAAAAGGGGCCCAGTTTAAGCTAGTGGGGTCTGCACTCACCTGCTCCCCTGGTCGACCATACAGCATGGTGTACTGTGGGAGGATCACATCCACCAACGCCATATTCTCCTCCATGGTGAATGGCTGGGCCCTCTCCACAGACCTGGACATGGTGCCAGAGGAATGACAAGCAGCAGCAGTGTTGTGGAATTCAGGGATGTGCAGGCAAGTGCTCTCTCAAGGGACCTGGTTGTCCTTATATCTTACTTGCTGGCCTGTTTCATTTACAGGAGTACAGAGTGATTGGCTCAGTCACATTTGCATCCTACGTGTCCTCCAATCAATTTAAAACTACCCCAGTGACAGGCTTTGCATGGTTTTAAAATTGAGCATGATGTAATGTCAACAACCACATTGCAACAAAGTATATTGTCTCCAACCAACTTCTGCTGGCCACATGATGCAAAATTCAAACCTGAAACTCGGTCTCCATGACAACCAGCATGCATTTAGGCCCCTATACTTGTCCCTCATGTGTCCCCTATGGCAATCCTATGTCACAACACAGGTACGGTGCGTCCCACAGCCCTAGGGCACCCCAAATGCATTGCAACGGACCGTACACGCGTGTATACGGTCACCATCACAATGGAGTGCTGGCGAATGCGTACACCATAGTGATACGGACTGTACACGCGTGTGTAGGGTCCCTATCACTATGGTGGTGCTGGCGTATGCGTACGCCATAGTGATAGGGACCGTACACACGCGTGTGTATGGTCCGGACTACTATGGCGTACACGTACGCGAGCACCCCCATAGTGATAGGGACCGTACTATGGCGTACACGTACGCGAGCACCCCCATAGTGATAGGGACCGTACGGTCCCTATCACTATGGGGGTGCTCGCGTACGTGTACGCCATAGTAGTCCGGACCATACACACACGTGTGTACGGTCCCTATCACTATGGGGGTGCTCGTGTACATGTACGCCATAGTAGTCCGGACCGTACACACGCGTGTACGGTCCGTATCACTATGGCGTACGTATACGCCAGCACCACCATAGTGATAGGGACCGTACACACGCTTGTACGGTCCGTATCACTATGGCGTACGCATACGCCAGCACCACCATAGTGATAGGGACCCCACACACGCCCTCGGAGCGTATGTACGGTGGGATTCACACCTGACAGTGGTGACAGGCGGCACACAGGAATGAATTGAGCTGTCATACATGGCCAAGGCTGGACATCAAGGCATCGTCTGTGCAGTACTACATGTGTTGGGCACAGGTGGGTCAGGCTGTGATGTGGCACCATACTCCTGAGGTATGAAGCTAATTACAGTATGATGGACTGTGTACACATGTCACGTGTGATGGTGCCCTATGTGCCACACATCCCCTTCACTCCTTTGACATGTGTGCATGTAGTACTGACTTGGTGGGCCATGCGTCACTGGCATGGCACAGTCACCGACACCCGCAAATGTCACCTGATGCCAGGTACACGGAATGTTACCCCTGACAAGTGAATGCCCGCGTTGCACGCTGTAGCTATGTCATGTGTGTGTCATGTGTTCCCATAGGTTTGCTGTAGGTGTTTGGTCAAATTCATCTGCTGTTGCTGCAACCAACATGTGTCTGTGTGTAGATGGGCATGGCACACTGTTACGCACACCAGCACACATGTGTAATCCGACGTTAGGTGTGTATGTAGGCATCGACATGGAGTTCCAAAACAAGGACATATCTGCATACTCTCAATGATCAGTCTTGACATGTAATCCTTCATGGCAAGGTGTGTGGTCTGTCCTTATTCTATGACATGTGACCTGTGCCTCTAGTGTTCCGCAACCTGTCTGTGCAATAAACATCCTTCCTCTGCACATATTTGGATGTCTGTAACTCCCGTAATGCGTCTGCCTGCTCACTTACACTGGCCCACAGCTAGTTTCATGGCATGGCATATTGAGGTTGAGAATCAACGTTTGTAGCTGGCTCTTGGTAGGAGTGTCACATGCCTGGCATACGTGTCCAGGGCATATTGCACAGACCTGACTCTGTATGTAGCATATGTGTATTGCCTGTTGAGCATGTGCTCTGTACATTGACATTGGTGGTGTACTGTACTCACTCTTCGCTGTCCCTTCTAATTCACTGCAGGGCTCCGCCTCTCCTTCGACCAATTCCGGACTTGGCTGACATGCGGGAAAATGACTGTATACGCCGCTACCGCTTCCCCCAACGCTTGATTGAGGACCTGACGACACGGATGGCACCACACCTCCAACCGCTACACAGGTATCCTACTGCACAGACACCCAAGATGAAGGTGATGGCAGCCCTACATTTCTTGGCCACGGTTACCTTTCAACATACCATTGCCCATGTCGGTGGCATGTCCCAAACCATGTTCAGCCGTGTTCTGCATGATTTTTTAGAGGCCATGTTGGAGCACCTGGATGAGTGGATGTATGTTGTTACAACGCATGCACTTACAACGCATTTTTTACAACGCAACATCCACTACAACGCATTCCATTACATAGCATGACACTACAACGCATTTTTAAAAACTACCTTTACAACGCATTCCATTACATCGCATACTACCTTTACAACGCATACCATTACAACGCATAATATTAAATTGCATTTAAGGTAAGTATTGGATAGTATAGGGGTAAAAATTACTATTCTAACTCCAGGGGGTGCAACAGTAGGGTAAGTGTTGGATTGCGTTGTAATGGTATGCGTTGTAAAGGTAGTATGCGATGTAATGGAATGCGTTGTAAAGGTAGTTTTTAAACATGCGTTGTAGTGTCATGCGATGTAATGGAATGCGTTGTAGTGGATGTTGCGTTGTAAAAATTTTGTTGTAAGTGTAGTGCGTTGTAATAGTTGCGTTGTAACAGTTGTTCACCGGATGAGTTCATTAAATTCCCAACTCCTGAGCAGTTGACAGCTGTCAAGCGTGAGTTCTATGCCCTGGGAGGGATGCCCCATGTCATTGGGTCCATAGATGGAACACATGTGGCTTTGGTACCACCACAGGCACAGGAGGTAGCCTTCCGTAACCGCAAGCATTACCACTCCATTAATGCCCTTGCGGTGTGTCTTGCCAACATGGTGATTTCACATGTCTGTGTTCGTTTTCCAGGATCAGCACACGATGCGTACATCATGAGGCGTAGCAGGGTGCCTGAAATGATGCTGCAGCTGCGCAACGAACGAGCATGTATTGTTGGTGGGTATACTCTGGCAGTCCTGTATTTAACGTCATCTTCCTGTTTTACTGCTCCTCCTGACCCACTCTTGTCCATGATGTTTCCATGTAGGGGACGCTGGCTATCCCAACATGCCATGGCTGATCACACCTCTCCGCAACCCCAGCACAGCTGCCGATCACCGCTACAGCAACGCCCATGGGCGGACCAGGCGAGTGATAGAGAGGACGTTTGGCCTCCTGAAGAGCCGATTCCGTTGCCTCCACAAGACCGGTGGCGCACTCCCATATGCACCGGTGAAGGTCTGCAAGATATTCCTCGTGTGCTGCATGCTGCACAACATGGCAGTGGAGAAAGCTGTGCCACTCATCCTGGATTCAGATGAGCAGGACCATCCACCCGTGGAGGATGAAGGGCTTGGGCACGAGGCAAGTGATGTGGAGGAGGAGGAGGCGGTAGAGGACATGCGGAGTCGGCTCATACGCGACTTCTTTGCTTAGTGGTGAGTTCCAGTGTCTGAGTGTGCACGCATTGGGCTGTGTGTGGCAAGTGTTGCAATGTGTGTGTCCATCTGCATGTCTTCCAAGTGAGTCAGAGGTGTGTTTGGATGTGTCACTCGAGTGATGGTGCAATAGAAGAATGTTTTTCCAGAGTCATCATTGTCACCTAGCATGTTGACAACCTAATACGTGTCGAGTACATGCACATGCATGCGGATGTGCTTCTTTTGGCTGACTTCTGGTGTGTCTCCCATCCACAGGTACTTGCGCATGCTGTCTGCTGGTGGCATTGTTGTGCTCCTGCTATTCCTCATGAACACAGCAACATGTGCTGAATCAGCGTTACATGCACGGACAAGTTCGAAAATCTCCTTCGGGTAAGGGATGCAGCACGCCTTTTTGGAAGTGGTATTTGTTTTGAATGTGTGTGCACTGCTCCTGTTCATGTTTGGATACTTTACATACATGTAGAATCACCATGGGGCACATGACCTGGAGCAAAATTCACCTGAATTGATGGTCAGACTTGGTGACAGTCATCTGTAATGGTATTGTGATGGAGCCATCAATGTGTGTAACACTGGCCTCGGAAACATACGGGTTGCACCGGGTTGACATGGTGTGTGAATTCCCCATTAGGGGCTCAATGGTGTATAGCAGGCTCTCCGTGAGCAGCAGGGGGTGTTTAGCTGTAACCCGTCACTTGTGTGCCAGTGCCATGGATTTCCAGCATCTGTGGTGGTAAGGGGGGTGCCAGTGTTGGTCCCACGTGTTCATCCACATGACCTGTGTATGTGTTGACAGAGTTGCATTAGCATTCCGACACACATGAGTAATAAAGGTGGCCCTCTGCCTCCAAGGTGCCTCATCTCTGTCAATGGTGGTCTGTTGCCACTGTGCATGCGGCATGTCTGGCATTGTTCTCAGAAATGGTGCATATGAGTCTATGTGCAGAGTAGCAAGATGCAAGCTGTTTGTCAGGGATTAGATTCTGTATTGCGCATGATGTCCATGGCTGTGTAGGTATTGTGGCATGTCAGTCTCCACGACGGCCACAGTGCTGCATGTGAATCCATTGCGTGTGTGTGTGCCATGTTGAACCAGACATTCCTTCATTGACATACACCTTTTGCATAGTTCCTTCCTGAGATCCTTGTCTTTGTGTGCTACTTGTGGCATTGTTTCCTTGACATGGCACATGCTGCTGCAGGCCCTGCAGCAAGGGCACCCAGTGTCCACGCAAACGAGCTGGTGTTCATCATGGATTGCTTGCTGACATGTGCTATGCTGATCAGCAGCATCTGTGCCTCATGCGGCAGCACACTCTGCATTATGCACAAGATCCCCAGTTCCATCCACCTCGAGGCAAGAGGGAGACCATCCCCCAGGTCAACTACGACATCCGTGTCTAATCCTACCCTGCACTCTACGGACATGTGCGTTAGAAATCCCATGATACTTGTCCACATCCAGGGTGCATCTGTACAGCTCTGCTACTACATCCGGCGACCAGGCCACATCAACGTCAAACAGAGATGGGGGGAGTGGATCACTGCCAGCTGCAGGATGACCTTCTCAATCCACGCACACACTCAGGATGCAGCCCACAACCACAACACAACCTTGTGGCACTGTGATCCAACACCCAATTGCGCCAACTCCATGCATCCAACCTTGGCTGGCCCACCATTCTCCACATCCACCTGACTCAAGCATGCAAGACATGGTGTTGCCACGTGTCTACACATACCTGGGACTCCCACCCCAGGACACTCCACATGATCCCTGACTTCTGCGCATGACTGTTGCTCTTCTAAATAGGTCTGTAGGCACAGTTGTGCGGGCACCCCCTCAGCTGGTTGGGCCGATCACGGGTGAGTATGGTGCTCCATGTCTGTCTTGGATGGTACATTGTGACCCATGTGTGTCCTGTGCCAGACTCAGACCCCAGGGTATGGATGTTTGGAGTTACTTCAGAAATCAGGCATGGTTTGACTTTACAACACACACATGTAGTGGAATAATGCTAAATGACGGCATCATCTTGTGATTGTGATGAATTTTATTAGTGCTGGGGTACGTGTTGGGGGGGTGACAAGAGGTGCTTGGCGGGAGTGTAGAATCCAAAGTTCGCAGGGGGAGTTGGTGTCCTTGCCATTGAAAGTCATCAGAGTCTGTGCCACAGTCTTTGTCAACATTGGTCAGACAGTGACCAGCAAGGCCATGTAGCAGAGAATGTCCTTTGCTGCTGTGCTGCTGTTGGGCCAGAGGGCCAGGTGCCAGGCCAGGTGACCTGGGAGATGGTGATGTTCCGCTGACTCTCACGGTCTTTTTCGTGGACAACCCACCTTCCTGCGGGGACCCTCAGAAGCATGCCTTGACGATGCAAGAGACGCTCCGTCAGATGAATCCTCCTCCTCCTCCCTCCCTGTTTCTGGTGCTGCTCTACGCCTGGTGGCACAGGGAGGGTTTGCCAGGCTTTGGGCGATCTGACGGAGGGATTGGCTCACGTCCCTGTGCACCGCCAGGAGCACTGCCAGTCTTGCCTCCATCCTGGCATGATGCTCAACCTGCAGGGTCTTCATCTCATTGAGGGTCCCCACTACCTGGGCGATGCCTCTGGAGTCACGCCGGTATGCGTCCAGGATGTTTCTGACGTGTGCCATAGCCGGGTCCTGAGCCAACTGGGCAGGTTCGTGCCTCCGCCGTCCTCCACTCCCACCACCCCTGCCCACTTGCGCCTGGCCTGCCGTTGTGGGCACATCGGGTCTCCGGGACCCCTGAGGGATGGCATTTGCGGTGTCGCCTGCCTCTTCCTGGGTGCCCGGAGAACCTTGTCCCTCCTGGACAGACTGGCTGTGTTGTTGTGTGCGGGGAGGGGTCCTGGGTGTCTCCTGGGATGTGGCAGGAATGGGGGTGGTGGTTGGCACAGTTGTACCTGACGCAGGTGCTGCAGGTGGTTGGACACTAGAGGGGCCAGGTTGGTCTGGGTCATCCACGGAGTGGTGAGAGTCGTCGCTGCCGGTGGGGTCCTCTTCACGCAGAGCCTGGTCCTGTGAGTATTCCCCCCCAGTGTTGGGGGGAGATCGATGACGTTGACCTGTGTGTGAGAGAGACAGTGTTAATTGTGTTACATGCGACATCCATGTTTCATTCTTTTTTGATTTGGCACAGTTCCTCTGGGTGGTTGGATTTGGCTAGCATTCCTCACACAGTGCACTTGTGCATGGGTATGTCCCTTAGCCACAGCTTTCGACACTTTACCTATGTGTGACACAATCTTAGTTGATGCATATTTTGGGAACGCAGTCAGCAGTGTAGTGAGCGGGCGTAGCAAGCCATGCAGAGCCGCCTTACGTGTTGCACTGTACGTGGCCAAATGGTGTTTTTTCGATGCTATTTGAGAATGCAGGTAGGTAACTTAACAATTTGTGACAGGGTTCTGACGAACACAGTGGGTAGGTATACTGGGTGTAAGGTTCTGTTTGGGCCTGCAGCACGGATGTACTCGTGCACAGATTGACACATGGCCTAGTGTTTATCAAAGGTTGAAGGGGGGGTTCACGCACTGCCAAACCTTGTCTACATGCACACAGTCCACCTGCTGACGAGCGGACATGGCCACACCACCCAAGGGTGATTTGGTCTCCCTCTGTCTCCCTTTCTCCCTCCGTCAGCCTCTTCCCTCTGTCCGTCTCCCTTTCTCCCTCCCTCTGTCAGCCTCCTCCCTCTGTGCGTCTCCCTCTGTCTCCCTTTCTCCCTCCCTCTGTCAGCCTTCTCCCTCTGTCCGTATCCCTTTCTCCCTCCCTCTGTCAGCCTCCTCCCTCTGTCCATCTCCCCCTATCTCCCTTTCTACCTCCCTCTATCAGCCTCCTCCCTCTGTCCGTCTCCCTTTCTCCCTCCCTCTCTCAGCCTCCTCCCTCTGTCCGTCTCCCTCTATCTCCCTCCCTCTATCAGCCTCCTCCCTCTGTCCATCTCCCTCTATCTCCCTTTCTCCCTCCCTCTCTCAGCCTCCTCCCTCTGTCCGTCTCCCTCTATCTCCCTCCCTCTATCAGCCTCTTCCCTCTGTCCGTCTCCCTCTATCTCCCTTTCTCCCTCCCTCTATCAGCCTCCTCCCTCTGTCCGTCTCCCTTTCTCCCTCCCTCTATCAGCCTCCTCCCTCTCTCCGTCTCCCTCTATCTCCCTTTCTCCCTCCCTCTATCAGCCTCCTCCATCTGTCCGTCTCCCTTTCTCCCTCCCTCTCTCAGCCTCCTCCCTCTGTCCGTCTCCCTCTATCTCCCTCCCTCTATCAGCCTCCTCCCTCTGTCCGTCTCCCTCTATCTCCCTTTTTTCCCTCCCTCTATCAGCCTCCTCCCTCTGTCCGTCTCCCTTTCTCCCTCCCTCTCTCAGCCTCCTCCCTCTGTCCGTCTCCCTCTATCTCCCTCCCTCTATCAGCCTCCTCCCTCTGTCCGTCTCCCTCTATCTCCCTTTCTCCCTCCCTCTATCAGCCTCCTCCCTCTGTCCATCTCCCTTTCTCCCTCCCTCTATCAGCCTCCTCCCTCTGTCCGTCTCCCTCTATCTCCCTTTCTCCCTCCCTCTGTCAGCCTCCTCCCTCTGTGCGTCTCCCTCTGTCTCCCCTTCTCCCTCCCTCTGTCAGCCTCCTCCCTCCCTCTGTCTGTCTCCCTGTGTCCCCCTCTGTCTCTGTCCCTCTCTCTGCCCCTCTCCCTCCCTCTGTGTGTCACCCTCTGTCACCTCAGCCCAGCTTCCTGGGCACACACAGTTTGCAGGTCTTGCAAAGGCCATTGGCTTGTTCATGTGGGTTTGTTTCTTCTCTGCCGGCACCCATTGGGCGGAGTGTCTGAGTCTGCGCTGCTGCTGTGGCGGTGTGTGCTGACACTCTTTCAGTGTGCTGCGTCTTCATTGGCTGCTGTTATGGGCAAATTGTGCCTTCATACCCATGTCGTCCTGCAACGCGGCCACCATTAGCAGGCAAAACAGTACTGTGTGGGGACACACTGTTTGTATGGCTGTGCCCTAAGCCATATGGGCTGAGGGCATTGTTGTGTGCTTCAGAGTTGCTCTATGTTAGTTTTGAGGCCCACCCTCCCGGCATCAGGGACATCCTGTCTTGTGTTGGTGTTTTGTGTGGCCTGTGACTTGGCATGGCCTTGCTTGGGGCATGGGGCATGGAGGCGCTAGTGGCATGTGTGTGTTTTTGGAGTGTGGTTGTGTCCGGTGCTGGCTTTGGGGGGGGGTTGCGTGCATGATTGGTATTTGGGTTGTATATGGCGTTCCCCCCATGTGAGGTGAGTTGTTTGTGTACTCACCAGGCTCTCGGACTCCTTCTAGTCCGTCTACTCCCAACGGCGGCAGCGTGGCCATCACCTTCTCCTCCCAGGGATGGTAGTGTACCGGTCTGCGGGCCGGCCCTCCTCCAGTGATGTTGGCCTGATTGTGCTCGTCCATCATTTTGCGGCGGACCGTCCTCCGCAGATCGTACCACCTGGCTTGGCACTCATGCCTGGTCCTTCTGGTGGCCCCAACAGCATTCACGGAATTGACTATCCTCTCTCACATGGCAGATTTTTCTGATATGCTGGTCCGTCTGACCAATGTTCCAAAGAGCTGTGGCTCGACTCTGATGATTTCGTCGACAAGGGCCTCCAGCTCGTCCTTTGTGAACTTTGGATTCTTGTTGGTGGGCATGGTGTGGGGTGTGGGTGTGGATGGTTGTGGGGGTGGGGGTGTGGATGGGTGTGGATGGTTGTGGGTGTGCAGGTGTGTGTGTGTGTGTGAATGTGATGAGGGTGTGTTTGTGATGGTGGTTGTGTGAAGGAGTGCAAGTGTAAGGTGCATTGATGGTTGAAGTATGGTGCAGTGCGTTGTCTCTGGGGTCTGGCAGCAGTGGATCTGTTGCAAAGGATCATGGTTTGTGTGTGTTGGGGCCTTTTTATTGGTCCATTTGTGGGTGTGGCTGTGTTTGAACTTTGGGTGGGTGTGTTATAAGGAGTGGTAGTGGTTTGGGCCTCTGTTTATCTGTTTGTCAGTTGCAGGTCAGTATATAGGATGTATTTGGCCTTGTTGGATATGTTTTGTGGTCTTGTGTGCCTCGAATTGACTCTCCTTGTGTTTTTTTGGTTTGTCCTGGTTCAGTAGGAGTGTTTTTAGCGTCTGTACGGTGCGTACATGGGCCATGTTGTTGTACAGTGCTGTCCTTTGCTATGGCTTAGTACGACTCGTACATGCCCGATGTTGGGTGAGGGTGCTGGTGTGTGGGCCTGGGGTAGGGTGCGTACGAACACGGGCAGGGTGTTGGTCTGCACCGTCCATCGGTGGTGGTGTTTCGCACCGTACATACAGGGGGGGCTGGGTGTAGGGTCCGTACATACACGGGTGGGGAGTTGGTACGCTCCATGCATACACGGGTGGGGGTACGGTCCATACATACACTGGTGGGGTGGGGGTACGGTCCGTACATACACGGGTGGGGAGTTGGTACGCTGCATGCATACAGGGGTGGGGGTACGGTCCGTACATACACTGGTGGGGTGGGGGTACGGTCCGTTAATACACGGGTGGGGAGTTGGTACGCTCCATGCATATACAGGTGGGGGTACGGTCCGTACATACACGGGTGGGGTGGGGGTACAGTCCGTACATACTAGGGTGGGGAGTTGGTACGCTGCATGCATACACAGGTGGGGGTACGGTCCGTACATACACTGGTGGGGTGGGGGTACGGTCCGTACATACATGGGTGGGGAGTTGGTACGCTCCATGCATACACGGGTGGGGGTACGGTCCATACATGCACGGGTGGGGTGGGGGTACGGTCCGTACATACACAGGTGGGGTGGGGGTATGGTCCGTACATACACGGGTGGGGAGTTGGTACGCTCCATGCATACACGGGTGGGGGTACGGTCCGTACATACACGGGTGGGGTGGGGGTACGGTCCATACATACACGGGTCGGGGTACGGTCCGTACATACACGGGTGGGGAGTTGGTACGCTCCATGCATACACTGTTGGGGGTTCGGCGCGTACATCCGCGGCAGGGGGGCGTTTTGCGCGTACATGCGGGGTCAGTGGTGGGGTGTTCGGCGCGTGTGCGGGCACGTGTCTCCATGCTTGCTATGGGATTTCGGTCCGTACGGTGTTATTTCCATACAGTTGTGAAATCAAAAGGACGGGAGTGATCGTATTTGCGCGGTCGGACTTCAGTTTTCCGATTCGTACGGTAAATCGTCCGGGGATGTGTCGGACACAATTTCCGACCCGAGGACGTGTGGGGAAATTTTCCCGATGTGATTCGTATGGAGTTTTTCCCATGCGAATCGTACTTGGCAGTTTGTACGCTACTTGTACGATTCGGACCGAAAAAAGTCCAGATTCAATTCGGACGGGGGAAATTTTTCCAGGATCCGAATCGGCACCTAAATGTTGCAATATTGTATAATTATTGATGCTGATACATATGACTGTATTAAGCATTAACGCTTCCTTTGTTAAAACCGGTATCCGTTGGATTTGCAATGAGAACAGGATGATGAGACCCTCATGTCACCTATGCTAACCAATCACAGTGCGAGTTTCTACTGAAACTGCAACATTATTAGTGTAGTCAGCCAAGAATTAGAGTATAAATAATGACCCCTTATGGGGCGTGTCGGACTAGAAGAGATAGGAGGAGAGAGGAGAGGGAGCATATGAGACCAAACATCATTTGGGTTAGGTACGTGAACGTCGCGGATGCAGCCTGGGAGGAGATTGCGTCCGAGGAGACACAGAGGGAGGAGGGTGACTTGCTCATGTTTTTTTTCAGAGAGGCATAGGCTAGCCTTGCAGGTCATATGTTTGGCAAAGCAGATCACATTCATCTGTGATCTTGTGAAGGGATGGCAGCCTCTCTGTGTGAGACACAGAGAGACAGATGGACAGACCAGGGCAGAGAGAATAGCTGATGGAACAGGTTTAGATTTAGATGCTAAAACTCTAAGTTATGCTTTGACTAACTAACTAGTTTTGAAAAGATGTATTTGTCTTATGCATTTATTTCTCTTTATGGGAGATTTTTGCCAATTATCAATTATTGATTAGCCTTGCAAAACTCACTCTTGAATTATATTTTCCTGAACTCTTTAAAGAATTCTGACTGACATTTGATGCATCATTCCCTTCCTTTATGGAATGCCTTGTATTCAGTCTGTAGTATGTTCTGTATTAATTCTATTTTTCCTTTTTTCAATTCTGTAACCTGATTGATATTTGACTAATGAATAAAGGGTCAGAGAACTTTAACTTTTAACTAGAAAATAAAACCCTTTAAAAATATTCACAACTCTCTTTATTGGTTTGAATATTGATTGCATTTTGATTTTTCATTTTTATGTAGTCTCCTGAAGGTCCATTGCCTTTAAAGCGGTAAACTAGAGGTAAACGAGGTTTTGCATTGAGAAATTACTGTGAAATTACCGCTAGATCATTACTATAACATGATATGTCCACCTTGTTGAAATCAAGGGTATAAAGACAGACCAAACACCTCCTTCTCGCTTAGAAATGGTCTCCTAACACACCTTACATAGTAAGGGTACTAAACCCGGACAGCAGCTCACTTGATTTATCTCACCTTGCTAACGAGAAAATGCATTGACAGATCAGATGTTATGTTTTTCAAATCATAATTTGACCAGATACGATTTATACATTCCATTGTCCTTAGTATTTAAAGAAACATTGCTCTGAGCTAATTGATTTTGTTGCTTATAATATTTTTTACTGAATCTACTTCCTTGTTTCTCTTTAATTACGATTGGGAGCAGTGTTACACCGTTTTGGTCATAGTAGTTTTTATTTTGTAAATTTACGCCTCACTTCTGTGAATTGTAACAGTGCATTGGGGTTAAATGTGTATTTTTTGTAATGACATTAATTTTGTAGTCTTTTTTCCATTGTATTTTTCACGTTGCGTCGTGCCAGACGCTTGGACTATATGTGAATCCAGTACTCTGTGTGTGGTCATGTGACCAAGACACAGTGAGAGGTCGAAACTTGTGTTTCTTTGCCTATAAAGTAACTATTTGTTTGCATCCCGGAGTGGCTCATTTCCTTACTGTGAATCGGTAGGATTTTCGTCTGTATATATATATATATATTTATATAGACTGAGGAAGGCTGCCACGTCAGCTGAAACGTGTCTTTTTGCTGGGTCGGAGGAGGCTTATCTAATAAAAAACCCTAACCGATATAACCCTCATGTACATGCTCTTTTCCAGAAGTGGAGCAGAGGTTTTTCTTGTGTATATATATATATATATATATATATATATATATATATTCAGTGAAAAAACCATAGGTTTCACACACGTTATAGTTAGGAATTAGCATTTAAAAAACCTTAGAAATTCAGTGAAAAAACCATAGGTTTCACACATGTTATAGTTAGCTGGACATTTTACTCGTAAAAAACCAATGAAATTCCCCCGTTATAGTTAGTTCAGCTAACTATAACTCGCGCGCCCGCAATGCACTGCTGATGACGTCACATATTACATCACTCATGACATGGTCAGTGACATCACTCATGACATCACTGATGACATCTCAAATGACATCACTGATGACCTCACTGATGACATCATCCTTGTGATAGAGTGGCAGACCTCCTCTTCCCCTAATAAAACCTTTGATACACACAATCAAAAATAGAGACTAAAATTTACAAAACAATGGACATACCAATAACAGTTACAACAACCTCTTCAGTAATTCTAAGATCCACATACACATCCACTCATTCACCAACAGTCCAATACAGTCACTCATACATGTACTCACTTATCATATGTACTCATACACCTATATATCCTATTACACAACGCCACTCATCCATAGAGCTACTCACACACATAGTCACTCATGCCAATAAAGAATCAAACATCCATTTACTTGCATATACAGTTAAACACACACCACCACACTTACTTCTACGGAAACTTACACATACTTAGTCTTTTTAACAATCACTTATAGAAACACATACTTATTCATACAGGAACTCTTTCAATCTCTCACTCTCACATATACTCACATATATAAACCAATAGTCACATATACTAGTTTTAAACATATGTAGTTACTCATAAAGACACTATTGAGACAGTCATTCACTCACTAACACACCCATACACACACTCATCCACCCATGCAGTCCTGCACACATGCTCTGTTCAACACATACAAACAGTGAGTCACTCATTCATGCACCTATGCACTACGTCATACCCCCCACCGAACCATGCAGACACTCATACTGATACTCAAAAAACCAACTAATAACCTATATAGACACCCATGTAGCTACTCTCAAACCCATGCAGCCACTTATACACAAAGTGAGAGACTGATACAGATATTTATATATTTAAACATTACTCACTAAGCCATGTATTCACTATGATACACTTAATCAGTCAGTTACACAATCAATTTTTCAAAAAGAAATCATCCATTTAGACAGTAATATACCCATTTATTCTTCCATCGACCTTGAGATATACATATATAAAACATATTTAATTTTCAGAAAAACACACATTCACTGGATGATGTCATCAGTGAGGTCATCAGTGATGTCATTTGAGATGTCATCAGTGATGTCATGAGTGATGTCACTGACCATGTCATGAGTGATGTAATATGTGACGTCATCAGCAGTGCATTGCGGGCGCGCGAGTTATAGTTAGCTGAACTAACTATAACGGGGGAATTTCATTGGTTTTTTACGAGTAAAATGTCCAGCTAACTATAACATGTGTGAAACCTATGGTTTTTTCACTGAATTTCTAAGGTTTTTTAAATGCTAATTCCTAACTATAACGTGTGTGAAACCTATGGTTTTTTCACTGAATTTCTATGGTTTTTTAAATGCTAAGTCCTAACTATAACGTATGTGAAACCCATGGTTTTTTCAGTGAATTTGCAAGGTTTTTTAAATGCTAATTGTTTTTTTTTCTTCTATTTTTTTTAACATATTTTTATTTTATTTTTCTTACCTTTTATAAAGACTATGGTTAAATTTTTAAAATTCTTTAATATGTTTTTTTTTTTATATTTTTTTAAAAATAAACATGTAAAATTTATTTGCAGTACTTTTTTTCTATTTTTTTAATTATTTTTTTAGTACGCGTACCGTAAGCTCACGGTAAGCGTACGGTTTACGCTACGTCCGTAATTTATCCACGCTGCTTGCGTATAGTTACGCAATTTGCGTAGCCGCGCGTACTCCGCGTGGGACGCGTACGCGTGTGCGCTACACGCGCACGTTACGCGGAAGTGTCGGGTAGTGTCTGTTATGCGCATGCGCGCAAGCGCGAGTCTTTTTTACGCGCATGCGCACTTTTGCCGTAAGCGTACCGTAAGCGTACCGTAAGCGTACGGTAGGTCATGTGATCATGAAACACAACTTTTGATTGGTTGAAACTACTTTCAGTTCTAGAACTCTCCTACACCACACCCATTCCCCTCATTTCTGCTTGTGATCCCTTAGGAGAAGGAGCTGGTTTGTCTTTGGGATACGATGGCAGAACAGCAGAGCTCTTCTGAGAGTGAGGCTAGCACTAGCAGCACTGTCTTGAGGCAGAGATCGAGGAAACAAAAGCCCTCTTATGTATGGGATTATTTTACTTTTCCTGAAGGCCAGCAAAAGGTGAATGCACCCTTAGTAACTTGCAGGCTGTGTCAGCGTGTACTTTCTAGAGGTAATCCTGACAGGAAGTATTCCTTTGGGAATCACACCATGAAGAGACACCTCAAGGATGTACACAAAAGGACACATGGTCATCTTTTTGGAGGTAACTCTTCAGAAAGACAAGCAAGTACATCCACAGCAGCTCAGCCTGGACCATCATCTGCAGAGCTGACTCCTTCTTCTGCAGGTCAGGTGAGCCCTTCATCTGTGGGGGGAGCATCTCCTTTTGCTGGCCCTCTGGAAATTAACCCTCGGTTTGCGAGGGTTGAAGTACGGTGCGCCACTTGTCACGATCTAATTGCTTATAGGGAGACCAGTGTTTCCCTAGTGAACAGTAAAATAGATCAGCACACTTGTCGTACCGTCTAATATTCCCAATCTTTCTTTCCTCTGTCCCTGCATGAACACAACGGCTCTTTTAAGAGCCAACCTTACCTTTCATCTATTTTTTATATATGTTTTTTAAAACTTTTTTTTTTTTTTACCGTACGCGTACGGTACGCGTAATTTTTTTTTTTTTTTTTTTTAAAAACACTAAAAATCAATTATCACATTACAAGGTCCTTGAGAGACTACAATTATTATTATTGACTTACCATACTCACTCAAAAAAATATTTATTCATTTGTTTTTTTTAAAAATAGCTTTAAAAATGGTTCTAGTTTTCAAAAATTTTCTATATGAATCTGAAAAAAAAGAAAAAAGTATTAATATTTTTAAAACATTTTATAATACAGTACACATATTTACATTTTTTTCCCAAAAATATTTTTGCCTTATTTTTGCTGTTTTCAGAATATATTGCATTTCACTATAAATTGTGAAAGCAATTGCATTCATCATTTTACAGCGGGCAAAAAAAAATAACAATCACAAAGATTGTAATAAAAAAGCCCAGAATCTCTTTTTACTTAAACTTAACATTATAGAAATGCATAATATTCTAAAAAAATATCATATAATACCAATAGTTATTTCTTTAAAATACCGTCTGATATGTTTGTTTCAGAAGTATAATCACAATATTATATATCAAATAACTCCACAATACATCTGATTCCATTTACTTTAGGGCAAATAGTAATTTTAAAATTTTGTTTGGAATAAATTTCCAACAGTAATCAAATAAAATTCTAAAGTTTAATTTGTCCAGATCTCACTGATTCTCTGTTACATTTTGGTTCACGAAAATTTTTGGAATAATTTATTAAGTCCACAATAGAATTGGTTACTTTTCCGCATGGCCAAATAGTAATTTTTTAAATCATTTTTGAAAAAAATTCCAATGGCAGTCCAATAACATTCCAAAATTTAAGTTGTGCAGATGTTACCGATTATCTCTAAATTATTGGTTTTTCAAAGTTTCATTAAAAATTAAAAAAGTCCACATTACAATTGGTTATCTTTCCATTAGGCCAAATGATAATTTAAAAAATCATTTTTCTACAAAATTGTAATGGTAATGCAGTAAAATGGTAAAATTATTTTGTCCAGATCTTGCCAAATCTGTCTAAAATTTAGGTTTCAGGAAGATTAGATAGGAATTTGCTAAATCAAAAGGCAAACGTTGTTTGAAAATCAATTGGGAATCATTACACAGTGTCCAACCTTTTTCACATTTAAGATAAACTGTGTAATGTCCAGAAGTAACAGTAGGTCCATCATGGAAAATTATTGCAACAGTTACAAAAGTTTTTCCTGAAATTGATAATTGCTGTCCTGTAAACTTCTTTATTAAAGTATCCAATTTTGAACCATCAGCTCTACATCGTTGCATCATTAAAATTACATACTGTCCGTATTCCTTTAAAATTAATGTTGAAAACATGTCAGATTTACACTCACCACATTTCATGCTATGATTAGCATCTTTAACTAATTTTGCAAAAGTAACTGTTTTACTTTCTGGCAATGTCAAATAAATAAACCTTTCATTATCAACATTAGAACCACATATATTATAACAATTATCACAACTATGTTCCCATTTATAAGAGAGACCAAAAAAAATGTCAATGGGAACTCCTTCTTCTTCCACTACCTGAAGAAAATACATCAAAAATTCCTGTACGTCTTGCTGTACATTTTGAGAAAACTGTGTTCGTCCTGAACATACATCTAAAAGTTTTCTAATTTCAGTGGCACTTTCTATTTGAGTTTTATCTTTACTCAGCTTTTGAAAAAGGAGACTCAGCTCTGAACAGAATCTTTTTCCCTGATTTACTATTATCTGCTCTTGCAAACTTTCCAGATAAAATGCAACATTCAGCACTACATTTGCGTAGCAGTTGACACCAGAGCTATTTTCAAAATGACATCCTACAACCTGTTCTTCATTTTCCTTTTTCTTTTTGCTTGCAATTACATCACTCCTCTTTTTTTTCCTCTTCTCTACATCTTCATTACAGATATTGTCATTTTTTCTTTTACGAGAAACTACACGTTTCTCTAACACAGGATACTGACCTAAATGAGGAGCATAGCTTCTTCTTAATCTATTATACTCCTTTACACAGTTTGTATCAGCACTAACTTTTGAGTCATCAAAGTCTATCATGAATAAACCTGATAATATTTTCACTCGTGACAAAGCAACATATGCCATACCTTCTTTGAACACAGTTGAACCAATGTTCACAAATGCACAATCTACAGTCAATCCTTGAGACTTGTGAATAGTTACAGCATATGCTAGAGAAAACGGAAACTGCTTCCTACGTACATATAAGTCTTTCACAAGCATGAAACGAACTGTACAACGACAAATATCTTTAACTTCTTCTATCTGATCAAATTTTATTTTTAAACATTCAATTCCTTCTTTTTTCTGATAATTAATAAAACCCACAACTCTTCCCATAGCTCCATTAACTAAACCTTTTTCAACATCTAAATTTCTTCTTAAAAATACTCTACAGTTCATGCAAACATATAGATTTTTTTCTAATCCAGCTGTTTTGGAGGTGTTCTTCTCTAGTGAGTCCAATTTATTTTTCATTTTGCCTGTTACTGTGACAGTAATTCTTCCATCCTCAATTTTGTCCACTGCTTCCAATTTCCTGATCTCTTCCTTTTCCAATTTCAAAAGCTCCTCATTGAATATTGAGCATTCACGTAGAGTTGGCATTAAGCAGATGACGCTTTTGTTTTCTGCAATGTTCTTGTATATCTTCTCTGCAACTATTTCTTCCTTTGGAAATAAATTATGTAGCAGCCGACTCTGTAATGCTTTTTTGCCAACTTCTGTGAGTAGTCCAATTCTGATATCCTTCAGAATACTTCCATATTCTTCATCGCTTGCTTGCCTCATATTAGTAGTAAGTTCCTTGTACTCAAAGAAGGACCAAATATTTGTATTTCCGATGCTTCCCAATGACTTCTTTGTGTCTTCATGTGTGACAGTACTAAACACTGGTTGTCCTTTAACTGGAGTAAGTTGCAAAAGATCTCCAAAAACTATGACGTGTTTTCCACCAAATAACATGTCATAGTCTGTCTTCAAAATTTGCTGCATTCTTAAATGCACAAAGGCAAGCATTAAGTTTGATACCATGCTCACCTCATCAATAATGAGAACTTGCATCTTCTTCAATACTCTTGAAACTTCCAAGGATGCTTCTCCAGTTAGCTTGTTGAATTGTATTTTGTTCTCATGCTCCACTGGTAACATTAGCAAATGATGTAAAGTGATTCCTTTTATGTTATATGCTGCTAACCCAGTTGGAGCAGTAACCACACAAGACAAAGTAGAATCCGTTTTTTGCTTTAGGTAGCTTCTGATGACTTTTATTAGGAAACTTTTTCCAGTTCCAGCTTGTCCGCTTACATACATCCTGATTGGATGAAATGATGTGCATGAGCACTCTTTTTTTTATGTAGAAATCCGTGATCAATTTTGTTTTTGATCTCTTCATAAATTTGTTGCTGCTCTTGATTCAGTTGTCTTTCCAAATTTTCTAAGTCTATAAATTCTTCTTGAGCTTGATTCATAGCCGTTTCCACTTCATTCATGGCTATTGATGCTTCATTTTCAACGATTGGTTGTCCTAGGGGATCTTGACTGAGTGTTCCTGAACTTTGGCTGTCCTGAGAACTGTCTCTAGCTATTTCTGCTGCAATTGTAGTTTCCTGTTCAATTTCTTCATTTAACATTTGCAGATAAGTTGAGAATGTACTGCATTTTATGCTGTCTTTGCAAGCATTAAAAGAATCTTCATAGCTTTGAAATTCTCCCAGTAGTTCATCCTCTGTACGCCATGGTTTAAACAACTGTAAAAGAGCCAAGTAGTAAAATTCCTTCTTGTCAGTAGTGTCACAACTCAGCTTCCGGTGATTTATCAAACTTCCTTTTGTTTGCTTCACCAAACATCCTTCTTCACCAACGACTTTATATTTTCCATTGTTGATGTCTTCTGCAGCTTTCCGTGAATAAATGTAGTTCTGCAACACTTCATAGAGACACATGTTCTCCAGATGATGACTTCTCTTGGGATAATAAGTGTCCAACATGTTTGATTTCAAAATATCTGTACTTTCTGGGTCATTCTCGGCCAAATATTCAATTTCTCCTACAGATTTCAGTACCCGATTTCTCATTGCTGCAAGGCCTAAACTTGCCCAAATTATTCTTCTTGACTTCGAGTAGAGACTTGCAGAAGATAACCTATCTGAACATTCGTAGGATCCAATTTCTCGATGCGATAACATCTTCAAACTGAAACTGTACAGCTTCTTACTGACAGTCTTCTCGTGAGAAATCTCTTCCCACATTTCCTTCAATTCTGTTTTTTCTGATTTCGTAATGTAAGACGTTACATATCGAGCAACAGCAATGGAATTGTCAGCAACATACTGTATATCCATGTTAGCGTTCCACATGGATAAAATGACTGGGTTGTAGTCATTTATATTTTTTGATTCTTCTTTTCTTTTAAGGTTGTAGGTATTCTTTGGTGATTTTCTTGTGATAGTATGTCTCACAGCTGACATAAAACTGTTTACTCTTCCATTTGAAAGAACAGGTCTAGGAAATCCAAATCGACATTTAGTGTAGTATTTTTCTTTGCTCTTGTATTTCCGTCGACAGTATTTTCCACACCGATGACTTTGGAAACGTAAAACTTGCTCCTTTAACTTTTTCTCTTCTGTGCTTTTTGGTATAGCACATGTTGCATATTCTTCAATGTAAGATAACACTGCTTCATCAGTATCTGTTCCAAACTTTGGGGCATCCTTGATCCACAACAGCATATGAATATGAGGAGCACCTCTTGCCTGGTACTCTTTTCTCCAAAAGAAATCCACTACTTCTCCAAGAGGTGGATTTTTTTTATTGCAGATGAAGGACATCATAGCCTCAAATCTATGATTGAAATATCTGCAAACATTAACCGGATCCAATGAGCACAGTTCTCCTGCTGTCTTGTATTCGATGTTTTTAATGTTTGAATTGGCCTCTCGTAGAAAATCCAGTAAATCATCCCAAGCGTACTCGGCACAGCTTAGGGTAAGGAACCATGTTGGTGTTCCTAAATTCCGTAACATGCATTATAGTTCACCATGGCGTCGGTACCAATATTCATTTGTCCCACGCTGACAAGCCATCAGATTGATCAGTTGTGTTTCCAAATGATCATCTCGGTGCTGCACTTTCTCCATAAAATCCTTAGCAGACACATTTTGTAAATGTACTCCACTTTTTAAAATGTGATTTACTGCATAAGACAGTGCAGACAAGTCGCTTTCAAATAAAAGATGGAACAAATAAGGAATACTTTGTCGAAATCTGGGATCTTCAGCATATAGTCTTGTAGTCCGATACTCAGAAGCTGGAATCTGTTCTGGACGTTCATCGTATCGTCCTCCTTTTCCTTTAGGAAACAGCTGGGGAAAACATCGAGCTTCCAAGCTCTCCTCCCATACACTCACGGGAGTTCCTTTTGCTTTCTTCATCTGAAAGAGATCAATATTGTCTCCCATAACTTCTTTTGAATGAAGAGGATGTATGCTAAAATGTTCATAAATTTCTTCTTCCTTTGACTTGTCCACTTTTTCAATTTGTCCAGTTGGTGTTTCTGTGTCTTCTTGTAAATCTTCTTCTTCTTCTTCTTCTTCTATATAAATTGATTCATACCATTTGTTATTCCTTTTCAAATACAAATTTGCTTTTTGTACTTTCCGTACATCTACCAGCTCCTGCCAAATCTTCTTATTCTTTGTAGGTACACCATTAACCAGAATAATTAATGGTTCAGTTTCCAAAGTATCCGCATCAATAGTTTCCATATTTTTTTTCAAATCCAAGGGCAAATACACCACTCTACCTTTTAAACCTCTCAGTAAATCTGAAGGAGGTAATTTACCAGTTTTGGGCTCCATACGTACTATGGTCTGGAACGGATGAACACATTGAATGAGTATAGACTCATATGTATTTAATTCAGAAAGTTCAGCAGGAATAGCATCCAATTCTAAATTATTATGTACAGCTCTGGTCGGCATTCTATTTTCCTCTAACTTGTTGTAACAGTATTTACAAATACGCTGATCTTCACCCAATTCAAAACAATTTTCTAGAAATATATATGTGGCAAAATCCTTCCACTTATAATTATCTTCATTTTCACTCTTTCTGTAGAGATCAACATTCCTAGTTTGTTTTCTATAATGAGTTCTGCGGCAACAAATACAAGTAAAATTTGGTCTTTCATTAGAGACTATTGCAAATTTTGTTATGTGATCATTAAATGTGTTACTTACAGAGGGTTCTACATTCTCTTCCACTTCTACCTCATTTACTGTGTCCTTCTCTGCACTGTTTTGTTCAGGACCAAAGTAACAAAACTGAATTTCATCAACAACCTTCTCTACATCTGATACCGTTCCTCGGAACAGAGCCCTATTCAATTCATTTAACTTTATTGCTGGACTTTTGGCAAAATACAACCGTCTCACAAACTTTCTCATTTCAGTATGATGAACAGCCAGCATCCTAAAATGATGGAAAACACTATTGCACACTTTTCTAGATAGACAAGCCAGAGAATGACCCTGCAAACCAGTATTCTCTCTCACTCTGCATGGATCCAGACTTTGAAGCACCTTAATCTTCTGTTTTATACTTTTTTTACTATATTCTCTTAGAAACTCTCGAAATTTGTCAATAGATTCCTGACGCACAGTGCAAATACTACTACAATTCCAAGTGTACACTGGGGCTTTAGGACGTCTCCCCATTGCCTCATCTGCCATCACTTGTACCTCATCTCTTGGAACCATTATCTCCTTCTCCATTATGCAACCATTTTTTACTTCGTATGAACGACCTCTGGTGTCAACTGCATGCAGCAAACTATTACTTTGAAAATAGCTCTCTTCATTAAAAAAAGGTTCACTACTTGAACTATGCATCCACTTTCCTAAAAACACTTTACAAAAGTTTGTTCTGTTCACTACTCTTTTCCTTTTGCTATGTGATTTCAGTACATTAACCATTTTGTCTAATGTACGCATCCTATTCAAAATTAATATGAATAGTTTCCTTTTTAATTCTAATGCCTTTGCTGCAATGGCTTCAATTTCTTTTTTTCTCTTATAAAACTTTGCCTTTTGCTTATATTTCTTCACATCCTTTATCAAATTGGACATAACTCTTCTCTGAAACATTTTTCTACGTATCTCTTTAAACGCTGTTTTTCTGTTTAAGTTTAACTTTTTAGTTGCAGAAGGTATATTTGCATTAACTAAATTCTCAATTTTTTCTTGTCCTTTTTGTTTGAAATCATTCTTTCCTGTACAGACATTTTGTACATTTTTCCTTTTTTTGAATATATTCCTTAGAAAATCTTTTTTTTGCTTACCAGAAGATTTTTTCTTCCTCCCAACATCAGCATCTTCTACTAACTTTGATCCTCTAGTTGTCTTCAAATATAGTTTTTTTTTTAGCGTTTTTTGAACTCTGGATTTTGTAGGCATCTTAAATTTTGTTCACTGCTCTTCAGCAATACCTGAAAAAAACTAAAAAAAAAATTCCTTTATTTTATTTAAATATATTACTACATTTCTTTTCACAATACTCACAAAACGAAATTTCTTTGCCAATTTGAATGCACACTTACTGCTCTTTTTTTTGGGCAAGTGAAAATCACTTTTACAAACTGACACATTATGAAACCACTTTTCAGATTTTTTAAAAAGCCCATGTCCAGACTGCTGCACTCCAGCAAGGGCAACCAGCCTTAGTGATGCTGAATGTTTTTGCATTACAGACTGAAACCTGAAAACCCCACTCGCTTGTAAATACTGTGCATGATTATACATGGCAAGCAGATGGGTGTGTGCTAAGAGTCTGCTTCTTCCCCCAAAAAATCGCTCCCCCTTTCCATCTAATGCAACTGTGAAATCACCAGAAAAAAACGCAATAAATCTCTGCCTATAATTCCTCTTTGCACACAGAGTCATGTTTTCACATTAGTCCCAAAACGAAATTTCTTTGCCAATTTGAATGCACACTTACTGCTCTTTTTTTTTTGGCAAGTGAAAATCACTTTTACAGACTGACACATTATGAAACCACTTTTTTGATTTTCTTAAATGCACATGCCCAAACTTCTTTTTCAGACCACCACCATGTGTAACCTGGGTGGCTGCCTACACTCCAGCAAGGGCAACCAGCCTTAGTGATGCTGAATGTATTTGCATTACAGACTGAAACCTGAAAACCCCACTCGCTTGTAAATACTGTGCATGATTATACATGGCAAGCACATGGGTGTGTGCTAAGAGTCTACTTCTTCCCCCAAAAAATCGCTCCCCCTTTCCATCTAATGCAACTGTGAAATCACCAGAAAAAAACGCAATAAATCTCTGCCTATAATTCCTCTTTGCACACAGAGTCATGTTTTCACATTAGTCCCAAAACGAAATTTCTTTGCCAATTTGAATGCACACTTACTGCTCTTTTTTTTTGGGCAAGTGAAAATCACTTTTACAGACTGACACATTATGAAACCACTTTTTTGATTTTCTTAAATGCACATTCCCAAACTTCTTTTTCAGACCACCACCATGTGTAACCTGGGTGGCTGCCTACACTCCAGCAAGGGCAACCAGCCTTAGTGATGCTGAATGTATTTGCATTACAGACTGAAACCTGAAAACCCCACTCGCTTGTAAATACTGTGCATGATTATACATGGCAAGCACATGGGTGTGTGCTAAGAGTCTGCTTCTTCCCCCAAAAAATCGCTCCCCCTTTTTCCTACTAATGCAACTGTGAAATCACCAGAAAAAAACGCAATAAATCTCTGCCTATAATTCCTCTTTGCACACAGAGTCATGTTTTCACATTAGTCCCAAAACGAAATTTCTTTGCCAATTTGAAAGCACACTTACTGCTCTTTTTTTTTTGGGCAAGTGAAAATCACTTTTACAGACTGACACATTATGAAACCACTTTTTTGATTTTCTTAAATGCACATGTCCAAACTTCTTTTTCAGACCACCACCATGTGTAACCTGGGTGGCTGCCTACACTCCAGCAAGGGCAACCAGCCTTAGTGATGCTGAATGTATTTGCATTACAGACTGAAACCTGAAAACCCCACTCGCTTGTAAATACTGTGCATGATTATACATGGCAAGCACATGGGTGTGTGCTAAGAGTCTACTTCTTCCCCCAAAAAATCGCTCCCCCTTTCCATCTAATGCAACTGTGAAATCACCAGAAAAAAACGCAATAAATCTCTGCCTATAATTCCTCTTTGCACACAGAGTCATGTTTTCACATTAGTCCCAAAACAAAATTTCTTTGCCAATTTGAATGCACACTTACTGCTCTTTTTTTTTGGGCAAGTGAAAATCACTTTTACAGACTGACACATTATGAAACCACTTTTTTGATTTTCTTAAATGCACATTCCCAAACTTCTTTTTCAGACCACCACCATGTGTAACCTGGGTGGCTGCCTACACTCCAGCAAGGGCAACCAGCCTTAGTGATGCTGAATGTATTTGCATTACAGACTGAAACCTGAAAACCCCACTCGCTTGTAAATACTGTGCATGATTATACATGGCAAGCACATGGGTGTGTGCTAAGAGTCTGCTTCTTCCCCCAAAAAATCGCTCCCCCTTTTTCCTACTAATGCAACTGTGAAATCACCAGAAAAAAACGCAATAAATCTCTGCCTATAATTCCTCTTTGCACACAGAGTCATGTTTTCACATTAGTCCCAAAACGAAATTTCTTTGCCAATTTGAAAGCACACTTACTGCTCTTTTTTTTTGGGCAAGTGAAAATCACTTTTACAGACTGACACATTATGAAACCACTTTTTTGATTTTCTTAAATGCACATGTCCAAACTTCTTTTTCAGACTACCACCATGTGTAACCTGGGTGGCTGCCTACACTCCAGCAAGGGCAACCAGCCTTAGTGATGCTGAATGTATTTGCATTACAGACTGAAACCTGAAAACCCCACTCGCTTGTAAATACTGTGCATGATTATACATGGCAAGCACATGGGTGTGTGCTAAGAGTCTGCTTCTTCCCCCAAAAAATCGCTCCCCCTTTCCATCTAATGCAACTGTGAAATCACCAAATAAAAACGCAATAAATCTCTGCCTATAATTCCTCTTTGCACAGAGTCATATTTTCACATTAGTACCAAAACGAAATTTCTTTGCCAATTTGATAGCACACTTACTGCTCTTTTTTTTTGGCAAGTGAAAATCACTTTTACAGACTGACACATTATGAAACCACTTTTTTGATTTTCTTAAATGCACATGTCCAAACTTCTTTTTCAGACTACCACCATGTGTAACCTGGGTGGCTGCCTACACTCCAGCAAGGGCAACCAGCCTTAGTGATGCTGAATGTATTTGCATTACAGACTGAAACCTGAAAACCCCACTCGCTTGTAAATACTGTGCATGATTATACATGGCAAGCACATGGGTGTGTGCTAAGAGTCTACTTCTTCCCCCAAAAAATCGCTCCCCCTTTCCATCTAATGCAACTGTGAAATCACCAGAGCAAAACGCAATAAATCTCTGCCTATAATTCCTCTTTGCACACAGAGTCATGTTTTCACATTAGTCCCAAAACGAAATTTCTTTGCCAATTTGAATGCACACTTACTGCTCTTTTTTTTTTGGCAAGTGAAAATCACTTTTACAGACTGACACATTATGAAACCACTTTTTTGATTTTCTTAAATGCACATGTCCAAACTTCTTTTTTAGACTACCACCATGTGTAACCTGGGTGGCTGCCTACACTCCAGCAAGGGCAACCAGCCTTAGTGATGCTGAATGTATTTGCATTACAGACTGAAACCTGAAAACCCCACTCGCTTGTAAATACTGTGCATGATTATACATGGCAAGCACATGGGTGTGTGCTAAGAGTCTGCTTCTTCCCCCAAAAAATCGCTCCCCCTTTCCATCTAATGCAACTGTGAAATCACCAAATAAAAACGCAATAAATCTCTGCCTATAATTCCTCTTTGCACAGAGTCATGTTTTCACATTAGTCCCAAAACGAAATTTCTTTGCCAATTTGATAGCACACTTACTGCTCTTTTTTTTTGGCAAGTGAAAATCACTTTTACAGACTGACACATTATGAAACCACTTTTTTGATTTTCTTAAATGCACATGTCCAAACTTCTTTTTCAGACTACCACCATGTGTAACCTGGGTGGCTGCCTACACTCCAGCAAGGGCAACCAGCCTTAGTGATGCTGAATGTATTTGCATTACAGACTGAAACCTGAAAACCCCACTCGCTTGTAAATACTGTGCATGATTATACATGGCAAGCACATGGGTGTGTGCTAAGAGTCTGCTTCTTCCCCCAAAAAATCGCTCCCCCTTTTTCCTACTAATGCAACTGTGAAATCACCAGAAAAAAACGCAATAAATCTCTGCCTATAATTCCTCTTTGCACACAGAGTCATGTTTTCACATTAGTCCCAAAACGAAATTTCTTTGCCAATTTGAAAGCACACTTACTGCTCTTTTTTTTTGGGCAAGTGAAAATCACTTTTACAGACTGACACATTATGAAACCACTTTTTTGATTTTCTTAAATGCACATGTCCAAACTGCTTTTTCAGACCACCACCATGTGTAACCTGGGTGGCTGCCTACATTCCAGCAAGGGCAACCAGCCTTAGTGATGCTGAATGTATTTGCATTACTGAGTCCAACCTCAAACCCTTAAACTATTCTTTTTTTTTCCAGTACACCTTAATTTATTGTGAAAACATAGTCCACATTATTTTACATGTTCCTCACATTTAAATTTCTCCCAAAACAGAAAATGATAAACGCAACTTCAACAAAAAGAATTTTCATTTCTATTATTCATTTCTTAATTTACCATATACATCTCCTCTCAAACTCTATCCTCACCTTTAAAATTAGTTAGTTGTGAAAGAAATGTGGCACTCAAACAGCAGATTATCAGAGCCAGGATCTCTGTTGTGTTCACCTCTCTCCTCTCAGCAGAACCAGATAATGGCAAACTTTCCCTCTATTTTTCCACACATATACATGTAAGTTTCAAATCTCAGTGCTTCCCCCTTTTTTTCAAATGTAATCACACATTTCTATTGGTTGAAAACCAACCCTTTTCCAAAAGTACCCTGCCCCCAACTTGACTTCTGCCTAGTACCCTTCCCCCAACTTGACTTCTGCCTGCTACCATAGGAACAGCTCATGGAACACTGCTGTGTGGAGTTAGGTCAGAAGTTCGCCACACAATGTTTCAATTCCACAGAGCAAGAGTGCTTGACTTTTCAAACCTAACAGCAAATCCATAGTACTGTTCTTTGGTAACACATTTTTCTGTACCAATACAAAACATGCTTCTATTAATTTACACATACAGCCTAGTTTTTATTCTAGAATGGTATGAAACAGCCAATCAGTTCTTTTTGTTTTGAAAAAAATATGTATGCCTCCATTTCCAAACTGTCTTTCTTTTCATATTGCCATTCTACTGAAAGACACCTCCTGAGTGCATCCAGTTCTCCTTTGAAGATGTTCACAGTGTGGATTGTAGGGCACAGCTATGTCTTCTGGAGTGAAAAGTTTGCAGAGAAAACAGATATGGTGAGAGACCTTGCTTTGCCAAATGTAGACATTAAATGGATTGGTCAGAGAGGGTTAAAGTGGCACCAGTTGATGCCATTGGTGAAATCCTTCATGCAAATCCAACACCCTGACCTCATAATAGTGCACTGTGGTGGCAATGACCTAGGCACTTTGACTGGGGTAGGTCTGGAAATGCTTATGAAGGACACCTTTGCACAACTGTTTTCACTTTTCCCTAAAACTGCCTTTGTGTTTTCCAACATATGCCAAAGGCAAAAATGGAACTGGTCCAATCATTTCTGTCCGCAGATTGACAAAGCAAGAAAGCACGTCAACAAATCTGTTTCTGCTTTCCTCCGTGACTATGGTATGGGTGCCATTTACCACAACAACTTGCGTTATGACATGCAAGACATTTATAGAGGAGATGGTGTGCACTTCAATGATGAAGGGAACAGAGTCTTCCTTTTGAACCTTAGACTCTGCATCGGTACTTACTTGTAAGTACCACTTAAAAAAATGACTTCATAAACACAACAGCTCTTTTTAGAGCTCCCTAATATCTAAACTCTTAAATCTGCATTTCATTTTTTTTTTTTTTTTTTTCTACCGTACGCTTACCGTACGCGTACCCCGTGATTTTTAAAAAAATCAATAAATGTTTTTTTTGTACTTTTCTGTCCTTCTTTGACCCCCTTACAAATGTTAGGGGGTCTGTAACTCTCCTCATTGCCCCCTTTTCTTGTTTTCACTCTTTTTTTTCAGAGTGAAATACACAAAATGGCGGCCGCCGCTTCCTGGTTTCGGCCGATTCGAATGTTTACTAAGATCTAAGAGCCAATCAGAATCGCGCTCGCGCACGCCACCGTACGCGTACGGTAAGCTTACGGTAAGCGTACCGTAAGCGGGCTCAGATATATATATTGATTTAAAGGCTATTTTCTCAGAATCTACTGAACAGATTTACACCAAACCTACAAAAGGCACTTCCTTGACCTGAGGACTACCTCTCTGCCAAATTTCTAGTAATTCTGTTCAGCCGTTCGGGCTGTAGCTCGTTCTAAAGGTCCTATGGAAAAATGCATGGGGAAAACGCGTTTTGGGACCCCCCTTTTATCTCAGCCCCCGCTTGACGAATCCCCCCGAGACTTTCAGGGTAGGAGCGGAGCCTAGCGCCCCACCTATTTTGAGAAATTCGCGAGGATTCGTCAACCGGCGCCAAAGTTAATCAAAATAGAATGTTGCGGATTTCCTATGGAAAAGGGGTCCTAACTATAACTACCTACTGGCGACCGCCAGTAGGTAACATATATATATATATATATATATATATATATATGCAAAAAAAGAAGCAGAGAACTCTGGGTAGTTCTCAAGTTTAGGTGGAAAGCAGCTCCTGTATGGAGCACTCTCAACACCAGCGACACTCTAGATCTGCTCACCTCAAATGTCTGTTTTTCTATCAAAATCTTTAAGCATAGTGCCATCCACGCCGAGATAGAAAAGGACAAAGTCTTTTGCCATTTGTACAGCAAAGTCTTTAAGCATAGGACTAGCACAGTGCTGTCCTTGCCGAGCTGTAAAATGACAAAAGCCAATTTCCACCTAAACTTGAGAACTACCCAGAGTTCTCTGCTTCTTTTTTGCATAATTTATTCGTCACTCTATGCCTGAAAGGGTATTTCTTTGACTTATACTGGGTGCTCCCTTGTGTCTGGACAAAGCTATACCTCTCTGAAGAGCTCTAATTAGAGCGAAGCACTGTGTCAGGGGTTGCTTTTACTCATTTCAGGTTGGCTTTATTGGTATTTTACCAACTCAAAGCTGTAATACTGTGCCTGGAGTGGTAATTGGCTTTTGTCATTTTACAGCTCGGCAAGGACAGCACTGTGCTAGTCCTATGCTTAAAGACTTTGCTGTACAAATGGCAAAAGACTTTGTCCTTTTCTATCTCAGCGTGGATGGCACTGTGCTAATCCTATGCTTAAAGATTTTGATAGAAAAACAGACATTTGAGGTGAGCAGATCTAGAGTGTCGCTGGTGTTGAGAGTGCTCCATACAGGAGCTGCTTTCCACCTAAACTTGAGAACTACCCAGAGTTCTCTGCTTCTTTTTTGCATAATTTATTCGTCACTCTATGCCTGAAAGGGTATTTCTTTGACTTATACTGGGTGCTCCCTTGTGTCTGGACAAAGCTATACCTCTCTGAAGAGCTCTAATTAGAGCGAAACACTGTGTCAGGGGTTGCTTTTACTCATTTCAGGTTGGCTTTATTGGTATTTTACCAACTCAAAGCTGTAATACTGTGCCTGGAGTGGTAATTGGCTTTTGTCATTTTACAGCTCAGCAAGGACAGGACTGTGCTAGTCCTATGCTTAAAGACTTTGCTGTACAAATGGCAAAAGACTTTGTCCTTTTCTATCTCGGCGTGGATGGCACTGTGCTAATCTTATGCTTAAAGATTTTGATAGAAAAACAGACATTTGAGGTGAGCAGATCTAGAGTGTCGCTGGTGTTGAGAGTGCTCCATACAGGAGCTGCTTTCCACCTAAACTTGAGAACTACCCAGAGTTCTCTGCTTCTTTTTTGCATAATTTATTCGTCACTCTATGCCTGAAAGGGTATTTCTTTGACTTATACTGGGTGCTCCCTTGTGTCTGGACAAAGCTATACCTCTCTGAAGAGCTCTAATTAGAGGGAAACACTGTGTCAGGGGTTGCTTTTACTCATTTCAGGTTGGCTTTATTGGTATTTTACCAACTCAAAGCTGTAATACTGTGCCTGGAGTGGTAATTGGCTTTTGTCATTTTACAGCTCGGCAAGGACAGCACTGTGCTAGTCCTATGCTTAAAGACTTTGCTGTACAAATGGCAAAAGACTTTGTCCTTTTCTATCTCGGCGTGGATGGCACTGTGCTAATCCTATGCTTAAAGATTTTGATAGAAAAACAGACATTTGAGGTGAGCAGATCTAGAGTGTCGCTGGTGTTGAGAGTGCTCCATACAGGAGCTGCTTTCCACCTAAACTTGAGAACTACCCAGAGTTCTCTGCTTCTTTTTTGCATAATTTATTCGTCACTCTATGCCTGAAAGGGTATTTCTTTGACTTATACTGGGTGCTCCCTTGTGTCTGGACAAAGCTATACCTCTCTGAAGAGCTCTAATTAGAGCGAAACACTGTGTCAGGGGTTGCTTTTACTCATTTCAGGTTGGCTTTATTGGTATTTTACCAACTCAAAGCTGTAATACTGTGCCTGGAGTGGTAATTGGCTTTTGTCATTTTACAGCTCGGCAAGGACAGCACTGTGCTAGTCCTATGCTTAAAGACTTTGCTGTACAAATGGCAAAAGACTTTGTCCTTTTCTATCTCAGCGTAGATGGCACTGTGCTAATCCTATGCTTAAAGATTTTGATAGAAAAACAGACATTTGAGGTGAGCAGATCTAGAGTGTCGCTGGTGTTGAGAGTGCTCCATACAGGAGCTGCTTTCCACCTAAACTTGAGAACTACCCAGAGTTCTCTGCTTCTTTTTTGCATAATTTATTCGTCACTCTATGCCTGAAAGGGTATTTCTTTGACTTATACTGGGTGCTCCCTTGTGTCTGGACAAAGCTATACCTCTCTGAAGAGCTCTAATTAGAGCGAAACACTGTGTCAGGGGTTGCTTTTACTCATTTCAGGTTGGCTTTATTGGTATTTTACCAACTCAAAGCTGTAATACTGTGCCTGGAGTGGTAATTGGCTTTTGTCATTTTACAGCTCGGCAAGGACATCACTGTGCTAGTCCTATGCTTAAAGACTTTGCTGTACAAATGGCAAAAGACTTTGTCCTTTTCTATCTCGGCGTGGATGGCACTGTGCTAATCCTATGCTTAAAGATTTTGATAGAAAAACAGACATTTGAGGTGAGCAGACCTAAAGTGTCGCTGGTGTTGAGAGTGCTCCATACAGGAGCTGCTTTCCACCTAAACTTGAGAACTACCCAGAGTTCTCTGCTTCTTTTTTGCATAATTTATTCGTCACTCTATGCCTGAAAGGGTATTTCTTTGACTTATACTGGGTGCTCCCTTGTGTCTGGACAAAGCTATACCTCTCTGAAGAGCTCTAATTAGAGCGAAACACTGTGTCAGGTGTTGCTTTTACTCATTTCAGGTTGGCTTTATTGGTATTTTACCAACTCAAAGCTGTAATACTGTGCCTGGAGTGGTAATTGGCTTTTGTCATTTTTCAGCTCGGCAAGGACAGCACTGTGCTAGTCCTTTGCTTAAAGACTTTGCTGTACAAATGGCAAAAGACTTTGTCCTTTTCTATCTCGGCATGGATGGCACTGTGCTAATCCTATGCTTAAAGATTTTGATAGAAAAACAGACATTTGAGGTGAGCAGATCTAGAGTGTCGCTGGTGTTGAGAGTGCTCCATACAGGAGCTGCTTTCCACCTAAACTTGAGAACTACCCAGAGTTCTCTGCTTCTTTTTTGCATAATTTATTCGTCACTCTATGCCTGAAAGGGTATTTCTTTGACTTATACTGGGTGCTCCCTTGTGTCTGGACAAAGCTATACCTCTCTGAAGAGCTCTAATTAGAGCGAAACACTGTGTCAGGGGTTGCTTTTACTCATTTCAGGTTGGCTTTATTGGTATTTTACCATCTCAAAGCTGTAATACTGTGCCTGGAGTGGTAATTGGCTTTTGTCATTTTACAGCTCGGCAAGGACAGGACTGTGCTAGTCCTATGCTTTTAGACTTTGCTGTACAAATGGCAAAAGACTTTGTCCTTTTCTATCTCGGCGTGCATGGCACTGTGCTAATCCTATGCTTAAAGATTTTGATAGAAAAACAGACATTTGAGGTGAGCAGATCTAGAGTGTCGCTGGTGTTGAGAGTGCTCCATACAGGAGCTGCTTTCCACCTAAACTTGAGAACTACCCAGAGTTCTCTGCTTCTTTTTTGCATAATTTATTCGTCACTCTATGCCTGAAAGGGTATTTCTTTGACTTATACTGGGTGCTCCCTTGTGTCTGGACAAAGCTATACCTCTCTGAAGAGCTCTAATTAGAGCGAAACACTGTGTCAGGGGTTGCTTTTACTCATTTCAGGTTGGCTTTATTGGTATTTTACCAACTCAAAGCTGTAATACTGTGCCTGGAGTGGTAATTGGCTTTTGTCATTTTACAGCTCGGCAAGGACAGCACTGTGCTAGTCCTATGCTTAAAGACTTTGCTGTACAAATGGCAAAAGACTTTGTCCTTTTCTATCTCGGCGTGGATGGCACTGTGCTAATCCTATCCTTAAAGATTTTGATAGAAAAACAGACATTTGAGGTGAGCAGATCTAGAGTGTCGCTGGTGTTGAGAGTGCTCCATACAGGAGCTGCTTTGCACCTAAACTTGAGAACTACCCAGAGTTCTCTGCTTCTTTTTTGCATAATTTATTCGTCACTCTATGCCTGAAAGGGTATTTCTTTGACTTATACTGGGTGCTCCCTTGTGTCTGGACAAAGCTATACCTCTCTGAAGAACTCTAATTAGAGCGAAACACTGTGTCAGGTGTTGCTTTTACTCATTTCAGGTTGGCTTTATTGGTATTTTACCAACTCAAAGCTGTAATACTGTGCCTGGAGTGGTAATTGGCTTTTGTCATTTTACAGCTCGGCAAGGACAGCACTGTGCTAGTCCTATGCTTAAAGACTTTGCTGTACAAATGGCAAAAGACTTTGTCCTTTTCTATCTCGGCGTGGATGGCACTGTGCTAATCCTATGCTTAAAGATTTTGATAGAAAAACAGACATTTGAGGTGAGCAGATCTAGAGTGTCGCTGGTGTTGAGAGTGCTCCATACAGGAGCTGCTTTCCACCTAAACTTGAGAACTACCCAGAGTTCTCTGCTTCTTTTTTGCATAATTTATTCGTCACTCTATGCCTGAAAGGGTATTTCTTTGATATATATATATATGTATATATATATATATAAATATACATATATCAAGAGCCACAGAATGTCCACAAAAAGCGCGCTCCTCACCAGTTAACTTTAATTCATCACGGCAGCATTCAAAGTAGTTAATGTTCCATCATAATGTTAATTTGCCTAATGTGTTTCTGATACACAAATCCTTGTTCACAGGCGGAAGCGGCAAAACCAATAACTTCCAGGACTACTAGTCATTTATTCTTATATCCTTAAATGCCTCTCAGGTGAGTCTCATAATACATCCAAATGCATGCTGGGACTAGGAGTCCTTGATCATTTCATATATTGCAGCTGAAGAAATCCTAATAATAAATATAAGACACAAATAGGCTGAGAGTTACATGGCTTACTTAGATGCAAATAACACCACCCGATGTTACGTATTGAATCCGACATCAAGACGTCATTCATATATATATATATATATATATATATATATATATATATATATATATATATATATATTATCTACTGGCGGTCGCCAGTAGATAGTTATAGTTAGGACCGTGTTTCCATAGGAAATCTGAAAATTCTATTTTGAATAACTTTGGCGCCGGTTGATGAATCCTCGCGAATTTTTCAGAACTAATGGGGCGCTCCGCTCAGCTCCTACCCTGAAAGTCTCGGGGTGATTCTTCAAGCGGGGGCTGAGAAAAAAGGGGGTCCCAAAACGCATTTTCCCCATGCATTTTCACATAGGACCTTTAGTCGAAGGTACAGCCCGAACGGCTGAACAGAATTACTTTGGCAAAGAGGTAGTCCTCAGGTCAGGGGTGTGCCTTTTGCATATATGGAGTCAATCTGTTCAGTAGTTCCTGAGAAAATTGCAGTTAAAAGTACATAAATATCTATAAGCGCGCACCGTGCGCGCACCATAACGTGCGCGAGCGTAATTCTGATTGGTGGTTACATGTCAGTCAACATTCGAATCGGTCGAAATCAGGAAGTGTCGTCCGCCATTTTGTATGTGACAGTGAAAAAGAAAGGTGGAGAACGTGAAAAGGGGAAGGGTACAGAGTTCCTGACCCCGTAGCCTTTGTCAGGGGGTCCCTGAAGGACCCCGAAGGGTGAAAAAAAAATGTAATTTTTTTTTAAAAATCGCGAGGTGCGCGCACCATGCGCGCACCGTCGCGAGGTGCGCGCACGGCGGAAAAAAATCATTAAAAAAAAAGAATTAAAAATCAGATTTAAGTGTTTTGATGTTAGGTGGCTCTAAAAAGAGCCGTTGTGTTAACTGAGGAACAGAGGAACAAAAAAATGAAAATAATTATGGGGTGCCGCATGTGTGCTGCTGTATCTTGCTCTCTATTAGGGGAATGCTGGTGTCACCATGAGAGAGAAGAGCATTGCACGCATTGCACAGCATATGCACCCTCTTGAACAGAGGATGTATATCCAGAGCAACAGAAGCAGGTGAAGCTGCCGCCGCAGATGAAGTGCTCGGCTGAGCTGCCGATGATGTGCTCGGCTGAGCTGCCGATGATGTGCTCGGCTGAGCTGCTGGAGGGTTGTCTCTAGCAGCTCGAGCAAAAGCCACAGGATGTACTCCTTTAACGTGCCTGATCATAGTGAAAATACTAAAAGAGTATTTCTTTTTAGGATTTCCTCTTGATAAGACAACACCACAAATAGTGCAGGTGACTTTTGGAGCATTCACCTTCTTCTGCCCCTCTGGAAATGTAAAAAATTGCCATATAAAAGAGTCTTTCTGTTTCCTCTGTCTCTGTAGCACAAGGGTCTCCTGCTCACTCCCAGAAGATGACTGCTGCTCTGCCATTCTCAAGTACTGGAGTACTGGAAAAGCTGCTCAGCTCCTTCTCCCAGGGAATCAGAAGAAATAATGAGGGGAGTGGGTGTGGTGTTGGAAGTTTCTGGAACTGAAACTACTATAAACCAATAAAAAGTGTTGTTTCTTAATCACATGACCTGAAACTAATATAAACCAATGAAAAGTGTTGTTCCTTAATCACATGTCTTGAGCACATGTCTTGAGCACGAGCGCATGCGCCTACGGAGCACGCGCGAATACGCGTACGGAGCACACGCGTACGGAGCACACGCGCATGTGCGTACGGAGCACGCGCACATGCGTGTACGGAGCACGCACGACGTATGCATGCGCACGTGGAGCACGTACGCATGCGCACACGGAGCACGTACGCATGCGTGCACCGTGTGCGCACCGTGCGAGCACGGTCAAAAACCCTTAAAAAAAAAAAAATTAAAGTGTTTATAAGTTTATAGAAGATATTAACTATGCTGTTCAACTTTAACCAAATTAAAAAAAAAAGAGCTGAGCCATTCCATATTACAGGATACAGTCAATCTATAACTATATACATAGGTAGCTTATTGTAAAATAAATATTTAAAAAATATAATAATACATAAATTAGCATTTAAAAAACCTTGCAAATTCACTTAAAAAACCATAGGTTTCACACACATTTTAGTTAGGAATTTGCATTTAAAAAACCTTGCAAATTCACTGAAGAAACTATAGATTTCACACACGTTATAGTTAGGAATTAGCATTTAAAAAACCTTGCAAATTCACTGAAAAAACCATAGGTTTCACACATGTTATAGTTAGCTGGACATTTCACTCGTACAAAACCATTGAAATTCCCCCGTTATAGTTAGTTCAGCTAACTATAACTCGCGCGCCCGCAATCCACTGCTGATGACGTCACATATTACATCACTCATGACATGGTCAGTGACATCACTCATGACATCACTGATGACATCTCAAATGACATCACTGATGACATCACTGATGACATCATCCAGCGAATATGTGTCTTTCTGAAAAATAAATATTTTTTATATATGTATTTCTAAATCCTTGTGTAAGAGTGGTAGACCTCCTCTTATCCGAATATAAACTTTGATACACACATTGAAAAATACAAACTAAGGTTCTGAATACTATAGAGATACCAATACCAGTTAGAACAACCTATTCAGTAATTCCAAAATCTACATGCGCATCCACTCATTCATCAACACTTGTATATAGTCACTCATACATGTACTCAGTCATCATATGTACTCATACACCTATACATCCTGTTACACACCTACACTCATACATAGAGTTACTCACACACATACTAACACATGCAAATAAACATCCATTTACTTGCATGTACATCTATACACACACCAGTACACTTACTTCTACAGAAACGTACACATACTTACTCTCTAAAACAATCACTTATAGAAACACATACTTATTTATACAGGAACTCTTCCAATCTCTCAATCTCATATATCCTCACTTATATACATCAATACTCACATATACTAGTTCAAAACATATGGACTTACTCATAAAGACACTATTGAGACAGTCATTCACTCTCTTACTCACCCATACACACACTCATCCACTCATACTGTCCTGCTCACATACTGTCTTCAAAATACATACAAACAGTGAGTCACTCATTCATGCATCCATATGCTAAGTAACATCCCCCAATGAACCATACAGACACTCATAATGATACTCTAAAAACGAACTAATAACCCATATACTTACTCATGTAGCTACTCACCAACCCATGCAGCCACTTATACACAAAGCAAGACGCTGATACAGATATTTAAATATTCAAACATTACTCACTAATACTTGTATTCAATAAGATACTGTTAATAAGTCAGTTATACAATTAATTTTACACAAAAAACACCTATTTAGACACTTATTTACCCATTTTTTCTTCCATTAACCTTTAGATATACATATATTTTTCAGAAAGACACACATTCACTGGATGATGTCATTTGAGATGTCATCAGTGATGGGATTAAACAAAACCATTTAAAATAGGGTCCAAGGGATATATATTTTAAAGACCCACACCTGATTTTATCCCCAGCACCAACTGAATGTATAACACACGAAACACAGGGGGTCTAACAGCCAAATTTGAGAGGCTACACTGTCGATACTGAGTCAACAAGATCTCAAAATATCTTTATCGCACACACATAACGTATTAATAAAGATAAAGAAGGAAAAAAGGCTAACACTACATGCATAGAGGAGACCGGTACATCATCGATTATTCGTAAAAGGGCTGATTAATCCACAACAGATTGTAAAGGGTTTCCATCAAATTAGACTCAATGATCAGTCTTATCATTTGGCCAAACCCATGTGCAAATGAGGCTGGTCCCCTGATCAGTGGGACACTCAGCTCCGCACCTTATTGTTGTATCAGGATTTGGATGTGATCAAGGTCCTTCCAGGACCGAAACGCGTCATGTCGATCGTGTGAGCTGAGGCTGAATAAAACCTGCTAATGGCGTAAATATATTGTGGTCCGCACTCTGATTTAAGGCAGTAGATAATACGGCTGCTTTTTGGAGACCTAATGCGATATATATATATATATATATATATATATATATATATATATATATATATATATATATATATATATATATATATATATATTACCATATATATATATTACCTACAGGCGGGAGCAGTAGGTAAAAGAGCATTTTTGGTTTTGCTTATAACTTTGGCGTCGTATGATGAATCTTCATTATATTTTCCAAACTAATTCTTTGTTCATATCAACTCCTATGTGGGAATTTTGGGGGTGATTCGTCAAGGGGGGGCCGAGAAAAAAGGGGGGTCCCAAAACGTGTTTTCTCCATGTTAATTTCCATAGGAAACTTTAGACAAGGCTACAGGTCGAACGGGTGAACAAAATTACCCCAAATTTCGCAGGGAGAAGGGCCTTGGTCTAGAAAGTATGCTTTTGTCCATTTGGTGTAAATCCGTTCAGTAGTTTTTGAGAAATATTGAAATTTGCAGATATCGATATTTGGAAATTCTGCCATCTGATTGGCTGAGGCGTTACGAGCACGAGCTTGCTGCTCATTGGTTGTGAGCGCTGCGAGCGGTTGCAACTAGGAAGTGTTGACCGCCATTTTGTGATTCCGTTTGACCGAGTAAGGGGAAAAAAGGTCGAAAAGAGTAGGAAAGAGGAGGGTAGGATCGCTGTGAGGTCTTTGGGGTGGTTAGGGTGTGCAACACAGGGAGTGTGAAGCGATGTATTCACCCCTACCGGTGTGAAAGTGCTGTTTTGCCCAGAGTGAGATGCTGCTGAGGTGAGGTGCCGGTACACTCGGGGATGAAACCGTGAGCTGATTGCTGTAAACTGATGTGCTCTGGGCGCTGTAGGATACTGGCCGCTGTAGCATAGCTGTGCAAGTGGTGTTAATATGGGTTTAGAGTATAGCGATTTGAGCTCTGTGGGGTGGTTAGGGTGTGCTATACAGGGAGTGTGAAGTGAAGTATTCACCCCTAGCGGTGTGAAAGTTCTGTTTTGACCAGAGTGAGATGGTGCTGAGGTGAGGTGCCAGTACACTCGGGGATGAAACCGTGAGCTGATTGTTGTAAACTGATGTGCTCCTGGCGCTGTAGCATACTGGCCGCTGTAGCATAGCTGTGCAAGTGGTGTTAGTATGGGTTTAGACTATAGCAGGAGTGGGAAGCAAACTACTCACCCCTACCGGTCTGAAGACTCTAATGGAGTGTTTTAGCAAGCAGGAATAAAGAAATAATCGTGAAGAATATAATGAAGAATGTTGCAATCCCACAGAAGACAAATGGTCAATTCAGGTGTGTTTAAAAAAGTGGCTGTGTGGGATAAAGCGATGGAGTCTGCAAGTTATATAAAAAGTGTCTTTATGTAAGTGCCATAAATGGTACTACTGGTGCAAGAGGTAAGGCATCCAGCTGAGGCAAACTCCAACCGTTTCTGCTGTATTCAAACCTAAACTCCTGCATCAGTCAATTCCACATTACATGTTACAGTTCCATGTGACATAAACAATACCTATTAGACATGGATGACTGTAAATTGTAGAATGAAAATAAAGGTAGGATACGATTAGCACACTATGCCAACCAGTTCCTAAACAATGCCATGTTTTTTGATCTTGATCGCCAGTTTGTGAGCAGAGGCTGAGGATGAGCTAATTTGTGTGAAAGGGCTTCGTGGATAAGAGGCAGGCAGAGGGACGTGTGTACAAAGAATAGATATGGTTTCAAAATGGATGTCGGATTTAGGCTAATTTAGCAAGTAAATAGTGTATTTGCATAGGCCATACATCATCCATCCCTGGTTAGTGTGGAGAGGTAAGGGCCAATAATGAAAACAGAGTTCAAATGCCTAAGCATACTTAGAAAGTTATTATATGAAAATAGTTCAATTGAAGTGTATTAAAAATGTAATAGGAAAAAGTCAAAAAAGTTGGAAAAAATCAATCCAAGAATAAAGTGAATTTCTTACAAGTCTTGGAGATTGCAGTCCGGAAGTTCTTCAGCGGCTTGAGATGCGTAACATTCCAAGAGGCGATTGTTGCCATCGTGTGAGAAAAGGGAAGTCGATTGGGCAAGTTTTGCAATAAAAAGATGGTTGCACGCAGATTGTATATCTGTAAATAAATGTCATGTTGTAGCTGGCTCCGATAATAGATAGAGGCAGGCAGCCGAAAAGTTGTTCCATTTTTTCACGGTATTGATGTAGCTTTGCGTAGAGGCGTATTCTGTTGGACATACAGGGAGCGTAGCCATTTTTAACAAGCTAAAATAGTAGTAGGATGGCCGCAAACAGAGTGAGAATTATGGGCACTGTTGCTGTTATTCCAGAGATGATCGAATTAATTAAGTCTGGTATTAGACTAAAAACAGTTTGAAAGCCTGTGAGAAGGCCCGAAGGAGACAATGTTAAAAAGGTGTGCCAGACCTTAAATGTCAGATGTGTTGAAAATTGTGTAACAATTCACAAAGTGTAATGGGAGGTTCGTATTTAAAAGGGAGTGTATTTTACTTGAAGTTCGTGCTATCTGCAGTCGATAAATTACTTTTGGAGAAGTGAGGGACACTTCTGTTTGAAACAAAAGCGATTTCAGTTTGCTCCGTTTAATAAAATCTGTTTTCAAAGAAGGTATTGAAGGCCAAGTTGAACTTTGGGAGTTACTTTGTGTGGGTGGGAATAGAGATTGCCAGAGGAAGTTATCCGTTATTAAGAAGCAGATAACTGCCGTTAGAAAGCTGTGTGAATGTTGGTCTGATTGTGGGAGTTGGCGTGCTTTTAAGAAAGCACACAAGATTGTGGTCTGTAAGCTTAGAAGCGTCGTGCAGTTGGACATTCTTGCATAGTAATAAATGACTGCCATTGTGGTCGCACTTTTCACCTGTGAGAAAAACATCTGTATCCTCTTTAAGACAGCGATATGTAAATGGGAGAAACCACTGCTCGTAAATAAACGCGCTACCTTATATAATCACACACAACATGACAAACAACATGAACACCTAGCAGACACAACGACACTACGTACTGTGAGAACCTGTGGCTAGCCATGTACACAAACCAAACATGGCATAGCACCTCTGCCACACAATGCAGAATGCGGGGAGAGATGTGTGAAGGTGGCAAGTGATTCTCAATGATAAAAGTATACAATGCAAAGTGTTGAGGGGATGTGCCGGAGAGACTTGAGTATGCCGAGCACAGACATTTACATGTCAACATACACTGATGGTCTATTGAGTGAAGTCGACAGTGGACGCAACCATGATAGCACAGTCAGTAGGGAACATTACGAAAACATAGCGCGTACGTGCCCCCTCCCCCCCACAAATCTTTAGCGTAGTGGGCTGGCTCAGCGTACGCAAGGATAGCGTAGGGGTATGAATAAAAGGCATGTTTCTCTGGGTGTGGTTCTCTTCCGGAATGGCGAACATGTCTGTCAGGTCTGCGCAGCTTACACCGCCACGAGGCTGACGCCGTGAGCGAAGGTGGCTGCGGGAATAATGCTCTCAGCCTGCTGCTACCCAGAAACCGTCATGGCCGCTGTGATGCAAATAGGCCCCACAGTTCATCTTTCAACACCGTCGTATGTGAAAGAGGGCCCACCACGTGCCGGCGGAAGCTTTTGGGCCGAGGTCTGCGAGCTGGGAAGGCTCCTGAGATCAATGCTGGCTACCGCGACACAGGCAGACAGCGCCGAGCCTGAGGCCCAGCACTGTGAAGTGCTCTGTATACTACTAACACAGTAGTCGAAGAGGTACCAACAGTGGAATGGTGTCTTGATCCCACTATGGACGATGTTAGAACTGCATCTGAGAGTGCAGATGAAGGTACTCCTTTCGACCAGCTGTAACCAACTCTAGGTCCCAACAGTGCAACGGTGTCTTGATCCCACAATGGACGATGTTAGAATTACATCTGAGAGTGGAGATGAAGGTACTCCCTTCGACCAGGTGCAAGCAACTCTAGGTCCCAACAGTGGAACGGTGTCTTGATCCCACAATGGACGATGTCCGATATTACCTGCTGCTTGTGAATTTTCACAGAAGTCCCTGCGTTGACGTGCATCAGACTCTGTGCTGCTCTAGCTAAGTGCTGCACATGAGTATTGTGCTTGGTTGACACCAGTCGGTGGAGTACACCGCGGTACAGCAGGTCCGAACAGTGGAACGGGGTCTTTATCCCACAATGGACGATGTTAGAACTGTATCTGAGAGTGGAGATGAAGGTACTCCCTTCGACCAGGTGCAAGCAACTCTAGGTCCCAACAGTGGAATGGTGTCTTGATTCCAAAATGGACGATGTCCGATATTACTTAATGCTTGGTTTTGACAGAACTCACTCCGTTGAGGTGCATCAGACTCTGTGCTTCCGTAGCTAACTGCTGCTGATTATTGGGCTTGGTTGACTGCAGTCGGTGGAGTACACCGTGGTACAGCAGGTCGGAACAGTGAAACGGGGCCTTGATTCTGTGATTAAGGATGTCAGAAGTTAAAGTTTGTGATGATTTCTGTGTACCCACTCCGATCAGGTGTAACTTACTGCGTGCTTCCGAATCCAACGGCACGTGGCTGTGAGGCGTTAATGACAACTGCCTCTGGCCTACAGTGTGGTCAGCAGGGCTCACAATTCAGATGGAGTGGTGATTGTTTAATTACAGAATCCAGTAGGCAACTAATTACAACGTTTATTGAAATATACACAATAGCCTTTTAGTATACTTGCTTGAAGAAGTTTTATAAGATGACTTATCGGTCTGGTACAATGACCAAATTCTTCTTGGTAGTGGTAAAGAACACTGAATAACAGTGTACACAGTGGACAGCAGAGATCGCAATTCAAATTGTTTTGATTTATTTATTGCAGAGTTTTGTGTAATTTATGTTGTTGTATTTTGTGAAGAGGACGTGAGAAAAAGTATTCATGGAAGACTGTGCTCACTACTGCCTTCAATTTACACTGCAGACAGCAGTGTTCACAATTCAGATCAAGTCGCTATTGTAGATGACGCAGTCCTGGAGGCAAAAGACATTGCTCCAGTGCTCTCTGTCCGCACCACGCATACGCATCATCACAGGGTCCGCACACGGTTTTTGTTGCTTCGCGTACGGCAAACTGGGCAGCTCAAGTCAACGCCACGTGGCTGTGGGCCCTTGCTGACCGCTCTCTGGCCTACACTGCAGACAGCAGTGTTTACAATTCAGATCGAGTCGCTATTGCAGATGATGTTGTGTTGTAGACAACAGACATTGCTCCTAGTACAGCTCGCCCGCAGCACGCATCATCGCTGGCTGTGCACATGCTGAATTCTTTTGATGTGGCTATTTAAGTGCACTAGACCTGATGGACCCTTTATGATACAATCTTTTTGTGTATTATTTCTGATCTACTGCCTGTACCTTAGTATACCACAAGTTATGGTTGTTTTACGATAGAATCTTTTCTGTATTATTTCACATCTAGTGTCCCTACCTTACTGCAGCAAAAACAATTGGCCTTTTTATTATTGAATCTCTGTGTGTGATCCAATGATTACTGTTGTGGTTGATGCTAGCAGCAACCATTCCCTGAGGGCTGCTTTACACTCACCCCACACGCATCCAGCACAGACGTCACTGGATATGTAACCCTGGTAATAAAAAGGAGTCGAGCGCACGTGCCCGTTCCCACTTCCACTATCTATCTGTGTCCGTGTGTTCATTATGTATGCATGATTCTGGCCCTGGGCCGTACCACATTACATTGTGCTGTGGACAGCGTATGCAACCATGTTACCTCTGGCAGTGGGGAAAAGTTCTGTTATGTAGCTTTTAGATGCATGGCTATCACAGGTGGAAGGCTGCTTTACAGAGCATGAATATTGATGAAGATGATGGTTGCATGTTGTGTGTACTGTCAGATATGTGTACATAGCAAAAAGTTTTCAAAAAAGCTCTGTAAGCAGAAGAGGAGTCTCTCATCAAACGCTGTAGAGAGAATGGCGAAAATGGGTGGGGTCCTCCAACTGTTACAATGGGAAATGTTATGAACCAATCAAATGCTTTTCTTTAAGGTCACATGGCAATCGCGCAGCGAGCGCACAAGGAGGCCGCACTCGATGCGATTTTGAGAAAATATTACCATAATATAAGTTTATTACAGTTAGAAATATATAAATGTTTAAAATATTTTAGATTATTGCTTGTTCTCATATACACTTTAGACTTATTTAGATATAGTTTTGAGACGAAAAAAAAATGAGGGAATTGAGTTCCCAGCGCGACACCATACGTCTATGATGTAATGCAGGGCCTGGCAGCGTGCACTCGTCGCATACACAACGCGCAGTGGGCGTGACCCCATACATACATGACGTAAGGCGCAGCTTGGTACTGCGTACCCGTCGCATACCAAAGTAGCAGCTGGCGCGACCACATACATATATGATGTTACACGGGACGCGGTGCCACAAACTCGTCGGATACGAAATGCGCATCCTGTACGAGTTTAGCAATATGGCGGATAGGATTGGCGTGCTGATGGAGCTTGGTACACTACTGGTTCGAGATTTCAGTTTTCTCAACAGCAAAAAAATGATATACATACTTTTTTTTGAAGATATAAAACATTACATATTCTTAACTAAAAAAAAAAAAGGGTAATAGAGTTCCAAAATATTATTTAAAAAAAATAGAAAAAATATAGGTTTTATAAATATTAAAATATGAAATTAACATTTAAAAAACCTTCGAAATTCACTGAAAAAACCATAGATGTTATAGTTAGGAATCAGCATTTAAAAGACCTTAGAAATACCCTGAAAAAACCATAGGTTTCGGGGACGTTATAGTTAGTTGGACATTTGACTCATATAAAACCAGAGAAATTTGCCCGTTATAGTTAGTTGAGCTAACTATAACTCGCGCACCCGCAATCCACTGGTGATGACGTCACATATTATATCACCAATGACATGGTCAGTGACATCACTGATGACATCACTGATGACATCTCAAATGACATCACTGATGACATCATGCACCTGATAATCTGATGCACATACTGGTGGCCTAATATAAACTTTGATACACACACTCTAAAATACAGACTACTATTTTTGAAACCATACACACAACAATGCCAGATACTACATACCACCCACTATTTCCTAGGATTACACTCACATCCACTCACTTATACATGCAGTTACTCATCAATACAGTACTATAATATGCACTCATACACCTATACATACAGTCCCAGTCTGCCACTCATCCATAGAGTTACTCACACACCTAGTCAGTCATGCAAAGAATCAATCACATACCCATTTACTCATGTGTACGGTTATACACACCATCTGCGTTATTTATACACACACCACATCACTTATTTATGCAGATACTAACACATACTTATTGTCTTATACAATCACTGATACAAGCAGACACTTTTATACACCCACTCCTTCAAATAACTTACTCTCATGTATAGTCATTTATATACTCCAACACTCACATATACTGCCTTAAAACATATGTAGTTACTCACACATATACCAGTGAGACATTCATTCACTAACCAACACACCCATACTCACACTAACTTATCCATACAGCCCTTCCCAGATGTACTTTTGAATCCATACAACCAGTGAAACAACCACTCAGACATGTATGCATAGAGTCACACACACCCCAACCACCCACACAGACACTCAGGCACTCATACAGATACTCAGACAACAAATCAATAACCCATATAGACATTCATGTAGCTACTCACCTTCCCATGCAGCCGTTTATACACCAACTGAGACACTAATACAGACTTTCACACAGTTTAGTCACTAACCCATGCATTCAGTAACACATGTTCAATCACTCAGTTATACAGTCAGGCACGCACCTACTAAATAATCCATTCAGGGACTTGTAAATTCACTCTTTCTTCAATACACCTTGTCATAGATATATATGAAAAATATTTAAACTTTACAGAAACATACATTCACTGAATGATGTCATCAGTGATGTCATTTGAGATGTTATCAGTGATGTCATCAGTGATGTCACTGACCATGTCCTGAGTGATGTAATATGTGACGTCATCACCAGTTCATTGCGGGCGCGCGAGTTATAGTTAGCTCAGCTAACTATAATGGGCGAATTTCTCTGGTTTTATATGAGTCAAATGTCCAACTAACAATAATGTCCCTGAAACCTATGTTTTTTTCCAGTGAATTTCTAAGGTTTTATAAATGCTAATTCCTAACTATAACGTCTGTAAATCCTATGTTTTTTTCTGTGAATATATATATATATATATATATCAAGTCAAGTCATATATATTCCACACATTTGTTGAATTATGGATAGTAAACCTCTGCTTACCTATATATATACTCTTAAGTTGTTGATCTGTTGGTCATCAATATTTTTGCTACATTTTTGTAGCATGATTTTAGTACACGGTATTAACATACCATACCTCTAAAGGAATTCCTTAGATGCAGTGTGAAATAGTAAACATGAAATGCAGTACACGTTTTGGTCTTACAAGAATTGACATGTGTGATACAGTCTTGCATTTTGGCCCAAGAAACGTCACCTTTTGGAGTTCGCGTTACAGGTGTTGCTCACAAGGGAGAGCCTCATACCTTTGCATAAAAACGTTTGCTGCCGAGTTTTACAATGCTTTGGTTGATTGCTAGCGTTCCTTTTGCTTTAATTTGCAAATACATGTATGGGTAGCTACTTTGTTTTAGGTTTTCATTTTATTTCTATATTATACTTTCCTTCTAAATGCTCTAACCTTCACAACAGGGTTGAGAAAGAAAATTGTTTGTCTCCGATAGTGCAAATCAGTTAATCTCAAAAACAAAAACAAATATTATTACAATGCTGCCAGCCGCCTGTGGCTGCATTTCAGCACTGACGGTTATAACAAAAAGGAATTAACAAGAAACAGGTATCTCAAAAATATAACAAATCAGAAAGAGAATGAAAGGGTAAGAACGTTAAATAGAGAAAAGGGGGAGAAATTAACACATGCCTTCAGCATAGCTGTTTTAAGAGCTCTCTAAAACATTCACAACTCATTTTTCTCTGTCTTGAGTCTTTAGAGTGGTTCATGATGATATGCACAGTGAATAAAGCTATATTTTATTTATTTATGTATTTATTTATTATTCAGGTAGGTAGTTATCTGTTGCACCAGCATAGGGCGATGTGGTGATCATATGGCCAATTCAAAGTACCATTTTACATAGAACTGGTGCATTGGGTTACTGGCCACCGCTGTGTGAGACATAGTATTGCCTGTAGCATATTAGTGTGGCCGACATGCGTCATGATAAGTACCTGGACTAATGGTGAAAAGCGTCCCAGCAAGAGTATTGTTAGTAGAGGCATTTAATATCAGACATCCAGTGCGGTTAGTACTGCATCCTGCAGAAGCGCTTGGTGAAGGGCTTCTGAGAAACTGTGTTCAGCTCGCTGTGTTTTTAAATTGCGCACTTTGTTTTAAAACATTTGTCACCCTCTGGATTGAAATCCTTTTTAACCACTGTCACAATCTCATTGTCTTACCTGTTATATTGCTTGACTTGCGTGTTCCCCTGTCCACCAAGGAAGGTTCTGTTTGTGTGGAGGGAACGAACGCACACAGTGTTGTGATCTTATGTAAATTCTAATTGGTGATGTCATTAAATGGTTTCCTAGCAGCTGCAACTTGGATACAGGGGTTCTACTACGTGAGGCCAGTCTGTGGAGTCACGGAGACAGGACAGCTGTGGATCAGGAGGCAGCTGTTGGTGTTTGCTGATATTCTACTTAATTAAACCCTTTTTCCAATTCTATTGGTCCCATTTCTTCCTCAACATTGGCGACGAGGATGGGATCCAGCATTTGGTGAAGGGAAGAAGAACAAGAACATTTAAAAGAAAACACGTATTAGACCTTTTGTGAAGAATACAGCAGAGTGATCGTAAAGGAGGTCATCGGAGAACCCAAGGCGTGAAAGCATCCAGTTGAGGAAGCATCAACAGTTGTTTTATCACGGAAAGTGTTTCGAGTGATTGATGTGGCCTTGAAACTGTCTCGGGAGCCAGTCTGAAAAGACAAGTGAAACTCGGAAATACCGGCGAGCGTTCACCATAATTTCAGCTGAGTTTGCTTCCAAACATCGGAGAAAGAGAAGTGGGAAGACTTTTGGTTTGCGCAATATGTGTACACCGAGCTAGGAGCTATTATATTGGAAATAGCGCAAGCGCTGACTAATGAACTGTGCAACCTGATTAGGAGGAATGTACAACTAAGAGAAGGCAATTATTCTCGTTGGGAAAGAGCTGGGAAACAGTGTAAGCGCAGTATTGACATACAAGTCTACAAGTCTTTGTAAGTAAACACGGAAACGTTACCGTTGGTAGCGAGTCGGTTGCCTGGACACGCAACCATTTCTTGTTGTTTATTCCCGTTCCTCGCCGAGCATTGTGCATCGCATAACGCGCATGCGTGTGGTTCAAGGACTGAGCGCGACCTTCCGTAAGGTCACGTAACGCATGCCGGCATGATGGTTGTTGCTTAGTAACCACCGCATCGGAACGGCGCTGCATGTACAAAGCGAAACGCTACGCTTGCACATCCATATGCGGGCGGAAAACTGTTAAGTGAGCTTTCCTGAATCAATCATTGGGACGGGACGACGTGTGGCATAGAAAGAGAACGCTACATTTGTGTATTTAAAGTCAAACAGTGAACATTAAAGGTGAGCTTTTCCTTTTCTGAACTCCTCATGTTGTAGTCATCCTTAGGAATATAGCACAAGTCTAATTGCTAGACTTGTGCTAGTTGAAACATTCAAATAAATAAAGTCACATCAAAGCGTATACCAGGAATATGGCGAACCAAACCATTACACCTCCCCCTACCTTTCTGCAAGAACCTGGCGCACCGTGTATGATTTGGGAGGATTGGAAAGAGTCCTTTGTCACCTATTTAGAAGCCATAGGTGCGGAGATTTATGTAGCCAGCAGGAAGTTAGCAATTTTGAAGCATCACCTGGGGGTGGAAGGAAGAAACGTTCTTAAAACACTGCCGAAACCTGTGTCTATTGGAAGAGGAAACGCTAACTCTGACGATGAGGATGATGAAGACGTCTATGAGGTAGCAATGGCTATGTTAGAGGAAAATTATGGGAAGAAAGTGAGCATTGTAGTGGAAAGACATAAGTTCTTTTCGCGTAAACAGGCACAGGGAGAAAAAATTGAGCAGTATGTAGCTGCTCTAAGGAAATTGGCCATTTCTTGCAAATTTAAGGATCTACGGGATGAGATAATAAGGGATCAACTAATCAATGCTACTTGCAACAAAAAAGTTCAAGAAAAACTGTTGGACTTAACGGATCCTACCTTGGACAAGGCCATCGAGATAGCAAAACGCATTGAAAACACATCAAGATATGTTAAAGAATTGACGAATCCCAATCCCACACATAGTGAAACTAACGACGGAAAGGTTTGTGAGGTGGTAGCAGAAAAGAAAAGCAACAAAAGTATTGATCACAAAAAGAAACAAACTTTCTACGCAACCAAAGTATGTTATAGGTGCGGAAGCAATAGACATTCCGCTGATGCCGTTCACTGTCCAGCTGCAAAAACTAGATGTTACAAATGTAGAAAGATAGGCCATTTTTCTAGAGTGTGTAAAGCGTCTAATGTAGTTCAACCTGCAAAGGTAAATGCAATTAGAGACATTTCCGTAGAAAGTTCTGAAGAGAGTGAAGTTGAAATATATGTTATAGACGATGTTAATGATGTTGGAGCGAAAGGGAGTGACAGCTACATTCCACCAAAGTGTAATCTCATTATAGACAATACTATGATTCCAATATGGGCGGATTCATGTTCCCCTTTTACTATAATTGACAAGCAAGTCTGGGAAAAATTAGGGTCTAAAACACTTGCACCTACGGATGTGAATCCAGTAGGATATTGTGGTCAGAGATTACCGGTGTTGGGTTATTTTTCTGCAAAAATTAAATTTCAAGACAGAGAAACGGATGAGAAAGGTAAATCATTATTAGGATGGAGGGAACAAAAAAAAGTTAGATATTATTTTGAATCCCAACCATCCGGCCCAAGTTTTGTTAACTGAATCTGCAGATTCTGAGGTTTGGAAATCCAAATTTTCCGAATCTATTCAAAAAAGAATTAGGATGTTTGAAGAAATTCAAACATCGTATTATTTTGAAAGAGGGGACTGTCCCCAGGGTACACAAAGTGAGAAATGTTCCTTTGGCCCTTAGAGGTCCTCTCAAAGAGGAATTGAACAGGTTATGCATAGAAGGGATCATTGAACCCATTGAGGCCTCGGATTGGTTAAGTCCCATTGTTATTGCACGCAAACCCAATGGCAGTATCCGCATGTGTGTGGACTTGAGAGACCTAAATCAGTGCATATGGATCGATCGTCACCCTTTACCACACATAAATGAAATGCTATCAACAATAGAGGGTGGTAACATATAGACACTAGATTTGTCGAGTGCCTACCACCAAATAATGCTTCATTCGGAATCAAAACATCTAACATCATTCATCACACCTGAAGGTGCATTCCAATTTGTGCGCATGCCGCTTGGGTTAGCTTCGGCATCGGCAGTGTTTCAGAGGGTTATGCAAAATATACTAGGTGATGATCCAAATGTGTTAGTGTTTCAAGATGACATTTTGGTTTGGGCTGCTAATAATCATGATCACGATAAGGTTCTAGAGACGGTGTTGAGCAAATTAGAACAAGCGGGACTAACTATAGGTTTACAGAAATGCAAATTCCGCAAAACTGAAGTAGAATACTTGGGTCACACGTTGTCACCAGAGGGAGTCAAACCAAAATTTAAACTAGTGGAAGACCTAGAAAATGCACCTATTCCACATAATAAAGATCAATTATGATCATTTCTAGGCTTAGCAGAGTATTACTCGAGGTTTATTCATAATTTTTCTACATGTGTCTCTCCTTTGCAAGAACTTATGAAGAAAAGAATACATTTTGAGTGGTCTGAAAAGTGTCAGCAAGCATTTGAGGGTGTAAAAAAAGCAAATGCCATTGCTTTGAAACCTTTTAATTCTATAAAGACAGAAGTATAATAGTGACAGACGCTAGTGGCTATGGCATTGGTGCAGTTTTAATGCAGGTGCATGATAGCAAGGAACGGGTGATAGCCTTTGCCTCACGCACATTGAAGGGAGCAGAAAGCACGTATTCGGCAATCGAAAAAGAGGCGTTAGCATGCTGGTGGGGGTTACAACACTTCCGGAACTTTGTGTGGGGAACGAGTTTCGAATTACATGCAGATCATAAACCACTAATAGATTTGTTTTCTACTTCGGGAGCAGGTAAAGCTTCTCCTCGGATAGCTAAGTGGATTTATCGTTTACAAGAATGTGATTTTTGTGTGAAATATGTTCCCGGTGTGAGGAACATCAATGCAGACTGCTTATCACGTCTTCCTGTGGACAAACCTGACAATGAGGATTTGGATCATGAGATGAATGATTGGGTTGTGGCGAAATTGTCTGAAGTGTGTCAAGCTATTAACGAAGAGGAATGGAAGGGAGCTATGCTTGCAGATAGTGTCATGAAGAAGATGTTAGAGTGTTTACCCAGTGTTGATGGGTGGAAACTTCATGAGAATTTATTACAGTACAAAGAAGTTTGGAGTGAATTAGCCGTAGTAGATGGCGTACTGAGGAGAAGTGACAAGTTGGTAGTGCCCAGTTCCCTCAGACCAAAACTAATTGATTTATTGCATGAAGGACATGGGGGAATGACTGCAATGAAAAGGAAGGCTAGGAATGACTTTTGGTGGCCAGGAATGGACAGACAAATTGAGAGATTTGTGAGGGATTGTGTTGCGTGTTCGCGAAGTGATAAAACTCATACGGTACAAGAGAGTCCCATCCATCACTCTAAGTGGCCAGAACGTGCATGGGAGAAGTTGGCAATGGATATTAGTGGTCCATTTGACATATTGGGTTTGGGCAACAGATATGCAATTGTAATGATGGATTATTTTTCCAAGTGGCCGGAAGTAACATTTGTCAGGGAGGTTAAGACCACTAACATTATTGAATTTTGTGAGGAAGTATTCCGTAGAGAGGGCTGTCCTGCGGAAATTCTCACTGATAATGGTTCACAATTTACGTCTAGTGAATTCTCTGAGTTTCTCAAAAGGTGGGGTATAAGACATTCTAAAACTCCTGTCTATCACCCCAGGGGAAATTGATTAATTGAACGCTTTAATCGTGTGATTGGCGAGTGCATTCAGATGTCTCTCCAAAATAACGGTTGTTGGAATGAGGATATAAAAAATATGTTATGGAATTACAGGATAACACCGCATTCTGTAATGGGTGAAACCCCTTTTTGTTTATTGAAGGGCAGGTCACCATGTTCCATCGCCGTTCCTGCGTAGATGGGTAGAGGGGGCAAGAAAGCAATAAATGAGCAAGATCTAAGGACAAAAGTTGAGAAGTATCAAAAATTTTATGTACAAAAGCATAATGACAGTCTGCTCAAGAAACCTAGATCATTTAGTGTAGGAACGTTGGTTAGAGTAAAATTGGATTCTTTTCCTGGAAAAGGGAATTCTAATAGAGTAACTAAGTGCAATGAGACTGAGGTTAGTGAATGGTTGAAAAGTAAGGCAGGGGAAGATAGTGAAGGTTCTACAACTGATTGTGCAATTACATCTAATCCCAGAGGTAATGTAGGGATCAAACACCCCAAGGTGAATGAGGAAGATGTTAAAAGTTCAAGACTCAGTACAAGAAGGAGAATCACTCCAGCGAAATTTCGTGATTATATTAGTTTTTGAATTTTAATTTATGTTATTATAAATATGTTATGGAAAGGGGATATGTTGTGATCTTATGTAAATTCTAATTGGTGATGTCATTAAATGGTTTCCTAGCAGCTGCAACTTGGATACAGGGGTTCTACTACGTGAGGCCAGTCTGTGGAGTCACGGAGACAGGACAGCTGTGGATCAGGAGGCAGCTGTTGGGGTTTGCTGATATTCTACTTAATTAAACCCTTTTTCCAATTCAATTGGTCCCATTTCTTCCTCAAAACACAGGAAGTACTTTTAGCATACTTCCGGTTAAAACGCGGCGGAGGTCAGCGGTCTAGCTGTATACCTTCCCCATAAATAGATGATGCCTGCCTCAACGCGCAGCGGACGCGCTAGAGGCATCTAATACCAGACATCCAGTGCAGTTAGAACTGCATCCTGCAGAAGCGCCTGGTGAAGGGCTTCTGAGAAACTGTGTTCAGCTCGCTGTGTTTTTAAATTGCGCACTTTGTTTTAAAACATTTGTCACCCTCTGGATTGAAATCCTTTTTAACCACTGTCACAATCTCATTGTCTTACCTGTTACATTGCTTGACTTGCGTGTTCCCCGGTCCACCGCGGAAGGTTCCGTTTGTGTGGAGGGAACAAACGCACACAGGAAGTACTTTTAGCATACTTCCGGTTAAAACGCGGCGGAGGTCAGCGGTCTAGCTGCATACCTTCCCCATAAAAAGACGATGCCTGCCTCAACGTGCAGTGGACATGCGCAGCGGGCGCACCGCTGGCGCGCCAAAGGCAAGCCCATCTGCGCCCATCCGCGGCTAACCGAGGTCTGGGGCCAGAACCCCTGGTCAAATCCAGACATACTCCAAGGCAGACCTGTACACTCTTGCTTCAGGCAGTCACGCCCTTAGTGAAAGAGTGGCAGATAAGTTGAGAGTTGAAAACCTGCTGAGTTGTACCCACACCAAAATTCCGGACCCACCCCCCAATATCAGTACTACGCCTAGCAACTCATCCGGCCTGAAAGTGGCAGTCCTAAATACTCGATCCTTACAGAAGCACCACCTAGAAGTTTTCGCACTGCTCCAGGATTGAGATTTAGACATTTTAGCCCTCACTGAGACCTGGTTAGGTGATACCTCAGTCCCAGACATTATCGCCGCTCTTCCAGAGAACTAGGATGCTCTCTGGCAAAACAGACAAGGAACTACCCGGGGAGTTGGAGTAGCCATTATCTTTAATAAATGGATAAAGAGTATCGACCAGGCAGACATTCTAGGGGTTAAAATCCCATTTAAATCATCTTGCCTTGTAATGCTGGTCGCATACCACCCCCCAAGGCTATCCCCCAGCTTTAACAAACTATTTTTGGAAATTGTGACTGATCTCTGCTCCCGGTACAAACAACTTCTTGTAACAGGTGATTTTAATTGTCACTGGGACACTGTCCCGAAAGATCTGCACGCTAGCCAGTTTGAGACAGGAATTTGCACAATGGGGCTCCACCAATTAGTAAATGCCCCTACCCACCTGAAAGGGCACACTCCTGACCTCATCTGGACCTCGCATCCATGGGCCAGCTTAATAGATATTAGTCCCTGCGCTTGGTCGGACCACGCTCTTTTAAGCTGCTGGGTCCCAATGGACAGCGAACTACTACAACCACCCCCAGGGTGGAGTAAGGTGCGCAATTGGAAGCAAATTGATGCCGCCAATCTAGTAGAAACCCTACTTAGGTCCCCCCCAGTCACCCACACTCAATTCAGGAAACCTGGACCAAGAGAGCGAAGACCTGACTAACACCTTACGCCAAGCCATAGACAAAGTAGCCCCTGAGAGAAGAATCAGAGTGAGAAACAAAGGGAAGGGAGCGCCCTGGTTTAATGAGACCCTGAGTGTACTAAAGCAAAGTCTCCGCCATGCCGAGAGGCAATGGCGGAAAGCCTATGAACCAGAGCAGCTGGCAATATATAAATCCCGACTTACCCTATATAAAAAATCCATTATTGTCAGGAAGGCCGAATACTATGAGGTGAGAATCACCATCGCTCCTAATAAGCAGAAAGAAACTTCAAAATATTGAAAGAACTTAGTCAAAAAACTGAAGTGAAAACTACAGATGCCTCCCTAGACTGCAACACCTTCCAATCTTACTTCTTGCAAAAAGTCAAGGATATTATCTTGGAGATCAATAACACCCCAATTAACCAGAACGTCATAGTTCAACACCAGGTATCCCCACCCTCCGGCAACCAACTTACTGCCTTCCCTCTTTTGGATCATACATCACTGACACAACTAATGAATTGTATTAAATCAGGTTCCCCTGCCGACCCCTGCCCCCCGAGGATCTTCCGAATGGCCGTTCCTGTCCTGGAAAAACAGTTTCTCTCACTATTGAATAAATCCTTGGTGACCGGCCACCTACCCTCCAACTTGAAGGAAGCAAGAGTAATTCCCCTCCTAAAGAAACCGGGAGCTGATGCGGCCAGTCTCAAGAACTATAGGCCTATTTCCCAGATTCCCTTCTTAGCAAAAGTGGTAGAACAACATGTCCTTAAAACTCTCTCACTTTTTCTGGAGGAACACCAAATACTCCAAATGCAACAAGCGGGTTTTAGAGCGCACCACAGTACAGAACTGGTGATGCTCTCTGTCCTGGACGACCTCAGAACCATGGCTGATAGAAAACAACCGAGCGCCCTGATTCTATTAGAACTATCAGCGGCGTTCAACACGGTTAGCCACACTTGGCAACTGGATTGACTAACAGCCTTGGGTGTTCAGGGGTCGGCACACCGGTGGCTAGAATCCTTCCTAACAGGGCGGTCCCAGAGGATTCAGGTGGGGGAACTGGTATCGAACAGTGGCGCCCTCACGTGCGATGTCCCCCAGGGCTTTGCACTATCCCCGCTCCTCTTTAACATCTACCTACAGCCCCTGGTGACTGCCCTGGCCCATATGGACTGCCGTGTCTTCAACTATGTAGATGACAACCAGCTCATTTTCTTGATTGATAACTCCACCCATGCCCAGGAAGTGGCACAAAAGATTCACTGTAAATTGGATGACCGCAAACTCATTAAAAATTAACCCGGAGAAAACTGAAGTCCTTGTCATCCCCACAAACGGTAACCCGTGGAGCGATCATTTCTGGCCCCAGGAGCTGGGTGTCACCCCCACTCCAGCCTGCGTCATGAAAAGCCTAGGCATTAAACTGGACTAAGAGCTCTCCATGACTAACCAAGTCACTACTGTGGTAGGCACCTGCATAGGGCTTTTAAGACAGTTACGGAAACTTGTCCCCCTCCTCTCAACTGCCTCCCTACAAATGATTGTGTCAGCCACAATTGTTTCCAGACTGGACTACGGAAATGCGTTGTATATAGGCCTTCCTCAAAAGCTCATCAATAAACTTCAAGTAGTACTGAACGATGCAGCTAAGTTGATCTTTAGGCTGCCCAGACGGGCCCATGCCTCTCCCCTGCTGTGCAAACTCCACTGGCTTCCCATCAAGCAGAGAGTAAAATTTAAAGGCCTCTGCATTGCCCATAAAGCAATCTATGGCAAAGCCCTGACCTATATTAAGGAACGCTTGAAGAACTATGTTCCGGGACGCACACTGCGGTCCTCTGAGGCCTGCTACCTGGCTACCCCCAGATGCAACACTACGTCTAAAGGGGGTAGAGCCTTTTCTGTACTGCTCCCACAACTCTGGAACCAGCTGCCCGACCATCTGCATAAAGAACCGGCTCTTCTCCCATTCAAGAAACAACTCAAAACGCTCCTGTTTAGGGAAGTACTGGACACTGTCTAAACTCACCACACTGTGGTTCTTTCATCTGCCCACGACCTCTGGCTACTCCTCTGAAAGAGCTTAGAGACCCGCCGGTGATTAGCGCTATATAAAAATCAATTACAATAACAATTACAATTATTGGCATGGTGTGGACTGACGAGGTGATGAAGGATACATAGACCTACTTTGTGTTCTGCCCAATGGGGAATACAAAGTGCCTTGAATTGTATCCTGCTTATTGGCAGCCAGTGAAGGGTGGCAAGGGTGGGCATGCTGTTGAGTTTGGGAATGCCAAGTAGGATTTGATCAGCTGCATTTTGGATGATTTGCAGTTTTTTGATGAAAGAAAGTGGGCTGCTCAAATAAAGGGAATTACTGTAGTCGAGGAGAGCTACTATTAGGCCATGGACCTCTGTTCTGCACACCTCCATGGGGAGCCATTTCAGAGTCTTCCTCAGTGCTTTGAGGAGGCTGAAGCAGTTGGCTTCCACCTTCTTTGCCTGGGAGTCATGGTAAGAGGTTTATCTAGTGGGACCCCAAAACCTTTCACTTCTGATTTAGTGAGTGGGCGATCACCTAGGGACTGGGGCCAATTAAGTTGGTGCCATAGTGATGGATTGTTGCCAACTACCAGGACATCCATTTTGTCCTCGGTTAACTTAAGGCAGCTTGCTGTTATTCAGTTGGTGTCCTGCTCTAGGCATACGCTTAGATTTTGAGATATGGAGCCTACATTAGGTGTGAGAGAGACAATAATCTGCGTATTGTCTGCATATGATATGTCAGAAACCTTTTACTAAATCCACAGGAGCCGAATATGGTCCCAATGCCCCTCCACCAGTACCCCCATCAACCAGGATTTCCCTAGTGAGGCCAACAATGGGGTGGGAGGGAAAGTGGATAGAAAGAGAGACTGCCTTTCACGGAGGTATCAGAAGTACTCTACTGCTACTCCGTCTATTCGGCCTTGGAGTGGTATCTCAGCACCTGCATAGGGAAAAGATATATCACAAATGCAAACTATATCTTAGATACTATTTCTTAACATCTTGTTAATCTTATTTTTATTTACCCCAGTGACTAAAGGCTATTGCTTCTCTCTTATGTAGATACTCTTTTGGTGAAGTATAGATTAATTCAATTGATTTCCTTTTGTACTCTCAAAGTCTTTGTAACTGATATGCACTGTACTGTGGACTTCCCAGCATACATTTATAAGTTCTTGCTGAAAGAACCTCTGGTTGAAGTTCACGAATAATAACGAAAAGAAAGCCTCAAGCGTCGTCTTTATTATCCTTGTATGTAATTTACTGTTGTTAGATAGCTACAAGTTCTGGTACAAATAATAATTTGAGAAACAGTACCTTATCTTCAAGCTGAATACTCCGTTGGAAAAATACGCTTACCAGAAGTTGTAAATTTACTTGAAAATATCTTTAGTCTGAAGGGCTACAACAAATAATATGAGTTGACTACATGGTTCAATAAATTATAAGTTGCTCTTGACGCGCTGATTTTCCCTTACGGATAATAACTTAATTTTGCTCGTTGCGCATGCGTTTTGAAATTGAAAACTTCCCTGGAACTCTGAATACTTAAACTGGAAGGTCCGGAAACAAACTAGCTGTTTGCGTCACAAAAATATTCCAAGAATTTTCTCCACAGAGAGACTGCGCAGATAGAGATGATGCTCTCGCCTCAGGATCACAGTTGAAGTGCGCCGTTCCTAATTGGAGCTTGCGCAATGGTTCCTCAGCCTGTCGCGAGCTAAAGAACACTACACTGCTAAACTTGCTTATTCAACGGAACCTCGGAATTTGAATGCTGATCGCCAGAATCTTTCAGAACTCTCAAGAAGTGTTTTAATGCGAATCTTGGAATCAACTGAAGGCTTCTCCAATGTGGGTATTACTTGACTTGCCTAAAACGATTGCTCAATCGCATATTCTTCTTGTCTAAAGTTACACTGGCAACGGTGGTCGCGACAGTACCTCCCTCCAAAGGAGGTCCCCCCATTTCAGGCTTCTTTGGGTGGGACCTATGGACACTTTTAATCAATCTTGGAGCGTGAATGTTGGAAGATGGCTCCCAGGATCTTTCTTCTGGTCCAAAACCTTTCCACTCTACTAAGTAATACAGTTTGTTCCGAGATACCTTAGAGTCAAATCTCAAACTCCTCCTCTGACTCTACCCTAATCGGCATGGGTGATCTTTTCAATCTGACATTTGGGGGACTCTTTTTCAACAGTGAAACATGAAAAACTGGATGGATTTTTACCTGTTTGGGAAGTTGTAATTTAACTACCACTGGGCTAATTACCTTTTTTATATCAAAAGGACCTATGAACCGTGGCAGAAACTTTCTGTTTCCTTTTAATCTGAGATGACGGGTAGACAACCAGACTTGCTCTCCTTTCACTAACTCTGGATCTTTTCTTCTCTTTTTATCTGCTTGTTTCTTGTAAGATTCCTTTGCCTTCAACAAATTCTCTTGTGCCTTTATAGGAATTCTGCAACTCCTCTACTAAGTCTTTGACTGCTGGAACTGATTCTTCTTTTGTTCCTATCACTACACTGGGATGTCTTCCAGAGTCAAATAAAAAGGGGTTTACCCTGTAGAGTCATGAACTGCATTATTATATGCAAATTCTGCATTCCATAGTAGGTCTGACCAATTTCCTTCCTGTTCTAATAAATAAAGCCTCAAATACTGCTCTAATTCTACCCTCTCAGTCTGGCCATCTGTTTCAGGGTGGTAACTAGTGGAGAATCGTGTGTCTATCCCTAAACTATGCATGAATTTCTTCCAAAATTTAGACACGAATTGAGAGCCCCCTATCTGAAATAATAATCTGAGGTACCCCATGTGCCTTCACTACATGATGATTAAACAGTTGGACTAACTGAGAGGCAGTTGGAATGCCTTTTAGTGGAATAAAATTACTCATCTTCGAGAATGAGTCTACCAGGACCAAAATGGTATTGTGACCTTAACTGATGGAAAGATCAACAATTAAATCCATTGACACAGTATGCCAGGGATGAGGGGCATTTGGTAAGGGCTGTAACAATTACTGTGGAGCATGCCAATTGGGCATCCCTTTGATACATAGTTCACAGGTCGACACATACTGTCTTACTTGAGCCGCAATGTTAGGCCACCAAAAATGTTGTTTTATCAAATTTATGGTCTTTTTAACACATTTGTGACCCACCATTCGGTCATCATGACTACATCTTAAAGCTTTCTCCTGAAGGTCTTTAGTTGGTTAATACAAGGCTTCATCAAAATAAGGGAGACCATTCTTGATCTTTCTTCTGGGATCTTCCATGGCCCAATATTCCAATTCCTTTATCGGTAAACTTCTAATATCTCTTTGGGAAAATCCTCTAAATGAGTGGCTTGAACTATCTTTTGAGAAGGAATGATTGGCTCATCAGGAGGAACTCTCGAATCTTCTGGCATGTTCATTCTTGATAAAGCATCAGCCTTTCCGTTCTTAACTCCGATTTGTAGGTTATTACAAAATCAAATTCTGAAAAGTATAAGGACCACCTTAACTGTCGAGGAGTGAGAGTCTTTGCCGACTTGAGGAACTGAAGATTGCGGTGATCAGTAAACACTGTCACACAATGCTTGGCTCCAAGCAGATAGTTTCACCAATCCTGGAAGGCCTCTTTCACGGCCAATAATTCCTTATCGGCTATTGAGTAATTGGTCTCCGACTCTGACAGTTTCCTGGATCGGTAGGCCACTGGATGTAGCTGTCCAGTCTATTTGTTTCTCTGAGATAGAATACCTCCTGTAGCAAAATCTGAGGCGTCAGTTTCTACATAAAAAGCCTGTTCTGGATCTGGAAGTATTAAGATGGGGGCTGATATGAAGACTCTTTTTAAAAATTGAAAAGCTGACTCAGCATCTTCTGACCACAAAAACCTTTTTCCTTTTTTTAACAACTGAGTTAAGGGACTGACTTTGGCAGAGAAGTTAGGTATAAACCATCTATAAAAATTGGCAAACCCAATGAAACTTTGGATTTCTTACACATTTCTTAGCGTGGTCCAATTCTGAATAACTTCCACTTTAGATGGATCTATTTCTACTCCTGCTGCAGATAATACAAACCCAAGGAACTCCACTCGGTTAACATGAAAAGAGCATTTTTCCAACTTCACGAAGAGGGGATTTTCCAACAGTCTGTGCAATATTGCTCTCACATGCTTCACATGGTCTTCCATGTTTTCAGAAAAAATCAATTTGTCGTCAATATATACCACAGCTACACGGTCCAGAAATTCTTGCAGTACATCGTTCACCAGATGTTGGAAAGCTGCTGGCGCATTACTCAAACCATACGACATTACCTGGTATTCAAAAAGGATGTATTTAGCTCAGAAGCCAGTCTTCCATTTGTCGCCTTCAGCAACTCTTACCAGGTGATAAGCACCTCTCAAGTCTAACTTGGTGTATACCTTAGCTCCTTTGACCTGATCCAATAGTTGTGAAATTAGTGGCAGAGGATACTGATTCTTTATTGTGACCTGGTTCAAGGCCCTGTTATCAATATAGGTGCGAAGCCTGCCATCTTTCTTAGGATTAAAAAATAGTGGAGATGAGACAGGGGATTGTGAGGGCCGAATAAAACCATTCTTTAAGTACTCAGTCAAACAGGTCTTGAGATACTGATTTTCAGCTTTAGTAAGCGCGTATATATGCGTCTGCAAGAGAGGATGGCCCCTGGTTCTAACTCAATCTTGCAATCGTATTCACGATGAGGTGGGAGTTTATCTGCATTCTTTTTATCAAACACGCTGGCCAAATCTTGGTATTCCATGGGAATTTCCTTCAATTCCATGACACAGATCTGATTGGTGAGTTGAGCCAACTCAGTGGCTGTAGAGCCCTCAGACCTGAGTCTTTGATTGTGAAAACAATTCTTCTTACAAAACTCTGAGGACATCTAAACTGTACGCTTCTCCCAATCAATTTTTGGATTATGTTCTGTTAACCAAGGAAGACCTAGAATTAACTGGAATTGGGGAATATAAGCAACAAGATCTCGATTTCCTTGTTTGAGGTCTAGCAACTCATTGTCCGTGGCTTGATTAGCAGATCTTCTGTCAAAAATTCTCAATAATTCTCTTTTGAAGAGTTCAAAATCATACAAAGCTGGGTCTTTGCGAGATATCAAAGACATTGACAATGCGGCTGCATCGCCACTCAATACGAATGCGACCTTAACCTGATCCTCTCTGAACACGACAGATCTACATAAAAAATGGAAAGAGCATTGTGTAAGAAACACTTGTGCTTTGTGTGGGTCCACGCTATACATTTCTGGATTGGCCAATTGGACTATAGGAGATACTGAATGAATAACTTGGGTCGCTACCTCTGCAGCTGTCTTTTTATTAGTTCCTAAACCTGGTAACGGGGAAGATCCTGCTACTAATTCCTCCATCCTTTGTCTAATTATATGGGTTTCCCGCTGGGATCTTTTAACCTCTTCTCTCAAACTTCTATTTTCTTCTACAGTCTGATTTAACTGACCTTGCAGGCTTTCTAATATTCTGCCAAGGTCTTTAAATACAACCCCTCCGCCATTTCGACTCAGGTGGAAAAGTGCTGGCACTTCAATCTGTCAGAAACCTTTTACTAAATCCACAGGAGCCGAAGATGGTCCCAACGCCCCTCCACCAGTACCCCCACCAACCAGGATTTCCCTGGTGAGGGCAACAATGGGGGGAAAGGGAAAGTGGATAGAAAGAGAGACTGCCTTTCACGGAGGTATCAGAAGTCCTCTACTGCTACTCCGTCTATTCGATCTTGGAGTGGTATCTCAGCACCTGCACAGGGAAAAGATATATCACAAATGCAAACTAAACATTTTAGATACTATTTCTTAACATATTATTAATCTTATTTTTATTTGTCCCAGTGACTAAAGGCTATTGCTTCTCTCTTATGTAGATACTCTTTTGGTGAAGTATAGATTAATTCAATTAATTTCCTTTTGTACTCTCAAAGTCTTTGTAACTGATATGCACTGTACTGTGGACTTCCCAGCATACATTTATAAGTTCTTGCTGAAAGAAGCTCTGGTTGAAGTTCACCAATAATAACTAAAAGAAAGCCTCAAACGTCGTCTATATTATCCTTGTATGTAATTTACTGTTGTTAGATGTCTACAAGTTCTGGTACAAAAAATTATAATTTAAGAAACAGTACCTTATCTTCAAGCTGAATACTCCGTTGGAAAAATACGCTTACCAGAAGTTGTAAGTTTACTTGAAAATATCTTTAGTCTGAAGGCTACAACAAATAATATGAGTTGACTACGTTAGTTCAATAAATTATAAGTTGCTCTTGACGCACTGATTTTCCCTTACGGATAATAACTTAAGTTTGCTTGTTGCGCATGCGTTTTGAAACTGAAAACTTCCCTGGAACTCTGAATACTTAAACTGAAAGGTCCGGAAACAAACTAGCTGTTTGCATCACAAAAATATTCCAAGAATTTTTTCCACAGAGAGACTGCGCAGATAGAGACGATGCTCTCGCCTCAGGAACACAGTTGAAGTGCGCCGTTCCTAATTGGAGCATGCGCAATGGTTCCTCAGCCTGTCGCAAGCTAAAGAACACCAGACCGCTAAACTTTCTTTCACAACGGAACCTCGGAATTTGAATGCTGATCGCCAGAATCTTTCAGAGCTCTCAAGAAATGTTTTAATGCGAATCTTGGAATCAACTGAAGGCTTCACGAATATGGATATTTCTTGACTTGCTTAAAACGATTGCTCAATCGCATATTCTTCTTGTCTAAAGTTACACTGGCAACGGTGGTTGTGACATGATACTATGGTGAAACCTAATGAGCAGATGATGTCAGATAGAGGGCAGACGTCAAGATTAAAAAGCATGGGACTTAAAGAAGAGCCCTGCAGCACTCTGCATTTTAGCTGATGAATTGTGGAGAAAAAGGGCCGTTCACTGACCTGGAAGTTCCTGTTGTTTAGGAATGATGAAAGCCATTTTAAGGCCTTACCCGTAATGCCTACTTTTTCCAGTCTGCAAAGTAGGGTGGAATGGGAAACCATGTAGAATGCTGTGCTTAAGTCTAGAAGAATAAGCACTGCTGATCCACCCAGATCTAGAACCTTTTTGAGATCGTCCGTAGCCGTCAGAAGCGCTGCTTCCGTACTGCAGCCTTGTCAGAATCCCATTTGAGTGGGGTGCAATAGGCCGTTCGATTCCAGGAATTCTGAAAGATGTGGGTTTATTGCCTTTTTTTTCAGGATTTTGCTGACACCTGGAAGTAGCGAGACAGGTCTGTAGTTTTCAATCAACTCAGGGTCCAGTGATGGTGTCTTCAATAGGGGGTGAATGATGGCATATTTCCATGCATCTGGAACGCAGCAGCTATCCAAGGAAAAGTTGTATACATCTGACATGGCTGAAAGAATGACACCCTCCCCCCCTTTTAATAGGAAGTTTAGTGGGGCAGGGTCAAATGGAGAGCCTGATTTTACCTTGATTGCTAACGCAAGGATTTAATTTTTACCTAATTGAGGGAAACTAGCCAGCTTGATCGTGACTTTATAGGCTGTGGGCTTTTCGTAAGTCCTATTGTTGTGGTCTAACGGTCCTGATAGAGCATGATGAATGAGCCTGACTTTCCCAAGAAAGTGGTTGGCAAGTAGCTCACAACATGCTTCTGAGGGGGGTGGGCCTGCTCCTGATGTATCAGGTTTAAGAAAGGAGCTGACAATGGTGCGAATTTAATTTGAGGAATTTGAGGACTGACTGATCATGTCCACAAAATCATCCATTCGAGCTCTAAGGATGGCGTGTTGATATTTTTTTAGGCTTTTTTGTAAATCTGTTTACGTGTGTCATCATAGTTGCCACTCCACTTCCTTTCACATCTTTTGCAGTCTTTCATAAGTTCTCTTAGCTTTGGCGAGAACCACTGAATTTTATCCCATGGCCAGGATTATTTGCTGTTTTTTAAGGGGATTAACACGTCTAAAGTAATGTTGACCCATTTATTGAAGGCTGTATAGGATGTGTAAATGTCTCTATCTAGTTCTGGGACTGAGTTGCGCAAGGCCGTTTCCCAGCTGATGGTGTCCAATTTGAACCATTGCTGGGAAGTCCTTGACTGAGATATCTTGGATTTTGTCTCGCCTGTTCTTGGAATAAAGAAAGGAATCAGAAAGTGATTCTTCCAACAACCTGGCAGGGGGATATTTACTGTCATATTAGAAATGTGGGTGTAAATTGGATCCAGTATATGACGCTTATTGTGCGTAGGGGATGTGATCAATTGGGAGAGATGGATCGCTGATAGGTCCTGCATAAAACTTGCAGCCTGAATTCATGCTTCATCTTCAAGATGCATGTTTAGGTCTCCTAATAGCATAAAACTGATTGTCTGAAGACTGTAGGAGGCTAGATTGTCTGGCATGGCCTGCAAGATTTCTGAGGCCGTCGCTGCTGAGCAATAGATGAGTAGCCCTGAGAATGTGTAAGTGTGTGAGAGTTTGATCGAAAATGAAAGGCTTTTGCCCCAGTTATAAAACTGGGGCAAACTTGTAATGAAAGTCATTAAAAAAAATTATAGCAACCTTTCCCCAAATCCTATCAACTCAGCACATTTTGGCATTGAGTATCAGGGTGGAAGTGTTCCTGCTATGTCTGGCCAACATTAATCTTTAAGCCATGTTTCCTTCAGGAATAGGGCTTTTGACTGATTGTCTTCTAAAAAGATGAATAACTCTGATTTATGTTTTGGAGGGATCTGCAGTTGATTAGGAATATATGCCACATGTCCTGGCTGCATTTGTGCAATCTGGTTGCTATTCCTTTGGGATATGGGTAGCTCTTCTAGCCCTTTTGATTCAGCAATTCTTAGAGTAAGATTGCAGATTAGACACTCATAGGTAGATTCGAAGGGTCCAATGAGTAATAGTAGGCTACATTACCTGACCGGTTGAGGTGTTTCCTAGCATCCGAGAGATAGCTTATCCTATATATCCCTCAAAGGGCAGGGTTCCTGGTCCCTGGCCTCGACCAGAAAGCTTCTGCACACCAGTGGCGCACATGCTGCGAGTGTCCGCTCTAGGTCCGTGCTACGGCCGGGGAGGAAAATTAGACTGCCAACCCAAAATGCGTAAGGCAAATGTGCAGGACAAATGTCTGTTGTTGGAACAGTGAGGAACTTCAAGAATTATATTTTGAGAGCCTTGCCGACAATTCAGTATGATCACAAAAGCTTTAAAAATTTTGGAGCCGGGAAATAAGTTCACATTTGTCCTAGATTTACTTTTATTTTGAAATTCATAAAATGCCAAATGGTTACGCATAAAGTGTTGATGAATATCACAAAAACCTGACTTTGCGAATGTTCCCAAGATTTTGAATGGTGACCCTCACTCAAAAATTCCTATTCTCATCTTACTCATGTGGAAAAGACTATCAAACAGGCAGACTTTTCAGTTTCAAAACATGTACTTCCATTCGGAATACCTGATTCTGTCAAATAATTTGTTCATGTTGCATAAAGAAAAGCAGTTTTTTTGCACCTCAAAGTGACACCTAATGGGTAAACTTTATAAACTTTATGGGACCACTGCCTGCTCTTAAAAACGTTTTTGCTACCATTCACAAGGGGGAGGGGTCCCCTGGGGACCCCTTTACATTTGCGACTGGCTTACCACCTACTTGAAGTAGGCAGTAGATTGCGGATGTTTTGCGATCACATTCCGGTCGCACAACATTCATACATCCCCCTGCGACTCGCTATTAGGAAGGGACATCCTTGACACGCCCCTTCCTAATACCGACTGGCAAACTCTATTTTGCGAGTCGGTAATAGGTTACCGACTCGCAAAATAGGGTTGGTACATGCCAAAAGGCTCTTTAACTGTCACAAACGACACGATTCTCCGATTCTCCGTTTGCGACCGCTTAAACCTATTATTCATGTGGCCCAAGGTCTCTGAAACTTCACATGTATGTATTGAAAATTGACTATGTATGGGAGTCAAAAATAAATGTTTGTCCAGGCACTACAGAATGTGAAAGTCCCTCATTTCAACTCGGCTTTCACGGCCACTGGCCACCACACACAGTATACAGATGGTAGACCGAGTGTCCTTAAGGAGGCAATTAAAAACTCCATTGTGAACGACAATGCTCCGAGATCCCTTTTTTTTGGCAATCGGAATTTAGCTCACATTTGCTGAAGCAGTTAGCAGCATTATGGTGCTCCGACAAGCTTAGCACATGCGCAAGGGAACAAATGTTCAGGTTTTGGTTTTCAGGGGGAAAGGGATTGAGGGCCAATCTGGTTTAGATTTATGTCAATTTACAAGTAATAACCATGCAGGCTGCTCTTGAAATAGATATCCCCGCGATAGCTTAAACAACTGGATCAAGTCCAACACGCCTGCTTTTCCAAGGACCTCAAAATATCACATGCCCTGGAGGTAAAAGCAATACCGAGAGGGGTCTTTCAGTTCGTTTCAACTCAAGCAAGTAAACGGAAGAGAAGAAAACATCCAATGTGCTTTTAATTGTAGGATCAAACTAAAACACATAAGAAATGTCCTTTGTTTTCCGTATGTGGATGTAATTCGAAAGAATCTCATGTACGTATGTCCCAGACAGAGCCTCACATGTAAGAGTAACAGGATTAGTTGCTATCATGAGAACTCCAGATTAATCATACGTTCTGAATATGTAGAAACTTTGGTTAAGAACATCGTCTAGCCCATTAAAGGAAGGCTTAGTTGTGTTAGCCTGGTTTGCACAGGTGCGACCAGACGCAGTCAAGTAATGTGTGGTTGCATTCTGGCCTGTGCACATTGACACCTTTGCTCAGGTCTAGACTAGCCTGTGGGTGTTGGCAGCCTCAGTGACAGCACATCCCTGATTTCCAAAGGGATTTTTATCACTGGGAAAGTTGCTTTCCTATAAGCCAATTACAGTACTGTCTACGACTATCTACTATAGCCTGGTGCAAGTGAATATGTGCATTCCATTAGGGTCACTATAGTCCTTTTTTAGGCCTCACCTACAGAAAACCTTTGCCTGTCTGTTGTTGAAAGACTCGCATGTGGACCCTACCAAAACCTTAGAGTGGTCTTAGAGCAAGCCTATTGCATACAACTTAACACTCTCATTTGATGGGTTTCCTTCTTGTTCTCATGTTTGCCACTCCCATCCTTTGGATTGGATGACTTATATCCTTCATGCTCACCTTCAGGGAACTATTTTTTTTCTTTTTTTAAGTACTCCATGGGAGTGCATGTGTTTCCTTGCTCTCTCCTTGTGTGTTGCTCCGACCTCAAATGAGCACGTCCATGCACTCCATGCTACCCCCTCTCTCTGCCTCCAGCACCTTCATTTCTTACCCCACCTGTTCTCGCCCTTGTGTGCTGCTTCCTCCCATCTCTCACACTCAGTCTTGCTCTCCCACCCCTTACGATCTTTTAAATATTTTTCTCCCAATTTTTTGGGGGGGGCTTTGCACTTGTGATTTGCTGCTGGGCTGCTCCATTTAATATAGTATTTTCACTCAGGTAAAAATTACTTTTTTAATTGATTGCTCTATGTGGTGCAGTGGTCTCGGTACAGTAAATATAAACATATAAAAGGGCCCCCGCAATTATTGTGTAGGTAGGTGCATGCATGCATGGTGATGCATGCGTAAATACATAGCCATCCTTGCTTGTACATATGGAATGCCGCAGCCACCAGCAGCGTCATGACACATAGCATCTTGCCTCTATTGTTTTTGGTGATGCTAAACAGAATTGGAAAACAGACATTTCTTTGCGCTGCACAGCATCAGCAATAAATCAATAAGTCGACATCTGTTGGTTTTGCCCATGCTTGTTATGCAGTGTACCCCCTTTGTGGAGCGTAGTTCCAGAACATTTATACTTTTAACAGGTGTGAAAATAAATGTCAGAACTCTAAAAAGTTTCAGGGTTTACCCTTTAAAGACAGTCTTGAAAATCTTCCTTTCATTGCTCAGTTATGAGCCTGCAGCAGAACACTGGCTCTGCTTCATGGTGCGATGGCGAGCCAGCAATGAGGACCTACACATGCATACATAACGTTTCCACACATGCTGTTTATTTGTCTGCCATATCTTCGAAACCTATTCCTTGGTTACCATTTACTCGCCATTCTATGGACAAGCCCAGTTCTATTAGTAACTTATTCCCATATAATTGTTAGGACATTTAGGTTTCCTTTTCTTTCTTCTCACAGCTAATTGTTCATTTCCTTTTATTAATTTTTAGGTCTAGCCTAGAAACAGCTTTGTATATTTTGTCAGATTCATATATTCCAAAAATGAAATTCTAATATAAATACATACATATAGTTGGAAGGTTGAGTTGGTCCTCTGGGCAAGAGTGACTGAAGGGTTGCCTGGATGGCCCCCCAAAAAATCAGAGGCTTATCAAAGCCAGACATATTGGCTTTGTCAGTGCTTTTTAGGTCTCGCCTAGCTATTGCATAGCAATTGCTATGCGAGACTCTAGTAAGGGGCTCCCAAAAGTGCTCCCAAAAGTGGATTGCATGGCGAGCACGCGCACAATCACGTGCATCGTGCCGCCATGCAATCCACTTTTGGGGAAGCGGTTCGGCCCACTGGCACGTGCACTGGCGACGAGCGTGCGGTTAAGCGCACAATGACGAGCAGAGGCGCCATATGGCTTTCCTCTCTCGTCATGGTGCGCGCACATCGCACACCACTCGCCAGCCAGCCTGCTTTCACTTTTGCGCCTCAGTCTTGTTTTTTTTTGCTCCCCACCTCTCCTCTCTGACCATGCCTCCCTCCTCTCCTTCCGCCCCCGCAGCCTCTCGTCCTTTTCTCCTCACTCCTCCACTCTGTTTTCCTAAACCCTCCCTGTTCAGCTTTCTTCTCTCTTTCTCCCCGTCTCTGCGTCCCTCCTTCCTCCGCGCTGCCTCTCTCCGCACCCCCTGTCCTTTTCACCCACTCTCTTTCGCCTCTTTGACTTTCCTTCGACAATTCGCGCTCCTCGCCCGCCTTTCCGCTCTCGTTTTCTACCCTTAGCCTCTCCCCCCTCTCTAGCTACTGCCTCCTTATGTCTGGTAGTTTCACGTGTTCTCTTCTTACCCCCTGTTTTTCGGATTCACTTAAAGGAGACAACACTGCGGTTGGACGCGCTGGATGGATAAAGTTGATATTCGTATTGCCGCATTTTGCTTTCACCCCCAATCTCTTGTCCCCTTCTATATTCTCTCCTTCGCACTGCCCCATTACAGGTTTGAGCCTTTAGTTTTGTCAGAGCTCGCTCGCACATTGCTCCACAAGGCTCAGTGACGTGAGCTCTGTGGAAAACACGCGAGACCCAGTGCCTCATCTGGCTTTTGTTTAAACTGGACTGCCGTTACAGTAACCATGGTTTCCTTTATCCGTCTGTGTGGAGCAAGGCCACCTCTGCATTCCCTTAATTTTAAAAGCGCTAACGTTCCAGGTAAAAAACTACTCATGATTAAATTACCAGGCAGCTTTCCCTAAAGTTTAACAATCCACCAAAAGCTGCAGATTTATATATAGTTGGCGATTATTGTATTATCTTTTTGAAGACTTGAAAGTTTGTCAGTTAGCATAGGGTTTCAAATGAATAAGATACAAATAGGCGAGCTGAATTTATTTATTTTCTATCTTTCGGAGCTTTTATATATTTATTTGCAAGTAGATATTTTAGAGCTACCTGGTGCACTCTGCATAATCAGTTGTAAAACATGCCCTTGATTTCAGTCCATGAGAATAGGCACTAATATTCCAGGCTAAGCAAAGTGTGGGGATTTGATATAAAATTGCATATAACAAACATACAAAACATAGGGCTCGATTTATAATTTGGTAGTCGGGACGTCCTCCACCAGGATCAGAGTAAATTGCTTTGTTGCCCTAGCGGAGGTCCAGACGAGGCAATTTTGGAATGTCCATTGTACATTTCAGCATCAACAGGAACCGTCGACAATGCGGTTCCTGACAGTGTATTGTAACTTTGACATACGGCTCTGTCAAGCATGACGGAGCTGTAGAGCAGTTACATTTTTTTTCAAACAAAACCCCAAAGCTGGATTTTGTTTTTGAAAATAAAAAAATGTTACCTTCCATGGCGAGGGGGGCATTTTGCAGTTTTCATTGGCGCATACCACCAGGTTTTTCCGAGTGACGACAGGCAGTAACAAGCATTTGCAATGCAATAGGTCTCGCATTTATACGAGTTTGAGCTATTGGCATTGTAAATGACAATGCTTTTTATTTAAGTTTGGTTTTTTTAAAACATAAATAAAAGGCACTGTCAGTTACAATGCTAATGGCTCAAACTCTCGCAAATGCGAGACCTATTACATTGCAAATGCTTGTTTAATGATGTTACCTTTAACACCTCATCTCCCTTTACTCTTAAACTCTTGACAATAAACCCTTCTCCTTTTACCCCTTCTCCCTTTATTCTTCATTCTTCTTCCATAAGCGCTTCTCTCTTAAACCCTTCTCCGTTCCCCTTAAGCCTTCATCGTTAAACCTTTCCCCTAACCCTTCACCGATAGAAAGTTGACACTTCACATTTCAATTCTTGTGAAGTGAAGCTATACAAATCCAGTAGATGCTTGACTACAAGTAATTTATTAAAACATTTAAAAACATGAACTTATAGTAAGAAGCTGCAAAAGGCCCAGGTGCCCTTTATCAACTGACCAGACTTGATCCTAAACAATATCCAATCCAACACAGAACACTAGGAAGGCCAGTGGGATAAGCACACGAAAATTAGATCATAAATATTCTCATGAGCATTGGGGCATATTATCAAGGACGGCGTTAAAAATTATCGCCGGTTTAGAGGCAGAAAACTGCCGCTAAAGCGGCGATAATGGGCTTGATAATATGCCCTTGAGAATTCCAATAGAAGTCCATGTTCTGGTGTGAACATGGGCTTCTATTGGAATTCTCCAGGGCATATTATCAAGCCCATTATCGCCGCTTTAGCGGCAGTTTTCTGCCTCTAAACCGGCGATAATTTTTAACGCCGTCCTTGATAATATGCCCCTTTGTGTTTTGAGAGCAGGTTCACTTCAACTTCACCAGTATTTTCCACTCTGCGGTTCAACCTTTCATACTACCAGTACACTAGGTTAGACTAGGTCACACATAGGCATTCCACTCCTGATCATTTGAGGTACGGAAGCATTACCTCGCGCCTAAATGACTTGTATAATATCATATTAAGACAAAGCTTCTCTCAACAGTAAAGGATCTTTAATGCGGACCCAATCGCCCACACACAAACTCATAAACTGAAAGATTTATTGCATTGTTTTCAACAAACATTAACAAACATACAGTGTTTCATTAGCAATATCATTAGCTCGCTTGGCACTGTTGTTAAACCCTTGAAGATTAAACTTGTGACGGATAGCTTCCACCTTTCTCACAGTCAATTCAAAAGGAATCCGATCTGTAACTGAATGAGGAGTTGTCCAGTAGGACCACAACATTTCTCTAACAGCCTCAACAAATTCTTTTCTAGACTTAATCGCACTGTAAATGCACTCCAACAACACTTTAATAAAACTTTCCACTTTGCCATTGAATTGTGGGTAATATAGCAGCGTACCTGAATTATTAATCAAACACTTGTTTAGAAAATCTTTCATAACCGCGGAGGTAAATTAAAAACCATTGTCCGTGTGCTTATCCAATTGGCCTTCCTAGTGTTCTGTATTAGAATGTATGGGGCATATGTATCAAAATCTCCATTTGCGAATTTCAAATAGCGATTTTTTGAGAATCGCTACTTGAGAATTGCAAAACAGGATGTATTTAAAAATTCGTACATATTTTGCGAATTCTTAATATTCCTTAATTGCGATTAGCAAATCGCGAAATCGCAATTAACCTCTTCTGTGCCCATGACGAGATAGTCTCGTCATGGAGCACGGTTGCGCTGTGCCCATGACGAGACTATCTCGTCATGAACCCCACCCACTAATGTAACGCCCGGCACAGGAGGGGGAAAGGGCGTGGCACTGAAGGGGTTAAGGAATACCTTCCCATTCATTCCTATGGGCCAGGAGGCCCATAGCAATGAATGGGAAGTCATTCTCAAATTGCGAATCGCAATTTGCTAATCGCAAATTGAGAATAAATTCAAAGGTGCAAGGGTGTCATGATGACACCCTGATGCAACTCTGAAATTAGCATGTGTGCGCATACGGGCCACATACATGCCCAAAGGGCATGTATGTGCGCCACATGGCACCTTGAAAAATGCCAAAAAGTGCATTTTTCAAAGAAATCGCAAATTACCACCAACTTGAAGTTGGTGGTAATTTGCGATTTCTTAAGGAGAAATCGCACAACTTGGGTGTGTGTTACATAGCATTTAAGTGCTTACGCTAAATTAAGGAATCGCAAAATTAGCGATTCCTTAATAATGCGATGCGAAAATGGCTCATACATCTCATTTTGCGATTTTGTATTCGCAAACGCTGTTTTTTTGCGAATCGCAGCGTTTGCGAATACAAAATCGTTTGATACATATGCCCCTATATTGTTTATGATCAAAGTTTGGTCAGTTGACCAATGTTTCCTAGGCCTTATATGTCAGTGCAGCTCGTGTAAGCCCTTTAATGCACTGAACACAAAATAGTCAGCCTGTACCTCTGACATCCAAAGAGTTTTCAGCCAAATATGAAGCGAACAGGTATAAATCCAGTAGACTCTCATCCACAAGTAATTCATAAAAAATCATAGACATATAGTAAGAAGCTGCAAAAGGCCCAGGAGCACTTGATCAACTGATCAATGGAGGTAAGGACTTACAACAAAACAAAACCTCATGAGAAATAATGTTAAAATAAAATAATTTTTTTAATATAGTTAAACTATAAATAATATAATTTCATGTAAAAAAATATAAATATCTAAAAATAATATATAGTTATTTTTCATTGAAAATATTTTAATAACTTTTGAAAATGTTAAAATGAATGTAACTTTAATTTTTGTTAAAACAGAATTCAATTATTTTAATTTATTCTATAAATGACTTTTAATAATCATTAATCCATAATATATATATTTTTTACTTTAGGGGGAAGTTGTTTTTTAATTTAAACTTCAGCAAAACATTTGTATTCAATTTATTATTTGTAAATTAATTAAAGATTTAATTTAAATTTAGGTTAATAGTGCTGTAGCATCTGATTCTTTTCTCTGCTTTCAAAATAAATATATATGATTATTTTAACTATTTTGTGACATTAAATTATATTTGTTTATATTTTTAACTATTTTAAATAATGTGATTTGATATTATTTCCTATGGGTTTTGTTTTAAGTTCCACTATTTTCTGTGGGAAGGTGTTGTAGTATGATAACATGTCTGGTGCTTGGCTTAATAATGTTTCTTTTTGGCAGTAGTGATTACACTTTTAAGTAACTTTCCACACAGATTTTGTGAATACTGAAAAGTAGTAAAGTTACTCACACGTAGAAGAGTAAACGTTCATGTGTAGATTACTCACAAGTGTAAGTTAGCTTTGGGAATAGCTCTGTTTACTTTTACAAGAGTCAGCCATTAACCCTTCACCGTTCTCCCCGATACTCTTCCCCTTCAGTCCTAGACCCTATCCACTTCAACCTTAATCTCTTTGCCTTCAGCCCTAAACATTTTACCTTTTAACCTTTCACCCATTCAGACCACATCGTCACCTTCAAACCCTTCACCCTTGAACCTACCACTTGTCAATTTTCACCCCTGCACTCTTCACCCATGGATCATTCTCTCTTCACCTCTACACTCTTCACCCCTAAACCCTTCACACTTCACTATCACACCATTTATCCTTCTCTCCTCACACCTAAACCTTTTCTCTTAAACCCTTCAGACGTCACCTTTTAACCCATCATTCTTTAAATTGTTAACTTGACACATTAACACTTCACCATTCACCCTTAAACACTTCAGCCATAAGTTCTTCACCTTTCATCCCTAAACCCTTCACCTTTAAACCCTTCTCCCCAAATTCCTTATCCCTAAATCCTCCACTTTTCATCTTTAAACCCATCACCTCTCACCCTTAAACCACTCACCCATAAACCCTTGAGCCTTCACCTTTAACCCCTTCCCCATTGAACCAATTACCCTTCATCCCAAGCCATTCACCCTTCAAAATTCACCACTAAACCCCTGAGCCGTTCCCTTCAATCCTACACCCCTCACCCTAAGCCCTTCATCCTTAATTACTTCACCACTAAACACTTCTCGTTTTGCCCCAAGCCCATCAACCTTCACCCCATCTAACCCTATACTAAAAAAATAATTCTATGTATTTTTATTTCCATAATTTTTTATAGTAGTTTTACTTACAATGAAATGACAAATGATAAGATGATTGACAAATAAAATCCACTCCACGAGGATATTATGATGAGAAAACGGCTTCACGATTAAATGGATTTGACCAAATTATATCTTCCCCTCAATACCTTCTGTGCAGCCTAGAAACCAGGCTTCTGTTGTGGAAGTCAGGAGGCAGAGTTGATAAGCTCAAACACGGGCACCTCCTTATACTGAAACTTTAAAGAGGTCAAAAAGGGATGAAACAAAGGAAAATAAAAAAGTTGATTTATTTTTATTAATTTATTTTGAGTTGTATATAGCGCAAACTTGACCCGCGGGCATCAGAGTGCTTTACAAGGATTATATATACATCATTAACAGGAGACATAACAAAAGTGGAAAGGAAGGAAGAAGGCAAACAAGGGTCATTTGCAGGAGAAAGATACAAGTAGGATGCACATATTAATACAGTATATGGTAGGGGTAGAGTTCACAGAGGAAGGTGGGAATAGAGGTCAGAGTTAGCAGTGTGTTTATTAGACATGGTATTAGGTAGGACAAACAAAATAGTTTAGTTTGGGTGGATGAGTTTAGGAATTTGGTGAGAAGAGACAGTTTTAAGTTTTTCCTGAAGTGAAAGTAGGATTGGTTGTCATGAAGTTCCTTAGTTAGGGCATTCCAAATTCTAGGTGCATTCCCAGACAAGGATCAGGAGATAGATTTGGTTGTCTCGATTTGGGAGGGATGAGGAGAAGAATGTTTGAGCTACGTGGAGGTCTTTTTTGGCCTGTTTTTGTGAGCTTGTTAGCAAGGTAGGTTTGTTTTCCAGAGTAGAGGGCTTTGTGGGTAACAAAAGCTGTTTTGAAAATATTTCTCACTATGATTGGAAGCCAGATGAGTTTCTTGAGATTGGGAGTGATGTGGTCAAATCGTCTCTCTCCAGAGAGCATTCTAGCCGTAGGGTTGAGTGTGGATTTCATTGGCAGAAGGTGGATTTCTGGGGCACCGGTGATTGTTGCGTTGCTGTAGTCCAGCTTCGAGAGGACATGGGATTGAATTACGGTCTTCAGGGTCTTTTTGATGTGTTTGTGTGTGTAGAAGGCACTTTTTGCAGAGGCGTTGATATGTTCTTTCATGTTCATGCTTTTGTTGGGAGGAATCCCAAGAGACTTGACAAAGTTGGATATAGATAATTTACAGATGAGTACAGTTAAACTGTTGAGCCAGTTGTGGATAGGGTGGGGATTTGTTTTAGGCTGGAAATTGAGGTTTTGGGGGGTTTAGTTTTAGGTGGTTGTTATTGAGCCAGGAGTGCATCAAGGAGAGAATGTTGTTGAGGTGTTGGATGTCTTTAAGTGAAGTGATATTGATATCGATTTGGGTGTCATCTGCATAAAGATGGTTAGCGATTCTGGCTTGTTTCAGGATTAGTGCAAGGGATTCCATGTAGAGGTTGAAGAGGCCAGGGGTTAGGATTGAGCCTTGGTGGACTCCTTGTTGACTAATGTTGCTGTTGATATGGACTTATTTAGTTTGATTAGGTTAGAATTTCATTCAGGTATGATGAGAAACATTGAAGGAGTGTACCGCTGATGCCAGCACGTTGCGAGAGGGTGTTAAGAAGAATATTGAGGGGTCCAAGGGGATTAAGAGACAGGCATCCCCCTCTTCAAGGAAGCTGTGTAGGTCATCAGTGATGTTCAAGATTGCAGTCTCTGTACTGCAGCATTTCCTAACTCCTGTTTGGAATGTGTCATGTGAGTTGAATTTCTCGATGTGGTTGTTTAATAGCTAGAGGACATATTTTTCCATGGTTTTAGTAAGTAGGGAGAGGTTGATAATAGGCGTATAATTATTGAGGTCATTGGGGTCAGCATCAGGCTTTTTAATGAGGGGTGTTATTTGGTCAAGTTTGAGAGAGGCAGGCTTGGAGTCGCCGGATAGGGAGGAGTTGATATTAGTTCAGTTTGGAGTGATTTTTGACAACAGAGCAGGGGAGAGGGTCAGAGAGGTGGGAGGTCGGCTTCATGCATGACAGTATTTCACAGACTTCCTTTTCAGATATATTTTCAAATTCAGACCAGGTTGCGTTGTTTTTTGGATCAGGGTGATTGATGGTGGAGTTCTGGTATCCTGAGGGGGTTGAATTGTGGAGATCATCATCAGTAGGTGGGGGGAAACCAGGGGCCATTATTGGGGGTGGGGTCATCTTTAGTTGGAGGAAAAGAGGGGAGGGGTCCAGTGAGAGTTCAATGTTTGTTATTTTATCTGAGAAGAATTTGGCAAACTCTTAACAGCATTTGGTGGATCCATCTATAGAATGTTGGGGGATGGAGCCGGTTTGGTGTTTGATGATCTTGAAAATGTCTTTTGAATGGTTTCTGGAATGGTCAAGATGGGTTCTGAAAAATGACAATTTTTCTCTATAGATGTGCCTTTTATATTTAAGGCGCTTTGTTTGGAGGAGAGAGAGATGGGCCAGAGAGGGTTTATTTCTCCAGTATCTTCCCGTCATTCTGAGTTGTCACCTCTCATTGTTAAGGTCTATGTTGAACTATGATCTGGAGGGGGCACTACTTGATTTTGTTTAGTTTTAAGAGGGTGATGGTGTCAAGAAGTTCTGTTATTTTTCTGTTGTAGTGGGAGGTGAGTTCATTGGTGGTAGTCAGTTCGGGTGGGGGAGTCATTTGGGAGCTAATTAGGGATTCTAACTCTAAATGCTGGATTTAGTGTATGTTTATTGTACAGTGCTTCAGCAGGTGGGTCTGGGTACAGAGCCTGGGTTGTTTGATGTTGAGGTGGAAAAGAATTAGGTGATGGTCAGACCAGTCGATGGGAAGGATGGAGTGGAGGAATATGGTATAGTGGTTGGAGATGATAGCATCTAGGGTGGCACCTTTGTTTTGGGTTTGCTTTTTACAGTGTTGAGTGAGACTTTTCAATTACAGGAGGGAGTCTAGTGCTTGCACTGCAGTGTCATCGGCATCATTCAGGTGTAAGTTTAGATCTCCAAGAACAATGTTTGTGGAGTCTTTCAAGGAGTTTAATGTTCTAATGTTATAAGGTCCGTTAGTTCTTCTAGGAATTGAAGTTTTTCACCAGGATGTCAAGGGTTTGGGCCTTTGGAAGGAAGGGTAACTCCTAGGTATTCGAAAGATGAGTATACGACTGTGTGGACGGGTGTTAGGGGTGGAGGTCATTATGTTGTATGATTGCTAGTACACCACTAGAACAATCTTTGCAGTCGCGAAGAATGATTGAGAAACCTGGTGGGGTGAGGAGATCCATGATGGCTGATGAGTGAGGTTTAGCCAGGTTTCTGTCAGAAACCATAGGTCAATTTTATAAAGTAGGATAGTTTCCATTATTTCAGTGGCATGCTTAGCTGCTGACCAACAGTTTAGTAGTAAGCAATTTAAAATGGTTGACGTTTTCTGTTCGGATTGGATGAGGAGGATGGAGTTGAGTTGGGCTGGTGGCCTGGGAGGGCGATTGGTGTGAGGGATCCTGCTCGTACTGAGGATGATTTTGGGCTAGGCGGATTGGCTGGTGGCAGAGTTGTAAGAGTTGATCAAGGCTTCCATGTAATTTTGTAACATTTCAGGTGTAGCACTTCTGGGTTTGAGATGGTACTGTTTGAGAGGGATGGTTGACCAGGAAGTAGGGTATGATGTGTCTGAGGGTGCATTTGTGGTAGACAAGTCCGCAGCAAGCTGGGGTTGGACTTGAGGTCTTTACGTAATGAGGTGGTTTCGTCCAGTATGGTGTTGATGTTAAGTTCCAGGCGGTGATTGTGGAGATCATTTGGGCTGTGGTAGGTTCAGATGGAGAGGGTGGGATAGAATGGTGGTTGTTGTAAGCTAGAGTGGGGGTTGAGGTTGGGTCTAGTCTGCTGTTGCGGGAGAGAGTATAATGTGTGGTTGCTTGGGGTGATTGTGTAGGAGATATGTGGCTTAATGGGAGAAGGGGGATTGTGTAATGTGATGCAGTATTTAGGGAGAGTGTGGGGTGAGGTGGGGGTTGGCAAGAGAGATTTGAGGGAAAATGGGCTTGGCTGTGTGGGGAGGAGAGAGGGAATGCTCTTCCCTGTTGGGGGGTAGTGGCTTTGATGATAGAGGATAGGGTGGTGAGGAGGTAGGGAAGTGAAAAATTGAAAGATTGTGTTCTGTGGCTTGTATAAGGATGCTTCTGTTTTTTTAAATGGTTATGAACAGATCGCCACCTAACTTTAGTGATAGGGTTATGGTGAGTTTGGATCCATATGGGATGCTGATGGCATTGATTACATGTAGGTTCTGTGGGAAATTTGCTCTCCATTTGGCAGGTTTTTTTGGTGTAGAAAATGAGGTCTGTTATGAGACCTCCATGTGTTGCACTGTGGTAGATGTTTGATTTCAGTGTTTCAGGGGAGTTCTTTGAGGAGCTTGTGTTTGTAGTCTTTCGTTGCATGTTTGGAGAGAGTTGACGGAAATTTAATACGGAAGGAATTGGGACCATGTTTTTCCAAGGGATGGCTGTGTGGGCCATGATAGGGTGTAAATAGTGTAATGAGTTACCGAGAAAAGGGTGGTGGGGGGCTTCTAGATATGATTAGAGTATAGATCCCTTTAGGTTTGCCTGATAACCATAGGTGGTGTTCGGGCTGAACTGTGGTTGGAGTACTGGGTTGGGGTTTAGGAGAGCAGAGGGATACATGTTATATCATGGCAAGCTGTGTAGGGATGAGGGGGTAGTGGCTACTTCTTGAGAGGACTAGAATACCAGTGGCAGACGTATATGGAGGGGAGTTCGACAGGAGGATCTAGCAAGATCCCCGGAAGTCAGAGGGGGCCTTGAGCACCAATAGGGTCCCTAACGGTCCTGGAATTTGGGCGCGAAGGGGTGTTGATGGAATTTATTGGTCGGTCTGTAGAGTGGCGTAGAGCGGAGTAGATTGTCTTAGAAGGGAGTAGCATAGACTGGAGTAGAGTGTTGTAGAGTTTAGTGGAGTGGCATAGAGCGGAGTAGAGTGGAGTAGTGTGTCATAGAATAGAGTGCAGTAAAGTGGCATAGAGGGAGTTGCGTAGAGTGTTGTAGACTGGAGTAGTGTCGTAAAATGGCATAGAGTGGAGTAAAGTGCTGTAGAGTGGAGTGGCATAGGGTGGAATAGAGTGTCTGTGGAAACAGAGTTTAATGGAGTAGAGCATCATAGAGTGGAGTATCATGGAGTGGCGCATCATAGAGTGGAGCAGAGTGGCCTAGAGTGAAGTGGCATAAAGTACAGTGGTGCAAAGTAGATTGGCGTAGAGTGCAGTGGCGTAAAATGCATTGGTTTTGAGTAAAGTGATGTAGAATGTATTGGTGTAGAATGTAGTGACGTAGAGTGCAATGACATAGAGATGTGCAGAGTAGATTGCAGTGGCATAGAGTAGAGTGAAGTGGCATAGAGTGGAGAGATACTGGGTGGAGTGGAGTAGTGCAGGGTAGAGTGCAGAGGTGTAGAGTAAAGTGGCGTTGAGTAAAGTGGTGTAGAGTGCAGTGGTTTACAGTGCAGTAGAGTGGAGTGGTGCAGTGTAGAGTGAAGGGGCATAGAGTGGAGGGTTGAGGGGCATAGAATAGTGCAGAGTAGAGTGGTGTAGAAAGCAGTGACATATAGTACAGTGGTGCAGAATAGAATAGAGTGGCATAGAGTGCAGTGATGTAGAGTGCAATGGAGTAGAGTGATATAGTGTGCAGTGACGTAGAGTGCAGTGCCATAGGGTAGAATGTTGTAAAGTGCAGTGGTGCAAAGTAATTGGCATATGTCAAGTGGCGTAGGGTACATTGGTTTTGTGTAAAGTGGTATAGAGTGCATTGGCGTTGAGTGCAGTGGTTTAGAGTACAGTGGCGTAGCGTAGACTGCAGAGGCATAGAGTGAAGCACTGTAGAGTGAAGTGTTGTAGAATGCAGTGTCATAGAGTGCAGTGGCATGGAGTAGATTGTTTCAGAGTGCAGTGGATTGGTGCAGGGTAAAGTATAGTGGGCCAAGATAGAATGCAGTGGCATAGAGTAGTGGCGTAGAGTAGAGTGGTGCAGCTTTGATTGCAGTGGCATGGAGTGGAGTGGAGTGGTGCAGAGTGGAGTAGAGTGCAGTGGCATTGAGTAATTGTTTCAGAGTCAAATGAAGTGTAGAGTGGAATGGTGTAGGGTAGAGTGCAGTGGTATTGAGTAGTGGTGTAAAATGCATTGTTGTAGAATGCAGTGTTGCAGAGTGTAGTGGAGTGGTACAGAGTGTAGTAGAGTGGTGTAATGTGCAGTGGCTAAAACTATATTGTTTCAGAGTAGAGTGAAATGGCGTAGAGTGGAGTGGTGCAGGTAAGAGTGGAGTGGCATAGAGTAGTGGCATAGAGTGCAGTGTTGCAGAGTGGAGTGGTGCAGGGTGGATTGGTGCACAGTGGAGTGGCCTAGAATGGAGTGGTGTAAAATGCAGTGGCGAAGAGTGCAGTGGTGCATAGTGAAGTGCACTGGCATAGAGTAGAGTGGTGCAGAGTAGAGCAGAGAGGCACAGAGTGAAGTGACATAGATTACAGTGTCATAGAGTACAGTGGTGCACAGTAGATTAGAGTGCGGTAGAGTGTAGTGGCATAGAGTGCATTGGCTTAGAGTGTAGTAGGAAGGTGTAGTGTGGCACAGAGTAGAGTGCAGTGGCATAGAGTAAAGTGGCACAGAGTAGAGTGGAAAAGAGTAGCATGGCAAAGAGTTCAGTAGCAGAGAGAGAAGTGCTGCAGAGTAGAGTGCCATAGAGTTGAGTTTTGTAGAGCAGAGTGGAGTAGAGTGAAGTGGCATAGAGTAGTGCAGAGTAAAGTGACAGAGTCTAATGGTGTGGTGTAGACTAGAGTAGAGTGGCGCACAGTGCAGTGGTGCAGAGAAGACTGGCACAGAAAGCAGTGGCATAGAGTGTATTGGTTTTGAGTAAAGTGATGTAGAGAGCATTGGTGTAGAGAGCAGTGGCGTTGAGTGCAGCGGTGTAGAATAGAGTGGTGTAGTGTTGGAGTGGCGTAGAGTGGAATAGAGTGATATAGACTGCCGTGGCACAGAGTAGATTATTTCAAAGTAGAGTAAAGTGGCAGAGAAGGCGGTGATATAGAGTAAAGTGTTGCAGAGTACAGTTGTGCAGAGTATAGTGGCTTAGAGTGGATTGGTGTAGAGTCAAGCGATGCAGAGTAGAGTGGCGTAGAGTTCAGTGGTGGAGAGTGCAGTGTTGCAGAGTAAAGTAACATAGAGTGAAGTGGCATAGAGTGGAGCTGTGCAGAGGAGAGTGGAGAAGTGCAGGGTAGAGCGCAGAGGCATAGAGTGAAGTGATGCAAAGTAGAGTGGCATGGAGTGCATTGGCGTAGAGTAGAGTGGTGCGGAGTAGACTGCAGTGGGTAGAGTGCAGTAAAGTGGCATTGAGTTGAGTGATGCAGAGTAGAGAGCAGTGGCATAGAGTGCAGTTGTGGAGAGTAGAGTGTCCGAGTGTAGTGTCATAGAGTGCAGTGGCATAGAGTGCAGTCATGCAGAGTGTAGTGTCATAGAATGTAGTGTCGTAGAATATACTGGCATAGAGTGCATTGGCATAGAGAGCAGTGATGTAGAGAGCAGTGGCATAGAGTGCAGTGGCATAAAGTGTAGTGTCATAGAGTGCAGTGGTATAGAGCGCACTGGTGTACAGTGTTGCAGAGTAGAGTGGTGCACAGAGCAGTGATGTAGAGTACAGTGGTATAGAGTGGCGTAGAGTGCAGTGGCATAGATCGCAATGGTGTATAGTGACTTAGCGTGCTGTGCTGTGCGGTAGAGTGCACTGGCGTAGAGTAGAATGTTGTAGAGTATAGTGGTGTAAAGTGCAGTGGTGCAAAAGTAGACGGCATAGGTGCAGTGGCATAGGGTGCATTGGTTTTGAGTAAAGTGATGTAGATTAAATTGGCGTAGAGTGCAGTGGTTTAGAGTAGACTGGCGTAGCATAGAGTGGAGTGACGCAGAGTGGAGTAGAGTGTCGTAGAGTGCTGTGGCATAGAGTGCAGTGGTGTAGAGTAGATTGTTTCAGAGTAGAGTGAAGTGAGTAGAGAAGATTCGTGGTGTGGGGTGCATTGGCATAGAGTGGAGCGGCACAGAGTGAAGCGGTGCAGAGTGGAGCAGTTCATAGTGGAGTGGCCTGTACTGGAGTGGTGTAGAGTGCAGTCAAGAAGAGTACAGTGGTGCATAGTAGAGTGGGATACAGTGCACTGTCATAGAGTATTGTGGTGCTGAGTAGATTAGAGTGGTGTAGAGTGTAGAGGCGTACAGTGCAGTAGAGTGGTGTAGAGTGGTGCAGAATAGAGTGCAGTGGCATAGAGTAAAGTGGCACAGAGTAGAGGGGCATAGAGTTCAGTGGTATAGAGTGCAGTGCTGCAGAGTAGAGTGTCGTAGAGTGCCATGGTATAGAGCAGTGGTTTCCAAACTTTTGACTCCTGAGGACCCCTAGTGAGTCACCACTGGAAGCCGGGGACCCCCAAGAAATTTGTATGATTTAAATTTCAAACCTTAAAACAGTCATTCGGAAAAAATAAACACATGTGTGCACAGAAAACAAATACTCTAATTACTAAGGATTTTAGGGGCATATTTACAAGCCCCTATCACCATGGAAAAGTCACTTTTTGCGATGTTCTCGTGGCGATAGGGGCTTTGCCCTATTTACAAGGCAGCATTAAGCCACTTAACGTGGCTTACCGCTGCCTTGTAAATATTGCCCCCTTCCACGCAATGCTTAGTGTGAAAGGGGTGGGAGTTGCGCTGTGCATTCTACCGCAACACCCATTGATCTTGGCACTGCCCCCTATTTACAAGGGCAGTGTAAATAGGAGGCAGCACCGAAATTAAGACCAGGAAAAACCCGGTCTTAACTTGGCGAAACAAAGAGAAATGCTTTATTTCTACTCGTTTTTGCTTTTTCCATGTGTGCTGCCTTGTGCAGCACACATGGAAAAAGCAAAATGCCTTGGATTGTTTATGTTCAGGAAGGTGACCCTTCCTGCACATAAACAATCTTTAAAAAAATTACATTTAGTAGGGTGCTGCATTAAACAGCACACATAGAAGTGACAAAACAGCATTTCAAGATTGTTTATGTGCAGGAAGAGGGACCTTCCTGTACATTAAAAATCTTCCCCTGCACGCAGACACCCTTGCACTATAGTGCAAGGGTGCCTGCGTTGGCGCTACACTGCTAAGTGTAGCTCCAGCGGAAATGCAGGGCTGCACCATATTCTTGTAAATATGGTGCTGCCCTGCGTTTTGGAAGTGGCGGTGCGTGTCACTAAGCCAAGGAGGCTAACAACACGCTCCGTCACTTCTGTTGTAAATATCCTCCTTAGTATTTTATATTGGAAGAATTTGCAAAGCATAAAACGTATTAATGGGAAAGTTGGAGCTGCATCTCTGTGATTAACTTTTAAATGGCTGGTTTTATTTCACAGTACGAGGCTCCTGCTCCTGCCAGGGCCAGACAGGAAACCCAAAGCAGCCACGGAAAATGTTTTCAGACCAGTCACCGTATGGTGCACACCAAGTGCAGTGAGTGAGCCTGACCATTACAAAGGGGGCTTTGGGAGGCTCTCCCCCTAAACAAAAATGTAGGAAACAATGGTGCAGTCTACAACACATCTCCACAGCCCCTCTGTCACATGTATTTCATTTGTTTTATAGCATCTCTCATACCATTGTAGGATGTCAGAGCACTTTACATCACACAAATATAGAGACAATAAATCATACGTGTAAATCAGTGTATAGAAAATGTTACATAAGGCAAAGGGGACTACAAGGTGTCGGATTCACATGTCATTCCTACTGGTAGGCATTTTTAAGAAGTGCTTGGTCTGGAGAAGCACAAACTCAGGATTCAGAACATAACACAGTGACTAGCATTGAAAAATTTATTTCCACCCAAATAAACCTTTTTAGAAGCATTAGGATAATGAAAGACTGGGAAAAAACATGTTACTAACTTGTACCATGCAGTTTGCAAGCAGCTCTTTGATGACAGTTCATAGGTCACTGTGCTAGATTACGATTGTCACTTATAAACTGCACAGTAGCAAAATAATCTCTTTGACAAAAGCAGTAACCCACTAACCTATGCACATAAAATATTGTTTTTTTAAAATGTATGGTACACGTTCTTTGCAGTAGGCACATTAACCCTCTGTGCCACATTGGATAAGTCAAAGTTGCCACTGGAAAAAACCCTCATCTCTCTCCAGCAGGTACATTAATCACAGGCGTTATCTTGAAACTTTTATTGTTGGTCGAAAACTGCTACTTATACAAGGACCTCTGCAGTGCTTTTAAAACTGCTGCCTGTGGACCCCCTGGGATTGTGTCACGGACCCCTGGGGGTCCGCAGACCACAGTTTGGGAAACACTGGTATAGAGTAGATTGGGGCAGAGTGCGTTGGTGTGGAGTGTAGCAGCTTAGAGTGGTGCAGATTAAAGTGACATAAAGTGCAATGGTGTAGAGTAGAGTGGGGTAGAGTGCAGTGGCGTAGAGTATAGTGGCGTACAGTGCTGTGGTGAAGAGTAGATTGGCAGAGTGCAGTAGCATAGAGTGTATTGGTTACGAGTAAAGTGGTGTAGTGTGCATTGGTGTAGAGTGCAGTGGTGTAGAATAGTGGCATAGTGTAGAGTAGAGTGGAGTGGCACAGAGTGGAATAGAGTGGCGTCTGCAGTATTGGCATAAAGTAGATGGTTTCAGAGTAGAGTGAAGTGGCATAGAGTGCAATGAGTAGAGTGTCATAGAGTGCCATAGAGTGCAGTAGTGAAGAGTAGTTTAGAGTGGTTTAGAGTGGACTGGCGTAGAGTGCAGTGGTGTAGAGTGGAGAGAAGCAGAGTAGAGTGGTATAGAGTTTAGTGGTGTAGAGTGCAGTGGTATAGATTACAGTGGCATATATAGAGAGACAGAGAGGGCAATGTTGCAGAGTATACTGTCGTAGAGTGCAGTGGTGTATAGTAGAGTTGTGTGGAGTGCATTGGTGTGGAGTGCAGTGGCACAGAGTAGAGTGACGTAGAGTACTGTGATGCAGAGTAGGATGGAGTCATGTGGAGTGCAGTGAAAGAGTACAATGGCGTAGAGTGCAGTGGCATATAGAGGGCAATGGTGCAGAGTAGATTGGCATAAAGTGCATTGGTTAAGAGTAAAGTGATGTTGAGTATATTGGCATAGAGTGCAGAGGTGTAGAGTGGTGCAGAGTAGAGTGCAGTGGTGTAGAGTAGATTGCTTCAGAGTAGAGTGCTGTTGTGCAAAGCAGATTAGAGTGGCATAGAGGGGATTGGCATAGAGGGGAGTGGCATACAGTGGAGTGGTACCGAGTAGAGTGCATTGGCAGAGAGTGCAGTGTTGTAGAGTACAGTGGCATACCGTGGAGTGGTGTGGAATGGTGTAGAGTGCAGTGGGGCATAGTAGAGTAGTGTGATGTAGAGTTCATTTGCATAGAGTAGAGTGGAGTGGTGTGGTGTAGAGTAGAGTGGTGCAGATAAGAGTGCAGTGATGCAGTGTGGTGTTGAGTGGAGCAGTGTAGTGTGGGGTGGTGCAGTGGAGTGGTGCAGAGTAGAGTGGAGTGGGGTAACATGGCATGCATGGGAAGGTAGTGTACTATGATTACAGATACACATCTTCAACTCAAATGCCTATTACATTTGCACTCACATACATACAGTTTTACTGATCAAAGTATCCAGCGCACAAACGATAACGTGTCGTACAATAATGTGTGGAAATGCCATCACCCAATGTGTTGATTTGATCGTCAGCACAGTTCATTTACTTTTTTTTATTTTTTTTATTTTTTTTATTAGTCAGCTTGATAACATAATAGAAAACAAAATGACAAGTAATTAATCATGGCAATCACTACAGAAAGTAAATACATTATGTAGTTTAACATGAGAATCATAATGAAATAGGCAAGAACACAAGGTCAGGTAAATCGCACATATCGGAAGATACCATGAGAGGGGGAGAATACAAAAAAAAAGTGAATTATTCAACCAATGCATAAAGGGCGCCCATATTTTCAACCCCTTCTCACGCCTCCTCTTACCCCCTCTTAAGAACACAGCTGATTCCAAGTTGTAGAGAGCAAGAATTCTTGCTCTCCAATTCACGAAGGTAGGAGGTACCGGGTTAATCCATTCAGAAGTTCTACACAATCGAATTAGAGACATTGCAATGCAGAGAAAAGCAGACTCGTAAGATGTTCTGTCAAAGCATGAGTCAGTTTCACACCCCGTTATTACTAACTCGGAAGAAAGTACCCCCTGAATGTTAAGGGAGCTATTAATAAAAGATTGTACATCTTGAAGAAATACGTGTAATTTAACACAAGAAAAAAACATGTGTACATCATTGGCTGCCGGCAGGCCACATCTTGGACAGCCCTGAACACTACTGCCTCTCCATTTAGATATTTTAGCGGGAGTAAAGTACAAATCGAACAAATCCATATAGCTTTAGGCACGTAAGCTCCCGGAGATTAACACAGCATTAGAAAGGTCCAATGCCTGAATAATATCTATACCAACCTTACCTAGCTTAACTTCTAATTTCGCATTCTGAGAGGAGAGATCATCGGGAAGACCCGATAATAAATTTTGATAGAGGCCCCTTATTCAAGCCTTCCTTAAAATCAGATCCATGAGTGTATTTTTAGTAAGCGCGGTAGGGGTATTATGGAGAAGATGGTCTATATAGCTGCGTATCTGCAAATACTTGAAGAATTCATGTGAATCCAATCCATACTTATCTTTTAGAAATGCAAAAGAGGCCATATTGCCCTCATAAACTAAGTCCCCCAATGTAAAAATACCATGGGATCTCCACCTAATTGTAACAGAGTCTTGAAAAATGGAGGGTAATAGCCTAGCGGCAGCCAAGGGTGTTTGACAGTTAATATTGGGGATTAACCATTTCTGACGCACCTTCCTCCAGACTGAATGCATAGCTGAAATGACCTTAAACGTAGTTTTTTTTATAGTAACTGGGTTCTAAGACGACAAAAGAGACCCCTTAGCCTCTTTTCCTAAGCCGATCTCAAAGATATAGGGACGGTGGGAGTGAGGCTCGCAAGCCAAAAAGTGGGAAAGCCAGATGTTGCAGTAATGCGGCCCAATTATACAGCAATGGATTAGGGACTGACCACCCACCCCTGTCCAATGGTAAATGCATCCATTTAGCAGCCCTACGGGGAAGACGGTAATTCCACAAAAACCTATTACAACATCTTTCTGCACTATTAAGACTAGATTGAGCAAATTCCAGGGGGATAGTCCTAAAAATGTACAAAAATTTTGGCAAAATCAACATCTTTAATACATTCCTCCAACCAAATAAAGAAAGATGTAGATTATCCAGCCTACGCAGAGTAAAGTTAGCAATATCTATAATAGGTAAAATATTCATTTCAGGTAGCGGCTCTACTGCACCCCCAAATACATTGCACTTTGCACAACTGGTGCCTCCGACACACCCATAGCGGACGATTGGATAACCTTGGTTTTCTGAACATTAAGTTCGTACCCTGAAAGTCGGCCAAAATGTTCCGCCAGGTTCTTGATAGCCAAAAATGAAGATGACACATTGCTGGTTAAGACAATAATATCATCGGCGTATGCCAAAGCTTTAAAGTCGACCGCATTGATCTTAACAGGCAAAATATTACAAGAAAGCTCTATTTTATTTATGAAAGGATCGATATAGAGAGCAAATAACAGGGGCGAACAGGGACAGCCCTGTCTAGTGCCCCTGTTAATATCAAACGGCCTTGAGAACAACCCTGAAATTGACAAAGTTGCTTGAGGGGCGATATAAAGTGATTGTAAAGCATGTATGAAATTTGGACAAAACCCCTTCCAATGCAGAACCTTCCACAAAAAATCCCAAGCAACCCTGTCGAACGCCTTTTCGGCGTCCAACAGGAATGCTCCAAGGGGAGATCGCGTGGCTTGGGCCCAGTCCAGAAGAGCTATAACACGGCGGACATGGTCCGCTGTGTCCCTTCCGGGGATGAATCCGTGTTGCCGGATGGAAACTAATGGGGATATCACCGATGCTAGTCTAGCTGCCAGGATTTTTGAAAAGATTTTGCTGTCCGTATTGATCAATGAGATCGGACGAAACGAGGCGGGATCCAGCTCAGGTTTGCCTTTTTTTTTAAACAAAATGATAGTTGTGAGACACCAGGAGTCTGGAATCCTACCAAGCTGGGCATCTCTGAGGGTCATTAAAAGGTCCTCCTGAATCTCCGACCGGAATGTGCTGTAAAATTCCAAAGGGATAGAATCAGGACCTGCTGCCTTGCCGCTGGCCAATCAGTTTAATGCTATTTCTACTTCATCCCACACAATGGGTGCGGCAAGAACCGCATTTTGATGATCCGAAATGTTTAATGTATTAAGTTCATCAATAAAAGCACTAAATTCAAAATGTACAGTGTGAGCGGTGACTTCCTCAATATATAAAGAGCGATAAAATTCAGAGAAAACTGTCAAAACCCCATCAGGGGTATCACGAATAACCCCCAGAGGGTCCTGAATCCTAGTAATACGGTTTGCTAAACCTCGCTGCTGAAGCCGCTTGGCAAGGACCCGGACGGATTTTTCACCATACTCGAACATCGTCGAGCGGTACTGCAGATATTTAGCCGCAAGATCCTGGCCAAAGAACTCAAGCAGGGAGGCTTTGATTCGTGCAACCTGCAACTGAATAGGAAGTATATCACCACCATCCCTAATCGTGCTTGTAAGCTGGACCTCTGCACAACGTAATTCATCAATCCGAGCCTTAATTTGTTCCTGGATTTGCTTCTGACGAAAGAATGAGAAACTTTTGGGCTCACCGCGGACTGCGGCCTTAAGTGAGTCCCAAACTATATTACTAGGGGCTGAGCCTCTATTAATGTTCAGAAATTCAATTACCCAAGGTCTCAAATGGTCTAAATAAGTTGGTTCAAGTAACAGTTTTCTCTCAAAGGTCCAAGGTCTGGGGATTCTTACAGCACCCATTACAGTACAATTAATATTCAAAAGATTGTGGTCTGAAATAATTCTGGGAGAAATAGCAATTGATGTAGTATCTGCCAGTTGATCTGACACAAAGAAATAATCCAAACGGACCATTTTCTTATGGGGAGCAGAGAAATATGTCGAGCCATCTATATCCTTACAATGGCGAAACCATAAATCAATCATGAAATGTTCTTGCACGAGGGCTTGCAAAGCTCTATAAACTCTAGGCTTTTGGCCCACGTAAATCTGCCCTCCCACTATGTTGAAATTGGCTGATAAGTTAATATTAAAGTCCCCACATAGACAAATAGGCTGGGGCCATAAGGCCAATTCTACGTTTAAATAATCTAAGAGTACAGGGTCATCCAGATTTGAACTATACACCGTGCAAACCGTCAGGGATGAGCCGTTAATCAGGAGCTCCGCAATTGCCCATCTCCCCCCGGTATCTTGGCTGGTTCTTAGGCATGAGCCTACCCCACATTTCAATAAAATAGCCACCCCCCTTATCATAGAGGTCTGGTGAGAACATACTATTAGGTCCAACCCAGGAATTTTAGGACATTCTCTATTATTCCAAGGAACGTGAGTTTCCTGCAGACACATTACCTCTAAGTGAAAAGCTTGGATAACCCGTGCAAATAAGGCTTGCTTCTTCCCATTATTCAGGCCACAAACATTCCATGAAGCAATAGATATTTTAACCGATGCCATTGAGGATTTTAAGAATAAACATCACAATTACGATAATTCTCTGAATTAATCCATGATTACCATGATAAAAAGAATATTTTTCAAGCTTATTTTTTGGAATGCGTCCCAACCGCACCCTCCCAACCCCCCCCCCACCCCTGCAAGACCCCCCCATGCCCGCACCACCCCCCAAGCAAGGCATGGACCGTAGTCCCAGTGATGGAGAAGCTGGTATGAGCAGGGACCCCCCCAAGAGTCGCTGCTAATTTCACAAAAATATACCCCCCAAAAAAAGAAGGGGGATATGCCCTCCAGAGACCAAATAAGCTTTCTAGCAACAAAAAAAAGAACTGGAATACATCCCTTAAGAGAGCATTAACTCTTCTAATAGCTAAAGAGAAAAGATGAAAAAATATATCGTTATGAACATATAATTACATACAGTTACATTTATTACAATGAATCCAAAAATGCTTTTGCCTGAATTTCAGACTCCAAAAATCTAGTCTGGCCTTGATGGATAATTTTAAGTTTAGATGGAAAAAGCAAAAAGACATGCGCCCCCTTAGACTGAAAAGGGCGGAGCTGCCACATCCGCTCTACCGTGGCTGGACAAAAGTCCGGCCTAACAAAAAACTGACAGCCTTTTCCAGACCTTTGCCTATCAGGCCTGGCTAGATCATAGATCCTTTCTCTAGCTAAAAAATTGTGTAGGCAGATTAAAATGGCACGGGGTCTGTTGTCTGTTTGACCCGAACGCTGCTTTGGTTTGAAGGGGAAACGATGGGCACGTTGGATCTCCAACCGCCAGTCCCATTCCTTCACCTCTGGAAACGCTTCTGTGAATAAGTCAATCACAAACTGACGGGTGTCCGAACCTTCCGTGCCCTCGGGAACCCCCAAAATTCTTAAGTTATTCCTCCTTGCCCGGTTCTCCATGTCGACCAGTTTTCCTTGAATGTCAACCCTCTGTGACTGGATTGCATCTATGGTGGACTTTTGAGTCACTAGATCATCTTCAAGCGTAGAAATCCGAGTTTCTGCCTCCGCGACCCTAGATGCAATATCAGTACAGGTCTTAATTACTCTACGCAGAGAGTTTTGGACCCTACGGCACGCCCCTTGTGCACGGGCACTTTCCTGACGCGTCTCCTTTCGGTGGGCCATTATTGTTTGATAGATTATAGCCAGTGTCATTTCACCAGGAGGCGAGCCAGTATTAGATTCCAGAGCATGGGGCGCTAGGTCTTGAGAAGTGCCATGGGGTACTGACTGAGCGGAAAATGAATAGTCCCAGGCCAACGAACCAATATTTGAGCCAGGATCTTGAGATGCCTTACGAACTGTGGGGAGACCTCTATAGATGCCAATAGAATTCAAGGCATCGTTGGTTCGCCAGTCTCCCATATTACTGCCCTCGTCATCAGTCCAGTCTTTGTCCAACCCATTGTCCTCAACCGAAGAGCCCGTATGTTCAGACAGAGAATTTTTTTTATCTCCATCTGTGTCAACATCAGTGCCTACAGAGGGTACAGGAGTCTGCAGCAATTCAGTGTGAGGGGCATGGGATGCTGCCATTTGTGAACTGAGTGCGAGGCCTAATGAGACTACGTCTTCCAGCGTCCCCCTTGATGATGAGCCCAGATCCAGAGCAGCCTCAGTACATGGAGCCACCCCCATCAGATTGTCAACAGGCTGCTCCACCTCAGTTTGTAGAGTTACGGCTAAAGATGTGCCCCCATCAATATTCTTTAAACATTGCAACAGAAGAAGGAGATGGAGAAACAGCATTTGTCTTACCAGCTGCAGGTGCAGAATCTGTAATGGCCGTGAGGGGAGCAGGAGGAAGACGAGAGGATCTCCCAACAGCAGGGCTCTGAGTGCCCTTACCGGTAGAGCTCACCCGCGGTTTAAACATTGCCGGTACCGGGACCAAACCCGGCTTAGACGTTTTACTGGCTATTGTAGGTGCCTGGGTCTTTTTGGAAGCATCTGCAGCTGGCAGTGCTACTGGCGGTGTGGGCTGGAGCTGGCTCCAGAGTTACTACAGTGGACTTCGCTGCGGCCCGAGGAAGGATCTTTGATTGGTTTTTCAGAGGCATCGCTCGGCCGACAGGAGACTGACCGGGCTGACAAGGCTGAGGGCGCTGAGCGAAGTGGAGCGCGAACAAGCTGCTTCCAGGAAAGCGCCGTGCTGCAGAAATCCGGTAATGGAGGTTGCGGCATGAACAACAGAGCCGCCAAAGCATTATCCGTCAGCGGTTACAGGTAAGAACTTCCACCGCCGGCTGGGGCCCCACGCTATGGAGCATAAGGGTTAGCAGCTCCTGATGGGGTAGAGATCGCTTGTACCGGCTCACTCGGCCAGAGGACTGGCCGCCATCTTGCCTCCGTCCAGCTGTGTTCGCACAGTTCATTTACACACATTTCAATTTTGTTGTTTGCTAGAAAAAAAAAAAATATCATCAGCAGACCCCAAGTAGCCAACATGATTGTCACATAAATCCTCTTACTGTGAAGTCAGGGAAAGAATAATAAACACCAAGCTCCCTGGAAGACACAGCTTGACATTTTACCTCTGTCTTTGAATGCGCAGCTAATATGGCAAGATAAGAACAAGATTTAAAGGCCTGTTTACAGAAAGTGAGTTTGTGGAAGAATACAGTAAACAATTTTTGGGCAACGGGAGGGATGAACTCGGGCTGGACAGCATAAAGCCATAAAGCCAGCAAATCGAAAGGCAGAAAATGCGAGTTACAAACCCACAAAGTCAATGGTAATCAATGGGTGGAATGCATTCCTTGGTCAGCTTTCTGAATGTCCCTAAGATGTCTTTAGCAAACAAGACAGCTGCAACATAAAAAGGAGAGGCGGGCAGAGTAGGGGAATAGGATTAAGGAGAAAATATCAGTTTTCACCTGCTGGAATCTTTAAAGTCCTTGATCTGGAGGTTTGCTTTTTCACTGTTGCAACAAAAATGCAAAATGTAAAGGGGGATTTATTTGTGATTATGAATATCTACAATTTAAAGCTGCAATTTCAAGTGGTATGTGCATACATGTTATTTTAATATGCACCCGTCTACTAAACATAAAAAGATCACCTTTACCATGTGTTACCTACTATTGGTTGGCAGGCGCCTGGTAGTTTGAGTTTTGATCTGTGTTTTTTGTGATGCTGTTTCTGAAACGTTCACATTCAATCCAACATTGTTTAATATCCCTAGGACTGGAATTAGCTAACAATGGGTAATAAATTCACATTTGTTCTGGTTAAGGCATTGTCTTGCCTGTGGCCCCAGAAATCCTTACAATGGAACTCAGCTTTTCATGCATGGCACACAGGACATGAGCTGTGGGTATTGTCTGACAGCTGCCCTCCCACAGAGTGAGTTGGGTGACACAAATCATGATAAAGCCCAACAGGAGGAAATCAAGATGTACTGGTCTAAGGAGGGTAGGTACACAACAGGGATTTACGATGGCTGGAGTATAGATTTTTTAAAATTGTGGTGAAGTTCCTAAATAAATGCCTTTAACATAATTCCTAAAATTAATGAAGTTGAGGGAAGCTGCCACCTGACGTCTGTGGTATAACCTGATGCTGGTTGCTGTAGCTTTTTCTATTTAAGACTTTCCAGGCATAACATGATTTTAGTTCACAAAGATCATCTGCTCCCAACATTCAAATTTTCAAATATCTTTCCAAGGTGGCTTTGTTTGCTATTGTAGGTCTACTGTATGATGTCTTGGGGATATTTAGCTAGTTCTCTTGAAACAGTGGAATGCATGATTGATGGTATTGGTGAAGATGTGCTATGATAGTTATATTTGGGATACAGTTTCCATAGGAAGAGCGTTTTTTGTTTTACCAATAGCTTTGGCGCCGTTTGATGAATCGCTGTGAAATTTTCAAAACTAGTTTGACGCTCACTTCAGCTGCTGTCCTGTATTTTTCGGGGTGATCTGTCAAGCAGGACCTGAGAAAAAGGGGGTCCGAAAACGCGCTTCCCCAATGTTACTTTTCATAGGAACTGCTGAACGGAATTACACCAAATTTGGCAGAAAGGTAACTGTTGGTCCAGAAAGGGAAATTTTTGTAAATTGGTGTAAATCCATTTAGTAGGTGCTGAAAAATTTAAATACATTTCCAGTTGTATATCTGGGGAAGCAGAGGATCCGCGACCCCTCTCTATCTCCCGATATGATTGGCTGCCAGCACTTCAAACTAGGAAGTGTTGGCAGCCATTTTGTCACTCGGTTGGACTGAGTCACAGGAAAAAACTTTAAAAAAAAGAAAATGGGGCACAGTAGAAACACCCTGACCCCCTAGGTCTCTTGGGGTGGGGGTCTTCAGGGACCCCAGGGCCAATAAAGCATTTTCACGCTGGATGAGCGATTCCCGCCGAAAATTGTTTAAAAAAATAAACCGCAATCTCCTGCGCTTCGTTATTAATCGGCCCCCAGAGGGGCAAGGTCCCAGTGGCATTTGCATATTAAAGGAGGGGACGCATGGGCCCCCTCTTGGGGTATACCAATTCCCCGGGGACCACCACCTCCTGGGGGCTTCATTTCGTATGGCCTATCCCGCAGCCTCGGAGACCACCACCACCCCAGGGCTCTTATATTTATAACTGGAGGGGCCTTTGGACCCCCCCAGCCCTGGGAATGCTACCTTCCTGGGAATAGGACACGTTACAGTGCAAACATTTACAACGCATGCCTTTACAACACAGTTTTTACATCGCAACATCCATTACAACACATGATTTTACAACGCACACCATTACAACGCATAATACTTTTAGGGCAACAGTAGTGTAAGTGTTGGATAGTGTAGGGGTAAAAATTACTATTCCCACTTCAGTGAGTGCAACAGTAGGGTAAGTGTTGGATAGTGTAGGGGTAAAAATTACTATTCCCACTCCAGTGAGTGGAACAGTAGGGTAAGTGTTGGATAGTGTGGGGGTAAAAATTACTATTTTCCATTACTTACCTTATAATGTGTTGTAATGGCATGCAATGTAGGGGCATGCATTGTAATGGCATGTGTTGTAGTGACATGCGTTGTAATGGCTACATTGTAATGGCATGCGATGTAAAGGATGTTGTGTTGTAATGACTGCATTGTAAAGGTAGTGCGTTGTAATGACTGCATTGTAATGGTTGTTTCCCCCTCCCTGGGGCTTTATGTGTAAAAAAAGTGGGAGGGTCTCACGGACACCCCCAGGACATAGCTGTTTGCTATGGCTTGGCGGGAGCTTCACTGTTCCTGCCAAGCCATAGCAAACTGTGCTCCTCTTTGAGCAAAGCAGAGCACAATTGCTTTGACACAGAGCAGCTTCCTCTATGTCAAAGCAGTGCCAGCTTCCGCTGAAGATGAGGAGCTGACAGGGACCATGGGGGCCCTGAGGCTCCCCTGCAATCCCCCACACTAGAAAGTAGGTGCCTTGGGTGGGACCAGCGCACCCACACTACAGGCCGGGCCCCGCGGAATGGGGTGCCTGGGGCCAAAATTTGCCCAGGAGGGGGGCCATGTGGCACCCCTCCCATTATTTTTTTTTTTAAAGGCCAGTCCCAAGGGATGGGGTCAACGGGGCCGAAATCAGCCCGGGAGGAGGGCAACTCGGCCCCCTCCCTTTAAAAAACAATTTATAAAGAAAAGGCCAGGCCCTGGGGGATGGGGTTCCCGGGGCCGAAATCAACCCAGGGAAGGGAGGGCCACGTGGCCCCCATCCCCTAATTATTTTTAAAAAAAAGAATTTAAAAAAAGAGCCCCACCCCCTTACAGCACCGCTCTGCAAATGTGCATCCTGGTGCACAACAGTTTGGGAGATAAAGTTCATTTGGCTGCAGAGGGTTCTTGGGGACCAACAAGCCCTCCTGTTACCTCCAGTAAGCGCCACAGACCGCGATTGCTGAGAGGACTTTGGAGGCCAAGCCCTGTTTCTGCACCACTCTGCAAACAGGCCACCTGGTGTACTGCTGGGTGGGGGTTGAAGTCCCCTTGGCTCCAGAGGGTCCTTGTGGGCTAACCCTTCTATTACCTCCAGTAAGTGCCACAGAGCGCAATTGCTGAGAGGACTTCAGAGGCCACGCCCCCAAATGTGCCTCCTGGAGCACTGCTGGTCGGGGATGAAGTCCTCTTGGAAGCTATGGGTGTTTGAGGGCCGAAGCCCTCCTGTTACCTTCAGTAAGTCCTACACAGCAGGATTTCTGAGAGCTAGTTGGAGGGCCTTTCCCCTTTCTCCACCACTTTGCAAACGTGACTACCAATTAAAAAACATAGAAATTCACTTAAAAAACAAAGGTTACAGGGACTTTATATTAGGAAACAAAATTTAAACCTTAGAAATTGACTGAAAAAAACAAAGGTTACAAGGACGTTATAGGAAGGAAATAGAAATTAAAAAAACCTTAGAAATTCACAGAAGAAAACAAAGGTTACACAGATGGTATAGCTTAGATGTCACTCATATAAAACCAGTGAAATTCGGCAGTTATAGTTACCTGAGCTAAGTATAACTTGCACCACTGCAGTGCACTGCTTATGACCTCACATATTATATCACTCATGACATGGTCAGTGACATCACTGAAGGCATCTCAAATTACATCACTGATGACATCATCCACAGAACCACTCCCACACCCACACATCCAATCATACACCCACTCACATACCCATACAACCATTCACACACCCACTCACTAACTCATATATCCACCCACTCACTAATCCATACACCAACTCACACAGCCACTCACTCACCCATACAGGCACTCACACAGCCACTCTCACCCATACAGCTATCACACATCCACTTATTCATTGGTTGTGTGGGTGTGTGAGAGAGTGTGTGAGTGGTTATATGGGTCTGTAAATGTGTTTGTTAGTGGTTTTATGGATGTGTGATTGGTTGTGTTGGTATGTGAGTGGGTGTGTAGGTAGCTATATGGGTCGATGACTGGACTGTGTGAGTGGCTGTGTGGGTCTGTGAGTGAGTGTGAGACTGCCTATGTGGGATTGTGAGTGGGCCTGTGAGTACCTGCATAGGTGTGTGAGGGGGTGCAGGTGCCTGTGAAAGTCTGTAAGTGGGTGTGCAAGTGAATGCATGAATCTGAGAGTGGGTGTCTGAGTGCCTGTACAGCTCTGTGAGTGGATTTGTAAGTACCTGCATGGGATATGTGAGTGAATGTATGCGTGCCTGCATGGCTCTCTCAATGGATCTGTGACTTCCTGTGTGATTCTGTGAGTGGGTGTGAAAGTGCCTGTGTGGGTCTAAGAGTGGGTGTTTGAGTGAGTCTCCGAGTGGGTGTGTGAGCATCTGAGTGGGTCTGTGAGTGAGTGTGTGTGTCTGTGTGGGTCTGTGAGTGGTTGTATGAGTGTGTGGGTGAGCCTCTGAGTGGGTGTGTGAGTGGGTGTATTAGTGTCTGTATTGGTCTGTGAATGTTTTTTGTGGGTGGATGATTTTCTGTGTGGCTTTGTGAGTGCTCTGTGGGCCTGTAATTGGGTGTATAAGTGGATGCATGGGTCTGTGAGTAGGTGGGTGAGTACCTGCATGGATATTTGAGTGTCTCTATGAGTGCCTGCATAGGTGTGTGGGTGTGTGGTGGATGAGTGGGTCTGTGAGTTCCTGTGTGGGTCTGTGAGTGGGTATTTCAGTACCTGTATGGGTCTGTGAGTGGGTGTGTGACTGCTGCCTGTGGGGGACTCACATTTTTTGCCCCCCTTTTTCTCAGCCCCTACTTGATGGATCACTTTGAAAACTGCCATGCAGAACTAGACAAATTTGACCAATTCTTTTGGAAGATTCATTAATCGGCACCAAAGTTATAAGCAAGTCAAAAAATGCTTTTCCAAGGAAACTAGGTCCTTAGTATAAATACCCACTGGCAACTGCCTGTAGGCAATACACATATATTTGTGAAAATATTTATATATTGAGCCGGCATTGGTCAAGATTCCACCCAGGCAAGTCAGATGTACAGATCTGGCCTGGCATGTACCAAATATTTATTAAAGTCCTTTTCCAACAAGGACACACAGGGTAGGGTAGAATGCAGATAACTTTATTGAACACGCCAGTTCAGAATAAACCCGTTTATCTATAACAGAGACTTCATCAAGTAGATAATAGACCTTCCAACTCACACATTCCAGAGTGTGTCGCACAATATTGATTCCCTTCAAATGACCACTCTGAGATGTGCCGATATCAAATGATGTGCACACAACTAACAGGAAAACCCTGCAGAGAGCATAGTTTTGACTAATTGTTTGGAGGCTCTATGCACCAGCAGTCCATTCCGTGGTGTGAATCCTACCCAGGATATGGCATCAGCCTCAAAAGCTTTGTTTGTTTTTTGGTCTTGCAGGGGGTAGGTGGTTAGTTGAAGCACTTCAGGCCATGCTGGGCACAAAGTCCCGCCTCCTCCAAAGCCCCACCCCCTCCGCACACGTTGAACATTATTCAAAAGTTGGCAGATCTGAGAATATACAAAGCAAAGATTGCAAAATTCCCCATTAAAAGAGAGTTATCCAGAGAAAAAGCATACAGATATCAAACTAGCAGTCAAAAAGCAAAAGGCATATTAAATTTCAATTATTTTCCAAAGAAGTCATCATGTATATATTACCTGATGATGACCTAAAATCCTAGTCTTATGTTCAGATCACAATTTAGGTTGCCACTGCACTATACAGACAATCCAACAATCAAGCTACATTTTCTGATCCTATAATAACAATTCATATGCTGCAGTGGTCACCTCCTACAATTTTTTATTGAGATACATTGCCCTATTCGTTATTATTATTATTAAAGGAAAGGGTTCATTTTCTACATGTTACTCAGACTAGCATTCTCAGCGTCAATTCCCATGTTTATAATAGTAAGAATTTCATTTTCAACATGGCTTAACGCTAAATGAAGCTCCTGGATTAAAATTCATAAAGATAATCACATTCCAAGCATGTTGAGTGTGTGTATAGATAGGAACTCCATTTTATGCGTTGTGGCTGTGAAAAATAGTTGATTTTTGTGTTTGTTCTGTGTTTTTGAATCACAGATGTGCAAGCATTTTAAATAGTTAATCTTCCCTGAAGAAGTGTCCACAAGCCTGACATGCACTGGGGGCGGTTAAACAAAAAATAGAAATGATATATTATAGTATATCGTGAAAATTGATGACTATACCATGTAATAGTACGGTCAGACCCTCGTTTGGAGTTTGGGTGATGGAATACTCTGTCAAAAAAATGTCTGCTACCCTGTCTGCCAAACTCACAGTCCCCCCCCACCCTATTTAGAGTTGGGGGAATTGCCATGTTCCCAACAGCTGAAACCTTTCACTGATGGCCCATCAGATAGTAAATCATTGGTCAAAGTACTCCATGTTGTCAGCACTATTTAGGGCAGACATTGCTGTAGGACTACAGTGGTATGTATACCAGTTTAGTGGTAATACATGATATCAGTCTTAGTTGCTAGCTTGTTCACTAACTAGCTAGCAACTCTAGCTATGCTACTATGCTACTTGTAGCATAGTAGCATAGCTACTATGCTACATAGTAGCATAGTACTATGCTACTTGTTCTGTGAGATCAGCTTGGATGAGGAGTTACAGCAATTCAGAAGGGCAGTAGGAGACTATAGTGACAGTCAGAAGCAGGTCAGAAGGAGAACAGGAGTTAAAGTGATAACCTCAATGCTAATAGGTCTGTGAGCCCTAATCAGAAACTGAATTAGATTTACTCAGGAGGAGAGTAGGAGACTATACTGTTAGTCTATATGCTAGAATGTCTCTGAGGCTTACCCAGAAGAGCAGTTAAGGCAACTTGGTATACAGTAGGAGGCTGTTGCAGAAGTCTCTTTGCTGGCAGATGTATGAGGCCTACCCACAGGTGGTGTTAGGGCAAATCGATTGAGCAATTGAACGCTACATTAACAGTCTTTGCACTAGTAGGTCTCTGAGGTCTCCCCAGAAAACTTGTTAGAGCAACTCTGTAGAAGGATAGAAGACCATAGTAGTAGTAGTAGCCTCTATCTTTGAGGTCTGTGAGGCCTAATCAGATTTGGAATTAGGGCAACTCAGGAGGAGGATGGAAGACTATAGTAGTAGTCTCTATACTAGAAGGTCTATGAGTCCTGCCCAGAAAGGGACATTTGGGAAACTCAGGAGGAGATTAGGAAGCTATAATAATAGTCTCTATGCTAGTAGGTCTGTGTTATGTTATGTTATGTTAACAAAAACTTATAAAGCGCAGGGTCACCAAAGGTTTCATGGCGCTAATCATGCATAATGTCGTTGCGTAAAGACTATTTAATAGGCTTGCCCAAACAGCCATGTTTTCAGGGACCTTCTAAAACCCAAGAGGTTGTCACAGCTCTGGTTGTCAATGGGAGACAATTCAAAAATTTGGAGGCAAGGTAAGGGAACCTGCAGCCTCCCTGACGTTTAAGTTTGATGGCCGGGATGGTAAGTAGGTGAAGGTGGGCTGAACGTAAATTGCGCAGAGGAACGTGCTTTATGACCATATCACTGATAAATTTTGGGCTCTTGCAATGCAGCGCCTTGAAGGCTAGACAACCCGTCTTAAACGGAGCACTTTGCGCCACGGGCAACCAGTGAAGTTTTAACAACCAGGGCCTAGCCGATTGCCATCTCGGCTGTTTGTAGATTAATCTTGCTGTCTGATTCTGAACTATTTGTAGACGTTTGAGCGAAATTAAGGCAGACCGATATAGAGAGAGTTTGAGAAATCAAGGCATGAGAGAACCAGCACTATCACAACCTGAACGAGGGCTGAGTGGGTCAGCAAATGAGCAATCTTCCTGATTTTACGCAATTGGAAGAGACTGGTGGAAACCACTGCACCCACTTGTCCTCTGAGTGAGAGATCTGCGTTTATGGTAACCCCTAAACTTTTCACGGAGGGGAAAGGGGTAGAAGGGGGGCCTAATTCGCTCAGCCAGAAATGCGGGCCCCAGCAGACATCGCTCTTCCCGGGCAGCATAAGTTCCGTCTTGCCCAGGTTGAGCTTCAAATGGTTAAGGTCCATCCAACGCTGGATATGGAGCATAGTAGTTTGAATTCCGCGGCGGAATTAGGAGAATCCAGAGGGAAGACAAGCTGGACCTGTGTGACCGACTCAGAAGCAGAGTTAGAGCAATTCAGGGCCAGAGCACTGTGCTAGTAGTTTACATGTTAGTAGGCCTATGAAGCTACCCAGGAGAGAAGTTAGAACAACTTATTGTGGGAACCCGAGTCTACAGTTGTAGTCCATGTTAGTAGGTCTGTGAAGTCGACTCAGAAGTGGGACTTAAGTAGTTTTCACTATAGCAATAAGACTGAAATGCCTATCGAGGTGTTAGCGTGATAGATGATGGATATTCCCAAACACAATAAAGGAGTGGTGGAACTGGCTGAGGACCCCCGGTCATGGTAGCTTACACTATTTTGTAGGCAATATCTCAATAAGATGTTCAAATAAGATGCTAAGATGTTAATAGCTACTTGTCGTGTGAGTCGTCCTCTGTACTCAAAAACAAAATGCTTGTAATTTGGGAATGCTGGGTGGTAGGAATTTTGTGGATTCTGCACCTTCTGGAGGTTTCCATCACAGAAATGTGAGGAAAATGCATGATTTTAGACTAAGTTTGAGGTTAGAGGGATATTGTGTGTAAGAAAAAATTCTTATGGAATCCGCACAAGGCACATTGGCCTGGACGTCCCTTGGTGTCTAGTTTTCAGAAAGGTCTGGGTTTGGTACATTTCCCTGGGTGGGAGCCAAACCTGGGCCCTGAATCCCACAGCTACCGCCTTCACCAAGGCAGGAAATACTGATGCCTCCACGTTGCATTTTAGGGCCTTTAGTGTCATAGTGTAAGACCTTGCCATTCAAGCGGGTAGCGTTTTTAAGTGTAAGTAGAACATTTGTTGTAATGAATTGAATTTCTCTATATTACTGGCTTCCAAATGTAAGCCACTTTGCAAAAAAAAAAGATCAGATTTTGCAAATTGTCCTCTGAATCACGATAATGTGGGTAACCTCGAATTCAGAGGTGTACAAATACCCACTATTTAAAATAATTATATGATTCCTTCATACCCATTTTCCATTGATTAGTTTTTATCATATGAATCGCTGCATGGTTGATGCATAATGAAAAATTGTGACCAGCTACCGTTCACTTGTCGGCTCTGGGTATTGCATGTTTTTGGACAAACAATAAATACTATACATCTCTGCGATCAAAAGGGCCGGACGGACGTAACTGAATGTTACTTTTGTTAATTGACCATTGGGGTGAAAAATTATAGATGAAAATGTTGTCACCAATTGATATATTTTCCTACTTATTTTCATTTTTTTTATTTTAACAAATAGTTTCTTTTGGAAAAACCATGAGCAATCTGCACAAATGAATCTTTGCTGAACTCTGAATTTTGTCTAGTTTTAAAAAATGGACAGCTTTCTGGGGTCACCTTTGGGTTTCACATCTGCTTCCACCACAACCTGCCAGTAGGTTGAAACTTAATAAAATAGGAAAAGTGGGCTGTCAGTTAGTAGAATGCAAAACCTATGGTAAAAAGTGGTTTTCTTTCACAACTCTGCTTGATCCTGAAAGCTCAGAAGATAGTGATCTTATCGGTTGAATGCAATTTCATAGAAAAAGGATTTCATAAAATTCCATTACTGAGAAACCATTTAATCTAAACTGTTTAATGGAAATTTTCAGAATGAATGATATTTACCTTTTCATAGAAACTAATTCATAGAATATCTTTTTGGCTGCAATTGGCTTTTGAATGCAATGGCTGCAGATCTTACTTTCAGAAACAGTTTTGTCAGAGATATTTATATCAGTGCTTTACTTCAGGGAACGTTATGTCAGATTTATATCTTTAACATTGTCAAATAAATACTTAGGATGCTTTTAATATGCTGACCCATCACCACCCCTAAACACCATCCATCGCTGACCACTCGCAACCGCTAAACACAATCAATCCCTGCCCCCTAAAGACCCTCAACACCTAAACTCCACCCATTCCTGAAGCCTTAAAAACCCTTTCTATATCTAAGCCCCACAGATCCATACCCCTTAAAATACCTCAGTACACCCAAATTCCTAAAAAATCTCTTACTGTCTTTAAATACCAGCCATCCATGACCTGTAAGAACTCCTCATTACATAAAACTACTTATCCCTGAACCCTAAAAACCCCTTTCTACATCTAAACTCCACCCAATTCCTAAATTCTTAAAACCTCTCACCATGCTAAACTCTACCTCATCCTGAACCCTAAAATCTCTCCACCACTCCCAGCCACTACCCATAATTGAACCTTAAAAACACTCACCAGCTCTAAACTCTACCCATCTATGAACCCTGAGACCCCTCAACACCCGCACACTACCATCCCTGAAACCCAAAAACCTCTCACACACGTAAACACCACTCATCCGTGAACCCTAAAAATTTCTCACCACCCCTACATTCCATCCATCTCTGAACCCTAAAAATACCTTTCTGTGCCCGAACTCCAATTATTCTTAATCCCTAAAAACCCCTCATCACCCTAAACATTACCCATCCCTGAACCCAAAAAGTTCACAATAGACCTAAACTCCATCCATGTTTAATGTAATGTTGGATTTTTCCTTAAAATTATCTTTCCTTTAAAATGGTTGTGAAGAAGTACGGAGCCAGGGTAATGCTGAAAATTGAGATGTTTATTTCAGGCTTCATATACAGAAACGTCCTATCCACCGGAGCACCCAACAGCAACTGACTAGAGCACTAGGCAAAAGAGTACCAGCATTCTACATTCCCTAGAGTTACATTAATAGATGTTCCATTACAAATGATCAGTAACATATGAAGCAATACCACACACCTTCCCCCAAACATGAAAAAGGAATTAACGTAAACAACATAACAAGGCAGTTATTTCAAAACAAAGTCACGCAGATTCTCAGGAGCTCCACATATGAGAGAACTGCTGCGTAGAGGAGAGACAACCTTGGAGGAAAGAGAAGATTCATTTTGTTCAGAGAATGTATTAGAACATCCAGGGGTAGTCTCTCGCATGGGGGCAATCCTACTCAAATTCCAAATGCAATCATCATTGACTTTCACAGCATTGTGAAACAATTTAGTCACCATAAATGGAGAAGAGAACTTAGCACCAGAAAACTTCTGTGGAAGACGTACCTTCACACGGTCACCCACACGTACAATCATGCGAGAGACAGCATGTCTGGCATCAAAGTTTGTTTGCAGACTTGATATCTTGGAGACCTCTCCATTGAGAATCCTGGCTACCCACAACATTGGCACCTTTTCCTCTCATCCAAGACTGGGACATGTAAGTGTATGGGGTGCGGCCTCTGAATAATTCAAAGGAAATCTTTCTAGTGGTAGAGTGAGGGGTCAAGCGGTAATCCATAACTCTTTCAAGCATTCCGGACTTCCAGTCCCAGCTCTGTTCTTTAGCCAGTTGAATTGATTCTTTAAGGACACGGTTGAACCCCTCTACCATTCCATTGCACTCAGGATGATAGAGAGAACAACGCTTGTGCTTGATTCCCTTCTAAGCCAAAAACTCCTCCATCTCTCTTGACACGAGTTGGACCCTGTTGTCGGTGAAGAGAGATTCTGGAACTCCTTCCCTGCAGAAAATGTCTTCCAAAAATGTTGTAATGTCTTTAGTCTCAATGCTCTGTGTCACTTTGACTTCGGGCCATCTAGAAAACATATCAATTAACACGAGGACATAGAATTGTCCCGTTTTACTGGAAATAGGCCCCAAGAGATCTAAGGCTACATGTTGCCAACACGTGTTGGTGGTTCTTGTATGACCATGGGTTGTACCCTAGTCTTGTAAACCTTATCGCATGCATTGCACTCTCTGCAGTCCCTTATCATTCGTTCTACAAGAATATCAATGCCCAGCCACCAGAAATGTAGGCAAACCCTTTCCTTAGTTTTGGAAATGCCCTGGTGCCCCTGGTGAGCCGAATGGACAATCTTCGCTCTAACAAGTGATGGAGGAACAAGTCTGGTGCCTCTCCAAAGTAAGCCGCCACCCACTGAGAGTTCATCCCAAACATTCCAGAATTTCTTGACACTTTCATTCAAAGTCTTGATACCGGTCCATCCCTCAGACACCAACCTGCACACCTCATTTATATCCACGTCATTCTTCATGGCGTCTTTCCATTCAGCCTCAGAAACTATTCCTTCTACAATATCGCACACCTTGAAGTCATCAATTTCCCATGAATCATCAGGGATGTCACCGTACTGTTTGGGCACTAGGCGAGAGAGAGAGTCGGCAACCTTGTTTTCCACCTCAGGAATGTACTTCACAACAAAGTCAATATCTTGTAAGGCTATCACCCATTTACATATCCTGGAGGAGACGGAATCTAGACCCTTTTTACAGAATACATCTTTTAACAGCTTGTGATCTGAATGGACAACAAATGAGCTGCCCCAGAGAATTTTTTTTTATTTCTTGATGGCCCAGAAGATACACAGAGCTTCTTTCTCTATTACCGAATATTGAAAATCTAGGCCAACAAGCGTCCTAGAGAGGAACAAGATGGTCACTTCTTTGCCGTCTCTCACTTGCTTAACAACAGCGCTCAAACCCTTAGAGTTGGCATCAGTGTTAAGAATGGAGCTCGAAGACGTGTCAAAGCTCTGAAGGGAGGGTGCCGAACTTAGAGCTTTTTTTTTTTTTTTTGAAAAACCTTTATTTTAAAATCAGTGACACAGCTATTCAGCCGACAACCCGGAGGTACGGCAGCTTTAGAGACACAACACATGCTTGCGTCCACATTTTACTGACAGGAGAGTCAAAGGTTCTGTTTTAAATAAACATAAATCCAACCCTAAACACAAACAAGGCGATAAGTACTGTAAGCACCAAAAGAGGTTCCCATCAGGGGGGACGAGCCCCATTTCGTCCAACAGACACAGGTCTATAGTAAGGGAAAGGAGGGAAAGGCAGAGACTCAAGAAGCCAAACACATACCAGCAAGGAATTCAAAGCTGGAAAGAAAGCTAAGGGGAAAGCTGCTCCTCAGGCGGGTCCGGGTCTGGGGGCAGGCATGTGTCCCCTCTGTACTGGTTCCATGGCCCCCATACAGAGTGCCATTTCCGAGGGCGCCCTCGAGCACAATACACTGTCTTCTCCCTAAACATGCTCCAATCCATGTTTTCCATCCACGCTGTCAATGTAGGAGGCCTATTAGAGCCCCACAGCCAAGCAATGTCGCGCTTGGCTACCATGTTCCCTAGGGTCACCCACTGAGTCTGTGCCGCGTTGTGGTCAGTAGGACTCCAGACATTCAGGAGACAACATCGCACCTCAGGCTGCATGACAATTCCCGTCACCTCCCCCATCACCTCGTGGACTCGCCTCCAAAACTCCATAATCGCACCGCATTCCCAAATAATATGTAGGAAGGTACCCACCATACCACAGCCTCTCTTACATAAGCCCTCCTCAGAGAAACCCATGTGGACCAACCTAGGCCCCGTCACATAGACCCTATGGAGTATTTTAAGCTGCACCAGCCGCAGGCGCGCGGGGATAGCGACCTCTTTGGGAGAAGAAACTGCATACTGCCAATCCTCATCATCTAGTTCAAGGCCATCCCTGGTCCATTGATCGCGCAACCCTAGAAGAAGATCCGCCCGAACATTAATAAGTTTCTTATAAATGAGCGAAATCGTGCTCTCTGGCATATGGCCATCCAGGATCCGGTCCTCCAACGGAGAGGACTCGGGCACCTTCTCCCCTTCTACAAGGACTGACCGCAAGGCGTGGCGCACTTGAGCATATCGGAAGAACTCCGTGCTCCCCAGCTCGTATTCCTTCTGCAACTCCTCGAATGACTTTATCCTACCCTTAACCAAAAGGTCTCCAACCCTGGATATGCCGATCAGGTCCCATTTCTCAAACCCTTTAGTATGCCAAAGCTTCCCCAGAATATCGGAGTCAAACAGAGGGGTGGCAAGGGTAAGCTTACCCTTCCAGCCCAGTGAGTCCGTCGCCACCTTCCATACATGAACGGCCACTCTGGTGGGCCCCGTAAGGGTGAAGTCAGACGACTTCGAGTACAACGCTCTGTGGTAATTACCCCCACGGAGCAACCATCGGTCCATGGCGAAGCCGGGGCTCAGCACTGGACCATATACACCATGGTTAATCGCGCTCAACTGGGTGGCCCAGTAATAACGTAGAATGTCTGGAAGCGCGATACCACCGTCATACCACGGAAGCGTCAACTTAGCGATCGCTATACGCGGACGCCCGTCCCACAAGAGCGCGCGCTGGTGGCTTTCGACCACACGGAAGTAGCTGGCCGGGACCAAGTCAAGGGTATTCTGCAGAGCATAGAGGAAACGGGGAAGAGACATCATTTTAAACAGTGCGGCACGGCCCAGGAGGGAAAGCGGCAACCGCCGCCAGCCCGCCACATCCCGCCGCAGACGCGCCAAGGGAGGGAGCAAGTTCTTCTCGTAGCGTAGAATGGGGTCGGTGGAAATATAGATCCCCAAATACAAAAAGCCCTGCTGGGCTATCTGGATCGAGCAGTTGCGCGGGACAGGCGGGACATCCCCACACAGGACATACAAGTATGACTTCCCCCAATTAATGACTAGGCCAGAGTTTCTACCGAAAGAGGTCAAGACGTCACAAACCACTATCAGAGATTTCTTGGGCGAGGCAAGGTATAGCAGAATATCGTCGGCGTAGAGTGAAATACGGTCTTCGTGGTCAGGCGACCAACGAATCCCACGTATGTCCGGGTGCCATCGTATCCACGCTGCCAACGGCTCAAGAGCAAGGGCGGACAACAACGGCGACAGGGGACAACCCTGCCGGGTGCCTCTCCCGAGCTCGAACGGTGCCGACGCCCGCCCGTTCACCACGACGCTTGCAAGAGGCCCCTCATAGAGCAACCTCACCCATCCCACAAATCCAGGCCCGAAGCCGAACTTGGCTAGCACAGCCCACAAATATGCCCACTCCACCGTGTCAAAGGCCATCGTGGCATCGAGGGACGCCACAATAGCCGGCTCTCGCATCGTGCCCGTCCTAGCAATCACTCCATGGAGGCGTCTAAGATTCAGTGCAGTGTTACGGTGCGGGATGAAGCCCGACTGATCCGGGTGGATCAAGTCGCCAAGCACCCGGACCAGGCGGTTAGCGAGGATCTTAGCAAGGATTTTCGGCTCACTTAGAGCTTTTTTGATGCCTTCAAACTCTAACTGGCACTGGGGTGACCAAGAAAACTTCACACCCTTTTTCAAGAAGGATATTAAAATGATTGTTCGGCATGCAAACTGGGGTACAAATTTATTGTAGTATTCAGCCATACCTAAAAAAGTGACTAGTTCATCTCTGCTTTGTGGAACGGGGAGCTCTTCAATGGTCCTCACAAGGCAATCTCTAGGTTTGACTCCACCCTCAGTCAAGCAGTGACCCAGGTAATCTATCTCAGAGAGATTGAACTTGCATTTGTTCTCACGTAAAGTTAAGCCTCGCGCACCAAAATGTTCAAGAACGACCCTTAGCCTGACATCATGTTCTTGTTGAGATGAGCCATGAACTAGGAGATCGTCCTGATATATTTTAACTCCATCTACTCCTTTCAACACGTCTTCCATGACTCTTTGGAATACGGAGGCTGTGGAGTTCAAGCCAAAAGGAAGACGAGTGAATTTGTAGGTTCCGAAGGGAGCTATGAAGGCAGTCAAATTCATGGACTCATGATCAATCTTAACTTGATGATAAGCTGCCATGAGATCAAGGGTGGAGAAAACACGTACATCTCTTAATTGCGCTAGCATCTCCGTAATGTTAGGAAGAGGGTATCTGTCGGCGACGACTGCGCGGTTGATGGCACAGAGGTCCACACACAAACGCACTTCACCAGAAGGTTTGCGCGCGAGCACGACCGGCGCCATCCATTCGCTCGCCTCTGTCTCGACTATGATCCCCTCTTTCTTTAGTTTCTCTAGTTCAGAGCACATAGATTCCCTAATGGTCAAAGGTACACTGCGTACTTTGCATGTTACAGGAACTGCATTGGGCTTAAGCATAATTTTGTGTGTGTAATCTGAGAGGCAACCTAATTTTTCACTAAACACTTTTTTAAATTCAGTGCATAATGTACTGCTGGAATCAGCTTCATGCATAGCCCCATTAGGAACAATATCACTTGAAATAACATTCAGAGGGACCGGATTAGGAGAGATGTCTCTAAGACCAATGCAGTGGTCAGCACCGGGGACCAATGACACACCGAGATCAGCTTGATGGAACCAGCAAATAATACTGTCTCCTCTGCAAGAGATGTATACCTTCCCTGCAGTTTGCCTTCCCTTGTATTCTATATTGCTCAAGAAGTAGCCAGGGGGTTAATGTCAGGTTTGTAGACTCTTACCTTCCCACTTAGTTTCATGTCAAAAAACTCCTTGGGAATGAGGGAGATCTTAGCTCCTAAGTCGAAAAGCATTTTAATGTTGCAATCATTTATCAATACCTCATCCACAGGTCCCTTACTCTTGTTTTGACGATTCCGTACCAGAATTTACCCACAGCGTAGCTCATCATAATCAGAAACACTTCCATCTTCAAGGAAAACTTCCTTGACCCGTCTGTCCTTTTTGTACTCTTGAGCTCTACATGCTCACCCGGACCAAACACCGACCGACACGGACCAGCACCGTACGACCTGTGCAGTACGATGCAACGCGTGTGAATTACAACCGACACATACGGAATACAAGCCGTACGACCGAGCCGTAGAGAAAATAGTGATCCGGCCGGAAAACTGACGCGATTATCACCGACCGACACGAACCCGGATTGAAGCCGACCGACCCATACCCGCGATGTACGATTTGCGCAGTACGATGCAATGCGTGTAAAACCAGACCGACTCGCACGGAGACAAAGCCGAACGACCGACACGCACAGACAACCCGGCACACAAGCAATAGAGACCGCTGCAACCGCCGCGTACCAAACACAGAAGATAGGCAGCGTGAACGAGGCGGAGAAGCCCGCATGATACAACAGCAGCGTCCGTTTCCGTCACATGAACGTCTCCTTCATGCCTACAAAACACAAAGGAAAAAAGACAAAAAAAGGACCAAACAAGCAATGACAAAGCCAATAAACACAACAAAAAAAACATGGGACAAAGACACACCCACCACTCCAACTATATAAAGGACTGCAATCACTACCATCATCCCTTGCAAACAGGAGACACAGCCAGCAGCAAACACCAGTACACAGCAACCACAGACACACTCACAACTCACCCACCATCAGCACCTCATACAAAAGCACACACACATACACCCAGCAAATCGAACACCAACCCACCATCACTTGCACCCTCACACACACATCCCTCACCACCACCACCCATCACCATGCCCCCAAAGAAGAATCCAAAGTTCACAGATAGTGAGTTAGAAGTGCTGGTAGACGAGATCATCAGAGTAGAGCCACATTTGTTTGGTACATTGTCCAAAGGACCCCCATCTCACAGAAAACCAAGATGTGGGTGAGTATTGTGGACAAGGTGAACGCCCAAGCACCAGCAAGGTGCACAAAGGAAGATATCCAGAACAGGTGGTATGATGTGCGCAGGAGGGTCAAGAAACTCATCGAAAAAGATCACGCCCTGAGTCAGTGCACCGGCGGTTGTCCTCCTGCCAAACCAGTCTACTTCAGGACCTGGGAGGAGAAGGTGCGGGACATCCTACCACCAGAGAGTGTCCATGGCCTAACAGACATCCCAGAGCCTGGTGAGTACACAAACAACATACCCAAGATCGTGTGGCAAGGGGACAGTGAAACCATGCACCGCAAGCAAAGCTACACTAACCAATAGATAATCAGCCCAAGGTGTGTATGCCAGTCAGACAAACACAATACCTGCCATCTCAGAGTGACTGGGAACTGTGTCATGACATGCACCAACCTACAAACAAATAGATCAAGCCAGTGGCACTAAGCCAAATAGACCCTGCCAGACAGTTTGCTACCACAAACACACCACCTCACAGTGCAGCTGACTGTCAGGAAGGAATAGTGGGAATACAGGTGAAGTGAGTGTATCCAAAAGCATGATGGGGCCTGTAGTCACAGATAATGCTCCCCCTCCTGATTGGCCCATCAAGACCTCTCAGAAACATGCCCACATCACAGGGAGTGGAAAATGACTGACAAGATGGTTGACACTGGCTCCTGCTGTGGGGAGCACAATGCCCTGCTAGGGCTTGTGTGCAAATCAGAAGCAGGACACCACTGACTGACATCCTGAAAGACAACTTGCACGCCCTACAATGGAAGCACATTTCATGATGGGAAGGAGGACTGACAGCCCTCACCATACTTACTAGCATGGGGAGACACCCCCCCTCAACACAAACTCCACACAACTCACCGGGTACAATGCATTGACACACACCTCATTGAAATATCAGCAAAAGATACCCCATACTGGGTGCTACTGTGTGAAGCACAGGGGCTCACTTTGGACTTGTAGCCAAACAAACACCAGGATTTCACAGTCAGCCACTGCTCTCATATCCCCTCACAGGGAAGCAGAGTCAAGAGGGAGGAAGTATGGGCATGCTGGGAAGGGGGTGTAGCCAAGAGTATGATGGGAGTCGCAGTCACAGACAATCTACACCCACCCACATGGCCCAGCAAGCTCACACTGAACCATACTCGCCTCACAGGGAGTGGGAAGGGACTGACAAGATGTCTGACACTGGGCTCTGTCGTGGGGAGCACAAGGCCATGCTGGGAAATGGCCAACAACAAACACCAGGACTACACAGTCAGCCATCTTGCCACTGCTGTCACACCCCCTCACATGTAAGCAGAGTCAAGAGGGAGGAAGTATGGGCATGCTGGGAAGGGGGTGTAGCCAAGAGTATGATGGGAGTCGCAGTCACAGACAATCTACACCCACCCACATGGCCCAGCAAGCTCACACTGAACCATACTCACCTCACAGGGAGTGGGAAGGGACTGACAAGATGTCTGACACTGGGCTCTGTCATGGGGTGCACAAGGCCATGCTAGGAAATGGCCAACAACAATATCAAACTCTGTCCGTGACAAGCAGGGAAAAGCAGCATACATGCAGGCATCTGTTCGAAAAGTAGAAAATGTCATGTTTGAGAACCATCGATGCATGTAGAAACATAACTCACATTGTGTGTCTCTTCCAAACACAGGTGGTGCTGGGCACCCAGCACCAAATGATGAGGATAACCAGTCCCAGACTCTGGCGGACACTGAGCTCTCTGGTCTGACTCTCTCTCTGTCCTCTTCGGATGACGACGACCAACCTGGCCCCTCCGGTGTGAGCCATCATGCAGCACCAGCAGCATCAACATCTGCACCCCCTGTACCCACGCCTCCAGCATCTGGACACCGACAGGGCACCCCCGCCAACACGGACAGACCAAGGCCAATCAACACCCACAGCACAGGGACACAGGACCCCCCGGAAGCTACAGCAAACACCACCAGCAACACCACCCAAGGGGTCCCAGTGTCACTTGTGCGTCCCGCCGCTGGTCCTGCCCATGTGGAGAGGGGTGCTGGGAGGGGTGGGAGGCACAGGGCGCGCCTTGCAGAGGGGTCTGGACTGCATGATGACCCCCACCTGGCACGCATCTTAGGTGCGCACCAGGATTGCACCGGAGGATTTGGCCAGGTAGTGGGGATCCTCAAGGACATGCAACACGAGTAGGTCACCCACCATGCCCGCATGGAGGCCAAGTGGGATGACATTACTGCGGTGCATCGGGACATACTCCAATGCCTCTGCCAGATCAACACCAACCTGTCCACACCCCCCTGTGTGGCCACAACGTCTGTTGCAACACCGTCTGCCAGCGCCACAGGGAGGGAGGAGGATTCTGGCGGAGAGTCCCCTGCACCGCAGAGGCCTGCATATGAGGATCCCCCCCCCCAGAAGAAGAGGGGTCGTCCGAAGAAGGACATGTGAAAGGCAGATGTCCCAGCACATCCCCCAGGGCCTCTAAACCTGTTCTGGACAATGTCCTTTGTGCGCAACCCGTTCACCTTGTCCAATCGCACACAACTCGCCCACATGACATGGAGGGTTCATGTTGGGCCAATGTATCAGATGACTGTGTGCTTTACTCTGGACATTTCATCTACCAGCACTTCCAACTCCAATGTGAACTTTGGATTCTCAAACCAATGTACAGCAACCATCATCCTGTGCACTTCCCTCACACATGTTTGTAAATAAACTCACCAGTACACCATACTTGCCTCTGTTGTGATTCCAACTTGTCATGTTCAGGGAGATGTCGATCTGCTACACAACACAGTGCATGCCAAATACTGCAACAATGTGACCAAAGTAAGGTGTCATGGGGATGTGACACATGTGAGGGAGACACACCACTATGGCAGCACAAAACATCCTCACCATGGCCATGTTACTCATCACACACAATGATGTTGACCTGAAACGCATTGGCATGCACAGACACAACACCAACCCCAGGCAGTGGTAACAAGTCCACAGGTGAGGTAAGCAGATGTCACTCAGATGTGGGAAGACAGACAACGCACATAAAGTGTAGCACAGGTTCATTACACATCAGCAACACGTTTATTCCACAATAGTTGCACGGTAATTCTACGTAACAGTGAACACACGCTCTCAATGTGTTGGAGAATGGAAGTCCAGGGATGTGTGGTACATCAGTTGATGGGAATTGTCAACTTCCACACTGGTGTTGGCTTCTGGGTGTTGGGGGTCAGTGTTGACCACACAACAGGCAAAGTACCCTGGGAAGGACAGACAAGATACAGTCAAAAGCACAGAAGAAGAGGAGAGAAATGCAGTACACATGCACAAAACATGTTGCAAGACACCTACACAAACACTAGTTAGCAGTACTACCCTATTGTGGAGTACACACCACCTGAATGGACACATCACAGCACGCATCCAGTCAAGTGGCACACAGACACACTCAGACAGCAACAGAGCTGGCACAACACATTCCAGGCTACCTCCATACATTCACATAACAACCCTGGAAACTAACATTCAGGTGAAGAAGTTGTTGATGAGCTGTGAGCGGACGTCACCCTCATCCTCATCATCACTGGCATCTTGGCCCAGGCCGGGATCCTCCACAGGTGCCGGAGGTTGGTCATCGTCATCCTGGATGAGAGGCACCTCCTTCCGCACTGTCATGTTGTGTAGCATGCAGCAGACAAGGATTATTTTTCACACCTTTGCAGGCTCATATTGGAGGGCCCCTCCGGTCTTATCCAGGCAGCGAAAGCGGCTTTTCAGGAGGCCTAATGTCCGCTCAATCACCCTCCTGCTCCGACCATGTGCCTCATTGTAGCGCAGCTCGGTTGGTGTCACAGGGTTCCTGAGGGGTGTCAGCAACCATGGCATGTTGGGGTATCCGGAGTCACCTACACACACAAAAATGAACAAGTAGCTGAGTTTTGTAGGAGTGCGGAATACAACATTGACAAACACACACAATGAGAAACAGTCAGTACACACCGACATGCCAGGCATGCTGAGCTGGCATCTGTGACATCAGCGTTGCAATGCGACTACTCCTCATAATGTAGGCATCGTGCGCAGAACCAGGGAACCGTGCACACACATGTGTGATCGATATGTCAGCAAGACAGACCACCAGAGCATTGATCGAATGGTAGTGCTTCCTGTTACGGTATGCCTGCTCATGTGGCTGTGGTGGTATCAGTAAGTAACATCACAATTACCAATACTGAGTCTCAATTTAATGTCCGCATTTCTTTAGCGGAGGACTATATTGAATGAAAACAACATAAGTCTCAAGACCACTTTTTCCGTCTGTTTAATAAATTTGTTTTCTATTATTTAGTAGGCACTTTAATTTTTAGTGACTTCAAAAAATGAATTTCAAGAACATATCTTAAGAAAAATCACAAGAAATAGCTGTGAACATAAAAACTTTTTCACTCCAGACACACTCGATTTTTCACCACACTGTCATGTCATACATTCATTCGCATACCATACTGCGCAGTTCCAAACATACATATTTCAACATACCAATCACAAATTATTTTTCAGTTCAATCAAGAAATATTCTCACAAAGGCCATAGAAACATTTTTTGCCAAAATGATACACAAGTGCAAGTTTTAAGGAATTATTTTAAACTCTTATGGCCAAAAAGCTATGGTCGACGCGTTTCAAGCCCCGTCTATTCTTGGGACTCTCATCAGGACCTAAAAGCTAAACAAACAAGAAAAGACTTAGTACTACTAAAAACCTCTGCACTAACGATTCAACTGCACAACTTTCCAATATTTGTACCTTTATTCAAAAGGGAGCATAACGTCCAGGGAAGTCTTTTTAGACCTGGAAGAAAACGACCAATTAAATCAGCACGACTTGATAACCATTCACAAGGTCATACATTCTGTTGTTTTTAAACAAGTGTGCTTACTTTATATGTGTCTCATCTCGTGATGGAATTGTAGATATTTCTGTAAAGAACGGGAATAGGGGGATTAGTTTCTTGGTGGATCAATTCACTAATTAGAGGTGAGTTAGGGTACTGAACTGTTGAACTTACTTTTTAACTGCTCAAACCCTCCTCTCTACGAGTGTCGTGTCGTCAGAAAACCTTTGGGAGGCTGTATGTCCACCGGTGCTAGAATAGCAAAATTACGGAGTCATTGCCTACTTCTAAAGACAGGTCTCTAAAACAGTTATTAAAACAAAACACGAGTTGGAATCCATGTACCTTTATCTTCTCGATGGGCGAGTCTCGTTATTTAACGTGTCCACGCTAGCGTCCACGAATTTGTTTGCACTCTGCTGCTAGAAAAAGGAAAACAGTACTCAGTTTCACTTCCGGTATCGTTCGCGTATTTCTTTTTAAACAAAATCTATTTTCGCCTTCTTGTGTACCTAAGGGCTTTGAAGTCTTCTTTCTGCCGCGGGGACGGTTTCCACTATGTTCCGCGTTTGGACACGAAATCTCGTGGGATTAAGAATGCGTCTCGATTACTTTGGTGTTCATGGGACTTGTAGTTCTTGTTGACCTTGTGTAGTTCAGAAAATTTGTTGTAAAATTGCGCGATCTCTATATAGAAGGCAGGAGTCTGTTTAAAATTAAAAATATATAGTCTGTCCTTTTCCTAGATGGAATTTGTGCAAAAAGTTGTTTAGTGTCTATTATGTGACACGTGTATTAAAGAACGTCGCAAAGCTTGCGCTGGTCCTACTCTTGTGTTAAAATGTGGGACTTGTGGTTGGAAGCGCGTATTCACAAGAGAGTCGTTGAATGTCTCTAATACTCCAGATGTACTATTCCCTTGATCGAGGCTACTTCTTGGTGGGCAGGGGTTGATTCTTGACAGAAATCTAAACATACTTTATCTTAAGTTGTATATTTCTGAAAGTTCATTAAGGCTGTTAACAGCTGTGTTGAATTTTACTATTAACATGGCTTCTCTTCTTGACAGTTTAGTATCGATATCTCCTCCTCTTGAATCCTGTTCAACTTTTGAAATCACCGTCCATTTCAGATCTTTTATCTGATGATTGTTTATTTTCCAGTGATTCACTAGTGGTGCATTGAGTACGTTTTTATTAATTCTTGATTTATGCTGAGAGATCCGGGTTCTGATTTCTTAACTGGTTTTCCCAATATATAGTTGGTTGCATGGACATCGTATTCCATATATTACAAATCTACTTCTACAGTTTGTAAAAGATTCGTGTTTCCAGTGTATTGAGTTATGAGTAAACAATGTCCCTTCTTCCGTCGAATCACAGCATGCACAAGTCCCGCACTTATGGTGACCAGATATTGGTGGAAGTCCTACATATTCTCTTACCGAGATTTGTTTAGCTGCTGGCATTGCTGCTCTTACCACTTGATTCGCAATACTGCGGTCTTTTCTGAATGCAAAGAGTGGATTTTGATTCAGTGAATGATCTAGATATTTAATCAGATGCCAATTTTGATTAATTACTTTCTTTAGGTTATTAGAGTTAGGACAAAAAGTGGAAACGCACACTATCCTTTTTAAAGGAGCCTTGTCTTTTTTCTCTAGAAGAGCTTCTCGCGGGGTCCACCACGCTCTTTTCATTGCTTTTTTGAGTAGTTTTTTAGGGTAGCCTCTTTTCTTTAGATTGTCCATCAGCTTGCTGGCATGTAGTACGTATTCATCTTTGTAGAAACAATTCCGTCTGATTCTAAGGAATTGGCCAAAAGGCAAGTTCTCTTTTAAATTCCTTGGGTGGCTGCTTGCAAAATGTAAAGCTTTATTACGGTCAGTTGGTTTTTTGAAGAGTGTGGTGACCAGTCCATTTTCAGCTGGGTAGACCTCCACATCTAAGAACGGAATTTTTATCAGGGAGTGGTTCATGCTGAATTGTATCTCTTCTGTTCGATTATTTAGCCAATTATGGAATTGTTTCAGGTTTTCTTCAGTACTTGTCCAAGTCATAAAAACGTCGTCAATGTAGCGCATCCAATTTCCAATCCACATGGAAAAAGGGTTGTCATTGTAGACAAACTTTTCTTCGTATTTAGCCATAAAAAGTATGGCTAATTCTGGGGCGAATGGACAACCCATTGCAACTCCGCGGATTTGAAAATAAAAGTCTCCATTGAAATTAAAGTAATTTTTCTTTAAGGCAAAACTTGCTAGTTCCATGATGAATTCTGTTGGAACTCTTGTTGGTCTTGGTCTGCTTTCTAGGAATTGGTTAATCACTGCCAGGCCTTCATCCTGGGGTATTTGTGTATACAAGGAAACCACGTCTAGTGTCACTAGATGGTCTGTGTCTGCATTGAAACTTAATAGATCCAATTTATTGATGAAATCTGTCGTATCTTGCAAGAATGAAGAAACTTCCTGGACGAATGGTTTTAGGAAATAGTCGACGAATTTAGAAATAGGTTCTAACAATGAATCGCAGCCTGAGACAATGGGTCTTCCAGGGGGTGTTGACTCATCTTTATGAATCTTTGGAAGAACATAAAAAAGTGGAATGCGTGGATTTTTGTTTTGTAGGAATTCGAGTTCTTTTTTGTTCAAGAATCCTTGTTGGAAACCTTTTTCTAACACAGGAAACAATTTATTTTGTAGCTCCGCCGTTGGGTCTTTCTTAATCTTTCGATAACAATTACTACCCTCTAATTGTCTCATTACTTCAGAGGTGTAATCTGCAATGTCCCACACCACGATAGACCCGCCTTTGTCGGCCTGTTTAATTATGATGGAAGTATCTTTTTGAAGATTGGCTAAGGCTTTTATTTGTTTTTTTGAGGTGTTAAACTTAACCCATCTCTTTTTCTTTTCCATTTCAGAAATTGATGACAGGATTGTTTTTTCAAAGATTATGACTTCCTTCGGAGTTTTATTAGTGGAGGGACAAAACGAAGATTTTTTCTTCAGGCCTGTATTTTCAGCTATCTCTGTGTAAGGGTTTTGTGCGAAAAAGGTTTTTAACCTGATCTTACGACAAAATTCGATTGCTTCCATCTTCAACCTAACAAAGTTAATTTTAAACAGACTCCTGCCTTCTATATAGAGATCGCGCAATTTTACAACGAATTTTCTGAACTACACAAGGTCAACAAGAACTACAAGTCCCATGAACACCAAAGTAATCGAGACGCATTCTTAATCCCACGAGATTTCGTGTCCAAACGCGGAACATAGTGGAAACCGTCCCCGCGGCAGAAAGAAGACTTCACAGCCCTTAGGTACACAAGAAGGCGAAAATGGATTTTGTTTAAAAAGAAATACGCGAACGATACCGGAAGTGAAACTGAGTACTGTTTTCCTTTTTCTAGCAGCAGAGTGCAAACAAATTCATGGACGCTAGCGTGGACACGTTAAATAACGAGACTCGCCCATCGAGAAGATAAAGGTACATAGATTCCAACTTGTGTTTTGTTTTAATAACTGTTTTAGAGACCTGTCTTTGGAAGTAGGCAATGACTCCGTAATTTTGCTATTCTAGCACCGGTGGACATACAGCCTCCCAAAGGTTTTCTGACGACACGACACTCGTAGGGAGGAGGGTTTGAGCAGTTAAAAAGTAAGTTCAACAGTTCAGTACCCTAACTCACCTCTAATTAGTGAATTGATCCACCAAGAAACTAATCCCCCTATTCCCGTTCTTTACAGAAATATCTACAATTCCATCACGAGATGAGACACATATAAAGTAAGCACACTTGTTTAAAAACAACAGAATGTATGACCTTGTGAATGGTTATCAAGTCGTGCTGATTTAATTGGTCGTTTTCTTCCAGGTCTAAAAAGACTTCCCTGGACGTTATGCTCCCTTTTGAATAAAGGTACAAACATTGGAAAGTTGTGCAGTTAAATCGTTAGTGCAGAGGTTTTTAGTAGTACTAAGTCTTTTCTTGTTTGTTTAGCTTTTAGGTCCTGATGAGAGTCCCAAGAATAGACGGGGCTTGAAACGCGTCGACCATAGCTTTTTGGCCATAAGAGTTTAAAATAATTCCTAAAAACTTGCACTTGTGTATCATTTTGGCAAAAAATGTTTCTATGGCCTTTGTGAAAATATTTCTTGATTGAACTGAAAAATTATTTGTGATTGGTATGTTGAAATATGTATGTTTGGAACTGCGCAGTATGGTATGCGAATGAATGTATGACATGACAGTGTGGTGAAAAATCGAGTGTGTCTGGAGTGAAACATTTTTTATGTTCACAGCTATTTCTCGTGATTTTTCTTAAGATATGTTCTTTAAATTCATTTTTTGAAGTCACTAAAAATTAAAGTGCCTACTAAATAATAGAAAACAAATTTATTAAACAGACGGAAAAAGTGGTCTTGAGACTTATGTTGTTTTCATTCAATATAGTCCTCCGCTAAAGAAATGCGGACATTAAATTGAGACTCAGTATTGGTAATTGTGATGTTACTTACGTTTACAGGCTAGTCCTTACTGATGTATGCCTAAACCCAGTTTTGTTGAATGTGGTGGTATCAGGGCAACATGTGTCCCATCAATAGATCCGATGACGTTTGGCATCCTCCCCAGTGTATAAAAGGCATCCTTTATTTCAGGGAGTTCAACTGGAATCGGGAACTTGATATACAGGTCTAGGAATTGCAACATCCCCTCCAAGACATCGCGTAGCACCCGACTAAACATTGTTTGCGACATCCCACCAGCAGTAGCCACAGTGTACTGGAAGGTACCAGTAGCAAAGAAGTGCAGGGCTGCCATCACCTTCGCCTCTGGGGTCAGTGCTGTAGGGTATGTCCGACCAGGTAGCAGATGTCGCGCCAACTGCTCCGCCAACTCCGCAATCAGTGGCCTGGTGAAGCGGTACCGTCTGATGCAGTCGCGTTCCTGCATGGTTGCAAGGTCAGGGAATGGCCGATGGACAGCTGGTGCCGTGCAGTACAGAGATGCACAAAGGAAGATTGTCAGTTCATCCACCCATGTGGCCATGACCACGATCAATATCACTTGCTAGATCATGACATTACACAATGTACTGAGGTGTGTGCTGTTGGGCATGGACACATATGTCACCTACAAGACCACCACCTCACATCTCAATTCCACATGTCCACATGAGTCCCATGTAGTGCAATGGCCAATCATCTGGCTGTGTCACCCAACCTATGTGCTGCTGCAACGTTCCAAACACACACCACAGTGACAAGTGAGGCCTCATGTCTCCCAGGCATCACAGATCTTTGCCATGCAGAAACCCAGGGTCCCTGTATTGCCACATCAACACAGCAATGGACATGGCGTAGCACGTACACACCACAAGTCAAGCGTAAGTCCCACAGGTAGTGGCCACTGTTGTTCCTGCCTGCCCTACATGTACGTCTCTTAGACACACACCCCTTCACGGGTGATGCATATACCACATGGATGTGGAGACTGTCACCCATTAGGCACGTTTGATCAGACACATCTGAGACACAACATGCACACAGACTGTGGGTGCACATCAGTATTGTGGCTACAGGTCTCACTGTGACGTACATGCCATCACCCCCAGGACTCAGGGTGTATGTGACCTGTCCTAAACATATCCAACCTGATACTGTGTCCGTGACTCATGCCCATTACTGTACAATTGCCCATCACAGTGGTAATGTGCACAACACACAAAGAATTCTGCTCCCATGTACACGTGCACAGCCTGGGAGTGGCTGCACAAAGTGCCAGTCAAAAAAACTGATGTGCCCCCCCCAAACACCCAGGGAATGCAGCCTTACATGCCATGGGACACTGTGTGGCCAATGCTGTAGTGTGGTAGGTGTGCACAGGTGTCCCTGGCCAGTATATGTGTGTTGCATACATATAATAGCCACACCAATGAGGTCCGGCGCGGGTGACACTGCGTACGCATTGCACGGGTCATGTCCGAGCCGTGCGTACGCTTTGTCATTGAATGCAATGCGGTCCGACGCGGGTGACAATGCGTACGCATTGCACGGGTCATGTCCGAGCCGTGCGTACGCTTTGTCATTGAATGCAATGAGGTTCGACGCGGGTGACAATGCGTACGCATTGCACGGGTCTTGTCCGAGCCATGCGTACGCTTTGTCATTGAATGCAATGAGGTCTGACGCGGGTGACAATGCGTACGCATTGCACGGGTCATGTCAGAGCTGTGCGTACGCTTTGTCATTGAATCGTATGGAGACGGGTGCATGTGTATATTCAAAATACGCGCACCCATTGGCTCTGGAATGTCATGGAGACGGATGCGGATTCAAAACCTGTACGAGTTGTGCACTGGAAATTCAGTTGGATGCCTACAACAATGTTGCAATTTCAAGTGTTCCATGAAGGTGAAGATTTGAACGATGCGGAAAGCGTGTATGAGTCGTACATTTAAATGGATTGGCCAGATTCATAGAATGCAACCGTGTTGGACCTATCACTTGGGACACATGGCACAGAGTCTGCCTCTGCAGCACAGATTTAAGGCTGGCCAGCCCCCAGGGAGCTCACTGGCCTGCACTACATGCTACTGGACCACATCCCTGCTACCACTGCTGCTGTCTCTGCATCCTCTGGCTCCTGCTATGGCACGTACTCTGGAGAGGGCCCCAGCCTTCACTGAGGAGGAGAACCAGGCCCTGCTGGACGGGCTCCTTCCACAGTACAGCAAGCTCTATGGGAAACCAGGGGAGCAGGTGAGTGTTCAGTCCACTGCCTTCCTACTTATGCATGTTGTCTGACTAGCAGGACTAGCAGTGTGTACACCAGTGGCAAGCATTCTCACTGACTACTTTCATCCCCCAAAGTGTGTAGGTACATGTAATAGCTAAAGTGCATTAGTGCAAACTTAAACTATCCAGGCATTGTTAACATGTCAGACATGCAGGTGATTTGTCCTTCCCCATGGTTGCACTACCTGTGTAATTCATTTCCCTTTGTGATGATGACATGTATATCCAAATGTGTGCTGCACAAATCTGGGGCATGTGTGTTAATGTACTTTTCACTTTGTCATCCTCACATGTTGATGCCCACCAGAAGCAGGAAATATGGCTGACCATCGCCCGGGCTGTTCGTTCGGTGGGGGTCTACAAGCGCCGGATCCGCAACTGCCAGAATAGGTGGCAAGACCTTCGGGGCTGGACCCGGAGGATAGCTAGAGTCCAGCTGAAGCTGTCACCTCCACGCAGGAGGGGCGGACACCGGACCCTGACTCCCCACATGCTCCGGATACTGGTGGTGGTCTTCCCGGACTTGGATAGGCAGCTGAAGGCCAGACAGCAGCAGGAAGGGGGTGAGTCCATGCCTGATCTGTGTACTATGTCTGACATGCTGATAGCAGTCTTTTGGCCTGGTCACACTTCCACATTACGTAGGTCTTTTAGTCCAATACTCATGTCCCTCAAATGTGTGATGCACCCTCCTCATCTGTTCCACAGGTGTCGCCCCTACAGTGTGTTGCTTGTGTCACTAGGGCACTGTGTCCCTGCAGTCAGCTATGCTTCAGCTACCGGTCAGCATCTGTTCCCGTGACTCTGTTGTGTGTTTCATGGGTGGGTCAAATGTTTACACAATGCCTGAGATCTGACATGTGATATGTGTGTGCCCTTGAGCTGTGTTCCAATTGCTGGTCTCACTCGCAAAATGTGGCTGGGGTATTCCAAACAAACCCATGTAGCAGGGTACTCCAATTTTTGGGCTTCAGGAACATGTATATTGAGTATGTCACACTTGCTTAGCCACCTGACTACTGTCCAGGGCTAAACACTGTTTCACGTAGACCTTGCCAGTCATGCCTCCTCAAGGGCATTTAGAAACACTCTGTAATCCCACTCCTGTGTATAAAATTGCAGGTTGTGCTTAGTGACATGGGCCCTCAGGTGTCTGCCTCTGTGTCATTAGGGTGTGGCTTGTTGTTGCGTACAACTGGGGTGTCCATGATTCAGAGGGTTAGCATGACATCTGAGATGTGACTGTGAGAGACAAGACCTGAGTGACATATAGGTGTGTGATCATCTGACAGCACACAATGGTGTATGCAACTGTGTCCTTCAGGCAGCAGGGTTTCATGCATGGCAGACTGTGACGTGTTAATGTACAGGGATTTGTGTTTGCAGAGACTCAGATGTCTGATTTGCATGATGTGGGGTCTTCTGGCTCCTGGACATGTTGTTTGCATGGGATGGGCAAGTGCGCCGGTCATTTGCAGAGTTAGCTTTAACCCTGAGCTAGGATTGTGAGTCAGTGCATATTGTTGTTGTCTGGATGCCCTGCCCCTGTGATAGGAGACAGTGTTGACTGACTTTCAGGGCATCCCAGTGCCATGGCATTTAACTTGCTATGAGTGATCCTGCATTGTGTTCAAGTGTGCACCATGCACACCATTGTGGCATTGCCCATCAGGACATGAGAACATCATAGTGTGTGTTGCTGGCATGCATCACAAGCATGTGAAATGAGTCTCTGCCCATCCCTTCATCCGGACACCTGTACTGAGTCAGTAGCAAGAGATGTGCTGTGTGTATAGTGACATACTCCTACATGTTCACTTGCATGTCCAACTAATGTGTGGGTGGTGCATGTTGGCACATTGGGGTGTTAGCATCCAACATGCAACAGAAATATGTGTGAAAGTCAAGGAGGGATATGTGTGCCATGGTTGATGTTGAGAATGATAATTGGCTTATCCTAAACAGTGTTGGCATTTTGAGCTGTGTTCAGCTGATGATGCCTGGGCTTGCCCTGTGATGTGATGTACTCACTGTGGTGTGTGCAGTCGGTGCAGGTGACTGATGTTGTTCTCTTACTTCCTATTCCTATCCAGATACATCCACGGCCACAGGAGGGGACAGCTCCACGGACCAGGAGGAGCCACAGAACCTTACAGGGAGAGAAGGAGAGGAGTTGGGTGGACCCAGTGGCATGGATGGCGAGTGGAGCCACACAGAGGAGTCGTCAGCACCATCCCCCCAGCTGAGGGCCACAGCAGCTCTGAGGATGACTCCCTTGTGGAGGCGGGTGTCAGCAGCCACCAAACCCCAGCTAGTGAGGCTGTCCCCGCCACCGCCCCCACCACCACCACCACCCTCCCATCGGCTCCCATCCCAGAGGTCCCTGTGGGCTCCTGTGTTCGTGAGCATGTCTCCTTCGTGCCCGGCACCGCACCCCCTGCCCATGTGTGCCCTGAGGCAGTCTGTGGACTTACTTTGACAGATCCATGTAGGGCAGGCGTCAATGCTGAAGGTCCTCCATGCACACACGGGTCTGTTGACACAACTGGTGTCATTCATGGAGGGCATTTCCTCTGGTATATCTGCCCTACAGAGGACCAATCAGTACGTGGCCTCCTCCCTGACGGCAGCAGTGTCCCTCCTCCAACAGTCCCGCACCCCTCCTACCCCTGCACCACCCACGATTCCTAGCAGCCTACCAGTCCCAAGCATAGAAACACCCAAACCGAGGTCTAGACGTCCACACAAGCAAGCGCAGGGGACTGATGACACACTCACAGGGGCTGGTTTGCAGACACACACACAGTCATCCACAACCACTCCGCAGTCCTCCGAGACCTCTCGCTCACAGCCCCCTTCCCTTGCATCACCTGCAACCCTATCTCCCAAGAAGCTCTTCCTCTGTGACCATGGCCTCTTCCCCAATGACCCAGCAGATCCTGATTACAAGAGGAAGAGGAAGTCCCCACACACAGAGTGGAGTGCCCCTCACACCCGGACACCCTCCCCCAGGCGCAGTCAGACAGAGACCCCCACCCGCAAGTCCCCCCGGCACAAGACGAGCAAGACTCCCCCGCCACCACGCAGCTCCAAGGCAAAGTCTCCGTCCTCCATCCCTCAGGCCACCACTCCAGAGGTTTCCCTGCCACTCCCTGCTCCGGGTTCCCCCACCCACAGATACATCATCCCCAAAATGCTAAGGCCCTCCCCCCATGGCACTTGCTCCTCCACACCTGGTCAGATGGTTAGTGCCACTGATGTGGGACCCCTGCCCTGCCGACCTCACCTGCCCCCCATTCCGCTCCCATGGATGTAGGCACTGCATTGGAGTCCACGACCACCCCGTCTGACTTGGGCACTGCAGTGGTGACCCAATCCTCTCCATCTGACCTGCCCACTGAAGTTGTGCCGGCACCCACCCCATCTGACTTGTGCCACACAGTTGTGACAGCACCCACAACTTCAGTCAGCTCCACTGCAGTTGCAAGTGTCTCGCTTGCATCCACCACCCCTTCACTGCCTCCTTCTGCTGCACCCTGATCCTGTCCCTGCAGTGCCTGGCCTGCCCCCATGTCTGCCCCTCCGAGGGGATGGCCCCGGTCCTTAGCAGTGCAGGCAAGCAAGGTGTGACAGTTGTCACTCTACTTCACTCCTTGGCATTTGGACATGGACTGGCCATTGGCCTTTTGTTTGAACAGACGTTTAACTTTTAATATGCTGAATAAAGCTTTTTTCTTTATCCCTGTGAACTTGATTTAGCTGTACATTATGCTGATGATGTTTAACATGCCCTTGCACCTGTGATGCTTGGGTTCCAATGTTGAATACTGATGTGTTGCTGTGAGGTACTCCCTGTGGTCCATGAGATATGTATCCTATTCTGGTGGGTATCCATGTCATACTTTGCAGCTACCTGGGTGTGTCACGATCAACTATTTGTGGACATCTCTGCGAACATTTCATTTGCATGGTCACATCTGTGGCTTGCACCCCTGCACATAGGATGTGCTTCCCATTGTCCAATTTGTCACTTCAACAGACTTTGTGCTCCTCAACACTGGACCTACAGGTGTGGGCATCATTGGTATGGGAGCAACTGGGTCCTCTGTGCAACTTGTTAGACATATGTTGTGGGTATGTGCAGATGACTTAGGGGAGACTCACGTACCCAGGCTGTTGTGACCAGAGCCTTCATTGTGTGGTAACTGATGGCTGACTGACCAAGTGTTCTGCAGACATGAGTGAGACGTGCAGGGAATATGTTTGGCACAGCTGGGCTTCCACAGGAGTTGGGTCCCCTCAAGTAAGTGTGTTGTCCAGTGACATGGCCTGGGCCCAGTATGTGTGTTGTATGAGCATGTGTGTGTGTCAACATCCCTGTTCATACACAGACAGTGTTCCCTTGATATGTTCCTGTTGTTAATGCTTGCTGAGTGGTAGTGGGTTCATCCCACTACTTTTCCAATGGGCTACCAGATGTGTGGGTGCATGACACACTACTGTTAATTTGTGTATCATCATTGGGATTTGTCAGTTCTTAGTGGTGATGATGTTGTTAGACACAGATGGGACACAGTCAGGGTTCCCCAAGGCACCTGTTTATTTGCTAAATCATGTAGTTGTCCCTAGTTGGTACCTTTCAGTGATTGAGACATTTGTATGTGTGTGTGACTGCTCCCACTTGTCGGGTTCATAGCTGCGATGCTGGCAGGTGTCAGCATGTGTGCCTTGTGGTTCTCCTTGGCTTCTGCATTGTCCTGGGACTGTGGCAGGGATTCTGAAAGTTACGTGAGCTTTGAGGTCATGGCCATGTACCGCATACTGTGCAGTGTGTCTGTCATTCCCCAGGGTTGTAAACGGTCCTTGTGTGATGTATCTGTGCACCTTAGTTCCTCCCAACATTCCTGTGTTTGTCATGGGTGCATGTGCAATGTCACCTGTCCATGTGGGCTTCACAGATGCACATTGTTGCCGTTCAGGGTGTGTGGTGTTGAGGGTGGACTGATGTAAATGTTTGCATGGATGGTCCCCTAGCTCCCGTTTGTCCATAGCTGAGGGGCCATGCTGAGTGATTTGTGTTTGTGTATGTGTGATGTACGTTTGTGGCACAGGACACATGTCTGGGTTTCCCAGTTTGTACGACATCTGCCTTTGTCATCACAGTGGAGGTGTCATGCATGCTTGTGTCACCCCAATATCCGGTCCCTGGGGGTAGTGGTGTTGTGTGTCAGTCTCTTGCTGTGTAAGTTTGTGTTCATTCCAGCTTGTGTCACAATAGTCTGTTGTGCTCCCTCTCATCTCCCAATGCCTGATTGCCCACTGAGGTTGTCCCAATGATGGTTTACTTTTGTGTGGCACTGTGTCCACATCTGTGTCACTGTGGTTCAGCCCCCCTCATGTGTTGTGTTGTTGCCTGGGGATACTGTGACACACACACACATGCTGTGTCAGATATGCAGTGTGAGGTTGCCTGTTTGTGTTTGTGCATCTGCACCAGTGCATTGGTATTGCTGTTGTGGGCCTTTGTCTGGATGGTGTTTCTGTGATTTTGCCTGTTGTCCCTGTGAGTGATATCACATCATTGTGCACATTCACCCGGGTTGTTAGGTGCCATTGCTGGCATGGAATGTGTGTTTGTGAGCTGACACCTACAGTCTACACATGTTGTTTTGATTGGTGTGTCTATTTTCGAGATGTGTGCATGCTTGGTGATGGTCACTTCTGCTCTTGTGTTATTGTACACTGTATGCATTATCAGCCCCCATGTGTGGTGCTTGTCTGCACATGGCCGAGAGTGTGTTATGTTTTCACAGCACTGTTAGCCTCACCACATCTCTGTGGGAAGGGGACACAACCAATAGTTTGCCCCAGAAGTGTTTAATGTGTTGGGAGCAGGGATCATACATGCTGTTTGTTATTTGCAGCTTTGACCATGATGATACTTACCTTTTGGTCACTGTGATGAGGGGGGGTTTAGTCCCCATCACCCCAATGCTGAACATCTGCTGCATTTTGGAAGCCCACACTTAACTTCTGTTCTACACAGTGTGGGGGTGTTCTTTTTACATTGCCACAGTGCTATGGTGATGCTTGCCTTGTGTATGTCACACTCATGTGTTGGTCACACATGTGCTGTTACTTACATTGTATGTTCGTAGTCATAATCACTGTTGCGGCCATTTGTCACAGACTTCACACTGTTGTCATGATGTTAGGGGGATATATTTTGCTGACATACCTGATGTTGGAGTATGCTGGATGTGTTGTGCATCACCCATCCTATGGCTGGGGGTGGCAGTAGTGATGGGCAACATAAGCCCTGTGGCTGGGGGTGGCAGGGGTGATGGGCAACGGGTCCCCTATGGGTGTGGGTGGCAGGGGTGATGGGCAACAAAGTCCCTATGGCTGGAGGTGGCAGTAGTGATGGGCAACAGGTCCCCTATGACTGGGGGTGGCAGGGGTGATGGGCAACCGGTCCCCTATGGGTGTGGGTGGCAGGGGTGATGGGCAACATAAGCCCTATGGCTGGGGGTGGCAGTAGTGATGGGCAACATAAGCCCTATGGCTAGGGGTGTTAGTGGTGGTGGCCATGCAACCCCTATGGTGGCCTGTTGTTTATGGCCAGGATGTGGATCCCCTGTGTGTGTGTGCTATTTTGCGGGTACGTGTCGTTTGTTTATGTGGTAGGTGTCTGACTTACCGCCTGCGCTGTCGGCGTCGGTTACTGAGCCGGTCATAGATGTAGAGTACTGGTATGACCTGCACGATGGGATTCATGATGTGTTCGTGTCATACACGCTGCTTGTTGCTCTGTCTCGTACCAGCTGCAAGCTGGTCTGTCTCATAGCCGTGTATTGAGTGTATTGACAAAGTCCGCCCGCCATACTAATGGGGCCCCATATTTCTAACCTTAAATTCGATATTTTTGACCACGACATTCTTGCTGTCCATATTTCTGGATCACGATCTTTTCAACTCGATATTTGTGTAAGTCGACATTTCCAACTCGATATTCTGTCTCAGCACCGTTCAGAGCCCTAGTTCATGCATCCAGATCTACATGGGAGAAAGATGACATTCAACCCAAGCGGCCAAAATCGTGCAGGATATTTTGCCATGGGGGACAGGACCCAATGTGTCACATCTCTACATTCAAAATTTGGAGACACTCAATAAACCATCCATGGGGCTTAGAACGCTTTGAGAAGAGCTATTGGGCAGAGAACTTGTAGATGATGACTGGGATAGAATAGGGTCCTATGTAGCTCGAGTTTCCAGGATTAGTAAGTTTAAATGAATGAAATATAACCTCCTACACTGGGTATACCTCACCTCAATCAGTAGTAGTAGGATATTTGGGCAAGGCTACGCAGTCAATAAAGCAAGTCAGTAGAGATGTCGACACTCGTTCAAGGGCGTCCTCTGACATGTGCTTACTGGATATGTTCTCTCACAGGGGGAAGAAGAAACAACAGTGGAATGGCAGTTTTTGTTTTTAATAAATTTTTTGCATAGGGTCAAGTGAATTATTTTAGGGTGTAAGGAGGCTTTCTGAGCCCCATTTCAGCTAACAATAAAGGGATCATTACACCTCATATTTCTTGTATGATGTATGAAGTAACACACACGCAACTATTGTTTTTTTAGGTTTCACCTATAGCGTGCATGTGCTGTCAGCGAAAGCAACTGTAAATTTAAAACAGCTTTAAAACGGGCTTAGAGCCCACCCCATACTTACCGTTACTTACCATTGGTTGGCTCCCATGTTGGTCTCTTTTCCTTGCTTCTCATTGGTCAGGGCTTCCTGCTGCTTCCACTTTCTCTTCAATTCTTCAGTTGTCTGGTGTCCGAGGAGCTTGGACCAAGTACAATTTCCTGTGTCTGTGGCCTCCCACTGGCCACTGCTAGCAGAAGTACTTTTTAAAAATGTTAATCAGGCACTCCTTAAGGGTGCATGTGTTTGTAGGCCCTCTCTACCCCTCCCCATCCCTTCCACGTCCTTGTTGTTTGCCCCGTTCCTTCCAGACTCTCCTGCTTCATTGTTGCCATCACTCCCACACCCTTTTGTGTCCTTTTTTGGTCCCCTGCCTTGGAGCAAACAGTACTATGATGGCCAGTTCTGGCCGCGACATAATATCTTGTTTGTATTTGCTGTTAGACATCTTTAAAAATAATAACAAAGATAAATTGCTTGTGTCGAGCAATTTGGCTTTGTTAATATTTTTTAAAAGATGTTGCACAGCAGCCGTCCATCATCTGTTCATTTTGCTTTTGTCGCCCTAAGTGGGAAGGGTATGCCCAGACGTAGGTCCCGTGCTCGCTATGCCACCGGATTCAAGCTAGCCTGGCTGATGAGGGATGAAACCCCAAAACTGGTGCAGGGATGCTTGTTTTTGGTCCAGGGAGGACCTGGCCTGGCATTTTGGTCAAGACTGATTTGCATATGGCTGGGTCTAAACTGGAATGGCATGGCGTGCAAAAAAAACAATGGATTGCAAATGCTGCAGCGGAACCCATACAATGGGGGCTTGGTCTTACCTGACATTAGAGCCTACTATAGAGCGGCCCACCTCGCTGTAGTTAATGAATCGAACCATGTCGCAAGAGACCACCCCACATATGTATTAGAAAGACTTCAGTTCCAGGACCACACACACAACCACACTATATTTATGGAGGCAAGGGTATTAGTTGACTCTTGCTGGCCACCCAGAGGGTGCTGGAAGCATGGAAAAGTGCTGAGAAACAAATGAAGTGGGACATGAAACCTACGAGTGAGACCCATTATGGGAAGGAACGAGATTATCCGAGATTGGAAAGCTGAGAGGCTTTAGACAGTGGGATTTGATAGGGATCTCCAAACTTGGAGATGTCATAGAGAAAGGCACTCTGGCGCCCTTCAGGAAACTTCAAGCTACATATCAGTTACATAACACCCAAACCTATGCCTATCTTACATTGCGACATGCCTGGTGGGCGGAGGGCTGGATGCCGCGACGCTGCCGGAATATTCTCCCTTAGAGGGCTGACTTTTGCGGGAGGAGATTCCTACCAAGGCTATCTCGCTGACATACAGAACATGCCCGACAAACTAGGTCCGCTTAGAGCTAAATGGAAGCTCACCACAGGCCCACTGGAAGACATTGACTGGGAAGCCGCCCTTATGCATCCACGTGAAGTGGCAATAAAACAAAAACTACACCCTTTTCAATACAAAATCCTACACAGGACTTACTTTGACAGAGCCAGACTACACAACATGGGAAGAGCAGATACCCCGGAATGTCTTAGATGCCACACACAACGCTGCGCATTTATACACACCATGTGGAAGTGCAGCCTGATTAAAATGTACTGGACCAATATACTGAGGGAACTTAACAACATACTGGAATCACAGATTGAGTTAGAAGCCAGGTATGTCCTATTGGGAATCCCTACAGAGGTAGAACAACCGCGTAATAAGCTCACGTTAGCCAATCTAGGTCTAGTAGTAGCCAAGTGGGATATAGTTTGGTACTGGGTGTTGACCAACTGCCTACACTTAAGGAATGGAGAGCTTGTTTGGATCTATATATGGTGGCGGAAAAAATAACATATAAAGCAAGGGGATGCCCACGAAAATTCCGAAAGATTTGGACTCCATGGATAGAATACTATGGCTTGGAAATGGGAGATGAGGAGGAGGGACCGGATTTGATAACAGGGAGATGGGGGAGAGTGTCTGGAGAATTGTTGTCCCTGACCTATTGTTGATAGGCGTAGATAATTCATGTATGGCCCTCATTAACTGTAAATGTATGATGATTGACTGTAACCTTATGCTTTCTTTTGAGGAAATCAACGCTGTACTTTCTGCCCTAAACCAATTGATAATGTCTTGCAGCCAGTATGTATTGTATATTCACGGTTTCTTATTTTGTATGTTCAAAACACAAATAAAAAATACAAAGTTTAAAAGAAAACAAAGTCAAATGGATTTAACCCAGATCTATGACTAGGGGTGAATGCTTGCTTGGTTCAGCATTCCGTCCATCATCTGTTCTTTTTGCTTCTTCTGTGAAACATGCTTAAGGTAAATGAAAACAAAGCGCTATGGTGCGGTCCAGGGGGCGCACGCCATAGTGCTTTGTGTTTATTCACTTTGAACCATACGCAAAACATATTGGTTTTGTCAATGGTTGTCATTTCACAGCAGGAGCCAGACTGCCCGGGTGTTGAATAACATCACACATCTCACAAGGGAACTGCACAGTGTGTCCTCACACTTCGCATGGCAGACATCTCTGTGCTCACGCCTCAAGTTTCGGATGTCGTCATGCATACTGCCAGGCAGACATATTAAACGTACAAGAAACGGAATGCTACGTACGCTGGCTCCTGTTTTTTCTCTCCAGTCAGATTCGTTATGGCTTTTCCCCCGTCTACCCCACCTTCACAATTATTTTCTTGTGGTTGGTTTGCCTTGGTAATATTTTCTGCATGAACACTGGAGAGAACAAGGGATTTTCTGTTTTATTTGATTAACTCCTCGCAGGGGTACATGTCCCTGGGCTTTGCTTCCTGTTTTGGTGGCAAATCTTCAAAAAGCAGGCAGGGAGCTGCCATTTAGATATCCCTGCGGGCAAAATAGTGATCATAAATCAACTTCCTTTCTTGTTAACACGCAGAAACAAAACTAAAACAAGGGTAGGTAAAAAAAAATCCCCCTAAACCACGAGGTGAGAGTGGGAGAAGACAAGAGTGAAAAGTAACGAAAATGTCGAAGGTCATAACGTCTGTAAGCTATTCAGACAGCTGACTACTTTAAAAGAATTATGGGTGTACTTTAAACAAACTATTTTATTTGCTTTTCTAAACTCCGCGTGCTCGGCTCATCCATTATCTGAGGAGCCTCTTTTTAGATATTCCATAGAAGCAATTAGTGTCTGCAGGTGGTATTTCTTAAGTCCTGAGGCGGGCAGAGGGAGACAGAGGAGCTGGTCTTGGAAGTGCCTGCCAAGGACCGACTGTAGGATGATGAGGTGAGGTGGTTTCAGGGGAATTCCAAAGCAACAGAAAACAGACTAGCGCCTCGTTTGGTTTATGGTGCCGCTGTAGTGTCTTTGCCAACATCGCCAATCAGCCAAACTGCGTTTCTCCTTAAAGCCCCTTGCCTCAGCACAGAGGCGCAACTAGAGCCAGATTTCGGGGGCGGGGGGGGGGGGGGGGCTAAGAAAAAATTTCGGGGGGGCTGAAACTTTAAGCAATAGGCAGAGTGGAGCTGCAGGGGCTCTTAGAAGGGGTGAGCAATAGGTAGAATGGAGCTGCAGGGGCTCGTAGAAGGGGTGAAACAACAGCGAGGCCTCATTAACATGCAAATGGTCTTTTAAAGACCTGTGAAGTGCTCGGGTGCGGCTGTGTGTCTGCCCGGGAAGCTGTCTCATCCCGGGCTGCCACACACGAGGGGGGGGGGGGGGGGGGGGGCTGAAGCCCTTCGAGTCCAATGGGTGTTGCGCGCCTGCCTCAGCACACAATTCAACTTCATTTAAGAAAAAAATCCCACAGCATTTGATACCACGCTAGGTGTTCCAAATGTTATTAAATTGTAAAAAGCTTGAACAGAAGTTGTTGAATCCTTGCCCTGAGATAACATTTGCGTGCACGGACGCCCCTGCTGGCTAATTAAAGTGGGCTTCCTTCAGATAATTCATAAAACTAGCTAGACAGACTTTTCGACAGAAATGACCCAAAAGGATTTATGCCTTAGAGATGAAAAATAGGTTACTGGGATCTGTAATGTAAGCTTTAGGAAGACTTCGGGACAGAGAGATTGCAAACGACTCGTGCTTTTTCAGACAAGTCTCCTGACTTGCACTTCGAAGGAAGGATGACATGTTCACTCACAAAGTCATTGTCGAAGCAGTATATCCATAATATTGACATATTCTCCTCGTGCCTGGCTGTGTATTCTTTACAATGGTGTTAAGGTCCCTTAAACTTCACCAAGTAAGGGAAGCCTCTTCCCGAAAGCCCTTAAGGCAGAGGTCTTCAAACTTTTGGGTGCCGAGACCCCCCTGTCAACATTTTCAGTCGTAAGGACCCCCTCCTGATAAACATTTCTAAACCTGTAGGCAGGGCTTCTGGAATTACGAGGCAGGTGAGGACCAAATTACACTACAGGCTTGACTAAATTGTGTGGGAAGAAAATTTAAATAATGTTATGTGATGCAGCGTTATTTTGGGCTAGAATTGCTTCATTATTTTTCATTTTTTTGCACACAGTAACACTGAGGAAAGATTTCACCCCATCAATACCAGTTTATAACCAAAATACAGCAATTAACATCAGAAACATGTCTAGTCAACCTTTGAGATGGGCCATCAACTCCACAGGAATACGTGCTGCCATATTAGAAGCTCACCTGGCCCTGGCCGGGAGCAGCAGGGGTCCCTTAAAACCCTGGCGGTCTTGTGCAGAGTTAAGCAATTTACCCATGCCACTTTCCTCTCACCCCTCCCTTCCATCCCTATCTCCTCTCCTCTCCTGGATCTCTCTCTCACTTTGCAGGCCATTTTCTTTCACCCCTTCTTACAACTTCTAAACTCTCCCCATTCAACTTCTCACTTCACCCTTAATCACCTCTTGTCATTCTGCCTTTTCACTGCCGTCATCTCTAACAGTTTCTCGCATTTATCTCATGGCCTCTCTGGCCCTGTCACCTCCCGTGCCCATCTGCACTTCTCATTCATCTCAAGTCTCTCCGTTCAAATTGTTGTCTATTTGTATCTTACACCTCTCCCATCCCCCATTCATCTTTCACATCTATCCTTTGTTTTTTCACACCTTCTTGAACCAATGTCCCTCTCCCCTGTTACCTCAGCACCAGTGCTTAATTTGAGAAGGTGGTTTCCGTTGCTCCGCACTGGCACCTAATTGTGCACACTGGCAATATGACCATCTGCCACATGCCACTTGATGGCTCTGTCTGTGTAATTTAGAGATGAGCAGAACAGCTGTTTAATAATTCAATATACATTAAAAACGATAAACTTCTGACATCCATGCCATTCTTATAGCTTTGTGGGCTTGAAATAGTCACACTTGTACAGTGTTATGGTTGGTAGTTGCATAGGTATTGACATTGGCCGCACATGCAAGGCAATGGGTGGGTGGTTAAAGTTGCAGTGGCCTACTGGTGAGGTTCCTGGCACATGTTTAATTACAAATTAATCACTGCTCAGCACCCACCCCAGTACTCCCTCTCTTCCCCGATCGCTGCTGTCCCTCACCAATGTTGCATCAAATTACTTTTTAGGTCACAGATCATCTCTCAGCTATCTTCTCTCACAGTTTGACAGTAGCCCTCCTCTGTGCCCGCAACTTATCCTCACACTCACTTCTTGCGTGTCTGCACTTCCCTTCGGCACTTCACATTTCTCCTCATCCCTGACCTCTTCAATCGAATTCTCTCACTCCCTTGCTGTCCTTTCTCATCCTCTCATCTCTCCTCACCGAGCACACGGGTTGGACCTGTATGCTCCTCTTGGCCTGTGCCACTCTGCTTATTGTTCCCTAATTCAGGAAGGCACGAATTGTCTGTCTTGCTGTTTTGGTGCAGGCCACACAGTTATGGAACGTGCACCCTCCTTTGCTTCGCTCCACCAAGACTCTATTATCCTTTAGGAAGATATAAGAACCTGGCTCTATGCTCTGTAGGTCACCCCTTTTGGCTGGTTCTCCTTCCCCTTCTGTATGTTTCTCATTTGCCTTCAGGAAGCAGATGGCTATTAGCCCCAGGACACCTTTTGGTAATAGCAGCACACTACAAATGTAAATAATAATAGTAGTAGGCAGAAGCATGGGAGCGACTAGACCCAAACTTCGCGAGGGGGCCTACACTCCCAGGCAGGGCTGGCCATCGCACTGGCCACAAATGGCGCAACAGTCTTTTTTGGTGCCCCATCCCCATTTCCTCCTTCTCCATAAATTCCCTCACTACCACTCACCAACAAAGCACCTCATCTCTCTGTAGCACCTTTCTGACAAACGTTTTTTTTATAGTGCTACTCAGTTTACTCACAGTTCTGTGATCTGCATAGTACATGTTCTTTGTAGCAGGCACATTAACCCTCTGCACTCTGTGGATGAGAAGTGTGCCCATGTGAGTGCACGGTGAGTGATGCAACAGTGTGAGAGTAGCGAAAGAGGAGTGACTGCAGGGTGAGTGAGGTTACCATGAATTTGGGTGCGGATGTAAGTGCAGAGTGGGACGAATGAATGCATGGTTAATGATGGGCTTGTTTGAGCAAGTTGCAAATTGAGCAGTGAGGGGACAGGTGAATGAGGTGTCACATGAGTGCATATGAGTGGTGTGACTGCAGGCTGAGGTACAGGGTGAACAACGCAAGTGCATTGTGATTGCAGAGTGATCACTGTGAGTGCAGTGTGAGAGGGTGAATGATGTGAGTGCATGGTGATCAGTGTGAGTGCATTGCGATCGCTGTGAGTGCAGGGTGAGCGTGAAAGTGAAGTGTGAGAATGAGAAGTGAGTTCTCTGAATGCAGGGTGCATTCCCAAACACTTGAAGTAACTCAGCATATTATTGACGGCAGCGTAGGGTTTAAGATATAAGTTAAACTATTGCTATTCTGACATTAATCAGGGATCGAGGGTGGAGAAAATAAATAATATGCTAATCCTGCAACACACTTCCAGTCCTATGGTTAGGGTTGCCTGCTCATTATTTTGATGTCCCAGACAGTACAAAAATAAGCAGTTACCTAAAGCTGTATATTTCAGCACTCATCTGTGTGTACTTGGAACAGCAAATATAAATAAAAGCACTTTTAATTGTGTTCTAGGGCTGCCTCAATGATCCATGACTGATAATTAAAGGGAACAAAGACAGAAAAGTCACATTACGAAGGAATGCATATGAATTTATGTACAATCCCATTTAGTGTCAAGAGGATGCCTTTGCAGGCTCTTTAAACATCAAATGGCTGGTATTTCTCTTCTTGCAACCCTACTTTATATTTATTTTCATGAAATGCATTCTCACTCTACTGCAGTAACTGTAAAATACAAATGTAAGGAAAAGGCAGAGTTGGGGCCCAGGGGGTACTGGAACTAGAAAAAATCAGTAAGCACTTTACAAAAGGTATGTAAATCTGCAAATGGTCCTTAACGACCTGTGAAAAACTCAGGAGATAAGACTGCAGACAGCCCAGCGGAGCCCACAGCAGCTCGAGCTGAGACACACTACGGGGGAGGAGGGGGGCTGAATCCCTTGTTGTGCCTCGCAGAAGTGTGACCGGGAATGCGCGACCCCCTTTCCATCACTTCACGGCCCCCCTGGGGGTCGCGCCCCACACTTTGAAGACCCCTGCCTTAAGGATACCCTGTCATAGCATTCCCACTTTTCCGAGGGTACTCTCCTCATCCTTACGCCATTAGTTACTAAAAAAAATTCCACGCGCGTCCTCAGTACGAAGGCACTCTTACAATCCCATAGATGGCGCAGAACAAGCCTTTTTCCCCTGTTAGTTCAGTGGTGGCTGGCACAGGGCGGGGGGAGAGAGAGTAAATACGAAGAAAAAAAGTACCTTCTTGCCGCGTCTTGCTGCTCTCTCGACCATCGTCTCCGGAACTGAAACACAAAGCAGCACCCAGGCTCCCCTGAGCCAATCACAAATTGGTCTGAGCGCCGTGGTTCAGGGCTCAGATGGGGACAGGGGGCTTGGGCATGTTCTCTACGCAGGCTGTAATACAGCCTGCGTGGAGAACATGCAAAGTTTGCATGACTGTTTGGCCGGCCCTAGACGGCCGGACAAACATTCATGCGCACTGTGGGAGGGCAAACCACTCCTCCCCTCCCCTGCTTTGTCAGCAGAGCAGCACCGCCCGCAAAGCTGTCGCAACAAGGACAAAATAAAATCATAATAACTTAGAGTTATTATCATTTAAAATCATAATAACTTAGAGTTATTTTCATTTTATTTTTCTTTATCCCGTACTGTCTTTATCTATAATGCTTTAATAGCGGTAGGGCGACGCTCCTCCGCCTTAGCGAAAGAGCTGCCACTGGTTAAATCTCAGCAGGTTGGACATGCTGAAATTTAAAGGAGGAGGGGATCTGGAGGTTGTAAACTTGATCAGATTACGTGTAAGTGAGACCCATGTCTTACAAGTGTTTGCCTTGGGGCCGCGATTTACGCAGCCACTTGTAATCGAGGTCTTAGTGAGTCATAGACTGTTTTAATTAAACAGGTCAGCATTAAATCAACAAATTCTGCCATTAAACCAAATAAACGAACTCCTCATTACCCTTAACCCTCCGAAACGCTTCTTCTTCTGTAAATAAACCCTCCTACACCCCACCCTGATTAGTGGAGGGAGGGCAGGCGCTTTCTTGACCTGCTGGGTGCACAGTGGAAAGTAAGAAAAAAGAAATACTCCCCTTTCAGGACACTGCAAAACCCCCTGGTATTCTGGTTGCCACACTCTCAAGTTAATAGCACCCTATACACCAACCCGCCATGCCAGGGGACTGAAATGCTCAGGACACAAAATAAACGAACTCCTCCACACTAATCCGACCCCCTTTCCTAGAAAATCCAGTAAAATATCTTAACATCCAATAATTCCTCTACTCCTCTGTCCTGTTCCGTTTCCCCTATTTCCAAATTAGCCTATTCTTATCATTTTCAGAAACTCCAGGTTCAGGCTCAACCTCTTCTCCCTTATCATCCTCCAATCTGGATCATTCATACAGAATACTAGTCAACCTTCTGCCACCCAGGAACAACCTCACCACAATCTTTCCTGCCCCCTCCCATGAAGTTTTCAGTATATAGAAGCCAACGAAAGTCCATTGCTTCACACTCACAGACCCTCAGCAAGCACTCATAGATCACCTCAACACGCAACCAGCTCGCCTTCAGAAAGGGTCATCCATACCATGACATGAACTCATTTACCCATCTCAATTATCCTCATATATATTGACCTCCGATGAAAGAGAGGCTGAGTGAACCAGATGGGATTAGAGGACCACATGTCAAAGTTTTTTGGGACTTTCGTGACACAAAAATGCCCTGGATTTAGGTTCAGCTGCTGCCTACCTTGAATAAACCTTGAATAAAGCTAGCACAGCCTCTTTAGACCGATAGGCAGGTTTCGCAGGTTCAAAGATGAGCACTCTATCCTTGGAGATGGCCTCGTCTACGGTAGTAGAAGGGATGGTTGATTGATGAACTACATTCAGAAATATGGCCCCAGGTTAAATTGAGCGACAGAGGATGCTTGACACTCAGAATTCAATCATTCAACGCTTTGAAGAATGGCTGCATATTAGTGTCGCTCCTCTATTCCTTATATCTAGAAAATAACAATGAAGGCAGCAGCCTGAACCTTGGCCATGAAAAAATATTGTTCCTCCCACATGCAGATGGCCTGGTTTTATTTTCATAGACCCCAATAGGATTCCAACGTCAGTTAAAACGTTTACAAGGGTACAACCACATCAATAATTTTACAATAAATTGTGATAAAACCGAAATCATGTGTTTTGGTAATTCGAAACCTAATTACAACTGGATGACTGACCAATTGAAAATTGATTGTGTGAAATACTACACATATCTTGGAGTTTTTGCTCGAAAATCTAAATTGGTCTTAACATATCACCAAATAGGCCAGCAAATGTAAAATTACTAGTGCCATTAAAAGATTTGCAGAGAATTAAGGACGACGTGCCATTGGTCACACCATCACTGCAATGAACACCAAATTAGTTTCTCTATTACCAATATGCTCACTAATCATGCACACTTAAGCTTCTGAAACTAGTCAAAAGTTTGCTTGGCTGCATAAGAAGAATATTAAACCTTAGGCAATTCACCCCTCATTCTAGACTGAAACTGGAATTGGGAAGACTTTTTTTTTTCATGCAAAGAGCAATAAAACCTTCTTAAGTAAAATTTTCCTAGCTATCTTAACGGAAAGTTTCAATTCTATTAAGGATATGGAGGTGAGGTTTATGCTTGTCTTTCTCCATTTATTTCTCCAGCAGCCGTACATTTTCAACAATAAGAAGCTACATTTCCCCAGAACCTCTGGCAAAAGAAGAACAAGAGTTTAACCAGTCCTAATACACTACTGTCCATAAAGTCCTCCATCTCTGTTTATGCTCCTGTTATAAATTGGGTTTCTGGTTGGCAGAGGTATGCACCCTGTTCAAGCAGGAAACGCAATCCTAGTCAGAGTAAGCTAGATACACACTAAAAGACAACCTGTGTGCTCACCCTCTGGTAGCTTGACACAGAGCACTCAGGTTTATCTAAAGAGATAATGTGTAAAATATTTGTGACACACACACATACACACATGCACTCACGCACGCGCACACACACACACACACACACTCTATAAACACCACAGCAAGACTCCATATAGTAGAAGATGACATATGAATTTTTAAATAATAAAAGAGTTCTGGCACTTAGAAGCAGTAAGCGCCAAAAGGGGTTATCTGGTTGTGCTGGACCGGGGCAAAGTCAATAGTTTGGGTCGACCACGATGGAGCACCGGCCGGCTACAGGACCCACACAGGTCCTGGTGAACAAAGTACCTTATCCTGGTCACAACAGCGAGAGGCGGGTCATCGTCGAGCGATGTATTGATGTTAATACTGCAGTAGATGATGTGTCGATTATCTCCACACAGTGATGATGATGCATTTTTTCCATAGATGAAGCGCAGAAGCCGAGAAGCGTTTGTTCCAAAGCAATGCGCCAGGTTTCTCTGCACAGCATAGGGGATGTGTCGATCTCACCAAGTTGCTGAGGCGCTGAAGCGCGGTTCTGTGCATCGGTTTCTGCAGGTGCTACAGCAGTTCCAATGCGATGGGTTCTGCTTCTGACACAGCGACGATGTGTAGATTTCTGCTCACACAGTCAGTGGATGCATCAGTGCCTCTAAAGCAAGTATTTTGGTTTCACTTACAGTGAACCAGGCACAAGAGCCGGGGGGTAGAGACTTTGATATTCCTGAGTCTCACACAACAGAAGGCAAGCTCACACGCCCCTGGAGATCACTTTGGTGCAAAAGCATGGTTCAGCTCTCCTTAGCAGAGTCAGAGAGCAGCAGGCGGCAGGGCAGCACAAGTTAAAAGCAGGCCTTCCAGATCAGCGTTCCAGCAGAGTGTCAGTCCTTGATGCAGCACAGCAGTTCTTCTGTCATAGTCCAGTTGTAGGTCCAGAAGTGTCTGATTTTGTTGGATCAGAGCCCCAGTACCTATACCCAAAGTGCCTTTGAAGTAGGGATGACTTCAAAGAAGGATGTTTGAAGTGCACAAGTATCCTTTCTTCCTCAGCCCTGATGCCAGACTATCTGTGGGGGTAATCAGTCCTTTGTGTGGGGTCAGGCCACTGCCTATTTAGATGTGAGTGTCAGCCCCTCTCTCTCTCCCTTTCTGCCCATGAAGAGCCATCAGAATGCATATGAATGCAGATGAGTATTCAGATACACCTAGCCTTCATGTGTTTGCTGTCTAGAGGGAATACACAAAATGTATTTGTCACCCACCCCAGATGTGTATTGGAGATAGGCTGCAGGCACACAGATCAGTAAAAACAGAGAAATGTCCACTTTCTGAAAGTGAAGCAATTGATCTAGGACTAAAAAGTCTTAGACAGAGTGCGCACTACTCATACACTCAGAACATTGAGTGTTTACAATGCTAATCGATGAATTTGAACATCAATAATTTTTACAAATAAACAGAGTGATCTGGTACACATAAAGATTCCATAGTTACATAAAATAAAATAAAATAACTTCATGTAAATTCAGGTCTCGATCTTGTTTTATTCACAGGTGAAGAACTTCAACAAATCTTTTGTGAATTCATCAATTCGAATTGCTTGCTGTTGTGGATATCATAAGTCCCAATGCATTTCGGGTGCAAAATCACCCTTCATCAGGGAAAATCTATAAGTAAACATAGGTACAATGTAACTCTTTTTTAAATTATATCGTCCATGTCAAAAAAACAATATTTCCAGAGCTGGCCTTTAAACTCTGGGATGGTTAATCATTATGTCTAGATGAGAGAACAATACTAAACAAGTATCATTTAAGCTGCAACGCTCTCCTTAGATGTATGACATGCATGAAGCCTGGTGGAGAACTAGAGATAGAGTAAAGGTGTGACTAGTGAATCAGAAATGGTTTGTAGAAATACAAACAAGAAGCAAATCATGAATGTTGAATAATATAAAACATGACAAACTAATAACGACCATGAAGTACATTGGTTTCTTTTGCGCTAAAAATGTTGTCATCAAGCTATCTTAATATAGATTTACAACCTTAGATTATCAATCTTTACCAGCTTCATGTACAGCATGTAAAACAAAATGTCCACAACAAATTGTGACCCCCTGTGATCAAAATCATGGCTGGCAGTAAATGTGTGCCATATGCTTATAAATGTGGTTGTGAATTGATAAATTAGAACATTTAGCGAGTATATGTTTCTCACAAATTACATGACAATGCAAAGAAAATGCAAACTAGTACAGTGCTTCATGGTCGTTATTAGTTTGTCATGTTTTATATTATTCAACATTCATGATTTGCTTCTTGTTGTTAACATGAAGTGAAAATATTGTTTGTTTTAATATCCAATAATTGCTATTACTGTGCCCAACTATGACTCTTCATGTATGCATTGGATTCATCAAGATGGCCACATTTTTAGATACCGACTGTTTCTTTCTAGTCCTATTTCTATCTTTCATCTTTCATTCCTTGCACGCATTGTGTACACGCCACATAACACACCGCGGATACATTGTCGGTTTAAATGCATGAAGTTGAGGTCGCATTGAATCACCCAGTTTTACGGCACGTAAGGGACACTGTTTGCGATACGGTTCGGTAAGCCTCATTCTTTTCTAGTTAAATGATGACCGTGTATAGAAAGCAAGTGGATTAAGTAGTTGTTTCCTTTTCCACAGCACGTCATGTGATTTACTAGAAGCTTGGACATTTGCACTGCTTTTAACTAACTGGCGAACTAGATGCACGCACGTTTTCCACAGGTTTTAGAACTACGGTAAGCCATTGAGTAAACCCCAGTGCGTTATGAAATTTCGAATCGTCCTGGTTTATTACATTGAGCGGGCTTTAACTGGGCTTTTGTTTCACTTTTTTAGTCCTTGAGGACTTATAGTGTATATAACCCTTCAGTTGTCCACGAGTTCAAGTACAGAATAGCGTTTCGCAGTATTCCTCATATAACTAAGCAAGAGGTTGATTTTTCTGTGATCTTCTACAATTCAGTTGAGACATCAACGGCCATAGTAATTCAAGCATGTATTTTATTTTTACGTTAGGTAGGATCCCTTGTCTGTAACAGACACCCTGTTTCACAGGGCAGAGACATTCTGCATGGGCAGTTGACCCGGTATTACGCACTTGCATTGCAGTGGGGGTATTACGTTTTACCTCTCTGTGTGTTTAACACTGGTGACGAGCGGGCTTTCTTATGGATTGGCTTCTATACGTTCCTCCTTATTCCATTTCTACAATCCATTTCTGATTCACTAGTCACACCTTTACTCTATCTCTAGTTCTCCACCAGGCTTCATGCATGTCATACATCTAAGGAGCGCGTCACAGCTTAAATGATACTTGTTTAGTATTGTTCTCTCATCTAGACAAAATGATTAACCATCCCGGAGTTTGAAGGCCAGCTCTGGAAATATTGTTTTTTTGACATGGACGATATAATTAAAAAAAGAGTTACATTGTACCTATGTTTACTTATGGATTTCCCCTGATGAAGGGTGATTTTGCACCCGAAATGCATTGGGAATTATGATATCCACAACGGCAAGCAATTCGAATTGATGAATTCACAAAAGATTTGTTGAAGTTCTTCACCTATGAATAAAACAAGATGGAGACCTGAATTTACATGAAGTTATTTTATTTTATTTTACGTAACTATGGAATCTTTGTGTGTACCAGATCACTCTGTTTATTTGTAAAAATTATTGATGTTCAAATTCATTGATTAACATTGTAAACACTCTATGTTCTGAGTGTATGAGTAGTGCACACTCTGTCTAAGACATGGGTACTTATAGTACGGCCCGCGGGCCGCCAGCGGCCCGGCAAGCCTTTCTTGGCGGCCCGCGGACCTTGCAGACATCGTACCGGTGTTTTTGTGTTTTTTTTTTACAGTGTCAGCAAACAGACTCTGCTCTGTGGGGGCCGAGAGATTCAAGTGATAGCGCCCCTGCAACTCCACTCGGACTAAGAAGAGGTGAAATACAACGAAGCCTCGTTATCATGCAAATGGTCTCTTAAAGACCTGTGAAGTACTCGGGTGGGGCTGTGAGTGTGCGCGGGAAGGGAAGCTGCCTCAAGCTGCCACACAAGCGGGGGTGTGGTGACAAAGAATGACAGAGGACAGCAGGGTGTGAGAGTCGGGTGAGGTGACAGAAGGCAGAGACAAAGACAGATAGAGACAGATAGAGACAGGGCAGAGAGCGCTAGATAGAGGCAGAGACAGGGACAGACTGACAGAGACAGATAGAGGCAGAGACGGATAGAGGTAGAGACAGACAGCGATAGAGACAGAGAGAGACAGAGAGAGAGACAAAGATAGAGGCAGGGACATATAGAGGCAGAGACACATAGAGGCAGAGACAGGCAGAGACAGACAGAGATAGAGACAGACAGAGACAGATAGAGGCAGAGACAGGGACTGGGCAGACAGATAGAGGCAGAGACAGACAGAGACGGAAAGGGAGACAGAGGGAGGGAGACAGATAGAGAGAGGGGCAGACAGAGCTAGATAGAGGCAGGGACAGACAGACAGAGACAGATAGAGGCAGAGACAGGGACAGGGCAGACAGATAGAGGCAGAGACAGACAGAGACGGAAAGGGAGACAGAGGGAGGGAGACAGATAGAGACAGGGGCAGACAGAGCTAGATAGAGGCAGGGAAAGACAGACAGAGACAGCGGCAGAAACAGACAGAGATAGAGACAGACATAGATAGAGACAGAGATAGAGACAGGGACAGACAGAGACAGGGACAGAAAGAGACAGGGACAGACAGAGACAGATAGAGGCAGAGACAGGGACGGGGCAGACAGACAGAGACAGAGACAGACAGAGACGGAAAGGGAGACAGAGGGAGGGAGACAGAGACAGGGACAAACAGAGACAGGGAGAGGCAGAGACAGAGACAGAGACAGAGAGGCAGAGAGACAGAGCTGGAGAGGCAGAGAGACAGAGCTGGAGAGGCAGAGAGACAGAGCTGGAGAGGGAGACAGAGAGGGAGACGGAGGGAGACAGAGGGAGGGAGACAGAGGGAGGGACACAGAGAGGGAGGGACCGAGAGAGAGGGAGACAGAGGGAGGGAGACAGAGGGAGTTAGTGGGAAACAGAGGGAGGGAGAGGGAGACAGTGGGAGGGAGAGGGAGACAGACAGAGGGAGACAGACAGAGGGAGGGAGGCAGAGGGAGGGAGACGGAGAGGGAGACGGAGAGAGAGGGGTATAGAGAGAGAGGAGACGGAGAGAGAGGGAGACGGAGAGAGAGGGAGACGGAGAGGGAGGGAGACAGAGGAGGAGGGAGACAGAGGGGGAGGGAGACAGAGGGAGGAAGACAGAGAAGGAGGGAGACAGAGAGGGAGGTAGACAGAGAGGGAGGGGGGGAGACAGAGAGAGGGAGACAGAGGGAGGGAGACAGAGAGAGGGAGACAGTGGGAGGGAGACAGAGGTAGTTAAGGGGAGACAGAGGGAGGGAGAGGGAGACAGAGGTATGGAGAGGGAGACAGAGGGAGGGAGAGGGAGACAGACAGAGGGAGACAGACAGAGGGAGGGAGGCAGAGGGAGGGAGACAGAGGGATGGAGACAGAGGGAGGGAGAGGGAGACAGAGAGAGAGGGGGATAGAGAGAGAGGGAGACGGAGAGAGAGGGAGACAGAGGGGGAGGGAGACAGAGGGGGAGGGAGACAGAGCGGGAGGGAGAAAGAGGGAGGGAGACAGAGAGGGAGGGAGACAGAGGGGGAGGGAGACAGAGGGGGAGGGAGACAGAGAGGGAGGGAGACAGAGAGGGAGGGAGACAGAGAGAGGGAGACAGAGAGAGGGAGACAGAGAGAGGGAGAGAGAGGGAGGGAGGGAGAGAGAGGGAGACAGAGGGAGAGACAGAGGGAGGGAGACAGAGGGAGAGACAGAGGGAAGGAGACAGAGAGAGTGAGACAGAGAGGGAGACAGAGAGAGGGAGACAGAGCGGGAGGTAGACAGAGAGACAGACAGAGGGAGACACAGGGAGACAGGCAGAGGGAGAAACAGGGAGGGAGACAGAGGGAGAGACAGAGGGAGGGAGACAGAGGGAGGGAGACAGAGGGAGGGAGAGAGGGAGACAGAGGACAACAGACAAAGGGAGGGAGACAGACAGAGAGAGACAGAGGGAGACAGACAGAGGGAGGAGGGCGACAGGCAGAGAGAGGAGGGCGACAGGCAGAGGGAGACAGAAGGAGCGAGAGGGAGACAGACAGAGGGAGACAGAGGGAGGGAGGGAGACAGAGAGAGAGGGGGACAGAGAGAGAGAGGGAGACTGAGAGAGCGGGGGACAGATAGAGAGGGAGACAGAGAGAGAGGGAGACAGGGAGAGAGGGAGACAGATAGAAGGAGACAAATAGAGGGAGACAGAGGGAGGGAGACAGAGGGAGGGAGACAGAGGTAGGGAGAAAGATAGAAGGAGACAGATAGAAGGAGACAGAGGGAGGGAGGCAGAGAGAGGGAGGGGGGCAGAGAGCGGGAGGGAGGCAGAGAGCGGGAGGGAGGCAGAGAGAGGGAGGGAGGCAGAGAGAGTGAGGGAGACGGAGAGAGGGAGGGAGAGATAGAGAGAGGGAGGGAGACAGAGAGAGGGAGGGAGACAGAGAGAGGGAGGAAGACAGAGAGAGGGAGGGAGACAGAGAGAGGGAGAGAAACAGAGAGAGGGAGGGAGACAGAGAGAGGGAGGGAGACAGAGAGGGAGGGACAGAGAGAGAGAGAGAGAGGGGGACAGAGAGAGAGAGAGAGAGAGAGAGAGAGAGAGAGAGAGAGAGAGATAGAGATATGTGTATGCCGGGTCCGGTGGCTCAGTGGACAAAGGCGTCCGCTGCAGGGGCCTGTGTTCCACCTCATGGTCACAGGTTTTTTTTGTTACTCTAGCCCCGCCCCGCCCCCAATGACCCCGCCCCCACGGTGCGGCCCTCGGCCACAAACCACACTGTAAATTTGGCCCCCGAGAGAAAGTTTGTGAGTACCCATGGTCTAAGACTTTTTAGTCCTAGATTAACTGCTTCAATTTTGAATGGGTGGCGGGGTGAAACCACCGCAGAGGGCACACACTGACTTTGAAAAATTGTGAATCTTTGAGAAAACAGGTTTACATAGCAAATCGAGTGCATTACCGCTGTTATATATCTCTTAATCACTTTCTAAAATAGTAATGGTAAAGCCTCCTCGACCAGTAAAGAAGATTTATCATTACCGTTCCAAAGATATAAAACATGACAGGGGCCTGAGAATAAAGGGTACACAAACACAAAATCCAACACAGCACGCAGGGGTGAGGGATGCACAGGAAAAAATACAAATTTACAATGAAGAGGGGCCGGAGTATGAAAGTATTAGTTCTGAAAGTGTCTTTGGAAGAGAAGAGTTTTGAGTTCAGCTTTGAAGATCCGGGTAGAGGAGATGGCACGGAGCAATGGGGGAAGTGAGTTCCATATTCTCACCGCATTGCCTGAGAAGGATTGCGCCATCGATCTTTCCCTTTTGAAGATGGGGGGCTCAAGCAGAAGCTTTTCCGCATTACGAGAGGGTCGAGAGCCTCCGGACAATTTCAATTTATTTGCCAGGTAACGAGGGGAGGACATGTGCAAGGCTTTGTGTGTGATGCAGGCAGTTTTGTAAATAGATCTTGCCTCAATCGGAAGCCATCGAAGAGAAGACAGGATAGGAGTGATGTGGTCGCTTTGTTTAGACCCTGAAATGAAGCGAGCTGCTGAATGGCGGATGGACTTGAGAGGGGAGAGGGGAGAGGTGGGATTTGGGTAGGCCCGTCAGAAGAGAATTGCAATAATCCAGTCTTGAGAGAACCAGCGATTGTACCAAGGTTTTTAAGTCATTCTCCGGGAAGAACCGACAGATCCCCCATAGAAGGCGCAACTGGTACCGTGCGTTCTTGGCAATAGAGTTGATGTGGGAGATTAAGTTGAGTATTTTGTCAAGAATGACACCTAGAGATTTAGCGCTGTCGATAATGATGGGTTTGTTGTTGAGCAGGTTCAGCTGATCCATCCACAATTGAACAGGAGGAGGTGAGAGAGAGGTGGAAAGGAGGAGGAATTCAGTTTTGGCGGGATTTAGAATGAGTTGGTGAGCTAACATCCAGTTGTGGATGGAGTTGAGAGTAGAGTCGAGTAAAGAGAGATCGTGTGCGGAAGACACCTTGAGGTAGATTTGAGTGTCATCCGCATAAAGATGGTAATGGATCCCAGATTTGCTTAGGAGGTTCCCTAATGGTTCCAGGTAGAGATTAAACAGAGTGGGTGCCAGGATAGAGACTTGAGGGACACCTTGACCTACAGCCAATGGAGATGAAAGACTGTTCGCTATCTTAATCATTTGGGATCTGTCTGAGAGGAAAGAGGCAAACCATTTAAGCACTGTGCCATCCAATCCCATTCTCTGTTGTAGGGTGTTGAGGAGGGTGATGTGATTAACAGTGTCAAAGGCTGCAGAGAGGTCAAGAAGAATCAGAAGACAGGATTCCCCGGAGTCGAGTATATGCAACGCATCATCAATCACTTGCAGCAGGGCAGTTTCAGTGCTGCAATTTTGGATGAAGCCAGATTGGAAAACATCGAGGAGATTATTGTCCATAATATGTAGGGAAAGTTGTTTCGCAACACATTTTCCAGTGATTTTCAAAAGAAAAGGGAGGTTGGTGATAGGGCGGAAGTTGTTGAGGTCGGTTGCATCAGCGGAGGTTTTTTTTAGAAGAGGGGTAACCTGTCCTGATTTAAGGGCAACAGGGAGGGAGCCTTGACTGAGGAAGAGATTAACTAGCCCGGTCCAGTAAGAGAGAGTATGGGTGTAGAAATCGATGGCGATGATGCTAGGGATAGGGTCAGAGGAGTGGTTGGATGGTTTGGTTTCAAGGATGCATTTGAGGAGTTCATCTTCTGAGATGACGTCAAAGTATTGCCAGGTGACTAAGGATTTCCGCTCCTCAAAGGGGGTGGGGTGGGCGACTTGATCCACCAGTGCTTTGACCTTTTCATCAAAGAAAATGGTGAAGTCGGCTGCTTTTTTTGTGGAGTCCTCGGGCTTAGTAGTTAGGGGAGAACAGTTTGGTTTTTTGATGAGGTCAAAGAGTTTTATGGGTCTGTTTTGGGCTGAGTCAAGGAGGGATCTGAAATGGAATGCTTTTTCATGGAAGATGTGGTTGTGGTATTTGGATCTTTCTGAACGTAGCAGAGAGAGATTGAAGGTAGAAGGAGATTTTCTCCAATGTTTCTCCGGGATTCTAAGGTTTTTCCTTTCATTGTAGAGAGCTTTATTGAACCAAGGTGCTGATGGGGTGTCTTTTCCTTTTGCTTTGGAGTGGGGCGACATTGTCGATTTCAACTGCTAGGACTGAGAGACACTGAGTGGTGAGAGCGTTAACATCCACATTAGGGTCAAGTCTAGGAAGTGACCGCATAGCAGAGTCACAAAAAGTGTCAAAATCAATGTTTTTAGTGTTGCGGAAACAGGTAGTAGCTCTTTTAGGTTGGCCGAGAGTTATAACATGCGAAAGATGAAAACAGAAGGGAACGAGGAAGTGGTCAGACCAGTCTACATGGATGGGGGGAGCAGTAGTCAGCAGGTCTGCTTTGGATATAACAAGATCCAGAATTGAGCCCTTGGAATGAGTGGTTTCAGAGCAATGTTGGAAGAGATTGGTGGCTGAGAGAAAGGTGGCAAGCTTGTTGGCAGCCGAGTCTTCCAAAGAGCCCCAATGGAGATTAAAGTCACCCAGGAAGATCTGTCTGTCACTTTGAGAAAATTGGTCACTGATGAAGTCAGTGAGTTCCTCCACAAAGGAAGAGCAGTTACCGGGCGGGTGGTAGATGGCATGGAATCTAAAAGGTGAGCCATGATGTATTTGAAGTTCTAGGGATAGGCATTCGAATGTACGGAAAAGAGTGGTAGGGAAGGCTTTCATTTGAAGAGAATTCCTGAAGATGATGGCGACACCGCCCCCAATTTTGTCTGATCTGTCATTTCTGAGGATAGAGTAGTCAGTGGGTACCAGTAGATCAAACAAAGTATGAGAGGAGTCATTAAACCAGGTCTCAGTGAGGAAGAACATGTCAAGATTCTGGAGGGTGATAATGTCAGAAATTTCCAATTTGTGTTTGATTGCAGATCTGCAGTTGTGTAGCAAGCAGTGCAGCTCTGACACAACTGTTTTAGTGATGGGGGTGTTAGGGCTGTTAAGGGAGATAGGGAGAAGATTCTTGAATGAGGGTGCCCGGTAAGAGGGAGGCTGGTAGGTTCTGACAGAGGAGATGGTCTGAATAGTGCACTGCGTAGAGTTAATGGGAGATGAAGGTAGAGGGGGAGTGACGCTGGTGGTCTTGTAGCTGGCTAGTAAGTTGGAGATGTCTGTAGAGGACAGACTTTGGTTTGCTTTATTGGGGCGCGGGAGCACGGAACTCATTGGGCGGGTATTAGGGAAGGGGGACATCTTAGCGCTTAAAAGTGAGATGGCCGCTACAAGCTGGGAAATGGAAGAGATGAGAGAATCAAGTTTATTTTCTAGGGAGAGGAGAGCTGAGCACGGAGTGTTGGGTGGTTTGATGGAAAAGGGTGGGAGTGTGGAGGGTGAGGGGGGACGGGTGGGGGAACGGGATAAGGGAGGTGGAGCAGAGGGTGATTGAGGACGGGGAGATATGGATGAGCGGGAAATGGGAGGGAATGAGGAAGGACGGGGCAAGGTGGGGGAGGGGGAAAAGGGAGGAAGTACAGTGGGAGAAGGAGGGAGGGGAGGTGTTGTGGAATGGGTGGGGAGTTGGGGAGCAAGAGTAGAAGGTGGGGAAGAATGGTGGGCGATAGGAGAGGATGATAAAACAGAGGTGTCGTGTCACAGCGCTGCAAGAAAGACACGGTATACGGTAGGGTGTATGTAACCTTTATTCTTCTTCACTCCGTGTGCCCACGTCTGCCCTGCTCCTCCGCTTCCTGCCTTCTGTCCCCTCCCCACACCCTTGACCGGATGTGGTGTCCGGTGACCTCCCTGCCCTTCGCCCAGTTCAGGGTCCTAGTGTCCATTCCCAGGACACTACATCTCCCCCCTTTGTCACAAAATAAGAGATGCGCAAGTTAGGTGAATGATAGTTTGATAACCTAGATGGAACATAGATAGATACATCGAATAGGTGTATCACATTTCTTCTATTAGTCTTTTCGGTCTGTTTGTTGTTCTTCTTGGCCGTTGCCCCATGTCCTGGCCCCCTGCTGTCTCCCGGTCACCTTCTGTTTCTGTGTCATGTCGTTCCCGCTCTGCCGTTCCTTCTGTGCTTGGTGTTTGCTCTTCTTTCACCTCCTCTTTCAGTCCTTTGAAGTGTGAGCTGTTTCGCATGATCCTTTGGCGTCCTGACTCTGCCGTGATCATGGTTCCCTTCACTTTGGTGATTGTCAGCGGATCATGTGAAAACGTGCTGTCAGATTTCCGGTGCTGTCGCTGTCGCACTATCACGGCGTCTCCCTCTTGTAGATGTGACGTGGTGGCATTTCGTCTGCTATCCGCATATTCTTTCATTCTTTCTTTTGCCTCCTTGTCTCTGTCTGCTATGCTCTCATGCCCTGATGTTGTTGTTGTCTCTGCTTGCGGGAGTCTTGTCCTGCTTGTCCTCCCCAATACTAGCTCCGCTGGGCATTTTCCTGTGGAGCCATGTGGTGTGTTCCTGTAGTCGCGTAGCACTTGGCAGAGTGCTTGGCCTAGCGAGATCTGTGACAGTTTCGCTCTCTGAACCGCCTTCTTAATGTTCCCCATGAACCTTTCGACCATGCCATTTGCCTGGGGCCACAGCGGCGTTATTTTCTTATGTTGTATTCCGAGGTATGTCATGAATCTTCTGAATTCATCTCCTGAGAATGGGGGACCGTTGTCTGTTTTCAAGCTTTCTGGGGAGCCCCATGCTGCAAAGATGTCATCCAAGATCGGTAAAGTTGCTGTTGCTGACGTTGACGAGACTGGCCTCACGATGGGGAACCTGGAGTACTTGTCAATGACTACCAGTAGATAATTTCCTGTATCCAGCGGTCCAAAGAAATCAGCTGCTAATGTTGTCCATACCTCTCTTGGCAGTTCTGACATTTGTAGTGGTTCTCGCCTTGCTGGCTGTCCTGTCACTTGACAGAGGTGACATGTCGTGATGGTGTCTTCCACTAGATGGTCTAGCCCAGGGAACCATACTTTCTCTCTCAGCAGCTTCTTGGTTGCAACGATGCCTCTGTGCGATTCATGTGCAATGTTGACTACTTGGCGCCGTACTGAATACGGTATCACTATCCTGGTGCCTCGCATTATTATGCCCTGACTTGCTTCCGACAGTTCTTCACTTATTTTCTGCAATGCAAGCATCTCTTCTTTGTTCACTCCCCTTCTCCACGTGGAGTTGTTGTTCACATGTCTCCACCGTTGTTGTCTCATTGTCTATTTGGCCATTTGTAGCGTGGCGTCTTCCTCAGTCTCCTTTCCTATCTCCACTAGTGTTATGGGTGCTGGAGCGCTTTGTTTTAGCACGAAGTTGAGGTATTCCTCTGCTACTGACGCTTTCTCTTCTCCATTCGGTAATGGATGCCTCGACATGTAGTCTGCTGGATTGTGCTCTTTCCCCGGTTTGTGGACAATCGTGAAATCATAGTCCATTAACCGGATTCCCCAACGCTCGATTCGCGGCGGCATCTTTGCTGACGGGTTGCCATATATTGTTACCAGTGCTTGGTGATCCGTGATGATCGTGAATCATTTCCCATATATGAACATGTGATGATGCTCACACGCCCATACCACTGCTAAGCTTTCTTTTTCTGGCTGCGAATACGCCCTTTCAATGTCCGTAAGGCTTTTGCTGGCGTAGGCACCAATTCTCCTTGGTGAGTCCCTCCCTGGTTGGTGTTGCGCTAGTATCGCCCCTAGTCCTACTGGGCTTGCATCCACCGTCAGTTCAGTGCAGAGCAGAGGGTCGAAATATGCTAGATGTTCCACTGTCATCACTGCCTTCCTGATCTCCTCGAACGCCTCGTTGCATTGCTGAGACCAGATGAACTTTTGGCCCTGTTTGGTCAGTTCTCTCAGCGGGGTGCTCACCGTTGCAAAGTCTTGTATGTATCTGGCGCAGTAGCTGGCCAGTCCTAAAAATGACCTTATTTCCGCTGCATCTTTTGGTGGTTTCGTGTTCTTCAGCGTCTCCACTTTGCTGGGATCTGGCCTCATCCCTTTTTTTGAAAATATGTGTCCGAAAAATACCAGTTCTTTTCTTTCTAGTTCACATTTTTCTCCGTTTAGTGTCAACCCTGCTTGTTCCAGCTGCTTGCATACTTGACGTAGAGCACTGTTGTGCTCCTCATCAGACTTCCCAAATACTAGAATGTCATCGCTGTAGTTGAAACTATTTTGTACTGGTCGTATTACTTGCCGTATCGTCTCCTGGAATATCTCAGCAGCCGATGATATTCCAAAACGTAATCTTTTGTACCTGAATAGGCCTAGGTGCGTGGAGAACGTTGTTATATATCTTGATTGTGGGTCTAGTTCTAGTTGATGATACCCTTTACACAAATCTAGCTTCGAGAACCTACACGCCCCTGTTAGACGGCTGATCATGTCATTCAAATGCGGTCCCGGATGGCGTTCTCTCGAGATGGCTGTGTTAGGTATTCTCATGTCCACACAGATCCGTATTTTGGAGGTGTTCTTCTTCGGAACTGCCACTATTGGTGATACCCACGGTGTTGGTCCTTCCGCCGGTTCAATTATGTCTTGCGCCAGTAAGTTTTTTAGTTCTTCTTCTACTTGTGGTTGTAGATGTATCGGGACCCTCCTGTGGTGCTGGGCCACCGGTCGGACTGCTTCATTGATGTGCAGCGTTATCTGCTTCCCTTTCAATTTTACCAAACCTTCTAGTATTTTCGGGTATTCTTGCAATATTGTCTCTTTTTCTGACATGTGATAAGTCATGGCAAGTAGCCCCATGACCTGTGTCGTTACATTGCTCAACAGGCAAGGTGCTGGGACGTCACCTTTCAGTACGTGTATGTCTTCTTGGTATGTCCTATCCTTGTATGTTAAAGTCTCTGTGAATTTTCCCATGTTTTCCACCGGTTTCATTGAACCCCAGGTGAACACATCTACTGTCGATGGTCGTAATGTTGGCTTGACTCTCATTTTTATGTATTCAGACATGCACATGATGTTGCATGTCGCTCCACTGTCAAGCACAAACTTCGCTAGGTGGTTCCCGACCTCGATGTCCACAGTGGCAGTCTTTTTTTATTGTCTGCTTCTCTACCAGCTGGATGTGTTCTTGCTGTCTTTCTTCTTTGGGCACATCGGACATTAGATAGAGCCGAGCTTCTCTCCCAGGTGCTGTAGTGCCATCCGACTCGTCGGACGAGCTTCTCTCCGCCGTCTTTATGTGTCTGGCATATCTGGTGTTGGTCATCCTTGTTCCGGCTGCACGTCCCCTCTCACTTCTGAACTGTCTGCTCATGCACGTACTTGAGAAGTGATTGTCTCTGTTGCATTTTCTGCACTTCTGGCCCATTGCTGGGCAGGTGCCAACATGGGGAAACTCAAGACCGCACCTGTAGCATGTGTTGTTGGTCTTCCTGGGAGGTGGTCGCTCTCGGTGTTCCTTTTTCCTGAAGTTTCCAGTGACATGATGTGCCAGTGCCGTTCCTTTTTCTTGGCCCATTTGGATTTGCTTGGCGTGCTCCGTGGCCCGTGCTTCTGTGCGGGCCATCATCAATATTTTTTCAAGTGTCGTAGGTTCCTTCAGAATGCATGCTCAGAACTCCACCGACTGACATCCTTCAATGAGACGCAGACGTATCGCTTGGTCGTTGTCAAACTTTTCAAATTCGCAGTGTGTGACTAATTTCCGCAGCCGTGTCGCAAAGTCATCCATACTCTCCTCGGGCCTTTGGCACGCCGTGTTGAACGTGTATCTCTCGAAATCAATGTTGCGTTGGGGGTCCAATTTCTCCGTGAGGCATGCTAGTGCGCCTTTGTAGTCTGTTATTTTGTCGCTGGGAAACGTCAGGAGCAAATCCTCTATGTCGTCTCCCCCAAGATTCACGAGCAGATCCAGTTTCTTGCCCTCCACGACGTCCGTTGCCCGCATGTAGCGTTCAAATTTCCTTATCCATTTCTCCCATCTGATGTCCGCTTGAGGTTCCGATGTGTTGAATGGTAGTGGCCTGCTCTTTTTGTCGTCGTCACTCATCTTCTTTTTTTTTTTTTCTCTTTTTGCTTCCTTGTTTATTTCTTTATGTCACCCTTTTCCTTCTTTTATTTGTCTTTTGTTTCTCTATTTCCACTATTTGTCATTGTTTTGTTGTTATTTCCCTTCAATTCAGTCTTTTTTTCCTCTCTTGCCTGGCCTTTCAAAATGGCCGCCGTGTGTTCCTGGCTGCCTATTGGCCCTTTTTGCCTGACCTCAAAATGGCCGCCGTACTCTCGCGTTGTTTTGTGCTTGTTTTGCACTTGCTTGGCCTTTCAAAATGGCCGCCGTGTATTCCTGGCTCCTTATTGGTCCTCTCGCCTGACTTCAAAATGGCCGCCGTGATCTCGCGAGAGTTCGTTAAACTCAGGCGCGCGAGATCCTTATCTCCCCAGTACACCGCTCGCCAGCCTCGCGTGATGCTCCTTCCCAGCTTTCCTTCTTACTTGGTTGCCACTACCGGGGTGGGCTCCCGCACCGACGTTTGTTCGTCCTTTCCTCTTCTTCTTGGCGCTCTGGACCAGGGTGGGCTCCTGGCTCCGATTTTAGCGACACCGGGTGGGCTCCGACAGTCGCAGCGACGATATTCTTCGGGATCCCTCCTTCGATCGCCAGATGTTGTGTCGCAGCGCCGCAAGAAAGACACAGTATACGGTAGGGTGTATGTAACTTTTATTCTTCTTCACTCCGTGTGCCCACGTCTGCCCTGCTCCTCCGCTTCCTGCCTTCTGTCCCCTCCCCACACCCTTGACCCGGATGTGGTGTCCGGTGACCTCCCTGCCCTTCGCCCAGTTCAGGGTCCTAGTGTCCATTCCCAGGACACTACAAGAGGTGGGAAGAGAAATATTTTTACTGGTGTTGAACAGAGGGCAAGAGTAGAGATCATAAATAGGAGGAGAAGGATGAGGAAGGACGAGGAGTCGTAAAGGGGTCAAATGAAGGCCAAAGGTAACGGGAGAAGAGAGGAGAAGAGCCTGAACAGGGAGGGGAGGACAGGGGGTTAGCTGAATGCCAAAGGTACGTGGAGAAGAGAGGAGAGGGTGCTGTACAAGGGGGGGAGGGAGGGGGATCCAAGGAAGGCCAGAAGTATGGGGAGAAAAGAGAGGAAGGAGCTGGACAAGTACTGTAAGTTATGAACAGTGATTGAAGGGGGACAGGCAACAGGTGGAGTGAGGGGGAGAAGAGGAAGGAATTGTCGAGGAAGGAGACATGGTTAGGAAGCACGGGAAGAGGGAGGGGAGGTTGAAGAGAGAAGGGAGGTGGAAGAGAAGAATTAAGGGGACGAGGGACAGGGAAGAGCGGAAAGGGATGAGGTGACAGGGGGAGGGAAGGGGGAAGGGGGAAGGTAAGGAAAGTTGATCAGTAGACCAGGTTGTAAGACAGGTGGAATAATGAGGGGGGAGGTTGGTTGGATAAGGGGGGAGGAGAAAGCGTAGGAGAATCGGGCAGGTGCAGGGTGGGGAGGGGGAGTGGATGCCGGAGGCAAGGTAGAAGAGCTAGGGGGAGGAACCAATTGGGAAGGGGGAGGGGTGGGAGGGGAGGGAGCAAAGGTAGGGGGGAACAAAGGGTAGGTCTGTGACTCCCTGGAACGCAGCCTGATCGAGTATCGGGGAGTCAGGGGGGGAGAAAGGGAGAAAGGAGATGAGCTCAAAGGAGAATCTGGGGAAATCATAGTTGTAAGGGTTGGACAAAGGGAGTGGAAGAGATGATCAAAGAGGGAAAGACAGGAGTCTGTAGCTTGTATCAAGACAGTACCATTATTGTAAAGTGTAATGGTGAGAGAGCCATTAAAGCTAGTGGAGGGGGACATTTTTAGCCGCTGTCCTTGCGGGATAGATGAGGAAGAAGAGACGTTGAAGGAATTGAAGAAGCTGGTGGACCAGGAAGGGATAACGTGAGTGAAAAAAATTACGTCATTTTTGAGATTCCCTAGGCACCCATAATGGAATTGATCAACAAAGAGGGAATCAGGGAAGTGTTCAATGGTGTTGTGCTTGAACCGCTTTGCTTCTGCTTTCGTCACATTGGGTGGGTAAATGACTTTGAAGCACTTAACTCCCGACTTAATTCGAATGGAAGCCATGATAGGGAGAGGAAGGGCCACCAGGGTAGCGATAGCGCAAAGAAGAAGAAAAAGAAGAGGAGGGCGCATATTCCGGAAGTCAAGTGAGGATTATCCAATGAGATTGTGGACAGGAGGTGACTAGAATTGCACGGTCATGGACTCTGGTCTAACTCCCCTCTAAACCATCATACCGGTGGGATAGAAGGCTAGGTAGTGTCCAGTGGCGGAGAGGGAGTGGGATCGTAACAGGGCCAAAACCTACCACCCATGGAATAGGACCTCCAAGTATGGAGGTCAGCATGGGAGTGGGAGTCCCCTAGAGGATCACAGTGCTAGGTGGAGACATTGATCCTGACCTGGATTGAAACTCCGGGCGAAGGCAGCTCTCCGGGCAGGTATATGGCCGCCGTAGTAGCAGGACCAGAGGGGAGGTCATCATGGTTAAGCAGAGACAAAGGCGGTTGTAGGGCAATTAGAATAGGACCGATAAGGAGGAACTCTTGGCCACCCAAGGTGGGCCAGCTGGCCAGAATGAAAGATGTCCAGGACCATCTATCAGCTCCTCCCAAAGTGTGGCGTAGAAGAGTATTCTCAGGCCCCACAATGATCGCGGAGCTCGTCCACACCAGGGTCCCCTCCAGGCAGTCAAGCGATCGCACCCAGGCCAACTCCGATTACTGCAGCAGTCCCCGCTCTCCCAGGGGGCCCGCCAGTGCACAGCCGCCTTGTTACTGTGGTCTCCCAGGAGGAACTTGTGGTCGATATCCCTGGCAGCCCGTACCCGCGGAGCCACAGCGCCCCTCTGAAGATTATACTCACACCCTTGCTTGCGGGTGCGCATGCGTGCATGCATGATCCCAGATCTGGCCCAGACATAGCTGCCACAACCGAGTTCCAGCGCTTTCTCCATACTTTCAAGCACTGTTTGCACCTGTTCGAAAAGTTGAGGTCCGCCAGTGCTGGCCACTTCTGTGTTTACAGTCATGGTCACAGTCGGTTTCCAATCACGGTCGACTCGGAGACCCAGCGTGTAATATCCACCATCATTTCAGTCTTCTTGCAATTTTGGATGTCGACTATCAATCAATTATAGCCAACCCCACACAGCTCCTCCGCCAGCACTGTATCTTAGTTAACGGTCTGCCCTCTCCACACTTGCCGCTCACTCCCGGGTGTCTATTTTCCGGAGTCTCCTGGAGACGCTGACTGAACAATCACTCGGCAGGCGCCATTTTATATAGCACCCTGTCCTATGAGCTACCCACGGCCTAACTTAGGGTTGACATGTGTAATAAAAGGGGAGTTTAATGCCTGGCAAGTAGTTTTAAATGTCAAGTTGAAGTGGCAGTAAACTTCACACACAGGCCCTACAATGGCAGGCCTGAGACAGGTTTGAAAGGCTATCTGTGTGGGAGGCACACTCATTGGTGCAGGCCCACTAGTAGCTTTTAATTTACAGGCCCTGGGTATATGATATACCACTGTACAAGGGATTTGCAATTAAATTAAATATGCCAAATGGGTATACACCAATGTTACCATGTTTAGGGGAGAAGCATGTGCACTTTATCACTGTTCCGCAGTGGTAAAGTGCTCAGAGTCCTAAGGCCAACAGAAAGAATCAGCAAAAACAGGAGATAAGCAGACAAAGCAAAGTGTTGGGGCAAGACCACCCTAGGATGACAGGGCCAACAGCCCCCTCTTTCTTCCTGCGACAAGAGCCGTCATCCAAATCTGGAGTACCCCAGTATATTCAAATCATTGCTTAAGAATGCAAGGAATTTTTGGGGATATTTGGAACAACCACAGTCATCATACTAATATATCTTAAGCAAGTCAATGCATCTAACAAATATCTAGATATTTATGTTTCCTAAGTATCGATAAGAACATTTAGAAAGAAGAGGCTGAAAACAAAATCACTTACTAATAGTTCGCTAACTGAACGATACAGGGTGGGATGATTGACACTGATCATGTGGAGAGATAATCCTCTCCTTCGTGTCCCTAATAGAATTGAAACTTTCTGTTACGATAGCTAGGAAATTTTTCATTCTATGTCAGGCCCAGAGGCTTGTATTATTCTAGTTTAAAGCTTACTGATTTTCTCTGCAGCAACATTTTTTACTGTTTTATAATATAACCCCTTAAAAGTACAGTAGGAGGCCCAGTCAGCCGGAATTAGGATATCCTCTAGTCTGGTGCCTAAAGAAAAAGCTTTAGAGAGCATAGCTCCCCTAGAAGAACGCACCCCAAAAGACGTAGGGCCTGATTATGACTTTGGCAGTGTGGGAGCAGGCCGCAAACACCAGCGCCCGCTCCCACACTTCCAAAGTCTACCGCTGCCCGCCCGATTACAAGGCATTTAGTCATCGGGTGATCAGGCAGTGTGGTGGTCCTTCAGTGGTGCAGTTCAAAGCTGCATATGTGAGCCTTTAAACTGTAGCGCTGAAAGAGCACCAAAGCAAGTTCCTGCACGTCATAGACTTTGCAGTCCATGCCGTGCAGCAACTGGGGTGCATGGCCACATGGGGGCATAACATGTGCCCCCCTGCATGCATCCCCAGGCCCGGAGGCATCAGGGGGCTCTGTAGAGACCCCTTAGTTTCCTCACCTCCAGCATTTTCATGGCGTGAGCACCACCACGGGGCCGATGGGGTAAGAAAACTCGTAATATACTGGGCAGTGCCTCAGCTGCACCGCCAAGCATATTGCGGCCTCAGACAGTCACGCCACCGCCGGGGATCGTGGATCCCCGGCAGTTGCGGCAGACCTATGGCGGTCCGACTTCCATAGTCGTAATATGGCGGTTGGACTGTAATTAGGCCCTTAGTATCAATTCCTGCTTCTTCCATAACCCAACATACCCATCTGGCTATGGTTGGGAGAGAGACTGCCCTGTATGGCTTACAACTGGAAATTACCAATTGATTGTCACCCCTGGGATGATTTCCTCTATCATGTTCACATAAACCATGAGACATTGTACTGCGCACTATTTTGGGACATCTCTCAAAGGAGGGTACGATAGCACTCTAGAATTACATTTTGTTCTTCTACCCCATACAGGGTGAATACTCTACCTGTTACGCAATTTCGTGTTAAAGGCATGATGGGTAAAAGGATGTGTGGTAAAGATCACACCACAACCCCCCCTACCCTGAGCCCTAAAAACTACCCCTGCCCCTGCCCCTGAGCCTTAAACACTACAGACCCCGAGCCCTAAACACTACCCTGACCCCCTGAGCCCTAAACACTACCCGACCAACCCCAAGCCCTAAGCACTACCCGACAAACCCTGAGCCCTAAACACTACCTCCACCCCCTGAGCCCTAATCACCACTCCAACCCCCAAGCCATAAAAAGTACCCCAACCCTTAAAAACTGCCACCCAACTCCCCAAAACCCAGCACCACTTACCACACCTTGTCCTTTCCCAATCCTTCCACTTCTTGTGACCGCCCATCCCAGCATCTAGACCACGCACTGTATGGTTAAGGCAAGCATGGTTCCACTGGCGGGGAAACGGCACAAATGGCCAAGCCGTTTCCCATCTGGTATTTTCTCTTTAAAATATAGTTAAAACAGCGAGCAAATATATACATTTCTTAAGAAGTATTCAAGAGCTGCCTAATCATTTCTAAATAACTATTAAAGCAATGAGATGGAAAATTGCCACATTAAGGAAGAATAAAAAGGACTCTAAACACATTTCTATACACCTACCAGCTCTTGCCCCTTATGGAACAGCTACATGTAATCAAATTGCCAGTATTTATTCTGAGAAAGGTGGCGATACTAAAATTGTATGACTAATACACCTATTTATAGGGGCTTTCAGCAAGCCCTCTTCACCCATTAGTCTGTTATTGAGCCATTCATAGTTTCCCTCTGCCCACAAAAGCATGCAGTGTAGGACAGTGGATCTGCCCACATCAGCTATTAGCTGACTTGACTGCGCGTGATGATATTCTGCCCTTTCACAAGGAGCATCTCCATATACAAAGTAGTTCTGTTTAGTGCCAATAACTGCTATGGAAATGTGTGCTTTTTAATGCCAAAAATAGTTTTGATTTTATTTAATGTTTTTTTAGATTGTTGAGGACCTTGCAGCTTCAACAATAATACTGTTTTGCAAAAACTATGACAAAACGCAATAACAAAGTCAAAAGGCTGGCAGACAGCACCAAACATATTGGTTTTGCCAGTACTTGTTTTATTTTGCATTAGCCCTTGTGTTTCCTTGCTTTCCTCCCCTGTTGTTCTTGTCCCGCCAACTAGGCAAACTGTCTTTCCACGTCCCTCCAGCCCCCTTTTGCTCTTACTCTTTTCAAAATTATTTCTTTTTTTTTTTTACAAGGGTATACAGCTGCTAATGGCAAGAGGACCACCACTTCCTTTTTTGTGTGCACATGCACTTTCTTTGACTTTTTTTATACTTTTAATGTTCTGGCCTAACATGACCAAACGCCATGTTAGATCAAGAAATTAACAAGCATTGGGAAAGCCAATAGGCCTCACCATTATAATGTAAGCACTGAGCTGCTGGGTTTGCTAAAGTTTGTAGGTAAAGTATTGTTTAAGAAAGGTAAAAGTATATTTAAAATCCTGAAGGAAAAGCAAACACATATCTTATGATATCTCCAAACTGTTTTTTCACTCTGGAATCTCTGAGCAGGATTTAAAAAAGAATAAGGAAGTGTCATAATGTAAAGGAAAATGTTTACCGAGGCCTAATTTACTTCCCACTTCTATAGCACAAGGAACAGATTTATGATCCTCCAGGAGAAGTGTTGTGCTAAGTACACCTTCTTTCTCAGATGCCAACTGAGTGAGTGCAGCAGATAGCCCTTCCACCAGCACCATAAAAGCCTTTATGTGCTAAAGATTGTAGTTTCATGCAATATGTGGAATGCAGGAGATAAAAAAACAACCTTTAAAGTCTGCTCTTCAGCCACACCCTAGAAGAAATATTCATGTTGATGTGCATTTATAGACAATGTTAGCAAGGTGAGAGCAACACAGCACGGGGGTATTTGAGGGTTGAAGTAGCACCTAAGTGAGAGGGCTAGAAAACACATGCACTATCATGGAGTGCTGATTAAAAGAGACGAGCAAATAAAAATGACGATAAGGCCAACCAATGGTGAAAACTAAGTGGGATGCTCTGGTAATCTTAACTAAAAAATGGCTGTCATATGTTACAACACATGCTCATGCATCAGTGTCCATCTTGTAATTAATTCATTTATAGACAACCCGTTGTAAAATTGCTGGCCATAATTGCGCATTTGTATTGAAGCATGCATTTGTATGCAACCATAAAATCATTGAAAAATCCAATAATTTAGCCTAATAGAGACATGACCTATTGGGTTTGCCACTGCTTAATTTCTTAGTATACTGTAGTGCAGACTTTATATTGGGTCTACAAGTACCAGAATGCAAAGAAAGAACATGGACTGGCTACATATTTTACATTGGGATATTGAGACATCTGGGTGGAACCATAATCATAACTGCGAGAACTGAAGTCTGACAGCTCTAAAAAGGCAGATGTGCAGGGACCTACTTTACAGCAGCAGCTGGCCTAACAGCAAGAATTAAAGCAGACTTTAGATGGCCACAGTCCTTCCGTACCACTGCATCCAATAGATGCCCATGCTTATTCCCCGGCATAGCTGCCAAGTAAAGGAGTGCATTGTCCTTTAGGCCTCAAGTAAAAGCGTTGGTAGGCATCTGTTTTGAGATTATGAGGTCTCTAAAGAAATGTCTGCCTCTTTTATCCTTCTCAGCAAAGAAATCAGTCTATCAGGCACTGATAACATCCAGAATCGATTACGGTAATCCATTATACTTCGGTCTATCCGAGTACCTGATGGACAGACTCTAAGTGATCCAAAATGCAGCAGCCCGTCTCCTGCTAAATGTTCCTATGAGAACATGTATCTCTCCTTACTTGCGTACACTACGTTGGCTGCGTATCAGCGATAGAGTCAAAGTCAAGGCTCTTGTGTTAGTGCTCCCTATATCAATCTGGGGCCTCTTACCTCAGAGCCAGATTTGGTTTTTATAATCCTACGAGACAGTTGAGATCCACCAACAAATTGTTGGCAGAGATCCCCAGGATTCAGCGTGCAAGAGCGGGAGGATGGTCTCTATCGTATTTGGGCTCGGGAGCCTGGAATCAGCTTCCTCTGGAGCTGCGGGGGATGAGAGAAGCTGCAGTATTTAAGAAGAAACTTAAAACATGTCTTTTTGTGCAGGCCTAATGTCTGTTCACTTCTGATCATGCTGCTTCGCACTGGGGCACTCCTTGGAGTAGCTGTGCATACTATCAATTGCCATCATCATCATATGTGACACCATCAACCAGTACCAGTAGTGGAGATTGTATTTTCACCTTTAAGTTATGTAATTAGCATGTGTCTAGTGCATAGTTTGTGATTAGTATCAATTGTAGTGCTATGTATTTCTGTTTAAAGTATGGGTTTGAGTCACCAGTCATGCTGCACATAAATTTGTGAAAAGGTTTGCTGAACATGATAGCACACTGCGTGGACCAGGAAAAGGTCTTTGGCCCCAGCCTCAAGCCTGGCTGTCAACCGAGTGGGAAAGAATGCACGGTAGACAGGTTGCCTTTATAGATTGTCTGACTCTCGGTAAGGGGAGCCTTCTTGGGAACCAGGGGGAATGTTACTACTACTACTACCTTACAACTTCTGCCTAGTGGTGTGTACATCTTGGAAAATTCCTAAAGAAGCATTGCCCTTTTTGAGCTGTACGAGCCAATTTCCTTTTGTCATAGTAGTTAAATTAATGTAGTCCTTGTTAGCCTCCAGTCCTCTCTAAGTGAAATGATGGGCAAAGCATTGTTCCCTTTTATATGGAGGTCAACTAGAAGCAGTGCAACTGCATAGAGCAACAGGATAGAGCTCTCAAAGCTCAATGTGGTGATGCGCCCCATGTGCTGGATCTCCTGAGACCATGTGCGAGAAGTACACGATCACAACATTATCATAGTGCTTCTGCTTGGATGTCTACTTATCAGGCGCTGTATCTTTCTATCGAAACAAACACAGACTCCAGTTTAGAGAGTGACAAGTTCCTTTGTTAGGGGTACCCATATGGGTGTGTTAAAGTCCCATAAGCGGAAACAGTTGGAGATCCCTTTCAGTGATATTAGGCCATTTGGACACTCCAGATCTGTGCATATATTGCAACATCAACGAGCATTCACAGAGATAACCAATCGTGCTGGGCCCTAGTGGACTTCCATTTGAGCATTTGGGTAGTGAGACCCAACCTATTCTTCCCTGATTCTGTTTATGATCATCTAGTTAAATCAACACATCCCCTGGTGCCTGACGCATTATTAGACGGTTTGACACAGCCTTAGCACAATAAGGATCAGTGTTGTGGGGAATGCTGCATGAGCTTCTCTGTGGAAATCCTACTGTGCTTTACCCTTTACTATTGTGAAATATACAGACTATGCTGCCATGACCTCAGATTTTGTACTAGCAAGCTAATGAAACTGTATGCAGAAGGACACTAAAATGCAGCAAAGGTAGGGGTTTGCTGAGGTACTCAGACCTATCCAATCATTGGTGATTTTACATGGTGATGCACACATTTGTGCTCACTTATTGTTCTCCTCAGGAATCAGCTCCAAGCAGCTCCAGGCTAAACGAGCAGAGTTGAATCAAGTCAACACAGAAAGCCATTCTCCAGCAGCCCAGGATAGACCTTGCGTCCTACTGAATAGATCCCTCTCAGAACAATATAAAAATAACAATTTAAATACCACAATTTTGTTTTATTTCTTTTATAACGCCTTAGCATTATTCTTCCCAATGCAAGGTGGCAGAGCACTTTACACCACACGTACAGATTATACGCTGAAAATAAATCATATGTGTGTACATCAATATAAAGGATGTGTTCCATAGAGAGTGCGGGTTACAAGGTGTAGGAGCCACATGTCCTTCATACCTCACTGTGCTATATTAGAAGGATTACAATTTATAAACTGCAAGTAACAAAAGGATCACTGTCTTAAAAGCAGTAACCCACTTACATCAAATAAAAATCTGTCATCTACGTATTACTTAGGGCCTGATTTGGATGTCGGGCAGAAAGCCTCCGACCAGTGGTCAGAGGCTCTCCGCCCGACATCCTGAGGTTTCCCTCTGACTGCCGTATTTTAATTACGCTGGTCGGAGAGAATACCACAAGGGGATTCCGCTCCTCTTCTGACGGGCTCTGTGAGCCCGTCGGAACAGCCGCAGAGTAGTAATCCCTTCAATGACTACGGAGCAAGTCGCGGCTCCAACGTTGGGATTACGATGTTGGTTTCTGACAGCCAATCCACGTTGGGTTTTCCGACATGGATTTGGCTGTCAGAAACTGAATTCGGGGGGCCCCTAGCAGGGCTTCCTTACCCCCTAGCCCTCCACGTATGGGCCTGGGGGGCACCATAGATGCCCCAGTCAAAGTCCCTGCACTGTGTGGCAAGCACCATGAGGTGACTGGAGCACGGTGCAGGGATGTTTACAAACTTTAATTTTCCAATGGGAGCTTGTGCTGCAGGCGTTTTCAGCCCGTCGCACAAGTTCCTATTAGAAAATGGATGTTTCCGACCGCACTAAGTGTGGTCACATCCAAAGTAGGGTGTCGGCACCGCCGACCTATGTTTGGCGGTTACTTCCACGCAATGGTCATCGTAATGAGGGCCATAATGTGCTTTGCAGGAGACATATTAACCTTCTGTGCTACTTTGAGTCAAAACTAGGACTAGGCAAACACAGATCTCTCCAGAAAATACGTTATCCTTCAGAGTGGATCCACTCCTTCCTCTACGGCAGAACGCAGCGGGCCAGACTCCCCCCTTTCCTCTTAGACCCTACAACAACTACCTGCGGAGTCCCCCAGGGGTCCTCCCTCAGCCCCACGCTCTTCAACGTCTACATGGCTCCGCTCACCCCCATCGTCAGAATCTACAGACTCAACATTGTGTCATGTGCAGACGACATCCAACTCATCCTCTCCTTTCCAACAAACCCAACACCGCCAGACACAACTTTCAAGAAGGCATGGAAGCCTTCGCCAAATGGATGAAAAGCAGCTGCCTACAACTCAACACCGACAAAACAGAAGTACTCATCATGGGCCCTAACCCTGACGCCTGGAACGACACTTGGTGGCCCCCCACCCTCGGAAGCCCAACCACCCCCACGGACCACGCACGCAACCTTGGAATCATCCTGGACTCTGAGCTCAAAATGGACCACCAGATCAACTTCGTCGCATCCTCCTGCTTCCACACCCTCCGCCTCCTACGTAAGACTTTCAAATGGATCCCCCTCCAGCACAGAAAGACCGTCATTCATGCCCTCGTCACCAGCAGACTCGACTACGGCAACGCACTCTACGCCGGAATAAACAAAAACCTCACCTGCAAGCTACAAAACATCCAGAACGCCACCGCAAGACTGGTCCTCAACCTGCCAAGACACTGCTACATCTCCCAGCACCTGCGCACACTCCACTGGCTCCCCATCGAGGCTAGAATCACCTTCAAGATTCTTACCGACGCACACAAGGCCCTCCACAACACCGAACCAGCATACCGGGCCAAGCCTACCACATCTTACTAGATGCTCTTTAGTAGGAAATATCCACAACCTAAACTTGAGATGTAGAACGCATCTCAATTCAGGATAAACTTGGTCTAGGCAAGTTTCAATCCCCATTAAAAGCAAGATAACCATCAGGAGGCAACCTGAACGCATCTTTGTGATTTTTGTCTCCAAGTTAAAATACAAGTAATGTTCTTTCATGGTTTCCACACTGTCCGGTACAACGGAGCTTGGGTCTTTCCGAAGGTCCACTAGCTGCAAAACTGTTAGCAATTTTTTGACGTGTGCCAACAAGCTGGATCTACCCACACCACCATAATTTTTTGTTTCCAAAATGGATTTTAAAAATACTACAGAATTCGGATTTGTAAGCAATTCCATCCAGAAAAACTCTGGCCTCAATGCAGCCATGTCCGGGATAGAGATAATATCTAAATCAATAAGCAAAATGGCACAACTTCAACAAGTATCTCAAAAAGTTATTTCCTATTATTTGAATTTCTCTTAAATTTCCATAGTCCTTAGTTCAGCTCCGTATAGAGCAACAGCCACTTCTTTCTGCTTTTACATTTGAAGTATTATGCTTATAGACTGACAGCCTGCTTTATGTTTAAACCTAATCACTGCCCTTGAGGTTTCAAGTAAAGTGGTACTTGTGGAATCGAAGTAGGAAACACGCCCTATTTCTACTCTATAAGCCTTTGGTTTTTTTATTCAGGGGAAGGGATGACTTCATTGGTATAACCTTTGTTTTCAAAGGAAGAGTTACTGTAGGAGGCTGGCTTAGTATATGGTGCTCACCTATGTAAGTGTAGCAACCTGCACTAAACCAGACAACCCTTATGGTGATTTTAGTGGTTTTAGACAACCTTAGAAAGCTCTCTAAGTGGTAGCTGTGGAGAGCAGCCTTCAGGGGCTTAGTCCAGAAGGAGTGTAAAGCACTTTGTTTTACTAGTACTTAATCTTATAGTGTAGGTTAAGTGAAAAAGAACCACACAGTGTAGTTATAAAAATATGTATTTATTATAAACACTCAGTAACACATTGCAATATCTCCTACGAGAAGATAAAACCACAATTCACACAATACTTTGATAATAGAACAATTAAGTAGCACAAATACACAGTGGTGTCCAGGGGAGACCAAACCATGTACTAAAATAGTGGAATGCGAACCACAACCTAAGTCGAGACTGGACCCAGAAGACGTAGAAGAGTCGGGAACCCAAGGAACCACCCAAGGTAAGTACCCAGGAATGTCACGAAGGCTGTGTGCAGAGTGGGAACATGACCGCGGACTCAATACAAGTTAAGAGGTAGGTCGCGGTTACATTTTTTAAGAAGAAGGACCCTTCCCAGAGGACCCTGAAAAAACCCCGTGGAAGATGGAGGGTTGGATAGTCACTACAACTGTGGATACCCTGGGAACCAGGATACCTAAGCCGGGTGCATAGGTGCAAAGTGATGTCGGAAACCGCCACAGACCACAATGGAGGACATCAATGAAGTTGCAGCTTGCGAAGAAGGTTAAATAGTCTAGTGGAACCCAAAGGTGGATTCAAGATGAGAGGTACCTGCAAGCAGAGGGGACAGAGTCTATGCCACTCAGAAGTGACCAGGAAGCACGGAAGACGAATGCCCACCAATGTCGGAGTTGCAGGTAAGTTGACGGTGCCGTTGAAGTTGTAGCTGTGCGGACCAGGCGATGCTGTGGAAGACCAGGAGCCATTCATGAGCTGTCCCACATCGGATGTCAAGAGCCGGGGATCAGTGTCCGGCAGGGGCACAAACAAGCCTTGGCAATGGCAACCAATGTAGTAGTCGAAAAGGTGCAGTGTCAGGACCAGCAAGGTCCAAGTGATTCACCACAAGCAGGTAAGTCAGAGCAGGCCCCAAGCAAGCAGGAGAGCCCACTGGAGCCAACAAAGACCCGCAAGAGGACCCATGGGTCGGAGGCACAGGAGTCACAAGAGTACCTGGAACCACTCACCAAAGGATAAAGGCCCACAGTGCAGAGGATGCGGTGAAGGTGGAGATCTTGGCTGCAGGAGATGCTTGAGGCTGGAGCTTCTTGGAGCCCGAAGATCTCTGGTGAAGACAGTCAACATGCCTTGGCAGTGGCAAGTTGATGCAGTGCACAGGGGTACTGCCCCAGCGGTTCCGACGAGGGATACTGGCTTCAAACTTGCTATGAAGACAGGGCAGGCCTCGAGGGAGTTGCAGAACCACCACCTGTGTTGCTGAACCTTTTGGAGTCCATAGGAGCTCAGAAACAGCAAGCCGGTCAGCTTTGTTGCAGTGCCTGCAGATGCAGGGAAGTGACTCCTTCACTTCAAGGGAGATTTCTTTGGGTGTCTTGGATGTCCACAGGCCTGTAGAGCACAGGCAATGCACGAGACTGTCAGGACGACGAGACCAAGAGCAGCAGGAGTCTTCTCAGTTGCAGTCTCTTTTCCTAAAGCGAAGTCCAACAAAGTCCAAAGTGGCCAAATGTTTGAAGATGAAGTTGTTTCTGATCTTAATCTGTTCCCACTACGAATCTAAGGAACCATCCACAGGTAAGCCCTTCAGTACCCTAAGGAAAGGATTGGGACGATTCAGGGGTCGCTCCCACAGGAGGGTCTGGACAATGGGGAGGATACTCCCATGTCCTTTTTCCAGTTTTGCGCCAAAGCAGGAGCCAACAGCTCCCTGAACGGGTTCCAACTGGAGTATGCAAGGAGTGCACCAAATGTGCCCTTCAAAGCAGTCTAGTGTCACTGGCAAGCGCCCCCACCCTGTCCCAATACACTAAGTCCTATCTGGCAGGTGGTCCCTGTGACAGGAAACCTATTGTCCTGCCTTCCCCTGCTCAAGCTTGGCTCAGCAGCAGGAGGGCAGAATCGTGTCTCTGGTAGGCAGCAGCCATAGTTTGCTGTCTGGATCTAGAAGGCTGATACCGGGAGAATTGAGGGCATCCCAGAGGAGCTTTACAGTGCATGGAGGCATACCTCTAACACCGTTTATGGTGTTGGGGTATGATTCCAACATGTTACCAAACAGTTACAGCCAGTATTAGAGTTAGCCATCGCGTCATGACACATTGCCACTCTATGTATCATAATGGCTGTTGCACTTACCACCCGGGTGAATGGACTCAGTGGATTGTAAGGGTGTCCTGCTCATGCAGAGGCACCCTCACACCTATAACCAAGCACCCTGCTTCAGGATTGAAAGGCCTCCCTTAGGGGTGACTTATAGGTGTTAAGTTCAGTGACCTCAGATATAAGGAATCTTATATCTGTTGTAAGTGGTGCTAGCACCAGGTTTTACAGACTGCAATGCCATGCCTGTAGTCACAATTTGAGTGGTCCCCCATGGGTGGCATATTACATGCTTCAGCCCATGGGGGTGCCCTGGTGTACCTATGCCCTGGGTATCTAAGTACCATATACTAGGGACATACAAGGGGACACCAGTAACCAATCTGGGGGGTACCTAAGTACTCACCATGTCCAATTGAGGGAAGAAGCACTGAGACTGGGCTCTTGATTTACAGGATCCCAGTCAGACTAGTCAGTAAAACATAATGACATCAGCAAAAAGTGGGGGTGACCATGAAAGCAGATCCTACTTTCCTACAGTTACTATTGAGACTTTATGTTTAAGATGTACAGTAGGTGATGTTCAGATTGATGGGTAATTTATACTCTTTATACACTGTTTTCTGATCTTGCAGAAAGTCAATCATACAGTGGCTCTTGGCCGTCAACCATTTTATATTTGTTGTTAATTACAACATGTAATGTTGACTGTTCTTTTGATTGACCATTTTTACTTTCCCATGGAAGTAAACATTTTAAAATATTTGTATATAGTGCCAAAATGTAACATTTAGGAAATACTGTGCAAATTCATTACATTATCCCAAATTGTAATTCTTTTTCCACGCTGGTGGCCAAATTGCAGTACTTATATTTGTCAACTAAATGATAGCCCTGTTTACTATGTCTGTTGCCTTTCCCAGTTTTGAGCTTTGGCTAATTGGTCACCCTAGTAGTCAAAGATAGATCCCTGCAGTGGATACATTAGCCTAATTAACCCCCAGATCCAATGTTCAGACACCCACAATTGGTCCTTAGACACTTCTTCTGATGACTGTTATACACTCACAGAGATCGGTCCTCAAAAAGCAAAAAATATCCTAGATTCCAGTAAGCAAGCGGCCTGCACCTGAATGCTCCTCTCAACTACTTCACTACTTATATTCACTTTGAGGCTTGCTCAATTGCTCACTTATACCTCTGGGCAACCAATGTCAGCTGAGGGAAGTACATTTCTAGACTGTGCCAGGACGTTATAGGTCTTTTAGGTCCTATTTAGACCAGGATATTATTATTAGCAAGTTTTATATAGTGCTCAGCTACCTAATAGGGATTCCGTGCGCTTTTGCGACAGGTAGGGTCTAACCAGACCATGCTGTCTCCAAACATCCAGGTCTTCAGCTGTTTCCGAACAATGCTCAGTGAGTTGAAACTTCTTAAGGGCTCCGGCAGGGTATTTCACAGCTTAGGGCCCTGTTATGTGAAGGTCCGGTCTCCCATACGTGTCCATTTGACTCTGGGAACAGTACATATGGAAATGTCTTTGGAACGTAAAAGATGAGCCGGCTAATGTGGTCTCACCATTTCATGAATATATTGTGGGCCGACCCCTGATCTTGCTCTGTGTACATAGCACAGGGCTTTGAATTTAATTTGTTTCTCCCCCTCGAGCCAGTGAAGTTTGCGAAGGAGAGATGAAGCTGATGCACTTTTCAGGAGTCTGTAGAGCAATCTAGAGGCCGAGTTTTAGACCATTTGCAATCGTCTCATGGAAGCTTTGTCTGCTCCAAATAGAGTAAGTTGCCGTAGTTCAGTCTTGACAAAATTAGTGCCTGGATAACTGTCCTTTGAACTAGGAATGAGAGTATCCAGATGACTTTCTGCAGCCATGCCAGGACAGCGAAGTAAGTAGCTGCCACCTTTGCGACTTGAGGCTTCATAGACAACTTTTTGCCAGCAGAAAACTGAGGTCTTAACCTTATAAGCCAGAACAAGAACAGCACCCAAGGTTTCTGGACAGTGCTGTGGACCCTCAGAGGGACAAGTTCTTTCCGACCACCATTACCTCGATCTTGTCTCTGTTAAGTTTAAGTCATTGTTATTAATCTACGTGGCAACTTCCCAAGCAAGAATTCGGGGCCTAAGGGTTGTTGTCCTGGGCAGATGTCAGAGAGAAGATGATTTGCGTATCATCCCCTTAGGAGAATACGGTGAGGCCACAGATTTCAATCAGGTCAGCCAATGGGTGGAAATAGATGTTAAGCAGCACTACACAAAAGGCTCAACCTTGGGGAACCCCTGAGGTGAGGGCATGATGTGTGGAAGAGGCACTGGCTGAGGAAATCTGGAAAGTTCGATCCTTTAAGAAGGATGCCATCCAGGATAAGGCTGGTCCTTGGAGACCCAGATTGGCCAGCCTCTCTAAAAGCGTGGCATGAGATACAGTATAGAAGGCAGCGCTAAGGTCGAGTAAGGTCAGCGCTGCAGTCTCATCTTCGTCCAGGAGCCATCTTAGATATTCTGTGACTCCAAGAAGGGGCGGATTCTGTACTGTGTCCCACTCTAAACCCTGACTGAATGGGATGTAAAGAATTTTGGAAGTCCACAAAGACGGAGAGTTGTTTATTGACATGTTTCTCCATGATTTTAGACAGAAAAGGAAGCATAAAAATCGTTCTATAATTGGACCAGCTGGAGAGATCCAAGTTAGGTTTCTTTAATAGTAGAAGAACCATGGCATGTTTCCATGGCTGTGGAATGTGGCCCTCCTGTAAGGAGGAATTAAGGAGTCCCACCAGAAGCTGCATGATATCTGGGTCCAAGGTGCTGAGCTTAGCTGGGCGGAGAGGATCTTTAGGGGAGCCATATGTTATAGATTGTGCCAGTGACAGAAATAAAGGTAGGTCCAGCATGTCCCAGGAATTCAGTCCGATCTCGACCAAGCTCTGGTCTTCGACTGTGGTCTGTCTATCCCTCTCGGTGGAGCAGAACTGGTCCGGACAAAGAAAGGTACTGCATAGTGATCTGACCACACTAGCGGCAGAGGAGGGGCAGTGTTGAGATTGTTTATCTTGCAGATCGGGTGTAAGAGGTGGGATGCTTTGTGGGTTGATGTGGAGTTCATAAGATTCAAATTCAATGCCCTAAGGTCCTCAAGGTATGGCCAGGACTGCAAAGGCTGGCTTCTAGATGGATATTCAGATCCCCAAATAATATAAAATTGGCAGATCTGAGGATGAGGGGGGCGAGTAACGCACCAGACATTGTAAATTTGGGTGTGAGATCAAGGCAGAAGGACACGGCTTTGCAGGCCGATAAAGATCATTCTTGTATGTTGAATTTATATTTAGTTTTAAACACAGTAACAATCCCCCCTCCTCACCATAGAATATTTTTGTGGCAAGGCCACAATAACATCAGGCATGGAGGCCTCATGGAGCCATGTTTCCATGAGAAACATGGCATCCGTAGCCTAGTTCACCATAAAGTTATAAGGGTATTGCTAATAGCTAGGTAGTGATAGAAATTAAAGCTATAAAAGCGGAACTTACTTTCTAGCCCAAAGCGTTGGGTGGTAGCCTCACTGCTCCCCGAAGTAACTGCAGAGGTTGCATTGCCTGTAATAGGTAGCAGAAGGTTGTCGTGTTCGTTAAGTAAAAAATTGCAGATAGCGCAAATTTGTTAGCGCTTAAATGACTTAAGTGAAGCTCGACAGGATTCTGAACAGGCGGGGCGAAGTGCTCTTTGTTCAGCCAAGAATGTTGTTAAGTCTGACCCAGAAGGGGCAGGGTCCCTGGCTCCTGGGCCTGTCCAGGCATGGACGGGCGCAGGCGGGCTTGCCTTTGGCGCGCCTGCTGCATGCTTCTATGCTATGGCCATTTCTAAAATAGGGGTGTGTAAACCAAAGACTTTTACGCTAACCGAGCGGTGCACGCATCCCCAAAATGGCAGCCGATGAAAAAGTTATGAGCGGGGCACTATAACTCGCACACCTCGATTTTAAGACCACCATGCGATTTTAAGAACAAGTAAGAACAATATACACGAAAAAGGTAGCGGTGCCGGAGAGACACCCTACCTGTAGTCACAATCGGCCTGACGTCTTCTGTAGGAATACCATAGTTTTATACGGCTCTTTGCTATAATGGCGGTTTTACTTGACATTCTTTCACTGTTTATCACGTTTGTTTATTACGTGATTACACTTCATTTGCTTTTGTTACATAATTGTTAAATGCAGTCCTTTGTGTTTCTTGTTCTGCCAGTGAATTGCGTTTAAACTGCCTCCTAGCTAGCTGTGTGGAGCGAGTGCCAACTCTCTCTCTTGTTTCTTCTGATCCTTCTGTTTTGAACTTTTTACTCTGAACTTTCTTCTCTGGTTCGAGTTGCAGAGTGTGGTGTATGTGTTTGTAGCTGGTTTTGAAAACGAATCCAAGAGCTTTGGAATTACCCGGGGTAATGTCAGTCACACACCCATTGTTTAAGATTTGAACTTTATGATCTTAATGCTTGAGGGAAGTACACCAAACTTTCCATAACGTCTAAGGGCACCTCTTAATGGGTGTATCATCCCTATTTGGATGTATTTTGGAGAAAATGGAAACAAAGGCTCATAATGTTATATCCCAGTGTGTGCATCATTCATGTGTAACAAATCTAACATATGTGTTGAATTAAATCTTAATTAAAGTCTGCTAAGCTCTGTGCCCCTCCTCGCGCTGAGCCCAGTTTGTGACCTGGTGTTGTTGTTGGCAGGTAGGGAGTTAGACACAATTTATTCGACTTTTTACAAAAAAAAATAAAAAAGGTATCTATATGAAAACATGAAAGATAGCATTACCATCCCTTAACTGCCTCCTCAGCACTTTCTATTAATGCATTAGATACCTATATTTATCTTTATAAAATCTGAATTACACTATGCCAAAATAGCAAAAATAACCAGGCTATGCAAGCAACTAATAGGCAACAAACTACATTGCATAAATTATCTTGGTGACCATATAATGCTTTGGTGCCAGCATACTGTAACCAAAATATTGTCTGAAAGGGGTATTTTAACTAAGGTTTTGCTGGTGGTGCAAAGCAGCACAAAGTAGCACAAAGCATTGTGTTGTTTTACTCACCATTATATAAGCCTGCAGGTGCAAAGTAAAAGTGCGCAACCTTGAGTGAATACGACCCATTATTCTGAAATCTGTTTATTGGCATTTTAGTTGCGAACAAATTACATAGTACAATGTAGAGTCCAATTGGTTAATAATTGCAATAAAGTCAGTAATACATCACTTATCTTGTACACAGTAATGAATGGAATCTGGTTTGACGCCCATTGATCAGAAGGGAATAAGATTACGGTCCCCTGCGCCAGTACCATCTTCAAAATGTCCCCTTCGCCGTCTTGTGATCAGGTGCTTCCCCCACGGGGACTGGTAGTATTGCACCCAATTATCCCCGCCAGGCGGTCACTTCTATTTCATTAGCCATAAGAAAACGAGGCAAAACAACAAGCACCCCAATTAAACCAAAACAACAGCAGCAAATTCTGGCCTTACTTCAGCATCCCCTCACATTGTCCTCTGTGCCATCCCCCCCTCTCTCTCCCCCGCCATCCCCGTACCCCTCCATTCAGGTCGCTCATTCAACACCATCTCTGGCACCCTGAACCTCTCCTAGTCGGCTAATCCCTAAGCGCCATATTTCGAGCCCAGTCCGCCAGCTAGCTATCTCCCCTCCCCTCTGCAAGGGCATCTCCGCCTCGACCCCCATCACGCCCCAGAGTGTCCTCATCCAGGCGCGTCAGAACCTGTAAAATTGTGTCCCATTCGGCCGCCATTGGCGTTCGCCTGAGGCCTAGTGTTTCCTCCCTCAGGAGGGCCGTGCTCTCTACCCTCGCCCACACCAGCAGCGAACTCCGCCACGCTCGTGTATGAGGAGGATCTGCCGCCTTCCAGCGTTTAGTAAGTAATCGCTTCGCCACCACCAATCCCAAGTTGATAAACCGCGACGTGACCTTCGTAGCTGGAGTTCTACGAAAAAGGTGTAATAAGCAGGCTGACCATTCAAATGGGACCTGGCGACTTGTACATGTACTCAGCGCTCCGTGAATTGCCCGCCAGTATGAAGTCAGCGCGGTGCAGCTCCACAACATGTGGACCAGCCCAGCGTCCAGCTCCCCGCAACGGGGACAACCCACGTCCGCGCGATGGAAATACCGGTTGATAGAGGCAGGTGTGAGGTATGCCCTATGCAGAATAAAATATTGGATTTGGCAGAACCGGACGTTTCTTGGGATCCTTGTTGGGCCCTGCAGCGCCCTGTCCCATTCCCTGTCAATCATGGGACGGGCCAAGTCCTCTTCCCATTTCCGACGCAGCGGAGTCAAGTCGACCGCTGTGTGTGTGCGCAATGAAGCCGCGAACAATTTGATCAAATGCTGCCCTCGCCCCATGACATGGAGGTATTGCATAGTGAGGTGCTGCTCAGGCTCCTCTCTGATGTCGCCCCACCGACTCGTCAGCGATGCTATCAGCGAGCGGTGACGAAGAAATTGACCGGGCGGCAACCCTGTCTCCTCCGTCAATGCGGCGAAGGAAAGGAGAACACCGTCTCGGTAGAGGTCTCCCAGCGTGTGGATATCCGGCGCGTGCCAGTCCCCGAGTTCAATTAAACGCAGCACACTCCTCCCACTAGGAGAGCCTTCTATCGGTATAGCTGGAGCGTATGGCGTGCTATTCCGTGTTAAATAAAGAGTGCGGCGATAACATTTGTAAGCCACCTTAACGAGAAGGGGCCCTGGCCTGAACGCCTTTGCATTCGGGTGGAACCGCGCGGTGAGATCAGCCAGGGAGATGGGGGCCTCTGAAGTCGCCGTGTCGTCTCGCTCTCTGTCTGCCAGCCATCTGGCCACTCATTGCAGCTGCGCCGCTAAATAATAATGTGCGAAGCATGGCATCGCAAGTCCCCCCTGCCCCGAGGGGAGATACAGTTTGGGTAGCGCGACTCTATGGCGTGAGCTACCCCACACAAAGTCGCGGAGCGATCGCTCCAAGTTTGCGAAGAACGCCACCGGGATGTAGATAGGCAGATTAGCAAAATAATAGAGGAGCCTGGGCAGGATCACCATTTTGGTTAGGGCAATCCGCCCTGTAACCGAGAGGGGAAGGGTGCCCCAAAACCGCACCTGGGCTCTGATCGCCGCTACCGCTTTACCCAGGTTGCCTTCCACCAAATCAGTCGGTTGCCGATATATTTGGATACCCAAATAACGGAAGGTGTCCGGCTGCCATTTGACCCGCACACCTCCAAGATTGTATTGCGGGTCCCTGGTCTCAGCGCGGAACGCATAAAGACACGACTTAGCGGCGTTCACCCGCAGCCCGGATATAGCGGCAAAATCGGACAAAACTCGCTCCAGCTCCTCCGGAATGCATGCCACATCCCTGATGAACACCATGAGGTCATCCGCGTATAGGGAGACCTGATGGGTCGCGTCTCCCAGGGGGATGCCGTCTGCCAGTACTCTGCGCAACGTAGCAGCTAGAGGCTCTACTGCAAGCGCGAAAAGCAGGGGTGAAAGTGGGCATCCCTGCCTCGTGCCACGGCCAATCGGGATTGCGTCAGAGATGTAGGGACCAGTTCTCATCCAAACCACAGGGTTTTTGTAGAGAAGCGTCGCCATCTGGAGGAACCCCAAGCCCAGACCGTAGTGTGACAACGTTGCCACCAGGTACCCCCACTCAAGGCAATCAAAGGCCTTTTCAAGGTCTAAGACCAAGCAGCCCTCTCTGGGACATTGCTGCGTTCCCTCCACCGCCACCCGCAAGAACCGCCGCAGGTTAAGCGAGGTGCTGCGCTTCGGCACAAAGCCGTTTTGGTCCCGGTGAACCAATGCCGATACCGTTGGGGCCAGTCGCTCCGCCAACACCTTGGCTAAAGTTTTGTAGTCCGTATTGAGGAGGGCAAGGGGGCGATATGACCCCAGGTTGGTAAGGTCGCACCCAGGCTTGGGCAGGGAGATCAAGTAGGCCTCCCTCATGGATGGCGGTAACGTGGCCTTCTCAAGGGCCGCCAGATACAGCGTATGCAGCTTGGGCACCAGAGATTCCCGGTAGGCCTTTTAATATTCCGCCGGAAGCCCGTCCGGTCCAGGTGCCTTTCCAGTGGCAAACGAGGCCACCGCGTCCCCTATCTCTTCTACCGTGAGGAGGCCCTCTAAGGAGTCCTGATGCTCATCCGGGGCGGAGGACAGTTGGGCAGCTTCCAAAAACTGATCCACATCCTGTGCTCGCCGACGTCCTGCGGAGGTGTATAGGGCCGCATAATGCGCGGTCAGGGTCTGGTGTATCTCCCACTGTGTGTACACCAACGTCCCATCCGGCCCGCAGAGTGATTCTATCGGGGCATGCACCGTCTCCTGTCTGAGCAACCAGGCCAGCAGCCTCCCTGTCCTGTCAGCTGCGGCGTGGACCCGAGCCGAGTGAGCCGCATAGTTGTGGCACCGTAAGCGCTCAAGCAGGTCCGCATGACGCGTCCGAAGATGCGCCAGCCGGGTCGAGTCCAGTCCTCCCCCCTCACCGAGGCATTCGTACGACAGAAGGCGGGACTCCAGCGCAGCGAGCGACAACGACAGCCGCCGGTGTATGTTCCACGTCATCCCCAGGCAGTGTCCCCGGATTGTGGATTTGTGGGCGTCCCATTCCGTCAGCTCGCTGCCCGTCGTACCCTCGTTCAAGTCAAAGTACTGCTCCACCGCCGTGCCTAGAGAGGCCCGGAATTCAACATCTCCCAGGGCTGCCGGCTGCAATCGCCATGTTGGAACGGGAGGTTTTCCGGGACCCCAACGCAAGACCAGCCTGAGAGGGTTATGGTCCGAATGGGTCCGGCCCAAGTAGTCTGCCTGATCTATCAGGGGAATCAAGGATGGAGATCCCACCACCCGATCAAGCCGGACATGAAGTCCGTGCACCGCGGAATAATACGAGTAAATGCGATCGCTGGGATGTAGACTACGCCATATGTCTCGTAAGGCCCAACACGACAACCAATCAGCGAGGTTCTTCGCGTTCGAAATGGCCTGCGTGTTACAGAGGGGCGGATAGGACCTATCCAAATGTGTGTCAAGAACTGCGTTAAAATCCCCCCCAATCAGCCAGGGAAGGCCCGCATATGGCGCCAGCGCCCCAGACAGCTGATCCAAGAATGACAGTTGGTCGACATTCGGAGCATAAATGGAACCCAATAACAGACGCTGCCGTTCAGCTTCCCACTGACCAATGTGTACCGCCCGACAGGGTCAACCACCGTGTCTATACATGTAAACGGTGTACCCGCCCTTACCCAGATCAATGTACCATGAGCGTGTGTAGAGTACGTGGTCCCAATGAGTTGTCCTCTCCAGCGGAGTCGCAGCCTGTCCAGCTCCAACTGCGTCATATGGGTCTCCTGGAGAAGGGCAATGGCCGCCCGGTGCCGCTGCAAGTATGCGAACACAGAATAACGACGAGCCGGTGTATGCATTCCTCGTATATTCCAAGTAATCACCGCAGTGTCAGCCATCAAATACAGATGGGGACTGTGTAGTAATCGAGGCCAGGGTCTGGTGGGCCGAGCGGGGAAGAGAGACTTCAGTTGCGGATACCACGCTGGCCTGCTGCAACAACATAACAAATATAAAAACAATAGTGTGTCGCTGGGCACACACAAGTAAAATCAAAAACTGCGTAACCGCCAGGGCAAACCCCAAAATGGGCATTCGTCCAAACTCACAACTCAAGTGACTATGAAGACTACGTCAGGTGGTAGCTCATGGGCGCTAAAGGTGAATGTGTAGACCGCGAGGTACTAAGGCCCAGCGCTTCCCCCGCCCGTGCCTCCTGTGCCGTCTGAACCGCTGATGGCGTCAAACATGCGCATGCAGTGTTATTTGCCTGCCACCGCCGCCCGCCACCCACAGGTCATGGCATGCATCTTCCCCCCTATTCCCCTCCCCGGGTAGGGAAATCCCTGACAACCCCAGCCCCATCCGTCAAGAGTACCCCAGCTTGTCCGCACAGATCAGCACCTAGAGCCACATCACATCAACCGAGCGACAGCAGGATCGCTACCCCCCTCCCCCCAGATCCTGCTGCACTCACTCCATCCCCCTTCACATGTGTGTTGCGCTGTCCCAGCATGGCAAAGTTCATACAGTCAGCTGTCTGAGGTGTCACCACCGGTAGCTCTTGGTCATCTGAAAACACAGCGACCGGGGAGGAAGATCTGCTAGTCTCTGGGTCGCTATGGTCGCGGGCTGCTGCGTCTCCTTGACTGCTCACTGATCCCAAGGTTGCCACCGCTTCAAGGGCTTCCTGGTGTTCCAACCGCATCTTCTCCAGGCTAGGCGCCCCAACAGGGCCCGGCTTCTGCTCCCTCTTGGGCTCCCCCCGCCGCCGACGCCGTGGTCGTCCCTCCCGCTGCGTGCCATTGCTCGAATCAGCAGGCCTCTGACCGCTGTGTAACCCCGCCTCCTCCAGCCAGTCCCAGGCATCAGACGGTGTATCAAAGAACCGAGTCCCTCCGTTTGTGACCACTCGGAGGCGTGACGGAACAACAGGGAGTATGGGAGCTGCAGATCACGCAGCCGACGCTTCACCGCTAGATAGTTGCTCCTCCGCTTCTGGACCGCCGTTGTGTAATCTGGGAACAGCATCACCTGGCTGCCTCCCACCTCAAGGGTGTCCAGCTTCCTAGTTTCTCGGAGTATCACCTCCCGGTCGCGGTAGTTGAGGAGCCTGAGTAGAATGGGACGCGCCTGGCCCCGGGGACAGGCCGCCTCGCCGGGACTCTGTGTGCCCGCTCCACGACAAACTGAGGGGAGAGCACCCCCGGAGGGAGAACATCCCGCAGCCACCCCTCAACAAACTGTTCGGGATGCCGCCCCACCGCTCCCTCTGGCAGACCCACCACGCGGATGTTCTGGCACCGGGAGCGGCCCTCCGCATCCTCAGCGCAATCCTCCAGCGTGTTAACCCGGTCGAGCAGATCTTGCAAAGTTGCGGTGTGGCTGCGCATCACCGGCTGAACTTCCTGAAGTGTCTGACCCTGGTGAGCAACAGTGTCTGCCAATTTGCGATGGTCAGCATGGAGTAAAGTGAAATCCGAATTTACTTTGTCGATGCGGGATTCCAGGGAGGTTCTAGTCTGCTCCAGGGTGTTACTCAGTCGGTCCACTGCCGCCAGCACGGCATCCATCTTAGCTTCCAGGGTCGACGTCAGCTGCTCCGCACCTCCGTCCGAGCGCCCCAGCGGCGGTCCAGGGACCCCATTTCTCGGCCCGCCTTCATGCTGCTTGTCCCGCAATCGTCCCATGGCCAACTGTTGCGCTGCCGGCATTGACGTTTCCCGGGGCGTGCGGCAAGTAGAGTTCGGTCCAGGCACCCCCGCGCCGGGGAACCAGAAGGTCAACCTCCCCTGATCGCAACCAACACCGCAGAGGGGAGAGGGGCCGCGGCGGTGTCCTCACCCGGCCGATGTCCTCTGGCTAGCGTCCTCTGTTGTTCAAGGCCTCCAAGATCTCGCTGCGCCGGACGCACCGCAGAGAAGTCGCCCTGTACACTCCTGTTCACACCGCTTCACGCACGCAGTTACGCTGTCAGTTTGTGCCCTGCAGCCCCTTGGTCGCCCTCCATCTACAAGCTGCCTGTCTCTCAGCCTCGGCCAGGGCCGCCGTTCAGTACAGAGCTCCCCACGTGCTGTAGCGGCCAGCTCCCGAACTGCCGACTCTCAGGCTATTAGGCGCTGCCTATCGACGCCAGTCAGAGAGGGACCATGGCTTCAGCATAGGTGATCATCGTCTTACGAGCGAAGGGCCCCCACCTGTTTCACCTCCGGGATCCCTCCCCACCTGAGAGCGCCAGGAGCTCCCCACTCTCTCACAGCCTCCTGACACAAGGGCAGTGTCCAGCATCTGGGCCCCGTATCTCCTCACACCCAGAGGCTAGAGGCCAGTCTCAGTGTCCACGGGGCCAGGACGCCCCACCGCCGACCAAGCTCGCCCCGCAGGGCCCACCAGGCTCGGCCCCCCAGCGCTGCACACAGAGGGCTCTCCGCCAGTCACGGGCCTCCCCTCCGCAGCCCTGCAAGGTGCATTCACTCTGGGCGCCAACTCCGCACTTCGTACCTGGGCTGCAGTGTCCAGCAATCCTCACCAGGCAGATGCAGGTCTAATCAGGGCATCCCACCGCTCCTCACCGCGGTCGTCGCAGGCCTGCTCTCCCGCACTAGCGCCGTTTCCGACATGGATGGCGACCACACCTGCAGGTCCCGCTGTCTCCGCACTTCATCACACACTGCTGTCTCGGCCCAACAGCAATCTGCCGTCCCCCGGTGCCGCAGCGCGTGTTCTGCACGGCCCTGCCGCCGTGCGGTGAGCCGCGGCCCCCAGGCGCCTCACCTAGCCGGTCACCTCCTCCTGCGCGCTCCGCACTTCAATCCGGGCCAACGATCGGGGCGCCGCTGCCCATCAGGCCGTGAAAGTGGTCGCGTTTCCCTTTTCCGTGATCCTGCGGGGAGGGTGTGACAATGCCGTCTCAGGCTGCTTGCAACTTGCTGTCCCCTCGCGCTGCAGCGCGATGTCTGCGTGGCCTGGTCGTTGCGAGGCAAGCCGCGGCCCCAGGCACCTCACTTAGCTGACCGCCTCCTCCAGCGCATTCCGCTCATTAATCCGGGTGAATCAGCAGGGCGCCGCAGACCTGCGGGTCACGAACGCGGCCACAGTTCCCTCATCACTGGTCCTGCGGGGGGACGACGGCACTGTCCCAGGCCACCAGCAGCTTGCTGTCCCCCCACGCCGCAGTGTGGTGTCTGCGCGGCCCTGCCGCCTCGCGGTGAGCCGCAGCCTCACGTATCTTGCCTGGCCAGCCGCCTCATCCAGCGCGGATCGCGCTTCACTTCGGGCCAGGTGTCAGGGTTGAAATCTCCGGCAGTGGACCCTCCTGGGCCCCGAAACTTTCCCCAGAGCCGCCGGAGCACTTCACGCTGCGGCAGGCGGCGGCTGCAGTCCCGTCTCACAGCGCGGGCAGGAGAATTTGGAGGATGATGGCACGGGGCTGTGGGAGCCCTATGGTTGAGCAGCCATCTTATCCGCGCGCCCTCTAGCGCCCCCTTGAGTGAATACAACCCATATTGTCCTAAACATTGTTTGCAAAAATATCGCTCAGCTGCAGTTAATAATATGAAATATACACCCATCAAAGCAATATTTTTGTAAACAATCTTTAAGACACAAGATTTCAATCAGACTATATTTTTGCAAACGATATTCAGGCATACAAATGATATGGTAAAAACTGATATGGGGCTTGCAGAATAAAACATATCAGCTAGCTGGTGTGCCCTGAGTGTGCTCTCTTATGTATCCTTCCTCCACCACACCGCCAAGAGCTAAGACCCAAGACACAATAGGAGGGCCACTTTGGCCACTCACGTAAGACACACAAAAAACCTCACACATAGGTTCACAGCAAGTACAACACTCTTCCAACCATCACTGCCCTGCAGTATAGAATGCTACCAGCCAGTCGGTAGTCCACAATGGGGTATAAACCATATGTAATATATGAATACAATGCAATACAGTACAATACCCCCGTGTTGTTACTGCATTGCCAACTGTGCTATGAAGGAAAGTTGTGGAAGTGTCCTCGTACTATTTCCCCGCAAATTGAACCCAGAAACCTTTGCCTTTGATATCTGTCTTATATTTCCTATTCCTTAGATATCCTTTGCAATACTCATTCAGATATGCATGGATGAGTACTTTGCGAACAGAGTGTAACTGAACTTTTTTTTATCCAAGACTGACCCCAATACTGAAACTTCTGAATTAGCTTCTCAACCACGCTTGTTTTCATCTTGCGTATTAATAACTAATCAGCGCTACATTCTTTTCAATCCAGAGTAGAGTTGTTTCCTACTTCGTCTTACAAAATGGTTTTGGCATCACTGCCGTTGCCCAAATAGTGTTGGGCGAGTTTATCAGAGCGCACCATTTCACCAGCTCTTCCTCAGAACTGGTGTACAATAAAGGTTGAGGGGCCTGGGTGTGTATGGGGTGTAGCAGTGGTCTATATACCTGCAATGAATCATCAGTGGATCTGGTCCTCAACAACTTGTTCTTCCTTTCAACACTCAGTGATAAAAGTAGCTACTGATCAGACTAACACCAACACTAGGGCTGGGGTCTATGCTCTCCTTAAAAGACATAAGTTTGTGATTCAAATAACTATTCATTTAAGCAATAGTATTGTGGTGGGCGACCTTGTGGTATGGTTCAGTGATCCCATAAATGCTCAAATTAATTTCTGGGTGGTGCTCTCAGGGATGGAGTTTAAGCAGATATTACTCTAGCAGTCTTATTTAAATGGTCATCTCGTGGAAGAGCACTGATTGTATAATCAATAACTGTTGTAGGTAATCAAACTGTCTATTAAGTAGACTGATAAGTCAGAAATAGTTTGTACAATAGCCAAGCAACCTTAAAACAAACCTACACTTTCAATTAAGAGCCTGTAGATAACTGCTGCAGGATTTGGTCCTCAACAATGTTGATAAAGAATCGTTCTCATCCAGGGGATACTCATCAATAGTCATAATCTGTGAATAATCCCCACCCACGTGCGGGATCCCGGAGAATATAGAAAATACATATATATATCTATATATATACATATGTGAAAACATATACATGCAGCCTAAAATGTTTCCAACATGGCAAAAAAGCTGAAATTACATGGGTTTGCAATGTATGAAAAATACCCTCCTAACCCATAAGGAAAAGAGGACATGCACTGAAAAGTTGTCATACAACAATCCTTTATTGCCATAAGGAAAACTTGTAATTGCAGGCAGTTGCCTGTAGGCTGCATAGCAGAGCAATAATGAAACAAAGAAACTGACACCTTGCCTTTAAGGCTTCCAAGGGTTAGGGTACCCTGCCTTTAAGACCTGCAAGGAGACCCTCTGCTCCCATCATGCACCACAGGAGACAGTTAGGTCAGTTCTTTTTTCCGGCTCCTTCTGTGAGGATCCTGGAGTTTGAGCTCTTCAGTTTTTGACTGAATTTGGTTATCTTCGACATTTTCTTTAAAAATTCGACATTTCTTGATTCCTTGAAGTATATATGCTACTGGTTTTCTGACTTTTACTAAATTTTTTCCAGTCAGAATGCCTGCTTTATTTCGAAAATGTCCTTCCCGTGGCAAGAAAATGGCACTGTCAGACCCACACTCAGTGTGTATTGTGTGTCTTCTTTCTTCACACAACCCTGACCTGTGTTATCATTGCCAGACGTTTTCTAAAAGGACTCTGCGTGACAGAGCCAATAGGGTGGTCTTACGTACACATCCGAGCTTTTTTCCTAAGGTGGTCTCAGATTTTCACATCAATCAGGTTATTACTCTACTCACCTTCTTTCCTAAACCTCTACTCCCCCTGAGAGATCTTTACACTCTTTAGATCTCCGGAGAGTATTGAAGTTTTACCTTGCCAAAACGCACACACTTAGGAAATCTGACCGGCTCTTTATCAACTACGGTTCCACTAACACCGGTATATCTACATCTAAAAGATCCATTTCTCGATGGATTGTCTCTTGTATAGCTTTATCCTACCAGTTAGCTAACAAGACTTTACAAGGCAAACCTAAAGCACACTCTACCAGAGGGAAAGCTTCTACCACAGCTCTCCTTCACAATGTTCCAATGTCTGAAATCTGTAAGGCAGCTACATGGCAATCGGTGCATACCTTTACACGCCATTACTGTCTAGATTCTGATCCCAGCTGGAGAGGGATAGAAGCCATCAGAGACTCCTCTTCCAGCAAGCAACATCGAAAACGGCGTCGTTCCACCTCCCCTGATTCCAGGAAGAAGCAGGTGACAGAATGTTCGCCGTCAACGTCGAGATCGCCGTCGAAGAGGCCGAGGCACTCTTCAGCGTCGAGGATCAAGTCATTGTCTAGACGTCAAGACCCTCCGCCGCATGCCAGTAAGTCGGTGTCGAGGCACAGCACTTCAGGCTCGAAGGCTGTGGGTCTAGAGAGACCTGTTAACGCCCCGTCGACGTCGAGGCTTCCGTCGACGGTGAGGCATTCTCCGCCACCCTCGAGAGGGTCGGCATCGAGAGACTCGCTGGCAAAGACCCTGCCGCGAGTGGACAGACTGTCGATGTCGAGAACGTCGTCGCAGTCAAGGCATTCGACGTCGAGGAGATCGACGTCAGGAAGGCGCCATGTGAGGTCGACGTCCCCCCATCACCGCGGGCAGTCGACGTCAAGGCCATCATCGAGGACAGGACGGCAATCTTACAGCATATCGCCGCACAAATTGACGACGAAGGTGGCGCAAACCTTGTCGACGTCGAGGCGTTCGACTTCGGGGGACAACACTGCAGCAGCCTCGGAGGAGGCTCCGCGCAAATTGACGTCGAGGTCCCGGTCGACGTAAAGAGCCCATTCATCATCCCCAGGGCTGAATATTGTACATATTTCTCCAGAGAGATCTCCTAGGGCTGGCGAACAAGAGGTTTATGGTCTGTCGCCACAGTGGCTGAAGGACTGCAGAGTGGGAGGCGTCTGCAGAAGTCCGGGCTCGGACTACTCACAGACATACTCGACCTCTAGGACCACAAAAGACTCTGAGAGATGCGTTCCTGAGAAGCCTTCAAAGTCTCATACCAAACGACCCAGGTCGCATTCCATTCACTGGTCACGGGGTCATCACAGCCCGCGCCACGAACCTGCACATAAGAGAAGGCGCCGAAGATCATCCACCTGGTCTTCTTCCACTAGGTCTTCTGTTCGGGACTACTCACCAACCCTTTCTTCTACGCCACCTTCAAGGGTGTCTCCCATAGATGACATTGGAACTTTCACTGACGTACTTGGCAGAGGAGCTAAGAAACTGAATATCAGTTTGTATACTCCCGTAATGCCCACATCAGTCATTTTTTAGATATTGCACCATCGTACGGCTCCCAGGCCTCTGCTACCTCTGGTGCCAGGTTTTTTAGAACCAGCTATGGCCACGTTCCTCACCCCTTCCACAGTGGGGTCAGTTCCGTCAAGGATCGCAAAAAAGTACAAGGCTCCAGACCAAGATCCCTTGTTCCTTAGGTCTGATCCTCCGGCGGATTCAGTCATTGTGGCAGCCACAAGGAAAGCGCACTCCGCAGCCTCATCAGCTTCAGTCCTCCCAGAAAAGGACAGTAAGCAAATGGACTCTTGTGGCAGGAAGATGTGTAGTACGTCTGCATCGACTATGAAGGTAGCAAGTGCATCAGCCCTCCTAGGGGGTTACGACAGGTCTCTTTGGGAATCCCTGGCTAGGTTTACTGACAAGCTTCCCAAAGAAGATCGACAAGACTTCCAAGAGATCCTGCAGGAGGGTGGTTTGGTAGTAAACCAGGTAATCAGCGTTGCTGCAGATGCCTCAGACCTCGCCGCGCATGGCTATGCACTCGGCATCTGCTCGCGGCGCTCAGCATGGCTGCGCCTCACAGGTCTTAAACCTGATGCTCAGATGAGGATTCTCAACCTGCCTTTCAACGGCTCCTCCCTATTTGGCTCTCACGCAGATGAGGAGATGACGAAGATGAAGACCGAGCTGGACACGGTCAAAGCAGTTGGACTAGAAAAGCGGAGGGAGTTTCATAAACGCTTCCGTCAACACAACAAGCGCCCCTTCCAGCAGAGGGTTCAAACCCCTCAATGGTCCTCCCAAAACCAGCAGAGGTCACAATTCCAGCAGAAGCGTCCTAGCAGAGGAAGAGGGAACAATAAACAACAGCAGTCCTCCTCCAAGCAGCCTCCAAAGCAGTGAAGCATTGCTTCCTTCACGCCCATTCGCTACTCCGGTAGGAGGGAGTATAATTTTTCATCTAGAAGAGTGGGAAACCATAACAAGAGACAAATGGGTGCTGAATATTATGCAGCATGGCTACTTGCTGAGGTTCAGTTCTCCTCCCCCGCAAGTTCCTCCACAATTGAAGTGCCTTCCAGAACACAAGCTACTGTTACAAGGTGAGGTGTATACCCTTCTCTCCAAAAGAGCCATAGAAGAGGTCCCTCTCCTTCAGCGAAACCAAGGGGTATACTCACGGTATTTCCTGGTCCAAAAACGAGGAGTAACCAAAGAGTAAAGACCTATATCATCGATTTGCGCCTGCTGAACAAGTTTATAAGGATAGAGAAATTTCGGATGCTAGCCCTGCACCAGATATTCCCACATCTTCACCAGAGGGACTGGATGTGTGCCATCGACCTGCAGGACGCCTACTTTCACATTCCTGTATCAGTGAAGCATTGCAAATTCCTCAGGTTCCAGGTGTCTTAATGGCACTATCAGTACCGAGTACTTCCGTTCGGGCTCAAATCTGCCCCCGAACGTTCTCCAAGTGCATGGCGGTGATGGCTGCGTTCCTCCGCAGTGGAAAATCTTCGTCCATCCCTACCTAGACGACTGGCTCCTAAAGAGTTACACACCTTCACTACTCCAGAGCCATCTCACCTACTGTCTCCAACTTCTTCACTCCCTGGGGTTGCAAGTCAACTATAAGAAGTCAGTCCTCAATCCGACACAGAAGATACACTACTTGGGCACTTCCCTGGACACCGCAAGGGCAAGCGTGTGTCCTTCGGAGTAGAGGTTGTCATCAATGCTGATCAAGTGCCGCGCTCTTCTCAGCGCTCCACTTCCTACAGCCAGACAGGTGTCGTCGCTGCTGGGATCGATGGCCTCATGCATCTTCATTGTTCCCAAGGCCAGACTTCACATGAGGCTTCTGCAGCAGTCCCTCGAAGATCAGTGGACGCAGCGGTCAGGCAGTTGGGAAGATCGTGTGTATCTTCCTCAGGCTGCCATGGACTCCATCAAATGGTGGATGAAACGGTCGCACCTTCTACAAGGGGTCCCTTTTCACCAGGTCATTCCGACCCAGACTATTGTTACGGATGCCTCACTGCAGGGTTGGGGAGCTCACATGGGCCAGCTTCAGGTACAAGGTCTCTGGTCCGAGACAAAGCGAAGTTATCACATCAACTTCCTGGAGCTAAGGGCAGTTCATCTGGTTCTCAAGTTTCTGTATCCGTCTCTCCAGTCCAGTTCCATTCAGATTCAGACAGACAACACTACTACAATGTACTATCTGAACAAGCAGGGAGGCACCAGGTCAAGGGTCCTGTCTCTGGAGTCCCAGACCATATGGAAGTGGCTTCTGGGGAGGAGTCTCACGATCTTGGCTATCCACCTTCCAGGGACCTTGAATGTGCAAGCAGATGCTCGTAGAAGCGCACGATTGGGTGCTAAACGACGAAGTCGCTCAGGACATTTTTCGGCATTGGGGAGTGCAGACATCGACCTGTCCGCAGACGTGGCAAATACAAAATGCCCCACATTCCCACAACAAGGATCACGGGGGAAAGCACTTTTGATCAAGTGGTCGCAGACATTGCTGTACGCTTTTCCACCACTCCCTCTGATCCCGGCGGTCATACAGAAATTTTACAGGACCAACACCAGAATGATCCTGATAGCTCCGGAGTGACCGCGCCAGTGGTGGTATCTGGATCTTCTACAGCTGTCCGAGGCCCCACACTGGAGGCTGCCCTGCTGCCCGGACCTGCTGACCAAGAACGAAGGGAGAGTATTTCATCCCAACCTCTCGTCCGTGCGATTGACAGCATGGCTCCTGAGGTCATCTAGTACGGGCACTTAGACCTCTCAGCGGACTGTATGAGTATTCTCAAGGAAGCAAAGAGGCCCTCCAACAGGAAATCTTATGCTTTCAAGTGGAAGAAGTTTTACCTGTGGTGTAAGGACAACGCTTATGATCCGATCAAGGGTCAGGAGCAAGTGATCCTTCCTTACTTGTTATACTTGGCCAAGTCCGGCCTGCAATATTCCTCCATCAGGGTTCACCTGGCTGCAATTACGGCATACAGGAAGTCTCCGAACCAGGGGTCATTCTTTCAAATGCCAGTGGTCAAGGACTTTCTGGAGGAACTCAGGAAGGTTTATCCCCCAGTGAGATCCCCTTCTCCACCTTGGGAACTTAACATTGTTCTTACTAAACTGATGAGTGCTCCTTTCGAGCCGATTCATAAGGCATCTTTGCAGCATTTGACCTGGAAGGCTGCTTTTTTAGTAGCCATCACATTAGTCCGCAGGGTGAGCGAGATTCAGGCGCTGTGCTGTAAGGAGCCTTATACTGTGTTTCAGAGGAATTTGTTTGCATGATTGCAATTTGAATTTTATGTTTTTCATGTTCTGCATACTCTTTTGCTCCTCCGCCAGTTAGTGGGTATGGGCTTGCTACTCTATTCACAGATTATGACTCTTGTTGAGTATCCCTTGGATGAGAAGGATTAGTTACTTTTTTTTAATTTATTTTATTTTTGTACTAACAACTCACAGTGATGTACATTGCTTCTCGCCTACAACCCGGAGGCCGGCGGTCAACTGCTTCATGAAATTGATTGCAGCACAAATCCCGGCAACCTGTTAATACAGCCGTCAAATTTGCAGTGTGCTATGCACAGCCAATAGTTCAGCACAGCACATCATTGCTATATAATACTCTCTACCATAAATCACAATTTTCTCAGTTAATATACTTATACAAAAGGCCCACTCCCTCCCCTCCCTCACCCGAGCCTGCAGTAGTTTCTAGTCAGCAACCCGTCCGCAATTCCCACTCCTATACATCATCCTACATTGTGGTCCTTTTTTAGATGCCTCCTCCCCACTACTCTACCCATTGCTCTCAGCAGTGTGTCAACAATGAACGTGACAATAACCCCAGTCTTTACGCCCCATCAGTGCAAAAAGGTATATCTGCTCCTCAAATACAGTGCTACCTCAGATTTATGACAGTTATCATAACAGCTAACTAGGCATCAGCACCCCCCACATCCACCTCATCTTCCGCCCCCTGCCCAGTGTCTGCCGCACCACGGTTTTTCTTCAGGTACTCCGCATATAGGCCCCAGACATTTTTTGGTTTGCTACGCAGCGTGAGTAGTTCGCTGAAAGTGTCCGACTGCGTGCAGCAGTAAAGCACGTCTCGCTCCCACTGCGCCATTGTCGGGAGAGGGCCCCGCATCCAGCACATCGCAACCCTACGTTTTGCCACCAGGAGTCCCATGTCCACTAGCCTCCGCGCCGCCTTAGGTAGTCCCCTAGAGTAGCCCAGTAGTGCAACTGCAGGGTCAGGGGGGAGCTCCAGTGTAGCTATTCTACCTATCTCATGAAAAATAGCTTCCCAGAATTTGAAGATGCCCGGGCAATCCCACGCTAGATGATAGAAATCTGCTACTGGGTGGCCACATCTGTCGCATGATGCCTCCTCTCTTAAACCATACCTATGCAGCCTTTCCGGCGTGTAATACATTCTATTTATATATTTGAAGTGGATCAACCTATGCTTGCCGTGAAGAGAGATACGACGAGTGCCCACACAGCAGTAGGACCACATGGCATCATCTATGACAGTGTCCAAGTCTCTCTGCCACGCTAATCTAGCCTTGGTGTATTGCTGGGATCTCTGTGACATCGCTATGTTGTATAAGTGAGATATCAACTTGCGAGGGCTTTTGTGTTTAATGAAGTAAGTCAGTTCCAGGACCTCCGGGGGCTCCTCCATGTCGTCCCCCAATTGTTGTCTCAATGCCCCCCTCACCCTATGGAACTGGAAGCATTGCATTTGAGTAGGGGCTTCAGCTGCCTCCGTCACTTCGTCCCAAGTTTTAGCTGCGCCATCTACGAATAATTCCCCCACCGTATGGACTCCAAGCTCTCGAAGTGCTAGTGTTACTCCCTTGTCCCTGCAAGGAGGCAGCCACATCGCCCACTCCAAGGGCATCAATGGTGAATATAGCAATGCCCCGGCAGTTTGCTGTAATATACAATGCCAAGCGTGCCTAGTGGAATTGAGCGAATCCAGAAAACCCACCCTGCGATCCAACGGCTCGCATATTATCGCCGGAAGGGGCAGCGGATCGGCGAACAGTCTCTCCAGCTTTAGATACGGGACCGACTCCTCACCATGTATCCAGCTATGTGCTTGGGCTCCCTGCGCCACTCTGTAGTACAGCTCCAGGTCTGGTGCCCCCAGACCGCCCATATCGCAGGGCAATGTCAGCACGCGCCAACTGACCCGCGCCGGTCTACCCGCCCATGCCAGTCGCAGCAAAGACTTATTAAGCCTAGCGAAAAAGGAGCGCGGCAGCACAATAGGTATGTTAGCAAACAAAAATAGGAATCGGGGTAATATCACCATCTTCATAGTTGATATTCTGCCTACCAGTGACAGGGGCAGCCCGATCCAACTTTCAACGTCGTCTTCAAGCTTATCGATGGCCCTGCCATAATTTTTGCGCACAACTATTTCAGAGTCAACATGCAGCTGTATTCCAAGGTACCGTACCGGGTAGTCAGACCACTAGAGCGGGTAATCCATTTCAAAAATTGTGGTAGACGGAGTCAGTGGAAAGGCAATAGATTTGGACCAGTTAACTCGTAGGCCAGACAGCGCTCCATAGTGTACAACCTCACGCAGGACCGATGACAGATTGTGCTCTGGGTCCCGGACATACAGCAGAGTATCGTCTGCGTACGTCGAGACCACAATCTTATAGGAAGGGAAACTCACTCCCCTGAGGGCATGGTACTCCCGTAGTGCGCACGCCAGAGGCTCCGCAACTATGGCATATAGGATGGGCGACAGGGGGCATCCCTGTCGTGTCCCTCTGGTAATTGGAATCGTATCGGAGACCCGATCGCCGAGACTTATTCTCACAGTTGGGCTCCTGTAAAGCGCCCCAATCATCTGTAAGAAGACCGGTCCCAAACCCATTCTTGTCAATACCTGGCTCATAAAGGCCCACTCAACAGAGTCGAACGCTTTCTCCATATCTAGAAAGACCGCGAGCGCCTTAGAGTCCGGCCGAACATGCTGGATAGTGCCAAACACGGTGCGCAAATTATAAGTAAGGTTCCTGCCCGGTACAAACCCCGCCTGCTCCGGGGCAACCAGCTCCGGAGAGAGCAAAACACCAAGCATGTGGCCAGGACCTTTGCAAACAGCTTGGCATCTACATTAAGCAGGGAAAGCGGCCGATATGAGCTGCACTCCTCCGGGGTTTTCCCCGGTTTGGGGATAGCCACAAGGATAGCCTCGCACATAGAGCGCGGCATCTGGCCCTTAACGCATATATCATCGAACAGTGTCGAAATATGCGGGAGCAGCAGGTCAATAAAAGTTTTGTAGAACGTGACCGTGAGGCCATCCTCTCCTGGCGCGCTATTCGCCCTCATGCTCGCCAGAGCTTCTAGTATTTCGTCTTTCTCTATGGGGAGGGCCAGGAATTCCCTGTGCGAGTTGGTTAGGAAAGGCAGTTTTATATGGTCAAGATAGTCCCGTATGTCGTCATCCATTCCAGTCTGTCTTGAGGCATATAGCGCTGTGTAGTAAGCCTTAAAACACTCAACTATATCGAGAAGGATTAGTTACTTACCTGTATTCCTAGTTCTCATCCAGGGGTATACTCATCAAAGTCATAAGCGACCCTCCCTCCTTCCGGACGAGCATTACTGGAGTTGTTCTATATGAATTGCTTCCTCTACTCAGGTGTCTACACAATGCACCATCAAAAAGAACTGACCTGTCACCTGTGGTGCATGATGGGAGCAGAGGGTCTCCTTGCAGGTCTTAAAGGCAGGGTACCCTAACCTTCGGAAGCCTTAAAGGCAAGGTGTCAGTTTCTTTGTTTCATTATTGCTCTGCTATGCAGCCTACAGGCAATTGCCAGCAATTACAAATTTTCCTTATGGCAATAAAGGATTGTTGTATGCCAACTTTTCAGTGCATGTCCTCTTTTCCTTATACAATACAATGCAAACCTATTTAATTTCGGCATTTTTGCCATGTTGGAAACATTTTAGGGTGCATGTATATGTTTTCACATATGTATATATATATAGATATATATATGTATTTTCTATATGCTCCGGGATCCCGCACAGGATTATTCACAGATTATGACTTTGATGAGTATACCCCTAGATGAGAACTAGGATTACAGGTAAGTAACTAATCCTTTTCTTTCACTTCCACTGAGAATCAAAGTTTTATAGTGCAACAGTGCAATCTGACGCTCTCGAAAATCACTAATAAGTATGTGGCTTTAACGCTCATAAAATAAAATTAAGAATAAAACGCGATAAGGGCTTAGACCATCTTTGGAAACAGCTCAAACAGAAATTTAGCAAGAGACAAGACCAACCCGCACAAAAGCAAATTCACACTGACTGCAAGGAGGCATTGGCCTCGAAAGTGATAATATGATAAGGGGCAGAGCCTGATGGCGAGCAGCTTAGCTGCTTATCTACAGTTTTTCTGAGTCTGACCAAACTCGGGCTCATGATAGCTTTGGGACTGACCATAAGGGGTGCAATGGGAGTGCACGGACAAGGCATCTAGTACAGGCCTACAGATAACCTCCTATATTTTGCAGGCCAACAGTTGTGAAGTTAGGTGTGGGTGAATTCTTCGCCACATAGCAAGCATTCCAACATGGCATTCGACATGACAGGTCCAACAACCCTGAAGAATAGACGTCGGCAGAGTCAGAGAGGTATATGTCCAATCAGGTGGGTGGTGCATGAACAGGGGCAGTGGAGACTCACCTGAACACAGAAGCTCGGACTTAACTGGAACGGGAGAGATTGGAATGGCTAGTGTGGCCTTGTCAATTGTGAGCAGGACTAAGCTGAGAGGCGATCTAAGAGGCAAGCAGGGCTAAGATGGAAAGCAATTTCAGGGGGGGCACCAATTTCAAAGAGCCTGTGGAAGGCCATGCAGCAGAGAGATGATGGTACAACTGTGATGGCAGGGATGCAACCCAGAAGGGTTAGCATGATTTTATCTGCCATGCCCAGAAAAATAGTTTTACAGTCGTGAGTAGTAGGAGAGCAGGTCAACAGGTGACTTGGTAAGTGGGCAGTGGGAGATTATGGCTTTCTTAAATGTCATTTTGAAGAATCTAGGCAAACAATTCTACAGCAGTGATGGAGGATCCTCTGGAGATCTTGGGTGCAAGACTAGTGGGTTGCAAGATCTGGGCAAGGCCACTGTATACCAGGATGCAAAGTGTGGCGGGGCACATGAGCTAGACAGATTCTGAATATATGGGCATATGGGGATGCAGGGCCATGCTGTACAGACTATGCTGAACTCTCAGAATAGAATTTAGGCACGAGACAATGCAAGGAAAGCCACCAACATCAGGGTGCTGGTTATCTCTGCCGATACCTCTTGATAAGTCCATGTCGGAAGTGATGCAGTCCTTCTTTGCAGGTTACCTGAACTACTTGAATCAGGAGAAACTGGGGCTGATTTAAAAAGTGTGTAGGTTCCCCTCAGGTCCTGAGACCACCCTCAATATATAGATGGCAAAACGATCATTGTGATTCTTTGGGATCCAGACCTCCAAGACACAACTTGCGAACAGTGGCGAAGATTAAGCAACTACTTCAGGTGGATGCAAAAGTAATTCCTCTCTTTCCGAACTGTGGTGTACACATACAATGCAGAAGATGGCAGCTACTGGATTCGCTGGAGACATTTGCTTCAAAAGGTCTGTTGGTGTCTCTCTGGGGTCTTGTGAGGCTGTAAGTGTTCTTTGAGAGCAATACATAACCCTTTTCTCTAAAGGTGACAACACAAACTTTCCAGGATAACATTAAAGAAGTCTCTCTCGCAGAGTAACAGACCAGTGTAAGAAATACTGTTGACAAGTAATTTTGTCACTGACAGAGATCCCTCATTTCTCATACCTTGGGTGACACAGATTTGGGGCACATTTTGTATGACGTTGACATTCCATTATGCGGATTAAACTGTTCGTTCTTGATGTTCTTTTACTTCAACCTCAGGCTTCCCATGTTCACTGGTGCATGACCTTAAAATTGTGTCAAAATATTGTCAGTTGTTAATATCATTAATATTGTAATGTCACTTATATTGTGATAACTTATACTGTAGGTAAGAATATCGTTTTTAATATCATTGTACTTTATATTGTGTTTTTAAACATCATTGTATATAGTATTGTTTATAATATGATATTTACAGAGTTAGTTATTGTATATGTTTTAAAAAATATTATGTTGATATTATTTTGCTCTTAAATGTTCCAGGAGTGGGTTATATGGTTAACAGGGAAATTAGGTAGGAACTTTTTTATTGTGTTTCTTCATTTAAAAAAAAATGATGCATTTATTTTTTATTTTCATGATAATACAAAAATGCTTCAATGTATTATTAATGTTTTAATGTTTAATTTGTAGTGGTGAAGGATTCTTAAATGCTTCGTTATTTTAAAAAAGTGTTTGAAATATTGTACAATTTAGTTTCGAAATTGATTTTTAATGTTCAATTTAGTTTTGGAATTACGTTTTACAGTGTTTTTTACTGTTTTTAATTAAAAACTACTAAAACATTTTTTTTTAATCTTTGCTATGAATTTGTAGTTGTAATTAAATAAAGATTTCTGGGTAATTGTCTAATGTAATTTTCTAGGTGGGCTTATTTAATCTATTTGTAAGTATACTTCTTTAAGGTATTTCTAATTGTAAGAATTTGGGTTTGTTTTTAGTGTATTTTTCTTAGATCTATATTTTTGTTTTGATAGTAAATCTGACCCCAAAGCCCAATGCTTTCCCCAATGTGGTTAGGTTTGGAGTGGGAACAGGAAATCTGATTCCAACCCCCCTCCCAAAGTCCCACACTTTCTCCAATGTGGTCAAGTTTGGAGTGGGAATAGTAAATCTTACCACCCCTTAGCCCAAAGCTCAATACTTTTTTTTTAATGTAATTAAGTGTGGATTGAGAACAGTAAATCTGTCTCCCACACAGTTCAACATTCCCCAAGGTGATTAAGTTTGGAGAGAGAATGCGTAATGTAAGTTGTCTAAATGGTGTTTAGTTTGCTTACATTGGTTGGTTTGGAGTGAATTCATTTTTATTTTATTTTGTGATTATATAAACATTGTTTACAACTATTTAACATTTCTTAGTTTTTTAAATATTTTTTAATAAAAAAATTACACAGGTTAATGTAATAATTTTGATTGAACTTCATATGTATTTTATTGTTAAACATTGTTTCAGTTGGTAATCATAAAAAAGAAATAGTTTTGCATAAACATTTTTATGAGGCTTTTTGTAAACATTTACATGCATATTATTAACATTTCTTAACAAAATGCTTTCCCATTTTCCAATTTAAATTTTACTATTTCTATTTTGTATACATTAACAATACTGTAAAGGAATTTGTTATCATTTTTAACAGTTTCTAAATACATATTTCCATTTTTAGAAGATATTTAAACAGTTTTAAAAAATATATTTACATTTTGTGTACATTTTTAGAAAATAAAAGAAATACAATATTTGCATCCATTCAATCCATTGTTTTCTTTCTTCCCTTACCTGTTTCCTTCCTGCCTTCTTTCTTTCTTTCTTTCTTTCTCATTCTTTCTCTTTTGCCTTCTTTCCTTCCTCTTTAACCTTCTCTCTTTTTTCTTTCTTTCTTTTTCTCTCTTGCCTTCTCTTTTGCCTCCCCCTTTTCATCTTTCTTTATTTTTCTATCTTTCTTTCACCTTCACTTCTTCCTTCCTTCCATTTTCTTTTACATTCTCTCTTATTTCTCATGTTTTCTGTTTCTTTATTTCTTCCTTTCTCTTTTGCCTTTTCTTTCTTTCTATCCTTTTTGCATCTCTTTTTTCTTTCTTCTTTCCTTCCTTTCTCCTTTTCTTTCTTTCTTTTTCTTTTTTCTCTCTCTCTTTCTTTTGCTTTTGATTTTTTCTTTCTCTTTTGCCTTCACTCCTTCCATCCTTTTTCTTTTACCTTCTCTCTTTCTTTTTTCACTCTCCATCTCTCATTTCTTGTGTTTATACCTTTCTCTTTTGCCTTTTCTTTCTTTCTTTTTTACCATCTCTGTTTTTTCTTTCTTTCTTTCTTTTTCCTTCTCACTTTCCTTCTTGCTCTCTTTTGCCTTCTTTCGTTCTTTCTTTCTTTCTGGCCTCCTTTCTCCCTTGCCTTCTTTCAGCCAATGTTAAACAATTAGGCTTTTTTTAGGGCTGTGTTAGTCAAGACATTTTGATTTTACTAAAATTATGTGTACAACATACATACTTATTGGGGGTTTCAGCCAAACTTCCTCCATTAGTCCATGGTACGTCATTCACATTTTTAATCCACCTACTCCAGCATGCATCGAAGGGCAATGCATCAGCCCACTTCACCCACTGGTTTACTTAACTGTGACTTATGGCGTGCTGCCCTTTCATAAGGACCACATCCACATACAAAGGGGCTCATTACGTTTAGCTCGGAGTCCGCCAGGGCATATTGGGTTTGGAGAGTGTTAAAGGGTTTCACACCCTCTGGGCACCAGAGATCCTTAACTTGAGAGATGCCTATCAGATCCCATTTCTCAAACCCTTTTGAGTTTCCCATATACCCAAGTTGCTGTGAGTCCCACAGAGGCGTAGCGAGAGTCAACTTTTTGTGCCAACCAAGCGACTTAGATGCAGAGTGCCAAATTTTGACTGTGTGGCTGGTTGGGCTGGTGAGTGGGAATCTGCCAGGCGTAGAGTACAGCACCCGGGAGAAGATCCCTTCAGGCAGAAGCCACCGATCCATGAGGAATCCCGGGTTGTCTGGGCGACCATATGTACAGTGATTAATAGCTGTTAGGTGTGCAGCCCAATAGTATTTTTTAAGATCGGGTAACCCGATTCCACCGTCATATCAGCTAAGTGTCAGCTTGTTTAGAGCGATGCGCGGTCTCCCTCCCCAAAGTTAGTCTCGCAGGAGTCCTTCAAGATCTTTAAAATACGAGTTTGGTATGGGGTCGGCTGAATTGTGTAGGGCGTAGAGGAAACGGGGTAACGACATCATTTTAAATAGTGCTGCTTTACCCAATAACGAGAGGGGGAGTGACTTCCAGTTTGTTATATCTCGCCTGAGCCTCTGCATTGGGGGAACCAAGTTGCGGGCATACCGGACTGTGGGATCGAGAGAAATGAATATACCTAAATATTTAATTATTGTTTTTTAACTGAGTGTTAAGAGTTTGTTATAGGTTGCACTTTGCTTGTTTGGCAGCAGTGCATATATTAAACCGATGTTTGTGTTGTAGTATTGATCATGGGTATTGTATATGTGTGTAAATTGTGATCGGCACTGTTTAAATGTCCCATCCATCATCCATGTGTTAGACTCTGTAAGGATTAGAAAATTATTGTTAGTTGCAATGACAAGGATTCTTTTCTTTGTTATTTCTCATTGCCATGCAGTAAGAAATCTTGGTGAGTATGAGTTATTTTAAATATTGGAAGATTTGTATGTCTTCCTATGTTATGCCTGTTCTTGTTATTAGTCTTGTTAGGTTTTATATGGCAGCAGCAGCGGCTGCTACCAGACGGGGTGGTGGGGTGGGGGGGCATGTAATTTAATAAACAAAAAAAAAACCTACCCTGCGTCCTCTTCCTTCCTACAGTCCGGCCGGCAGCAGGAAGCACAAAGGCTCCCCTGAGCTAATCACAAGGCTGCAATGCAGCGTTGTGATTGGTCTGAGGGCCGTGGATTGGCGCTCAAACTCAAACAAGGAGCCTGTGCATGTTCTTCACCAGGCTGTGTGATTTAGCCAGGTAGGAACATGCAAAGTGCGCATGAACTGTTTGGTCGGCCCAAGACCAAACAGTTCATGCGCACTTTGGGAGTGCAAACCACTCCTCCCCTGCTCTGGCCAGCTCTGCCACACACTGCACACAGGCTGCATGTAATAGGAAAAATAAAATGACTATAGCGATGCGTTATTGTAATTTTATTTTTCCTTTTTGCGCAGTGGGGCAACGCTCCTCCTCCTCAGCAGAGGAGAAGCCACTATATGGCATGAAGTTGCCCAGTCGGTTTTTCAGTTTTTTAGTATAATTCTTGTGGGTTCTTGGGAGCTTGTGCTCACTTATCTTTAGTCCTGCCAGACGTTCCTACGTTCCTAGCTTGAACTTCGGTGACATTTGGAGGGTGATTGCATTTCCTTACATTTCAACCATTCTTCTTTGGTAATGATTCTGCCATAACAAGCATTGGAATAATATTTACTGAATTTCTAATTCATTCTTTCACTAAACGTACTTTCCTTGCTATAAGTGTATCCCCTATAACAGTAGTTTCCCCTTTAGTGATATGATGTATATTGCAGTTCCTGACATTATATTTGAAACTGCAGAATTATTAAAGTATATATTAATGTTATTTGTATTATATCCCAGTGTGAATTTTTTGTTACACTTTTACTATATTTTACATTATGTACTTAGCTTTTTGTGTTTCTTCTTTTTTTTGGGTAGGTTGGTTCTGTGTTGTTTGTGGGAGGGCTGCTACTTTTCTTTTTTTTATTCATTTCATCATCATAATTCTTTATTTGGATTCAATATCCATAAAATAATCACAAAGTAAATACAGTGCTTTTATCACAATAGATCATCACTATGAATATTTAAAATAGCATCAGATTCCCTTCATATCTCTTACCCCTCACACTGATAGCGAACAACCGCGACTTTTTTCTGGGAACACTTCACCCCGGTACTTTTGTATGCAATAAGGGTCATTCCCCTCACACTGATAGCGAACAACCCCGACTTTTTTCTGGGAGCACTTCACCCCGGGACTTTTGTATGCAATAAGGGTCATTCTCCTACCCTATGACACTTTTATATTGATGAGGATTTGAAGCCAAATGGGGATGTAGTGACGAAGTATGATTGCCTATGCGAGACACATACAGGATAGGCCAGGCATTACACTGAGCTGGATGACCCCTCGCCTGCTTGGCCATGTAATGGGAGGAAATACCCATACAAACTTTGTATCTTAACAATGTACACCACCGAGGCATTTCATGGCTATATAGATACATTCTCGACCTTACTCCACTGAAGAAACATGCCTATGTGAACTTGTGGGAAAGGTAACTAAACACGGAAATTACAAACAACACCTGGGGAGCCATATGGGAGAGGGTCTCCAAGTCCTCCATTTGCCTTTGCTACAAGTAGAACTCTTACAAAATCCTTACGTGTTGGTACCTCACCCCAGTACAGCTTCATAAGATGCTCCAGGGTTCATAGCAATGCTGGGAGGGTTGTGGGGACAAGGGCATACTTTTACACACCTTGTGGACCTGCCAGATTATACAAATATTTTGGGACAAGCTTCTTGCCACAGTACACTCCATTACTAGCGTGACACTCCCACATGACCCACTCCTGGTTATTTTATGTGATCTAGGGGCGGGCATACTCTTCCCCACTTTGACGCCACAAGGGAAACTTGTCTTCCACCTACTTTTAGCAGCAAGATTGAGCATAACTCAGATGCGGAAGCAACCACAGGTACCTTCCATGAACATGTGGTGGGGGAGATATGGATCATCAATGCTATGGAAAAACTCATAGTCATACTAAGAGACCCAACATGGCACCCATCTGCTACATACATAAAGAGACAGCAGAGACCTGGGGTACTCCATCTCACAATGTCCAAGACACTGAGAGCATCAGAACTGATGGTAATGTCCCCCTCAGAATCAGCAAATGAGACACCCTCAGATTCTGGTGTGTGACATTTGCCATCGACTACCGAAGCACCGGGGGTGGAAGGTAGGGCCCCTTTTAACAAAATAAACTGTAATTTTCATTTTGTCAGAATAAAGTTTCAGCAATGTCCATAAAATATGCAATACAGATGTATATCTTGTCCCGATGCAATGTCTTGCTCTATTGCCTTTCACAAAGAATGTCAAAAGTGTCATGTTTCTTAACTGCAAAAAGCTAAATAAAATTGTTAAAACAGCATAAATTCTTTATCGATAAAACTGAATTTGTTGTAAAATACATGCAAAACTCTAATCGATGATGTCTGCAAAGACAGCAGGCATAAAAATAGTTGTGGCTAATCATTATCCAGCATTGTCATCTAATCAACTTCATTTCATGGTTCATAAAATGAGATCATGGAGAACATATAAAGCTGGGGGAACCTCAGGGTATTTACCACTGTGACACATTCCTACGTATACCGTTTGTGTCATATAGGATTTAAATTTATACGCATAATGTACAGTCATTTCTATGAGAGCAAGTGTTGGTATAATTTTACTTTTATCCCTTTTCTCTTCCCTTTATTCACTGTTTTATTGACTCTCGAAACATTAGACACTGTGGGCCCGATTCACAGAACTAACTTAAGACAAAATCCTAAACTTACTACTTTTGGTATTCACAGAAGTTAGGATTTTGTCCTAAGTTTGACTTAAGACAAAATTAAGACAGACTTAAGACAAACTTAAGACAAACTTAAGACAAACTTAAGACAGACTTAAGACAGACTTAAGACAGACTTAAGACAAACTTAAGACAAACTTAAGACAAAATCCTAACTTAAGTCTGTCTTAAGTTTGTCTTAAGTCTGTCTTAAGTCTGTCTTAAGTCTGTCTTAAGTCAGTCTTAAGTCAGTCTTAAGTTTGTCTTAAGTTTGTCTTAATTTTGTCTTAAGTTTGTCTTAAGACAAACTTAAGACAAAATCCTAACTTCTGTGAATACCAAAAGTAGTAAGTTTAGGATTTTGTCTTAAGTTAGTTCTGTGAATCGGGCCCCTTATATCTGTATTAGGTCACTCGTCACCACAAGCCCATTCTGATGTTTTTATCGGGGGTGGGGGGGAGGGTGGGTAGGAGGGACTTGTTCGAAATGGCTCCTTATATTTGTATTTGGAATTTTGAAAATTAGAAAAAAAGAACATATCAAGCACGTTATAAATCTGATCATTAATCAGACTCATATATTAAGCCTTCTAAATATGAATATGATTTTCTTCTGTTAATGGCAGTCAAAGTAAATATGGAGACTGTAAGGCATTGACCATCATGATCTAATTTGCATAGGAAATTAAAGCATCCTGATAGTAAAAGAGTCTTTGTGACAAACATAATGGTTGTAAAACACATTTTCTTATGTCCTTGAAGAACTTGCAGAATTGAATAAAGTGCAATGCGGCCTGTGAAGATTTTCCATTGCATGGGCAGTGGATAATTTTTCATCACATGCCAGCAGTTTGGGGAAAGCTACCATAAAGTGCACAGTGCCTATCCGAAATCTAGTGAGATAAAATCTATTCTGTGTGTTTGTTACAAATATCAGATAACTTTGGATATTTCATTGCACATAGCCTGAGCAATATCTACAAACAGCTGATTTAGATCTCTCTCTGTTTTCCCTTTTAACCTCTCTGTGCCCTATTAGGACCATATTAATTTCCTTTTTACAATAACTTAAAACTCTTGCTGGATCTTTTATACTAATATTTGCATCCATCTCTTTTGCAAGACCTTTCACGTATGCCAGCCATGGAATTTTTTCTCTGTGCTCAAGCGTTAAACAATCTTCAATAATCTCCTTGGTAAACTTAGTGCATTCCTTGCTCCAAATACTATGCCAGATCATAATAGGACTTATCTTAATAGTATCTTCTAGATAAGGAACAGCTAATTCATTATGAACAATATAAGTTGAAGTTGAGCATGGCACTGCCAGGAGTCTACACAGAAAACAATTCTCTTGCGTCTGTAATGTCGTACTATTTACCATGCCCCACAAGGGGGCCCCATAAATAACACAAGTTATACACTTGCTTTTATACAATTGCAATATTTATATTGTTGGCTTATTTCCATTTTTAGAGGTGAATCTAAAAAGGGGTTCTGATGTTCTTAAAAATTTCAATTTTCAACTGGGGTCCCTAGTGTCCGCTATTTGAAAAATGTATACCTAGGTATGTAAAAGGCTTTGTTTCTGCTAACTCATGACCTTTAACATAATGAGCTCTCTTTTTTGCTTTCCCTTTCCCACATACTAATATGGAGGTTTTTGTTAGATTAAATTTTAAGTCTTTCTCCTCCATATACATGACAAAATTACTGTTCAGGTGCTGCAAACCGTTTGCAGTTCTGGATAGCAGCAACGCATTGTCTGCGTATAGGAGGACAAGGGTCAATCGCTTTCCAACCTTTGGGGCATCGGCATTCACCTGTTGCAATATCTTATTCACCTGTTGATAAAAAGACAAAACAAGATTAGGGCAAGAACACAACCTTTTTGAATGCCTTGTGTAATTATAAAACTTGATGAACATTTCCCGTTTGTCTTATATCGTACTCAGGCAATCAATCTATCATTCGGCTGTGACAGAAAGGAGATAATGTCTTTCGGGGCACCCATTTATTTTAAAGTCTGCCACAGCTTGGCGTGATTTACCAGATCGAACGCACCTCTCAGATCTGCAAAGCATAGGTGGATGTAGCCTTCTTTGGCTGTGGTGTATTTACTGAAAAGGAGGTTTTTTTTGATAAACAAATTTTTCTTGTTTTGAGTGAAACAACAGAAAAAACATTGAGCCTGATGAACCACCAAATTACACTCACACAGCATGAGATCACACCGTCTTCCCGCCCCCACCCGAAGCTCCCCCCTCCACCCCCTCCCCGGACCGCATAATCAGAACACATTGCCCAGCCATTTCCCCCAGACCCTGCGGTATTTTTTAAGGCAGCCCCTCGCCTGATAGAGAGTCGGCTCCTGTGCCGCACACCAGTCCACTCCAGTGCTCCATTTGGCCAAGCTAGGCGGCTGCGGATGCTTCCAAGCCGCTGCTATATCCCTTTTCGCCACCATAAATGCTGTCATAAGGAATAGCTTCTCTGCGCGCGTGCCATCCAGGCCTTCAGTGATGCCCAGAAGGGTGTGTCGAGGGTTATGCGGCACCACCCATCCCAAGACCTCCGTGAGATCGGCTTCTATGCCCCTCCAGTAACCCCCCAAGTCTGAACAAGACCACACCATGTGGATGAAATCAGCCGGGGCAAAACCGCATCGGGGGCAAGCTGCCGTAGCGGAGAGGCCCGCCCGGTGCAGACGAGCCGGTGTGAGGTAGGCAGTGTGCAGATAATAAATTTGAATGAGCCTCAGTTTGGCGGAGGCCGTCACCAGCCTGGGGGCCATAAGGGCGTCCCGCCAGTCGACCTCGTCCAGGGGACCCACCCACTCCTCCCACCGTTCCTTCAGGCCTTCCCGTGCCGTGGGGGTATTATTAATAAGAGAACGATGTATTCGGGAGATGCCCCCCCGCCTTAGGTTACCCAGCAGGACCTGAGCCTCCGGGGGGCTGTGATCCGGCAGCCTAATGTCCAGAGGGGTGTAGATGCGTATGGCGTGCCGCAGTTGGAGGTACCTATCAAATTGAGAGGAGTGGAGGGAGAAGCGCGCCTGCAGTTCCGAGTATGAGCACATGCGTCCCCCCGCCAGACGTCCCCCAGCTGGGAGATGCCGAGCAGGTCCCATGATTTGAAACCCTCCAGGTCCGCAACGTCCCGCATCCATGTCCCATGCCAGAGGGGAGTAGCACGAGTCAGTCTCCCGGTCCACCGGGTGTGGCGAAGCACCGCTCGCCAATCCAGGAAGACCGCCTTAGTGATGTCTGGGCAGGAGGCGGGGATGGGGGCGCCATACAGGCGGTCCTGAATGCGGGAGAAACCCAGGACCCCCAACTCCACCCTGTAGGCCGGATCGGACCATCCCCCCCCAAACCAATCATGGATGACCAGGAGACGGGTGGCCAAATAGTAAAGGTAGAGATTGGTCATGCCCAGCCCCCCATCAAAGGTGGGCAGGCGACATGCCGACAGGGCCAGCCGCGGCCTCCCACCACCCCAGAGAAATCTGGTCGCCAACCCATCTAGCTCACGAAACCAAGGCCTTGGGAAGGACACGGGAATATTTTGTAATACATAAAGAAACCGGGGGAGAATCATCATTTTGTATAGTGCCACCCTCCCCAGCGGATTGAGCGGGAGCGATTGCCATCGTGCCAGATCTACCTTGGCCTTCTTGACCAGGGGGGTCACGTTAAGAGCCCAGCTCAGTTCCGGGAGAAGGGAGACCCAGATGCCCAGATATTTGAAGGACAACCGACGGAGGGGAATAGTGTCTTGCCAATCAAAACACTCCCGGGAGGGGTGCAGAGGCACAAGGACCGATTTCCGCGGGTTTAAGTAGAGGCCAGACGCGCGGCCAAAGCGGCCCAAGAGATAGAGTGCACGGGGGCCCGAAAGCGCTGGATCACTAAGGTACAACAGAACGTCGTCCGCATAGAGGGCTATTTTGTCCGATGGCAGGCCCGGCCACTCCCAGCCCCGAAGGAGAGGATCCGCTCGGATCAGGACGGCAAGGGGCTCCATTGCGAGAGCAAAGAGGAGGGGCGACAGCGGGCACCCCTGCCGTGTTCCCCGGCCGATCCGAAATGGTCTCGACAGTGCCCCGTTGACCAACACTCTGGCGCGGGGGTGCGCGTAAAGGACTCGCACCATTCCAACAAACTTGGGGCCGAAACCCATGTGGGTCAGGACCTCAAATAGGTAGGCCCACCCGACTGAGTCAAAAGCCTTCTCGAAATCGGCAAGCAGGAGAGTGAGATATGGAGATATGCGATGGCGGTGAGCCAAGGCCACGTGAAGGCGACGAAGGCAGTGGCGAGTGCCCCGGTCCGGCATGAAGCCGCTTTGGTCCGAATGCACCAAGCCCGACAAAAAGGGCCGGAGCCTCTGGGCCAGGACCGCCGCGTAAAGTTTGATATCTGTATTAAAAAGGGAGATCGGCCGGTAGGCCGACCTATCACAAGGAGGCGGCGTGGACTTGGGCAGGACCACAATCGTGGCCATGTCGGCTTCCGGGGGGAAGGAGCCTTGCTTGACCGCTTCAGCGTAGAGAGCACCCAACCGCGGTACCAGATGTTCCTTATAGGTGGCGTAAAACTCCTGGGGAAAGCCGTCCGGTCCCGGGGTCTTCCCTGCGGACGTGTGCCCTATCGCATCCCCAATCTCCTCAGGAGAAATGGGTACCTCCAGACTCTCCCAATCACCCGACCGAAGACGGGGAAGCCGTTGGTCACTGGCGGCAAGCAATGAAGCCAGGGAAAGGTCCGCCGCTCGGGCCCGATATAGCTGCGAGTAATACTGAGCGAAGGCTTCCGCTATGGCCACGGAGGAAGAGTGGATCAGGCCGTCAGAGTCGGCCACCGCCGGGATGATGCGTGATGCCCTGGGGTAAGTAGCCAGCCGATGCAGGAGCGCACCATTCTTGTCGCCCCACCCATATACCCTCGCCAGCGAGGATTGCCAGAGGAGCTTAGCCGCATCAAACGAACGTTGGCGAATCTCCTCACGCAGAAGTCGCAACTGCCGTGTCCCAGCCGGATCGTCGGACCCAGAAAGAGATTGCTCCAGTCGTAGCGCGCGAGCCTCACAGGCAGTGAGCCGCTGGAGTTGCGTCTGGCGATGCCGTACCACCTGTGCTTTGGCAGTCCCCCTGATGGTGGCTTACAGGCCTCCCAAAGGGTGCCCGCCGAAGAGACCGACCCGTCGTTGTCACCAAAATAATGCGCCAGTGCGGACCCCACCTCCTTGCGGAGCGTCTTATCCTGGAGGAACCAGGCGTTGAAGCGCCACACCTGGCGGGCCCCTTGAGGCGGGGGACCCAGACCCAGGAGGACCGGAGAGTGATCAGATATCCCCCTAGGGAGGATGCGGATGTCCTGGATGCCTACACAGTCAGCGGGGGGGACAAAGATCGCATCAATACGGGCATGGGTGTGATGGGCGGCCGAAGTATGAGCGTATTGCCGGGCGCGTGGGTGCCAGGTCCACCACGCATCGCATAAGCCTTGCGCCTCCACCCAACTCGCCAACTGCTTCGCCCGCGCGGCGCGCGGCGCGGGGCGCCGAAACCGGACCGGAGGAGTCGAGCTGCGGAGCCGAGACAGCATTGAAGTCCCCCCCCCCAGAACGATAGCGCCCGGTGGAAGAGTTGCCAACAGAGACGCGACGTGAGATAAGGCCTGAGATAGCCCGGTAGGCGGCGCATAGAGCGACAGGAGACTAAGCGGCCGACCCTCAAGCGTGCCGCAAACGGCAATCCCCATCCCCTGGGGGTCATGGATCACCCGGGTAAGCACAAACAGGAGGGAACGGCGCAGCAAAATGGCGACCCCCGCGATCCGTGCGAGAACCCTGAGTGCCACACCCGGTCGTACCCGTAGCGCGCCAGGAAGGGACATTTCTCGCCTAGCAGGTGGGTCTCTTGAAGCAGGAGCACATCGGCTTCCGCGCGTTGGGCATATTTAAGGACGGCGGTGCGCTTAAGTCTATCCAGCAAACCGTTCACGTTCCAGGACAGGATGCGCGTCTGCACCTTAGCGGCTAGGTCGGCCATGGTAGTGATGGGAATGGAGAGCGCTGGGAGTGAAGCTGCCAGGGGCAGCCAGGGCTATGGATCTCACACTAGGGGAAGCCGGCGGGCCGCGCAGGAAAGTGGTCAGCGGCGGAGCCTGCGGGAGCGGCTGCATGGAGAAGCGTGTCGACACGCGGGGCGCGATGCTGCATAAGAGGCTCAATGGAGAACAGACCCAAACCAAACAAAACAGTCCCCCAAGGAGGAACAACCAACAATTACCCAACCCCAACCCCCCACCCTACACTTCAAGAACGGAAGCATCTGTCGCCCAAACTGAACCAACAATTACGAAGCCCCAAGCGTAGGTGCTCGGGTGTAAAGAGCGTGGTGGACCCCTCCTGAAGCACGGATTCCAGTGTCGCATCCTAGGTTGTTGTGGGAAAGCTTGAGACTGCAGAGCCCCCCACCCCCGCCACTCGACAGGGTCGCCGCCTCCCCCTGTGGATGCAGGAAGCAAACGTTAAGTCATATAGCAGGACTGCGGGAGAGGTCCGACAGGTCAATTTGGACGTTGAGGGGGGTTTGAGACCCATCCGGTCGGGGCGACGGGCAGTGCCGGGACCCCCAGCCGCATGAGATGATGTTCCAGAGGAGGCTGAGGAGTCTCTCACCCCTCTCCCAGAGGTGCCCGCAGACCGGGTCCGGGCCCCCGCCGCACCGCTGCGTTGCCGTGAATGCGTGCGCTTCCTGCGCCGTGGTCGGTGGGACCCAGCTCCTCCCTGGCCCCGGGGCACAGTAATGGACGGCACCCCTCCGGGTTGACGCAAAGGTCTTTCCTCAGTGAGCCAGGTCCAGGCCGCCCTGGGAGTGTCGAAGAACAGCATCTTATCCTGGAAAACGACCCACAGGCGGGCCGGGAACTGGAGCTGGTATTGGAGGCCCAGGGAGCGCAGCTTTTGCTTTACATCCGTGTAGGAGTGGCGCTGCTCCTGGACCTCCCGGGTGTAGTCCGGGAAGATCATAATGGTGTGGTTGTTGAAAGTTAAAGGGCTGCTCACCCGCGCCTCCCGCAGGATAGCGTCTCTGTCCCTAAAATTGAGGATCCGAAGAATAAAGGGGCGCGGGGGGGCTCCCACAGGAGGCTTGGCAGCCAACGACCGGTGCGCCCTCTCCACCACGAACCAGGACGATAGACCAGCCGCCGGCATCCAGGACTTAAACCATGTTTCAAGGAAGTCGTCCGCCCGGCCAGACTCGACCCCCTCCGGAAAGCCCACCAGGCGAAGGTTGTTGCGGCGGGCGCGATTTTCGGCATCTTCCGCCCGTCTGTGCAGTTCTTTGGAGTGGGTTGTGAGCTCTCGGACTTGGTCTTGCAGCAGGCGAATGTCATCCTCCGCAGTGGTGATCCGGGATTCCGTTTCCGTAATGCGGGCCGTGGCGTTTCGGAGGTCCTGCCGCAGGAGAGCAACATCTACCTTCACTTCCCCAACCATCCCCTCCAGGGATGTGCGGGAGGCATCAATGGCCTGGAGGATGGTGGCCAGGTCTTTATTCGGGGCCGGCGCTTCCCCTCCGCCCGCACCCAGCGAGTCCGAGCTTGTGAACTGATCAATCCTCGTCTGGTGGGACGCCGCCGGCGGCCTGGGGCCCTTTTCTTTGCCCATGTCGAGCTCAGGGGGCACGCGCCGGGCACGAGGGCGGGCGCAGTGGACCGGCAGGCGGCCCCCACCTGCCAAGCGAAGCCGCCCCCCGCGCGCCAGGCCAAGAACGGGGGAATCGAGGAGAAGGGGGAGGGCGTCCCGTCCCCGGCGACGGAGGGCCCAGTGCCCGTCCAGCAAGCACCCCCTCAGACGGCTCCGGGCCGAGCCTCCCTCACCACGTCGTGGGCCTCGCGCTGGAATCCACACCGATGACGGCCCGTCGTCAGCTCACAGCGCACAGGCCAGCGGAGCGCCGTCCGTCGCCCCAGCTCACAGGCTCGACCAAGGCCACCCCCGGTCCGGGGCAGACATCCGAACCCCCCCGGGCGCCAGGGACCAGGCACAGCACCAGGAAGGATAGTCAAGGTGCGAATGGGGGGGGGCCCTCCATGCTCCTGGGCGAGGGCGCGGGGTAGGAGAGGTCTGGGACAGCTTCACTCACCAGCCGGTGCCGTGGATGCCAAGGGGGACGGTCCCACCCCGTGCACTGTGGGTCTCCGCAGGGTCCAGTGGGGCCGCACCGCCTCCGGGGCGCCCAAAACAGGAGGCCACCAGGCCAAATCACCGGGGGGCAGGGGGAGTCGCCCCCCCAAATCAGCGCCCGCCCAGCACAGGGAGAGAGCGGGTGCCAGCAGCGGCGAAACCGGATCCAGCCCGCCGGTCGGGCCCGTTCATTTCGGGCCGATCCGCCCGCCGATCAGGGCCCCCTCACCGCCGGGGGGCGCTCACCATCCGCCACCCCCCCCAGCTCACCTGAGGTCCGGCACCAGCTCGAGCTCCGTTCGAGGGTCCGCCGATCGCTGGCCAGCCGCCGACAGTCACGCGGCCTTCGTCCCTCGTGGAGCGCCGGGGACTCGCGTAGACAACACCGCCGGCCGAGGAACCGGCCGAATGTGTCCCAGCTACCGGTGCCACTCACGGGTCGCCCACTGCGGCTCCAGCAGCGCCGAATCGGCCGAAATTCGTACCGGGGGCAGGGCAACAGCTCCTCAGGCCTCGGTGATCATCAAATCACGCCCAGGACTGCCACAGCATATGTTAGGCGGATGCGAGGGGTCAAGCATCCAGGAGCCTCACCGTAGGGCGGCCATCTTGGGCAGCGCCACCTAGCGCTCCTTCACTGAAAAGGAGGTTTAGGTCCATCGTGTCAACATCCCTCCTGAATCTGAACGACAAATCAGTGAGCACCTGGTTATCAGGTGCCCAGGTCTCCAACCTTTCCAGAAGGATTCTGCCCATCAATTTAGCAGACAAATCCAGGAGGGAAATTGGTTGGTAGAACCTTGCATCCCCCCAATCTCCCTTTTTGAAAACCTGGACTATTATACTCTCGGTCAAAGTTGCAGGGAAGCAGCCTTGGGCTATGGCGTTACATACCTGTGTCAAGACAGGAGCCCAGACTGTAATGTATGATTTAAAAGCATTTATGGGAACCCCATTAGGGCCTGGTGCCTTCCCATTAGCACACTTTTCCATAGCAATTTTACTTTGTCTATACTGATTGGTTTTAGATGCGATGGCCCTGTAAAATGTATGTCGTCTCTAAGCGGTTCTACACCTTCTTTGTTGGAATTCGAAGTTCCGCCATAGTGTCTTCTCCAATATTCCTGTGAAACAAGTGCCTCGCCCTAGGTGCCGAAGAATCCTTGAGGAATGGCTGATTGATTGTTTCCCAGAATAATGTAGTATCTCTCATTTTGACTGCTTGCTCATGCCCTTTCTTGTAGTTCTTTTTTTCTCTTCCCCAGTGCTTACTTGCTAATAAGCTTCAAAGTTGAAACCTTCTCCCTGTTTCTGGGTGTGGTCTGTAAGGCGTGCTTAAGATTCTGATTCGTACGTGAACAGTGATCAAATCAACCGGCATTCTTTATATTGGGAACCTTATTGGTAGTTCTCAAGTTACCAGCAATGCAGTGGGTATTTTGCAAAAAGCGACTAAGATTTTACATTGGGTAGTGTCCCATTTGGTGCAGATGATAAATTTGTCTATGTTATCTTTTACAATCCTTTCTAGGAAAGTGGATTCATTTATCCCTGCCCACTTAAGACTTACAACATTCTTACCCTCAGTTTGGATGTGTGCTGCTAGCTGCAGTCCAATCTTGTGATTGGTTTTAATGTTAAGAGTGAGTAGTAGTGGTTGGTGATCACTAAAAGAGCTTGCTTCAATCCCAAATGATTCAAACAGCCTCAATCTATTTTCTGATAACAAGATGTGATCAATAGTAGGACTATGACTGTTCCCCTGAAAAGTTGGTATTGGGGACCTTTCGGTGTCAAATCTTTGCTCCATCAACTGTATGTTGTATTTAAATATTATTTTGTTTATCGTCTCCCCATATAGGTCATGTAAGAAATGAGGATGACCATTCCCGGTTTCACCCATATATCCTTGGCATTTACTTATATTGAAATCCCCTACCCAGATATTAACACAATCGGCCAAATTAGCACTCACAAAACTTTCCAGTTTATTCTCCAGATCGACAATTACCCTACTTTTTGTGTCATCAAATATGCTGTTATAACAATTTATTAATAAAGTGTTTAGTTTCTCATAGGTCTGGAGGTATAGGATCTGAAAATAAGGTTATCTGGTATAGGATAAGTTAGTGGGGCTACAGTAGAGATAAATACAGCTAATCCTCCCTGTGCCCGTTAACTATTTGAGGCTATGGCTGGTGTAATAATAGAGGTGTATTCTTTAACATGAAAGCCTCCCTTCTGCCAGGTTTCTTGTAAGCATATCAATTGTGCAGTTTTTATAGTATCCAACCATTCTATATTCCCCAATCTATTTTTGATGCCAACAATGTTCCATGTCCTAACAGCTAGTGTTTTGCCTATATTGCTAGCATGAGGTATATCAGCTCTTACTTCTTACTGGATTTTTTTTTATCATCTAGCACAAAAAGATCTCTCTCGGACATAGACGTCCCCTGTAGTTAATCCTGTTCACAACAGTTACTAAGCAGTGCAGGTCTATTAAGATTTATCAGGGGCATACCCATACAGGGTTTGCATGGGAAATGCCTAGGTGCAGACCCGTAATGATAGGTATTGTTTGCGGGGGTTTATAGAAGAATCCTATCTGTATGACTGTGATCTTCCCTTTTGCAATATCTCTAGACAGCTGCCTACAATGAAGATCAGAGAGTATTTTTTTCCCACAGAAGTACAGCAGAAACATACTATGATACGATCATCCTGGCCTAATTTCCTAGTGTGGGGGCGACCCAATTTACTCTTCTCACCATTATTATTTCTTGATATAGATAGTTAATATCACAGGTTCGATGACATCCAATGTGCAACTTTTTAAAAAAAATCTCTTCAAGTCTGTTGTGTGTGATTCTAATGTGGGAATATCCTTCAGGATAATTACATAGGGGTGGCATCCAGTGGTAGATGTTAAAAAATCCTGTGTGGTCTCCAAGGATATATATGAGCTTCACCATGGCAATGTACAGAGGGGAGTCGCTCTTGGGACCTTTTCGTAGGATGAGTACTAGTAATCTTGTTAGGTGGTAGTCCATTGGCTGGGACCTTTGTTACTAAAGGCATGGGTTCAATCACAGTTCTATTTTGTACGACCCATTGGATTAGATTGGAGATGATCAACATTCTTATGTAGATATAGGAGATCTTTAACAGTCTGCTCAAGTACAGTAACTTTGTCCTTTATATCTCTCATCTTCAGTAAGAGTTTCCTTTCAAGACTTCTACCATCGTGTTTTGCCTGACAGCATTTTAGCTGGCGTACGCTGTGTATTTTAAATTGCGCTTTGTCATATCGCGCTGCTGCTGCTCTAGCGATTTTGACGATACTTGCTACTTCATCTAGCATTTTGGGGATAGCAAGGGGGGTGTTAGATTAGGCTCACCTGCATTTTAAATTGTGCCTTCACCCGCATTTTGCGGGACTCAGTCAGTGGGGTCGGGGTGCTTCGTGCTCGTCCGCCATTTTGGGTAGGGCTGAGGATTGGATATTCGCAGCGCCATTTTGGGTGGGGCTAGAGGCTCTATAGCCGGAAGCCTGCGTATTGGAGAGCTTATTTAAATCGCTCTCTTTCAACTCCCCTTAGACTTCTACCATCGTGTTTTGCCTGACAGCATTTTAGCTGGCGTACGCTGTGTATTTTAAATTGCGCTTTGTCATATCGCGCTGCTGCTGCTCTAGCGATTTTGACGATACTTGCTACTTCATCTAGCATTTTGGGGATAGCAAGGGGGGTGTTAGATTAGGCTCACCTGCATTTTAAATTGTGCCTTCACCCGCATTTTGCGGGACTCAGTCAGTGGGGTCGGGGTGCTTCGTGCTCGTCCGCCATTTTGGGTAGGGCTGAGGATTGGATATTCGCAGCGCCATTTTGGGTGGGGCTAGAGGCTCTACAGCCGGAAGCCCGCGTGGCGTAATATTATTAATAGGCATGGGGAAACAGACGCGCAGCGGATGCGCGCAGCGGTCGCGCCGTAGTTGCGCCGGAGGTGCGCCAGAGGTAAGCCCGTTTGCGCCCGTTCGCGTCCCGGGCGCGCTGGGGGCGCCTCTGGCCACTTTGCCGGTCGACAACCACGAGGTTGTCAACAATTTATTGTATCACACTGGGGACGTGGCTCAACATCGAGCGCGTTCTTTAGCGGCCAATAATCTTTTCTGCGGTCTACTGAACGTTCGCTCTCTGGTGAAGCATCATGCCGAGATTGCCCTGCTATTGGAGTCCTCGCAATTGGACATACTATTCGTTACGGAAACATGGGCCACGGCAGATAGTGGATTGGAACTAGGTTGGGCTTGCCCACCGGGCTATCTGATCAGACATGTACCTCGTACCTCTGGTAGGGGAGGTGGAGTAGGTTACATCTTTAAAGACTCGATTTCCCTGGTGGAGCTAGAGGTTAGGGAAGTAATGGGGTTTGAGCTTATGGGCTTTTCCATTATGTCCCAGGGTGGTTCGTTGATTACAGGGTTACTATGTTATAGGCCCCCCTCCTCGACCACAACCTCTATTCAGCCATTGGTTGATTTAATTTACGATCTCTCAAACTCCCATGCTAAAGTTTTAATATTGGGAGACTTTAACCTCTGGCCGTCCGGCCCTCAAGACCTGGCCTATAGAGAGCTCTGCCAATCGTGCGGTAATATTCAACTTACACAGTTGATTTCATCACCCACGCACGTTAAGGGACACGTGTTAGATCTGATCTTTGCTGAGCCGGAGGTGGTGGTGGTGAATGAGATCTTGGAACAGGATTGGACAGATCATTTCTTGATCACTATGTCCATTGGTGTACCTGGGCCGTTAAAATCAAATATTACAAGTGGCTTTAAGTTTAAGCGCCAATGGGCCCGACTGCTTAGAGAGCCAATTCGTCCTATTCTGCTGCCTAGGGGTTTTCGGGTGGAGGACAGTGTAGATAAGAGCTACGCTGCACTCTGTCAGCAAATCTCGGCATCCCTAGAAGAATTGGCTCCTCTGCGGAGGGTGAGGGACAGACCTAGAGCGACTAATGCCTGGTTTAACGACGATCTGAGACAGCATAAGATCCGCTGTAAACAGGCTGAGCGTACTTGGAGGAAAGGATATAAGGAGTTGGACAGGGTAGCGTATAGAGTGGCCTTACAGGTATATAAGAACCAGCTGAGAAGTGCTAAGGCAAAGTTCTTGGAAGATACCTTGGATAGGGCCGCAAATAAATCGCAAACCCTGTTCAAGCTGGTCAACAATTTATCTAACCCGTCCTGTACAGCTCCTGCCATTCCAGCCTCTCAGGTGTTGTGCGATTCGTTGGCCGCTGCTTTTGAGGAGAAAATAAGAACTATCTTGAATGGACTTTCAGTGCCCGGACAACTGGAATCACCGCCTCCTCCTTCTCCGGAATCTCTTCGCCATTCGGCATCGCTCCGGGATAATAACAAGGTGGATACCTTCTGTTTACCTTGCTTTCCCATTCCTACATCGGAGGAGTTTGATTCACTGGCCAACGGAGTGTCCTCGGGCTCACCACTGGATCCAATGCCTCATAAGATCTGGAAGGCATTTCAGGACGAGCTGTTCCCTCCACTTCATTCCATCTGCTGTCAGTCATTGATGACGGCGACAGTTCCAGATAGCTGGAAAGTGGCAATAGTAACTCCACTATTAAAAAAGGCTTCTTTAGATCCATCCTGCCCAGCTAATTATAGGCCCATTTCGCTCTTGCCTTTTGTAATAAAGGTCCTTGAGAGATGGGTCACAAAAGCCTTGTCCAGCTATCTGGAATTAAACTCCTGCCTGGATACAGCTCAGTATGGCTTTAGGCCGGCACATGGCACGGAGGCCGCATTGGTCACCGTGTTAGATGATCTGCGAACGCGTGTCGACAAGGGCAGATCAGTTTTTCTGGTACTGCTGGACATGTCGGCCGCGTTTGACACGGTTGACCATGCGGTTCTCCTGGAGCGTCTCCGTAGTGCGGGTGTAACCAGTCTAGCTTTAGACTGGTTAACGTCCTATCTCAGCGACAGACAGCAAGCAGTGGCTTTACCACCTTTTCAATCAGCCACTCGACAGGTGAAGCAGGGAGTTCCTCAAGGGTCGGCGATCAGCCCGATCCTGTTTAATTTATATCTTCGCCCCCTTATAGCACTGATTAAGTCATTCGGCATATCAGTCATCAATTATGCCGATGACACTCAATTGATTTTTTCTTTTGAGGGGAGTGAGTCGGTTTCGAAAGACATCTTTCATAGCTGCATGTCGGCCACGGCTGAATGGCTGCGAACCAACTCACTCCAGTTTAATGGGGCTAAAACGGAGGTTCTCCATTGCTCTCCTGACCGCCTTCCTCGGGCGTTGCCTGATGACTTTTGGCCACCTTCCATACTTGGCCCTGTGGCAGGAGCTAAATCGGCCCGTAATTTGGGAGTGGTGTTTGAACCGGACCTACAGTTGGATGGTTCAGTTAATAAGACCGTAGCGACTTGTATGGGCCTGCTCCGCGCTCTACGCAAAATTTTGCCTATTCTCCCCAAAGGCTTTAGAGCAGAGGTGGTGCGGAGTATTATACTCAGTAGGTTAGACTACTGTAACGCACTGCTCTTAGGAGCTCCTAAAAAATTGATCCTTAGGTTGCAGAGGATTCAGAACATGGCGGCAAAACTGGCTTTATCGCGCCCACGCTCTGCTTCCTCCTCGGCAGCTTTAGCTGAGCTACATTGGTTGCCGATTCAACAGAGGATCGCCTTCAAGGCGGCATGCCTTGTATTCAAGGCGCTGCATGGACTTGGACCAATACCACTCCAGGGCCTGTTTTCTTGGTATCAAGCTGCCCGGCCTTTGAGATCCTCATCGGCGTTTCTGGTGCGGGTTCCTAAGATCACCAGAGTTAGGATAGGTGGCCGAGCTTTTAGCCACACAGCCGCCTCATTATGGAATTCCCTCCCGCTAGTGCTGAGGGGTAAGCAAGATCTGACCTCCTTTAAAAGGGACCTTAAGACCTATCTGTTCCCTAAGGCAATGTAAATATTCTTCCGGTGGTTTAATTTGGGGTCTCAGCGCCAGGATACCCTCGGGGTGACAGATGCGCTTAATAAGAGTTAAATACATACATACATACATACATACTATCCAACTTTGCGTGGACCCTTTTTATTGTCACCTCCAGGTTCTTAGAAAAGGACAAATCCTGCTCTTTATCAGGCCCTTGTAGGTTATTGCCTTTTACCCTCGTCCCTGATGATCTGATGGGATTCTTAGGTCTAGGGCCCGTAATCTCTGGTGGCTGTCTTCTTTTTTTTTCCGGAGGGAAAATTGTGTCATTACTGAGAGAGAATTTTGTTATCTCAAGGGTGTATTTGAAGCACAGGGTAACTGTTTTGGGTTAGGTATACTTGTTGCCGTTTAGCAATATCCGATAGATTATGGGACCCCAAAGTTGGTAATATAATCTCATCGATGGCTAGCATCTACAATAACACTACGTAAAGTGTTCTTTGTTGCAGCCAGTCTTTCCTCTGCGCTGACAATTTAGTTGTTTATTAGGCCCATAGCGTCAGTGAGATGATTGGTTATGGCATTAGTAGTATTCGCAGTATTTGCATATTTCCTAGCAGGACCTTGGGGTAGTTTTCACTTGCCCATGTTAAGTCTCCCCTAAAGGGTAAAACCAGTCATTTTGACCTTAAATATTAATAAAAAAGGAGCATTCTCACCTGTGGCACTTTGATCCTCGGGCCAAGAGAGGGGAAGCCTTGCCCGGCTGGCCTCGTATGCCCATGGTCCATTCTTCGCCTGGGCGCGTCCGGGATGCGACCGTTGCTGAAGGGTGCACCAGTAGGTATTGGCCTTGCCGCAGGCCTCAATGCACACTGGGGAACGAAGTCCCACCCCAGCGTCAGTAGGAATGCTGCAGGAAGCGCGGGCAGGGAACCGCAGTCAAGAGGGTTATTTATTTCCTAATTTTGCAGTTGAGAAAGAGAAAGATTTCACTTTTTGCTGTTTATTGAATTTTGTTCTCTTTTATGTTTTTGGAGCTCATAGTAAGTAAACAAAAGGTTCATTTATTAATTTTAGTGGTTAAGTACACTTTATTTATTAATATATATATTTATTTTTCTCTTTCTTGTATTACCATTTTGAAATAGTTTTGTGGCTTAATTTTCTTAATGTGTTTTTGGTTTTGGTTTTTGATGCTGTTGGTACCTGTGTTTTGGAGATATAATTTCAAAATCATTTTTACTTATTTGTATTACAATATTTAATTTATTTTGTATAGTTAAGTTATAATATGGTATTTATTTCTTGGCAATGTTTCTGTCTTTCAGCTTGTAGCTTCAGTTGGGCAGAGTAACGCTTTCCAGCAATGGTGTCTTCTGCAGCAGTTAGTTGCACATTTTCATTTCCTTTTTAGACTATGTTTTTTACTGGGAAAGTGTTTCAATTTGTTAAATGTTTTAACTTTAATTGAATTGGTTGTTGGATTAGTAGTCTAAAATGTGTTTGCATCTTGTAGAAATTAACACCCTCCTCAAGAAGCCCACAGCTGACCCAAATCAAGTGAGCAACTTCCTATCCAACTTACTGCTTCTCCATCCCACCAAAGTGATTGAGAAGGCCATCAACAAGCAACTCACAACCCTCCTCAAACTTCACCATTGTGTAGACAACACTCAGTCGGGATTCAGAAAGACCACAGCACCGAAAAAGTACTCATTGCGTCACCGATGACATTTGAATCATCCTAGACCGAGGAGAAACAGTGGTCCTCATCCTGCTCAACCTCTCTGCGGTCTTCAACACTGTCTCCCATAACATCCTCATCAGAAGACTCCACAAGATTGGCATACAAGAATCCACTCTTAAATGGATCTGTTCCTTCCTCACGGGAAGAACCAAAAGGGTCAGGCTGCCACGCTTCACATCAAAGACAAAGAAATTGATATGTGGAGTCCCATAGGGATCTAACCATAGCCCCACCCTTTTCAATATACACATGACACTAATCGCCAACATCATCCGATCACAAGACATCACCATCATCTCCTACGCCAATGACACCCAACTCATCCTCTCCCTGACAGACAAAACAACCACTGCCAGAACAAACTTCACCAACTGCATGATCATGGTAGCAGACTGGATATGAACCAACTGCCCGCAGCTCAACTCCGATAAAATGGAAGTACTGGTCTTCGGCAACAAGACCTCCCCATGGGTCTCCACCTGGTGGCCATCGCAGCTATGACCATCACCCACACCCTCAGACCATGCAAGAAATCTACGGGTCATCCTAGAGGACAAACTCAACATGATGGCTCAAGTCAATGCAGCGTGCACTTCCTGCTTCTACATTCTACGTGTTCTGCAAAAAGTCTTCAAATGGTTGCCTCATAACACCAAATGGACCATCACGCAATCACTCATTGCCTGCAGGCTGGACTACAGCAGCACTCTCTACGCCAGAATCTCCAAACAATTCCTACAAAGACTCCAGACTACTGAGAACACCCCTGCAAGAATCATATTCAACCTCCCACTCTGCACCCACATCACACTGCACCTCAGGAAGCTTTACTGGCTCCCCATTCACAAGCGCAGGCAATGCAAACTTCTCTCGCACACATACAAAGCCCTACACAACACAGGACCAGAATACCTGGACAGCCGCATACACTTTCACCAACTCACTAGACACATACGCTCTCCCTCACTCTCTCTCGCACACATTTCCGCATCCGCAAAAGCAAAACTGAGGTCACTCATTATCCTACATTCTACCAAAGGCATTGGAACGACCTCCTTCAACACATCAGAGTCTCCTCCAACTTCTTGAGTTCTGCAAGAAGCTGAAGACCTGGCTCTTGTGTAAGCACCTTGGGGACCATAAACCTACACACCTGCCCAAGCGCCTGGATGCTCTCTCGGGTGATTAGTGCGCTATACAAATCAATATGACATAACACCTTATATGGTAAACACCCATTCTGTTTTTGATCTTCAGTTCACGTGTGTATCATTTATCTTTATCTATTTATGTTTCTTTAAAATATATATATAAATGTATATATATTTTAAATGATTTTTAGTGATATGTTTGTTAACAATATGATTTTTTTTGTTGGTTAGGTCATGTTTTTTATGTTTTAATATAATATCAATATTTAGTATTTCTATATTTTTGTTTGCAATATGTATTTTAGATGATTTTACAGTGATATGTTTGTAGTCAGTATTTGTGTTTTATGTATGGGTTTTCGATATTTTGTAATGGTATTTTTGTATGTCGATATTATTTATGTTGATATTATGCCATAGAAGCTATTTACCCTCTCTCCTTGCCCTCGTTTTCCTCTTCCCCTGATCCTTTACTTTTGTTTCTCATGCCCCATTTACAAGTTTCTTCTTTTAGCCTATTGCTAATTTGTTTACCCGTTAATAAGGTGTACAAGAAAATTCTTAAAATTTCTTGGTGATACGGTGCCTTATGGGAGACAGTATGTAATACCCAAGGGGGTTTAAGATACCATATATTCTTGTTCCCTCCTTCGTTTATAAGATGTTTGTATCTGTATAAGCATGTCATTAAGAATGATTCAAGCACAAAAGTGATAAAAACATGTTGTACATTTAGTTGTCCAATCAAGGATGTACTAAATCTAGAAAGACTAGTCTTGTGTATTGTCATAATATTGTAGAAACAAGTAAGCTATTTCAGGTTACTGAAAAAAAACCTCAAAAGGTGGATAGGACCATCTCCAATCTATGAATTTTAGAATTTGAACTGGACGCCTATACCCCTCAAACTTCATTATAATTGATTAGTATGTTCTGTCCCTCATAAGGAGCTTTATTGATAGTTCATTCGAAAATAGGTCCTTGTCTGACACATTAAAGCATACTTGGAAAATGCCACTACTAAAAAGCCAGGCTCAGAACCTCTGGCATGTCACTTGTATCAGCCCATCGTGCTTTTCTAAAAACATCTTCCATCGTCGTAGCCCACAACTTGTACATGCTGATGACACCGAGCATCTCAACAGGATGGCAGCTGTTAAATAAGCCATATGATAGCTATTTCAAATGTAAGAGTAGTCCCATGGTGCACAGTCGAATTAATTGCTAAAACAAAGTCAAAAATTATTTTTCTATAAACAACCAATGGCCTCTTGAAATCTTTATTCATGAATTATTACTTACTGAATTTTTTGCTCCTTTGCCAAAAGTGAAAGGTAATAATGTTTCCAGAGTTCATTGTAGGTCACTTATATACTCAGTGATCAGAGGACTGTCCTCAAGGGTTGCACTGGTAGTGCACCACCTTTCCGTGGCGCACGTCAGTGCACCTCCTGACGTTCCTTTGTCTTTGCGCTGACTTCCATAATATGGCTTTGGCATAGAGGCAAAGATTTTCCCTTATTTGCATGAGGCTACACCTCCATATAAATGCGGGAATGCCCTCTCGAGATAACCCTGGGGCTACATGTGCGTCAGCGCTATCAGTATTATAGAAGGGGCCTCACATGCGTCTGCGGTCATTTCTGTAACATCAAAGTGCCCTCGGGAGCACAAAGCGGGCGCACATGCCCTTTACACCCCCATGACACTTTGTGTGATATGGTCCCAGATGTCCCAGCTGCCTTACGACAGGGAAGTACCATAGCGCACAATCCATGTCACATTGAGGAGACTCTGGTATAATACTAAATAGCAGTACTATTTTGTTATAACCCATGCACTCCATGCTTTGGGTATTCTTTTCCATGTCAGCAGGTGGCACTGCAAGAACTCTCCAATGGAAAAGAGGAGGGTATGCACACTCAGCTGACACCACAGCCACAGGCCCTAAGACGAGGGTGGAATATGAGCAGCTACCAATGCCAAACCCTCCATTATCCAGCCACAGATATTAATTTTCTGCTGACGTCACTGGGCGACCCCACAGGATTGACATAATAGGAAACATTTTCAAGCACCACTTTCAAAATGTGCTTTTGAAAAGTATAGCAACCTTTAGTATCCCTGATCCTGTTCTGTGCTCTCATTATAACTTCTTTTTCTATTTCTCACGTGAATTTTCTTGTTGGTGTCACATAAATTTGTTCCTAGAAGATTTGGCTCACAGTGTCATTCATATAGTACATTTGATATCCCCGGCTGGGTGTGATATAGTGCTTCATGCTTTAGATCAAAATGCTCATCTATTTCTCTCCTTCCACTCCATTCTCTGCTGCTTTTTACCTATACATTTTTTGGGACATAACTATTGTTTTTTCCTTTTCGTCTGCCTTATCATCCTTTTTACCTCAATCGTTAATTTTCCCTTGTTATTACACTTCTCACCTAAACGACTACTCTTTCTTTCATGTTGATTCACATGCTGTATCATTGGATCTAAGCGTTCTCACAACCATGTTTCTCTTGGTAAACCTACACTAGCATTTCCACAGAATAAGTGTGCTCTCTATCCAGATATCATTCCTGATATTAGGATAAAGTAGAGAGGATTATGCTCTATAAGAATGTGAAAGATTAGGTTAGATGCAAATCTAACATATTTTGTTGCCATTTATAGCATGACCCAAATTCATTTGAGACGCTTCTGTTACTCGTCCTGTCATGGCGAGTTATTTTTATGCATAGCTGAACTGGGTGAGCAATTTGTCAAAGAGATTTGTTGATACCCATGTGTTTATATCTGCAAGTAACACATAAATGCAAGGTTGAAAACCATGTTTACCTTCCATTTCACTTGGACAGACTGTGCATTGGACTAGGCTCTGAGACAAGCTATTTATTTAAACAGGAACTTTTTATCTTTGTTTCTGCTCATGCTCTAGGGTCAGTCTGAGGTAAGCTTTAGATAGAAACATACATTTCATGACCTCGTCTTTTAAAAGCGCTCCATCTTTACTAATAGTTCTTTAAAGTGTTTAGGATATTACAGCGCCTCTGGAGACAGATAAAGGGAGCCAGAGGTTTGGGGGAGTGGATGAAGAATCAAGAAGGCATGATTAAAAGGAATTGCGTCAATATTTATATAAAGTGTTCTATGACCCTTTGAGGATAGAGCATTTAATGGTTAGATGGAGGTCGTTCGACGGAGTTTTTTCATGCATAAAATGTACAACCCACACATAACTTGCACCACCACTACATGTTTACTTCTTTGTAGACAGCCTTTTTAGGTCTCGCCTGACCCAGCGCATGCGCTGGTCTGGCGAGACTTATTGAGAGGGCTCCAAAAAGTGCTACCAGGCCAGCCTAGAGCTACGGTGCATGTGCGCGGGCGCGCGCGCCGCACTTGACCTCAATTACTTTCACTTTCGCGGCCGCTTTGATGTTTGATCGCGATCGTGATCACTTTCGCGGCCGCAGGGCCGCTTGGCATAGCCAATAGGTCTCGCTTTTCGGACCTTATCAGTATTTAGTTATACCACTGTTGCATGGCTAAACACTTATAAGGTCCCAAAGGCGAGACCTATTGGCTATGTCAATGCTTGTTTTGCTTGCCTTTAGCACAGCTATGCACTGAGCATGGTGGGGAAGTGGATATGGTCTGCGTTAAGCATTGCATATTATGGCCTTTGTTGTGCATTACATACTGTAACAGGCGAATTTCAGGCTTTTTCATTTCGTTTTCTTTGTTTGCTGAACAATATCTTACTTTTCACTGTGTTTATTTAGGAGAATAAATATGTATAATTATATATTTAACAGAATACATGAAGGTTCACCGAGTATAATGTGCTATATACTATCAACTGTTTGTGTGGGAAGAGGTCATGTTTCATAAGAGGCGAACGACGCATGATGCCCTTCCCCTCTCTCCCCAAAATGGTATTCTACTCAGCACCGCTGCCTGAATGGCCTATGTCATGCCTTTTTCTTCTTGTTTATTCGTTTTTATTTTATTTTTAGTTTAAAGATTTTTATTTTTAATTGAGAATATAGTTCAACTAGCAGTGAAATTGCCAATCCATAAGAGGAATATAAATGCAATGAAATAAATACATTGAACAATGAAAATGTGAATATAATCGTAATAAAAGAATGGAGAGAGATCAAGTATATAGAGAATAAAAGAACAAAAAAGACTAAAGGATTGAGAAAAGAAGAGAAAGAAAAGAGGAATACACCTTCATAAGTAAAGTCTAACAAATAAAATGTATCCCAAAAAAAAGGAAAAATTACAATAGGTCATACTAATATTAAATCTGTATTAATAAACATATAAGAAACATTATACAATGTTAAGGAACCAAGGGCCACTTGTATGTACCATTTTTAAGGCCGCAAACAGCCAGATTAGCCGCTTGGCACCGAATAAAAGGCTTTTCCTACGTACCAAACTCTATTTTGCAATTCTGCAACTTATTACCGAATCGCAAAATGCGTTAGCAATTCAGTATTAGGAAGGGGCGTGTTAAGGGTGTTCCTTCCTAATAGGTACTCAGAGTGGTATGTACAAATGTTTTGCAACTGAAAAGCGATCGCGAGGGGCGTGGCCAAGATGGCGGCAGAGCAAAAGTGAACCTAAGGAGCTCCGCGCGTTGTTGCTGAGGAAAAGCATTTCTACTGCTTGTTGGGGTCCCCGGAGGCTGAGCAAGAGATGCAGTGATCCCAGCATTGGCTCCGCTCACGTTTGGAGCCCCAGAAGATCACAGCAGTTGCGGGGTTGGTGTGCCATAACTGAGTCCTGTGGAGCCGCGGGCCCCACATTGCAGTCGCTGGAGACGGGGTAGCGCTGCGAGCACCGTTGGGTCTTAGGTTCGGCCAGGTGGGGTCTTAGGTTCGGCCCGGTGGGGTCGGACGTCACCGAGGTGCTGCCTCCCATATCCCGGAGACGACAGCCCCAAAGGGTCAAGGAGCAGTATCGGGCACGGGTGCGGCGGACCTCACAAGGCACCGCGTCCGTTGAAGTGACACCTGCGCAGCAGTACCGCTAGGCCGGTGAGCCACAAGCCGGCTGGAGCCACGTAACAGAGATGAGTGGAGGTAACCTGGCCTTCCAGAGTTCTGACCAGAAGATGCACATCCGAGTGGGGGCCCGAGCCTAAAGGAGGGGGGACGTCCCCCGCAGGGGAGCGGTGTTGGCAACTGGAGCTAGAGTTGAGCGGGAACATGCTGACCCTCCATTGTGCAGTCCTACACGGCGGGCGGGGAGACAACCGGAGGTGACGGCAGGCCTAGTGCACCACCCTTGGAGTGGAAACTGCGAGCACCTGCAGATGGTGGGGCTTCAAAGACATCCAGGTGCAGGCTTAGCGCTGAACAGCCGATACGACCCTCACCTGCTGTGCGCTGAGCCCGGTGTAGGAAGGCGGACCCAGTAGACGAAGGCTCGCGAGGAATGGAGGAGGGGCCAGTCTGAGGCATGTGGAGGCCTGGTACAAGTGGGCGACGCAGGGGCCCACGGGGAGACTGGTTGGTGGTGGGTGAGCAAGGCCTGGGATCCAGCTATAAAAGAGATCTCCTGGCCTGGAACTTGGTGATGTGCCTGAACTGTCATGCCTTTGTTAACAAGCCCTTAAACACCGTAGACGGGACCCAATCTATCAATCGGGCCAGCGGGGAACTTACGGGATATGGTCTGGCAGGAGACGAGCGAGGAAGGGCGTCTAGGGCATAGACAGTTACCGGCGCCTACCGTAAGGAGGGAGCGGAGTATTACCCAGACCTTGCATTCCGCCTCCGGCATACTCTGTCCCTGAAATGTCCTCTCTCAGATCAAAGAAGGACTCCACAATGAAGGACCTCCTGCAAAAGACCAGTTTGAAAAAGACAGGCTTGCAAGTGGTGGACAGACAGACCTCGGAGAGGGAAATTGAGTCTGTGAAGGACCCGACGGCGGAACCCATAACAAGGGGCTTCCTGGAACAGCTTCTGGGGCCCTCAGAGAAGACTTTGCGGCCCTCCGCCAAGAGATGGCTTCTGATGTCAAACAGCTTAAGGCGGACGTTCGGAAGATTGGAGATCGGGTCCATTTCCTTGAGCGAGCGGGAGACCGCAGAGATGAGGAGATCACGGAACAGACCCGGGAACTTCTGGAGCTCAGAGATCGTAATGAAGAACTGCATCTACGCCTGGAGGATTTGGAGAATTGTTCCCATAAATTGAACATACGCATTAAAGGAGTACCTCTGCAGGCAGATGGAGGGAAGCTGGAAGAGTGGGTGTTGCGCTTCTTCAGACACGTAGCCCCGGAACTCAGAGATGGGGAAATTGTCCTCGACCACACACACCGCGCTGACTTTGAGCCCAGGCCAACCTCAAGATATCCTCACCTGTCTCCACTCATACAGATAAAAGGACCTCATTATGAAAGCGAGCAAAGACACGGCCACCATTAACTTTGAGGGTCTTCAGGTGGGAGTGTACCAGGACTTCTCGCCCCTCACCCTCCAATGTCAAAGGGAGCTGAGGCCACTCACTTCTCTCTTGAGGGACAAAGGAATACGGTACCGGTGGGGCCACCCCTTTAGCCTATCCTTCACATGGGAGAACGAACTGCGAGTGGTGCGCTCCATGGGAGACGTGAAGGAAATACTGGGTGCCAGTCTGAAAGTAGAGGACTCTGAAAGTAGCCAGTGCCTGACTGCGACATCCCTTAAGCAGACAGTTAGGAGAAGACCTGGGAGAACGGGGAAGTGGCAGTCTACGAAACCTACAAAGCTTGAACGGCAGCAGGAGAGAGAGGCACTGCTCCGCCAGCTTCAGGGCAGAGATGCACCAGGCGACCCCAAAAGTGACTGATTAAACGACACCACGTAGTCATCACAGCTATGGCCTTGTACGTCTCAATAAGGACCCCACCTTCATGGTAATCGGCCATGGCCGGCAGCCCAATCTCTGTGATATGAAGATCGATCATTGGCAGAATGAACCCTTGCACATTCAAGTGCTTCGACCCTGTTGGAGAGTATCTCCTATGCTCTCGACTTGTTTCTTTACTATCTTGCTATATTCCTTCTTTCTTAACTATTCTTTCCTGGTTCCTCTGCAGTTCTCCCTAGTAAGGTTAGAGGCGAGTCTACTAATGTGCAATGCGAATCCGCAGAACAGAGTGTGTGTGGTAGAGATGGTTTTAGCTGGGGGTGGGGTAAGGGGAGGGTTGGATGTTGGGCTTGGGGAGGCATTGGGAGAACTGGCGGTCACAGTGGGCACCCGGTCACAGCATAGGCTTGGAGCCACCCCTTAGATCTTATGCCAACAATTATAGTTAGCATTTTGAGCCTCAATGTCAGAGGCCTCAACTCTCCGGTGAAGAGACAGGCGCTGTTAGCACTCCTGCGGGAGACTGAGAGTGATATCTGCCTGTTACAGGAGACTCACTTACTGCGAGCAGATTGGTGGTTTGACAGGCAATATTTCTCCTCCTCAGGGGACAAGAAAGCTAGGGTAGCCGTCCTGTTCGCCACATATTTCCAGGGTAGGGTGATAGGCATGCATACGGAGGTGCAAGGCAGAGCTTTAGCCATGAGGGTAGTAGCTGGCAACCACACATATACTATTGCATCCATATACAGCCCAAACGAGCGGGAGGAGTTGTTCCTCAATAACACCTTGAATGCTATCCTGGAGTCCCAAGATGAGGACTTGGTTATGGGGGGGATTTTATAATAGCACGATGCGCAGTTGGATTGGTCCATACAAAGACAGGGTCACACTGGGGCGCTCTCCGACTCTATGAGGCAGAAATTGTCAGACTTGGGTCTGTCGGATGTGTGGAGGATGATTAATCCAACAGCTAGGGAATACACATGTTTTTCATTGGCTCACCAAACATATGCCCGTATGGACTGGTTCTTAAAGTCCCCAAGAGTTACTAGGGATACTAGTGGGGCTTCGATAGGCATTATCGGATCATTCTCCAATCAGACTGGAATTGCGTATCTAAGGAGTCCCCCAGGGTCACAAACAGTGGAGGCTTAATCATAAACTGCTCGAGTACGTTACCAACATTAAAGAAATACGGGAGACAATTAAGACCTATTTTGAGACTAACGATGATGGAGTGAGCATGATCGCCCTTCTATGGGACGCACTTAAAGCTGTCATCCGAGGGCGATTTAAAGCAATACCTGCTGGAGTAAACAAAGATAGGAAAGAGAAGAGGGAACACCTCGAATTGCAAGTAAAGGAATTGAAAGGAGTCCATCAAAGGACGGGATCCGTTCAGGTTAGGTGACAACTTAATGCTGCTAGACAGCAGCTGAAAGCCCTTGATTATGACCGGGCGGAATATTCGCTTCTGAGAACCAAACAGCGTTACTAAGCTGAAGGTAATAAGGCTGGAAAACTCCTTGCAACTCTTCTTCGAACTCAGATGACCATTAGACATATTGGGGAGATTAGAAGCACTCAGGGCGAGGTCTTACGTTCAGATGGCGACATAGCGGGCAGGTTTGAATCCTTTTATACAGAGTTATACAGGGCTGACGATTTAGGCCCAGAAGCGGCCAAACAATATGTGATAGATGTCCCAGTGACGCCCCTCCCTAACTTGGAGGTGACAAATATAGATGCAGATGTTCGGACAGAAGAGGTTCCTAAGGCCATAGTGGGCCTCACCTCAGGAAAGGCACCGGGGGATGACGGATTCTCGACCGATTTTTACAAATCATTTGCCCAGGACTTAGCCCCGGTACTGGTTAGCTCATTTAATTCTTTTAGCGACACTGGTAGAGTGACCCCGACTATGACCATGGCTGAAGTTGTTGTGATTCCTAAGCCAGGTAAAAATCCAATGGACTGTGCCTCCTATTGTCCCATCTCGTTATTGAATGTTGACCTCGAGATTTTCACGAGCATCCTGGCTGCCCGATTGGTGCCACATATGCAGGGGTTGATTGACCCCGACCAGAAGGGATTTATCCCAGAACGCAATTGTAGTGACGGGAATCGTCGGATCTGCCACTTGCTGGATAAAACCCAACGTACTCAGACACCCACGGTGCTCCTTTCGATCGATGCCAAGAAGGCATTCGATCGGGTTCACTGGCCATATTTGCAACAGACATTATGCAAAGTTGGAGTGGGAGACCGCTTCTTGAAATGGGTGGACTGCATTTAGACGGACACCCTGGCGCATATTAGGGTTAATGATGTAACATCCCGACCATTTGGAATTCGGAGAGGTACGTGACAGTGATGCCCTGTATCGTCCCTACTTTTTGCATTGTATATAGAGCCGTTTGCAGAGAAGGTTCGCCAAAACCCGAGAATATCTGGGATCAGAATGGGGGATAGGTTGCATAAAATCTCATTATATGCAGACGATGTAATCTTATTTTTAACTTAACCGTCAATTTCATTACCCCCATTAATGGAGGAACTGAAACTATTCAGTTTAGCATTGGGCTTTAAAGCCAACATCCATAAAACTCAGGCTCTGAGCTTGACCCTCCCTCAAGCAGAACAACAAGCCTTAACGGCACATTTTCCATTCAAGTCGGCTACGGAGGCCGTCTAGTACTTGGGTTTGCAGCTGTTCACCGCCATGGTTAAGAGGGCCCAAATGAACTATGCTACCCTCCTGGCTGAGGTTAGAAATTAACTCTCGAATTGGAAGAGGCACATCCTGTCCTGGCTGGGCAAGTTGGCGGCCGTTAAAATGACTACTCTCCCACGGATCCTGTATGTGATGCAGACATTTCTGCTCAGACCACCACCCAACATGCTGTCACAGATGCAACGCCTTATTAGCAACTTTGTCTGGGGAGGTGGAAAAGCGAGATTGGCTCGCCACTTGACATTTTTGAAGCAGGAAGACCGAGGTTTGGGTGTCCCGTGTTTGGAATGGTATTTTCAGGCAGCACAACTTAGATACATGCTTGAGTGGTACAAACTGGAGTCAGAAAAGCACTGGTGCTTTATAGACCACTCGATAGCAGGCATGCACATCTGGAAGGTCCCGTGGCTCCCCCGAAAACATCGCCCCTGCAGAGTACATGTGTCATCGGTCTTAAGGGCCACCCTGGGAGTATGGGATAGGGTACAGGTGCCATACGGCCTCTCAACCCCGGTGTCTCCTCTGACCCCATTTATAGGCAACCCCGAATTTCCACCGGCTCACACAGGGAATGGCTATCTCCATTGGCAAGAGGCCAACTGTAAACGCATTAGGGACCTATTTAACGAAAACGAGGTAATGGAGTTCACTAGCCTCACCGAGGGCTTTGGGATCCCTCAGAATGCGTACTGGCAATAGCTGCCTCTCCATCATTGGGTAACCCAGCCACAGATACAACCCCATGAAGGTCGCTTTTTAACAAATTTCGAGAAATGGTACATTACTAGAATGTCAGACAAATGGCTGCTGTCAGAAATTTACGCCTTTTTAAACACCACAAGGCAGCACAGTAAGATCTGTGCAGCGTAGGTGGGAATCGGAAATGGAATGCGAGTTCTCCCCCAAGGAATGGCACAATATTATACATAGGGCCAGAGCCTCCTCATGCAGTACAGCGGGCAAAGAGATATTTTTGAAAATTGAACATTATTGGTACTACACAGTGGCAAGAATAATCAAATGGAAACCAGGAGGGAATGGGCAATGCTGGCGTCAATGTAGTCAACCAGGCACGCTCACTCATATTCTTTGGTCATGCCCGAAGATACAGGAATACTGGGAGGTAATTCTTCGGGATATAGACGACATATACCACACTGATTTACCCACCAAATTCCCCTCATACATACTCCTAGGGCTCCCCAATGCCTTGGTGTATCCTCTTAGATCTTGCAGCGGCAGAGCAATTACTCTGACTCTGGGAGCGGCCAAACAGGCTCTATTGGCTAGATGGGGCACGGCGGAAATACCCACTCGCTGGGACTGGCTATACAAGCTATGGGAAATACTGGGAATGGAAAAGATTACTGCAGGCCTTACACGTTCCCTCCCTAAATTCGACAAAAGGATAACAGCTGGCTGTACCCGCCCAGATCATCTATGTGACACTTGCCTGACACAGCACTCACACCTTTAGGGGATAGACCTCTTTACCCTTCCTTTCTCTTCTACTTTCTTCCTTTTATCCCTGTACATCTAGCTCACACGAATGATCCCCACCGGCCGGTGGATGTAGGTGGCGGCTACTGTAATGCTTGTCTTCTCAAAATCAATAAAAGATTTAAACTATGAAAAGCAATCGCAAAACATTCACATTTTACCACCATACCCTATCTGGTGGCAACACATTTGCAAATGGGAAGGTGCCCCCAAGGGAACCCTTCCCTTTTGTAAATGGTAGCGAAACATTTTCTTAAGAGCAGGAAGTGGTCCCACGACACTGTTTACCATTAAAAATTTAAAAGAAAAGCTTTCATTTTCTTTTTTAAACACATCCGATTTTCCTTTAAGGAAAACAGGCTGCATCTAAAAAAAAAGTTGCTTTATTAACAAGCATTTACAATACAATGGTCTCGGGATTATTATAGGTAGAGCTATTGGTATTGCTCATTATTTTTTTATCATTATTGTATCCCTAAATAAATGGCATTGTCATTTCTATTGGCATTAGCTTTTTTTTTTGCATATGTGATACCTATTGCATTAGCAGAGAGAGAGTGAGGTAGTGAGATAGAGAGAGTCAGGTATTGAAATAGAGAGTGAGGTAGTGAGAGAGAGTGAGGTAGATAGAGAGTGAGGTAGTGAGATAGAGAGTGAGGTAGATAGAGAGCGAGGTAGTGAGATAGAGAGAGTGAGGTAGTGAAAGAGTGAGGTAGTGAGGGTGAGGGATGTTGTGAGGTAGTGATATCTAAGCATAGAGTTATGTTGTGATGTAGTGAGATAGAGAGAGAGGTAGAGAGGTAGTGAAAGAGAGAGTGAAAGTGAGTTAGTGAGATAGAAAGAGTGAGGTAGTGAGATAGAGAGTGATTGAGGTAGTGAGTGAGAGAGAGTGAAGTTGTGAGGTTGTGAGCTAGAGAGTGAGGTAGTGATGTTTTGAGAGAGAGAAGTTGTGAGATAGTGAGGTAGTGAGATAGAGTGGAGTAGTCAGGTAGAGAGAGTTATGTAGTGAGAGAGAGTGAGGTAGTGAAACAGTGATGTAGTGAGGGAGAGGGATGTTGTGAGGTAGTGAGATGTAAGCAGAGTGGTGTTGTGATGTAGTGAGATAGAGAGAGGTAGTGAAAGAGACAGTGAAAGTGAGTTAGTGAGATAGAAAGAGTGAGGTAGAGAGATAGAGAGTGAGCGATGTAGTGAGTTAGAGAGAGAGTAAAGTTGTGATATAGAGAGTGAGGTAGTGAGAGAGTGAGGTAGTGATCTTTTTAGAGAGAGAAGTAGTGAGATAGTGAGGTAGTGATATAGAGGGGAGTAGTGATGTATAGAGTTATGTAGTGAGAGAGAGTGAGGTAGATAGAGAGTGAGGTAGTGAAAGAGTGAGTTAGTGAGTGAAAGGTATTTTCTGACGTAGTGAGATAGAAACAGTGAGTGATGTGAGATAGAGAAAGATTGAGGTAGTGAAAGAGAGAGTGAGGTAGTGAGGGATGTTGTGAGGTATTAAGATAGAAACAGAGAGTGATGTAGTGAAGTAGTGAGATAGAGTGAGGTAGTGAAAGAGTGAGTGTAAGTGACTTAGTGTATTTGAGAGAGAGAGAGTGAGGTAGTGAGATAGAGAGAGTGAATTAGTGAGTTAGAAAGAGAGAGTGAAGTTGTGAGGTAGTGAGAGAGTGATGTAGTGAAGTTTTGAGAGAGTGTGTTGTGATATAGTGAGGTAGTGAGAGTGAGATAGAAATAGATAGTGATGTAGTGATAGAGAGTGAGGTAGTGAGATAGTAGGACACAAAGGGGCATATTTACAAGCCCCTTGTGCCACTTTTGCGTCACTTTTAACATGGAAAAAGTGACGCACAAGTGGCGCAAGGGGCTTGTAAATCTGCCCCATAAAGTCTGAACTACCCATGATCACGGACCAGGCAGCGCAAGGAGAGGTTTGATGTGGATAATGACATGGTGATGTATGTAGGTCACACAACACAGCTGAAGTATCAATTAAATATGAGGTCAGACACTACCGACAAAGGGCGGAGCCTGGCCCTGATAATACACACAGGTGGGACATAATTGCAAGCAGACATCATCTGACAGCGAGGAAACATCTAGAAAGGAATGCCACCGGGAAGAAACCATTATGAAGATAAGTAGTTATCATGAGTTTTATTTTTAGGTTAGTTCTTAGAAATCGAAAACTAATACTGGGGGTTATTCAGAAAATTTAGCATGGCTCCGCCACTTCTGGAACTACGCTGGGTACCACTGATTAATATATAGACCATACGAAGCATTAGCCAGGGGGCGGGGCATCCAGCGGCAGAACCATAGAGACTGGGTGGCGCGCCGGAAGATTGGCAGGAGAGAAACCTGGCTGCAGAGGGTACCAACAGCTGCACTGTGGAAGCTCCGATACTGTACTTGAACACTCGCCAAGGTTTTCAGAGCCAGCGAGGAGTAACGGCAGCGACAAGCCTGGGCATCACTACTTGCTTGGTAGAAATATTTGGAAGGACTCATACGGGGTTGTCCAAATCATGACATTTTGCGCCAGGAAGTGAGGTTTTGGCTTCCTTCTTTCAAACACAATGAAAGATTACAATAAGTGGTGTTGTTATCCCTCTATCCACACAGTAGGTATGTGCCCAGATTTTGGCAATCAGTGCGAAGCTGAAGTCAATGCACTCGCGTTCTATTAAGAAGGGTTAAATGGGTGCCTACTCGCCTACCTGGCGCCGAACCCAGGGCGTTGCGTACTGGCGCGAAGAGTGCCAAGTGATGCCTGGTGGTTCAGATCGCAGTTTTGCCAAGGGATTGGAGTAGGAGTCACATGACAGAGGGTTATTCAATGCTGCACCTTGTACGAGATGCATGCGGGGGGGGGAGGGGGCTTTGGTGAGCTTGTGTTGGTATTTACTCGCACAAGGTGGACAGTATGCGCATACCGGGACCTGTAGTGTTCCTTGTTTTGAGTATAAACCAAACGTGACCCTGCCAGTCCCTGTTCAGACTGTTATCGGCTCTATACGAGGTGCTTAGCTGAAGGCGAGTTAGCCTGTAAAAGAAAGCCCGCACGGAGAATTCTGGGACCTTGAGTTTTGCCTGTTCCCATAAAACGTATGAATCAGCCACTACCTGTGTGCAGAACTTTGGTGGCTGTAAAACACGCATGTTTCAATGTAAACCCATGCGTATCACAGTGGGGGAATTCGCCCACTCCATGGACTGGAGTCAGATGGCGTCCCACGGGTATGGAGCCATGAGGAATAGGTGTGAAGAGACCCGATGGCTCCATATCAGCAGAACCGTCTCCAGTGCAGTGTTCTCATCCAACAACAAACTGCGCCATGGGAATTGTAGTCCTCGCTCACTTCCAATGGACTGACTTTCTAGACTGTCTTCTAGGTAGCGTCGCTCGATAACAGATGACGGAAGATTAATAATTCTCAAACGGGAATATTTTAAGAAATAGATCCCGTCTCTCGAAGGAGCAGCAGGGTAGGGCGGCCTACGGTGCGTAGTAAGGACACTTGGAGGGCGTTGTGTTCAGGCGGAGCTGCTCGTGCCAGGCGCGTGCCACCTTAAACGCCGTTCCATTTTAACTGCTCCTGGTTTGTAAGAATAATTAACCAGCTTGCATGCTAAACAAGCACACCTCCGAGGCGAAGCAGAAATGCCTCGGAGAAACGCAGCGGCGGTTTCAGATTCGGGGGCGTGTTTCTTTTTCTCTCCTCTTGCCATTGGCTGGAGGAGAGAAAAACACGCCTAAAAAAGGGCGTGGCTAAAAAGTGGAAAGAAGAGCACGGAACACGCCCCCGAATCTGAAAAAGACGGAGCCTATTTGGAGGGACGGCTCTCTCCTCCAATGGCTGGCCTCCGTTTAGGAAGCCAGCCAATGGAGGAGAGCCAAAAAGAGAGGCGGGCTAAAGAGCCACTCTCAGAAACATAAGATCGGCAGACCGGATGGTCCCTCGACCTAAAAAGCAAACACAGACATGGTGGTCTGCTGTCCCCAGAAGGCCATCATCTCTGTGTTTTTAGCGATTCCCAATGGTTCACAAATTTCAACCTACCTCGTGAATATTGATGAGGTAGGTCTATTGTGACCCCATTAGGAATCACTAAATGCATTAGGTACACATGTGTACATAGCTGTTTGCGATTTCCTAATTGTGAATCGCTAAAATTCGCAATTAGGAAATCGCAAATGGGCTTTTTCATTCATGTGGCCTCAAACCTTTAGCAACATTAGAAAGATAAATAGTAAGAGGTGACCACAGAAATTTTGTTTTTACAAAACTAGGAAGAGTTTTTATATTATATCTGTTCAGCCTAAATTCCACCATTGTTTTATGTTGCGATTTTGAGAGGATTTCCAGTGAGACGGGATGACTTGCAAACCTGGTGCAAGTAAAAAATCTTCCAAATTTACCATATTTTTTATTGTTTGCCCATAAGGAATGTAAAACACCAAGAAATATTTTGTCTAGGGAGAACCGGTGCATAGATTGCAGTAATGGCAGATATTCTGTCCCACACCTTTCACCAGAAATCTGAAACCACTTGACATTGAAAAAACATATGAACATAAATGCCAGTATAAGAGTTGCATCGTCAACAAGTAGCTTCCTTACGTTTAAACATGTGAGCAGGTGTATAAATATTGTATTATAAAATAATAATGTTTGTGTTAAGTTAGCTGGACTACCTGTGGAGTGTATTTTTGGGAAGCTGCTGGTAACTCCTTTTCTCTCGTACACACCCTTCCTTAGGTCCAGCCGGGTGTGATGCCAGCCAGACCGCAACCAGCATCACAAGATTGTGCCAGTGTGCAGGGATAGGTGGTATGAGGAAAGACATCAAGTTGAGAGGCGAGATCAGCTTGTTTTTTTCTGCTCAAGCAGACAATGCCTCACTGAAGACTGGTTCAAGCAGACAATGCCTTGCTGAAGACTGCTTCAAGCAGACAATGCCTCGCTGAAGACTGGTTCAAGCAGACAATGCCTCGCTGAAGACTGGTTCAAGCAGACAATGCCTCGCCGAAGACTGCTTTAAGCAGACAATTCCTCGCTGAAGACTGGTTCAAGCAGACAATGCCTCGCCGAAGACTGGTTCAAGCAGACAGTGCCTCGCTGAAGACTGCTTCAAACAGACAATGCCTCGCTGAAGACTGGTTCAAGCAGACAATGCCTCGCTGAAGACTGCTTCAAGCAGACAATGCCTCGCTGAAGACTGCTTCAAGCAGACAGTGCCTCGCTGAAGACTGGTTCAAGCAGACAATGCCTCGCTGAAGACTGCTTCAAGCAGAAAATGCCTCGCTGAAGACTGGTTCAAGCAGACAATGCCTCGCTGAAGACTGGTTCAAGCAGACAATGCCTCGCTGAAGACTGGTTCAAGCAGACAATGCCTCGCTGAAGACTGCTTCAAGCAGACAGTGCCTCGCTGAAGACTGGTTCAAGCAGACAATGCCTCGCTGAAGACTGGTTCAAGCAGACAGTGCCTCGCTGAAGACTGCTTCAAGCAGACAACGCCTCGCTGAAGACTGGTTCAAGCAGACAATGCCTCGCTGAAGACTGGTTCAAGCAGACAATGCCTCGCTGAAGACTGTTTCAAGCAGACAATGCCTCGCTGAAGACTGCTTCAAGCAGACAATGCCTCGCTGAAGACTGGTTCAAGCAGACAATGCCTCGCTGAAGACTGGTTCAAGCAGACAATGACTCGCTGAAGACTGCTTCAAGCAGACAATGCCTCGCTGAAGACTGGTTCAAGCAGACAATGCCTCGCTGAAGACTGGTTCAAGCAGACAATGCCTCGCTGAAGACTGCTTCAAGCAGACAATGCCTCGCTGACGACTGCTTCAAGCAGACAATGCCTCGCTGAAGACTGGTTCAAGCAGACAATGCCTCGCTGAAGACTGGTTCAAGCAGACAGTGCCTCGCTGAAGACTGCTTCAAGCAGACAATGCCTCGCTGAAGACTGGTTCAAGCAGACAATGCCTCGCTGAAGACTGGTTCAAGCAGACAATGCCTCGCTGAAGACTGTTTCAAGCAGACAATGCCTCGCTGAAGACTGCTTCAAGCAGACAATGCCTCGCTGAAGACTGGTTCAAGCAGACAATGACTCGCTGAAGACTGCTTCAAGCAGACAATGCCTCGCTGAAGACTGGTTCAAGCAGACAGTGCCTAGCTGAAGACTGGTTCAAGCAGACAGTGCCTCGCTGAAGACTGCTTCAAACAGACAATGCCTCGCTGAAGACTGCTTCAAGCAGACAATGCCTCGCTGAAGACTGGTTCACGCAGACAATGCCTCGCTGAAGACTAGTTCAAGCAGACAGTGCCTCGCTGAAAACTGCTTCAAACAGACAATGCCTCGCTGAAGACTGCTTCAAGCAGACAATGCCTCGCTGAAGACTGGTTCAAGCAGAAAATGACTTGCGGAAGACATTTTCTCCTCAAGTCATTCTCCTTGCACGTATCTCATATGAATTTTTTACGCAAGGCTTGTCAATTTTCATATGTCATGCCACAAAACGAATTTCACGTAATTGTGTGTAATTTCTATGAAACTTCACAAAATTCCAAATGTTTTTTTCTTTTTTGCAGTTTCACACACTCCTATTCTAACTCATGTGGATCCTGCTGTTGCCTCAGCGGTCAAGACTGCAGGACTTAAATCAGTGAGAATCCCAGAATTTATGGAAAGTGTTCACCGATTCCCGAAGATCTACTTCGGCACACAAGTGGCCAGAAATGCGCTACACGAACGCTGATAACATTACATAGCCCTCCTTCTTCTGCTCTGTCTCTGTGCTCGCAGCCCACCAAGCTCCTTTGGGGTGGTCCGGTTCTGCTGGCTCTATTGAGCAGGGTCCTAGGATTACCACTTTTCTCATAGCTGCTTGTAGTAACCAGTCATACCCTGCATAACTGTATATATATCTCCCTTGGTCTATTTCGGACAGGCTCCCTACAGCTAAATCTAATATAAATATAGGTTTCTGAAAGAAACACATTTAGTCTCTGGGCTTTTGAATCTGTACCATTGGTTTCGATCCAACTTGGAATGGGAATTTTGAGACAATGTACATCTTTTTGTTTCTCTACAGAATTCCACACCACTTTACATTTGTCCTTCATTAGATGAGAGATCACACATTTGCTCAATTGCATTTTTCAATCAATGCCTGATGGACTATCTCGGTCCTTATCTGCCTTCAAATTAAAACATTTCTACGTAAACGCGCTCCAACCTGCTCTTTTCATGCTGTTCAGTCTTTTACGGGCTTTCGCTTTTCTCGAAAAAAGTAAATAAACCGTGCTGTAGGCACTCGATCACTGCTGCAAGCCGTTTATTCTCGGAGAGCGGCCTGTCTTTGTTTACCCTGGGCCGTTTGTTCACGCGCTTCCTGCTGCGACGTGCCTTTTTTCGGCTGGCATTCGATGTAACACCACCACTGATCCAAAATGACGAGCGCCGCAGACCGGCTGGTGAGAAGACTGGAAACAGCATGTGCTGCTAGCATCTGTTGCAGAAAATGTGACACATTAACACTTCCTATAGTGTCCTCGTATGTGTCTGATGAGGAGAAAAACCAAGTGAGCTTTTACCGAAGAAAAACACGACCAGAGCAACCCTCCTTGGACGATCAGCTTACCAAGGGCGCCGACTGTGATTAAAGGCAACTTTCACACAGCTGCTGTTTTCCCATCATTAACAAGAAGGCACCTAGCATCAGTGGCGTCTCTTCAAGTGAACATTACAGGGGACACACTTTGTCTCACAGATTAAACTGGTGGGGGCCACCTACAAAGTCCTATATATGTGTGTGTACGTAAGAAAAAAAGATTAAAGGGATGCTATAGTTGGGGAAGATACTAAGACTAGCTTGTGTTAAAAAAAAACATACAGCTACATGATATGCGCCTCGTCAGGGGTAGTAAGCGCTATACAAATGCAATTACAATACAATACAATACAATTATACACATTCCTGAGGTGGACATAAGGGCATACAACCTTATAACTATGCCTACAACACCAGTATGAGATAAACCACCTCTAAGCGGGACACCCCTACATTATTCAAAAATCTGCAGTGCCTCAAAATCTTTAGTGGAGTTCTTGAAATAAACATGCACAGCTTATAGAATGTGTCTATATCACTGTATTATAACTATTTAACATGGGCATGTGCTTAGATATCCACTGGGGGGGGGGGGGGGGGCTGTATTGTCTTTGGAAGCTTTGGCCTTCCTTGCAGATTTTTAGAACAGGCTTTGGCTTTAACCACATAATACTTTTAAACCTATCTCTGAAACTCGCATCAGGTGGGCATATTGTGAAAGAGGCCACGCAACGCAGCACAGCACGTGAAGTTGCTGTGTTGTGCTGGTGAATGGGAGAGAGCAGGCCTGAGTAATGTCATCAAGAAAATGAGAAGTTCTATTCTCTTCATGCGTTGGCGCAACTGTGACTGCCTAGCGCCAATGCAGGCATTCTTGTGGCTTATTGCAAGTATGTCTACGTTTAGGTCAGGATAGTTTGTGCGCAGGAACATGTATCTTTCAGCACGTAAACTATCCTTTGAGGCTATTTCCACTTTGTATGTGTGCTGGAACATGCAACACACTTACAAAGAGGAAACAATAAGGAGAGCTAGAGATACTTATCTTTGTTACGCCAGCCGCAGAACGGCTCACCCATTTGTAGATATGGCTTTGAGTCAAAATCTATGGATGTATGCACGGAAACGCCCATGTAACACCCATGGAACAACTACCTGACAAAGTAAAGTAAGGTAATGGCAATGCGCTGCATTGTGTTACTTTTTTTTTTTACAAAGCAACACCACTGCAACGCACTGGTCATGACCTCACATATTAAATCACTCATGACATGTGCTATGGCATTATTTATGACATCTCAAATGACATATTTGATGACATCACTGATGACATCATCTAAGCTTCTTTTGTACACATTGCTCTATGAACTATTAGAACATTGGAATGTGGAGCACTCCATTGAAGACAATGGAGTTCTCCGTGCTTATATGGGCCGGTAAAGGCCCGCAAAGGAACATTCCAATGTTGTTTTCACAAAGGCCTCTCAGTGCCCGAGGGGATTTAAAACCCCTCGAACTCCAAGAGGCCTTTGTTTAATTTGTTAGAACATTCTGCCCTCTAGTGGCAGAATGTTCTAATAGCCTTATAGCCCTTCGTAGTTGGGCTATACCGGCTATTAAAGCCCCGCTCCCTTGTTAAAGTCCCTTGCCTTTGGCTCGGGCCTTTAACGCTGGAGCAGGCCTTTAATAGCCGGTATAGCCCGCTACAGCGGGCTATAAGGCTATAGTATGGCATTAGAGGCCTTGCACGGCAGGGGTTTGCCTGCGGCCAGGTCCTGTGGCAAACCCCCCACAGGCAGCCAACCCCACACTTTACACAGCCTTTGGCCAGGCCCTGTGAATAACCCACTTCCAGCCAGCACAGTTGCTTACTACTAACGTGGAAGGGGAGGGGCCAAATGGGAAGAAAGTGTGGACGATTTGGTACCTTTATATATTTGGCAGCAAATAAAAGGGAGAACTATGGACTCTGCCCTCAGACTAGGATACAACAAAACAGAAGCTACTTGTCTCAGACAGTCACTACAGAACGGATTGTGCTCCAATAAATCAATGATGCATTCACCTCTATCAAGGATTTCAGATAGTTTTCCAACGTCCAATTGTAAAGAAAACACAACATTCATCAGCCTGGAATATGATGGGAACACCATTGCTTACTACTATTGCGGAAGGGTCGGGCCAAACAAGTCGAGCTTGTAGGTGATTTGGTACCTTTGCGTACTCAGCAGCAAATAAAAGGCAAAACCATGGACTCTACCATCAGACCAGGAGGCGACAAGAAAGAACTCACCCATCTTGGACAGTCACTACAAAGGAGATTGCACTCCAACAAATCAACGAGGCATTCACCTCTCTCAAGGATTTCAGATAGTTTTTCAACGTCCAATTGTAAAGAAAACACACTATTCTTCAGCCTGGAATATGACATGAACACCGTTGCTTACTACTAACGTGCAAGGGGCGGGGCTAAACAGGCGGAGCTTGTAGGTGATTTGGTGCCTTTGCATACTCAGCAGCTATTAATAGGGAGAACCGAGGCTCTGTTCTCAGACCAGGAGATGACAAGAAAGAGCTCACTCGTCTTGAACAGTCACTACAGAACAGATTGCGCGCCAGTAAATCAATGATGCTTTCACCACCATCAAGGTTTTCAGATTGTTTTTCAATGTGCAATTATAGAGAAACCATACTGTCTATCAGCCTGGAAAATGACTGGAACACAGTTGCATACTACTAACGTGGAAGGGGCTGGTCAAATGAGTGCAGCTTGTGGGTGTTTTTTTCTATTTGAAAGGGAGGGGGAGCACACAGCCCCCAAACTGTAAAAAGGCCCTGGGGACCCCATCCCCCAGGACTGTGTTTTTTTTAATGGGTAGAGCCTCCCCTCCCCAAGTCTATTTTGGCCCCTGGGACCACATCGCCTGGGGCCTAAGTTTAAAATAGGCGGGTGCCCTGGTGCCCACCCACAGCACCCAATATACACATGTTGGAGGCTGCAGGGGGAGCCCCAGGGTACCCGTGGGCCCAGCCGGCTCCCGCATGCTGCAAGAGTCAGTATTGTTTTCGCCTACAGGGAGCAGCTATTTTTGCTGCTCCCTCCGGCCGGAAGCAATCTGTTGTTCTGTTTCTCTGCCCGAATCAGTGCAGGCAGGGAAACATAATACAAATCTGAGTAATTTTAAAGCTCTCATCCACTTGAAGCAGACTTTGTGTTTGCTCCTGTTTGGGGGACTTTCAAAAATCCCCAAGTTTCCCTGCCCGTGCCGGTGCGTCCTGGGGGTGGGCTCCCCAGGACACAGCAGGTGAGCTGTCCCTGGGAGGGAAATCCAGGGCCATAAAAGGGTAGGCAACCACGTGGCCCCTTCCCTTTTGTGCATATTTCACTATCAGAGGTGGGCTTCCCATGGCCTATGGCTTAGGGGGGGACCTCATGCCCGCTCCTTTAATTAAAGATATCGGCCCTGGGACAGGTCCCTGGTCCTTTGAAGGCTCACAAAAGGGGCCACAAGCCCCCTCCACTTTTGTGCATATTTCGGCCCCCAGGCCTAAAATGGCTCTGGGAGGGGCCCACATGACCCCCTAACCAAATGAAATTTGCCCTGGGGTCTGTATTGGCTTGAAGAGGGTGCTCCGCGCCCCTCAGTGGGGCGTATCCCGCTGGGTTTATGAATCCCATTTGCACAAGCTATGAGAACCCGAATCCTGATATGCTACAAGAGTGGGCTGAAAATAATACTGAGTCTTCGAAAAGAATGCAGGGTTTTTTCATTAATTATGCTAAAATCGGCAGGAAGAAAGTATTGGAAGAGATAGACATCGTTCACAGATAGTACAATCGTGTCAGACCAGGAACAGGTGAAGAAGTTCACTAGTGGCATACAAGAAAGATTGGTAAAGTTTAAGAAATCCATCAATGTCTGAAAAAAAAACAAATTTTAACAAGATAAAATTGATTACGAACATGACCAGATATCACAATAATCTGTATTTCATTCTTCTTGGGCTGTGGCAGTTCCGGCAGTAATTTTCTAAATTAATGCATGATTTGACCATTATCACGAAGGAAGCACCCGTTCAATGGTGTTCGGCAGCCAAGTCGCTATTTTTTGGAATATTTTAAATCTGGTAGAACCGCCACTGCCCAGGAAGAGTGAAATGCCTGCGGAAATGGAACATTACCAAATGAAAACACATGTGCTACTAAGTTAGTGTCTTCGGGATGTTTACATTGAAGGGCATTAGCGGCAACTAGGGGTGCAATGCGCAGCTGAATTATGGAAGATTACTCCTGCTGAGAAATCTATGTGACCCACCTACTCACTGATCCATACAGCCACACACACATCGACTCATCCATACAGCCACTTATGCAACCACTAACTCACATATACAGCCACTCATTCACCTACTCATTGAATAATACAACTACTCACGCATCTAGTCATACAGACATACAGACACTTACACACCCACTCATACACCCATACAACCACTCTCACACTGAATCAGTCACCCATACAGCTACTCACACACCTACTCACTCACCTTAACAGTCACTTACACAGCCCCTCACTCACCCATACAGTTACTCACACACCCACTCACCTACTCAATAATATACTAACACATATACTCAGTCACCTATACAGTCAGAGACAAGCACATACTCTCCCATACAATCTCTCTCACACTCACTTACTCACCCATAAAGCCACTCAAACACCTATTCACTCACCCATACACCCACTTACACACCCATTCATGCACCCATACAGCCACTCATCTACTCTGTCACTCACCCATACAGACCTGCTCAGTCACCCATTCAGCCACTCATGCACCCTCTCATTCACCATTTACAGCCACTGACACACCCGCACACTCACCCATACAGCCACCCATTCACCCTCTCATTCACCATTACAGTCACTACACACTCACCCATACAGATACTCACACAGCCACTCACTTACTCATACACCTACTGACTCACCCACTCAGTCATTCAAACAAAAACTCACACGTCCACTCATTCATGTATACAGTCTCTCACATACCAGCTCACTCTTCTATACACCACTTACACACCCACTCACTCACCCCTACAGTACTCCCACAGCCACTTACCTCAGTATATATGTTTACATCTCAGTGACTTTTAGAGAACACTCACAATCACTGGATGATGTCATGAGTGATATCATTTGAGATGTCATCAGTGATGTCACTGACCATGTCATGAGTGATGTAATATGTGAGGTCATAAGCAGTGCATTGCGGGGGCGTAAGTTATAGTTAACTCGGCTAACTATAACTTCGGAATTTCACTGGTTTTATACAAGTGAAATGTGAGCCTAACTATAACATTCCAGTAACCTTTGGTTTATTCAGTGAATTTCTAAGGTTTTTAAATTCTATTTCATAACTGTAATGTCCCTGTAACCTTTGTTTTTTTCCGTGAATATATATATTCATATAAATAAATATATGCTTGTTTACCGAAATGTTACTATTTTTAAATTAGGGAGCTGTTAAGCGACTGAGAAGGTGGGTAGCCAGAGTAAACAGATGTGGAAAGGGAATGCTGATCTTATCAAGTTGTCACTCTCTTTAACTATTTTTAGCCTTTATAAAAACACATTATGCTTCAAATTACTACAAACTCACAACTCCATGTGATGATTAACATTACTGCATGCTTTAACTGTTGAAACTTTGTATGAGCCTTCCATTTGTCTTACTATGATGTAGTGGGATTCTAAATGTGGTGCCTGGGACTTCAGTTAGAGCTGTATCTCAATCGGCTGGGGTGTTCTGAATAAATGTATCTTGGCAAAGATTATTTCCTGCTATTGAGAGTTTTGTTTCCGCAATGCTACACTCCCTTTACATTTGCAACCCTCTAGTTTCATGTCTGAGGTAAGATCTCAATGCTCATCTACTTCGTCCTGCTCTTCTAGAAAAGCTTTAAAGGCAACAAATCCTTTTTCAACAAAATTGCATCAACGGTACCTTACTTTTGTCCTGAATACAAAATGTTATTGCTATAGTTCTTAAATAGAAATCTGTGGTGATGCTGCAGGTGATTGCTGGGGAGTTAACTGACAGACTGCTGCTAGTTTTGAAAGTACATGTTTCAGTCTGTCTGTCAGAATGTTTTGCTGACATAAATGAGAAAGATATTTGAGAACTCAAAGAAAATATTCCCACCTTTTAACTTTCTGATCCCCATCATTCTATTCATCTCTAAAGGACCCTTTACATATGCTCCTTTCTGTGACCCTCAAAACAGGTTTTCACCACATGCATTTCAATGGGGACCATGGTCCAGAGTCTTTTAATTGCTGCCATAACATGCTATCCATGTTGTGGCCAGTCAATCAAGGGGGAAGTGGTGCCTTGGGCTTACCCTGTGCTCACCCTTCCCCCATATATTGCATTGTAACTCATTTTCAGTCCCTGAGTCCTGTAATAGTTGCACAATATATTGTTCAGGTTGTGGCCTCCCAATCAGGATTGATAATCCAGTTTGAAGTGGCCAGTCAGAGCATATCTGGATACCAACAATCCAAAAATACCTAACTTTTTGACCCCTTTATTCTCAACCTGTGCCCTCTTTACCAAGGATTGGCATAGCCAATAGGTCTCGCCTTTGGGACCTTATAAGTGTTTAGCCATGCAACAGTAGATGTTGTTGCACCAAGGATATTGTGCTGCATAACTTAATACTTATAAGGTCCCAAAAGCCAGACCTATTGGCTATGCCAATGCTTGTTTCTCTAGACTCGGGTAGATTGTACATTGCAGAGCTTGAGGTTTGTGATTTCTATATGTGCATCGCAATCCAGGTTACTAGGTCTTGATGTGGTTACCTTTATGTTACCTATATCTGTGTGTTTCTAGGGTGAATGCTGGTGTGATGCGTGATGATACAGTGGAGTTGGCTGCGCTTTGGTAACCACCTGACTCTGGAGCCATGTGCGCATGAGTGTGAGATGGCTCTGTTTAGGGTATGCTGTAGGAGTATGACTGTTCATGGGTGAGATTGCAATGATTATGTATAGTGGTGGTGTCGTGTGGTACAGCAAGATGTTGGAAGCCAGATGCATGTCCAGGTATGGTATACCAGAGGCGTGCAAGCCAGGAATGAGACAATGTGTGGCAGGTCTTGAGTTGGATGGTATGTGCATCCAGAAAAGTTTGGCACGGTTCCCTTGGGGATGTTACGCCAGTGTCGCAAATTTGTCAAGGGCTCCAATGTGCTGCCCTAGCCTGGGTGCTTGGAGCTGGGTTATTCCTGCATCAGGAACCCGATAATGGAAGGATGGAGTGCACATGAACGGGCACACTGCAGAGACATCTGTGCAACAGACATGCTGAAGATTTGGAACAGGCGGTCACCTCTGAAAGGATGGTAGAGCGTGGGAACAACAAGCCACAAGCCTGTCATGTTAGTTACTCTTCCCTAGCCCAGGTATTCTTTGGGTAGAAGTAGTCACCTGGCAAGCTTTGACACTCCCCAGGCTAGCTGGCCTCTGGTGGTCAGTGGAGTATCTGGACTCTGTGGTGGTGATGAAAATCAAATACCCAGCAGCAGGCCAGGTGACTGCACCCGCTGTCTTACAGGTATTCACTGAGCGCTTGCTTGTGTGAGTGTTCGTGTGGGGGAAGATGAGGTGGCATCCATTCCGAATTTTAGTTTAGTAGCCTGATTGCAATAACTGGGGGCACATCTAAAAATAAGTTATTTCAACCCTCCCCTCTAACATCATAGACATCTGTAGGTCTGCGTCAACACAAGCCACCAAAAAACACAAAGCCGGCATCTGAAACAGACAGCAAGCAGGGTGTGAGTGGTGAGCAAGGAGCTGCCTACTGAACAAGTGATTAAAAGAGCGGTACTGAGAGGTCAACCATCAGCAACCCACGGGAACCCAGGCAGGGGTATTTCTAGGAATAAAGCACTGCGCGGAAATGTAAATCCGCAACTTTGTCTCCACTCGGAAGCAATTTAGTCAAAGAGCGTCAGCAGAGTTTAATCCTCCAATGACCTCATACTGTCCATTCACTCTGCTCCTTTCTGCACCCCCCTTCACTCACCAAGCCAACTAAAAACCACGCTTGTCTTCCTCACCAGACCACAGCGATTCTACAAACAATCCTAAACTTAAATAAAGTGAAGCCTACTAAACCTGGTTTGAAAACTTTTAATCTTTTTGTCTCATAGACAGAAACAATAAACAAGCTACAGCCATGTTAAGCGAGCGAGCCCCTCGCGCTGCAAGTAAAAAAAAAAAAGAGGCACGTCTAGCGAGTGGTGTGCGATGTGCGCGCACCATAACGAGAGAGTAAAGCCAGATGGCGCCTCTGCTCGTCATTGTGCGCGTAACCGCACACTCTATGCCAGACAAAAAGCTGTGGTCGAGCTTTTTAAAGCCCACTCACTAAATGTCTCGCCAGAGCAGCACATGTGCTGGCTCAGGCGAGACCTACAAACGAATTTCTTAAAAACAACGATATGGATTTACACCAAATCACGAAAACCATGGTTTCTGAGTAAAGTCCTAACTTATTGGAAAATCTTGTTTAAATGCGTTTATCTGTTTTTTCTGTAGCTGTAGCTGCAACAGAAGTTTCCAATGAAAGTAACAGAGGAAATCAATGCTTTGGGACCCCTCATTTGTTGGCGACCACTTGCCAGATCAGTGCAAACTTTCTGGAAAGGAGATGAAGTGGATTCACTTTTCCTATTAGAAAGTTTTGTGAAGATTGGTCAAATGGCACCATAGTTATTAGCAGAAAAAAATTCTCTTTCTATGAAAACTCGGGACTACCTATATCTGGACCTTTCACTGCTCACATTCCGGGAACTACATTTTTTTCTTTGCCTTTAGCACTTCAGGGAGTGCGTGAATTTTCTTACTCTCTCCACCATGTTCTGTTTTACTCCTCAAATCTCTACCCCAATGGTCACCTATTTGCTTCTCTCTCAACTCCGTCCTGCTCAACTTTTTAGTCACATCTTTTACATAACAAATTAAAAGATGTTAATGTTTTTTAATGTAACCTCTCCACCTCCTCTGTTTCATCCTACCCACCCTGATCACTGTTTTACATGCTGCTTATAGTATTTACTCCTTCTGCACCAGCGTTCCTCCCCTGTCCCTCCCAGTTATGTCTTTTTATTTTTATTACTTCTGTTTTTTGGAATCTACCCGAGCTGCAATGTGCCACCAGCTACTTCTATGCACTTTCAAGCCCATTTATCATATTTGTGTATTTACCGCCGTCCGCCATCTTGGAAAGGTACATTTAAAAAAAGGCAGTTGTGTCATGCCGTATGTGCGCACATTCATGGTGATTGTCATCATAATGAGCCGCTGTAGCAACATGACACATACACTTGCATATTTCATTACACTTTTTGCCAATGCTGCATAGCATCAGGAAAAACATTTTGTTTTCTTGTTGATGATGCTGTACAGCATGTGCAAAAAGCAATGTCGAATCCAATCAGTCTGCATTAGAAGCCAAAATGCAAGACCTATTTCGCATTGCCAATGTTTGTTTGATTGGTTAAGTATAAGTGAGTGTAGAGCCGTGACTGGTCGCGCATAGGTGTGTGGAGGGCAGCCTGAGGGTGTAGATTAAAGGGTGTGCAGGGAAGACGGAAAGAATTGTGTGTCATTCGCCTTATAAATAGAAAGCAGAGCAGGAGATGCTATCACTAAAAGATCCCTAGTGTAGATTTGGAGGAGGTCATGAGAGCTGATATCTGCTGTAAGCATGTTGGCAAATGTGTGTCTGATGTGCTGGTGAGTAGAGTCAGTTTAGTTGGAGTTGTGACAGAGCTGTGACGGATTGTGTCAGGAGTAAGTTTGCTTTTTGAAATAGGTATTTTTGTGGTGGGGCAGAGGGAGCAGAATGGTGCTATACAGCTGGATTGAGAAGTGGTTGGATGAGGAATAAGTTGATGGTGGGAGGGAAAGCTGTTAATGATGATGAAGTCGGGATGAGGTCAAGTGATTTGCCATGTGAATAAGTGAGGAGCGGGTGAGTGTTCAGCAGTCATTACTGGTACAAGAGTTGATTGAAAAAAGGTACTTGTTGGTGTATTTTTATATTCAAGTTAAAGTCAAAGGTAAATGGAGGGTAGTGTAGAGCAGAATCCAGGATCACGTTCAGGTCGGAGTGGTTGAGGTGCTGAGGGGTGACAGAACGCTGCAATATGGAGTCTGAAAGGAGCTTTAATACTCACAGCAATGAAGACTTTGAGTGTAAGTGATGTCTAAAGTCAAGCGATCTGTAGTGGGAAAGCATGAGTGGCCAGAAGGGTCAGGAACTCTGGGAGGGCAGATGGTAAGAACAAGGAAGAGAGAAGAATATAGTATTTGGAGGCTACACGGGGCCAGCTACACATAGCCATGTTGCGTTTGGAAAGCTGCTATTTGCAAAATCATTTTGCTGTGACCACAAAATGGCTGACTTGTAATGTGCTAAACCCATTTTTTGATTGGGTGGTTTAGAAAGGCATAACTGTTCACTATTTGGAAGGGGTGTGTTTAGGGTGTCCCTTCTAAATAGTGAATTGTTATGGTATGTATCAATGGTTTGCAACCATCCTTTGATAGGTTGCCCACCCCTCAAAGGAGGTGGTAACTCATTCGCGAAGGGAACGGAGGTCATTTTGTGACCCATTCCACTTTGTGATTTTTAAAAAAAAGTTCTTTATTTTTATTTATTTATTTGAAAAGTTTTAGATAGCGCTGGCTAGACCCAGAGGTATCCGAGCGCTTTACGTGAGGACGAACATTGTTTCAGAGCATAGTTACAAGTTACATGAATTACTGGAGCGAAGTTACATGCGTTGAAAACATAGATGTAAGTAAAAAAAGCAGGCAAGGGGAGAGAGATTCAGGGGAGAGAGGATAGGAGCAGGGGAGGTAGACCAAGAATGAGAGAGGGAAAGAAGAGGGGGAGAGTGAAGGAAAACACAACCGGGAGACGAGGAGAAACAGTGTCCAACGTTCGGTCTATGTGATCCCAATGGAAGAGGTATCATTCCCACACTTTTTTTTTTGTTGCATCTTTTATATAGCGCGACCTGGACCCGAAGGTATTGGAGCGCTGCACATGAGCACCGTATTTACATTACATATTCAGGCACGGGGAGATTAAGTGATTTGCCCAGAATCACAGGATGTGGACGCGATCTCGAGGCTCGAACCCTGGTTTCCTGCACCAAAGACGGACCACATCCTCTCCCCACTTCCGCTGTTTGTGGTTCCCTTTGTGCTGTGGACTCTCTCAGAGGGGTCTCTGAAACTCCAGGGCATAAATACTGGATCCCTCCCCAATAAGGGGAGAAGGAGTGCTTTGGCAAGGGGCGCCAATCCCACACCTCAGCTGTGTGTGGCTCCCTTGATGCTGTGGACTCTCTCAGGGGGCTCTCTGAGACTCCTGGTTATAAATGCTGGATCCCTCCCCAACAAGGGGAGAAGGAGTGCTTTGGTAAAGGGCATACACAATGGTGGTAAATTTAGGGATAATGATGTATTGTGAGGTATAACAGTTTTAGAATCCGCCCATGGGGCATTGTCATTGTCAGTCCAGGCAGTATGTTTTAGTAGTTGAGACCTTGGTGGCGTAAAGGGCTGCGGCATGAATCTGTCCTGCTAAGTGCGCAGCTCACCTTGTGACTCGTGGGGTTCTCGTGTAGAATGGAAGCAGGTAGAGCCTTGCTGGATGGTTGTAGTGTGCTCAGTGGGAAAGCTTCCAGGAACCAGGAAGAAGTTGTCTTCTAGTTCTTGCAAAAACTTTAAAAATATATATTTTATTAGAACACATTCACAGGCATGGTGGCCTTCTGACTCCAGCAGGCTACAATGCCTGGTAAGACATCCAATATAAGTGAGTCTCAAATTGTGACCTACATCTTCAATAGCAATGAGATAGGTGGAACTTCAATATTACAGAGGTCGGTTTGCAAAATCAGAATCAATTAACCAAAAGACTGGTGTGCAATTTGTGACCACTTTTTGCATTTCGATTCTCTATACACCTGGCCCATGATTTGTCTGTGTTGTAGTGGCATACTCATACAACGACGAAAAAGCATGCAGTGTATGTACTGCAGCTGCCAAACAATGCAGCAACAGCAAAAGGTTGCCCATAACTCAGCTGTTTGTATTACAGTGTGCTGTGTTTTTATAGAAGATGCTTATTTATGCATGCAAAACTATTCATAATACTGTTGTCATAACCACAGCATGCAGTTACCACGGTCCCTTGATGCTAGTTATGTAGGTAAATGCCAACGCGCATAGGAATTAATTCAGTATATGGACACATTACCTTTCCCACCTGGAGATTAATGCATTTTGTGACATTAACATAACAGAGGGTTTATGACAACGAAAAAGAAAAACAAGTCTTGACAAATGGCTTTAATTTAAAAAAGCTTTTATCAGAAAGCGTTGAGTGCCTGTTTGTGTGTTTGTGCAGAAGCAGTCTGCGCAGGTAGAAGGGCCTGTGTTCATCCCTGCCTACCTCTGCATGTTTTTAGGTAACATGTGGAGACGCATACATTTGATCCCACCTTGGGACAAAAGTAGGAGTGCTTTACATATATGAGTAGTCAGCACTCAAATATATTTGGGTCATTTATGCACTAAAGAAAGTTGAAGTACAAAATATAAAAAGTGCTACACGTATAAGACATACAGTTTAGAAAATGTGTGTTTACATTGTGACTAATAGAGAAATCTAATGTCTTGATTTATTAATAATTAGTGTAATCTATAGAGCTGAAATTATTATCATGACACTAATGCAGTGAAATGTGTTAAATAATGTTTAGGAGATGCAGGTGTAACACGATACCTGAGCATATATTATTAAATAATTCATAATAGTCTTTTTGCATTATTCATGTGTAATGAGATTTAATTTCGATGCATTTATGTTTGTGCATCAGTGACGGCCCGTGTAGGGTGTTTTACCGGGGCGGTGACGTGGCGCAGAGGAGGGGCAGGGTGGGGGGTTGCAAAATGCGGCAAACGGCCGACTTCAGGTCAGTTACGAAAAAAATGAATAAAACGAATTTCGTTGCACGAGCTGCATCGCATTTGGTGATGCAGCGCGCGCACCGAAATTCGTTTTATTCATTTTTTTCGTAACTTACCTGAACTCGGCCGTATGCCGCATTTTGCAACCCCCCACCCTGCCCCTCCTCTGCGCCACGTCACCGCCCCGGTAAAACGCCCTACATGGGCCGTCACTGTTGTGCATGTATTTATAACCCAGTGTACTTTCTAAAGGTGACTATTAAATTTAGGCCTAATGTGTGTATAGATAGCTTCATGAAATTTCATTCTAGCTGAACTTTATATTTCAGTGCCAGTTCTTATTGCAGTCTCATGTTCTGGTTGTGGTTGACCTTCATTGTGGAATGTTTTGTTGCATTTTGTTTCCACTGCAGGTGTGGACAAAGTCCTATTAGTTAGAAAAGGAGGGCTTGTGCTTTTGTAAGATAGCAAAGACTGAGGAGACAGAGTTGGGAGAGATAACCACCGTAACAAGCAGGGAGCAGATTCCCATGGAGGAGGAGGAGAATGACCAAGGACGAGTGAAGTTGTAACGTCTAGACCTCAGAAAGAAGATGATAGTGACCGATTTGTGCTGGGAGCTTGGAAAAACACACACAGAGAGGAGAGTCATGTGGGTTTGTCTAAGTTGAATGCAATTAATATTATGCTGTATATGGTGAGGCAGACTTTAGACATCTTGAGACTCCGTAGGGTGCAGATCTATGCTTTGTATGTGTAGCTTCATGCTACTCTGACCCAAATGCTTGTAGTATTTCTATTGAAGACTCCAGCATCTGAAACCTTTCCTTCTTCTTTGAATTTGACCAAACTCTTTAGAATAGTTGGTCCCCATTAGAATAGTATAGGGAAAGACAGGATTAATGCTTTCTTTTGAAAACAAACTGATGCAATTTAACTCAAATTTCTTTTTCCTCATCTTTTGTTTAACCACAATTGAATTAATCGTATTCTTTTTGCTGTATAGGGTGAATCTCTTCAGGGGATTTGGACAAGTTTAGGTTATTCTTCATTTCTATACTCTTTTGCTGAGACTTGTATAGGTAAAATTATTTTTGAATTTATGAGTAAAATTTCACTAATCCCATTTACAGTTGTGGTCTGGATTCTTGTTTGGCCAGATTTGGTTGCACTGAACATAGAAATCTTACCTTCTTCTACCTCTTGTGCTACCAAAAAAAGACCCACCGACTTTGGGTAATGTGTAAATGGGCCCAAGCTATCACAAGGGGTGTCCAAGCTCCATCACATCTTGATGCAAATTACTGTCTGTATCCGCATGGGATGACCATTTTTTGTGTCATTTGAATCCATGTATGGATTCAAACTTTAGGACTTATCCATCCACAATCAGTCATGTCACACCCAGGCCCGATTCATACTTACACCGCCGAGTTTTAATACTGTCCCTCATGACTGAGAACATCTGTTTCTCAACAGGCTAGACATGTTCCCAGATTAGAAAGTTGGTGGGTTGCTAAAGTGTCAGGGACCTGAGCCTGTACCACATCTGTAACCTAAGAGATAACTTTGTTGTCAGATATCTAAAGCTGTAAGATGTATGTAGGATAACTTTGTGGCAAGATGCTGAGGCATATAAGATATCTGCAACATAAGGAATAGTTTTGCTGTCTAAAGCCTGAACCTCTGAGGTCTGGTTAACCTGGGCTCTTCCTGAGAAGTTACCATGTAAAATATCTATAATGTTAAGGATAGCTGTGCTGTCAGGGGCCTGTACCTGAAAGATCTGTGGAACCTGGAAAATAGCTCTGCTGTCTGAATCCTGATCATATAATATCGATGTAAGGTGAGAGGTAGCTCTGCTGTTAGAAGCCTGAGCCTGTACGATTTGTGTAACCTGAAGGATAGCTTTGCTGTCTCATGCCTGAGTCTGTAAGATCAGTATAAATCGAGGGATAGCAATGCTATCACACTCCTTGGTCTGGAGGATGTGTGTGAACTAACAGATATCTTTGCAGTTCAAAATAATAGCCAGTAAGGTCTGTGTCAAATGGGGGATAGCTCACCTACTTGAACTCTTAGCCTTAATAATGTTTGCAACCCGGGAAATAGCGCAGAGCCCTTAGGCTTTAAGATCTCTCTGTCCTAAGAGACCATGAGACATTGCTTCCTGAGCCTGCAAGATATTTGTAATTTTTTTGATAGCTCTCCTATGTGGAGTCGGAGTAAGTATTACAAACTATGTTGCTTGAGATTACCCAGCTATTGAAAACATGAATTTCTATAATTTGTCCTAGATTGATTTTCCTAATTCAGACTCATTTAACATTTAAATTTTACTTTATGAGATGTATATAGTTAACATCCAGCTTCAAGTAAAAGCTAGATTAAAACCAACATTCTGTTGAAATTACACAGGTCTAATCTATAAACGGATTAACATTACTGTAGGTCCTCTGTCTGACAACCTATTATTGTAATACTGCTGTCAGATCATTCTTGCAAATTGTAGTTCTTTTCTTTACCACAGAATGTACATGGGTAAAAGGTGCGTGTCTATTTATGTGTCCATATTGTGACATTTTGTCCTAAATCTCGGATGCTCAAACTGAAGCTTTGTACTTTTTAAGAGGTTATGGTAATATTAAAGATTGTCACCGAGTAGATATGGGGATAGAAGGAGCAGGGAGTTTCTTTATTAGTTGCAGATGAGCTTTTGGTTTGGGTGGACAACTCAAAAACAATAAATGTTTCTTATTGTCACGTTCGCACCTGGTAACTGCGCTGAGTGTCGAGTCCTTCGAAACCCGGGACGAGAACCGGATCCCGAAAACGAACTACAAGGCCCAGACACCCCGGCAGTCCCCGCGTCACGTAATTGGTCAAACCACGGAAAGGCATAAAAGCCTGACACACCCTCAAGATGACGCCGATTATTCCCGGATGTATCCAGTTTGTCTTGAGACGTGAAGACGTACCATCCAGCAGACCTTCTTCGTGCCCCTGAAGAACCGCGATCAGCAGCATCGGCTTTCCCGAAGCCTCCCGCCTTCAGACTCCCGTGAAGATCCTCAGGACAGCCCCTGTGGAACTGTTACGTTCCTCCGCTCCCTTCTCTTCCGAAGAGTAGAGAGGTGAGGCGCCTACCTCTTTCTCACTCTCCCTCCTCAGAAGTCCAGAGCGGCTACTACCGTCATAGCGCTCCTCCCCTCCCGGCTCCTCCGCGAGACATGAGTAGCAGCGCGACGGGTCTACCATCGCCCTGGGATTTCCGGGCTGACCCTAGAGGGGTGTATCTCCTCTGCTCCTGGCTACACCGAAGAGCATAGAGCAACATCGCAGCCCCAGGATTTCCGGGCCTCCGCCTTTCCCGTGGTATAGCGCTCCTCGGCTCAAAGGATTTCGGAGCCTGGCAGTAGCAGCGCCATCTTATACCCTAACCCGATCACCGCGTCTTCGAGACGCAACTCCATTGAGGAGGAGCCTCTGCTCCTGGGATTACCGTTCCTTTCGACCTCCTCCTCCTCTCTCATAAAAAACCCGGAGAATACTCACAGGCACAGTTGGGGTTGCACCCGCTAGGCGGAACATACCGGACTCCTGTTAGAGAGTTTACTTCGCGATGGACCTCGAACAATATGCTTAACTGCCCGGGTTGTACGGCACCTATCGAATCAGTTAATCACTTTCTGTTCCAATGTCCATCGTATGTAATCCCGCGACGGGCTTGGATCAAACCAATGTGCCAACAGTTGGGCACGAGGAATGCAAAGGTGGCAGTGAGAATTTTGCGTTCTACTGAAATTGCACCTATCTATATTTCTGTTGCTAAATTCCTTGGAAGGGCTTGGGTGATCAGGAGTAAACTATTGGTTGGGTGATTTAACTGTTACCTTGAATTATCAATCATGTTGCAAATCCCTCTTATTTATTGTTTTAATCATTTTAACGATTTTTCTTTTTCTGTAATTATGTGAATTTTCTGTATGCTTTTATGACAATTGTCGAATAAAGCTAGCTTGACTGACTGGCTGTGGCGGAGCGCCCACCTTTGGTCTACCAGTGGGGATTCTGTGGGCTCTCTCCACGCAGAAGAAGGTCGATAGTCCTTCAGGAGCTATATATTCACAGAACCACTGCTCCATAAAACTGGCAGCGTTGGGGCCCTCACTGCACTCTGGGAGCCCAATGACGCGCACGTTGTTTCTGCGACTTCTGTCTTGTGCATCTTCGACTCTGTCCTGTAGGCCATTGACTTGCCGTTGCAGTTGTTGGATTTGTGATGCATGTTCTTTATGCTGGGGTACGATCTCCTGTAAAGTCAGTCCATGAGACTTCACTGTGCTTGCTAGCTTGGTGTGGTCAGCCTTGTGCAAAATAAAACCCGTTGTGAGCGGCCCAATTTGCTGCTCTATGGCCTTTCAGGACTCCCTAACCTCCTGAAGTATTAAATCCAACTTGTCCAGGGGTGTCTCTGCATTAGTGGGAGGGATAGAGTTAGGCGAGATCGGGCACATAGAGTTTTCCGGGACGTCTGTTGGCTGCGTATTGGTGGAGGTTGCCTCTTGTAGTTTCCCCTTAGGCCGCCCCATTGCTCGTGGTTTTCTCCTTAGCGACAGTTATTGATGTATGGATGACGGTTGGACCGTTGGTTGCGGTGCTGTGGGGACTGCATTCTGCTGTTTCGATTATAGCGACACAAGGCGCTGGAGTGCTCCAGGGCTCGATTAGACAGGTCTCCTCTATATGTAGCCATGTCTCATAATAGCACTTTAGGACGCACCACACTGCGAGAGTATAGGTCCCTGAGAGTGCCCGCCGAGCCCAAAGTTGCATGCGTATTTTAAGCCTGTACTTGGCGCGATCAGCCTTTTAGGTGTTGCATTAAAGGTGGCCCGCCAACCAGATAGAGCCTGGGTCCCCTTTTACGATACCGCTCCACGAGCCTCAAGTAATGGCATCTTACTCTGCTTTCACTCCACTATTCAGCTCGGCATCATTACAGGAGCCGGATCGAGCGACTGCCGTCCCGGGAACTACGTCGGTCCTTGCGTCCCCAGTTGGGCCACCCGCATCTCACAAAGAGCACCACACAGGTAGTTGTTGCGCTAGGCCACGAGTAGGCCACTTCTGGGCTCCCAGCCTTCCATGTGTCACAGCCAGGAGCTTGTCCGTGTATCCCTATATAAATGCCCCTTTGTCACATTGGGAGCGTGAAGGGCAGAGAGTCCGGGTGAAGAGGCCCGCTTAAGGGCCACGCCCGACTCGTTCCCCAGAGCTGGTAATCTTCAGGCTCCCGCCCGACTCCATGCACAGGCGTGCCCCTCACTTGAGTCCCATCTATGTTGGGTGTGTAGAGGGGGCAAGGGAGCAGTGGCTAGTGCCCCTCCGCCATCGATCTCACCGGCAATGTTGCGGCGATCGGCTGGTGTCCAATCAGCCCTGCCACGTCAGTCGAGAGCCCAGGCCAGTCGGACTGCTCACGGCTCCTCCATCGTCAGCGAGGTAGGCTCAACCATCCGCCAGTGTGGCCCGTCTCTTGCGCTTCCCCTAGACCACAATAGTTGACCTGGGGGCAACTTCGATTCCAGGAGGATGATTGTCAGCCTCCGCAGGTGTCAGGTATGGGAGCCGGTAATTGGGTGCATCTGGAGTCCGCGGCGCACCAACGCCGCACCGGGACCGGCCACCAGTGCGCCCAAAAGATCAAACACTCAGGTGTTAGTTAGGCGGCAGGGGTGTCAGAGAGACAGTCATTAGTTCCACAGCCCACTGCAGGCTCGCAGCTCCCCACCGGGCGGCCCCTGGTCGTGTCCCGCTATTGCAGGTCACACTTGGTTCGTAGGGGCCCACTGTTGCATAGGCCACACGTCGAGGTAATCACCCGGCAATGGCGGTCATGGCTGCACAATCTATCAGCAGGCTTGCCTCGATTGCGCTGTGGCCGTGGCACGGCGGTGTGGGCCCGAAGGGTCGCGGCTTATGATGATATTACAGTATCTCGATTCCCGGGCTCCGGAGCTCTGCTAAGCTGCGTCCACCATGTTCAGCGACTAGCCACGCCCCCAACTGGTTGTGTGAGCTACACATTGTTTCTTCATTATTATTATCAAACGTGTGTCCCATTTGGTAAATCAGCATATAGATTATGGCTAGACCTGAACAAAGTTAAATTCTAATTTTGTGTACATACTTGCTGACTCCTCATTTAAAATATAATATTCATACAATATTTAATTGAGGTGTAGTACTCCTGTTTGAGCAATATATTGGGCCAGATTCCTAAAATTATTTGTGTAAGTCGTCTTTTGAAGGGCAAATAAGCTATTATATGAGTGCGTCCGCTTTTTTGCTATAGTACTAGCTGGATTTGCAGAGTGGGTGTGCTCCGCAAATTTGTGCACACCCAAAAACTCACACATTTGTGGGTATTGACATAACATTTTTAACACTACAAATCCAGAAATCCAGAGTTTTCGTCCGATCAAGACCATGAGTTGACAGACCCCTGTCCAAGACGAGAAGAGCACAATATTTTCACTTTGGAAAAAGTGAAAAAACAAAGTTAGCAAGTACATTACTAAATTCTCCTCATTCCACATTCTACATAGGTATAAGTATAGTCCCACATAACGAAAATGGAATTCAAAAATGCATTTCACCAGTATATGCGACTGGTGTAGGTTTCCAGGTGTTCTCCTGGAAAAGGTTGATAGAATTGTAAATAGTGGGAAATCTGCATGAATGCAAAACTGGAACCCTACAGGTGCAAATTTCTGACTTTTCTCTATGAAAACATGTCCATTATGTGTATGATCATTCCTTACATAGGTGCACTGGGCTAACACTGGACAGATCTGCTCTTTGGGCCATCCAGCACGGAAAGCATTTCAGAAGGCCTACTCCTGAGTACCCGAAGCCTGATTTAACTGCACAGTGCTAACGGTGGAACATTACTGTAAAGTTTAGTTTCACCAGTCCACATGACTCACTAGCACACTTTTACTATGGGGCAACATTCCTCAGGTTTCCTTCTACTGTTGCCTTATGTTCCAGATGGGTACACTTTCCACCCTCACAATTGTTCACTGTGTTTTTATTAAATCTAAGAATGGCACACAGTATGGATCTCATAAGCATGAACCCCTTTTATAGCAGTATGGCTCTCGTGCTGCTGGGCACTGTGAAAAATATTGGCATATTTGATTGAGCCATAATCATCTAAAATCCGTGTAAAACTAAGCCTGGGCGAAAAAGCGATTCTTAATGCCCAATATTGAACCATTGCACAACATTGACAACGAGAGTTAGTTCAGTAAATAATTGTATGGCAGAAACATAAGAAAATGATATAAGGCTTTATGATATTTGAGCGGCTGGTGTTTTTAACACCAGGCACAGATAATAAACTTGCGATTTATTTTATGTTGAACTTTTAAACAATCCGACCATTGGGATAACAGAAATGCATATTATTCTTTTCTTTTTCTTTACAGGGTAAGTGCAATAGAGAGTGAGGCTACCTTACATACAGTATCAACTTCCTCTTTCTCCCCCAAAGACTCCTCCCTATCATTGTTGAGCACTTGGTTGTTTTGGATTTGCATTCAGGAGGGAAAATATCCCTCATTCTTTGTCTGCAATCTCTGCTGCTTCTTCACTTCTATGAATATTTACATTTTTGTGGGAAAGTATAATAATATCAATACAGTATTTTGAAATAGCTTTGATGTTTGATGGAGTGCAGACACCACCACTGTTTTCCTTTTTAACTTTTTTTTTCATTTTGTTTGTTGCTGGATGGAATGGAATTTGGATGCTGGGATGTAGGGCAGGCCCATATGGGGATTTAGGGATAAGATGATTCTGCGACTGCGGCATTTTCATATAATTATGGATTTGCCACATTTGCTTCAAAATCCATGATCTGCTGATTTTAACAAAAAAAATTGTTTCAAGCTCAAATGGATCAAAAGTTACTAAAATCGTAGGAACCCGTTTTTTTATGCAGAGGAAGGCCCAATGCAAAGATTGACTGGCCATCTTTATATTGCTTATTACTGTATTTGTATTTTAAAATGGTACTAATGAGGTGAAACCTTTGCCCAGGCAGTGTTAATATGTGGAACAATGACAACATTATGAAGTAATACAATCACAAAATGTGCCACATTAGGATGCATAATTTGCATTTTCTTTCTGCAAAATGTAGTCAACACTGCCACATAATTTGGTGCTCTGCTGCTCCATAAATCCAGTGGTCCTGGATATGAGTGTAAGGGCTATGGACATTTTGGGATTATGGAGGCCTGGGGTTTTATGTCCTTCACTCTCTCAGCAGCCTTTGACACCGTCTCCCACTCCACCCTGATCAGAGGACTATATGAAGACGTGAAAACGGGGCCCAGAGAGATGGCAGAGCAAAAGGGCAAAAGGCACTAGGCAAAAGAAATAAGAGAAGGACAACAGAAGCAAGAAAGACCAAAGAGTCAAAAGGAGAGCAAACCGTGCAACAAAGACTGACGCAATAAGCAAATAGTGTAAAAAAAGAGTAAAAGAGTGAAAAAGAGAGCACAGAGTGAGAAAAGGGGTAAAGAGTCTGCACTCCAGTCTCTTCTATCAGCCCCAGCTGCATACAGCTGAAGGCCTTGTGCAGCTGAATCTGGCTGGGGTGGTCTCCACATGCTGTGTGTTAGAAGCAACGCTTGGCCTCCTGCTGCCAAATCCTGCTGCTCATGGTGAAACTCACTGTGCAGAGGAGGGTTGACTGACTGCTGAGAGTTGGGGGCAGGGCCTGGCAGCAGGTTTGGGAAGAAACTCAGAAGATTAGGAGCCTCATTTAGAGACTGGAGTGAAATTGAAATCCTTCGGTTTCTAGTGGGAGCTGTAAATACAGAGTAGATTCCAGCAGATGATTTAACTCAACCAAAACAGATACTATTGTGGAGGAAATGCAGCCAGTGGATTTTACTGTATTTAGAGTTTCCTCGTCAAATTGAAGGATTTTCCATTCCCTCTAAACATTAAATGGGGCCATATCTACCGCGTGACAAAGAGATTGAGTATCCCCATGCACATCTGTGTGTTTGCAGTCTCCCTACAAGTCTAAAGGCTATTTAACCCCTTCGCTGCTGCGGACATTCCGCTGCAGCGCTGGGGGGGGCAGGGGGGCAGCGCGGCGGGTCTGTGCTCATGACGGAGCCGCTCCGTCATGAGCCACAGTTGAGCTGTGCTCATGACGGAACGGTTCCGTCATGACTCCGCCCATTTGCGTTGTCGCCCCGCACAGGCGGGGAAACAGCGCCGCGCAGGCGGAGCGGCCGCCGACAGGATTGTCATGACGGAACCGTTCCGTCATGAGCACACGGCAACCGTGGCTCATGACGGAACGGTTCCGTCATGAGCAGGGAAGGGGTTAAATATGACATTTGTTTTTTGTGCTGTGTTGCATTGTGTATCTGTGTCTTGCATGAACACTCCTTATGAAAAGATAATGTTTATGTACAACATGTAAGAACACTTTATTGATTTCTTGCCAAACACATTGTGTACTAGAAAAACATGTCTGTGGTTGAGTTTTCCTATGTTCTCAATGTTATTACATAGCAAAACCACAGGAGATGACCCATAAACCCAGTTGAGACCTGGGTAACTAATGTGTAACTAACAACAAGGTCTCAACAGGTAATATTTATATACGAATACGTAGGATATAAACACCAATTACAACAGAAAAGACACATGGAGACAACAATAATTTTTTACAAAATAAAGCAGTCAATTTCTTTTCTAAAATATATTACCTGTTGAGACGTGGTTGTTTGTTACTCAATGTTATTACAGCATAACCTCTGAGAGAGAGAGAGAGTGTGTGTGTGTGCGCGCGCGTGTGTCTAATGCGGTCAGCTGGTGGTACGTCCTAGGGTTGTGCAATTGTTTATATGACATTGACATGGACAGAGATGTTTTGCTCTTTTCCTGTTTCATATTCTGTTTGTACTCTGTGTATACATGAAGCTGCTCAGTACGTGTTCCTTCTTACACTGTCAACGCATCCCTCCCCACCTACTCACTATCCCGGTATTGCTGACCTTTTTATTCAGTTTAGAATGAAACAGCTTCCCTGCTATCCACGTGTTTGACAGCTGTTATTACAAGTTATGCTTTGAGGCATGTTGTGTGTAGACCAGATGCTTGGTCAAATGTGGTTTGGAATGCAAAGAACAATAATACCTTAGATCAGATCTGCCAACACAACACAGTGCACCACCCAAAGCTGCTGGCTGCGTTGCATGACAGGGAGAGAACAGGAACGCACCATATCTACAGAGATAGCACTATCCTGCTCTCTACCTAGCTATGGTGCACAATTAGGCTGCCGAGCACCATGCACACACCTTTGTGCCACAGTGCAAAGGTGTCTACGTGAGTCTTGCATATGTGTTGTACTGGAAGGTTACCCTATATACTATACCTAGACAAACTTCACAACTTTTCCCGCGTGGAACGTGTGCAGGACAGTACAGCGCATAGGCTCGGTGCCAACATTTATGAGAAATAAAAGCTTTTCTCCTTTTTAACGCCTGCTTTCAAGTGCTGTTATTTTGGGGTGAAAACCCTGCCTGCTATTGTTAGTAGATAGTGTTTTGCATCCAAAACCATGGATGGTTGCACACGAACGGCCATGTACAACCCATGGAATGCCCCTTGACGCAGAGTAATGCAAAGCAGCGCTTGGTACTGCTTTCTGGCAACTGTCCAGCACAATCCAAGCTTCGCGCTGGAAAGTAAATCAAAAAACATTTTGTGTAGGTTTGCGTCACTTTTGTGATGCAAACTTAGGGGCATTTAATTTTTCCCATGTTAAAAATGACGCAAAAGTGGCGCACAGGGCTTGTAAATAAGCCCCTGAGTGTAAAATGTTTGTTGTAAATCTGCCCCCTAGTTCGTAGAGCAGAGCTATATAATGAGGTGAATAAATAAGTGCCACCTGTGCTTATGGTATGGCGTCTGCTTTGATAGTGTAACTGAAATAAAGAGCAGTCGAAGCCGCCAACTTGCGTCAACCATCATTCAACCTTATGCTTCCCTTCGATATTGCAGTGACCTGCCAGGCCAGCAATGTGCAGTATTTTTTGTGGTATATCCACTCTATAGCGCACGCTTTAGATCACAAGACAATTATATTGCATCCACTACATCGACCTAACCACTACCTCACAAGGTACATTTTTAGGTAAGTATAATTGATGAAAGCAGTTGTTAATAGAGTAAGTGGAGGTAAAACAGTAATAAGGACCATGTAACAAAGGTGATGTACCAGATGCGCAGTAACCAAAGGGCAAAATGATCGACCGCGATGTTGATCATATTGACCGCAATATAGTACGACACAGCATTAGAATAGGACTGCTGCCCTCCTGCGGACACTCATCATTGATATTAAGCCAATGCTATGAATTGAGCTTGGCAGGAGCTGGTTCCGCCCACCGGCACCTTATTTATTTTTTGTTATGTGCAATGGTGGGATTAAAGTCTGTGACTTTGCACAAAAACAGAGCCTTTTCCATCAATGCAGGGCCGAAGGGAATCAGCAGTGTTTCTTTGAAAAGGAAGTCCTGACGGCTTCCCAGACTGACCATCTGGGACCCTTGGCACTCAGTCAAGGGCGAGGAGAAAAAACAGAAAAGGAAAAGGGAGACAAAAAAGTAATTCAATTGAAATTTGGAGCCGCATCCAAGAGCAGCTGATCTCCAGCTCGAAGGAGCAGCAGGAGGGGATCTCACTCCAGCCAAAAAAGTATTGTCTTCCCTCAAGTTCAGTGTTGGGATGGAGCCAGACCACCACATGTTTAATGCAACCAGGTGGGAAACCTTGAGGTCTAATGATCTCTTCTTCCCCAAGGGATGACCTTAGCTTGGGTGGGCGGCAAAGAAAGTCTTGGACCCCACCATCTGAAAGAGTATACCACGTGCAGCGACTGCACCCCGCTGCTCACAGTGCGCGCGAATCCAAGAATGACGTGATGAGGTACAGTATTGTTCGCCGCAGCTGAGCATGTGGGGCTTGTTCAAGTTCCTTGTCCTAATAAAGTAAGGGAAGGGCCTGCTCTGTAACTGCATTTGCCTCTCTCCAAAAACTCCAGGCTGCAATGCCTGTTATTGGACTAACCATAAATTGTGTGTGAAGCTGAGCTAATGCACACACTTACGATGTCTCCCTTAACAGGGTTTACTTGCAATGGCAACAGTCACAGACTGAGGCTGGTGGCTCAGTGGACATATCCATCCACTTCAGGTGTTTGTGTTTGACGCCATGGTCCCAGGTTCGAACATTGGCGGATCCACTCCCTCTGTGAGTTCTGTAAAATGAATACCATTGAGCTGGGTAGTTGTAAACAGTCATTATTCAGTGGTAAGATACCCCACGCGGCGAATGCGCTTATGTTAATATATAGCGCAGGCCTTACATTCAAAATTCTGGAGGTGCCTCTCCAGGTCCAGGAGTCTGGCAGCAAATTCAATTTCTCTGAAACCTGCCAGCGTGGCCACTGGAGAAATAGGATTTTGGAGTTGTGATTTTATTTTTGTCGAAATGTGAATTTGAGGCATTTGCTACAGAAGTCTCAATGTGCCTCACATTGTATAGATTTTTTAAAGAAGTTTATTTTAGCTCAGAGGAAAGAAAAGCTGGCTGCACATGGGGTGGAAAAAGGCATTTCTGAATGTTAACCTATCACTTTTCACAAGCTGATTGCTTGTCAGAGAAAAACTAAAAGGTAACGAGTGGGATGTTTCATTTTAGCGACTAGTAATTACTCTGGTCTGCATTCCAGCTGATTTATTTTGGGATGACTGTGCTACTAGAGAAGGGGACAACCCATATGCCTATCGCTGTTGGCCCTGACCTGATAGAACAGTCTAGTTTGACTGTAGTATTAAGGCCTTTAATGAGGTGTTACATATGCACAGGTAGCGTAAGCATCTACCAAGGAAGGGCTGGGGGACAGACGTCTATCTGCAGCTGGAATCCAAAAACATATTTACTCAAATGTTGATGTAAAGGGGGTGGTGGTTTGGAAGTGGGATCTTATTCTTAAGATATCAATTGTGTGCCCTGACATATTTGTTACTCCACATAGCCCATTAAAAGCCATTCTGCTCTGGCTGGCATCTTTAGCTCTTATATTTCAGCATTTGATGCTCACTTTCGTTCTGGGGCTTTAAGGAGTGATAGTCTTGGAAGACTAGGTGCCTGATTCTGAGACAGGTTACTCCATCACAAACATGACGGATATCTTGTCCTTCGTATTATAAGTGCCATAAGATATAATGCACTTTAAAAAAATATCTTTATTCATGCATTTAAAGAAAATCCAATTACAAACTGCAGTGCAACAACATAAAGGTAGACATACTAATTAGATGAAGTAGCACATCAGGTAAAGGCAGACAGCACACAAAGATATTGTAGTCCTCCAATGAACAGTGAAATGGATGTCAGACAAGGGCCTATATTACACAATTGCATCTCCACAAATCCCTATACAAATGTTCACATAAATGCAACCTATCATAACAGCCTGGGAGGAGGTATAAGAAATGATGAAGCTGTCTTGAGTGAAAATCAGTAAAAAGACTACTTAGTCTGGATACAGAGTCGACAGATAAGAGAGTAGCGGGGCCCAACATTCTGGTGATTCTACTCTTGGTGGTAAGGTTGTAGCATAGGTCGCCGACCAATCCTCACACATTGACATGTCTCCGAAACCAGTCCTGAAATTCCGCAACCTGCCTACTTCTCCTTAACATGGCCACTCTACATTTGTCCGACAGCAGTCCAGTGGCAGTGAATTTACGGAGGTTTTTAGGTATTTCCTTAAGCAAAGCCAAGCAAATTCTCGGTAGGGGTAAGTTGAAAAGTATGGGCTGTCATGGCATGCAGCGCTTCCACCACCCGCTTCCAAAATCTGGCCACCGCCGAACAGGACCAGGCCAGGTCAATAACATACGCAGCCCAGACACCACATCATTTACATTTCATATTATCAATGTGATAATAATGGGCAAGATCTACCAGAGAGAGGTATGCCCTGTGCAAATACTTATAATGGAATAAGCAGAATCTACTATTAGGGGTTACTTCCTTTGTTTAATGGACAACAAAGTTCCCATACGTCATCTGGTATGTTCGCTCCCAAGTCATCCTTCCACGCCAGGCGACCCCTAGGAGACTCCGTAATCATACAGTCAATCACCACATTGTATAATCTTGTAATAAGTTTAAATGGTTGTGGGTTAGAAAGCAGGATTGCCAATACCGGCCATTCCTGTGGTTCCTTTGGAAATGTATCAAAGAGACAATGTACCTCGTAAGATAGTGTACCATAGGTAAGGACATCTATCATGGAGGCAGGTGAATCTTCCAAATATGCTTGGTAAGTTTTGAACTTGTGGGCGATAAATAAATCACCCAGTGTTGTGATGTGTTTGTTAGCTAGTCATTGCAGCTGCTCAGGTGTACCATTAAGTTGCGGTATTCGGTAAAACTTAATGGGTATGTGAGTTGAGTATGGAATTGAGACATTACACAAAGCCATTAACCTATTCCAAGCCTTGACAGGACACTAAACAGTATGCATTTCCTGAGTTGGTCTAGAAAATGACACATACGGGGAGCAGGGAGGGAAGTGGGGGAAATGAGGCCTCGTTCAATATCAACATGAGGGGCATGTTTGCTATTCTACACCCTGTGGTGGATAAACTGCACCAGTGCTATTAGATAGTATGCCTCAAAATGGGGGCCACACCCCCCCCCGTGGGACGTGAGCTGTAGTTTGTGCCAGCCAATACAAGGTTGACGGTCCACCCAAGCTAATTTAATCATAAGTGTGTGTCATTGAGTATCCAATTCAATTCAAAGAACTTCATTGGGTTATTAAAAAAGATAACCATAAAAGCACAGTTAAAATATCACACCAAATTTCCACAAATTTTAACAATAAAAGGATAAAAATCAATAAATGCAGGTAAAAACTTAGTTAACACATCACAATTGATTTACGGCATCTAAAAACATTTTTTAAAAACGCAGTTACAGAGGCAATAGTATAGACATTATCCAAATACTGCAAAGCCAAGAATGCTGGTCGACATTGTCTCAAACCCAGTCTTTTGAGGACAGGAATAATCCATGTTTTCCTAGGTGTAGCATAAAATGTGCAAAAAAACATTATGTGGATAGATGGCTGGGCTGAAACATCATCACATGGGCAATTACAGAGTGTTCTGGACCAGTCGTTTACCTCCGGCAAACTCAGAGATCGATGTAAAATGTCTAATCTAAAACGTGTCAGCAGAAACCTGTCATAATCCCTGGTGGTTAACAAAATATACGATTGTACATTTGTCGAGGTCAAGGTAAGATGATGTGCTACCACTGAAGTCTTGGCCATTTCGCTCGATAATCTAACTTCACTCATGTGTGACAAACAAATATTTTTAAGGTCCTTCCTTGATACCCTACACATAGTAGATGGGTCGTTATAATATTCAACATGGCCTATTTGAATCAAAAAAGTTTTAACATATTTCAACCATCTTATGTGTTTTGCCCCATCAATGCCCAGTGCATCCTTTAAAACTTGGCGATTAAAGACAGATTCTTCAGTCATCCATACCCTATGCCACAAAAGAACAGGCTGTATCTTGATCACATCCCCGATATACGGTAGGCCCTGTTGGAAGGCGGACCCCGAGGAGTCGGTGAGACCACCAAGGGGGGGCCCTCTCACTGCACGAAGTAGCCGAGCGCTGCCGAGAAGTCTCCTGAGAGATCCTTCTCCTATCACGTACTAGCACAGTAACACCACCACACAGGACTCAAGGAGGTTGTCTTGTGACAAGCAATTCTTTATCAGCAATAAACAGGTTACGAGGTCAATATTTACACGAAGGGATCGAGGGATCCACCAAAAGTCTCAGTGTCTCTTTGGAAGGGTCGGGGTAGCGGGACAGTCTTTGGCAGGAATGCGGTACGAGGGTACCTGGGGCCCAGTTCTTATCCTCAAGCTGGAGGACCTCCGGATCTCGGATGGGTCGAGCCGCGACGGCGTCAGCAGGGCTCTGGCGTACAGTTCGTGGAGAGCCGCGATTCAATCAGCAGGGCTCTCAAGATGGTTTCTGCTCAGCTCGAGCCGCGACGTCGTCAGCAGGGCTCCGAGGAAGGTTTCAGCGAGGTTGGGCCGCGACAGCGTCAGCAGGGCTCCGATGTTCCAGGTGGTTCAGAAAGGGTTCACAAGAAGGAGCCGCGACGCAGTCAGCAGGGCTCGTGATGGTTCCGACAAGAGTTCTTCTCCGTAGGGTCAGCCGCGATTCAATCAGCAGGGCTCTCGACTCCGGGATACAACTGCCGAGCTGTGGTGGGGTCGCCCCAGATATAGGTCTGGAGCCCTTTGATGTCCGGACCTATGCGCCCGAGGGGGCGGAGTGGCCGGGTGGAGGTGGCCAGACGCCCAGCAGGAGAGGCGCCAGGCCCATGGGAGTTGCAGGGCGATCACACCTCGAGAGGGGAGGACAGTTGGGGGTCCCATCGATACTGTCCTCCGCCGGGGGCGATGAATGGTTCCTGCGGCACCCCCTGGCTAGTTCGTGGTGCCTCGATGTCGGGGCTTCGCTGGGGTCGAGGCCGGGTTGAGCGGGGTCGCGCCGGCTGGTGCACGGTGTGACGTGGATGCCAACAAGATGGCGGAGCCACGAGGAGTATGCGACCACGTGCAGCTCCGGGTGAAGGGCCTTGGTACAGTTCAGACGGGTGGCCCGTGAAGGCCGGGGCGGGGAACGGGCACAATCCAGGGGGTTAAGGACCACGCCACGAGGCCGGGTCCAACAGGCGTCCCCCCCAGCCGAAGGCATGGAGAGTCACCCATCTCCTTGGGGATTCTCCTCGTCAAGGCGGAAGAAGCGGGACAGGCCGTCGGCGTTGGCGTGGTCATTGCCGGGCCGGTGTTCGACGTCAAAGTCCATCCCTTGTAGCGAGATGGACCACCGCAGCAGCTTGGGGTTCTCGCCCCGCATTTGCATTAACCATTGCAAGGGCCGGTGGTCGGTCTGGACCCGGAAGTGGGCGCCAAAGAGGTAGGGCCGGAGCTTCTTGAGGGCCCACACCACAGCGAAGGCCTCGCGCTCAATAGTGCTCCAGTGTTGCTCTCGGGGCAGTAGTCGTCGGCTGATGAAGGCCACTGGTCGGTCGAGCCCCTTTTCGTCGGCTTGGGATAGGACGGCCCCGATCCCATACTCGGAGGCGTCCGTCTGTACCACGAACTCCTTCTGGTAGTCCGGGGCCTGCAGCACCGGAGCAGTACACATGGCTGTCTTTAGGGTGTCGAAGGCTGTTTGGCAGCGGGGTGTCCAGTGTACCTTCTTGGGCTGCTTTTTGGACGTTAACTCTGTGAGGGGGCCAACAATGCTCCCATAGTCCCGGATAAACCGCCGGTAGTATCCGGTGAGGCCCAGGAAGGCCCGGACAGCGGTCTGGGTAGTGGGGGGTTCCCAGGTCTGGATGGCATCTATCTTCGCTTGGAGGGGGGCCACCTGCCCGCTCCCCACTTGATGGCCCAGGTAGGTCACGGATCCGTGGCCGATTTGACATTTGCTGGCCTTGATTGTGAGCCCGGCCTGCTGGAGGGCGGCCAGGACGGCCTTCAGGTGGAGGAGGTGCTCGGCCCAGTGGTTGCTGTACACGGCAATGTCATCTAAGTAGGCCGCGCTGAAGGCCTCAAGCCCGGCCAAAACCTTGTCCACCAGTCTTTGGAAGGTGGCCGGGGCGTTCTTCATTCCGAAGGGCATCACCCGAAAGTGGTAATGCCCATCCGGAGTCGAAAAGGCGGATCTTTCTTGGGCGCCGAGGGTGAGCTGGATTTGCCAGTACCCGGCGGTGAGGTCCAGCGTGCTCAAGTAGCGAGCGGCCCCTAGGCGGTCGATGAGTTCGTCGGCCCGGGGTATCGGGTGTGCGTCTGTCTTGGTTACTGCATTCAGGGCTCGGTAGTCCATGCAGAATCGCAACTCCGGGGGGTGACCGGGAGCTGCGGCCTTGGGCACCAGGACGACAGGGCTGGCCCACGGGCTGTCGGAAGGCTCGATGACCCCCAGGGCCAGCATCTTCGCTACTTCGGCCTGGATGCAGGCCCGCACTCGGTCAGGCACCCGGTAGGCTCTGTGTCGTATGGGGGGGCTCTCCCCGGTGTCGACGTCGTGGACGCACCAGTGGGTCACCCCCGGGGTGAGAGAGAAGAGGGCTGCGTAGTCCCGCAGTAATTGCTGGCAGTCGTTGCGCTGTTCCGGGGTCAGGGACGAGGCGAGTTGGACCCCTTCGATCGATCCATCGTGAATGTCGGATTGCAAGAGGTCGGGCAAGGGCTCGGAGTCGTCCTCGCCCCCCTCGTCGGTCGCCAGCAGCAGGCTCAGTTCGGTCCGGGCGAAGTGGGGTTTTAGCCTGTTAGCATGTAGGACCCGGAGGGGGTTCCGGGGGGACTCCAGATCGACCAGGTAGGTGACGGGACTTTTCTTCTCCACCACCTTGAAGGGCCCGGTCCACTTGTCCTGGAGGGCGCCGGGTTCGACCGGGGCCATGACCCATACTTTCTGACCTGGCTCGAATTCTATAGTAGAGGTGTTGCGATCGTACCACCGCTTCATGTCCTCCTGGCTGGCCTCGAGGTTGGCTTCGGCCATGGCTCGGAACTTGCGGGTCTGGTTTCGGAGGGTCAGGAGGTATCGGTAGACGTCAGGAGGGGCGCCTCGGGGCTTCATCTCCCAGCCCTCCTTGACCAGGCTGAGCGGTCCGCGGACCGGATGTCCATACAATAGTTCAAACGGGCTGAACCCCAGGGACTTCTGCGGGACCTCCCGATAGGCAAACAGGAGGCAGGGCAGCAGGACATCCCATTTCCGCCTGAGGGGTTCTTCCAGGCCCTGGATCATCCCTTTTAATGTTCGGTTGAACCGCTCAACCAGTCCGTTCCCCTGAGGGTGATAGGGGGTCGTGAACTTGTATGTGACCCCGCACTGTTGCCACAGGGACCGCATGTACCTGGAGATAAAGTTCGTGCCGCGGTCGCTCACCACTTCGTTGGGGAATCCCACTCGGGAGAAGATACCCATCAAGGCCCGGCCTACCACAGGGGCCGTTATAGTTCTTAGCGGGACCGCCTCCGGGTACCTGGTGGCGTGGTCCACGAGAACCAGGATGAAGCGGTGGCCCAGGGCGGTTTGGGGTCCAGGGGTCCCACAATATCGATTCCGACCCGTTCGAACGGGGTGCTGACGGCGGGAAAGGGCTGTTGGGGGGCCTTGACCCGACCCCCCGTCTTTCCACTGGCTTGGCAGGTCTGGCAGGACCGGCAGTGGTTGTCCACATCTCTCCGCATCCGGGGCCAGTAGAAGTGGGTCACCAGACGACTGTACGTTTTGTCTTGCCCCAAGTGTCCGGCGAGGGGCACATCATGGGCCAGGTTGAGAAGGAACTCCCGGAAGCGGAGGGGGACCACCAACACGCGGCTGGCCCCGAGTTCTGCTACTTTCTGTTCACTGTACAACAGGCCCTCGGCCCAGTAGATCCAGTGGGTGCCGGTCTGGTCACCGTTGGCTTGCGCGGTCGCCTGTTGTCGGACCCCTTCGAGAGAGGGACAGGACTGTTGTTCTTGCTGGAACTGCTCTCGGGTGGGGCCCCCTTCGTGTCGCCATTGTGTCAGCTCTGGTAGGGCGCTCGGAGAAGCCATCTCTTCGGGGGAGGATTCGCTGGGTCCAGGGTCGGTGTCCGCCTCCTCCTCGCTGCTGGTGGGAGGGGGTGTGAGCCCCTCGGGTTGGGTGGTCCCGGAGGTCGAGGATGAGCGGGGGGCCTGGGCGGTCATGGACCGGGTGATGGCGCAGGCCCAATCAGCCAGTCCCAACATTCGGAGGTGCTCTCGTCGCTCTACTTGAGCCCAGGGGGAACTTTCCAAGTCGTTCCCCAGGAGGCAGTCGACCGGGGCGTCGTCGCGCACTGTCACCTTCAGCAGGCCCGTCACCCCTCCCCACTCGAAGGGGACCAGGGCCATCTGGCATAGGCTTTCACTGTTGTCGGCCGTCCGTACGGGGCACAGCACATTCGGTAGAATCTGTTCAGGGGTCACCAGGTGGCAGCGGACAGCGGTGATACTGGCGCCTGTGTCACGAAGGGCTTCGGCCCGTTGTCCATTGACCGTGACCTGCTGCCAGTACTTCTGGGTGTTGGTTGGGATGGGGGTGCAGGGTACCATCTCTCGGCTACCCAGGCAGACCAGGGACATGGCTGCCGGCTCCCACTCAGTGTTCTCTCGGTCGAGGGCCTCCTCTTCCTCTTCTCCTCCCCCCAAGGCGGCGGCTGTCAGCTGCCGGGGCGGGGGCCGTTTCTTCGGTTCAGAGGGCAGGCCGGATCGCTGGCAAAGTGTCCGGTTTGTTGGCAGCCGTAGCAGGTCACTGGTGGCCGTGGTCCGGGTCGGGCCGGGCCCACCCTTCGGGCTAGGCTCGGGGAGAGATGTGGCTGCGGTGGCCCTCGAGGGGGGCTCCTGGGGGCCCCGGCGGGAGGGTCTCGGTTCCTGTTCGGCCCTCCCCCCCCACCGCGCTGGCGGGGGGGTCCGTTGGGGTTCCTCTGGTACTCCCCCATTGAGTTCCGGGGGACCCGGGAGTTGACCCATCGATCGGCCTCGACGGCAAGTTTTCGCGGGTCGGTCATTTTGCTGTCGAGGAGGTGCTGTCTCAGTTCCACGAAGCAATTGTTGTAAAGGTGTTCCCACACGATGAGGTCGACCAGCTGCCCGTAGGTGGTTACTTTGCTCCCTTTGATCCACCCTTCTAGGGCCCGAATGAAAAAGTCCACATATTCCACCCATGTGGTACCCGGGATTTTCTTGCAGTCTCTGAACCGCTGGCGGTACATTTCCGCTGTTAGCCCGTAGCGGGTGAGCAGGGCCTCCTTCATGTGATCGTAGGAGGTCATCACCTCCTCCGGTAGCTGGAGCAGCGTGTCCCGCCCTTCACTCAGGAACCGCCCCCACAGGCCCGCGCCCCAGTCTTTTCGGGGCACCCGATGAGAGGTCATGGCCACCTCGTAGGCCTTGAACCATTGTTGGATGTCGTCATTCTTGTAATACTCCTTGACGACCTCTTTCGGGATATGTACCTTGGCCTCGGAAGGCGGTAGAGTGTCTCTAGTACTGGGGGTGTCGGTCCCTCCGTTCTTGGCCTTGATCTCGAGCTCCTTGAGACTGCGCTCGTGCTCAAGAGTTAGTTTCTTTTCCTCCAACTCCCGGTGTCGTCTCTTCTCCTCTATCTCTTCTTGAAGGCGTAGCTGCTCTAGGGCCAGTTTCTTTTCTGCCAGCTGGAGTTCGCCGTCCAGCCGCAGTCGGGCGAGCTCTAGCTCGTGGCTCCGGACCTTTTCCCGCTCTCGTATTTCTTCTTCGGAGAGGCCGGTTTCTAGGCTCTTTCTTCCTCCGGTTGCCGGAGTCAGTGCGGTTGCTGTGGTCTCAGTCAGGGGCAAGGGCCCTTCTTCCTGGGAGGGGCCTGCCCCGGCCTCCAACCATGCCCTCAGAGCTTTCTGCATCTCCTCTTTGGTACCTAGGCTGGTGGTTGCAATGCCTTTGTCTTTGCAGAACTGTTTTAATTCTTTGTGCGTATATTCTTCCAGCCGTTCGGGCTGGAACTCCATTGTCGCGTTGTTTTCCTGGCTGCTCAGGATGCTGTTCGTTTGGATGGGTAGCTAGTGGGTACTGGCTGGTACGTACTGCGTTCGGCTCGGATCCCGTCGCTGGCCACCAAATGTTGGAAGGCGGACCCCGAGGAGTCGGTGAGACCACCAAGGGGGGGCCCTCTCACTGCACGAAGTAGCCGAGCGCTGCCGAGAAGTCTCCTGAGAGATCCTTCTCCTATCACGTACTAGCACAGTAACACCACCACACAGGACTCAAGGAGGTTGTCTTGTGACAAGCAATTCTTTATCAGCAATAAACAGGTTACGAGGTCAATATTTACACGAAGGGATCGAGGGATCCACCAAAAGTCTCAGTGTCTCTTTGGAAGGGTCGGGGTAGCGGGACAGTCTTTGGCAGGAATGCGGTACGAGGGTACCTGGGGCCCAGTTCTTATCCTCAAGCTGGAGGACCTCCGGATCTCGGATGGGTCGAGCCGCGACGGCGTCAGCAGGGCTCTGGCGTACAGTTCGTGGAGAGCCGCGATTCAATCAGCAGGGCTCTCAAGATGGTTTCTGCTCAGCTCGAGCCGCGACGTCATCAGCAGGGCTCCGAGGAAGGTTTCAGCGAGGTTGGGCCGCGACAGCGTCAGCAGGGCTCCGATGTTCCAGGTGGTTCAGAAAGGGTTCACAAGAAGGAGCCGCGACGCAGTCAGCAGGGCTCGTGATGGTTCCGACAAGAGTTCTTCTCCGTAGGGTCAGCCGCGATTCAATCAGCAGGGCTCTCGACTCCGGGATACAACTGCCGAGCTGTGGTGGGGTCGCCCCAGATATAGGTCTGGAGCCCTTTGATGTCCGGACCTATGCGCCCGAGGGTGCGGAGTGGCCGGGTGGAGGTGGCCAGACGCCCAGCAGGAGAGGCGCCAGGCCCATGGGAGTTGCAGGGCGATCACACCTCGAGAGGGGAGGACAGTTGGGGGTCCCATCGATACTGTCCTCTGCCGGGGGCGATGAATGGTTCCTGCGGCACCCCCTGGCTAGTTCGTGGTGCCTCGATGTCGGGGCTTCGCTGGGGACGAGGCCGGGTTGAGCGGGGTCGCGCCGGCTGGTGCACGGTGTGACGTGGATGCCAACAAGATGGCGGAGCCACGAGGAGTATGCGACCACGTGCAGCTCCGGGTGAAGGGCCTTGGTACAGTTCAGACGGGTGGCCCGTGAAGGCCGGGGCGGGGAACGGGCACAATCCAGGGGGTTAAGGACCACGCCACGAGGCCGGGTCCAACAGGCCCAATTCAGTGTGACAGATAAATGTTGACGTACTCTCAGGTACTGCCAAAAGATACCTGAGGAAGATGTTTTCTGCCAATTGTAGTATATTAACATTGGCGTATCCCCAGATACCAGCTCCATAAGTGGCAATCGCCACGCATGAAGCTCTATAAATACGTAGCAATTCCCCCGGAGAGCGTCTACCCAATTTCCTACTGAAATTGGTTAGGGCCATCAATGATTTACTAAATAACAACCTTCTTTCTTTAATGGCCCTACTCCAAGAACCTGACTGGTCGAATAGGATCCCCAGGTATGAAAAGGTTTTTGTACACTCTATTGCCCTAGTATTAATGTAAACAGAATTTTTCTTTTTAATAGCCCCAGTCCCACACTTCATAGAAAATGTTTTTGAGCAATTAATTGTAAGGCCCAAGTTAGTCATGAAATCTGTGAAGGAAGTTACTACCCTTTGAAGACCAACGGGCGTGCATGCCATCAAGACCGCGTCATCAGCAGAGAGGATTGCAGGGATGGGGCGTGTAACTACCATTGGCAGGTCCCTGCACTCCATATTATTTTTAAACAGGTCAACCGGGATACCATCCGGGCCCGGCGCCTTACCACCTAGATTGGCCATTAGAGCCGCATTGACCTCACACAAAGTGAAAGTCACTCCACAGTCCTGAAAAATGGGTGTAGAGTCCACGGCAGCCTCATATACCAAGTTTCCCTGAGTATCCAGTATTTGATTAGTGTAAAGCTTGGAATAATGGGAAATCCACTCTAACTCAGGAATAGCTATCTCAATAATGGCTTTAGATTTGTCCGCCAAAAAGGGCGCATTGACCGCCTTCGAGAAAGCAGAAGAATCCCGGTCAATCGAAGCCTCATGCAGAGCATTCCAGGCTTCCCCTCTTAGATGATTCTTCCTGGCAGTCAGTGTCTTCTTATAATTCCTTCTAACTTCCCTAATAAGGTCCTGGTCCTTCACATTTGCCTTTAATGCGTGTTTAAGGTTCGTATAAGCCTTAGTACAGGCATTATCAAACCACCCTTCACGATGGTTCACCCTCTTTTTAGCATTTACCCAAAGAATATCTTTAATTTGGGAGGAGATAGTCAAAAAGTTCTCTATGGTTACTGCATAGGAGGAATTTTCATCGAGGCAAACTTGAAACATATTATAGCACCTCTTCACTAACTTATTAATAAATTCCTCCGGGTCGACTTTTATCCATTTCAATGCATAACCATTTTGCCTGCTCAGGGTAATGTTCATCAGAAACTGCATGGATCTACCTTTAGTATTGAGGTCTTTATTAGGTGCCATAATGTCGATACTTATTGGGAAATGATCGCTTAAAGCGATATCATGGGTAGTAAAACTCACAACACAGGGGGAATGTCTACTAGATATCATGATATAATCTATTGTTGAAAAGGCACCTCGTCCATTAAAAGTAGGATTAAATGGAACCTCGGTTAGACACAGATTATTAGCAAACCCAATATCATAGGAGAATGCAATGTCGTTCAAGAGGTCTCCATGTATTGTATGAGAAAAATGCGGAAGGCTAGTGTCTTTACCATATGATAACCCACAGGTACCTTCATCAACATTTTGGCATAGGGGACAATTAAAGTCCCCTCCCCATATAACAAAAGCATCTTTGGTTGTCTGTGTTTGTAAGTTAATTAAATCTTTATTCAAAGATCTAAAAACTTCCTCCCGCATCACCACGGATGCATTATTATAAAAATTCAATATTATCACACACGATGCCTGTCCTATATCCAAACTGACAACTTGATAGTAACTATTACTAGTAACTAATACAACTTTCCTAATGTTTAGGTGGTTGCTAATATAAGTGCAAAGTCCCCCTTTAGCTCTGCCGTGAGTAGACCCAACTGCAGGGGTATGAAATGTTTTAAAGCCGCACATATGGATAGGCTCTTTCACCCATGTTTCTTGTAAGCCTAGTATCTCAAACCTGTTTGCAAAATCCACCCAAACTTTATTGGCCACTTTTGTTTTCAGGCCAGCCACGTTCCAAAACACTATCTTCCAATTATCATTTTTCCCTGTGCTGCCACTAATCCCCTCAGTACCCTCAGCAAACGGTGATATAATTGCATTATGCGGCATGGGGGTATACTCCAAGGGAACCACCTCCTCTATATTAATATCCTCAACCGCTTCTATATTTACCGGTGACGCCTTGGATGGTTGTGCTACTTTTGTGACTCCAGAACTCTTCATTAAATGGCCCTTAGTGCAACAATCCTCCAAGGCCCTAGTTATTATGCCTCGAGCAGAGTCCCCCGGACCCAGTCAGTCAACCTCCTCGAGATAGTTGAGTCTATCAAAACGATTTTGAGTTGGAATGTTAAACTGACTCATGTAAAGTGGGGTAGGATTTACCAGATTAAATCTAATGTTGTTCCTGGGTGGCGGTTGGTAAAAGTATCCTAAAGGAACAGCACTAATATGTGAGTTTCCCAAGCAATTAGCACCAAGCCTATTCAGTATCAATCTCACTAGTGTTGGTGTTTTAAATGTCAGTACAACACAATCTCCTAGAGATTTTTTGGGCCCTCTCCCTAACCATCCCACTCTCCTTACCATCTTAAACTCCTCGAATAACTTCTCTGTCAATCCTGTCCTAGTGCCAAGCCACTGTAAGGATTTATTTCTTAAGTTCTCCCAGGATTCTACCGACTCATGTGCCAATATAGGAACATTAACTAACACTACTACATACGGCGTAGCTGCTGGTGGTAGATCAAGCTGTGCAGCCTGTTGTTTCCCATGGGGCATAGTCACACAGTTAGTGTTTGCTGAAGATGGAATAAATGTCGACTTAGGCACAACAGGTATAGTGGCAGATAGATGTACCTCAGTCTTGACAGAATAGAATTGTTTAGTCCCTAGGAGAGGTGTATCACCAGGGGCATTATATCTAACCGCTGCAGAACCAGCGTGGTTTAACTTGGCGCTAATATTAGGATTCTCATCGTTCACATCAAGATCAGACAATATCGTTCTATCAGGTACTAATGGATAAAGAGTATCCAGACATTTGGCTAATTTAGCCTCCATTGTGTCTAATCTAGATGTCAAATTACTTAGACTTGCTCTAATCAACGTATCCAGAGCATCCAATTTGGCATTTAATTTCCCTACCTCACACTGGGTACGCATATTAGAGCTAATTACAGACTTTTCCCAATTTTCCACTTTAATAACTGGAGTACATTTTCCCCTTTTCGGTGCTCTTTTGCGGGTTTTAGGTGAGGGCCTTTCAGGTAAGGGGCCTGAGAGCTCAATGGCGCTAGGACAAGTGTCCGGGTTCCTGGCGCGCTTGTTTGGCGGTTGCTGCGATACATCATGCTCCTGCTCGCTACCAGACAAGTGATCAACAGTATTCACTATGCAGCCATTTCTACCTACAACACTTATCTGAGCCTCATTGTTATCATTGCCAGTTCTTACTATGGAACAGTTCTCCCCTCCAGGCTTTAGAGCCTCCTCAACAGTAGTAATCTGGCGTTCTATAGCGCCTACTGCTCCAGTAAGATAATTAAGTAAGGTTTGGCGAGACTGCTCACCTACATTAGTAGATTTCTAATTCAGCGTACTTACTATTTTTCTTTTCCCCATGTTCAAGGTAGCACAAAGAAATCACTACTATGAAAGGTGAAGTACCCTTAAACAATTACAAACTGCGAGGATAATAGGTTAAACAATAGCGCCAGTGTCCGATATCTTTGCACGAGAAAAATAAAAAGCCCATCAACAAGCCCCCTTACTGGTAGGGTGTAAATGACAGCGATGTGGCCCAGCCCGGCCTCTGTCGGTCTATGACGGGCGTAAACAGGCCCGTCTTGGCCCGGTCTTCGCCCGGGCCGAGCCCGGGCACGCCCCCCGCACGCGTCCCCGCGCTGCGGGACCGCTGCCGATGTTTTAACCGTCCTCCAGGGACCAGGGCTAAAGTGCTGCAGTGCTCGTGGGTTCCAGGGGCTGGGGTAAAGTCACTCCTTCTCGTTTTGCGGTCTCCCGCGTTGCGGGACCGCTGGCGATGTTTTAACCGTCCTCCAGGGACCAGGGCTAAAGTGCTGCAGTGCTCGTAGGTTCCAGGGGCTGGGGTAAAGTCACTCCTTCTCGTTTCGCGGTCTCTGAGTAAAAAGGCCTTATTTAAGGGAATTGGAATGATTTGGAACAAGTAGGGCAATTTGGGCAAAACAATCATTTTCATCAATGTGATCCTGCTGGTTAAAGATATCAGCAAGATGATCCATCTATCGACCTGGGAGTGTAAGGTCTCAAGAGAGTGCCCATAGTTTTTACGTATAATAATAGAAATATCGGTGTGATAAATAATACCTAAATATCTAGTTGGTTCGGTCCACCACTGTAAGTGGTAGGGTGCGTCTGGTCTGGTGGTGGCCTTTGTCAGAGGGGTGATGATAGATTTGGACCAATTTATCCGAGGCCGAACTAGCGACCAAATTAAATGACTTCTTCGACAATAGGAGTCAAAATAACTGAAGGATTGGAAATCACGAACATCGCATCGTCAGCATACATGGATAATAGCATATATCGAAACCCCATATTGACAACTCATCTGTAGTAACTCACACAAGGCACACGCCATAGACTCGACAATGAGTGCAAAAAGAAGGGGTGATAACGGCCACCCCTGCCTCGTGCCACGCCGGATCATAAATGGCTCAGACCACCCATCATTTAAGCGCAGCCTAGCTGAAGGATCAGTATACAGTAGTTGATTCCACTTGACAAATGCTCCACCTAGGCCTAATAGGGACAGTACAGTAAGCAGAAAAGGGCATTCAACAATATCAAATGCCTTGGCTGCATCTAAGGCAATAGACATATCAGGGTTTAGTTGATGAGGAAGAGCAAATAATGATTTAGCTTCTCTGCAGTGGAGCGGCTGGGAATAAAGCCTGACTGTTCCGGCCGGATATGCCCCTAAATCAATGGGAACTATCTGTTGGCAAGGACTTTACAGTCAACATAATAAGCGACAGGGGCCGATAGGACTCACATTTATTCGGAGGCTTATTAGGTTTCAGCAGTGTAATGATAATTGATTCTCTCATTGTCAGGGGCAGTTTCCCCACTGGGAAGGCCTCCTCATAAACAATATAGGTGCTAATTCATCCACATATGTTTTATAAATTTCAGCCAGGAAGCTGTCATTGCCCAGTACCTTCCCATTATTCAATTGTTAAATAACATGCTTAATCTCTGCGAATGATGGTGGTGACCCAAAACCTCCCATTCGACCCTGTCCAACCAGGCCATAGTCAATTTATCCAAATAAGCAGTCACATCTGCGGGGGTCGCCATCGACTGTGACATATACAGCTGTTGGTAAAAGGTGACAAATTCCTGTTGTATATTGGCAGGGTCATATATTGCTTTCCAATTGTCTGTACACAATGAACATGATTAGCTGGCCACTTGGGTTTGAGCAGGGCAGTGAGTGTGTGGCTGTGTCTGTCTTCTTCACCATATCTCCTTGCCTGAGAGTGTTTGCTCAAAAATGTAAGTTCCCTTTCTGCCTAATAGGAGAGAGCTGATAGGGCCTCGAAGGCTAGCACCCATACACTCTTCATATCGGAGTTCAAGATCCCAAATGTCAAGTTCTAACTTGCCCAGTCTGCCCCTTATTGATTTAAGAATACCAAGTCCTTTGGCTATACATTCGTCCCTTATGACCACCTTCAAGGCCTCCCAAAAGGTAGCAAATGTAGTTACAGTGTCTTTGTTCAGTGTGATGTAATCATCTATTGCAGTCCGTATTTCATCTTTAAATATAGAATCCAGTAAATGTTTGTGTTGGAGTCGCCATAATGTCTCCAGCTCCCACTTGTATGGCAGAGATATCTGTAAGATCATTGGGAAGTGCCAGAAAGAGTCCGCAGTAAGAGTTGAATACATTTTGTCCATCCCAACACATCCCGCAAGCCCACCGAGAAGTCAAGACAAGAGGAAGTATCATGTACAGATGAGTGAAAAGTGTGCTCCTGAGTTGTCCCAGATAGAGATCTCCAGATGTTGAGCAAATCAAACAACGTCATACCATTCCAAAAAGCTACACGAGCATGCGTAAGATGTCGCTCATGGCAGTCAGAGCATTTGAAGTTAATATCTAAGACAATGTTGTGATCCTCCCCCCCAGATAACTGTACTTGGATCAGCCATCAGGCAATGCTTGAACACAGATTAGAAAAAGTCAGGACAATCTACATTAGGCCCATAAGTGTTTCATAACGTAACATGTGTGTACCCGAGTAGTCCCTGCACTAACAGGTATTGACCCTAGGGGTCTGTCAAGGTCATGAAGTGTTGAAAAGGCATCTGCTTTCTAATAATGATGGCCACTCCTTTACAGTAAAAGGCAAATTAGTGACAAGGGCCCCTTGACAGTGAGGACCCCAGCACTCTACCTGGCAAAAGGTGCATCTCCTGTAGAAATATAACTTCCGCCTGGTGGCGATTGAGGTACGCAAAAACATGCTGACTCTTTCAAGGATTATTCAGAACTCAGACATTCCAAGTGACAAATCTCACTTGAAGACTGCAACAATCAGGCATATGTGTCAAGTGAAATCAATAGTGCTGGACCAATAGAGATTGTTTGTACTGTCTACAAATAGCATGCTATAGTGTTATGCAAAACTTGTAGTATGTCTAACAGCCCACCCCCACCACCCAACCCTCCCACGCCAGGACCCAAACTCCCAGTGATATCCCCAAACATTTTAAACAATCATGTCTAAGCGAACATAGTAAAAAACAATTGAAACCATATAGCTTGATAGAAAGCATAAACTTAAGCGGGGGAGCGGCCAGATCACTGATGAGGATACAATAACCAGCTAATTGAATATCAACAATTGTAGTCAGCTACAATATCTCTATATTGAGCATGACAAGTCTATGCAAGAACTCACTACTTAAAATTTGAGAAATTCTGTGAGGACATAAAACATATTTTAAAAAACATAGATAGCATTTAGGTATCAATTTGGGCATAGTTACCACCAGAAGACTTATGCGACAAAAAAGGAGAATAGACATTCCACCTCATCTAGAGGTGAGCCATCAGTGTTGCTGTTATGAGATGGATATAATCCTTGTGATGGTGGGTTTCTGTGTAGGAAGTACAGTGCTGCAGCAGATCAGTAAAGATCCTCTGCTGTTCTTCCCATGAGAAACATAGGTTGGCCAAATACAGGAACTTCCTACAAACTTCTTGTACAGTTTTTGTAAAATCAGGAAAAAAGTAAGGTGCATCCCCTCATGACGGACTTCCTTTGCCTCTCGAGGTAGAGCACATAGCACATGGGGTCATATATATGAAGAAACCATTTTGCGAGTCCTTAATAGCGAATTTTAGCGATCCGCAATTAAGGACTTGCAAAAGGGAGTGTATGTAGGTTTCGCAATAATAATTGCGATTCCTACATATTCCTTAATTGCGAATTGCAAATTGTGATTCGTAATTAAGGAACACCTTCCCATTCATTCCTATGGGCCTAGAGGCCCATAGGAATGAATGGGAAGACATTCGCAATTTGCGGGTACCCATTAGGTACTCGCAAATTGCAAATGCAATTTCAAGGGTGCAAGGGTGTCAAAAGGACACCCTGTTGCACCCCTGAAATAAGCATGTGTGCACATGTGACGTATTTGCGCCACATGGCACTTTGAAAAATGCAAAAAACTGCATTTTTCAAAGAAATCGCAAATTACCACCAACTTGAAGTTGGTGGTAATTTCAGATTTCTTAAAGCAAAATCTCACAACTTGGGTGCTTCCAGAATGCATTTAAGGAATCACAATTTGTGATTCCTTAAATGCATTTGCAAATTAGGGAAACGCAAATTTTGCGATTCCTTATTTTGCGAGTGCCTTTTGGGATGATACATCCCAAAAGGCTTTTCCCTGTTCGCAAACGAGCCGATCCTGACAATCGGCCCATTTGCAAACGGGAAAAAGGCTTCATACGTATGCTCCTTGGTCTCTGTCTCTATAGTTTAAGAACTTGACAATAATTGGTCTGGGTGGTGCTCCTTCAACTGGCCTGGGTGCCAGAGACCGGTGGGCTCGTTCAATAACAAACGATGAGGAAAAACGATCTGCACCAAACAGGGTGAGAAGTAATTTCTCTATATAGTCCTCTGTGCGCCACATCGTAGTAGATTCAGGGACACCAAGAATGCATACGTTATCCCTCCTGGATCTGGCTTCCAAATCATCATTTTGAATTGTACTTTGCGTAGCTCTAGATTTAGTTCCTCCACGGTTTTATTACTTTTCACTTCTAACCCTTGAGCTCATCAGCTGACATGTCTAAAGAAGTGGAATAGCAGCAATTTAGCAGTGGACAAACTCTTGCCTGATTCTAGTGCCTGTCAAAATGCCTGACAGTGCACTATCTTCCCATGCACATGATGTTGTTTCTTCCTACACTCATTGCATGCTATTAAACAAAAAGATCTTTTATTTCCCTAAAATCTGGCATGAAATCTGATCTTTACTTAAAACATCTGACTGTCACTTCTCCTTTATTCTTTCAAATTGCCCTCTCCTTCACTTCCATCCTCTGCATGTCCCCTCTCACTGAGCACAACCAACTCAAACATGCATGTTCACCTTAATCTCAATTATATATCCATCCCACGACTCATTTACAAGATCACAACTTCTCCTCCCGTGAAAGTCGTACCAGTGCAACCTAGTAATACATTATATCCTCTAGCTCATCTGTTAGTCCCACCAAATGTGCATGTTTCGCATTCCCCAACTAATGATCACAAACAACTCCTATTAATTTAATCCACTGCAAGAAACAGAAGTGAATGCATGAAGCCGTTTGCTTGGGCACACAAGACTAATCCCAATAGTCAACAATAACCAATAAAACTGGGCTAACCACTAATCTTGGGTTCCTTAACAGCGTGCTGCCAGGCAGGAAGCGCTTCAGTGCCCCGTCAGGGGTAGTAAGCACTAAATCAATGCCATTACAATTTCAATCAATAATTGCTGTTTAGCCATCAGCATTTCCCCGAGGAGTTTTTCACTTAGAGACTTCACCTGCTAAAATCAAAGTCTCTGGGTGACAATCAGGAAGAAAATTGTAGAAAACATACAGGAACTGGCACTGAAACATTGATCCCTGCATTTAATTCTCTATTATCTGAGAAATCCCCCCAACCCGGATTTACTGGTGCGTTTGGTATCAGTAAATCTGTGGAGGAGGGGGAAATATGGGGGGAAATTCAGGCTCACTTGAGGCCTTTAAAAGTGTTTTCATTGAGATAAATGACAATTTTATGTAGTCATATAAGTCAGTAATGGGATGACACCTAGTAAACTCCCATGGTTCAGTTTATGGCACTCAGAAAAAGCATAAAGAAAAAACAAAGTCGAACATACAACTTCACCACAGAACTCCCCTAGTACTACACTGATCATCTGTATGTTGTTGCATTCTAGTAGTATTAATTGCATGTCTTTACTACACAAGTTTGTGGTATTTTCCGTATATATATTGTGTGGATTGATTTTGGGAGCATGACCCGCTCTCCCTGAAGGATCTTACCTGGAAAGTAATTGAAAAAAGAGAGAGCAAGGGAGGTATGAGGGGTATTGAGACCACCGCTTGTGTACTGGAAATGAAGGTGCATACTAAATTTAAGGATTGCAGCAACAATGAGCACGAAAACTATACATTTTTAAAAGCACCACGGACACAAAAATTGCAATTGAGAATGGAGTTTATAATGTAAATGGATAAAGCATTGGACTGTGATAAATTACTAATTTTGAATTCAAACTCGTAAGTAATGCTTGAAATCTGTTTGTGGTGAATTCTGGGCAATTGAGGACCATGGGACTATGATCAGCGTGAGCCCATCAGTAACAGCTGCAGTCCTTTTCTATGATTAAGACATTTTGTCGAAACGTGCCAGAGAATGAATAAATTGTTGCTGCCCTGTGACAAATAAAGCATGTTGAAATTCTAGCTGTGCTTCAGCAGTTTTTCCCTTGTGAGTGCAAGTTGGTAGGATGCTCCGTTCCTGCTGTAGCTGAAGCTGGGCTGCACGGTTTGGGGCTCCCTAAACAGAGGTGCTTTGAGTGGATTGTTTTTGGACATGATCCGCTCTATATATTTTGGAGGGGAACCCTCCCGAGCCACACCCTTTTTTATTCCAAACCTCCCTCTATCTCTTCCCTCCCCTCAACCCTAAAATTACCCGTATCTCCCATTATCTCTACTCACACCTAAACCCAAAATATACCCTTACCTCTGCTTTCCTCTACTCATCCCTAAACCCAAAATTACCCTTAGCTGCCTTTACCTCTACTTACTCCATACTGCTAAAATTGCCCTTTCCTGCCCTTACCTCTGCTGAGTCTTTTAAATGGCAACATAGAACTGTTGGTACCCACCATCCACATTACCTGTTTGCTCCTGAGAAGTGCGCACTCTCCCATTAAATAAATTGTAGCTGCGCTGATAAGTGCAGGTATACTCCCTTTCAAATTAAAGAAGTGCAGGCTCTCAGTACCAGACAGTACCTTCCCTTTTAAAGCACTGCCTATACTCATCCTGAAACCCTAACATTACTTTTACCTACTCTTACCCCTACCCATCCCAAAATCCTCAAAATACCCATACCTACCCTTACCTCTCCCCACTCCTAAACTCTAAATCACTCTTACCTCGCTTTAACTCTCCTCCCCCAACCCTAAAATTACCCTTTCCTCCCATTACCTCTACCCACCCCTAAACCCTAAAATCACCATTAGTCCCCTTTATCTCTACCCACCCCTAAACCCTAAATCCCCCTTACCTTCCTTCACTTCTGCCCTCACTTTTAACCCCTTTCTTAACTAACATAGAAAAGTTATGTTGTTTAAAAAATTAAAACCTGCATGGTAAAGTACTGCATGGTAAAGAATGTGTGGTAAAGGTTAAAACCTATAATAAGAACTTACCTGCACGGTAGTTACTTGCATGGTAAAGACTATGTTGAAAAGGCTGTTTCCCCCTATGACCTATCTATTCTCTTTGTCATATTTCTTGTAGGCAGTCGAACATCCTCAAAGCCCTTAGACTAGGTGGCCATGTCTATCACTGTCCTCACCCTCCATACAATGCAAGACGGCCAGCCACACAGCCAGACCATTATCTCTGTATTTGTGACATGTGCCGATAACCTCTCCACTGCCGCCGTTTCCAAAATTGTTCAATTCCATGCATGTCCTGTTGCACTGGATCATTGCTTCCATTGCCATGCTATATTCATCTTAGCAATTAGCATAATTGGAATGCTTATTTACTTATGCCTACTACCCCTCCTGAGGTATAGGCCGTCAACCAGGACTCTCCCGCCTCCTCTGACTTGGTCTTTTCGTTCAATCTGACTCCATATGTAGCCCATCTCCTTGCTGTTAGCCTTGAGGCCTCGGCACCAGGTGTTTCTTTGCCTTCCTTTTTCTTTGACCGTTCAAGATCAGGGCTTGCCTGGTGGTGTTTGATGCAAGCTTGCAGAGGGTGTGGCCTAGCCAGCCCCAGCGTCTTTTCTTGATTTTTTTCATGGGGAGGTTTCCTGCCATAGGCCGTTTTTGCTGATGCCGTTTTGTCAGCTAATTTGGAGGATTTTCCTCAGACAGGTGTTGATGAAGGTCTGGAGTTTGTTAGTTGTGATCACTGTTGTCCTCCAAGTTTCTACTCCATATAGAAGGACCGATTTTATATTGGTGTTAAATAGCCTGATCTTGGTTTGCTGCGGAGCTCCAGATCTTTGCCGATTCTTGCCTTGACGTTGGCGCCTGTGCCGCCCTGCTTGTCTATGACGCTGCACAGGTTGGTGAAGGCCTCAACCTCTTCCAGTGCATCGTGTGCAAGAATGACTGCAGCTGTGCTGGCCCTGTTCTTGGTTATCCCTCGTGGATATTAAGGTCAAGTTGTGCTGATGTGGCTGCCACATTGTAGGTCTTCTCTTGCATCTGGTGATGGTTATTGGAGAGTAGGGCTAGTTCGTCTGCAAAGTCCAGGTTGTCACACTGTGTCCAAGGTGACCACTATTACCCATTTCTGCTCCCTGCTGTGGATATCTTCATGATCCAGTCTATGGCCACAGACAGAGAAAAGGCAAGAGCAAACAACACTGGCGGATTCCTGCCCTCACTTGGAAGTAATCCGTGAGTTGTCCTCCATGGACTATCTTGCAGGTCATTCCGTCGTCTTACGAGTTTATCTGGCACACTGTTGTGGCAGAGGAGTTTCCAAAGGGTCTCTCTGTCTGCGCTGTCAAATACCTTCTCATAGTTGATGATGTTGAAATGGAGGGGAGGAGTTCCATTCCATCAACTGCTAAATGAGGATGTGCAGTGTTGCAATCTGGTGTGTGCATGATCTATCGTTGTGGAAGCTAGCTTGCTGGTCTCGCAACTGAGTGTGGACTTGTTCATTCATTCTGTTTAGGATGACTCTGTTGAACACATTGACTGGGGTTGATAGAAGATTTATTCCTCTGTAGTTTGCGCAGTTACTTAGGTCAACTTTCTTGGGGATCTTGATGAGATATCCCTCCTTCCAATCTGATGGCACCTTTTCCTCTTCCCAGATCCTTCCAAACATGGGGAGGAGCATGTTTACTGATGTTTTAATGTCTGCCTTCAGTACCTCCACATGAATGTTGTCAGGTCCTGCTGTCTTCTCATTTCTCAGATGTTTGATGTCTTGCATATTTCTACCTTGGTTGGTCTGCTGCAGTCGATTGGCAAGTCCTTGTTGGTGGGCTGTATGTCTTGTAGAGAGTGCAGCACGGGCTGGTTAAGAATTTCTATAAAACAAATGGTCCACCCATATTCATTGTTAGCTTTCGTTACCCATGATTATCTTCCCAGCTTTGTCTTTAACAGGTCTTTCTGCCTTGCTGTATCTGCCGAGGAGTTTCTGTGTTATGTCGTAGAGTTCTTTCAAGTTTCCATGGCTTGCTGCTTCCTGGGCTACTGTGGCAAGACCATTTATGGATCTTGGCTTGTCTGCTCTTAAGCTTCTCTGTGCTTCCGTGTCGATTTCGGTGTACTCACCCTGAGCTTTCGCTTTTCCGCTCTTGTTCGGCTGGTTCGGCCAAGCTAGTCTGCAAAAGGAGGAGGGTAATGCTTGGGGCTAGCTATCTCACCATTGAAAAATAAAAACCTGGATACAGAAACAACAACCAAAAGACCAAGAGACAATCTGGCATTGTGGAGAGAGGAATCTCATCCAGAGATCTATGATGTCTTGTGGTGAAAACCAGAGATGCCTGGACACCACAAAGCAGATTCACCTGCTTTTGATTAAGACCATCACTATCGTGACATGGAACGTGAGGACTATGCACGAGACAGGCAAGATAGTCCAAGTGCCAGTGGAGATGAAAAACTACTAACTCGCCCTGGTTGGCATCAGCGAGACCAGATGAGCACAGTCCAGACAAGAAAGACAGGCTCCTGGAGGAATGCTGATGTATTCTGGACATGAGGAAGAGAACGCCCCCCACACTAAGGGAGTAGTACGGATACTATTGCCAGTAGCCAACGGAGCTCTGAATGGATGGGAAACCCACTGTCCCAGAATCATCACAGTGACCTTCCGCACAAAGGAAAAGAGGATCAACATGAATGGTATACAGTGCTATGCACCTACAAATGACGGCAAAGAAGAGGAATAAGAACAATTTTATAACAGACTCTGGTCAATCCTGGAGAAATGCCCTGAGAGAAACATCACCATGCTGATGGAGGACCTCAATGCCAAGATTGGAAGCAACAACACCAGGTACGAAGAATTCATGGCCAACCATGGCCTTGGCGACATGAGTGAGAAAGGTGAAAGTCTCACAGATATCTGTGCCCTCAACCGTTTGGTGATAGGAACAGCATATTCCTAAAGAAAAAAATATAGAAGGCAATGTGATTGTCAACAATCCATTCAATTGAGAATCAGAACAAACATGTCTGCATTGCTAAGATATTTTGGAGATATTTTGTAGGATGTGAGAGTGATGAGATGAGCAGATGTGGCACCAGACCATCACCTTGTTGTGGCCAGGCTGAAGCTAAAGCTGAAGAAAGCATGGATTTTATGAAACCTGCAAACCGATTCCAACTATATAACACCACCCTCCTCAAAGATGCACAGAAATGGAGTGAATACTGGATGTTCATCGTGGCAACAAGTTTCAAGTCCTGCAAGAACTACAGAGAGCCAGTAGAAGGTCAGTGGGAGATCAGAGGTACAGGGTCCCAAGAAGCACTAGCATAAAGAACGGATCTCTACCAAGACTTTCCGTAAAATCCAATAGAGAAAGGAATAGAAAGCTGCAATAAACACCAGCCAATAATTGGAATACCAATTTCTGTATTATGGGGTGACCTCTTCCCACCTCAAGAGGCGTAACCTCAGGATATTGGTGGTGAATTCAGCCTTCAGTATGAATCTAATGAAGGATTTTATGGTGGCTAAAACATCCTTGCAATAGGTAGTTATAAACGGGCAGACCCATAAAATATGAAAGGGGTACCACTCTCCTCCATTACACCTCCAACATCTGTCTCACATTCCCAGGAACATTCTATGCACCCCTTTTGGAGTTAGGTATCACCCTGTCATTACTTTCAATGAGGGCTGTTTGCTGGACTGAAAGATTGTAAGTTACATATCCCTCCACATACTATTCCACTCAGCTCATGATAAACCTCTACCAATTTCCCTACCAATGTCTCTTTCCCCCTTGTATCTTGTCTCATAAGTGTATTGATGTTCCGTTATTTAAAATCATTACATCTCAGCTGAGAAAGGGAAAGGGCAAAGTAGATAAAAGCAGAGTAAAAGCATACAATCGCAGAGCATGATAAGAATCACTGCAGTGTAATTAAGGAGTGTCCATACCTTTAAAGTGCGGTCCGATGAGTGCAGTCTATTAAAATCTAAAATTGCTTCATGTTTTCAATAATAAAACATAATGTATTTTTTTTTCGCCTCAAGCAAGCTTGTAATTGATAAAGTAGCGATGAACTGATTAAAAGTGCACAATGCTTTGTAGTTCCTTACTAGTGGGGTGCGACTCTGAGGGGTATGATCCAGGAAGGTCAGGCATGGATGCCCAGGTTATTATGTGAACCAAGTAAGTTACCAGTATTCTTGACCTACAACAGCCATCTTGGGCATTGTAGGGTTTCATGTTGCTGATTTCATAAACTTTAGACAGCGCCCAGATAGCTGGCATGATTCTCCTGGTAGGCAGGTTAGGACAGCAACCCCACATGTCCTTAAGTTTAGGATTCAGAGTATTGGTCAGAGTATTGGTCGGAGCCAGTAGCTCCTCAAGGGGTTCAGAGTATGCAGAATACTTGTGTTAAAGATTCTTCTGTTGTGCTACACCATCTGCATCATGCGTTGACTTCCCCCTCCTTACGACCATACTAAGAATCTTTTAGGGGGATTTAGCCAAAAAGCATTTTCATGAGGGCATACTTTGCGTGATATGGGAGCGGCAGGCTCAGGTAATCAGGTAGGGAGCCAGGGCCCAGCTACCCTGATGTTTGGATTTTAGATCCCTTACATCCTGCTCCCATGAGATTATCTTTGCTTATTTTGCAAGCAATTTTGCTATTGTTCTTGGTGGTAATCTGTTTTTTAAGAGATCCTCCACACTTAAGGCCTTGATTAAGACTGCCAGGTGCAAACCCCATGTTGGGAATTTCTCCCAGAGCAGATGTTTCTTTGTGCCTGTTGGGGCCATTTGCAGTGTTTGGCAATTAGTTATAAATTTGGCCCTTAGGATCAGATCCTGCATTGGCAATTTGAATTCTAGCCTTATTTGTGACTGGCTAGTACAATCTGGAAGAGCAAAGATGCGCCTATAGCAGATACATTGCTGTTTGTCTAACCATTCATAGAGGTTGTCCTCAAACACAATTGCGCCACATGTCAATACAGGCATCACCTTAGCCGCCACCATCGTTAGGAGTGTCTCTGTGTTTTGGCATGCAATGCTTCTTTTAAGTGGGCCCATCTTGCATGTCTGGTGTTTTGCTGTCGTTTTTTGAAGGAGCCCAACTTGCCATTCTTACCCTCTCATTTATCTAGTGTGACTCCGAGGGACTTGAAGCTTGGACCAGGCACCCTTTTTGATCAAGTATCTGCCAAAGATCATTTTTTTAGTCTTTTTCAGGCTGATATTGATTTCATTGAATGCACAGTATTGTTCAAGTGCATCCAATGATCTTTGAAGGCCAATTTGGGTGTTGTCAAGTACCACCATTTTATCTTCATATTGCAGTATTTGAATTTTCCACTTTGCCAGGTGGGACAAGCAGATCCTTGGGACTACCAGATTGCTTTCAAAATCTGCCATATACAGGTTGAAGAGCAGAGGAGCTAGTATACAGCCCTGTTTCAGCCCTTTATTAGTAGAAATGTATTATGACTAAACTCACTTTGCTGTTAATTTGACTCTGACTCATGTATTACTGTATAGTGATTATATTGCCTTTAATAGATGTGGTGGTATCTGCCACTTCTTTAGTTTTTTCCATAGTCTGCCTCTAGAGATGTTTTCAAAAGTGTTGGTGAAGTTGATAAATGCTGCATTTAATGGGAGGGCCTTAGGGCTCATTGCTTTGTTGATCAGGTAAGTAAGGATTATCTTCTATGTGGCTATGTTTTTGGAAGCCAGTCTGGAACCATGGAATCATTTATTTTCTCTATGGCCCATAATTAAACCCTTACAAAAATACAAAACCAATAAAAAACCGCTCAATTTTTAGAAGGTAGGTTAGAGACCAGAGCGTTACGAGTAAAAAACAGATAAAACTAGTGTGACTTGCCAAGGTATTCTAAAACCAGTGTCCGCTTGTACTTTTGCTCAAGGCAATTTTTTTAACTATTCATAGTAGATACAGAGTTTTTTTTTGTGGAGGTTTATATAGTGCGAACCAGACCTGTAGGTATCAGAGCTCTTTACATGAGCACCAGTTACATTACATACAGACACATATGTTTTTGTTAGGCACGGGGAGATTAAGCAATTTGCCCAGAATCACAGAATTTTTAGCGTCCTTGCCAAGACTTGAACCTGGTTCCCCAGCTCCGAGGTCAATTGCCCTAGCCATTAGGCCACATTCTCTCCCCTAGAGTTAGTTGATGGTTTCTTGCAATGTGTTCGTAGGTGAATGAATGTTGCTGGTCAAATAAGTCAAGTGAGTCCCAGTTTAAAAAAAGAAAAAAGAGGGCACCTCCAGGCACCATTAAAGGTGTCAATTCGTCATAGATCATGAAGGATGCTGCTTATTTTCCTAGATCACTAAAGGACAGATGTACAACCCGCTTTAGCGGTCGCAAATAGAGAATTGGGCTGTTTGTGGCTGCTAAAGAGTCTTTTCCCATGTACTAACTCTATTTTGCGAGTCCGTAACCTATCACGGACTTGCAAAATAGGGTTTGCAAGTCAGCATTAGTAAGGGGCTTTTCAAGGGCATCCTTTCCTACTAGAGAGTTGCAGGGGCATGTATGAATGTTTTGCAACCACAATGCAGTTGCAAAGCATTCATATTTTACCGACTCCATGAAGGAGATGTAACCCATTAGTGATGGGGTCCCCAAGGGACTCCTTCCTATACGTGTACGTGTGTGTCCTATGGACCACTGCCTGCTCTTAAAAAATGAAAAAAATCTTTACATTTTTCTTTTTTAAATGCATCCCGTTTTCCTTTAAGGAAAATGGTCTGCATTTAAAAAAACCTGTGTAATTTAAAAAACATTTACAGACATGGTGGTCTGCGGACCCCAACTGGCCACCATCCCTGTGATTACGGCCATTTCCAATGGGTCACAAATGGCGACCTACCTCATGAATATTGATGAGGTAGGTCATTTGCGACCCCATTTGAAATCGCTAAATGTCTCTGAGACACATTAATACATTTTGTTTTGCGAGTCCCTAATTGCGAGTCGCAAATACTCGCAGTTGGAGACTTGCATAATGACATGGTTGTACATCTGGCACTAAGTCTCAGGGACTGGACAGCTGGAAAAAGGGAGGGGCTGATTTTTATCACTGAGTTAGTTGATAAGTGCAAGGTTTGCTGCTGATGTTCTGGCAGCTTTATAGCGACTAGATTCGATTGCATAACAGGTTCAACCTGTGACCTGTGTGTCTTCAGGAAGAGCAAATAAAGAGACGTTGTTCAATTGTTAACCTAGCAAACACAAGGAGATGATGGACGGAGTGCATACATTTTCAGACACTCACCCCCAGTCACAGATCTGGGTTGAATCCATCATCGTTCTTTAGCTCACTTCGCTGCCCCAGTTCAGACCCAGCTATATGCAAATACGTCTTAACCAAGATCTGTTACTGGGGGTGAGTGTCTGAAAAGTTTCAGCACTCCGTCCATCATCTCTTTGTGTTTGCTTTGTTTGCCCTGAGTTGGCAGACGTGGGTCCCTTGCTCACTTTGCAACTGGACTCAAGCTAGCCTGGCTGATGAGGAGTGCTACCCCGAAACCGGTCCCAGGATGCTTGTTTCTGGTTCAGGGAAGACCTGGATTGGCAGTTCGGGCTGGACTGTTCCCATGAGGCAAATGGGTCAAGACTTATTTGCATATAGATAATAATACTTATTACAATCACGTCTAGTCGTGTGAATTCAGGAACCTTTGCTCATCATGAAGTCAAAGCTTTCCAACTCCATCAGATTTACCGTGTGGTCTAGGGAAAAGGAACCAACTGCCTACCTCTCACTATCTGCGTCTCCCCACAGGAAAAATAAAATGATAATAACACCATGTTATTATCATTTATTTTTCGTTAGTGGCTCTGTAGGTGCGGGCTGGGCAGTGCTGGGCTGGCCAGAGCAGGTGGGTGGAGTGATGGGCACCTTCTAAGTGCACATAATGGTTTGGCCGTCCGTCTCGAGCCTGCCAAACCATCATGCGCACTTAGCATGTTCTCCTCTGGCTTTATTGCACAGCCTGGGTGGAGAACATGCACAGCCTTCCAGCCCCTCTGTGAGTGCCGAACCACGGTGCTCAGACCAATCACAACTCTGCCGAACCACGGTGCTCAGACCAATCACAACTCTGCTGTCATGCTGGTGATAGCAGGGTCGTGATTGGCTAGGGGAGTCTGGGTGCTTCCTGTTTCCTATGTCGTGGACAGAAGGATGAAAAAGAGGCAGCCGCTAGGAAGGTAAGTAAATTTTTATTTTTATCCCCTTTCTTTTTTTTTTAACTCCCCACTTCTCTGCCCCATCACTACTGCCCCGTAGCAGCCGCAACTGTTATTTCCTTCTCCTGGATGTCCCACAGGTCGAATATTCTGAAGGAGGGGTCATCATCAGAGTTCAACTGGGATCACCAGGTAAGAGGTGCCCATGTGAGCTGCAGGGGACAGTGCCAGTACAAGTGGACCTGATCTCTCTGGGTGTGGGACACATATTCAGGTTCGCAATATGCACTTTGCTGCTAGGGTTCTCCAAGGTGGTCATGGGAAAACGCAGTCAATTGGTGGCAGGTCTCCCTATGCCCTGAGTGGTCTTTTGCGGTAACAGGAACAACTTCTTGGTCCTGCAAACGGATGCAGAAACTGTCTTTTTTTTTAAATATAAAAATCCTGCAAACCTCACACTTTCGACACTTGCCGATGTTTTAAGATATGGTGTAGCTTTGAAAATCTGAGAACTTTGCACACTTCTAATGCAAACTCCAGGGGACCTATGATGTGGTTAAAAATGTGTCTGTTCACCTCAGTGAGAAACCACAGCAATAACGTGCGCATATTTATTATTAATATTGAGGGGTCCACCATTTGCCTTGTGATGCCCTTTGCAGCACCAGTTTCCAGCACCTACAACGAGTCAAAAAACTGTTCCTTTTTTTAAAATAAAAACCGTGCAAATTTCTCAAAATGGGAATCTCAGACACTTTCAAAAAGAAAAAAGCGGACTTTGCAACCTTAATGAATTTGCAGCTTCGCACGTCCCTTAAACAATCGTGATCAATTAAGCCCTATATTAAATCCATTGATAACCTTAGTTTGAGGAATCAGTCATCAGAATTAATTGAGTTGTGCTATTAATAATGGATCTTACCTTTGAATTTTGTCCTTATTGAAATGTTTGTCATTACATACACCGACCATCCCCACTAACAGAGAGATACATTTATAATGGGAAGAGATTACTATACAATAAAGTTCACATTTGGGGAAAAGTAGGGAAGGATAAACAAGTTTTTGAATAGAAAGGGGAACTTAGAGAGAAAAGTTAGGACATGAATGTCAGTCACCCCCTGGCTGATCCGGTACATCTGATGTGAAAGGAAAATGAAGTTTGTTAAGCATTTGTCATTCTTTAATTAGGTACTTAACCCTATTAAGTTTCTCCATGTAGCTAGTTATTCGGTCAACTTAAACTTTTGGTTGTCGCCAAGGACCGTAACTAAGCTAAACTCCCAAGAAAAAAAAGAGTTTTACCTAAGTGGAAAAGTAAAATAGGGAAACATATTGCCTCTGTCTCAAGGTAATACGTTCAATAAACAAACTTTAAATTGTGCAGGTTAGAAAAATGTATAGCATTTTGTTGTTTATAGTCCTTAATTATATTTTTGACCATTACAAGTGGGAGAATCCTGCTCCATAGACCAGATCTGCCAGGATTTCCACATGTTTTCCTGAAGTCCTGTTGAGGGAGTAGAGTGTAATTAGAGAAATAGGTTTAGTAGGCAGGTCAGAAAAATTGCCACATGGAAAAAGAAGCATGCATTCTGGTATACAAAGCTGTATAGATGAAGTACATACAGCACATGCTCTGATTATTAAAATAATACAAAGATAAAAATGTATTTTGCAGATTGGTTTGAGTGGCATAAGAAGCGAAGAAGATATGGTACAAAAAAGTCAAGCTTATTGAATAAGGGAGACTGGCAAATTTTGACATCAGTTATTTGCTCAACTGATTCTTCTGTAGTTTGGTGAATAATTTATATTGGAAGAAGAAATGTGGTACCCACTGGAAGGAGGGCTATAGGGGAGGCGGCATAGAGGTGATACCTCAGTAAACATTCTGCTATCTCTGAGACACAGTGCGATTAACACCACTGTTTTCTGGAACATAAATCAAATCCTTAAAATCGAAGTTGGAACTTAAAAACTCTAAAGCCTTTGCCCAGGAGGCACTGGGAATCTCGGTTTAAAAACTAGATTTAGATTGGCAGGTGGAGTTCCTGTCTCTCCCTTAGCTTCTCATTAGGTAGAGGTGACCTGCGTCCTGAACAATCCTTGGACATTTGTAAAAAAAAATAAGTCATAATTTAAATGGTTTGCTTTCGTGGGATGCAGGGAGTGAGGGCCATGGACCTCAAAAACATAACTGACTGTGTGTAACATGTAGTCTCAGCTGCAAAGCTACATGAGTTTTCTATTGGGATTCAGCAGGCTTACCGGGTTCATTGTCCACAAAAGTAAAAGGAAAGAATTGCCCCCATCACCGCCCTATATTGTATCTAGACAAAATCTGTTAGGTTTGAACAATGTATTCCAGGACCACATTATCATTTTTCCTCACTTTAATTAAAGGTTTGCAGGCATGCCTAAAGAATGTAAATAGAATAACCCGCTCCCAAACTTCAATTGCTCTTTATTAGAACTGACAATTAGATTTGTTTCTCTTAGATCCATTCGACATGGCCTGTAAACCGTCTGAGACACTGTTATAATTATGTACGATTCATTCCTAAATCCCCCCTCATGTTATCTCTCCTTTGACTCATCCCAAACCTCATTGTTCTACTCTGATTCTCGTTCTACCTAATCCCTTTCCACAGGCTCTTCACTCCATCTCTCCTTTACTCATCATGGACCTCAAGTTACTACTGTGATCTCCCAATGAACACATCTGGTTTTCCTCCTTCTTCTATCCTTCCATTACTCTATTCAATCCAACTAACAGACTCAAATGTCCTCCACTCAAATTAACTCGTACTTCCCTATACTAATACTATACTCATATTTCCCTATACTAATCCACCACTAATCCTTTTGGGTTCCGGAGTTGCGTGATTCTTGCCGAAAAGCACTTCAAGGGTAATAAGCGCTAAAGAAATACATTTATCATTTTTTTCAGTTACATTTAGAGTGGCCCTTCTCTATGTTTATGCTTTAGCTAATTTGAAAGGTGTGATCTAATAAGAATTTATATTGCGCTGTATCAAGCTTAACAAAAACCGATGTTCATGTACCTAGACTTGCTTAACGCTTATTGAGTATAAATAAACTTTAGCAGTCACACCATAATGGAAATATGTTTGCATATTTTTACTTTTTTTGTTTTGAGAAAAACTGATATTGAAATGTGCATCATTTCTTGTTTCCCTGTGTTCAGCCTTGATATGAAGCAAGAGGCTACCCTCAATGACTTCCACACGCCTCCTTTAGAGACAGTTTAACTACAGAGAGGAAGAGCATGGAAGAGCCTGTCTTTGCCCTTGTCCTAATTATAGGCAATGCTTGAAATCCTAGGGTTAACATGGATTTTATTGGAAATTATAATGGGAGAGAAGGCTAATGATCGAGCATGCCCCATCCCACCTGCAACAGTTGACAATATTTAATATATTTTGCAAAGGTACTTTGAACAGTTCTGGAGGTTCCTGCAAATATTTGAGATTTGTAAATCATTAGGAGTGCACAATTTACTCCAGGAACCTGCTAAAATAAAGCTTTTTTGCATGGGCAAAAATGTACTGCCTCCCACAGATTAGGATGGAGACGCTGCTGAGACATATGGTCAAGGTAAGAAAACGTATTCCCACTGCTCAGAGTTAAAATGGTAGTTTCTGTGGCATAGTTTCTGATCCCATGTTAGAGAACTGAATCCTAGACCAAGAGTGCCGGATCAGATGAAACATGTAGTTACTGTTTGCATTAGTGGCGAGAGGATCTTAGTGCTGTATTACAAATGTCAGTGCTATAACTGACCAAACTGACCCCAGTTGTGTTAATGGTAGATGTTTGTTGTTGTTTTTTTTGTTTTATATAGCGCGAACTAGACCCGAAGGTATCAGATCACTTTACATGAGCACTAGTTGCATTACAGACGGACACATTCATTTTTGTTAGAGACGGGGGAGATTATGTGATTTGCCCAGATTTCCATTGGTGGTGGCCAACTGGTAGTTGGTTTGTTCGGTGATTAGAGAGGGTTTATAGAGAGATGGGTGGCAGGCTGTGTAGTCAGTAAAATTCTAGTTGGAAAAAAACCTGGTTAGGATGCAAAAGATCAGCACTTTGCATCAAATAAAGATCGTGAAGTGTCTCGTATGGAGTGTTATGGTCTTTAATGCAGGAAGAGGTGTGTTTGGAGGAAAATGCCCTACATTAAACCAGGTACTCATTGCCTATTGAAAACACACATTTTCTTTCTAGATAGGTGACTCATCATACAGCTGGGTATTGTCATTTTGTATGTAGCATACAAAAGGTTACAATTCCTGAAATCGCTTTTATTTTTTCTGATTTCTTCTGTAAAGTCGTGAAACCAAAGTAATCCCTTGTGAATACCTCCCTAAATACGAACAAAGTTTCTCGATATTTTATCATCATCCCACTTATGAAAAACGATAATGATCCAGAAAACTTGGTCAATGAAGAGCCAGCTCAGGCCTGTCCTGCATCACAAAATCCCTCCCGTTATCATACTATCTGTACAGAGTAACAATCAACATGTGCAGTGTACCTCAAGGATTGGTATTCTAGCCGAACCCTTTAAACTTGTTCTCACTCCCACTAATTGGCATTATAAATACCCCAAACTTTGGAAACCCTAGTGGAGGCAGATAGCACACAGCTGCATCTCAAACTGGGAGAAGTCAAGAGGCTGCCAACACCGGCGGGTGCCTGCATAAAATCCATTTCTGGATCGGCTAAAACGTACTCTGCCTCAATGGAGCTTCGGGCGCGACAATGCTCACAGACCGGGGAGAACCCAAGGACAACACAATTTGGCTTTATCGCTTAGCTGTGTCCCACCCACACTCCTTTGCTAAACTTCTGTTTAATGAAGTCTTATCCTTCAATCCCTATGTTAATATTGCCCCAAAAATGTGATCTGCCACCACATGATACACACGGTCCTTCCCGTATTGTTTCTAAAACACAAGGCTGCATTCATTCGCTGGTGCATATGTCCCAGCTGGAGTAGTGCAATGGAGGGCTTCAATTGAAAACCACATCCATGGTGCACAGAGTCCAAGGTCAGACAATTTTACCTAGCCACCAGACACCTAGGGGCAGCATCAAACACCCTACTGTCCACCCAAAAGACCCTTCATAATCTGTCAGCCAACCGATATTCCAAAAATAAGCTCAGACTTCTGGCCATCTATGAGCCCAACCCTCAGTTCTCGGAAGAGATCTACCTAGCAGCTGGTCCTCATCCAATATGATGATTACTCCACCAATTGATGCCATGTATTCTTCTAAACAATTTCAATCCAGACAGATCATTCATAGATCAAAGTTTACAGTAATCAAAATGTTTCTTCTAAACTCTTACTACATAATCCATTTTCCTTTGACCATGGAAATTGCTTGAAAGTGATGGGGAGCTGATATTTCCTTTACAACATTATGGGTCAGATGTACGACCCTTTTTTGCAGCCGCAAACAGGAGATCCTCCCGTTTGCAGCTGCAAAAAAAGGGTAATAGCATGTAAAAATGCTATTTTGTGAGTATCTGACTCGCATAATACCATTTGCGACTCTCACTATTAGGAAGGGGTGTCTCTTCCTAATAGAGAGTCAACATGCTATGTACTAATTTTTTTGCGGCCGCAAAGCACTCCACCTACTTCAACTAAGTGGTAAACCCCTCTCAAAGGGGAAGGAGTCCCTAGGGGACCCCTTCCCCTTTGTGAGTATGTGGGAAAATATTTTTTAAGAGCAGGCAGGGGCCCCAGAGACCACTGCCTGCCCTTAAAAAAATGAAACTGAAAAGTTTCATTTTGCTTTTTTAAATGCATCCCATTTTCCTTTAAGGAAAACAGCCTGCATTTAAAAAAAACTGCTTTATTAAAAAAGCAGTCACAGGCATGGTGGTCTGCTGACTCCAGCAGGCCACCATCCCTGTGAGTGCTAGTCATTCCCAATGGGGCCGCAAATTGCGCCTGCCTCATTAATATTAATGAGGCATGCAATTTGCAACCCCATTAGGAATCGCAAACAGTGTATGAGACACTGTTGTGCATTCCAATTAGCGAGTCGCAAATTGCAAATCGCAAATGCGACGCAATTTGCAACTCGCTAATTGGCGGGTCGTACATCTGGCCCTAAATACCTATATTTCTCCTCCACAATTGTGGTATAAAGTTTGCATAAAATGATTTACAATAGTTCAGATAATGTCATTTTTCTTTAACATGTAAAAGCGTTTCACCTTAGTACATCAGATTTTACCTTTGCATCGAGAAGTATTTTTAAAAGTGATAGTTTTTAAACAGAAACTGAGAAACATTCCAGTCCCTGTCGTGATGACATTGCTATTGGTGAACTAAGAGGAAAGTCAGTTGTCATGTGTACCCTATGGGTTGCCTAGATTCTTAATATACACAGAGCAATATTATAGGTCATTACATCAAACACAAGAGAGGTTTTTATACAGCGCATATCCTGAACACATGTAGTTGAAGGTGTTGAAGCCCTTTTTTCGGCGATTAGTACGCTACTCCGGAACCCAAAAAGAACTAGTGGAGAATTAACAGGGGCGGCTCCTCTGTTATTGCAGAGGAGCGTCACCCTCCTTGCTGAAAGCCAGCAGAGGCAATGGACATAAATACAAAAATAATAAAACATTTTTATTATCATTTTATTTTCTGTCCTGCAGGCTGCCAGCCCAGTCGCGGCCCGTGCGGGTGAGAGCGGTGTGGCCGGGTGGGGGGATTTCGACGGCCGATGATGAGGGAAAATGTATTATTTATTTAATTTTCCCTTGTCATAGTCTGTCGAAATTCCCCCCACCCGGCCCCATCACTCTTACCTGCACGGGCCGCAGCTGTGCCAGCCGAGCCAAGGGAGGGGCGGGGACATCCCTAGTGACGTGACACTGCAAAAAACACCAGGGAGGAGGGGGGAGTGGTGGGCACTGCTAAGTGCTCATGACGGTTTAGCCGGCACCAGCGGGCTGGCCAAACTGTCATGCGCAATTAGCCTTTCTCCAACCCGAGCTGCGTTTCACAGCCGGGTGGAGAGGCAACATAGGCTCCGAGTATCTGTCTGAGCGCTGATCCACGGCGCTCAACCCAATCCCAGCGTGGCTCTCATGCTGGGAAATATATTCCCTGCATTAGAGCAGTGCTGGGATTCGCAGCTGGGAGCCTGCACAGTGTGAAGCAGTACCTTGAAGGAGGTGAGGATCGGGAGGAAGGCGGATGCCGTCAGAGCAGGTAGGTGATATTTTTTATGTGTTTATAATTGTCTTTTTTTGTCTTCCCCCTCGCCCTGTCCCACCACTTCACAGTACTAGCAGCCACGACTGTGAATTAGTATAGTAAAAAATGAAATTAATTTGAGCGGTGGGGTGAGGTGTTGAAGCGCTTTTCAGCAACTAGCATGCTACTCCGGAACCCAAAAAGGATTTGTGGTGAATTAGTATAAGGAAATATGAAATTAATTTGAGCGGTGGACCTGTTAGTCTGTTATTTGGACAAAAAAGGATAGTGGAAGGATAGAAGAGGGCAGGGTTTGCATTTATATAGAGCTTGCTACCCCTGGTGAGGTGCTGAAATGCTTTTCGCCGAGCAACACGCTACTCCAGAAAACAAAAAGGAGTACTGGTGAATTAGTATAGGGAAATATGAAATTAATGTGAGCGGTGGAAATGTTAGTCTGTTATTTGGATTGAAAAAGGATAGTGGCTGGATTGAAGAGGGAGGGGTTTGCATTTATATAGCGCTTGATACCCCTGATGAGGTGTTGAAGCGCTTTTTGGTGGATAGCGCGCTTCTCTGGAACCCAAACAGGATTAGTGGGGAATTAATATGGAAGAATATGAAGTTAATTTGAGCGGTTGACATGTGAGTTTGTTATTTGTATTGAAAGGATAGTCGAGGGATAGAAGAGTGAAAGGTTTGCATTTATATAGTGCTGGCTACCCCTGATGAGTTTTTGAAGCGATCTAGGATCAATTCTAGCTTCCCTGCTTGAACAAAGTGTGATATTCTAGGCAAATACTTTGTCTACCTGCCAAAAAACGCTTCAAAAACAGTGTGAAATTCAGCCACTACATTGTTTTGGTGCATTTGTTGTGTTGCAATGGACTATTGTGGCGTCAATCTATTGTGTAAGTGTGTTTCTGTGTTATTTTGTGTGCAGCATTGTGCTGTTTTTGTGCTAAATTTTTGCATTATGTTGTTAATTTGTCCTGCTGTGCTATTGGGATGGTGCGTTGTTGTTTTGCATTATTGTATTGCATTTTGTTGTGGTGGTGATATGCTTTGTTGTTTGCTGTGTTATTGTCTTTGTGTTGCATTATTGTATTGTGTTGTTTTGTTGTACTATGGTGGTTGTGCTGCATTATGTTTTTGTTCTGTTCTGCCCTGCCAAGTTTTAGTTGTTGGTTTCGCTTTGTGTTATGTCATAGTGCTGTACTCTGTAGTTACTTTAATGTTGCTACTTTTCCAGTCAAAGGAGCAAAGACTTGTAATGTTAGGGGAGAGGATGTGGGGTAAGGGTCTGAGCAGCTGACCTTAAAGCTGGGGAACTATGTTCGAGTCTTGGCGGGAGGCTCAAGCTTTCTGTGATTCTGGGCAAATCACTTAATCTCCCCATTGCCTGAAACACAGAATGTGTCCTTCTGTAATGTAACTGGTGCTCATGTAAAGCGCTTTGATACCTTCGAGTCGAGTTCGCGCTATACAAAACTGCAACAAAACATAAAACGTTCCAGTGAGAAACAACCACTGATTACTGTCTAAGGTGGCATTGGAAACATGGCGAGTCTTCAGCTCTTCAACTGTTTAAGACACCAATCAGTACAAAACTGTGGCAGAGACCACAAATTAGATCCTTCAGTGGTCACTTTATCTGATCGGCATGTTTACATAGAATGATTCTGCAATTTAATTAAATTACTTTACTTTTTTAATTGGTGTTCATTTTTATATTAAAAAAAGGTGTTTTATTCTTCTTAATTAAATTAAAAAGCGAAATTGAGCTGGCCAGAGAGTAGCAGAGAAACATCCTGCAGCGATAAACACACCATGAGACTCACTGAGGCGAGCTGTTGTGAACTCAGTTATTAGCCTTGATTTCTTAGTCTAGCACACACATCCTATAGCCATAGTAAACCCATATTATCGGTCTAGTGCAAGGAGGTGGTGTCCTGCCACCTACAGGGTGAAGTCGGAATGATAGCCTATGATACAGTCGAAATATTTTATTTTGTATTTGTACAAGTACCTACAGGTAACTGAGTTCACTTACATGTATCTTGACAAATCTATCTATCTATCTATCTATCTATCTATCTATCTATATATACGCGCAAACATATATATATATATATATATATATATATATATATATATATATATATATATATATATTCACTGAAAAAACCATAGGTTTCACACATGTTATAGTTAGCTGGACATTTTACTGATAAAAAACCAATGAAATTCCCCCGTTATAGTTACTGTAGGCAACTATAACTCACGCGACCGTAATCCTCTGCTGATGCTAATACTGTATTTAGACACTTATTTGCCCATATCTTCTTCCATTAAATTTTAGCTATACATATATTACAAATATTTTTTTTTCATAAAGACACATATGTCATCAGCAGAGGATTACGGTCGCGTGAGTTATAGTTGCCTACAGTAACTATAACGGGGGAATTTCATTGGTTTTTTATCAGTAAAATGTCCAGCTAACTATAACATGTGTGAAACCTATGGTTTTTTCAGTGAATTAGCAAGGTTTTTTAAATGCTATTTCCTAACTATAACGTGTGTGAAACCTATGGTTTTTTCAGTGAATTTGTACGGTTTTTTAAATGCTAAGTTACTTTACGCCATTTGTGGCGTGCGCGCCCACTTAACGCAGTTCGTTCCGTGCACGGTTTTTATCAACTTTAATAAGCCCTGTACATTTGGTGGCCTTCGGCCACCAAAAGCACAGGGGGTGAGGTCAATGTGGATAGTGTTTTTTTTATTTCGATTTTATAATTTCATGTTGCCAAAATTACGTTTTTTTTCTCTATTAATAAGCCCTGCACATTTGGTGGCCTGCGGCCACCAAAAGCACAGGGGGTGGGGTAAGTGTGGATAGTGTTTTTTTTATTTTTATTTTTTTACCGTAAGCGTACGGTAAGCTTACGGTAAGCGTACGGTAAGCGTACGGTAAGCGTACCCCGCGAAATTGCCGAAAAAAAAATAAAACCGTTTTTGCTCTTGGGGGATGTTTGGGGACTCCCTCAACATGACTATGTGGGAGGGAGTTGTCAAAACAGCCCCGTAACATGTTTTTGGCCATCATGTTTGATAAACAACACTCAGTGCGAGAGACAAAATGGCGGACGCCGCTTCCTGGTTTCGGCCGATTCGAATGTTTACTAAGATCTAAGAGCCAATCAGAATCGCGCTCGCGCACGCCACCGTAAGCTTACGGTAAGCGTACGGTAAGCGTACGGTAAGCGTACCGTAAGCGGGCTCAGATATATATATTGATTTAAAGGCTATTTTCTCAGAATCTACTGAACAGATTTACACCAAACCTACAAAAGGCACTTCCTTGACCTAGGGACTACCTCTCTGCCAAATTTCTAGTAATTCTGTTCAGCCGTTCGGGCTGTAGCTCGTTCTAAAGGTCCTATGGAAAAATGCATGGGAAAAACGCATTTTGGGACCCCCCTTTTATCTCAGCCCCCGCTTGACGAATCCCCCCGAGACTTTCAGGGTAGGAGCGGAGCATAGCGCCCCACCTATTTTGAGAAATTCGCGAGGATTCGTCGACCGGCGCCAAAGTTATTCAAAATAGAATGTTGAGGTTTTCCTATGGAAACGTGGTCCTAACTATAACTACCTACTGGCGACCGCCAGTAGGTAATATATGTATATACACACTATATTTTTGTCCTTGATATTGTGCTACATAACCACATTCTTCACATCAAGTATAACTAATAGGCCAAAATAATGTTGCCCTCTTTTTCTTAAAAAAAAATATCTTCATGAATAGGATTTCTTAAATAATATCTACGCGCATTAGAAATAGTTTCACAATCTGTTTCTTCCATGTTGTCCTTGCGGCACAATCATTCTTTAGTACATACTGAATACGAATCTGTTTGTTCCACATAGTTACAGTCAATATTCAGGTGAATGACGTCAATGAGCATGTCCCGTGTTGAAGGGGAAGCCTCACAAGGCTCCTGCTCGGGAAGTGTGAGAGAAGACTGCAGCTGGAAGCCTTCAGTGCCAGCACAGTCAGGTCTGCTGCTACAAGCCTGTGACCCTGGGCCCTCATGTATTGTTCACCTGGCAAAGATGCTAAGAGGCTAAAGTGGCTTTTGGGAATTGGGAAGGTAAGGGTGGAGGCTTAGCCTTTGGATCGTGTGGGTTCTGGCTATTATTCTACTTACTTTTCCCACCGTAGGTCGTTTACTCTTTTTTACAGTTATTAGATATCTTTATTTACTCCCTAGGTACCTCCTCTTATTGCTGTTGTGCTGATTCTGTAAAGTGCTAAGTTGTCTTGAACGTGAGTGCTAAGCTGCTGTTCACGACCTCAGGGAGAACTATGCTCCTTCTCCCCCCACTCTGGCATCTCCCCACCTAAACTACCTCAGTTCTTTACGTCTGCACATGCTTTGTACTTTTATTTACGCTTTGGGTAACTTGGGTATTTGCTGCTATTTGCTTACATATCCCACTGTATACTGTTCACTCTTTTAACCGTTACTTTATATTTTATGTATTCTATACCTTCGGGTCAAGTTCACGCTATATAAAACTCATAAATAAATAAATAGGCCAGATTTTTTTTCATTTTATATGTTGCTTGTATGTGCCATTATTTTAATGCTGTGTGTGCTTCGACCTCAAGGTCTGCACTGTTAAGACCTTGCTTGCTTTGCTCTATGAATGTGAAGTGTCCGTCCAATGGCATTGTTTCTTTGACAGGGCATACCAGAATGAGAAGTATGTTTATGTCCTCAACTACATATGGAAAAAGATATGGTGGCACCTTCTTAGTTTGTACCTTTTACCTAGTGTTCCATTAGCTTTGTAAAAGCATTGCTAAGCATACACAAGAGTTATTCATATTATGCTTCGGAAACTTAACCCAAACTAATACAACAATTAATGGTGCTGGGCGTGACTGTGCTTGCTCTGTTAATGTGCATTGGTGCATACCCCATTACTCCTGTGGCTGCAATTTTGGGCCAGAACAATTCATTAATGGAGCACTAGGCCCACAGCCACTAACCACAGTAACACATTCCAGAGTAGACCCATCATAAGGACCTCTGTTTTATCTGTCTAAAGTGCCTTAAAACCTTTAGCTTAAGGCAGTGGTCACCCATCCAAACTAGGCTGCTTCAGACGACAAGTTACCCTTAAGCACCTTGGTAAACTGATTGTTGTCGAGGTACACAGGTCCTTATTACGTACAATTCAGGGAGTTAAAGAAATCAACACATATTGGCATTATAGGGGCATATTTACAGGAGGATATCGCCACCAGATCGTCACTTTTAGTGACGTTCTGGTGGCGATATCCCCTTCTCCTTGTTTACAAAGCCTGAAAGGGGCATGCAATGGGTGTTGCAGTTGGCGTTCCGCTGCAACACCCATTGCTTTTTGATGCTACCCCATATTTCCAAGGTTGGGGCAGTGCCAAAAACTAAGGCCAGGTAAAACCTGGTTTTAGGATGGCAATAGGAGGAGAGATTATTAATTTCTCTTCGTATTTTGCAGCACACATAGAAACAGCAAATCGCCTTTAAAGATTATTTTCAGGCAGGTGTCCCTTCCTGCACATAAACAAGCGCCCCTGCAGGCCAGGCACCCTTGTAACATGGCGTAAGGGTGTCCGCACTGGCGCTGCGCAGCTTTTTTAGCGCTAGGGGAAATGCAGGGGTGCGCCGTATTTTTGTAAATACGGCGCATCCCTGCGCTTAAAAAAATGTCGGAGCATGGCGTTACCAATTATGGAGACACACAGCGCTATGTCATTTTATTGTATATATCCCCCATTGTTTGTAATTTATTGTTGGAATAGCCGGACTTACGGATTTTGGTGTGGTAAGCACCCATATCCACGTGCGCCCCATCTTGTGAGCAAAAATCATAATAAATTATTGCATCTGATACATTCTGTACATCTTGGTGTTGAATTTTATTTGTGTGATAATTATTGAAGATGAAACCTTGCCACTCATAATGAGGGCCACAGAAGAAAAAGCATTGGGTGTTGGGGAGTCAAAGGCGCAACATAAATACTGAGGGGCTTATTTACAAGTCCCTTTTTTTATTTTTAACTTCATACTTGGTATGATTTTTCCTTCGTGAAAAAAGATACACACAACACAGAAGAGAGGCCGAAGCCTGCTGTTTCAAGATAAAACTGTTTTGGGACATGATAAACTTCACAAATACATGACACAGGTTGAGTGTCCTCCTTTTATGAGACTGCAATATACCTACAAAGAAAAGAAACAACATGGACTGGAACAAAGAAAGGATCAGCTGCTTTAATATTTACATGCCCCTTGCACCGCCGGAATGTTGCTTTTTCCCATATTAACCCCTTCGATGCTGCGCAGATTCCGCCGCTGTGCTGACGGAATCTTGCGCGGGCGTGGTCATGACGGAATGGTTCCGTCATGAGCACAGCTCAACCGTGGGTCATGACGGAACCATTCCGTCATGAGCACCGAAGGGGTTAAAAGTGATGCACTGGGGGCACAAGGGGCTTGTAAATAAGCCCCTAAATACGTTGTGGCCTAGGACATAGCTCCAAGGGACTCCAGTAAGTAACACAAAAAGGCCTCCTCAATGGAGCAGACTGAGGGTAGCTCTCTCTAATCCTATTTTATCTTTTTCAGTAAATTCCATCTCATTTTGAAACAAATTACAAATGGTGGAGGTGCATTCTACAGATGCGCTTTAGGTAGCATGGCGTGCCCCACCATACTAGGTTTTATCTATCCCTTCTTAGAACTTGAGGTATGTTGGAAATGTGGTATCCCAGACACTCGACATCTCAGTCAACATGCGGTTAATACTGAAAATGGAGACCATCGCACCCTGCAAAGAATACTGAAAGGATAAATCACCCAGTGCAACCCCTGAAGCCAGCAAGCAGATTGAACTGGATGTTCCAACCACAACTGCGTCAATCAATCACTCAAGATGCATTAAACAGTTGGACCCAGATTCTGAAAGGTATCATGCACGGCAGCGCATCACCCAAAGAGGCTGCACTGCATTGCATTGGGCGAGAGCAGGAGAGCGCCATATTCATAGAGATGTGGCTGTCTCCTCCCTTCTCCCTAGCACTAGAGCAGATTTCAACTGCCGTGCGCCAACTATACACATTAGCGCCATAGCGTTAGGGTGTGTGCCTGAGTCTAGCATAGGCTTTATACAGGAAGGTTATCCTTCCTGTAAGAAAAGTTTCAAACTTTTTCCTACTTTTCATGTGTGCTGTACAGTGCAGCACGCATGCAAATTAGCAAAGGAAAGGAAAAATGAAAACATTTCTCCTTTGAACGCATGCTTTCTAGCGGTGTTAATTTTTTACACTAAACTCTGTCTACTAATGTTAGTAGATAGAGTTTAGCGGCAAAAAGCATGGGTTGTTGCATTAGAACACCCATGTACCACCCATGTAACGCCCACATAACGCAAAGAGGTTTTTTGCGCTGCTTTGCGTTACTTTTCCATGCAAATCAACTTTAATACCAATTAGGGTTGGTTTGTTAATCTCCAAATAGGTTTAGCGTTGGGTTAGCATTACAAAAGTAGCGATAACCTGACGCTAACCTTTGTGAATCTGGGCCTACATTTGTGAACGAAGAAATAAATCTGCACTTTTTCTCCATTTCTATAAATGTAGGTAGACATCTTATATCTCAAGAGTGTAGTGTCACTGTGATTGTAACTACCTATAAAACAAGCATTGGCATAGCCAATAGGTCTCGCCTTGGGGATCTTATAAGTGTTTAGCCATGCAACGGTTGATGTTGTTGCACCAAGGATATTGTGCTGCATAACTAAATACTTATAAGGTCCCAAAAGCGAGACCTATTGGCTATGCCAATGCTTGTTTACATTGTAACTGTTGAGTATCAGCTACGTCCTACTCCCAAATAGACAGCTAGCCTGTCAACCGACCAGAGTGAGAGAGAGATTTAGAGAGAAACAGATTTAGAGAGAGAGAGAGATTTAGAAAGAGAGATTTAGAAAGAGAGAGAGAGAGATATGTAGAGAGAGATTTAGAGAGAGATTTTGAGAGAGAGAGATTTAGCGAGAGAGAGATTTAGAGAGAGATTTGGAGAGAGAGAGATATTTAGAGAGAGAGATTTAAAGAGTGAGATTTAGAGAGAGAGATTTAGAGAGAGAGAGAGATTTAGAGAGAGAGAGAGAGATTAAGGGGCATATTATCAAGACAGGCGATTAAATTATTGCCGCTTTAGCGGCAGAAAACTGTCGCTAAAATGGCGATAATGGGCTTGATAATATGCTCTATGGAATTCCAATTGAAGCCCATGTTAGATGTGAAGGACCTCTAACCTGAGCTTCAATTGGAATTCCTTGGAGCATATTATCAAGCCCATTATCGCTGTTTTAGCTGCAGTTTTCTGCCGCTAAAGCGGAGATAATTTTATCGCCTGTCTTGATAATATGCCCCTCTGAGAGAGAGAGATTTAGAGAGAGAGAGAGACCTGAAGGTCTGCTACATTTTTCAAAGACAATAATGTGACAAGAGTACATTGACAACGGTTAAATACTGTTTTCATTCTCTTCATTCCACATTGCTTTGAAAAATGGAAATGGAAACCTTAGAACTTCAAAGCAGGTGGTGGTTTCACATGTGTTTACGTCGATGAAAGCAGTACTATCGTGGAAAGAGTAAGGACTTTGTTGCTTCCCTACATGAAGAACAGACCAGTAGCAGTGTTAGGCATTGAAGCCCTGTGTGTGACATACACTGAATAGAAGACCATCTCACTTTAGATCTGGAAAGCAGCAACTACATTCTGATTGAAAACAATCCTCCTATTCGCCCAAACAATAACTGTTTTGAGGAACACATTCGACTGGACCGTTTTGTACTCTTCGACCGCGAAACGCCAACTCAGGACCTATCAAAGCCCTTGTTTGTTCCTCCAACTTACCTTTTCTTTGTCCATAACAATTCTGAGAAATATGCGGTTGGACTTATTCTCTAATACTATCTCCATTGATGACTAAAATACCCGAAACACTGATCTAACTAGAGGATCTTTCAAATATTCAGATGGAACTGATGGGAAATGAGAACCTTAGTTTTCCTCATACAATAGTAATCCACCATTACGCTCAATAAGCCTTGATAAAGTTACTTTATAGTAACGAAACACTTGTCGGCTGTCTTTTGCTGCCTCAGAACCGGGCTGTCCTTGATTGCTTTCAATCGTCAACGTTTGATAAGTTCAAGGACTGGGACTTCTTCTTTGACCTATGCATCGGCTTACAGTGTTCTTAGTGAAAAACACCATAAATCAATACAGAAAATTTGTTTTGTACTTGGAAATTAATACTGAAAATTCTTTTTGTACTTGGAACCAAATACAATGTATCTAGTTGTGTTTGAAAAAAGTTACATATGACACGCTTTGTGATGTCCCAACTTATCAATAGTGTAATCTGATTCACATATAAGTGGTTTCTAAAAAAGAAAATCATTCTTTGGATTGTTTAATATTAGATACTTTGTACAAGAATGTATGTGCCAGTAATGTTCTCTATTTCTGAACACATTGTATTTTGTTCTTGCTTTCTTGTCCAATAGACAAAATAAGAAAATCACTAATATAATGACTTAAATCAGCCATCCCTGTCATATTTACCTATTTTTCCTTGAAATTGTTATATTCTTTTTGACTATCAGAGTGCCGAGGTAGAATTCTCTTTAAAACAAATAACTGTTTTGTGCTTACTGATAGATGTTGTTGGAAGGATCTTTAGTAAGATGTTTATAGCGCATGTCTGGAAGACATGCATTACATAGATGTTAAAGGCATCAGAGCTTCAGACAGGTTTTTATACAATGTATACAGCCATTAGTTGGACCAAAAATATTATGCATGAAAGGAGTGAAGATATTTCAACCAGACCCACACTTGGAGGAAAGAAATATATGGAAAGAGAGACGGGGAGGTACAGAGGGAAAGAGAAAGTAGAAGACAAGCCGCAAGAAAGGACAAGCCCAGAAGGGAGTGGTGCGCGCGCGTACTAGGGTAGAGGGGAGACAAATGAAGAGCAAAAGTGCCATGGGAGAGGGACAATGAGGGAGAATAAGGATAGGAGAAAAATAGTTTGGGCGGACAGACAAGTAGATGCAAAGAGCTCCAGGGGAAAGAGAATAAAAAGCTGGAGGGGCAATACTGAAATCGGACTATGGTGATGGACAGGAGTAGTGGAGAGAATAAAGAAAATGACAATAGGATAACCCCAGAAGGGACAGAATGCCAACGTTATGTTTACATGTGCTTATTGACATGTACGTGCAGTTGCTACTCCTAACAACGTGACGCCATGTTTGAACTGGAAAGCTGTGTTCGAATCCCGACGCTGGCGCAACATCCCGTGATTTATGGCAAATCACTTAATCTTCCTGTGCCCACAAAAATAGAAATGTTATCGGATGTAATGGTGCCCTTGGCCCCAGTTCGCGTTATATAAATCTGCAAAAAAATATATACTCTCTAGGCACACATCATATATTTAGAGTCCATGCGAGAGGACGCTATGAAATAACGCGGCATCAAAACATCTGAAATAGATGGAAAGGCCCTGATAAATACAATGCTCTCAGATGCCAAAAGGCATGGTCTCGTTTTCTGATTTTCTGTGTGACTCAATTTGCAAGTTTAGGTTTTTTTTTGCCCCTTTTAGCCGAAGCCTTGTTCTTGGAAGTACTGCCCCGGCTTGTGTTTAGACAACAGGCACAAGGCGCTGCTTTGCATTAACAGCCTGAAGAATGCGCATCAGACAGTAAAGCCCACAGAAGACCCCAGGGCCCCCATAAAAGCTTTTGAGATGTATATCACCAGCTTCTGATGTGCTTACATTTGTCTCTTCCCTGTCATAAAACCTGGGTGGGCAGAGCTCTGCCCAGAGCGGGGAAGCTGTATTGAGAGAACCGCGCGGGGTTTATGGGAGCGATTAAAACATTCTCGGCCCTTCTTTCGGGAAGAACCATTTTACGCCAGGGGAACTTCCTCTCGCTCAGATCTTCAACGCGGGCTCATAAATCGCCTCGTCCGCTCCCTGTGATGGGTTTTACGGGCCTTTTGACAGCTTAACGCCCTTGATCCCGCGGCCTGTGCGGTTCCACGGCGCACCGCTTGAAATATGCCCCTTTACCAGGAAAAAGGAAATGGCTCCTCACCCACCTTAGAGCACAAGACACAACAAAGCATGGTGCCGCTTTCTCGGTTTAGCAGCGCAACCAGGACTTAATTAAAAAGGAAAAGTAAAAAAAAGCCCGCCGATACAATAAGGGCGAAGTCTGCAACTGGCAAACACTCAGAAATACTTGTGGCCGCAGTCTGACGTAAATAAATAAACGTTTCGTGATAAACGCACTTTTTCATTGTAAAGGTTATTTTGATAAGATCGTATGCGATGGAGGCACTTCAAATAGGGGTTTGACAGAATGTTGTATCGCACTGCAGCAGTTATGTATAAATATCCTGTTGTGGAGTGCTGAGCGCGAGACGCGTCCACACACGATGGCATGCTACACCATACAAGGTGTGTGGGTGGCAAGTGTAGCGGGTGCCTCCCGCTGCCGTGGAGCTGCTAGGGGTATACACAGGGCCTAATTGGGGAAACTATATAAAATAATGGAGGCACACACTCTGTTGTACTTGGCCCGGCACCAGTGTTGCCAGATTTTGAGACCCAAGCCAAGCCCAAAGCTGCTCAATTATAAGCCCAAATCCAGCCCAACGCAGACCAGTTTAAGCCCAAAAACCAGCCCAAATTAGCAAGTCTCCAATTATGCACAAATTGTCATCAGAAATCATCAGAAACAATTTTAAGGACAAATATACATTCTATTCAATATACAGATGGTGGGAGGGTGTTAACTGTGCACCTGCCTTAATGCTACTCATTTTTAAGACCAGTCCTCACTGTGACTTTGTCATGTGAAACACGCACTGTTCAGAATACAATAGTAGAAAACAAAGAATAAGCAAGGCAGAAATAGTGTTCTGTGCAATTTACTGCTCCCTCTAAATTGTATTTTTAATAAAGTCTGTAAAACTCAGTGTCTTCATTCTTCATTACGTTACACATTAAAAATCTACATTGAAAAATGGTCACTCACTTCTCGTGATGAGCAGCAATTTTGTAAATCTTCTGGTTGTTGGATTACAGGTGTGGCAGTTTTTGGCTGGACGTTGCTTTCAGCTAGCAAGTGCGCATGAGTCCTCTGACACACTTGCTCACATGAAAGCCTTTAGTAGGAGCCAGTTGGGTTTCTTCCATTTTAAGACAGCAAGCAAAGCAAATAGGCACATTCTATGCCTCCATAAGCTTGTTTCAAGGGGTGAGGCGTGATGAGCAGCAATTTTGTAAATCTTCTGGTTGTTGGATTTCAGGTATGGCAATTTTTGGCTGGACGTTGCTTTCAGCTAGCAAGTGCGCATCACTTCTCCGACACACCTGCTCACATTAAAGCCCTTAGTAGGAGCCAGTTGGGTTTCTTCCACTTCAAGACAGCAAGCAAAGTCAATAGGCACATCCTATGCCTCCATAATCTTGTTTCAAGGGGTGAGGCGTGATGAGCAGCAATTTTGTAAATCTTCTGGTTGTTGGATTTCAGGTGTGGCAGTTTTTGGCTGGACGTTGGTTTCAGCTAGCAAGTGCGCATCACTTCTCCGACACACCTGCTCACATTAAAGCCCTTAGAAGGAGACAGTTGGGTTTCTTCCATTGCAAGACAGCAAGCAAAGTAAATAGGCACATCCTAAGCCTCCATAGTCTTGTTTCAAAGGGTGAGGCAAGTCCCTGTAAACATGGCCAGCACAGGGAAACTACGAATTGTTCATTAATCACTTCTTTGTATTTCAACTTTGGTAGCTTTTGGCTGGACACATCAAAGACCTCAGCTGGAGCCACTTAGGTTTCTTCCAGTTGAAAACAGTAAGCTAGGTGAATAGGCACATGGTATGCCTCCAGGCGCTCGTTTCAAGGGGTGAGGCAAGTCCCTGTAAACCTGGCCAGCACAGGGAAACTACAAATTGTTCATTAATCACTTCTTTGTATTTCAACTTTGGCAGCTTTTGGCTGGACACAAAGACCTCACCAAGAGACACTTAGGTTTCTTCCATTAGAAGACAGTAAGCTAGGTGAATAGGCACATGGTGTGCCTCCAGACGCTCATTTCAAGGGGTGAGGTGTGGATTTGGGGGTCTCCTTGGAAGACCACCCAAAGGTGCAAGGTCCACCCTTCGTCCACGGGTCTGATATACAAACTGAGACCAACACTGGAGCACCGAGAGAAAGGATATTTATTGCAATCTCATGAGATGGAGAGAGAGAGCATCGGAAACAGACACCCGCAGCTTGTCTGAGGAGGCAATCTGCCAAGCACTTTGGTTCCACGTCTTATATACCCTTCATCCCCACCCCGCGTGTACAGTAAAGAAAGAACACCATGATTATGCAAAAGGGGCGATGTGTACAGTAAACGATGAACATCATAATTATACATTGGGAGACGTGTACAGTAAAACAATGAACACCATAATTATAGGTCAATCTGATAAGTTAGCAGATGGTCACTGTTGGGCCCCTGCAGGGCATAGGTGAAAAGCATGTTTAAAGCATGTTTATACAACAGATAGAGGTCAATCTGATAAGTCCGCAGATGGTAGTTGTTGGGCCCCTGCAGGGCATAGTGCACAAGGTGAAGACGATAAGCATCTGGGAAACTCCCTGTCCGACTGGTTGAGCATGTGTTGGTCAGTTTGTGGTCAGGCCAGAGCACGAACAGGGTGTGTATGTCCTTGCAGGAATGAGGCAAGTCACGAGTGAAGCCCCAGAGCGTTTGTGATACAGAGAGAAGGTCAGTAATGAAGGGTGAAGCGCAAAATGGCAGAGCGAATGGCAAGATAACAGACATACTTTTCCACAGAGTACAAAATGGCTGAGCGAGTGTCAAGATAAAGAATACATTTTCCAGAGTCCCTCCTGTTGACAGGAGCGAAGCTGAAAGTCTTGAGGCATTGTTCCAATCGTTGGTACGTGTGGCTAGTGTGACTAGTTGGAAGACTGTCTTATCTTCTGTTGTACTTTTACTCTTTTTAAAAGTTTCCTGAGGAATAATGCAGAGCCTCAGTGGTCATACCTGTAAACAGAAAAAGTAACCGTTGGTGCCTGTCTTCAAGTAATTTGAGAGGTTACTAGCACTTCTATTACTTAGGCACTTTCAATATGAAGAAAACAAAAGTGATGAAGAAGGTAAAGATGTCTGTTGTCACAACTTGTAGACTGAGGGGTTGGGGCGTTGATGTTTCCAGACGTTCTTTAGGTGATGTATCCTTGGGGCCCGCTTACATACTCTTCCTTTCTCTGCTGTGTGGAGCATGTGCAACCCTTCAGGATGAGCTTGGGATACCATTCTCACTTGGTAGTTTCAGTGGAACACATGTAGTTTCTGTGTAGCTCCTAGCCCCTTGCGCAACCCCTCAATCACATGCGAGATGAAGGCCAGTCCATTGTCGGAACCAAAAAAACATAGGTACTTTAAAGCGCAGTATGAATTCTTTCAGGAGGCATTTGGCAATCGTTTGTACATTGCGGTTCTTGGATCGGTATGCCTCAGTCTGTGTGCTGAACATGCACACAATAACCAAGACGTACTTGTAGTTTGAGTAGGGGGCATGCTGAGGAAGTCCATTTAATGTGGGGAAGAGAAGTGTCCTGGGGCAGTGGAAGTGCCCTTTCCAATTTAAACTTTGTACCAACATTTGGGTAAACAGTCTGATCATTCCATCACGTCCTACAAGTGATGAACCATGAAAGAATCGGGCCATGGGAGCAAGCATTATCGTTGGTAAACATATCTTTCTGTTTGGGTCTATCCATATTCCTTTTCTGTTTGCATACATCTTCCCCTGTTCCCTTCTTCCATTTCTTCCACCCAGCCCTTTCAATAATATACTTAGGATCATAGTATATATCATCATCTTTTATCTTTATATCATGATATCATGTGTAATAGAAGCAACCTGAATCATTTTGTACTCACAACCATGATACATAGTCCTTGGAGGAGGTGGGTGCAGCACATTTTACAATTTAAACTTTGGTAGCAACAGACCTTGCAATAGTTGTGCTATTAATGGTGCATGCCGTATTTGTTGGCTTAAAAAGAAATCCTTTATCTCCAAAAGCAAAAGAAGGATTAAAACATTGTACTATAGCTTGTCCCAACAGCAAATACAGTTGAAAATCTCTGTCATAGTAACACCTCCGGGAATCAAAATACTCATAGTTGTCAAACTGTCCCAATCCTTTATACCTTGTAATCCAATTGCAAACACCTTTAAAGAGTGCACCTGTATACTGAAAGACATATTAAATCTATACTCACTGTATCCCAAAACAGTATATTATGAAGCACAGTTATTCGATGCACACTGTCCTTCTGTATTTACATATACTCATATTCTCATTACTAAACCTCAATACATAAATTTATTCCTACTGTATATTATCCATCCTTTGTAGTCCCTGGTGAATGCCCTGCATTTAGAATGCATTTTAGCACATTCCACCTTACAATGTAATTTGTTACAACAATATTCTCTTCTACTCTGAAGAATCTAGAAATAAAAACATTAATGTACATACACATTATTTCCTTTAGAAAGATATATAGTATAGTACTTTGAACAGGGATGCCAGAAAATCCCACAGATGTATGAAATTTACCTGAGAGGGCAGACCTAGGAAAGGGATTATGAACTAGAGAGGTACAAGTAGCACTGGTATGCACCAGGAACTCATGTCCCCCCCTCCCCCAGTGGTACAGTAACATAGGGGCAAGCTTTATTAACTGGTATCATGAACCTTCTTCTGCCCTTTCTAGACTGCCCTATGGAGGGTATTCAAAGGTATTATAATCAAATGTCAGTAGTCATCATTGTAAAAGCTTCTGTCTGTTTGTATGCTTATAGTGCGGAAATCTTTGCTACCATATTTTGATTCTTAGATTCTCTCATAGAATTAAAGGCCAAGCAAATACGCCTTGGCAAAAGCTGTTTGTCAATACATAGAGCTTGGTGTTTTCAATAAAAAGTCAAAATGTAATACATAGCCTTCATCTAATCTAATCTACCTCCCTCTGTTCGGCTTCATCTTAATCTGTTCTGCTCTTTCATCAAAATCTGCCCTCTCCTCTTCTGCATCTGTTCTCAACTCTGCTTTCTTCATTTCTACATCGAAGTTTTAGTCTGAGAAGTGTGATTGCACCACTTCTGCTTGTACTCCTTGTGAATGAATTACCCCTTCCTCTCGCCACTGTTGTTTGACCCTGTAAATTAGGGCATTCATCCTTTCAATGACCCTTCCTGTAAGCAGTAGGCACACTCATTTTGGCCTAATCCTCCACTACGTTGCTGCGCCGGATCCAGTGAAGGTCGACCAGCCCCTGTTCCATTGTCCTCCTCCTCTTCTGCTTATTTCCCATTAATTTCTGTCTCCCCTACAAAAACCCGTTGCAATAACACTCTATCAGGATTTTCTTTGTTCAATTTTAAATAACTTTAATAATAAGAAGACGTCTAATGAGAACAACCCTGTGCAGCATAGTCTGTAAAAGACAATGCTAATTGTACTTGTTCATGTTAACTGTGTTTTTATAGTGCTTAGCATCTAGGCACTATAATACTGTCTGGGGTCAGAACTCTGGCCCAGAGGGTTGTATAGACATCTGGTTTTCACTGTTTGTCCTAATTTTATGTGTAATATAATAATCCTGGGTGTCATAAAGTGGTGCGTCAGGCTGTTGACTAGCTGGACCTTGTGGTGGTTGACTTGGTAATAGCATTGTCATATGGGCAGGAATAGTAATAATTTAAAACTCTCCTATCACAAAAATATTAGTAAAACAAAGCATACTGTATGCATGCACTGTCATTACAGATAGCATATTCTCCATTGAAATGGCCACTAAAGGTTTCCCACTAACGTGTAGTTTTATTGATAAAGATACACAGTGCACAAACAATGTTTGGAAATCGGCATTCAGCAAGAATACCTAAAAGTTGCACATCACCAAGCAAACCATTCTAATTTGTTCTGATCCTATAAAAATGTATATATATATATTTTTCTCTCAATACCAATTTACAAAAGTGTGTCTTCATAATTGATGAAGCATATTTGAAATGTTTGAACCGTTCACTTATTATCTATTTCAGTGCTGTGTTGGAGAAAAAGAAAGAAACCTGGCATCTTACAGCCTTTCATTTCACATGTTTTGCACAGTGCAATCGTAACGCAGTTCACTTTACAAAATCCTTTAATTTCAGTCACAGAAAACAAACTGACTTTTGACTTCTGTTTCTGAAAGCTGAGCAAATTTTGCAAGATAACAATATTTAAAAGCATTGTTATTTCTTATTCAGTTTGCTGAGTAAGCAGAACACCTGTTGGCACCTCGCTATGGTAATCCCTAAAATAGCTCGTCCATATTAAATCTTGCTTGACGTTGTCAGTGGACTTTTTTTTTCTTTCTTTTTTCTTTTCAAGCCCTGCTAAAGTAGTGCATGGTCTTCCCATTTTCGAAAGCTTTCCTATTTATCTAACTTCTCTTTCCTTAAAAAAACGTAAATACTGTATTTTTGTTTAAATCTAAGGAGCCGTCCAGCAGCCACTCAAAATCTTCATTGTCCTTTGTATATTTTATACCAAAAAACCCTATTCCAAAGATTCACTCCAAATTTCACCTACATCCTCCAATTTGAGGTGGGAAGTGGAGCAATTTGTCCAAATACGGACTTCCAAAACAACATAACAATGTGAAATGCATTTCCTTAGTTTACTCATTGTCCCCTAAAATTTGAGACCCTCAATAAATGAGAAAACTAATAATCCCAGTCTCCAATCTCCCAAAATGACAAGTGTCTCTAATTCAATCAATTGCACAAGCTTGCATTTAGAGCAACCTCACCAAGTGAATGTGGGGGCGTCTGTCTCTCCACACTTTGGACAAACGTGTCAATCTGCAATCAACCCGGGTCGGGACCAGAGAGAGATGGGGGTGGAGCTCTAGGGTCGGGACGCAAGTCTGGACTGAGAGGTTGTTGTCCGTTAACGTCGGGGAGTTGTTGTCCGTCAGCGGCAAGTAGAGGGGGAGGTACATGATATGGTGGTGGCGGGGGGATAGGAGTAATTCGTCCTCATGGGGGTCTGACTGTGCTAAGGGGGTATATCGCATAGGATACTGGCCAGAGGCATTAGCCGGCAATATTTGAAGCCATCTTTTCTTGTTGTAATTCTGCCAATTTTTGTTTCTATGATTTCCATACTGCCTTCTGGGATCGAGCCTGAGCTCTCCTCCCCCTTCCTATAATTTCCTTCTTCCATAACCCCAAGGAATCAAACATGGATTGTCTAGATCTGCGCCTATGCAATTGGGCTTCTACTGCCTCTATTTTCTGAGGGTCAAAAAGAGCCATATTTTGGCCAGGTATTATACCTATCCTTTGACGTGTATTTGTTTCATAATGTGCTGTACATTATGGGAGAAATACCGTATTTTATGTACATTTCTTTATTCGGGGTACCCTCCGGAGGGGCTGGTTGACTTTCTTCCAAAACATCGGACTGAGATATACAACAGCATATCCCTACAAATTTACTACACACGGGCATGTTTACAATATTAAAAAAAATCTCTACAAGTTTCTAGGCCGGACAAAAAGTCCACATTACTCGTTTACCTTCCCTGTTTGCAAACAGTGAACAAAAGCCAGATAACCAAAACCAAACAAACAAAAGGTATCGCCAACCGGCGATCCTACCTGAATCCTTTGTCTCGTTCTCCAGGCGGTCTCTTTACTGCAAAGCTCGTCCAAGTCTATCGGGGGCCCCAGTCAGGACCGGCGCCACTTGCGGGGGTCTCCTTAGATGCAGTGAAGGTCAGGTGGTGGCTACGAAGGCGAGGGTCTCTTTGCGTAGGTATACCCCACCACCGTTCCTTCAAACTTCGTTGGGACCCCTCGACCGGGCAGCCGCGTCACTGATGGGCCCCACGTTTGGGCGCCAATTGTGGATTTGGGGGTCTCCTTGGAAGACCACCCAAAGGTGCAGGGTCCACCCTTCATCCACGGGTTTGGGATACAAACTGAGACCAACACTGGAGCACCAAGAGAAAGGATATTTATTACAATCTCATGAGATGGAGAGAGAGAGAGCATCGGCAACAGACACCCGCAGCTTGTCTGAGGAGGCAATCTGCCAAGCACTTTGGTTCCGCGTCTTATATACCCTTCATCCCCACCCCCGCGTGTACAGTAAAGAAAGAACACCATGATTATGCAAAAGGGGGGATGTGTACAGTAAACGATGAACATCATAATTATACAAAGGGAGACGTGTACAGTAAAACAATGAACACCATAATTATAGGTCAATCTGATAAGCTAGCAGATGGTCACTGTTGGGCCCCTGCAGGGCATAGGTGAAAAGCATGTTTAAAGCATGTTTATACAACAGATAGAGGTCAATCTGATAAGTCCACAGATGGTAGTTGTTGGGCCCCTGCAGGGCATAGTGCACAAGGTGAAGGCGATAAGCATCTGTGAAACTCCCTGTCCGACTGGTTGAGCATGTGTTGGTCAGTTTGTGGTCAGGCCAGAGCACGAACAGAGTGTGTATGTCCTTGCAGGAATGAGGCAAGTCAACAGTGTAGCCCCAGAGCGTTCGTGATACAGAGAGAAGGTCAGTAATGAAGGGTGAAGCGCAAAATGGCAGAGCGAATGGCAAGATAACAGACATACTTTTCCACAGAGTACAAAATGGCTGAGCGAGTGTCAAGATAAAGAATACATTTTCCACAGAGGCACGTCCCTGTAAACATGGCCAGCACAGGGAAACTGCGAATTGTTCATTAATCCCTTCTTTGTATTTCAACCTTGCCAGCTTTTGGCTGGACAGAAAGACCTCAGAAGGAGCCACTTAGGTTTCTTCCAGTAGAAGACAGTAAGCTAGGTGAATAGGCACATGGTGTGCCTCTATACGCTCTATCTGTACTGGCATAACTGTGGTAATCCTAGCGCTAACACATGACAATGGCACCTGCTCCATCAAAGTAGGGGGGAAATAGGCGTGGCTCATCTTGATTAATAGCTTGGAGTATTTTGTATTTCGAGTTTGGCAGCATGTTGCTATTATCTAGCAAGTGTGCATCAGTCCTCTGACACCATGCAGCTGTAAAGTAGACAGCTGGTTAACTGAAGCTCTTAATGGTTGAGTAAATCTTACACTCAAAGTTTGCTGCAGGTTGCTTCAAATCATTGTAATGGGCATGCAGTTCTATAGGGCTGAAATATTTTATGCAAATGCACAGCAGTTTTTCACTTCAATGGCAGTTGATTAATCAATTACAAAAGAGAATGGTGATGCTCCAATATCTTTCACCAATTCCTCTTGAAATATGGGACCAACACAGATTTAATTAGTGCTGTACATTTGGTGCGGTGCATTTGGAAGGCAGGGAATTCATCTTTCAAAATTTCACCATATCCATCTATAGTATTAATGGATGTACAACAAGCAGTTTGTATGGCAAACCTGATTTCTCTTCTTTTCTGATCGTTAGATATGGAAGGGATATGTACAAAGGATGCCACAGATGTGCTCGCTGCATTACAGCGTGAGCGGTGTTTCGTGGTTGCTGCATGTTGCTTCAAATCATTGTAATGGGCATGCAGTTCTATGGGGAAGTACTTGCACGCTGCCTCGGTATTATCTTATTTTATTGGGTAATCCATCCTTTGGATTCAGAAACCACTACCACTGTTTTTAATGTTTTGAACTCACTTGCCCATGTTGCATTCTTTAAACTGCAACTGTTAGGCTGCTGGGAGAAGCTGCACAATGATGAACTGTGTGTTGATGAGAGGGCAGGGGACTACCTGAAACTGCAAGAGACAATCATCTCTATTTGTACTGGCATAACTGTGGTAATCCTAGAGCTAATACATGACAATGGCACCTGCTCAAAGTAGTGGGGAAATAGGCGTGGCTCATCTTGATGCAAAGCAGTGTTCCACATATGATGCTATGCAAAAGTTTAATTTTAAGGCATCATATTCTTCTAATAAACGATTCTATGTTTGAAGTGTTAAGAAATGAGCAGAAGAATACAGTTCTCCATTGTGACTCCAGGACCTCTGATGGACAAGTGAAAAGGGCTTCTGGCAAATCTGTTACAGGTGGTTTGGGATCGGCAAGTACTTTTTGGGGAACTTTCTAAGCATGCTGAGAGACTCGGGGAGACGAGCTTTATATTCACACACCAATACTTTCATGAACTCCAGGCACCTTGCCACGATGCCTTCCTTTGACAGAGGGGAGTTTACTTTCTTCCAGCTTGTTACGGAAAGTGAGCCCAAGATCTGCATCATCCTTCGAAAGATAAATGGCAGAACTTTGTAAGTCTAGGCTCTGCAACTGCTCTTGATTACTACATGTGAAAACACTTGGTTTTAGTATCCTTTTAAGTGTGGACAAGTACAGAGTATATAAATCACAGAAGATTTGGAGTGCATCCCCAGAATCTAGCTGAAAACTTTTGTTAACGACCTTTATTTCTTGGAGCACTGGCTTTAAGAAAGTGAGGTAAAGTAGATTTATCTCATCTTGATATGTTTCTTGGAGCATCCTTGCTGCATAGCAGTGTTCCACATAGGATGCTGTGCAAAAGTGTAATTTTAAGGCATCATATTGTTCTAGTAAACGATCTACACAATCTGCCATCACTAGCCACCGTGTTTCGCAAGGCGAAATTAATTTCAGGGGCATGCCTCTGTCCAATGTGAGATACAACTCCTTATAGTCAGCCTGGCGTTTTGGTGAGTGGGAAAACCAGTCGTAAGTTTCTCTGATCATAAATTCTATATTGCTAGGAATTCTCCTTATTGCTTTCTTAGCAATGATGTCAAGGGAGTGGCAAATACAGCGAACAAGTTGCAAGGATGGTTGCTCATCTCGCAACAAGGTGAATGTTGAGTGGTGCTTCCCACACATGATGCTTGCACTATCTGTGCCTATGCCAATTGCATTTTTAATCACAAGGTTACAAATTTCAAGCAAGTTTAGGACTGCATTTGCTATATCTTCGGAACAGGCCTGATCTAATTCTACCATGGCAAGGAAGGCGCTTACAAATTTGTTAACCTTTTTGTTGAAATATATAATGCAAATGCACTGGTGTTTTTTCACTGCAATGTGGGTTGCTGGATGTAGGAGAAGGTGGAGAATAGTGCTCTTCTAGAGTTGGCACCAGCAGGAGTGGCACGCAATGCTCTGGGGTACACAGTGGCAAGAGTAGGTCTAAGAAAGTGTTCTTCTGGTCTTGTCAGTAGCGGGCAGGCATTGTGCCTCCGTCTGCAGTTAATGAGCAGGTCTGTGAAAGTTTTTTCTACCCCAGGCAACATACATGAGCTGCATGCAGCTCCGGGGTGGTGGCGCACTGTTGCAAGTTTAATCATACATACTGCTGTTAAATTTTGCAAACAATAGCGGGGGTGGACCAAATGAATAGGACTTTAATGCAATGCGTTTCAGTCCAAACTTAATATATAGAATATTTGAAAGCAGTTTTATGCCCATTCTGTTCCTTCTACCATTTTTTAACAGCGTCATCTGGGAAAAAACTCGTTCAACATGAGCATTGGATATCGGGAGAGTCAACATCTTTATAGCACCCATTGCAAGCTCGTGAAAACAATGGTTGCCCGCAGCATCGGTGTAGTTATACACTTCCATCCAGAAGGATTCTATGTTTGAAGTATTAAGAAAGGAGCATGAGGATAAAGTTCTCCATTGTGACTCCAGGACCTCCAATGGACAAGTGAAAAGAGCTTCTGGCAAATCTGTTACAGGTGGTTTGGGATCGGCAAGTACTTTTTGGGGACTCAAAGTTTCTAACTTTCTAAGCATGCTGAGAGACTCGGGGAGACGAGCTTTATATTCACACACCAATACTTTCATGAACTCCAGGCACCTTGTCACAATGCCTTCCTTTGACACAGAGGGGAGTTTACTTTCTTCCAGCAGCTTGTTACGGAAAGTGAGCCCAAGATCTGCATACTCCTGTGAAAGATAAATGGCAGAACTTTGTAAGTCTAGGCTCTGCAACTGTTCTTGATTGTTACATGTGAAAACACTTGGTTTTAGTATCCTTTTAAGTGTGGACAAGTAGAGAGTATATAGATCACGGAAGATGTGGAGTGCATCCCCAGATTCTAGCTGAAAACTTTTGTTAACAACTTTTATTGCTTGGAGCACTGGCTTTAAGAAAGTGAGGTAAAGTAGATTTATCTTATCTTGATACATTTCTTGGAGCATCCTTGCTGCATAGCAGTGTTCCACATAGGATGCTGTGCAAAAGTGTAATTTTATGGCATCAAATTGTTCTAGTAAACGATCTACACAATCTGCCATCACTAGCCACCGTGTTTCGCAAGGCGAAATTAATTTCAGGGGCATTCCTCCGTCCAATGTGAGATACAACTCCTTATAGTCAGCCTGGCGTTTTGGTGAGTGGGAAAACCAGTCGTAAGTTTCTCTGATCATAAATTCTATATTGCTAGGAATGCTCCTTATTGCTTTCTTAGCAATGTTGTCGAGGGAGTGGCAAATACAGCGCACAAGTTGCAAGGATGGTTGTTTATCTCGCAACAAGGTGAATGTTGAGTGGTGCTCCTCACACATGACGCTTGCCCCATCTGTACCTATGCCAATTAAATTTTTAATCTCAAGGTTACAAGTTTCCAGAAAGTTTCGGACTGCATTTGCTATATCTTCGGAACATGCCTGATCTAATTCTACCATGGCAAGGAAGGTGCTTACAAATTTGTTAAGCTTTTTGCTGAAATATTTAATGCAAATGCACAGTAGTTTTTCACTTCAATGTCAGTTGATTCATCAATCAATAAAGAAAATGGTGATGTTCCAATAGCTTTCAGCAATTCCTCTTTGAAATATGGGCCCAACAGAGAATTAATTAGTGCTGTACATTTGGTGCGGTGCATTCGGAAGGCAGGGAATTCATCTTTCAAAATTTCACCAAACCCATCTATATTATTAATGGATGTACAACAAGCAGTTTGTATGGCAAATCTGATTTCTCTTCTTTTCTGATCGTTAGATATGGAAGGGATAGGTTGTACAAAGGATGCCACAGATGTGCTCGCTGCATTACAGCGTGAGCGGTGTTTTGTGGTTGCTGAATGTTGCTTCAAATCATTATAATGGGCACGGATGTCTACATGGCAGTACTTGCATGCTGCTTTGTAATCATCTGTCCTTACAGGGGCAATCCATCTTTTTAGTTCAGGATCCAACTCCCACTCTTTTCTGTATATTTTTTTATATCGTGACCACTTGCCCATCTTGCAATAATTAAACTGCCAAGTCAGCTAGGAGCAGAAAAAGTATGAACTATTTCACGATGAGGCTGGACGACTACCTGAAATTGCAACAGACAAAATGCAATCATTGTCCCTGGCTCACTGCCAATCATGTAAAAAGCAATAACAAAATACTATCAATAAATGCCTACTTGCAATGGATACTATAGCATACAGGAGCAGCCCGTGCAGGTAAGAGGAGGTGGGTGGGGGGGGGATTCGACACACAAGGGAAATGGTATTATTCAATTTTCCCTCTGGGTCGTCTATCCAATCCCTCGCCGCCTCCACCACCACGCTGCCCCACTGCTCTTACCTGTACAGACCGCTTCTGGTAGCATACCTCTACATTGTGCATGTCCAAGGGTGTCATTCCATTATTTTGGGGTACCACACCAGTAAAATCAAAAGGAGACACTAAGTACTGTTGACTGAGCTTGGGCAAGTAATTTTATGAAGGGCTGATAATTGAGTCTGATTGAGTCCGAGTGGGATTTGTAATGTTTTGAAATGGAGGGTGGGCCAAAGGGTGGTGAGCCTCTTATTCAGGGAGTGTTAAGAGGTATGCTCTAGCTTTCAATCTATTTATAATAAACAAGGGCAGCTTAGTGATCTCAGCAAAAATGAATACATCCTAATGGAATACCCCTCATACTTAACTTTCCATGTCGGGCTTAAGTTTGTGATGAGCAGACAAGCTTTCCTCTTTGCATTTTACACTACAAGTACTGTTAATCCCAATAAAATGTCACTCCAAACATGCAAAGTTAACATTTGCTACATCACTAACCTACTGTAATCAATAGCCCTATCTAGTGGATTGTTATACACTTTTTATTGAACCAATACAGGACACAAAATGAATCCTACACAATTTGTTGCCCAAACCACATTCCTTTAGTACAACATTTCAATACTTAGCATGCAGGGGACATGCACCCTACAGAACAGGTCAGAGTTAGTCCATTCAGCATTACCCCTTTAGAATTCCATGCATCTGATATGACTGTGCTTTATGAATGATGTATTCATCAAAAATGCATATTAAACTTGAGAAAAAACAACATCTCATTTAGGATTCAGAATGCTCTTTTTTCCTTGCACATTTGCCCGTGGTAAGAAAACTCTGGAGGATAATGTATTTGCTGGAGGGATCCATGTTTAGTCTAGTCCCCGTTTTTCATTTATAGATCAAGGCCAAGTTAAGGGACCATTAGGCCTACTTTAGAACGAGTGACCTGTAACTTCACACTTCAATGTAAATACAACGGAGGGGAACAAAAGAACACAGCTCATCTCTTCAAAGGTACTTGAGAGGCATGCTTGACTTTTTTCAGTCCCTTCATGTAAGTGCATGTAATGCAAGAATGTCATATGTGTTGGTCTGTCCCAGTATTTACACACAATTTAAATAGCAGTATTTTATTTCTTTTTTAGCGCACTTCAGGGTATCAGAGTGCTTTACATAACAGACACATTGACAATAAATAAATCATGCAACTGTGTAAATCAACTTACAAGATGTGTTGCATGACTCGGTGAAGGTTAAAAGATGTAGCAGTCACACTCACACATAGCTCAAAGTGCAATGGTAAAAGGCTTACTAATTATGAACTGCAAGGAACAAAAGGATCTGTGTTCAAAGCAGTAGACCACTAAACTATCTACATTAAAAAAAATCTGTTATCTGCAAATTACATGATGTGTAGTGCTTTGCAGTAGACACATTAAACTTCTACACTACTTTGATTCAGACCTAGGACTACACAAAGCAGAGTTCTCTCCAACAAATACTTTAACCTCCAGAGTTCTCACCAAGTATTATTCACTGATTACTGGGCACCTCTGCAGATGTCTTAGCCCCATAAAATATAAAAAAAACGCAGACTTTGAAACCAATTCAGCATAACAGATGTAGTACCATGCTTCTCCTTGTTGCCACTTTCTTTACGGCTGGAAAAATTGTGTGGCAGATAAATAATGGCCTAGGGTGACTACTGTAATTGTAGAACACTTCCACTTGGAGCTGGCGCTGACCAAGGGGATAAGTATTGGCCTAGGGTGACCGCTCGAGGAAACTCCATGAAGAACCGGGATTTAAACCCAGCGGCGCAGGGGACACGCCCAAAGTCTTCGGGTCCACCTGTCTTAGAATACAGAGACACGGGATTCTTCTTGGTGACGTCAAAGATCAAATTTATTAGCTGCAGCCAGTAACAGAGGTCCTAGAAGTACAACACGGTGTATGTTCTCAGGAGACTGCTCAAATTCATAGAGCGGAGCATCGTCTTTTATGCCAAAAACCACGTTCCTGGCTAGCATCAATTACTTACAAATTTGACCAATCAGAGGATGACATTACAGAGGCATCACATAACGACAAACCCACTTTCAGTTATCCAGCCCATCAGAAATGACTAGGCGAAAACCAGCATTCTTGCTCGAACAGGCCGGACGAGCCCATCATAAAAAGACCTCAACCCAAGTCAATAATTAGGCCATAAGGCCATAAAGGAAGAAACAGAAACAGATGAGAAGCAAGATAGGGGGGTGTGTGCGTGTGTCATAGAATTAACAATGTCCTGCTCTTTGATCTCTATCTGACCAGCTGCTTAACAAGGAACTGGCTCAACAAGTTTAGCCTCGGGCAACAGGGTCAGTTGACTCAGGTCAAACAGGAGTCAACACGAACTCAAACTAAAGTGTATGCGTCCCTAGAGGCTTGCTTGGCCACAGTCATCCTGTAGTCATTGGCCTATGTGAGGGCAACCACAAAATGGCGGCTATGCACAAAATGAAACCCAAGGGTTCAGACTAGATCGTCAAATACACAGTGAATCCATCGGTGTAGCATGACGAAAACACTCATGCATACCGCACTTGTCATTTGCGGTTCGCTGATATCAAAATCATCACGATACGACAGCCTTCATTGAACGGGTTCAGAATTCACGGAACCTCAGACCCTCCTTTTGCCCTTACATGGGCAATAACCTAAACTCACGTCAATCTGAATCCAGGTCTATATTCATCAGATCATTGAGATGTTGCTGTAGCATCATCCTAGTACTTAGTAACTCTCTCTGGACAGGTCTCCTCGAACACGAGGTAGCAAAAAGGCCACATATAGCAGGAGCACACTGTACACAAAGACAGAACAGGAAAAGGATAGCTAATATCATCCCAATGACCATCAGGATCTTCCATCCCCAAGTGGCTAACAATCCCCAGAACCATCCCATTAACGACCAATCTCCTTCATCCATATGTACGGACTCGGAGATCTTATGTAGCTTGGAAATGGCTTGGAAAACTGTCGGAGCGTTGTCTGGAATGAAAACACAACAGCTCGATTGGATCAATTTACAGACCCCTCCTCTATCTGCAAGTATGACATCTAACGCAACTCTGTTCTGAAGGGTCATAAGGCGATCCGACTGGAGCTCAACAGTCAAGTTACTAAGGGCGCCGGCAGTTTCGACGATGGTGGACTCAACCACTCTCGTCAACTGCCGTATGTTCCTGCTGTTAACCATAGGTCCCCAAAACGGCAGAAAACCCTTCAAGGAATCTCCCAATTCTTGTCCTGCGGTATCTTCCTTACTGAAGACACCTCTAACAACTCTCATCTTGTGGTAATCTGCCGCAGCTGTAAATGTAGGAGGTAACAAGAACGAGACAAAACATGTGCCCGAGAAATCAGGAGGCAACAATGTATACGCTCTGTCATGGCAAATGAAGTAGGTACCTTTAGCTGCTAGAAACGATGGGGAAGTCTGGGACGCAAAAACATATGTCCCAGTGCAAAAACTCTTCTCTAACTGAGCTCTAGGATTCTTGCCATTACCTTGCAGACAGTAATGACCCTGATGGGGTACTATCCAAATCGGAGAGGATCTCTTCGCTCGTTGGTTCCCACTCAGACTAACTCCATATCCAGTAACGTACCATCCAATATACGCTAGCGTCTCATCTCTCGGTATAGTCTCATAAGAACCTATTCCTCTAATCATGTCGACTATTCCCTTGACCAGAGCGCTATTCTTCGTATTATCCTTCACAGAACGTAGGGGGTTAACTTCAAATCAAATTTCAAAAGCTTTATTCGACAGCGTGTCATAAAAGCAAATACATCCTAACAGTTCCATAAATACTAAGATAAAATAGTTTAAAAATACATGAAATCATTATGCTGGCGAATTCCATCAGATAAAAACATCATCGATGAATAAAAGATCATAATGATCAAACATTAAATATAAACAATAGACATTTCTTGGTGGCAAAAACACTCATCAATCAGCTTCAGTGGGTTTCAAAGTACGAAGGCGCAATATCCAAGCCCACCCCAAAAATTTAGCAACGGCAATTACCAAGCAGGGGGTGCAGTCAGATTCAAAAATTCTTAAAGCTTCCTTATAGCTACGTGTTCCCAAATTTAGGCATACTGGTTTTATCCATCTGCGGCGGGGGGCAATATAAAGCGGACACACAAACAACAAATGGCCGGCATCCTCAATCAAGTCTGAACAATGATGACATTTATTGTTCATTGAGAATGACCATTTGTGGGTAAAAGCTTTTACAGGGAGGGACCCTACTCTGAACTGGAAATACAATTTCCTGTCCATTGGGCTCTCTATAATATCCCAATATGCCTCATAAGATGGTAGGAATTTTATATCAAAAAAACGGCCAGTCAAATTTGAACCTAGGCCAGTATGGGAGGCAGATGTTAGGGTCATGTCCCAATACAATTTCTTAAGAATTGACTTTGATGGGATTCTTGCACTGTTTGTATCATTCCATAGAAACCCTAGCTCCAGTTTTATGAGCAGGTTCTTGATTTCTTTAAGCCAAATAATGGAATGAAAACAATCAGCCCTGATTATGTCCTTCAGGGCACTAGCATAATGTTCAAGTTCCGGCGTTGTCATGATCCGCCGCCAGTAGAGAAGTGGACGTAATCGTGCCAAATCCTCGATTTTTTTCCTCCCTAGGTCGTATTTTAGTGGAATCGTAGGGGTACTTTGGGGAACGCCTATTAGGCTGCGCAGGAATTTATTTTCAGCCAGCTGTAAGCTACTTAAATTTGCAAACCCCCATAACTCAGAGCCATACAGCGATGCACTAATAACTTTCATATTATAAATTTCTAATGCAGGCCTAATTGGCTTAGTCAATGAAGATCTGTGCTTGGATATAATTGCGCCTGCAAGCTGGTGGAATTTTAGGACAGTCATATCTATATGATTTGACCATTTCATATTATGTTGGAGCGATATTCCTAGATATGTAAAAGCCTCGACCTGTTCCAATGGAATATCATTGTATTTAATTACCCCTTTAGAGCTTTTCCGTTGGTTTAGACACATAAATTTGGTTTTAGAGGTGTTTATCTCTAGACCCCGATCCTTGCAAAATTCAGCGAATACATTTAACGCTTTCTGCAATCCGCTTGGGGTTCGTGAAACCAACAACGTGTCGTCCGCGAACATGAGAACAGGCACTTTAGATCCTGCTAAGATTGGGGCGTCAGTAGGGGATTTGTCGAGGTAATCGACTATCCCGTTAATGTATAAAGAAAACAATGTCGGTGCCAGGACACAACCCTGACGAACTCCCCGTTCAACAGGAAATGGGTCCGTCACCTCCCCCTGGCTTCCCCATCTAATTTGCGCAAAATTGTTCTGATGTAAGCGGACGAGTAAGGTTAGTAATTCCGGGGCCATGCCAGCCTGGGCAAGAACCTCCCAAAGTTTATGGCGAGGAACCAGGTCGAATGCTGATCGCAGGTCAATAAAAACTGCATAAAGAGTCCCTTTGGACAACTTCACATTCCTCCAGTAGAGAGCTAGAAAGTAAAAAACCTGATCAATAGAACTGGTGCAAGGTCTAAATCCGGCTTGGTATGGTGACAAAATGTTGTTATCCTCGACCCATGACTGGAGTTTATTTTGTACCAATCGACCTATTAGTTTTTGCACTGAGTCTATAAGACTAATAGGTCTATAATTACTTGGGAGTGATTTGTCACCCTTTTTATAGACCGGGATTATTTCTGCACCTGTCCATGAAGGAGGGACAGGTGCGCCCATGGCCACTGAATTTGCTAGCCACTGAAGGTATTGGCACCAAGATGATCTATCTGTTAAAAACACATCCGCAGGAATACCATCCATTCCGGGTGCACGTCCCGCTGTTATACTTTCCAAAGCTAGGTTGACCTCTTTAATTGAAAACACTTGTGTTTGGAAATAGACAGTAGGAGGAAGAGATTGCTCTTCTGCGGAAGGGACAGAAGCATACTGTGGTTTAAAAAAGTCAACCCATTGGTTTTTTGCCACGTGGTTTTGTGGGGAGGATGCAGAACCACCTCTACCCCACTTTAATGTGGCCCAGAATCGTCTTTGGTCCTTAGCCAAGCATGCGGATTTCAAATCTTGCCACTGATTCTCGTCCCAATCCTTCTTAGCTATTACCTGAGCTTGCCTATAGAGCTTCCTGGCTAATCTCACTTCATCCGCTACTCCTGATCTCAGAGCAACACTCAGGTTCTTGCGGGCTGTTTTACAGGATTTGTTAAACCATCCCTCTTCAGGTGGACAACCCTTAGTATTTTTCCCACCAATAGGGGGTTTCACAAAATACCCTTGCAGTTTAGTAAAGAAAATGTTATGGGCCTTGAGCATCACTAGATAGAAATCAGGGTTAGAAGATTTAGGGGCTAAATTGGCCACCTCACAGATGACAGTTTCCTTGAGGTCATTTAAGGTTTCCACCTTCTCAACAAATCTATCCCATTTGACGTGACGCATGTTGTTTGATGTAACAATGTCCATAGTTACTTTCCCCCCCTCAATTTTACTTTCTCTCGGGGTGTTTGGAAGATGTAACTCTAAATGCAAGGGATTATGATCACTTTCATCCCGCGTGATTACGGACATGTCATTCAGTCTACTCCATACTCTAATATCCACCAATAAATAGTCGATTCGACTAGCAGACCTTCCATTATCAAATGTGCTGGCACCCAGCTGATCTGATTTAGTGCGCCCATTTGCGGCTCTAAGCCCTCTTTCTAGACAAAGGGCTTTGAGTTGGATGGCTGCAGCGGACCATTTCTTAACTGAGGGAAGGTCCAACTGGGGAATACCCCACCTATTGTCCTCTTCAATAGCAAGGAATCGGTCCTCCGGACCAAGAGGCTCAAAGGTTGTATTAAAATCTCCTCCAACAATTTTTATTATATCATGCGGAAGCACTGCAAGCTGGTGATCCAGGACATTTATCACCTCTGGCGAGGAACCCCCAACCATCCCTCGAGCATAGATGTTAAAGATAGCCATGCTGTTATTGTTAGGCCAGTTTAAAATTAAAGACATAACATCTAACGATGGAAGATTGGGTTGAGTGATTTTACAGCATAGTGACTGTCGTACCCATATTATCAAACCACCGAGTGGTCGGCCTTTAGCTTTTTTAGTAGCAGGTATACAAAAATTTAGAAATCCAGGGCGGAAGACAGGGGCCACAGACCAAGATTCTTGGAATAATATAATATCAAATTGGTCCACAAAGCTACTCCATATACCGGAATGTAACTTGCTATTTATACCTGCAATATTCCAGGATAGGATAGCCAGCTCTGAGTCAGATACGAAAGGACAAGAAGAATATTTAATCAATGATCCTATAGTCTCACCAATTCCCATATCCTGGCAATCGCTAGCGGGACTTAAGTTATCTGATGCAAGATTTGTCAGTGAATCAAATTCTAGGGGATCAGGTAAAATATAAGTCTGTAGATCCTGTATCTCACCTGATTTCTTACCCAGACAAACAATGGTAGCGCTTGGGTCTGCAGGTGAAACACTTTCCAAGGAGTTAGATGCTAGACACATCCCACCGGGACTATTTGAGGGTTTAGACCTCAATGGGTCCATAACAGCATTACAAGTACTTTGATGAATCCCTATTAACTCAGTAGCACTAATACTAGCAGAAGGAATGGGGTCTGCTACATTTACGGCCAACCCCATGACCATGTTCACCCCATAAGGTCTATCTTTGAGTCAATCGCAATCATTTAAGCCCGACAACACCTCAAACCTGTTCTCCAGGCTTATGTTCCAGTTACTGGTGGAAACGCTCCTACCCCCTTTACTTTGAGACAGTGACCACCCTGGTCTTAATACTCCTTTATGAATGACTCGATTTCTCATGTAATAAAAATATTTAAGGGTTAACGGAACGATAACACCTTGTCTTTGTTGCGGGGGACTTAGGTTGGCCAAAATGTCTGGGAGGACATCAGGATTGGAAAAATTTAATACCACACAATCCCCTTTGAATTTTTTCGGGTGATGCCCTAGCCATTGGACCCTTCTTGCCATAATTATTTCCCTAGCTAGTTTCTGCTTACCCCAAGGGGACATCTTCATGTTATTCACCAGCCAGTGCAAAGATTTACTGATCAGGGAAGATGTAGTTTCCGAATTGTCAGTAGTCAAAACAGGGACATTGGTAAGTACCAATGTAAGAGGTTCTGCCTGGGAAATACATTGAAATTGGTTATTTATTATCCGTGCCTTGGGTGCCTCTATATTTCCCTTTGGGAGATTTTTATTTGTTCCAGGTGACAGAGTTGGGGTGTTCGCTTGTGCGCCACCAGTATTTCCTTGCCCTCCGTTTGGAGGTGCCCCCTTTAAAATACGTATATTTGGGGATAGTGGAATAGTTCTAGCGGCTTCATCCACCGGTCTGTTTATTATGGCATTTAATCTAGCTATCTCTGCCGTAAGGTGATCGATTTTAGCTACCAAGGGGGTTATAATATCTCCTATTTTGGTAACTATCATGTCTCTAATCTTATCGGTGAGCTCAGTGTCTGGAGTTATTTTGGTAACTGACCCCGGAGGATCTTCTTTGGTAGAACTTTTATTCGCAGTGGTAACCCTTTTCCTCCCTGGGCGGGACCCATTACTTTTAGATTGGGGCTTTCTACATGCTCTAGCTAGCCTACTTCTCAGGGGAAGAGCAGGCGTCTGCGAGTCAGCTTCTGTAGCCGACTCGTCTATGTCTAATACAGATTCTAGTGGGGACTTGGAGGCTAAGGGTGGACAGGAATCGGGTAGGACGCTGTCTACACTTATTAAGTCTAGGGACATACTACTTGTTGGCTGTAAGGGAGAAGCCATCAATGCGCCAGACAAAGGAATCAATGGTGGAGAGCTAGGAGAACATGATAACCCCAGTGAAGCCCTCCTTTCATTATTAATTTTGCTGACAATTTGGACCAAGTAGTTGTCCATAGTATTGGTCGTTGTAGGATTCCTTGTTTTGGACATTGCATCCATATACGGCGACTATATACAGATAAATCTGGAGGTGGTATCCCCAAGGGTACAAATGATTCTCAATGTTAGTACCTAATTTGTGGCAGACCCAATAAAGTGGCTCAGTAAAACAGAAGACAATAGTGTGGCCCAGCCCAGCCTCGTCCTGCCCCGGACGGCCACAGACGGCCCGCCCTCTGCCCGGGCTCAGCCCGGCGCCGCCCGCGCGCGTCCCGCGACGCGGAGGGAGCCTCTGCTTATGTAGCGCCTCCGGGCGCGGAATTGGGCGGAAGTAGATAGTTAAAGCAAAGGATGCCGGGAGCTGTAGTTCCCCCCCACTGCGGCCAGCGAAGGAAGGTGGCGGCGAGGGGAACACACAGCGTCAGCGTCCCGTTGTAGCCTGGTGGTCCAGTGGTCTCCGCGAGGTAAGTTCCACAGTATGGTGCTCGTGAAAAGGTCCCCCCGCTCCACCGAGGGAGCCTCTGCTTATGTAGCGCCTCCGGGCGCGGAATTGGGCGGAAGTAGATAGTTAAAGCAAAGGATGCCGGGAGCTGTAGTTCCCCCCCACTGCGGCCAGCGAAGGAAGGTGGCGGCGAGGGGAACACACAGCGTCAGCGTCCCGTTGTAGCCTGGTGGTCCAGTGGTCTCCGCGAGGTAAGTTCCACAGTATGGTGCTCGTGAAAAGGTCCCCCCGCTCCACCGAGGGAGCCTCTGCTTATGTAGCGCCTCCGGGCGCGGAATTGGGCGGAAGTAGATAGTTAAAGCAAAGGATGCCGGGAGCTGTAGTTCCCCCCCACTGCGGCCAGCGAAGGAAGGTGGCGGCGAGGGGAACACACAGCGTCAGCGTCCCGTTGTAGCCTGGTGGTCCAGTGGTCTCCGCGAGGTAAGTTCCACAGTATGGTGCTCGTGAAAAGGTCCCCCCGCTCCACCGAGGGAGCCTCTGCTTATGTAGCGCCTCCGGGCGCGGAATTGGGTGGAAGTAGATAGTTAAAGCAAAGGATGCCGGGAGCTGTAGTTCCCCCCCACTGCGGCCAGCGAAGGAAGGTGGCGGCGAGGGGAACACACAGCGTCAGCGTCCCGTTGTAGCCTGGTGGTCCAGTGGTCTCCGCGAGGTAAGTTCCACAGTATGGTGCTCGTGAAAAGGTCCCCCCGCTCCACCGAGGGAGCCTCTGCTTATGTAGCGCCTCCGGGCGCGGAATTGGGCGGAAGTAGATAGTTAAAGCAAAGGATGCCGGGAGCTGTAGTTCCCCCCCACTGCGGCCAGCGAAGGAAGGTGGCGGCGAGGGGAACACACAGCGTCAGCGTCCCGTTGTAGCCTGGTGGTCCAGTGGTCTCCGCGAGGTAAGTTCCACAGTATGGTGCTCGTGAAAAGGGTTAACTTCACAGGCATAAATGAACATGGTTCTGTATGCCCACACAGAACCATTGTAGCTAAATGGCAGGACCAGGTAAGGAATACCTTTATCGGTAGTATGGGGCATAAGGCCACACACGCAACAATTAGTTGTGTTCACTACTAGCTGGTGTTGGTGCAGAAGCTGAACAAAGGAATTATTAGCGAATTCCATTCTCCTAATGGACTCATGTTCGGGCAGAGGGTGAAAAGAATGCGAAGAAACAGTAGGAGGAGGCATGGGTTGTGTAGTGGGCATGAATGTCACTTGAAAAGAGAATGTCACATATCCAATTAAAAACATCATTAAACTAAACAGTATAAACAGACATAATATTAAAAAACGTTTTCTACTCATTACTATACACATTTTGCTCTTGAAGCTCATTCTTTTAGTAGGTCTCTCCATCCCGAAAAACTCCATCCTCTAATCTTGCTGCTCGCGGCGGATGGGTGTTCCGTGCTTAAAGAATGCGCCTGTCAGTCCAGGGAACGCCCTTAGACCAACCAGAACCGTCGACCTAACGTCTTCGGCTTGCACTCCAAGGACTTGGCACCGCGACCCTACAGCTGAACCCAGATGGTGGTTCGAAAAACAAAAATCAAAATAGTTTCTCGGAGGGGAGCTAACCTTAAAAATCGCAAAGAAGGAACTTAATTTGTTATTTGTCCCGTGACTCTCGGTCGCAAATTATAACGCTCTTTGCCAGGCAATGTCTGTTCTCGGAAAAGTAGCTCAGGTTCAACAGTGTTCAAACGGTTCGATGGAGGCACAGCTTTTTGAAGAAGATTGTCGCATTCTGGCTCAGTGTTTGTTCCAATCAAACGGGCATCGCTGAAAGGCAGAAAACAAGGCACGGTGTCAGTCTCAGAATCAGGAAGTCCTTTTTGGACCCACCAGTCGTACGGCAGAGGCAAAGGGGCCCTCTTACAATGTACGCCGTGAATCCAGTTCTTTTTACCGTGCACTCGTACCGCAGAACGGGTAGATAACAATACCAGGTAAGGTCCTGTCCAGCGGGGCTGCTCATACTTGGTTCGCTGAAAATTCTTCACGAGCACCCACGCGCCAGGTTCAATGGCGTGTCCTGGATCTTCAGAAACCTGTGGCAAAGTATCATGAACCTGTTGATGCAGAACACGCAATTTAGCCGTCAATTCGTACAGGTAGTCAAGTAATACAGGGTGTTCTATCTCACTAAATTTTGTCGGCCGCGGCACTCCCCAAATATTTGCCGGGCGACCAAACACAACCTCATAAGGGCTCAGACCCATTCGCGAATGCACAGTCATTCTTGTGGACAGAAGGGCTAACGGCAAAGCATCAGGCCATTGTAGACCAGACCTCGCTTGAATTTTGGCCAATTTCAATTTTAACGTGCCATTGTAGCACTCAACTAGACCAGCTGACTGGGGATGGTTGGCAGCGTGGAACTTCTGCCGGATTCCTAACCCATCACACACTCTCTTCATCACTTGACCCACAAATTCACTCCCAATTTCACTCCAGACCATTCTTGGCAACCCATACCTAGGGAAAAAATCCTTAATAAGGGCTTTAGCTGTGGACAAGGCAGTATTGTCCCTCAAAGGGTAGGCTTCCACCCATCAAGAAAAAGAGCAAACAACCACTAAGACATATTTCAGGTTGTTGCACCTCTCCATGTGGATGAAATCTAGCTGCAAAGCCTCAAACGGATACGTTGGAGGAGCAAAATGACCAGCTGTAGTTGGAATTCCCTTACCCTGATTGTACATCAAACAAAACACACAGTTCGTGACCAAATTCTCTGCACACTTAGGAATTCCAGCATTTTGCCATACTGGGGCCAACAACTTACAAATCCCTTTCACACTGATATGAGCCATTCCATGTGCCATCGTAACCACTGGAAGTACATACGCATCAGGCAACAACTATCGCTGATGCTCTGACAACTCAACCCAACAACCATTCGAATCCAATTTACCCTTGCTTTCTCTCCATTCATTCAACTCTTTCTCTGTAGCTTCAGCTTGGATAGATTTCACACTCTCAATCGTATCTTCACACATACTTCTATTTGGAACCCATCTCGCCGGACCGGCAACATACATTCGACTCATCACATCTCTCGCAGTCTCTTTCGCCACTTCATCTGCAAACGCATTACCACGACCAACATCATCCGTGACTTTCTTATGCGCACTGCATTTCACGATCGCAACTTGCAACGGCAAAGTAAGAGATTCAAGAAGTTCATTCACCAATTGACCATGTTGGATCTTGGTCCCATGCGAAGTCAGAAACCCACGTTCTCTCCACAATCGTCCAAAGCTAAGAGCAACACTGAACGCATACTGGCTGTCAGTGTACACAGTCACTCTTTTCCCTTTCGACAACACACACGCTCTTGTCAATGCAATCAACTCTGCCGCTTGAGCTGAATTATGTGGGATACGAGCAGCTTCAACAATCGTGTGCAAAGTCGTAACAACATATGCCGCAGTCGTATCACCATTCGGAAGCTTGAAGCACGAACCACCAACCCATAAAGTACCATCACATTCTGCAAGAGGAGTGTCCCTAAGGTCTATCCTCCCTTTCGTTTCTTCCTCAGTCCTAAGAAAACAATCATGCTGTTCGGTATCATCTGTCTCAGTTGAGATCGGCAACAACGTGGCTGGATTCAACGTGTTGCATCTTTTTATATGCACATGACTTGCTAACAAGGTCAATTCGTAACCTGACAACCGAGCACTAGTTAAGTGCTGTGTCTTGGTACGGTTCAACAAGGTATCCACTGCATGTGGAACCATCACAGTCAGTGTATTGTCCATCACCAAACCAGCAGACTGTCGGATTGAAACAGCCGCTGCCGCTGTAGCTCTCAAACAACTCGGCAACGCTCTAGCTACCGGATCCAAAGTCGACGAAAAATAAGCACATGGACGTTGCTTATCGCCAAACTGTTGAGTCAAAACTGACAATGCACATCCCTCTCTCTCGTGGACATACAATGTGAAAGGTTTACTGTAATCGGGAGTACCCAACACAGGAGCCACACAGCGCATCACGCAATTCTGAAAAACTCTTCTGACATTCGTCAGTCCAAGGAATAGGATTCGGAGTATCCTTAACAGTAAGAGCTATCAAAGGTTTTGCAAGCAACGAAAAATTAGGAATCCACTGTCTACAGTATGATGTAATACCCAGAAACGCACGCACTTCTCTCTGTGTCGTAGACACACTCATTTTCGCAATCGCTTGAATTCTTTCTGGGGTCAATCTTCTTCCCTCCTTCGATAAGAGGTGACCTAAGTAGGTAACTTCTTGTCGGCAATACTGCAACTTCGAAAGAGAAACCTTATGATGGAAATCAGACAAGTGACGTAACAACGACAGAGTAGCCTCTCTACAAGTCTCTTCGTCGTCAGCAGCAACTAAAAGATCGTCAACATACTGAATAAGGGCAGCACCATCAGGTAAAACCAACAAATCAAGTTGCGTCTTCAAAGCTTGACTATAGATCGATGGACTCTCACAATAGCCTTGAGGAGCGCGTTTAAACCGGAAACTTCGGCCTCCTAAAGAGAAGCCAAAGATATCTCTACTCTCCACGGCAATCGGGATGCTGAAGAAAGCATTCTTCAAATCAATCACGGAAAACCATGTGGCTGTAGCCGGAATCAAAGTCAGTAAAGCGGTGATATCAGGCACGACAGGGAATTGTGGAACAACGATTTTATTCAGCTCGCGAAGATCGATCACAAACCCATATACAGGAGGCTGAGAAGAATCGGTTCTTTTCAGAACAGGCAAAACCGGACTATTGCACACATTACCTCTCGTTTCCTCAATCACACCTTTCTCAATTAGGTCAGAGATGATCGCTAAAAGTGCTCTTTCACCATCACCTGAGATACGATACTGTGGAATGCGTGGCAATCTAGTATTCGCCTTCAATGTCACAACATATGGCGGAATCTCCAAAAGACCCACATCATTAGGACCAGTAGCCCAAAGAGAATCAGGAAGAGAAGACAATTCAGCTGGAAGTCGGTCTTTAGACAAATACATCGGAGAGATCACTCTCTTTCCCAATGTAAGCTGTACTCCTGAAGGAGAACAATATAGCGTCGCATACAACCTCTTCAACAAGTCCAATCCCAACAAGTTCTCACCACAACCTGTCGTCAGAATGAGGGGTGCATTGAATTCACAAGGTCCGACAGAAAGAGACAAAGGACTAGAAATCGGATTACTAACCGGGGCGCCAGAAAAACCTACTGAAACATTCGTTAAGCCGGACAAAGGTGCGCCAGGGAGTCTAGAGTGCATGATAGAACTCTTCGCAGCACCAGTATCCAACAGAAAAGGCTCTGACACACCTGATGCAATCACTTCAACATAAGGTCCACTCTGATCTACTGGAACTGAAACAACTCCCTCTCTTTGTCTGTGGCTGTCCTAGCAATCATTACCTTCCATATTCTCACCTTCAATGTAATAATCGTCCGCATAATACTGAGCCGTCCTACCAGACGCGCCATTCTGTTGATCAAAACAATTCATTGAATTCTGCGGAGGCAAGGAACGCGCAATCTGAGACATACCACGTTCTCGACCTCGCAGAGCTTGTTGAACACCTCGACCTCTCACACCAGAAACACCATTCGTGCGCTGTAATAAAATCGGGCAACTATTCTTGAAGTGACACTCTTCTTTGCAATACGCACACGGATTAGAACATACAGGAAAACGCTGTTGAGAAGACTCGAATCTTTGCGAGTTTCTCTGATATTGTTGGGGTTGCTGATAATCACGCTGGGTATTGCGAGGCGGGTATGCTTGCTGCAAAAGAACCTTAGTCTTCAATTCTTTAGTCTTTTTATCCGCTTTCTCTATCCCATCCTTATTTCTATTCTCATAGTACTGGGCAGTAGCCAATATCTGTGCTGACGAAGAAACAGCCCAAGCACTCTCAGAATCCTTCAACCTATTGCACAACTCGGGAAGAAAATTATGCACAAACTTGTCAACGAACAACCTTTGACCACCTTCTGTACTCATGTCTTGACCACTGTGGTCTACAAATGTCTCTTCAAATCTAGTGAAAAAGTCGGACACAGTTTTGTCTTTCTTCTGCTTGCATGCAGACAACTTGTCCCAATTGACACGCATAGCAGGCATCAAAGTCTTCATATAATCAATAATTCTACCAGGGAGGTCAGCAATCACATTCTCCGGTTTAGCACCACCTATTTGTCTTTCATCTGCAGTTCTAAGATTATTCCATGTATCACCTAATTCCTGTGCATGATCCGTATGACGAATCTTACACCATATAGGCTGTGGAACAACATTCCCAAATAACATATCTATATCCGCCAAATTCATAATACATGAACCCGTAGTTTGGGATAGCTCCTTGTAAAAACCCCGCAGGATTTTTACGTGGATCAGGCAGAGTCTGCTTTAGAGCTAGGACTTCGGCACGCTTCCATGGAACATGTACCCAAACGCGCTGGAAATGTGGCAGAACAGGTGGATTAGCTTGCGCATCACCAGGTCTCCAAACGGGAGGAACCTCACGCATCGGGCATTGACGCGCCTTTCTCCTAACTGAAGAATCAGGCTCAAATAATGACCTTAAAGGAGACTCACTCCTAAACGACAACAATGTCGCGACTGCTCTTTCAACATCAGAACCCACTATAGTTCCTTTCGCAAACTCGGACTGCACACGGAACAACTCAGGCGGAGTCTGCCCTACCTCACTATCTTCCCACTGTTCACGAAGGAAAGAACACATCATATCAAATACATATCTTTGTTTCGGGGCTTCCCATTGATGGAAAACATCCATAACACCCTCAAGATCATAGTGCGAAGGATAGGTAACCCATTTACGCGCCAAGTGATCCAGCACTGTCCGTTCATCAGGACCAGGCAATTGACTACGCAATTGCTTAGGCTCTACAACAGGAGACATACCCAATGAACTCATCAGAGGAGAAAAAAGACTAGCAACCGCATCAGTCATTCTCCGTCGAGCAGAAGGAGAAGGTGGCAAAAGAACAGGAGACAAAGCAGAATGAGAAGGAACAGACGACACAGGTATAGGAGTAACAGACGAAGGAGGTAGCAAAGACGGCGGCCCTTGAGAAGGCTGCGCCGAAGCAGTAGTAGCCAGTGGAAGAAGAGCTGGCTGTTGAGGAACCACTGGAGGTAAAACAACCGGAGGTTGCGCAACTACAAGTGGCGGAGGTGCGGTAGCACTCTGAGCATAAGGGGGTGGCGAAGTTAATAGATGCGATATTAAAGGATCTTTCAAAAGATCTTTCTTTGCTTCTTGCTGTTGAGGTGGCAAAACTGGATAACATTTGTCTACCGCTAATTTACGTTGCCTAAGCATCTGCTCGCTTTCTTGTTCTTCCTCATTATCCCTAAACTGTATAGCAGCTTGCACCATTGACATACCTTGTCCACGCTTATTTCGTTTCGCTAACTTAATTTCCTTCTGTTTGGCTTCCTTTCGCCAAAGGCGGAAAGAGTCAAACATTGCCGGCCGGGCTTTCTTTTTGAAGAGTCTAACTTCTAAATTATCTAAAATCTCTGTGTCATAACTACCATATTGGGGCCATTTTAGGACACCATCCTTCCTAGTATACCTAATCCATACATCATTATACGTGATGGGGCCCACACCGTGTTTTAAATAGAGCTCATAGGTCGGAGTTCCAATCGGAGGCACCGGACACGAGTCCTCCAATCGGGAATCCCTATTACAACCACAACAAAATATCTTTCCAAGTCTGCTAAGACCAGGCATCTTCGCTCACTAGTCTAGCTTCAAACTTCAAGGGAATATCAAAACGATAGCCTTGTGAATACACGAGTCCCTCGGCTTTTGGGCCTGCAGGTACCAAATCAAAGCGATCCCGAAGGATACCAAAACAAACTAAGGACTGGGAGACGCTCCACTCATACTTAACTGAAATATCGATGACGTCGCCAGAAGACCCGTCTATCGTCTCGCTTTACAAATCATCAAAGGGCTCCAAGACAGGGCGACAGTCAGGGCAGCAGTTCTTCGTAGCCGTCGGAAAGCGGGGAACTTCGCAGCAAAGACTTTCGGACCACAACGACATACAGGGGTCGATGAAGTGGTAGGCCTCCCTCCAGAATTTTCACACAAAGCTCCTCACGATCTTCAGGCTTGGACCGGTACCGCTGAAGTCGCCCCGAGTTGGGCGCCAACTGAAGAACCGGGATTTAAACCCAGCGGCGCAGGGGACACGCCCAAAGTCTTCGGGTCCACCTGTCTTAGAGTACAGAGACACGGGATTCTTCTTGGTGACGTCAAAGATCAAATTTATTAGCTGCAGCCAGTAACAGAGGTCCTAGAAGTACAACACGGTGTATGTTCTCAGGAGACTGCTCAAATTCATAGAGCGGAGCATCGTCTTTTATGCCAAAAACCACGTTCCTGGCTAGCATCAATTACTTACAAATTTGACCAATCAGAGGATGACATTACAGAGGCATCACATAACGACAAACCCACTTTCAGTTATCCAGCCCATCAGAAATTACTAGGCGAAATCCAGCATTCTTGCTCGAACAGGCCGGACGAGCCCATCATAAAAAGACCTCAACCCAAGTCAATAATTAGGCCATAAGGCCATAAAGGAAGAAACAGAAACAGATGAGAAGCAAGATAGGGGGGTGTGTGCGTGTGTCATAGAATTAACAATGTCCTGCTCTTTGATCTCTATCTGACCAGCTGCTTAACAAGGAACTGGCTCAACAAGTTTAGCCTCGGGCAACAGGGTCAGTTGACTCAGGTCAATCAGGAGTCAACACGAACTCAAACTAAAGTGTATGCGTCCCTAGAGGCTTGCTTGGCCACAGTCATCCTGTAGTCATTGGCCTATGTGAGGGCAACCACAAAATGGCGGCTATGCACAAAATGAAACCCAAGGGTTCAGACTAGATCGTAAAATACACAGTGAATCCATCGGTGTAGCATGACGAAAACACTCATGCATACCGCACTTGTCATTTGCGGTTCGCTGATATCAAAATCATCACGAGACGACAGCCTTCATTGAACGGGTTCAGAATTCACGGAACCTCATCCAGTTAGCAGCAGTATTACAGGGTGTGCCTGTGACTTTGATGTCTGTTTAAGGTGGACACCACAATGTTGACCTCCCCTTGCTGCTATGTTAAATTGACACGTCCTCAATTGTTGGATTAATTCGAAGTGAACCGTTAGCGTTAAAACCTACAACAAACACTCCTCAGAAACCCAGTGGGCGGGGCACTCAGAGAGTGAGACAGACAGAATTACCTAAGCCCAAGGCAGCACGCAAGGAAAAGCCCCCTTATCTGACTGGACCTGCGCACGCTGCGCAGCTGAGCTAAAGCTTCCTTTATTTTCCAATTAATTTCCAGGCAGGCACTGGCAGCCGGGCAGAAGCAGTCGCAGGGCCCAGGCTAGGGCTAGGTAGGCCCGGACTCGAGTTGAGAGAGAAGAAATAAAGTATTTATCGTCGGCGCAGCCTAGTTCTATTATTATCGACCTAGCTAGATGGGATCACGGATGATTAATTGATTTAATGGAAACAATTCAAGCATGACGGACGGGTCCCCTCTGACGGTCAGTGACATCGGTCCGACTCGAGACCCGAGTCGCGACTCTAGTCTTGACTGAGCCTGAGGCAGGAGGCAGGCCGCAGGCCGGAGGTGGCAGCTGAGGGTGGGAGAAGGCTGTGGCTACAGTGGGCAGTTATATGAATACCGTCCGGGAACGTAACCCAGATGGTCACAGACTCACTCACCTGAGGTCGACCGTCGAAGGCCGGACTCAGCAACTGCGGGCGCCGCCGGGCGACCTGCTGCTGTGCTGCTTGACTCCGCCGCCGGGTTGTGCTGTGGTGGGCTCACTGGGCTGGCTAGCCTGCGCTGCGCAGAGCGCTGCCTGCGAGCACCGCCCGCCGCCGCCTGCTGACTGTGGCCTGGGTGACCACGGACCACAGTGGGCGGCAGCAGCAGTGACACCATGTGCGTCCTCACGAGTGAATCAATCGATCACGATGATGAGTCGACCTGGACCGTCCACCGAGCGCCGCGCCGAAAGAGCGTGTCACGTCACCCCCAGCATTATATGGGAACCGTGGGGGCTGGCCAAAAAATGATGCCCAGGGCCGTCATTGGTAGCGTTTTCACGCGCTACAAGATTGACGGCCCTGGGGGACCCCCACATTGGCCCGCAGTGCCCGCACACATACAACAAAGCTAAGGTGACCCCCTTGATCTGGTGACTGGTGTGCGTGCGGGCGTGCAGCGCGCATGTGTAAAAAATAAGCAGAGTTGCACCTACACAAACAATGTAACAACTGCACAAATTACAATTTCATCACGTGCGCCATGCTGCTGCCTGCTGCTGGCTGGCTGCTGCTCTAGGGTGGGCGGGGTCATCATGTGCGCACAGGCAGGACAAGGATCGGACCTCTAATGAGTAGCACTGTCTTAGCGCGCGCTGCGCTCTCATTTGCCAATGACAGTGACTGCCACCATCACGCCACGGACTCCTCGTGGTCGGCGCCCGCCCAGTCCAGTAAATTGCGCACACAGACTTAATACTAGCCCAATAAGTAGCCCCCCGCCAGGCATGGGTTTTTCCCTCACAACTGGGAAAAATGTCGCCCAATTGTGCGGGAAATAGCCCAATCTGGCAACACTGCCCGGCACTGGCCTTGTGTGGCCACGCCCCCATATTTATTGGCGCACTCAGACTATGTCTGGTCTGGGCGCGTGGGTGCGACACATCCTGCCCACGCAGGGGTGGAACACTGGACTGCATCAAACATTACATCCCATCTTAACTCAGTCCTTTGTTTGCGCAAAGTTGCTGGAACTGTTTAAAACGTTCAACGATTCTCAAACTTATTAACATTCAAAATCCCTTAACCGAGAACTGGGCACAGGATTGTCTCATAGTCCGTATCGGGACTGGGTGCCTCTTCTTTGGTTCTGTACCGCAGGGGACTCATGAGGTGCAGCTGGTTCTCCCAGACCCAGGGTGGCGGCCGCACCTGTCAGGTCATAGCTTCGAGGTGTGTTGTAGATCTCCGGCCACGCATGGCCATCCTCTGGCACATCCGCCCTGAGCTCTTCACCTTCTGCGGCGCCTGCCTCAACAGTCTTGAACCATGACACGTTTCGGATTACTTCTTCTCCGTTTCTTTCCACCGCGATCATGGTCCCCTTGACGGCCACCACTGTCCAGCTTCCTTGTTCATACCGGGTCCGTAACTTGCCTCCTGGTCTATGGTCCCGCATTAGAACTTGGTCTCCCTGGACTAACGTCAGGGTCTTGGCCCTCCTTCGGAGACTCGCCTTCTGGTTTTGACGTTCCCGCCTCCTCAGGGTCTCTTCTTCACTGTATGGGGGTAAGGTCCAGCCTGGACACGTTGGGAGAGTATCTCGCCTGGGTCCGTTAAACAGTAGTCCCCACGGGGGCTTGATGGGTAGTGCTGTGAGGTGTGCTTCGGTACTTCTTTAGAAACAGCTGTAGGTGTTGTTCCGGATCAGCGTTCTCCGCCACAGCGATTCGCAAGGTCTTGTTTAGAGTTCTCACATTTCACTGTTGGCCTGCGGCCATTGAGGGGTGATGCGACGGTGGTATATTCCATGGTGCCTCATGAATTCGTGGAACTCTCTTCCTTGGAATAGGGGCCCATTGTCACTTTTGATCTCGTTGGGGCACTCAAACATCGGAAACAACTTTTCCAGCACTGGGGCGATTTTTGCGAAAGCGGTGGAATCCACAACTGGGTACTTCGAGAAACTGTCCATTAGAACTAGCGTTGTCCGGCCGTCTGGGAAACTCCCGAAATCAATACCTATCTTCTCCCACTGCGCTTTGCTAGGCTCTTCGGTCTAGATGGGGGCAGGGTGTTCTGGGGCACCAGTTAGTTGGCACGAGGGGCACTTCTGTACCAACTCTTCGATTCGGCTTTGGGGCCCCGGGAACCACACCTTCTCCCGCATCCTGGCTTTCATCTTCTCCACACCTTGGTGGCCTCCGCGGGCCAATTTTGCCATAGCTTGAGATATTCTTGCACTCCCAAGACATTTACTGATGCCACTGTGTCGATCCCGGCTTTCACCTCGGATCCCGCTATCTTGATGATGCACGTGGGTTGTGGACGTCTCCGTTTCTTTAGGTCTTTCGTGAAGGACACTTGATACTTCTCTGCTTCATCGTCTTCCGTGGATGTGTCATCCACCCTGTACGTGGCACCTTCAGCTCTTCTGGTCTCGCTCGATGACGCCAGAGAGGCGTTAGACAGTTGTCGCACCAGCTTGTGCATGGTCTTCCCTCCTCTATTGTCCTTACATTGAAGACGTTTTCTACAGACTGATGCAAAATGGTTCGGGATACCACAATTAGAGTACGTCTGCCCCTGGGCAGGGCATGCACGAGGGGGGTAATCTTCTTGTCCGCAATATCCACATTGGCCTTTTGTGGTGGGGCCTTGTCGGGTCGGTGGCCTTGGTCCTCGGTCACGTTGCCTTCCTGCGTCAACTCTTTCTGTTTTCACGGCCACGTGTTTCTCTGACGGTCGAGTTAATGCGAGATCCATCTCATCAGCTCTTGCTGCCGAAAGGTCATGCATCCTGGCCAGGGTTAGGATGTCGTTGAGGGGTATATTGGGTTGGTGCAATATCAGTCCCCGCAGAATTTTCCTGCAGACCCCTTGAATGATTTGGGCGCGGATTTCTTCAATGTCCCAATCTTCCGTGACATAGGTGCTGGCCAACTCCCTCAGCTGCCGCATAGAACGCATCGATCGATTCACCCTCCCTTTGTCGAGCCTGGCAAAGCTTGAAACGCTCAAAGTCAGGGTTGAGCTGTGGGTCGAAGTGATCATTGAGCGCCGCCATGGCAGAGTCATAATCCGTTGGTCTGCCCGTGTTTGGGAGGTGTTTGAACAAAAGGTAGACTTCTTCTGCATAATGAAACAGTAGTGACCTCTTCTCAGCACCATCAGTTTTCCATGTCGCGACAAAATAATTCTCTAAATGTCCGATCCATGTTTTCCATCGTGAGGACACGGTGGTGGGGTCAGCTGTCTCGTGGAACGGGGGTAAAACGCCTGTCGGGGCGTGCTGTGTGATGACCTGAGTAAAAGGGTGGTCTGCGTTGGGCACCCATTGAGGCGGTCTGAGGATGGCACGCTCAGCACGTGAACGTGGCTGTGAGTCTTTTAGGGGCGTCCGCCTGTGGTGCAGGGAGGTGTTCTGAGTGTGGCACTTGAAGCTGGGGTCCCCTGTTGATAGTAGGAGTGCCTGAACAGAGGTGATCTCCACGTGGTGTAGCGCAAGCGCTGTGGATGCTGGGCACGCATGCACTGCAGTGTGCCTGGTGTTCAGAACTGGTGTCTTCCCCCTTTGATAAAGATGCGCGTGGCTCCCTGCGTGTAGCAGCAGGTTGTGATCAGGCCGAGTGTTTCACACTTGTGCGGGGGCTGGTCATATGATGCCGCAGGCGGGCGTACTCACTGTCCGTTTGCTCACTCCTCGAGTGTGACAGCCTCCGCCCTGATGCTTTTCTGACGTGGTGCGCGTCCGCGAGCGCGATGCCTGGATTTCAGTGCCGGGCCTTGCAGCTCTCTCGGCCGGCTCTCAGGCACAGGGGCACATTGCTGGTGCTGCGAGCGGGCCTCACGGGGCGCGGGCTCATCTCGCACCTTCGTCGCCAGTGTAGTGGGTGCCTCCCGCTGCCGTGGACCTGCTGGGGGTATACACAGGGCCTATGTGGGGAAACTATATAAAAGAATGGAGGCCACGCCCCCATATTTATTGGCGCACCCAGATCACGCCTGGTCTGGGTGCATGGGTGCAACACATCCAGCCCACGCAGGGGCGGAACACTGGACTGCATCAAACATTACAGCAAGGTGTTATCTTTGTTTTAATCTTTGTGGGATGTGTCTCCATGTCAGGTGGGAAGACGGTCGAGGTCGGCCATGTGGTAGGAGGTGCACTGTAGCACTTAGCAGCAGCTGGCCTTTGACTTGGGCGTGCAGTGCTAAATTTGTAAAAAAAAAAAAGTGCCACCTCTCTAGTCAGGAGGGCCGGACTGGCCGTAGTAGGCATCGGGCATTTCCCAGGGAGGCTGAAAGTGTGGGGGCCGGTTTTGCAGTGGAGGGGGCCGGTTTTGTTACTGGGGGACGGGTGTGCAGCAGTGATGCAATATCAGCCCCCAGTAACAAAAGCAGGAGTTCTTCACACTTGCAAACCTGGGGGCTAGCCTGACAAAATTGCCAGGGCTGCTTTTGGTTCCCAGTCCGGCTTGCACCACCCATTGTCACTGCCGTCATTGCCAATGACAGAACCTACACAATTACTAACCAGCACACTGCTACAAGTGTGGCAATACAACCTATTCCAGGCCCCCAAAGCTATAAACAAATTGCTTGTGTGGCAGGTATCAGTTGTTTTTAATGCATACTGAATTAATAAACATTTGCTGTTCTGTTCATCTCTAAATTATACAAACAGCGCCACCATGTGGCAGCTGTCATACGTGCCGGTTTCAACAATTAAGTGCTGGCGCCTACAATTAAGTGCGGTGCTGAGCACCGGAAACCACCGGCTCAAATTAAGCACTGGTGCTGAGCCCGCGCCCTGGTCGTTGACATTCAGAGGAGCGCACAAAGCTGTCTGCGTTAAGCCTATTCTCCCCCGAACCTAGATTCAGCAAACTTGCCTTTAATCAGGTTGTTGTACTACAGACCATCTCGCGTCATTCTATCCCCCCTCCTTCTCTCTCACTCACCCTCTGCCCCATCACCCCATGTTCTTCGCCCCTTTCCAACAACTTGGCATTTGTGTGGAGGAGCTGATCTCTGCGTGATTCAGGTGAGATGGGAAAGAGTGGGGATTTATATATTCAGAAGCCAGTCACTACTGACTATTCTGATGTAATCAGCCAGGGACTTACTTGCCAACACAAATGATTGTACTCAGCAGCAGCATGAGGGTGCCATATTTGGTTCTGCCCAGAGTCCTATATATCTATCTAGTCCTATCTAAACAAAGGACAGCCCTGCTTAGCAGTGTGACAGATGAAGAAATGTGAGATAGATGCCCCTTCGCAGGGTCGGATTGGTAAGGCGGGCACTCAGGAAATGGCCGAATTTTGTGGGCTGCTTTTTTGGGCAGCCTGGGGGCTGTCTTTGCTGTTAGGATGCCGCCAGCGGCCCAGTGGGTGCCTGAGTGGCCTTTCTAGAGGGAGATGGTCGGAGGTATCACTCCCTTTCTCTCGCTGGGCCGACCCCTTAATGTATGCTGATTGAGCGGGGGAAGGGGGCATGAGCAGAAGTGATCTCACTTGCATTCATGTGTGGCTCAGCAGTGTGAACTAATCTGTGCATTCTTAAAAATCTAAGTGAAGTTAATAAAATATGCTCCCCACCCCCTTTCTTCTCATAAAACTTCGCTGAAGCAGTGTTTTGCGGAAAGGCAATACGCAAATGTGGGCCACCTTTTTTTAGTGTGCCCGGGCTGATTTATGATCCCAATCCAACTCTACCTCTTCGTGGCTTGCATTACAGTGTGCTGGCAGCTGGAATCAGCCCTGTAGGTCCCTTCATAATATTGTGATTTTCTTTCATCTTCACTGTCCAGTTTGTTGATTGGGTCTTCCAACTTGAGGCCCTATGGACTTGAGAAGGCATTTTTTCGGGGTATAGTGAGGTTCCGTAAGAATCGGAACGACATTTTGGGTATGTTCGAATATGGACGAGTTTGGTATCTACGAACCGCAAATGACGAGTTTAGTGGGTGTACGCGTTTTCGCTACGCTACTATGTACGGTTCGTCTCATTTGTGGGTATGTCCATCTGAACCCTCGGGTTCCATTTTAGATACGGCGTCCATTTTGTCTCTTGCCCTCAAGTAGCCAGCGAACGGACACTGTCCGCTTCGTGACCCTGGGATTCCCAAACCTTCGCAGAGGACACATGTTCCTTTGAAGGTGTCTTTATGATGAGGGGGATGACACGGCAAGGGCAGATGGCCCCGCTCGAGGCTCATCTTCCCGTGCTGGTTTATTGTTTCAGTCGTGCATACATTAGGCACGAGGTCTTTGATCCTGCAATCAAGTTTCCGATATTGCTCTCTACACTGTTTTCTAAACTGTTATGCATCCTTGTCTTTTCCTTTGCATCTGTTTCTGTCCCTTCCTCTAATTCGTTACGGTCAGAATGGAATGTGCTTAATGTGCTTTTACAGTTGGGAACCGGCAATGCTGCTGTAATTATGTTTCGGGTTTCTGAAAACATGAATGCAACCTTTCTGAAGTTTACTATGGGAACTGAGCTGTAACCTTTTGTCCGCCATGTTGTGCAATGACCAAAATGTGTATAAAAGGAGCGATCCACTTGTGCAATTTGAAGCAGTCTCTCAGAACCTACACGCTGTGTCCCATGTCTCTGTGTTTTGTACGCCGGAGCAGGTAACCCACAAAGGTTTCAGGTGTTGTCCCCTGGCACCGCTGGGCCTTAAGAATAGCCCAGTCCTTCAGTTGGCGCCCAACGTGGGGCGACATCAGCGGTACCGGTCCAAAGCCCGACGATCGTGAGGAACTTCGTGTGAAATCTCCGAGGGAAGGTGCACCCCGCTTCATCGATCCAGTTGTCGAAATAAGTGGCCCGAAGACTTTTCCCGCGAAGATTCCCGCCTCCTGATGGCTGCGACGGACTGATGCCCTGACTGTCGACCTGGTTTGGCGCCTGGCGTAGTCCTTTGTACGGCCAGACGATAGACTGGCCTTTCCGGTCACGCCATTGCTCTTTCAGTTAAGTATTTGTGGGTCGCTCCCAGAGTAGACTTGGTTGTTTGCATGGTTCCATTGCATTTGTGGTTCTTAGTCGTTGGTTCTTAGTTGTTGGGTTTTATTTGACAATTGCAATTGCCAAAAACCGAGGGTCTTGCATTTTTTGCGAGGACATCGTAATTCGATAGCCCTTGACGTTTGTAAACTCGGTTAGTGTGCACGATGCCTGGCCGTAGTACTTTGTTGGGTTTCCTTACATGTTGCAGCACGGATTCCCGACTGGAGGATTTATGTCCGATACCTCCCGTTGGAACTCCAATTTATGAGCTCTATAGTCGCCATGGAGTAGGTCCTATCGTATATAATGAATGTTGGATTCGATATACTAAAAAAGATGGTGTTCTTAGTTGGCCACCTCATGGTAGTTTCGAAACTGCAATATTAGATAATCTTGAAACTAAATTATTTAAAAAGAAGGCTAGGCCGGCCATGTTTGATTCCTTTCGGTTATGGCGTAAAGAGGCCAGGCAGAAAGAAATTAAACAGTCTAAGAAAAATAAGAGAGAGGGTGTTATTGCGGTAATGCGAAATGCTGAACAGTATCAGCGAGACAAGGATGAGAAGGAGCAGGAAGTTTCTGCTAGATTGCATCATATGGCGGTGGATAAATGTTATCCGGTTCTACCGTCTAGTCCTGATAAGATGGGAGAAGAAACGGTCGAGGATCCCTTATTGTCTTATCTATTGAAATCACCACCTCCCTATGCACCAGATACTGTGGGTCCTGTGATCCCTCCTGCTCCCCAACCTGCTGTCTTGGCGGCTGCTGGACAGCCTGTTGTTCCTCCTGTTCTTCCGAATCCCCTTGTGCCGCAAATTGTTCCTCCTCCGCTACCCGCTGTTTTCCCTATTGCTCCTTTGCCTGTACCTTTTCAGCCTATTGTTGCTACTACTCCTGCTATCTCGACTACTTCTACTATTTCCACGGTTACCCCTAATGTAGTTACTCCTGTACTTCCTTCTTCTTCCCCTTCTGTTCGTAGTCGTATATTTAGTGCTGTCGCTAATCTCTATTCTCCGCTTTTTGGGCCGATACTTGGGTCCGATCGTTCTGTTGTCTCTCAGAGGCGTAGTCAAATTCCTGATGGTAGAGAACGTGAGTCGTTAGTGAAACTGGCGCGTAAATGGATTAGTTATCCTGCAAAGTACACTTCGCGTATAGTTTTCGAGACGTTTTCTCAGTTTAATGAGCCCACACAAAGATTTGTGTACGAGGAAATGTGTAAATTTTTGAGAGAAGAGTTGGATAATGATGCGGTAGACAATGTACCGCCCGAGATTACTGAACTTCAGAATCAATTTTCGAGTGGTATGATTGTGGGTGCTAGTGTTCGACATGCTTTAGAGCGTCTGTTATCTTTTCGATCTACGGTATCACCTCGATCATTGTTTAGGGGTGAAGCTGAGGAGCGGATGGCACAACCTGGTCAGTACCCTATGCGGGAAGTTCCCCCAGTGTGGATGCCAGGTGATGCTGCTGCTAACCCTGTTATTCTACCACACTTTCAGAGACTTTGGATACACCTCCCATGGAAGCGATCAGAAGTTTTGCAGGTGAAGCAAACTTTGCCTGACCCCCGCAAAAATCCGGCAGATTATTATAAGGAGTTATCCCAATTAGTAGATGCTACTATTATGAACCTTGCCGACATCGACATGTTGTTCGGTAATGTAGTACCTCAACCGATTTGGGCGAAAATCCGCCAAGAGAATCACGTAGCCGAGTTAGGCGGTGATTGGGCTGCTCTTGCTGCGGCTGACGCACGGCAAGTTGGTGGGGCTAAACCTGAGCAGCTCATTGAGAATCTGCCCCAGAGGATAATTACACTTATGAAGACGCTTATGCCAGCAATGAGAGTGAACTGGGACAAACTGTCCGCGTGCAAACAAAAGAAGGACGAGAGTGTCTCCGATTTCTTTACGAGATTTGAGGAGGCATTCATCGATCACAGTGGTCAGGATATGAGCACTGAGGTAGGTCAGCGACTGTTTGTTGATAAATTTGTATCGAATCTGCTGCCTGACCTAAGCAACAAATTGAAGAACTCTGAAAGTTCGTGGGCTGTTTCTACCACTGCTCAAATATTAGCTACGGCCCAATACTACGAAAATAGGGAGAAAGAGGAAAGCGAACGTGCAGATAAGAAAACGAAAGATCTAAGACTAAGGTCTTATTGCAGCAAGCGTATCCCCCGCGCTCGAATCAAAATGACTCGCAACAGCAAAATCGATTACAGCCACAGTTTACTAGGTCGCTGCCACGTACTACCTCCTCTACACCACGAACTATGTTGGGGTATAATCAATGTGCATATTGTAGGGGTGAGGGCCATCTGAAGTTTAATTGTCCAGTCTTGCGTGACCGAAACAATGGCGTTTCGGCTCGAGGAGGTCGTAGTGGTCCTCAACAAGCATCACGTGGTAGAGGTCGCGGTGTTACTCAGAATCAGGATGAGCGTTTTGCCGCCTCAGCGGACTCGCAAAATTGCTTTGATCGACGCGATTTATCGGCTGGTAGATCTACACAGTATCATGTGGATGACTATTATGTCGAGCATGATGTTGCTGCTGACGGTAATTATTAGGACAGCCATAGACAAAGAAAGGGAGTGGTATTAGTTCCGGTTGATCAGAGAGGGCCTTACGTCACAGTTGCCACAATGGGCGTAGTTGAACCTTTTCTGCTGGATACTGGTGCAGCGAAAAGCTCCATCATGCATTCGAAACTCCCTGGCGCGCCTTTGTCTGGCTTAACGAATGTTTACGTTGGATTCTCTGGCGCCCCTGTTAGCAATCCAGTTTCTTGTCCGTTGCACCTTACGATTGGGTCTCGTGTGTTAGAAGCTCCTTTGCTTTTGACTACTGGTTGTGGTGAGAATCTTTTGGGCCTGGATTTGTTGAAGCGGTTACACGCGACTTTGTACTGTTCTCCCGCGGGAGTGGAGCTTACGTTGGGTCAGAAAGTGATCTCGCCTATGTATTTGTCGACTGATAAGCTCCCGCCGGAATTGAGTTCTCTTCCTAAGTCTTTGTGGGCGACGGGTCCCAACGATGTGGGCCTGTTAGAGATACCGCCTTATGTTGTTCAATTGAAATCGAATGTGCGACTACCACGCATTCCCCAGTATCGTATCTCTCTTGATGGAGAGCGAGCACTATTAGCGATCATTTACGATTTGATCGATAAGGATGTCATTGAAGAAACTCGGGGTAACGTGTGTAACAGTCCTGTGTTACCTATTTTGAAACGAACTGATCCATCCAAGCCTCCTGTGTATCGTTTTGTTATTGATTTGAGGGAGGTAAATAAAATTGTGATTCCACAGTTTCCCGTGGTGCCTGACATTACGGCTTTGCTGACTCTGATTCCAGCTTCTGCATCTTGGTTCAGGGTAATTGATCTGAAGAATGCCTTCTTTAGCATTCCGATTGCTGAGGAAAGCAGAGATCTGTTTGGTTTCTCATTAGGTGGTCGCAGTTTCAGGTTTAAACGCGCCCCTCAGGGCTACTGTGAGAGTCCATCGATCTATAGCCAAGCGCTTAAGAGTCAACTTGATGCGTTTGTGTTACCGGCTGGTGCGGCCTTGATTCAGTACGTTGATGATCTGTTGGTAGCTGCTGACACTGAACAGATTTGCAAAACTGCTACAGTATCACTGTTACAGCATCTATGTGATTTACATCACAAGGTGTCACCTTCTAAATTGCAATATTGTTGTCAAGAAGTAACCTATCTAGGTCACTTATTGTCAAAGGAGGGAAGAAGGTTGACCCCAGAAAGAATTGCAGCGATCGCTCGAATGACTGTGCCAACAGCTCAGAGAGATGTGCGTGCCTTTCTAGGTATCACGTCATACTGTAGACAGTGGATCCCAAATTTTTCACTGTTAGCGAAGCCATTGATAGCTCTTACGTGCAAGGATGTTTCGGCTCCTTTGCCATGGACGGAAGAATGTCAGAAGAGTTTTTCTGAACTGCGTGATGCGTTGTGTTCGGCTCCTGTGTTAGGTACTCCTGATTACAGTAAGTCATTTACACTATACGTTCACGAGAGAGAAGGTTGTGCGTTGAGTGTTTTGACGCAACAATTTGGTGGTAAGCAGCGTCCATGTGCATATTTTTCCTCGACCTTAGACCCGGTAGCTAGAGCGTTGCCGAGTTGCTTGAGAGCGACAGCGGCAGCTGCGGTGTCTATTCGACAATCCGCAGGTCTGGTTATGGATAATATGCTCACAGTGATGGTTCCGCATGCGGTTGACACTCTCCTGAATCGTACAAAAACTCAACATCTGACGAGTGCAAGGTTGTCCGGTTACGAGTTAACACTTTTGGCAAGTCATATACAGATCAAGCGTTGTAATGTGCTGAATCCGGCGACATTGTTGCCGACTAATATGGAATCAAATGATGTACCACCACATGATTGTTATTTGCGAACTGAAGAAGAAACGAAGGGTCGTGTGGACCTGAAAAACACTCCATTGATAGACCCCGATGGCACTTTGTATGTTGATGGTTCATGTTTTAAGTTGCCGAATGGTGATGTGACGACTGCGTATGCTGTAGTGACGTTGAGTACGGTTGTGGAAACTGCGAGATTGAGTCAGAGTTCAGCGCAAGCGGCAGAGTTGATTGCGCTGACGAGAGCGTGTGTCTTGTCTAAGGGAAAGCGAGTGAATGTATTTACCGACAGTCAGTATGCGTTTGGTGTTGCACATAGCTTTGGTCGATTGTGGAAAGAGAGAGGATTTATGACATCGCATGGTACGAAGATCCAACACGGACAGCTTGTGAATGATCTTTTGGATGCACTTACATTGCCTAAACAGGTGGCAATCATAAAATGTAGTGCGCATCGGAAAGTTACGGATGATGTTGGTCGTGGTAATGCATTTGCGGATGAGATTGCTAAGGAAACGGCTAAGAATCTTGCGTCCCGAATGTATGTTACGAGTTCAGTGAGATGGCCGACGGAGACTGGTATATGTGAAGACACTATTGAGAGCGTGAAAGCAATTCAGAATGAGGCCACTAAAACTGAAAAGACCAAGTGGAAAGAAAGTACGGGAAAGTTAGACACCCATGGATGTTGGGTTGACTTGTCGGAATGTCAGAGGTGGATGTTACCAGATGCATATGTGCTAGCCGTTGTGACTATGGCTCACGGTTTGTCACATATTAGCGCGAAAGGTATATGTAAGTTATTATCTCCTGTATGGAAGAATGATGGTATCGCTAAATGTGCTGAGAGGGTGGTTAAGAATTGTATGGTGTGTTTGATGTATAATCCTGGCAAGGGCACTCCCACTCCACCTGGCCATTTTGCCCCTCCTACATGTCCTTTTGAGGTTATCCAGCTGGACTTCATCCATATGGAGAGATGCAATAACCTGAAGTACGTTTTAGTTGTGGTTTGTGCGTTCTCTAGATGGATAGAGGCTTATCCTCTTAAGGATAATACTGCCCTGTCCACAGCGAAAGTCCTACTGAAGGAATACTTTCCTCGGTATGGAATGCCACGGATTGTGTGGTCAGATAACGGAAGTGAGTTTGTGGGAAGTGTGATGCAGAGTGTGTGTAAGGGCCTTGGAATTCGACAGAAATTCCATAGCGCTAATCATCCTCAGGCAGCGGGTTTGGTTGAAGGGTACAATGGTACTCTGAAACTGAAACTTACAAGCTACAACTGGTTTGTCGTGGCCTGATGCTTTGCCTCTGGCTCTCTTGTCGACCAGGGCGACTGTGCACTCTCGAGTAGGGCTTAGCCCATATGAGATTGTGTTCGGCCGCCCTGCGAACATTTGGGGAGTCCCGAGGCCTAAGGCCTTTGATAGCCTTGAGTATCCAATGTTAATTGATTATCTTCATGATCTGACTGCTAAACTGAGGTTAATTCATCAACAGGTCTTTGAAGCTTTACCGGCACAGACAGAGGGTCCTGGACATCGGCTCCAACCGGGTGAGTGGGTTGTTACCCGCAATTTTGGCAGAAAGCGCAATCTGGAGCCAAGATTTGTGGGCCCCTTTCAAGTGTTGTTAGCCACAAGGACTGCAGTTCGGTTGGAAGGTAGAAAGAACTGGGTGCATGCCACCCATACCAAAAAGGTTTCGATCCCTTCATCAGCAGATAATTGGGTGAGAACTGGTATTGCGACAGCGGAAACCGAGACTCCTCTACGTTACGTGCCGTTTAGCGATGCTCAACCTGTGGTAGACAATTTATTGCAGCCGGACACATCTGTTGAGTCGTCAGTTTTGGAGAACTCAAGGTCTGAATTGTCATCTGATCGATTGAACACTGTTTCACCAGCTGAACAATTATTTGAAGAACAGACTCGACCTGGAAGAAGCCGATATTTTCTTCGTTCACACGATAAAGACTAATAAAAATTTTCTGTATTTTCCTTTACTGTTGCCACGAACATTAAGCCCGATTACATCCTTTTCTGATTGTTGCATTTCTTTTTTGTGTACCTTTTTGCAGCTAAGAGAGTTTTTATTAAGTTGAATGTTTGTTTAAGAAAACCTATCATCCGGGTTAACCGTAGGGCCGTGCGGGTACTTCCTTCTGTTTAGCAGGTTCCGGACACTAGGTCAGTTACCCTTTGTCGATTCCTGGGAACTCCTGGGAATTGATAATCGCTACTCAGAACAAAGTGCGTCAAGAACGTATGGACGTTTTTAGAGGATGGCATTCTCTAAGCTGTTGGAAGTAGAAGGGATGTCGGCGCAAAGATCAAAATTGCATATGATTGTGCGAACGAAATGTTTTATGCTTCAGGTATTTCTACTGTTTCTGACTGTTTCTATGCTATTGGTGGGAGGAGTGTATTTTGGGATACGGTCGTTATTGCCTTCCATTTCGCCTACTTTTCCTCCTAAACTGAGTACTATTACTACTGTTTCCCCACATTCCTTTCATCCTCTGCCTCAACATGAACAGGTTAGACGTGCGGAGTTTATGAATAACTCCTTTGTTCAACTCCTACATCAGCATCAGTTGGTGATGAATACTACCAACTGTTGGGTGTGTGGGTTAATGCCACATACCATGGATAGGGGCATTCCGTATTTGGTTCTTCCTTACAGTTCCCAAGGGTCAGCGCGAGCATTCCAAACTATGTTTCGTAGTGCACTAGATTCCTACCCCAGTCGAGAGCCGCGTTCCGCAAACTTTGGTCCTGGTCCGTACCACAAGCCTTTGGCGATAGCGATTGCTGATCTAGATCGAGATATTTTCGATGCATCGCTTATTCCAGATGAAGAGGTACGGGCATATCAAGATCTGAGTGAGACTGAGTATAGTATGTCAGTGGGTGATAGACAGCTCAAGAGCTCGTCTCCAATATGGATCGTACCCCACCTCGGTAATTTCTGCTTGAAAGGTCTTGGTCGAAATCCGAGAGCCCAGCTTGGGGAGAGTGCTTGTACTGACACGTACGTTCTACCGATGCTCTCTTCCCCTGTTTTTCTGACTGCCAAGGGTACCTATTTCGTATGTAATGAGCGTAGATATACATGGTTGCCCCGTGACTTCTCGGGTACCTGTTATATTGCGAATCTTTTGCCACCGACTTTTAAGGTTGCCTCAGACTATCACAAAACTAGAGTTGTGAGAGGCGTTGTCAGTAAAGAGGACACTGCGGGTCAAGAAGCAGGAGACTTCTTTAAGGGTTTCTTGCCGTTTTGGGGACCTATGATTAATAGTAGGAACCTGAGACAGTTGACCCGCGTGGTAGAATTGACTGCTAACATAACTGCGAGTGCTCTTGGTAATTTGACAGCGGAACTTCAGGCGGATAGACTTATGACGTTGCAGAACCGTATGGTTCTAGATGTTGTTCTTGCAGACAGAGGTGGTGTGTGCAAAGTGATTCATTCGAGCTGTTGCATTTTCATTCCTGACAACGCTCCAACCGTTTACCAAGCCATCTCGAAGTTGCATAAAATTTCCGAGTCCATACACGTGGACGAGGGTAATTGGACGCTTCTAGGATGGTTTTGGGGCTTGATATCAACTTGGGGTTGGAAGATTCTGATGATCGTAGGGGTTGTTGTAACGTTTCTGTTCACGTGTTGTCTTTGCGTACAGTGTGGTCCGGCCTTATGTGGCCTCTGTGCTACAACGTGTATAAGACGGCCATCAGTTACCAAAGAGACGTTGATGGATAGAATGATGTTCCAGCAACAGCTGAACGATTTGATGAATATCGAAATCGATTCTGATCTCGACTAGTGCTTGCCTACATGAGGTCAAAAGGAGCGTCTGAGGTTCCGTAAGAATCGGAACGACATTTTGGGTATGTTCGAATATGGACGAGTTTGGTATCTACGAACCGCAAATGACGAGTTTAGTGGGTGTACGCGTTTTCGCTACGCTACTATGTACGGTTCGTCTCATTTGTGGGTATGTCCATCTGAACCCTCGGGTTCCATTTTAGATACGGCGTCCATTTTGTCTCTTGCCCTCAAGTAGCCAGCGAACGGACACTGTCCGCTTCATGACCCTGGGATTCCCAAACCTTCGCGGAGGACACATGTTCCTTTGAAGGTGTCTTTATGATGAGGGGGATGACACGGCAAGGGCAGATGGCCCCGCTCGAGGCTCATCTTCCCGTGCTGGTTTATTGTTTCAGTCGTGCATACATTAGGCACGAGGTCTTTGATCCTGCAATCAAGTTTCCGATATTGCTCTCTACACTGTTTTCTAAACTGTTATGCATCCTTGTCTTTTCCTTTGCATCTGTTTCTGTCCCTTCCTCTAATTCGTTACGGTCAGAATGGAATGTGCTTAATGTGCTTTTACAGTTGGGAACCGGCAATGCTGCTGTAATTATGTTTCGGGTTTCTGAAAACATGAATGCAACCTTTCTGAAGTTTACTATGGGAACTGAGCTGTAACCTTTTGTCCGCCATGTTGTGCAATGACCAAAATGTGTATAAAAGGAGCGATCCACTTGTGCAATTTGAAGCAGTCTCTCAGAACCTACACGCTGTGTACTTCTTGCGATTTCTGTATCCCTGCAGTAAATAAATGCTGATCTTTGACGCCGCAGGAAGTGTCCCGTGTCTCTGTGTTTTGTACGCCGGAGCAGGTAACCCACGAAGGTTTCAGGTGTTGTCCCCTGGCACCGCTGGGCCTTAAGAATAGCCCAGTCCTTCAATAGTGTCAGAGATCTGTCAAGATAGAGTGCATCCCAGACTTCCCCCATATCTTTGTCATGATAAGAAGTCAAGCAGTGATCAGAGTGTGTAGCTAGGAGCTAGTCAGGACCAGGAAGGCGGACTATGCCAAAGTCCTTTGGTAGCCAGTATTGTGTTATGTTATGTTATGTTAAAAGGATTTGTATAGCACACAGCTACTCAGAAGAGTGTCCCGGCGCTGCTTCAGGCAACCAGCAATATCTGCACATGTCCTGTTAGGCCTGCTGGAAGACCCATGTTTTTAGTTTTTTTCTTGAAAGAGGAAAGTTCCATTGTGGCTCGAAGTTAAAGAGGGATTTTATTCCATGTGACCGGCCCAAAATAGGAAAAAAGACCTGCCACCAGCTCTGCCTCCACCGATATGTAACATATCTAATCAGACAATACATGTCTGTCCAGTTTGTGTGGGTTAGACAGTTTAGCTGACTGGTATGCATTTAGTATTGTGGATATATGCCCTGTAGTGGTACCGACTTACATAAAAATATGATATTAGGTAGTCTGGCTCGAGGTGCGATTAGGTGTAGGAGTTTACTGTTTAACTAAATTATAAAAACTACAAGATTACCCGTGCCCTGCTGTGCTGCAGGAGCTGTACAGCTCTTAAACAGGTTGTTTTTTCACATGCTGTCTAGTAAATCTGCCCAAGAGAAAGTTCCACCGTATGCACTTAAAATGTATGTGGGGCTACATGATCATTTTTATTATTAAAATTGTCGTTACATCGGGTGGGTCAGCTTGCAGGCCTGTCACTGCACAACATTAGTAGCTACTTGTGAAGAAGTGAACATGTGAGTAAAAGCCTAACTGAGGTTTTGAATGGAAGACCAAAACATTTACAAACAAGCCCTGTCAACGCCAAAAGGTCTGGCCTTGGCAAGCCTGCAATTATTTCTTTCTTTTTGCAAACATATGATAAATGTTTAAAATAATAAATAGTAAAAATAGTGCCATTTAAAGGTCGTATCCATATGTTTGCAAAGAAGAAAATTCAAGTGACCCATCACAAAGATAAATAAAAACATAAAATTAAATCAGAGATCTGCCCATCAGCTCTGAAGCATTAAAGTGGCTGAACAGGGCGGCCCCAAAACATAAATGATTTTTGAACAGATGAATGGGTGAAGAGGGCCAACCAAACGCATCTATATATAGGCCCAATTGCCAAATTGTGGCTGTGTGCACCAAGGATTGTCCACCAGCAGGGGTTGGAAGGCCATTCATAGCAGGGGTAAGGGACGGACGTTTTTCTAATTAAGGAAATGATTAAAAAAAACAGAAATCCACATAAAAAGCAAAGGTTAAAGTGACATTATAGTTAGGTTAGTTTAGGACATTAATTAATGTTAAAAAACCCAGAAATTAACTGAAAAACACAAAGGTTACAGTGATCTTATAGTTAGGCTATATTTAGTAACAACAAGAGCACCCAAAAAGGTCAACTAGGGACCTTGGGAGTTAAGTGATTATAAACAACAATTGTCCCTAGTCATATGAGGAATAGGGTTAGTAATAAATAAGGACCCGAATCAGTACTTGTCAAGAGAGAGACTTATCCAGCCGGACAGAGGTCATGAATTTTACTAATGTACAAAAATAAGCAAAATTTAAGAAGGTAGATAAAGTGGGACACAAGCCTGCGTCCAGTACATACATTAGGTCATAGAAGCAAAGAGGTTCAGGCATAAATACATAGTTTGCTTATAGGAATCATCAATACTTGAGAAAACAAACATTTTTAAGCAACACCCTTATGTGTCAAAATCATGTTTTTAACATTTCGGGTATTTATAAGTGTCGACGGCGTTTCGATCCTATTAGACAATTGCAAGGATCATCATCAGGACAAGGAACAGTAATGCCTGTACGATAAACCTGAATAACCGCAGCCGCGGTAGATTCAGAACCGATTGTATAGTTAAAAACGGCGGGACGTAGCCGGGGGCTAAGTCTTGTGATTAGTTGTTCAACTTGGCTCAGGTAACCAAGGATCAATGGACCTGGAATGAGGTTCCGAAGAGGTATGCTTAATGGAAAACCGACGATGCGGGAGCAGGAGACCGGCAATGGGACTGCTCTTATAGTTAGGCTAGGCATTGGAATGAGATGTGAGTTAACATTAAAATACAAAACAAAAATACTGAAATACAGCGGTTATAGTTTAGTCAACTAACTATAACACACGCCCCAATCATGCATTGCGTATGACGTCAAATATGACATCATTTGTGGCATGTTAAAATTGAATAAAGGGATGCAAATGTGGGTTGGGTGTTTTTGTGAGGAGATAAGTGCAGGGCCTGGATGAATGACAGTCCCAGTGGGGAACCTATTAAGCACACAGCAGAAGGCACACACATAAGCATACATGGGGGGATTGGCACAGTGGCTGCCTGAAGGCAAAGCACTGAGGCTAACCCCTGCTGCACCCTGCTAAATGCTGTGTGCAGCGGGGGGCGCACGCAAACTCTAGGATGGGGGTTGGCTATACATGGTGGGCTGGGCGAAGGGTCTGGGTCTGGTTGGGTTCTTGTCAAAGGTTAGGTGCATGGCCTGACAGAAGGTCCAACCATCAATTTAAGATGTGTGACTTCTATTTTTTCAAATACTATAGCACACTGTGAGAATTATTGAATGATCTAATAAGTTTACGTGATCATTGTTGGTATTGAACTATAATCACTGATGTCAACAATGATGTCATTTAACATGTCATGAGTAAAGTAATATGTGAGTTCGTAAGCAGTGCATGATATGTATATATGTACATTAACAAGGAATGGCCCATTGTACTGACTGATCAAACTTTAAAAAGGGTCCTCCCGACAACCCCTACGATCACGTTTAGAAAAGCATATGCGATGCGCAACGATCTAGTGAGGAATAGCCCAGAAACAAATAAAACAGAAAACTGCCTGTCCCCTAGAAAAGGTTTCTTCAGGTGCAGTTCATGCAGGGCCTGTACGTTTGGTATTAATACTCTCACATACTTGACACCTTTCTCAGATAGACCTATCGCACTGAGAGCACATTACACTTGCAGAACCAGTTTATGTGTTAAAATGTAGCTATAATTTATTCTACGTAGGAAGCACGAAACTGCAAGTGTATGTTCGTATATTACAACATTTACGTGTGATAGTGAACTCTGACCCAGTCTACCCGGTGGCCAGGCATTTCAAAGCAATACACAACAACAACTTGAATTGCTTGCAGTATTTTGTAATCGATGCAGTGGCACAAAACAAACGGGGAGGCAACAGGGAGAGAACGTTGCACCAGCTCGAATCTAGATACATCGTCAAATTGGACACCAAGAACCCTATGGGTTTGAATATCGGAGAAGATCTGCATAACTTCCTATGAGATATGATAACACCATAGGATATAGCCAGATTAAGCATCTAAGTGACTATCTGCTATAAATGATAACAACTTCAGGGTCTAGCATAAATAATATCTAGGAGGCCCCTTAGGATGATCAGATAATGCTATCAAAAACAAAAAAGTATTATGAATTATGAGCAGCTTTATTAAAACAATGCTGATTTAAGTATAAGATATAGACATCCCTGACAGTGCGAGGTTACTATTGCCATGTTTTTTCAGCTATATCAGGGGTTCCCTGCACAGTATCTCCCCTGTGGACATGTGGTTTTTTACAGCTGTCCGATGTGCAACTGATGAGATTATACAAACAGTATTAGTACTGATAATATACAAATACAACTCTCAGTTGACTAAGGACGACAAAAGGTTTAAGAGTATCCACGACAATATGAGCTGTCGCCATGATATCTAGATTTTTTATTTTGCACATTTTGAACATGTACACATATTGCATGATATAGCACATTATGCACTTTAGAATTTAGACTAGCATTGGCCATTTTTTCTACAGAGCTGCTAAGGTATTTTACTAAGATCCATATTGCCACGATGAGCGTATTTGCACAAGATTATTGCCCCTTTTGCACATATCAGCATATTTGCACATGGCTTAACAAGGCAAGCCCTATTTGCACAATTGCGTCCTTTGCACATATTCAAATAGTTTTAAAATAAACATATGTATTGGTTTTACCTATTGTTAATACATTAACATGAATATAGTCGATGAATTCAAAATGCACTTTGCACTTTTATCTTTATGGCTATGCATGGAAGAAGATAACGATGTGATGAAGCAGTTGAAATGTAATATGGTACCATATGTGAATATAGGCATAAGCAAGGAGACACAAATGGGGGATTATAACATAACAAACAATAGTATATCAAAGTATAACATGACATTAGTGTTTTAGACTGTATACTTGTATAAAACGAGATACGTTCGAGTTGTGATGATTTTAAACCGTGTTTAGCACTGTTATAAAGATGTAAATATGCACAGTATTTTTTCTATGTTTACCAGTGCTGACTACGTCAATGTAAGCGCCACTTTTCCTTTAAATTCCGTTTCTGAAACCTGTGAGTCATATGATCCAGGACACCGCTTTGTGTCCGAAACGTGTCAGAGACAGCACCGGTTGTATTCACTGTAAGAAATAAATCTGGCACCAGCTATACACTGAGTCCGTGTCCCTACTTGTGCACGACTGCATTTGGGAGCTTCGCTTTGGATGTACATATATGTGTATATATCGAGGTAAAGAAGAACTCCTTCCAAAAACCAAAGCCCTTGGGGGGTGGCGCGTTTGCCGGCGGAGAAGTACTGGCTTTCAAATCCTGCATAAACACCAGTAGATCTGTGCTCTCAGGCAAATAAGTCAGGAAACATTCAAATCAGCAAAAAAGGGGATTTATTCAAGCACCATAAATCCTCAGTGACGCGTTTCGACCAGAGATGGTCTTGATCACACACCGGAGTGAAAATACTTGTGTTCTTACATACACTTCCTGAGTAACAATAGACAAAGGACTAAGCACATGTACTGACCTATTTTTCAAAACATGGCTGCCATGATGGAAGGGTAAGGTATATTCATAGAATACAGTAAACACAGTGTACAGATGTGCCAAACGTTTAGTTGTGGCTAACCCATATGTTTCTTATGCTCAATACTGGAGCCTGGAAGAGAGATCACGCATCTAGTGTAAGGCCACCTGATGTGAGCATCCCACTTGACTGGTGCACAGCATAAGGTTCGTACGCTCATAAGTGATGTTAGTCTATAGAAAAGTAGAATTGGTAACATTGGGAAGCCCCTAGTGTTTACTCAACACTTGTGTCAAAATTGTATGCGAGTCACTGCCGCGGCATTAATAATATGTCTGCCAAAATGTACATGCCTAGGTGTAAAACCGACCGTGTGGTGCATCCTGGTCTATGTAGTGACGGAGCAATGCTGCCCAGCCTAGGTCCGTAAACAGTGGAAGTTAGTACCGGCCTTGTGCCCCAGATTGAGTGCTCAGAATATGACAACCCATAGTGGTGGAGTACAAGGTAATGGTGCCGCACTGGGAAATGTCATATGAAATTGATTACATTATGTGAAATCGCGTGGAGCCCTAGTGGCAAAATCCCAATAAGTGGCACATTGGCAAACTACTTCCCAAATTGCAAGTAGACAGCAATAAAATGTGGCACGGCCTAGTGGCCATGTGACGGTCGCTCCTAGGATTACGATTGTACAATGGAAGGTGGATACACCAAAAGTACAAAGGAAAATGTAAAGACAAAAGGTTCTATCTACACCCTATATGCAACCTCATCGTAGTGCATAATATCAAAACATAATTAAACAATTTAAAACATGTGAAGTTATCTTATCTTACAGATGCGATGCAACACGAGGATGTCGCGAACAAAAGGGGAGGGACCCCGTGGTTACAGCTACAGGACTCAGATCACTTCCTTTCCTCCTGAAAGAAATATACAAGAAGAGTAAAGAATCAGAAAGTCATCTCAAAAGCAACATGGTAAGCACACTAATGTCAAAAGAGAGGACATGCATGTGAAAGACAAATGGAAGTTAGAAGAGAAATAGTTCATATTAAAATCACTCTTGAGAAACACAGTTCATTACTAAGTGTGTCAACCAAGAGAAATAGGTAGGGGAGGGAGGTGAGATCATGGGGGGGGAGGAAAAGGAGGGGAAACAGGAGGGGGGTGGGAAAAGGGTGGAATAAAAAGGGGGGTTAGGCGGGGTTGGGGGGGTGGGGGTAGTGGGGAAAAAGGTGGCCTACAACTCTTGTAGATGAACAGCCATTTCTTATCAATGTTGTGTCCGTTCGGGTAGTGGGTGCCCATGCCTAAGATGTACCTAGACTCCCGTTGTCTGAGTTTGAGTATTCAATTGCCACCCCTCCTATTGTTGGTCACCTGTTCGATAGCATAATAAATTAGTTAGGAACTATCTGAGAAATGGTGTGTCTCAAAATGTCTGGCAATTGGATATTGTTAGTCTCTGTTTGTTATGGTTCTCATATGTTCAAGAATTCTCTTCTTGGCCATATAAGTGGTGCTCCCAACGTACCTCAGGTTACATGGACACTCCAATACATACACCACAAAAGTAGTGCTGCATGTAAGGAATTGCTTGATCAGGATTATGCTGTTAGTGCTGGTGTTAAAGAATTCTTTTTTCATGCGGCTACTGCAACAGGCCTTGCAATGGCCGCAGGGAAAAAAAACCTGAAGATTGATATTCCTGTTTTGCTGAGTGTTGGTGATGTCGCTATGCTCCAGCAAATCTTGTAGGTTCCGACCCCTCCTGTAGGTGATACTAGGTCTCGCTGGAATGGTGTTCCCTATAATGCGATCTTCCTTAAGCATGTCCCAGTTACGTGCAATGGTTTTCTGAATTTTATCAGAGTTGCCATTGTATATGAGTATCACTCTGGTTTCCATATTGTCATAGCTGACCATGTCGTAGTTGGTTTTTGCCTCAAAAGTAGTGTTCCTTTCAATACCCTTGATCCTGTCCATGGCTCTTTTCAGAACCCATTTGGGACAACCCCTGTCCTCAAATCTCGCAATCATGGTTTTCTGCTCACCTCTGGTTTCTATATTATCATAGCTGACCTGGTCGTAGTTGTTTTTTTCCTCAAAAGTACTGTTCCTTTTGATACCCTTGATCCTGTCCATGGCTCTTTTCAGAACCCATTTGGGACAACCCCTATCCTCAAATCTTGCAATCATGGTTTTCTGCTCAGTAGCGAAAGCAATTTTAGAGCTACAATTCTGTTTTGCTCTGAGCAATTCCCCATAGGGGATGCTCCACTTGAGGTTGTCAGGGTGACTACTCATAGCGTGGAGCAGAGTGTTCCCAGCTGTGCATTTTCTAAATAGACACCTGTGAATTTTATTCGAAATAACCTCCACCTTGGTGTCAAGGTACTCCACCTCCTTCCTGCTGATGACACTCGTGAGTTTGAGGTTGAGAGAGTTGGAGTTAAGTTTTTTCACAAAATCATGGGTTCCCTGTTCACTGCCTTTCCAGACTACGAACAGGTTGTCAATGTACCTGAGCCACAAAATGACATTGGCTAGATCGTTGTGTAGGTTGACGTCCCTCCTGATTTCCTCTTCCCATGCCCCCAAGAACAGATTGGCGAAGCTAGGTGCACAGCACGTACCTATGGCAGTGCCAAGGGTCTGCCTGTACTCCTGGCCACTGACCATAAAAAAAGTTGTTATGTAAATTATGTTTTATCATGTCCAGTAGCATCTGTGTGTGCTCCATATGCCTGATGGATCTGTGTGCAAGGTATTATGCACACGCAGATACACCCAGTTCATGATCAATCACTGTATTGAGTGAGTTGACATCCATGGTCATGAGGAAATACTCATCATGCCAGTCCAGATTGTTGATCTTGTTCAGGAAATCCTTGGTATCCGTCACGTATGAGGGCAGTGTCCTCTCTTTTGACATTAGTGTGCTTACCATGTTGCTTTTGAGATGACTTGCTGATTCTTTACTCTTCTTGTATATTTCTTTCAGGAGGAAATGAAGGGATCCAAGTCTTGTACCTGTAACCAAGGGGTCCCTACCCTTGTCTTCGCAATATCCTCGTGTTGCATCGCATCTTTAAGATAAGATAACTTCATATAGCCACAACTAGACGTTTGGCATATGTGTACACTGTGTTTACTGTAGTCTATGTATATACCTTACCCTTCCATGTTTTAAAAAATATGTCAGTACATGTGCTTAGTCCTTTGTCTATTGTTACTCAGGAAGTGTATGTAAGGACACGAGTATTTTCACTCTGGTGTGTGATCAATACAATCTCCGGTTGAAACGCATCACGGAGGATTTATGATGCTTGAATAAATCCCCTTTTTTGCTGACTGGAATGTTTCCTGACTTATTTGCCTGAGAGTGCAGATCTACTGGTGTTTATGCAGGATATGTGTGTATACATATGTATATATGTATGTATATATATATATATATATATATATATATATATATATATATATATATATATATATATATATATATATGTATTACCTACTGGCGGTCGCCAGTAGGTAGTTATAGTTAGGACCCTGTTTCCATAGGAAATCCGCAACATTCTATTTTGAATAACTTTGGCGCCGGTCGACGAATCCTCGCGAATTTCTCAAAATAGGTGGGGCGCTACGCTCCGCTCCTACCCTGAAAGTCTCGGGGGGATTCGTCAAGCGGGGGCTGAGATAAAAGGGGGGTCCCAAAACGCGTTTTTCCCATGCATTTTTCCATAGGACCTTTAGACAGGGCTACAGCCCGAACGGCTGAACAGAATTACTAGAAATTTGGCAGAGAGGTAGTCCTCAGGTCAAGGAAGTGCCTTTTGTAGGTTTGGTGTAAATCTGTTCAGTAGATTCTGAGAAAATAGCCTTTAAATCAATATATATATCTGAGCCAGCTTACAGTACGCTTACCGTAAGCTTACCGTACGCGTACGGTGGCGTGCGCGAGCGCGATTCTGATTGGCTGTTAGATCTTAGTAAACATTCGAATCGGCCGAAACCAGGAAGCGGCGGCCGCAATTTTCTCTCTCGCACTCTGAGGGGGGGGCTGTAAACAAAGGCAAAAAACATATAAAGGGGCTGTTTAGACAGCACCCATGCACATAGCCATGTTAGTTGAGTCCTCAAAGATCCCCCAAGGCCAAAAACGGTAAATTTTTATTTTGTGAAAATTTCGCCGATTACGCTTACGCTCAAAATTTTAATTAACACGGAACGAACTGCGTTAAGTGGGCGTGCACGCCACGAATGGCGTAAAGTAACTTAGCATTTAAAAAACCGTACAAATTCACTGAAAAAACCATAGGTTTCACACACGTTATAGTTAGGAATTAGCATTTAAAAAACCTTGCTAATTCAATGAAAAAACCATAGGTTTCACACATGTTATAGTTAGCTGGAAATTTTACTGATAAAAAACCAATGAAATTCCCCCGTTATAGTTACTGTAGGCAACTATAACTCACGCGACCGTAATCCTCTGGTGATGACATATGTGTCTTTATGAAAAAAAAAAAATTGTAAAATATGTATAGCTAAAATTTAATGGAAGAAGACATGGGCAAATAAGTGTCTAAATACAGTATTAGCATCAGCAGAGGATTGCGGTCGCGTGAGTTATAGTTGCCTACAGTAACTATAACGGGGGAATTTCATTGGTTTTTTATCAGTACAATTTCCAGCTAACTATAACATGTGTGAAACCTATGGTTTTTTCATTGAATATATATATATATATATATATATATATATATATATATATATACATATTCACAGAAAAAAACATAGGTTTCAGGGGTGTTATAGTTAGCTGGCCATTTCACTCATACAAAACCATAGAAATTCCTCTGTTACAGTTAGTTCTGCTAACTATAACTCGCGCGCCCGCAATGCACTGCTGATGATGTCACATATTGCATCATTCATGACATGGTCAGTGACATCACTGATGACATCACTGATGACATCTCAAATGACATCACTGATGACATCGTGTGCGACGGCTGCGTGTTTTTCAGTTACATCATATACATTTAATATTACGTGATGTGCGCGATTGGTATGTGACCAGTCTGCGACTCTTGCTCCCGCGCATTCACGACACATGCGCATTACGGTACGAGATGCTTGCGCGGTTGCGGGTCCCGTGTGACGTCATATACGTGCTGGGGCGCGCTGAGTGCGCGACTCCTGCAAAAACAATTTATGTTTCAAAATGATATGTAAGTGTCTTTAATATACATATTAGGGCAAGAGATATTCATAAAAATAATATATTTGTACTTATAATAAACTTATATTATTTTTAAATATATTTTCGCGAAGTCGGGTGCGTGCATCGTGAGTGCAGAGAACCAGGTCAGCAGAGCTGCTGTAGAGCCAGAGAAACCAGGTCAGCAGAGCCGTTGTAGAGCCAGAGAACCAGGTCAGCAGAGCTGCTCTAGAGCCTAAGAAGCAGGCCAGCAGAGCTGCTCTAGAACCAGAGACCCAGGTCAGCAGAGCTGCTCTATAGGCCGAGAACCATGTCAGCAGAGCTGCTGTAGAGACAGAGAAACCAGGTCAGCAGAGCTGCTTTGGAGGGAGAGAACCAGGTCAGCAGAACTGCTTTAGAGCCAGAGAACCAGGTCAGCAGAGCTGCTCTAGAGCCAGAGAACCAGGTCAGCAGAGCTACTTTAGAGCCATATAACCAGGTCAGCAGAGCTGCTCTAGAGGCAGAGAACCAGGTCAGCAGAACTGCTTTAGAGCCAGAGAACCAGGTCAGCAGAGCTCTTTAGAGGGAGAGAACCAGGTCAGCAGAGCTGCTTTAGAGACAGAGAACTAGGTCAGCAGAGCTGCTCTAGACCCAGAGAACCAGGTCAGCAGAGCTGCTCTAGAGCCAGAGAACCAAGTCAGCAGAGCTGCTTTAGAGCCAGAGACCAGGTCAGCAGAGCTGTTGTAGAGCCAGAGAAACCAGTTCAGTAGAGCTGCTTTAGAGGGAGAGAACCATGTCAGCAGAGCTGCTCTAGAGGGAGAGAACCAGGTCAGCAGAGCTGTTCTAGAGCCAGAGAACCATGTCAGCAGAACTGCTTTAGAGCCATAGAACCGGGTCAGCAGAGCTGCTTTAGAGCCAGAGAACCAGGTCAGCAGAGCTGTTGTAGAACCAGAGAACCAGATCAGCAGAGCTGCTCTGTAGCCTAAGAACTAGGTGAGCAGAGCTGCTCTAGAGCCAGAGAACCAGGTCAGCAGACCTGCTGTGGAGCCAGAGAAACCAGGTCGTCAGAGCTGCTTTAGAGGGAGAGAACCAGGTCAGCAGAGCTGCTTTAGAGCCAGAGAACCAGGTCAGCAGAGCTGCTCTAGCTGACACTGACTGACTGACACTGACTGACTGATTGACACTGACTGACACTAATTGACTGACACTGACTGACACTAATTGACTGAAACTGACTGACACTGATTGACTGACACTGACTGACTGACACTGAATGACTGACTGACACTGACTGACACTGATTGACTGACACTGACTGACACTGATTGACTGACACTGACTGACTGACTGACTGACACTGACTGACTGACACTGACTGCCACTGACTGACTACTCTCTACTACTCTACTACTCACTCTCTACTACTCTCTACTACTCTCTCTCTACTACTCACTCTCTACTACTCTACTACTCTCTACTACTCACTCTCTACTACTCACTCTCTACTACTCTCTACTACTCACTCTCTACTACTCACTCTCTACTACTCACTCTCCACTACTTACTCTCTACGACTCACTCTCTACTACTCTCTACTATTCACTCTCTACTACTCACTCTCTACTACTCACTCTCTACTACTCTCTCTACTACTCTCTACTACTACTCTCTACTATTCACTCTCTACTACTCTTTCTCTACTACTCACTCTCTACTATTCACTCTCTACTACTCACTCTCTACTACTCTCTACTACTCACTCTCCACTACTCACTCTCTACTACTCGCTCTCTACTACTCTCTACTACTCACTCTCTACTACTCACTCTCTACTACTCTACTACTCTCTACTACTCTCTCTACTACTCACTCTCTACTGCTCACTCTATACTACTCTACTACTCTCTCTACTACTCACTCTCTACTATTCTCTACTACTCACTCTACTACTCTCTACTACTGTCTACCACTCACTCTCTACTATTCTGCTACTCACTCTCTACTACTCTCTCTCTCTCTACTACTCACTCTCTACTACTCACTGTACTACTCTCTACTACTCACTCTCTACTACTCACTCTCTACTATTCTCTACTACTCACTCTCTACTACTCTCTACTGCTCACTCTCCACTCCTCACTCTCTACTACTCACTCTCAACTACTCTCTACTACTCACTCTACTACTCACTCTCTACTACTCTGTTACTCTCTACTTCTCACTCTCTACTACTCTCTCTACTACTCACTCTCTACTACTCTCTACTACTCACTCTCTACTACACACTCTCCACTACTTGGTCTCTACTACTCTCTACTACTCACTCTACTACTCACTCTCTACTACTCACTCTCTACTACTCCACTACTCTCTACTACTTACTCTCTGCTACTCACTCTCTATTACTCTACTACTCTCTACTACTCTCTCTGTACTACTCACTCTCTACTACTCACTATTTACTACTCTCTACTACTCACTCTCTACTACTCACTCTCTACTACTCTCTACTACTCTCTACTACTCACTCTCTACTACTCACTCTACTACTCACTCTACTACTCACTCTCTACTACTCTCTACTACTCACTCTCTACTACTCTCTCTCTACTACACTCTACTACTCACTCTCTACTACACTCTAATACTCTCTCTCTGCTACTCACTCTCTACTACTCACTCTCTACTACTCACTCTCTACTACTCTCTACTACTCACTCTCTACTACTCTTTACTATTCTCTACTACTCACTCTACTACTCACTTTCCACTACTCTCTACTACTCTCTACTACTCACTCTCTACTACTCTCTCTCTACTACTCTCTACTACTCACTCCTCTACTCACTTTCTACTACTCTCTAATACTCACTCTCTACTACTCCACTACTCTCTACTACTCACTCTCTGCTACTCACTGTACTACTCTCTACTACTCACTCTCTACTACTCTCTCTCTACTACTCCCTCTCAACTACTCACTCTCTACTATTCTCTACTACTCACTCTCTACTACTCTCTACTGCTCACTCTCCACTCCTCACTCTCTACTACTCGCTCTCAACTACTCTCTACTACTCTCTACTACTCACTCTCTACTACTCTCTCTCTACTACTCTCTACTACTCACTCTACTACTCACTTTCTACTACTCTCTAATACTCACTCTCTACTACTCCACTACTCTCTACTACTCACTCTCTACTACTCACTGTACTACTCTCTACTACTCACTCTCTACTACTCTCTCTCTACTACTCCCTCTCAACTACTCACTCTCTACTATTCTCTACTACTCACTCTCTACTACTCTCTACTGCTCACTCTCCACTCCTCACTCTCTACTACTCGCTCTCAACTACTCTCTACTACTCACTCTACTACTCACTCTCTACTACTCTGTTACTCTCTACTTCTCACTCTCTACTACTCTCTCTACTACTCACTCTCTACTACTCTCTACTACTCACTCTCTACTACACACTCTCCACTACTTGGTCTCTACTACTCTCTACTACTCACTCCACTACTCACTCTCTACTACTCACTCTCTACTACTCCACTACTCTCTACTACTTACTCTCTGCTACTCACTCTCTATTACTCTACTACTCTCTACTACTCTCTCTGTACTACTCACTCTCTACTACTCACTATTTACTACTCTCTACTACTCACTCTCTACTACTCACTCTCTACTACTCTCTACTACTCTCTACTACTCACTCTCTACTACTCACTCTACTACTCACTCTACTACTCACTCTCTACTACTCTCTACTACTCACTCTCTACTACTCTCTCTCTACTACACTCTACTACTCACTCTCTACTACACTCTAATACTCTCTCTCTGCTACTCACTCTCTACTACTCTCTACTACTCACTCTCTACTACTCACTCTCTACTACTCTCTACTACTCACTCTCTACTACTCTTTACTATTCTCTACTACTCACTCTACTACTCACTTTCCACTACTCTCTACTACTCTCTACTACTCACTCTCTACTACTCTCTCTCTACTACTCTCTACTACTCACTCTACTACTCACTTTCTACTACTCTCTAATACTCACTCTCTACTACTCCACTACTCTCTACTACTCACTCTCTGCTACTCACTCTCTACTACTCTATTACTCTCTACTACTCTCTCTGTACTACTCACTCTCTACTACTCACTATTTACTACTCTCTACTACTCACTCTCTACTACTTACTCTCTACTACTCACTCTCTACTACTCTCTACTACTCACTCTCTACTACTCACTCTACTACTCACTCTACTACTCACTCTCTACTACTCTCTACTACTCTCTCTCTACTACTCTCTACTACTCACTCTACTACTCACTATCTACTACTCTCTAATACTCTCTCTCTGCTACTCACTCTCTACTACTCTCTACTACTCACTCTCTACTACTCACTACTACTCACTCTCTACTACTCTTTACTATTCTCTACTACTCACTCTACTACTCACTTTCCACTACTCTCTACTACTCACTCTCTACTTCTCACTCTCTAATACTCACTCTCTACTACTCTCTACTACTCATTCTCTACTCTCTATTACTCACTCTCTACTCTCTACCTCTCTCTCTACTACTCTCTACCTCTACCGCTCTACCTCTATACCTCTACGTCTACACCTCTACCTCTCTACTTCTCTCTACACGCACACATATGCACATATATATATATGCATATATATGCATTTATATATATGTATGTGTATATATATATATATATACATACATAGATAATCATATATATAATCTGCATATCTATATAAATACAAATATAAATGCATGCATACATATACATATACATATATGCATGCATAAGTTTGAAAAACACTAGTTAAAGCAAAGCTAAAAAGCCACCTAATTACAAACAGAATTGCTTTAACTTAACAGAGGGCGAGACCTTTTGCATTTTCAATGCTTGTTTACTTTGGTTCCATCAAGAAGGCATTCAGATGTGTCACACATTTGCCATAAATTCTGAATGGTAGCACTCTAGTTGCTCATTAGATCACTGTAGTAAAGCTACTGCTCACCAGGGAAGTCTGCTGCTGGTATTCAAAGTGCATGTTTCAGTCTGCATGTCAGAATTTTTAAATGAACTAGAAGAGGATTTGAGAAGTCAAAATGTGCCCTAATTTTTCTTTCTGCAGCACTAATCATAATTTCTATGGCAAAATGAACCCCCTCATTTGTTCCTTTGTAAATTAAATGTTTTAAGTGTTACCACTTTATTCCATTCAAGATGGCTTCAGGTGTGCCATACTTTTGTCATAAGTAGGATTGTTAGCGCTAGTTGTTCTTTAGAACACTCTGGAACATTCTGTCATTGGGCTATACTTGGGCTACATCTGGGTGACATTTGTGCTACATTTGGGCTCTTTTGTCTCTGGTGGCCATCTTGGGAGACTTATTTGTTATGAAGTTTCCTAATTTCCTCATTTACTACAGTCTCCTCAGTAGGAATACTTTCAGTTGTTTACTTGGATTCCATCAAGAAGGCATTCAGATGTGTCACACATTTGCCATAAATTTGGAATGTTAGCACTCTAGTTGCTTATTAGATCACTGTAGTAAAGCTACTGCTCGCCAGGGAAGTCTGCTGCTGGTATTGAAAGTGCATGTTTCAGTCTGCATGTCAGAATGTTTTAATGAAATAGAAGAGGATTTGAGAAGTCACTCAAAATATGCCCTAATTTTTCTTTTTGTAGCACTAATCATACTTTCTATGGCAAAATTAACCCCCTCATTTTGCTCCTTTTTAAATTAAATGTTTTAAGAGTTTCCACTTTATTCCAATCAAGATGGCTTCAGGTGTGCCATACGTTTGTCATAAGTAGGACTGTTAGCGCTCTAGTTGTTCTTTGGAACACTCTGGGAAGCTGCAGTACTACACAAAGGAACCAACGGACAGTCTCTGCCCTTGTTGGATGTACATGTTTTTCTAAGAATGTCAGACTTCATTCTCACATGACTGAGAAAGATAATGTGAATTTACAGAAAATATGCTCTCAGTTTAGCTTATAGATCACCTTCCAAACCTCTGTGGGAAGAGCATGAGAAAATATTTTTCTCTCAAACATGATTCATGATATCCCAGCAGAAGTCTTTTTCACATGTTAAATTCACCTTAGAACATACCACAATTCCTAAAATGAGTATGGTACCATCAACAAATGATTTATAATGTAACGAAAGTCTTAAAACCTTCTATTAACTGCAATGCTTTTTAATGAGGTGCTATCATGTATATTGGTCCCAAGATGGCTGCCAACACTACTTGGATGAAGTGCTGACAGCCAATCAGATCTCACAATGAGATGTGTGGTTAGGCTCCGCCCAGATATATATGTGATTTTACTTTTGATTTTCTCAGGAACTACTGTACGGATTTACACCATTTAAGCAAAAGGCAAGACTCTGAACCAAGGTCTACCTTTCTGCCAAATTTGGTGTAATTTCGTTCAGCAGTTCGGGCTGTAGCTGCAACTAAAGGTCCCTATGGAAAATTGCATGGGGAAAACACGTTTTGGGACCCCCCTTTTTTCTCGGCCCCTGCTTGACGAATCATCCCGAGACTTTCAGGATAGGAGCGCACCGGAGCGTGCCACGAGTTTTGATAATTTCGCGAAGATTCGTCAACCGGCGCCAAAGTTATTCTAAATAGAATGTTGCAGATTTCCTATGGATAATAGGTCCTAACTATAACTACCTACTGGCGACCGCCAGTAGGTAATATATATATATTTATTTTTTTATTTTTTATTTTTTCACTGAAAAAACACAGGTTTCAGGGAAGTTATAGATAGGCTGACATTTCACTCATACAAAACCAGAGAAATTCAGCTGTTATAGTTAGCTGAGATAACTATAACTTGTGTTCCCGCAATGCACTGCTTATGACCTCACATATTACATCACTCATGACATGGTCAGTGACATCACTGATGACATCGCAAATGACATCACTGATGACATCATCCACAGAATCAATGACGTACCCACTCACCCCACCATGTAACCTTTCAAACACCCACTGCAACTTCAACATCAGCATTCTTGAAACCATTGACACGCCCATAGCAGAACTTAAACACCCACTCACTGATTCATAGCTCTACACACACACACACATCCACTCACTCACCTATACAGCCACTCATTCACCCATTCACTCACTAATACAGCCATTGAAATATCCACTCATACAGCCAGTCAGTCACTCATAGAGCTACTCGCACAGCTACACACTCACCTATAGAGTCAATCAGAGAGCCATTTACTCTCCTACAAAGTAGTACACCCACCCACTCACTTACCCATACAGATGCATCATATAATCACTGACCCATATACACCCTCACACACACACACACACTCACTAACCCATACAGCCACTATCACAATCCGTCACTCACACACAGTCAATAATATTCTCTAACACTTACCTATACTACCTTTCACATATCCACTTAGCCATCCATAAACCACTAACACATCCATTCACTCACCGACAAACCGATAGACACACTCAATCACTTATGTAACCCTTCTCTTACAGTCACCAACCCATATACCCACTGATTTTTTACTCATCCATGGAGGCAGTAACACACCCTCTCACCCACCCAGACAGACACTCACACACCCATACCAGGTACTCAGACAAGTGACCAATCACCTAAACACCCACTCACCAACCCATACAGCCACTTTGACACCAACTGATAGACTGATAGAGACATTCAGACCACCTAGTCAGTGACCCATACATTCACTGAGAAACCTAATCACTCACTTATACTGTCAGCCAGCAACCTACTGAAGCATTGATACAGGCACTCATACACCCAGTGATTCATCAAAACACTTTGGTATATATATTTAACACTCATAAAAAATTTAAAAACACTCACAGTCACTGGATGATGTCATCAGTGATGTCATTTGAGATGTCATCAGTGATGTCATCAGTGATGTCACTGACCATGTCATCAGTGATGTAATATGTGAGGTCATAAGCAGTGCATTGCAGGGGCTCGAGTTATAGTTATCTCAGCTAACTATAATCGCTGCATTTCTCTGGTTTGTATACGTGAAATGTCAGCCTAACTATAATGTCCCTGAAACCTGTGTTTTTTAGGCGAATTGCTAAGTTTTATTTAAATGCTAATTTCTAACTATAACGTCCCTGAAACCTATGTTTTTGTCTGTGAATTTCTAAGGTCTTTTAAATGCTAATTTCTAACTATAACATCCCCAAAACCTGTGTTTTTTAAAGTGAATTTCTAACGTTTTTTAAATGCTAATTTATAACTAGACCATCCCTAAAACCTGTGTTTTTTAAAGTGAATTTCTAACGTTTTTTAAATGCTAATTTATAACTAGACCATCCCTGAAACCTGTGGTTTTTTCAGTGAATTACTAAGGTTTTTTAAATGCTAATTTCTAACTATAACGTTCCTGAAACCTGTGGTTTTGTCTGTGAATTTCTAAGGTTTTTTAACTGCTAATTTCTATCTATAACGTCCCTCAAACCTCTGTTATTTTAGAGATTTTCTAAGGTTTATTAAAACAGTTTAATTTATTAAAAAAATAATTCTAACTATTTTTTTGCAGGTTTCTTTCCAAGATTTTGTTTGCATTTTTAAAGTTTTTTTAAAATTATCAACACTTTAAAAAATATATATAACATAGGGTATTAAAGATTTATGGTATTATTTACTTGAGCGATTACAATTTTAAATAAATTGAAGTATTGTCTATTGTTCCAAATTTTGTAGTGTATGTTATTATATGCGAGAATTATGAATCGAAAAAGAAATATTGTTTTTAACATTTTAAAGTAATTTTATTTACTTTTTTCAAACTAAATTAAGTTTTGTATTATTAATTTTAATAGCATTAAATATGTATTGCTGTATCATTATGATAAATATCTCCTTTTCCCCCCCAATAAGCGGTTGTGCACTGTTCGTCAACGGACGTGCTCGGTGCGCGAATCCGTTATATGAATGTAAGTGTAAAATATGTATGCAGCACGATCGTGCAGCAGTCGCGTAGAAGTCGCAAACCCTGCCGGACGTATTTCCGGGAACGCGTAGGGGTCGCAACTTCAGCGTAATTTAAAAATTTAAAATATCACTGTGGAAACTGTAAATATCAGTTTTGCTTAAAGACTTTCAGTAAAATCCTTTAAAACACAATTTATAAATAGCAATTTATACTTTTTGATTAAGTTTAGCACATTTTACGGATGCACGACGTATACGCAATGGGTGCGCTTCCCACACGCGAATCCATGTAACATGGAAAGAAAGCTTTTTATTGGTTAAAAAGCTTTTCATTCTCTTAGAGGGTGGATCCAACACCTATTCTAGTCTTTTCATTTTGGGTGTGTCTGCTTGTTAGACTACGTTTTTATAGGTTCTGTAAATTGTTTATTTTATTTGATGTTCAAAGTATTTTGGATTGAACAATGGCATCAGCTTTACCACTATGCCAAAGAATGGGAAGCGCAAGCAAGCAAGTGGGATGGGAGTTAAAAGAAAGAAAACGAATGTGGGGCCAATAACTAGTGTGGAAGGCATGGATAATCCTGACGAAACTACAGTAAGTACAGCTAACTCTCGAGCAGACATGGAGTATCCATCTTGGGTGCTGAATTTGTTAACAGACTTGCAAAGCAAATTTAGAGCTATTGTGAAGGAAGAACCTGCCCCTCTACTTGATCGCATAGATAAATTGGTAGTAATGGGCGATAGTTGGCAAAAACACATTAGTGCACACAAACCTTATTGAGGGGGATTGATTTTAGCTGCCAGGTAGATACCTCAAGTTTGACACTTTTAGATAGGCCTGGCGTGCTGAGGAACCAGATCCCTCCATTCTCCCAGGTTGCAGTCGGGCTAATGACCATAGTCATCAGTTAGGTAAAACTACCCTGACTCCCATGGAAAGGCCAGGTGTAAGGCAGGCCTAAGACTACATCATCTCCACTGGACCTAGGAATCTTAACTGTGAGGTTGGGAACAATAACCCAGTACACCCAAAACAGAATACAAATAAAAACAAACCCACTCCACTAGGGTTTATGGAAAGCAGAGAAGGGTTGGGGTGAGGAGGCTTCAGGCGGTAGGCCTGAGGTAATGAACCTGCCCACTATAAACCTACCCCCAGCTTCATCTCCATATGTAATTATAATGACAGGAGTACCAGAAATGAAAAATGGCCAAAGAGAGACACAGATGGACCTCAGGAAGAAATGTTTATTCTGGTTTGCAAGGTTTAGACAGTTCCCCTATGACAGGGCAGGGTAAATCTTAATGGTCCCTAGAGTTGGTTGGTTGGGAAGCAGGCAAAAGACAATGCAAGGGGACTGTGTAGTTATCAATTTCAAAAATTCCCAGACTGTTTTTAGTATTTTAAATCAGAAATATAGTCCCCAGGACCCACCCACAGGGATCAGGGCATTTGCACTGGACTATTTTTATTCTCATTGCTACATGACAGCTAGGGCACATACTAGCCCAGATCTAGGCAGGTGGCCGTTGGTACTTCAAACTGTGGGCCACTGGCACCCACCTCACAGACCCTTGCTATTTAATATACCAGTAGCAAATAGATTTGGGCTCCTGCAAGAGGTGGATTGACATACAATGATATTGGGACCAGCCCATGGCTTTAGAGACCCGAGGTCTGCAAGAGAATTACACAACTATCCCTTTGTCCAAACGAGGGATATCCAACCTCCCGTTATCCATACTTTTGATGGCACCCATTACAGGTGTAACCTAGTTAATAAGTTGAGGGTCTTATCCAGGAACGTTGCTTGGCTAAAAAACAAACTGTCCTGTCCCAATTGGGGGCTTTTTGTGGACCAATAAAACGTATGCATGTATCAGGAAACCTGGGCCCAGGAAGACTCTCTAAGGGTGGAGTTTGCGTCATTTATTGTCCCAGCCATCTCGGGGGAAGGGGTAGACTGTCTGGGGGCCTATGCATCTGGTTTGGCTCTCATCTGGGCTGCAAAGTTGAACATGCTGGTAGGACGAGCGGAGTGCGGCCAATCGGATTTTTTGTATTAAGGCTCCCTTGAGCCATTGGGCTGACGAGCCCCGGACCAGCACCTGCGCGCCATGAGTGGTACTTTACCTGATAATACTTTTTTGGCAGTCTACGCGGCAACCCCACACACTCACCTACTCCCTGCTGACGAGAGGCAACTACCTCGAAACACGTGTCCAGGGATGGCTAATGCGACACTTACTTTCTTCGAACAGTTTTTGCACAGGCGGAATCGCCGTCGCCACTACATGGACCACAGTTCCTTGGGGTAACATGCTGGTAGGAAGAGCGGAGTGCGGCCAATCGGATTTTTTGTATTAAGGCTCCCTTGAGCCATTGGGCTGACGAGCCCCGGACCAGCACCTGCGCGCCATGAGTGGTACTTTACCTGATAATACGTTTTTGGCAGTCTACGCGGCAACCCCACACACTCACCTACTCCCTGCTGATGAGAGGCAACTACCTCGAAACACGTGTCCAGGGATGGCTAATGCGACACTTACTTTCTTCGAACACTTTTTGCACAGGCGTAATCGCCGTCGCCACTACATGGACCACAGTTCCTTGGGGTAACATGCTGGTAGGACGAGCGGAGTGCGGCCAATCAGATTTTTTGTATTAAGGCTCCCTTGAGCCATTGGGCTGACGAGCCCCGGACCAGCACCTGCACGCCATGAGTGGTACCTTACCTGATAATACTTTTTTGGCAGTCTACGCGGCAACCCCACACACTCACCTACTCCCTGCTGACGAGAGGCAACTACCTCGAAACACGTGTCCAGGGATGGCTAATGCGACACTTACTTTCTTCGAACACTTTTGGCACAGGCGTAATCACCGTCGCCACTACATGGACCACAGTTCCTTGGGGTAACATGCTGGTAGGACGAGCAGAGTGCGGCCAATTGGATTTTTTGTATTAAGGCTCCCTTGAGCCATTGGGCTGACGAGCCCCGGACCAGCACCTGCGCGCCATGAGTGGTACTTTACCTGATAATACTTTTTTGGCAGTCTAGGCGGCAACCCCACATACTCACCTACTCTCTGCTGACGAGAGGCAACTACCTCGAAACACGTGTCCAGGGATGGCTAATGCGACACTTACTTTCTTCGAACACTTTTGGCACAGGCGTAATCACCGTCGCCACTACATGGACCATAGTTCCTTGGGGTAACATGCTGGTAGGACGAGCGGAGTGCGGCCAATCGGATTTTTTGTATTAAGGCTCCCTTGAGCCATAGGGCTGACGAGCCCCGGACCAGCACCTGCGCGCCATGAGTGGTACTTTACCTGATAATACTTTTTTGGCAGTCTACGCGGCAACCCCACACACTCACCTACTCCCTGCTGACAAGAGGCAACTACCTCGAAACACGTGTCCAGGGATGGCTAATGCGACACTTACTTTCTTCGAACACTTTTGGCACAGGCGTAATCGCCGTCGTCACTACATGGACCACAGTTCCTTGGGGTAACATGCTGGTAGGACGAGCGGAGTGCGGCCAATCGGATTTTTTGTATTAAGGCTCCCTTGAGCCATTGGGCTGACGATCCCCGGACCAGCACCTGCGCGCCATGAGTGGTACTTTACCTGATAATACTTTTTTGGCAATCTACGCGGCAACCCCACACACTCACCTACTCCCTGCTGACGAGAGGCAACTACCTCGAAACACGTGTCCAGGGATGGCTAATGCGACACTTACTTTTGTCGAACACTTTTGGCACAGGCGTAATCGCCGTTGCCACTACATGGACCACAGTTCCTTGGGGTAACATGCTGGTAGGACAAGCGGAGTGCGGCCAATCGGATTTTTTGTATTAAGGCTCCCTTGAGCCATTGGGCTGACGAGCCCCGGACCAGCACCTGCGCGCCATGAGTGGTACTTTACCTGATAATACTTTTTTGGCAGTCTACGCGGCAACCCCACACACTCACCTACTCCCTGCTGACGAGAGGCAACTACCTCAAAACACGTGTCCAGGGATGGCTAATGCGACACTTACTTTCTTCGAACAGTTTTTGCACAGGCGGAATCGCCGTCGCCACTACATGGACCACAGTTCCTTGGGGTAACATGCTGGTAGGACGAGCGGAGTGCGGCCAATCGGATTTTTTGTATTAAGGCTCCCTTGAGCCATTGGGCTGACGAGCCCCGGACCAGCACCTGCGCGCCATGAGTGGTACTTTACCTGATAATACGTTTTTGGCAGTCTACGCGGCAACCCCACACACTCACCTACTCCCTGCTGATGAGAGGCAACTACCTCGAAACACGTGTCCAGGGATGGCTAATGCGACACTTACTTTCTTCGAACACTTTTGGCACAGGCATAATCGCCGTCGCCACTACATGGACCACAGTTCCTTGGGGTAACATGCTGGTAGGACGAGCGGAGTGCGGCCAATCGGATTTTTTGTATTAAGGCTCCCTTGAGCCATTGGGCTGACGAGCCCCGGACCAGCACCTGCACGCCATGAGTGGTACCTTACCTGATAATACTTTTTTGGCAGTCTACGCGGCAACCCCACACACTCACCTACTCCCTGCTGACGAGAGGCAACTACCTCGAAACACGTGTCCAGGGATGGCTAATGCGACACTTACTTTCTTCGAACACTTTTGGCACAGGCGTAATCGCCGTCGCCACTACATGGACCACAGTTCCTTGGGGTAACATGCTGGTAGGACGAGCAGAGTGCGGCCAATTGGATTTTTTGTATTAAGGCTCCCTTGAGCCATTGGGCTGACGAGCCCCGGACCAGCACCTGCGCGCCATGAGTGGTACTTTACCTGATAATACTTTTTTGGCAGTCTACGCGGCAACCCCACATACTCACCTACTCTCTGCTGACGAGAGGCAACTACCTCGAAACACATGTCCAGGGATGGCTAATGCGACACTTACTTTCTTCGAACACTTTTGGCACAGGCGTAATCACCGTCGCCACTACATGGACCATAGTTCCTTGGGGTAACATGCTGGTAGGACGAGCGGAGTGCGGCCAATCGGATTTTTTGTATTAAGGCTCCCTTGAGCCATTGGGCTGACGAGCCCCGGACCAGCACCTGCGCGCCATGAGTGGTACTTTACCTGATAATACTTTTTTGGCAGTCTACGCGGCAACCCCACACACTCACCTACTCCCTGCTGACGAGAGGCAACTACCTCGAAACACGTGTCCAGGGATGGCTAATGCGACACTTACTTTCTTTGAACACTTTTGGCACAGGCGTAATCGCCGTCGTCACTACATGGACCACAGTTCCTTGGGGTAACATGCTGGTAGGACGAGCGGAGTGCGGCCAATCGGATTTTTTGTATTAAGGCTCCCTTGAGCCATTGGGCTGACGAGCCCCGGACCAGCACCTGCGCGCCATGAGTGGTACTTTACCTGATAATACTTTTTTGGCAGTCTACGCGGCAACCCCACACACTCACCTACTCCCTGCTGACGAGAGGCAACTACCTCGAAACACGTGTCCAGTGATGGCTAATGCGACACTTACTTTTGTCGAACACTTTTGGCACAGGCGTAATCGCCGTTGCCACTACATGGACCACAGTTCCTTGGGGTAACATGCTGGTAGGACGAGCGGAGTGCGGCCAATCGGATTTTTTGTATTAAGGCTTCCTTGAGCCATTGGGCTGATGAGCCCCGGACCAGCACCTGCGCGCCATGAGTGGTACTTTACCTGATAATACTTTTTTGGCAGTCTACGCGGCAACCCCACACACTCACCTACTCCCTGCTGACGAGAGGCAACTACCTCGAAACACGTGTCCAGGGATGGCTAATGCGACACTTACTTTCTTCGAACACTTTTGGCACAGGCGGTATCGCCGTCGCCACTACATGGACCACAGTTCCTTGGGGTAACATGCTGGTAGGACGAGCGGAGTGCGGCCAATCGGATTTTTTGTATTAAGGCTCCCTTGAGGCATTGGGCTGACGAGCCCCGGACCCGCACCTGCGTGCCATGAGTGGTACTTTACCTGATAATACTTTTTTGGCAGTCTACGCGGCAACCCCACACACTCACCTACTCCCTGCTGACGAGAGGCAACTACCTCGAAACACGTGTCCAGGGATGGCTAATGCGACACTTACTTTCTTCGAACACTTTTGGCACAGGCGTAATCGCCGTCGCCACTACATGGACCACAGTTCCTTGGGTAACATGCTGGTAGGACGAGCGGAGTGCGGCCAATCGGATTTTTTGTATTAAGCTCCCTTGAGCCAATGGGCTGACGAGCCCCGGACCAGCACCTGCGCGCCATGAGTGGTACTTTACCTGATAATACTTTTTTGGCAGTCTACGCGGCAACCCCACACACTCACCTACTCCCTGCTGACGAGAGGCAACTACCTCGAAACACGTGTCCAGGGATGGCTAATGCGACACTTACTTTCTTCGAACACTTTTGGCACAGGCGTAATCGCCGTCGCCACTATATGGACCACAGTTCCTTGGGGTAACATGCTGGTAGGATGAGCGGAGTGCGGCCAATTGGATTTTTTATATTAAGGCTCCCTTGAGCCATTGGGCTGACGAGCCCCAGACCAGCACCTGCGCCATGAGTGGTACTTTACCTGATGATACTTTTTTGGCAGTCTACGCGGCAACCCCACACACTCACCTACTCCCTGCTGACGAGAGGCAACTACCTCGAAACACGTGTCCAGGGATGGCTAATGCAACACTTACTTTCTTCGAACACTTTTGGCACAGGCGTAATCGCCGTCGCCACTATATGGACCACAGTTCCTTGGGGTAACATGCTGGTAGGATGAGCGGAGTGCGGCCAATTGGATTTTTTATATTAAGGCTCCCTTGAGCCATTGGGCTGACGAGCCCCAGACCAGCACCTGCGCGCCATGAGTGGCACTTTACCTGATAATACTTTTTTGGCAGTCTACGCGGCAACCCCACACACTCACCTACTCCCTGCTGATGAGAGGCAACTACCTCGAAACACATGTCCAGGGATAGCTAATGCAACACTTACTTTCTTCGAACACTTTTGGCACAGGCGTAATCGCCGTCGCCACTACATGGACCACAGTTCCTTGGGGTAACATGCTGGTAGGATGAGCGGAGTGCGGCCAATCGGATTTTTTGTATTAGGGCTCCCTTGAGCTATTGGGCTGATGAGCCCCGGACCAGCACCTGCGCGCCATGAGTGGTACTTTACCTGATAATACTTTTTTGGCAGTCTACGTGGCAACCCCACACACTCACCTACTCCCTGCTGACGAGAGGCAACTACCTCGAAAAACGTGTCCAGGGATGGCTAATGCGACACTTACTTTCTTCGAACACTTTTGGCACAGGCGTAATCGCCGTCGCCACTACATGGACCACAGTTCCTTGGGGTAACATGCTGGTAGGACGAGCAGAGTGCGGCCAATTGGATTTTTTGTATTAAGGCTCCCTTGAGCCATTGGGCTGACGAGCCCCGGACCAGCACCTGCGCGCCATGAGTGGTACTTTACCTGATAATACTTTTTTGGCAGTCTACGCGGCAACCCCACATACTCACCTACTCTCTGCTGACGAGAGGCAACTACCTCGAAACACGTGTCCAGGGATGGCTAATGCGACACTTACTTTCTTCGAACACTTTTGGCACAGGCGTAATCACCGTCGCCACTACATGGACCATAGTTCCTTGGGGTAACATGCTGGTAGGACGAGCGGAGTGCGGTCAATCGGATTTTTTGTATTAAGGCTCCCTTGAGCCATTGGGCTGACGAGCCCCGGACCAGCACCTGCGCGCCATGAGTGGTACTTTACCTGATAATACTTTTTTGGCAGTCTACGCGGCAACCCCACACACTCACCTACTCCCTGCTGACAAGAGGCAACTACCTCGAAACACGTGTCCAGGGATGGCTAATGCGACACTTACTTTCTTCGAACACTTTTGGCACAGGCGTAATCGCCGTCGTCACTACATGGACCACAGTTCCTTGGGGTAACATGCTGGTAGGACGAGCGGAGTGCGGCCAATCGGATTTTTTGTATTAAGGCTCCCTTGAGCCATTGGGCTGACGATCCCCGGACCAGCACCTGCGCGCCATGAGTGGTACTTTACCTGATAATACTTTTTTGGCAGTCTACGCGGCAACCCCACACACTCACCTACTCCCTGCTGACGAGAGGCAACTACCTCGAAACACGTGTCCAGGGATGGCTAATGCGACACTTACTTTTGTCGAACACTTTTGGCACAGGCGTAATCGCCGTTGCCACTACATGGACCACAGTTCCTTGGGGTAACATGCTGGTAGGACGAGCGGAGTGCGGCCAATCAGATTTTTTGTATTAAGGCTCCCTTGAGCCATTGGGCTGACGAGCCCCGGACCAGCACCTGCGCGCCATGAGTGGTACTTTACCTGATAATACTTTTTTGGTAGTCTACGCGGCAACCCCACACACTCACCTACTCCCTGCTGACGAGAGGCAACTACCTCAAAACACGTGTCCAGGGATGGCTAATGCGACACTTACTTTCTTCGAACAGTTTTTGCACAGGCGGAATCGCCGTCGCCACTACATGGACCACAGTTCCTTGGGGTAACATGCTGGTAGGACGAGCGGAGTGCGGCCAATCGGATTTTTTGTATTAAGGCTCCCTTGAGCCATTGGGCTGACGAGCCCCGGACCAGCACCTGCGCGCCATGAGTGGTACTTTACCTGATAATACGTTTTTGGCAGTCTACGCGGCAACCCCACACACTCACCTACTCCCTGCTGATGAGAGGCAACTACCTCGAAACACGTGTCCAGGGATGGCTAATGCGACACTTACTTTCTTCGAACACTTTTGGCACAGGCGTAATCGCAGTCGCCACTACATGGACCACAGTTCCTTGGGGTAACATGCTGGTAGGACGAGCGGAGTGCGGCCAATCGGATTTTTTGTATTAAGGCTCCCTTGAGCCATTGGGCTGACGAGCCCCGGACCAGCACCTGCACGCCATGAGTGGTACCTTACCTGATGATACTTTTTTGGCAGTCTACGCGGCAACCCCACACACTCACCTACTCCCTGCTGACGAGAGGCAACTACCTCGAAACACGTGTCCAGGGATGGCTAATGCGACACTTACTTTCTTCGAACACTTTTGGCACAGGCGTAATCGCCGTCGCCACTACATGGACCACAGTTCCTTGGGGTAACATGCTGGTAGGACGAGCAGAGTGCGGCCAATTGGATTTTTTGTATTAAGGCTCCCTTGAGCCATTGGGCTGACGAGCCCCGGACCAGCACCTGCGCGCCATGAGTGGTACTTTACCTGATAATACTTTTTTGGCAGTCTACGCGGCAACCCCACATACTCACCTACTCTCTGCTGACGAGAGGCAACTACCTCGAAACACGTGTCCAGGGATGGCTAATGCGACACTTACTTTCTTCGAACACTTTTGGCACAGGCGTAATCACCGTCGCCACTACATGGACCATAGTTCCTTGGGGTAACATGCTGGTAGGACGAGCGGAGTGCGGCCAATCGGATTTTTTGTATTAAGGCTCCCTTGAGCCATTGGGCTGACGAGCCCCGGACCAGCACCTGCGCGCCATGAGTGGTACTTTACCTGATAATACTTTTTTGGCACTCTACGCGGCAACCCCACACACTCACCTACTCCCTGCTGACGAGAGGCAACTACCTCGAAACACGTGTCCAGGGATGGCTAATGCGACACTTACTTTCTTCGAACACTTTTGGCACAGGCGTAATCGCCGTCGTCACTACATGGACCACAGTTCCTTGGGGTAACATGCTGGTAGGACGAGCGGAGTGCGGCCAATCGGATTTTTTGTATTAAGGCTCCCTTGAGCCATTGGGCTGACGAGCCCCGGACCAGCACCTGCGCGCCATGAGTGGTACTTTACCTGATAATACTTTTTTGGCAGTCTACGCGGCAACCCCACACACTCACCTACTCCCTGCTGACGAGAGGCAACTACCTCGAAACACGTGTCCAGGGATGGCTAATGCGACACTTACTTTTGTCGAACACTTTTGGCACAGGCGTAATCGCCGTTGCCACTACATGGACCACAGTTCCTTGGGGTAACATGCTGGTAGGACGAGCGGAGTGCGGCCAATCGTATTTTTTGTATTAAGGCTTCCTTGAGCCATTGGGCTGATGAGCCCCGGACCAGCACCTGTGCGCCATGAGTGGTACTTTACCTGATAATACTTTTTTGGCAGTCTACGCGGCAACCCCACACACTCACCTACTCCCTGCTGACGAGAGGCAACTACCTCGAAACACGTGTCCAGGGATGGCTAATGCGACACTTACTTTCTTCGAACACTTTTGGCACAGGCGGTATCGCCGTCGCCACTACATGGACCACAGTTCCTTGGGGTAACATGCTGGTAGGACGAGCGGAGTGCGGCCAATCGGATTTTTTGTATTAAGGCTCCCTTGAGGCATTCGGCTGACGAGCCCCGGACCCGCACCTGCGTGCCATGAGTGGTACTTTACCTGATAATACTTTTTTGGCAGTCTACGCGGCAACCCCACACACTCACCTACTCCCTGCTGACGAGAGGCAACTACCTCGAAACACGTGTCCAGGGATGGCTAATGCGACACTTACTTTCTTCGAACACTTTTGGCACAGGCGTAATCGCCGTCGCCACTACATGGCCCACAGTTCCTTGGGGTAACATGCTGGTAGGACGAGCGGAGTGCGGCCAATCGGATTTTTTGTATTAAGGCTCCCTTGAGCCATTGGGCTGATGAGCCCCGGACAAGCACCTGCGCGCCATGAGTGGTACTTTTCCTGATAATACTTTTTTGGCAGTCTACGCGGCAACCCCACACACTCACCTACTCCCTGCTGACGAGAGGCAACTACCTCAAAACACGTGTCCAGGGATGGCTAATGCGACACTTACTTTCTTCGAACACTTTTGGCACAGGCGTAATCGCCGTCGCCACTACATGGACCACAGTTCCTTGGGTAACATGCTGGTAGGACGAGCGGAGTGCGGCCAATCGGATTTTTTGTATTAAGGCTCCCTTGAGCCAATGGGCTGACGAGCCCCGGACCAGCACCTGCGCGCCATGAGTGGTACTTTACCTGATAATACTTTTTTGGCAGTCTACGCGGCAACCCCACACACTCACCTACTCCCTGCTGACGAGAGGCAACTACCTCGAAACACGTGCCCAGGGATGGCTAATGCGACACTTACTTTCTTCAAACACTTTTGGCACAGGCGTAATCGCCGTCGCCACTATATGGACCACAGTTCCTTGGGGTAACATGCTGGTAGGATGAGCGGAGTGCAGCCAATTGGATTTTTTATATTAAGGCTCCCTTGAGCCATTGGGCTGACGAGCCCCAGACCAGCACCTGCGCGCCATGAGTGGTACTTTACCTGATGATACTTTTTTGGCAGTCTACGCGGCAACCCCACACACTCACCTACTCCCTGCTGACGAGAGGCAACTACCTCGAAACACGTGTCCAGGGATGGCTAATGCAACACTTACTTTCTTCGAACACTTTTGGCACAGGCGTAATCGCCGTTGCCACTATATGGACCACAGTTCCTTGGGGTAACATGCTGGTAGGATGAGCGGAGTGCGGCCAATTGGATTTTTTATATTAAGGCTCCCTTGAGCCATTGGGCTGACGAGCCCCAGACCAGCACCTGCGCGCCATGAGTGGTACTTTACCTGATAATACTTTTTTGGCAGTCTACGCGGCAACCCCACACACTCACCTACTCCCTGCTGATGAGAGGCAACTACCTCGAAACACATGTCCAGGGATAGCTAATGCAACACTTACTTTCTTCGAACACTTTTGGCACAGGCGTAATCGCCGTCGCCACTACATGGACCACAGTTCCTTGGGGTAACATGCTGGTAGGATGAGCGGAGTGCGGCCAATCGGATTTTTTGTATTAGGGCTCCCTTGAGCTATTGGGCTGATGAGCCCCGGACCAGCACCTGCGCGCCATGAGTGGTACTTTACCTGATAATACTTTTTTGGCAGTCTACGTGGCAACCCCACACACTCACCTACTCCCTGCTGACGAGAGGCAACTACCTCGAAAAACGTGTCCAGGGATGGCTAATGCGACACTTACTTTCTTCGAACACTTTTGGCACAGGCGTAATCGCCGTCGCCACTACATGGACCACAGTTCCTTGGGGTAACATGCTGGTAGGACGAGCGGAGTGCGGCCAATCGGATTTTTTTTATTAAGGCTCCCTTGAGCCATTGGGCTGACGAACCCCGGACCAGCACCTGCACGCCATGAGTGGTACTTTACCTGATAATACTTTTTAGGCAGTCTACACGGCAACCCCACACACTCACCTACTCCCTGCTGACGAGAGGCAACTACCTCGAAACACGTGTCCAGGGATGGCTAATGTGACACTTACTTTCTTCGAACACTTTTGGCACAGGCGTAATCGCCGTCGCCACTACATGGACCACAGTTCCTTGCGGTAACATGCTGGTAGGACGAGCGGAGTGCGGCCAATCGGATTTTTTGTATTAAGGCTCCCTTGAGCCATTGGGCTGACGAGCCCCGGACCAGCACCTGCGCGCCATGAGTGGTACTTTACCTGATAATACTTTTTTGGCAGTCTACGCGGCAACCCCACACACTCACCTACTCCCTGCTGACGAGAGGCAACTACCTCAAAACACGTGTCCAGGGATGGCTAATGCGACACTTACTTTCTTCGAACACTTTTGGCACAGGCGTAATCGCCGTCGCCACTACATGGACCACAGTTCCTTGGGGTAACATGCTGGTAGGACGAGCGGAGTGCGGCCAATCGGATTTTTTGTATTAAGGCTCCCTTGAGCCATTGGGCTGACGAGCCCCGGACCAGCACATGCGCACCATGAGTGGTACTTTACCTGATAATACTTTTTTGGGCGTGAGGGGTGGGCGGAATTTGCGAAATTAACTTTCGCAAATTATCGCGAAAATGCAGGAAATCTCCGCAAACAGGCCGGAAATATCGCAAAGACGCGGAAGTTTTTTTGTCGCCTGTTCGCGGTATTTTTTGCGTGATCTCGGGTCGCCAACTTACCCATGCGGTTGCTCACGGGCGCGGCCATCTTGTTTTCACCTGTCCCGCCCTCTTGCGATGCTTACTTCCTGTTCCGGGTCGCGCAATGCATGTTCGCGCCTGTTCGCGGTCGATATTTCCTGTTCGCGACCGCTTTTACTTGATCGCGTTGTTTTTTGCTTGCTCGGGAAGAAAATATCGCGCGAACTTGCGCACGTGGTCGCAATGGGTGCGGCCATCTTGTTTTTCACTCTATTGCATGGTTCTGGGGCCTGATTTTCAATCCTCCCTAAATCTTTTCAATCCTTTGTTTATAGCCACTTTTTTGGGATCTTTATTATTTATTATTTCTCTAACTATTTTCCTGCTTCTATATTTTTGGTTTTTGTCTACTTTTTTTTTGTTTTTTAGCTACTTTTTCTCTTTCTATTGCCTGCTATTTATTTCCTTTACTCCTTTATTTATTTTACCTTTTCTTTCCCGCCCCGTCCCCAGAACCATGTCCAAGGGTAGGGCTGTTCGCCGGCGCAGCCAGAGCCGCGACCGCCTTCCTTGCGGAAGGCGGCGCCCACAAGGGGTGCAGGCACGGGCCTTATTTGGGGAGGCGGAGTTGGCTGCACTAATTTTCTTTGTACAGCGCCACCTCCCCTCAACCCTGGCAGCAGGTGGCAGGCCTGGGTCCGGGTACGGCCTCCGGGAGCATCGGCAGCGGTGGGGGAAGGTGCGCCGGGCAGTGTCGCGCATCTCTGGGGTCCGGCGCACCCAGGCACAGCTGACGCACCGGTGGTCCGACATCCTGGACCGTGAGCAGGACCTGCTGGACCTGCTAGGAGTGGAGGTCCCGGGGCTTGGTGAGTACCTATTTAATTATTACAACTTTGTGTCTGTTCTTCTGCTCTATGTTATATATTGCGAATATCTTTTTTTCCTTCCAACCAGCTAGAATGTTGCTGCTTACAATACATTCCAGGTTAATAACGTTTAAAAGTATTCTGTGATTATGAAACAGGTGCTCTTCTGCGCTACTACTAATCTTACTGGTTTGCAGCTTTGCGTTTGCGCTTGCTTAGCGTGATTCTTTACGAGTTTATTTTAGAGAAATTAAGTTACGTAATGCTACAGTGACTCACGTCCACTCCTTACTTTGTCCTGTCACTAATAGATAGGGGCGGATTGATACTTAGATTTAGGTACTTTGTATGAGCTTCTAATTGGTTAGTTGTATGCGTGATGCCCCCCCTCACTCAGTTACGTGACGTGCTGCTAGTACGGCAGTCTTTCGAACCTTTTCTAGTTTGTTCAATGAGTGGAGGTAGGCTTAGCAGTTACTTAGCAGTAGCAGATCAGCATCAATCAAACCAAAATTTGGTATATACAAAAAATGTAGTTATGTTCATGTGTCCTCCATGATTGGACCATACACATTGTTGAGGAATACAGTGGAAATGCATACTTAATGTACAATTGGCATGCCTGGAATAGGTGGGCTAGGTTGGGTGGTACGTTGTACTACTACTTAGGCTTAGTTGTAACTTAGTTTTCTGGAATCAGAATTGAAGACTGGATTACTGTTGATAAATAGTAACTTAAGTAGTCGAACTGCGAATCCCCCGATATTACATGTTGACCAGATGAGATCGGTCAATGTAGTTATTGCAATTGTTGTTTACATAAGTGTTTTTTGACCGTTGTTGAAAAATATTGTATTTGTTTGACACCATCCATCAATGTTTGTCTCTTTCTTATATCTTTCCTGTCCATCAGCACCCAGGGGCAGACCAACAGGGACTGGGCAGTCGGCGGGACAGGAACACCACCAGGAGGACACCGCTGAGGGCTCCTCTGCTGGCCCCAGTAAGTCTTCTTGTTTTTAATAATATTTCTTATTCCATAACTTTTACTGCCCCATTTCTCCCGAACTATAGTGTGTTTCCACATGCTATTTTTTTACCACCAATTATCCTTCGATCTGTACGGTTTCAAAAATCTTATCCCTGCCTCCGCTATGATGACTGAGTACTACTACTACTACTACATACTATCAGTCTGTCTGTACTGTAGTAGCTAGTCTTGCCCAGTTGGCCAGTGCCACTCTTTGTGAAAGGTTGTAATATAAAACTCATATTCATCAGTAGCTGGTACAATCCGTTGGGTCGTTGTCTTGTACCACTTTTACTCTTATTGATGTTGAGGCTTTGAAAATTCACAGCAACAACAGCCCTACCAGATTTCTTAATATTTTGATATGATACCCCATAGGACATACCACTGTTGTAGGGATCTTGCACATACATTTGCACCAGAAAATAGGATGTTGGTGATGGTAGGTTGGACCTTCCTTGCACACCTCAATCAGAAATTCCGCACCCACCACAATTCCACTGCTTGACTATAGTACTGTCTTGTCATACCTATTAGGTCTCGGAACCCTCCCCCCAAGATACCCAACAAGTAGACAAACCAGAACATAACACACCCAACCTCTGTCGTGGAAGCAATTCACATGCACACCCTTACTTTAATTTGCTCACTCGTGTAAGTTAGTCCACTCCACACTAAATACCACGAAGTCTATGTAAGTTTAAAATGTTTATTTCAATTTGAGAAGGTCTGTACACTGTTTTCTTAGCAGCACCAACCGGCAAATCAATAACATTAAAACAATATACATTGTTACACTTATACAGTTGGGAATTAAATCATGATAACTGAACAGTGGTGGAAGGCAGCACCACCATCCCATAGCAATTTAGTTTATATACATTTATAAATGAAGATGTGAGTGAAGGGACCCCTCACCTCAGAAGAACCTAGTGCTGGTAGTTGGTGCATCGTTCAGAAGCTCTGGTTCGTAGAAGGGAATCTTGCGTCTGTAATGCGAAAAAAGAAATGGTGTGCGTTAGTATATTGCAACTTGCAAGCATTTCTCAGCCGTGCCAAAAAGTGTAGCATCTATGGATAAGCAATATGGACTAACAGTAACAGTAGTACACCAGTTCTTCCTAAAAAAGTGGCTTGTTAATGTTTGTTGACCGCTTGGACGCAGCGCATAGACTAGACAGTAGCAGTGTGAGGCAGGTCATGTGGGCTCAAAGGTGTCTTAAGAAGCTGCAAGGTAAAGGTAACGTCACATGTGCATGGCTAGGGCTAATCAAGCAAAGGCTACAATGATCATATAACTATTAGTGTCTACTCTACTACTACCTGATTTGTACTAGTGATGTATGTTAGTATTAACTCATTTTTCAACCTTGCTACTGATCAATAGGGGGGAGGTGTATATGACGCCTAATAAATGTGTAATGTTTTCTAGGCGCACTACCGACCACCATTGCTGGGGCCAGCGAAGGCGACGCGGAGGGCGAGGATGCGGCAGTTGCAGATAGCAACGGAGCGGTAGGGGGAGTGGCAGCACCAGTGGCAGGCGGTGGTAAGTTAGATTCATAATCTTTAACTATTGTTGAACTTGACAGCACACTCACTGCAAGGGTGTACTGTATGTATATGTATACTGTACAGTTGTGACTTAGGGCCCCATTAGGATGGTGGGCGTATTGCCCCCGCCGGGCCGGCTGGAATTCACTGCCGTCACCGCAGGGGCAAACCTCCCGCCATCCCTGTAGAAAATATTCAGACATGTCCTGGCGGAAAAGGGTTCAATATGGCGGTGGTGTCTCTTTCACCACACCGCCAGCCATATAATCTGCATTTTGGAATGCCTTTGCGTGGCGGCATTGCCGTCCGCCACGGAAAGGCATGCACACATTGCAGAGTATGCTTGGGGGCCCCCATGGAGGGTACCTACCGATGCTATGGTACCCCCCCGACTTTCAAAGCAAAACGTGACAGGCTCCGTGCGGGGCCCGTCATGTTGTGCTTGGAAAAGCAGCACAACATTTTAGCATTGCTTTCAGCAAAGCCAACCAGAATTTAAATTTTAAAAAACAGGGTGCGCCCGCCACTGTGCCGGGCGCATCATCCTAATTAATTGTCCCCACGGGACCCCCACCCTTTTTAGCAGTCGGATGGCGGGCGGACAAAGTCCGCACGCTATCCGATGTCGTAAGTAAGTGTGAGTTGTTGGGGACGTTTGAAGAGTGAACTAGAAGACTAGAATTCCCTTTAATTGGTATAGGACTAGTAGCCGGAGTATTGAGTAACCAATGGCCTCATCTATCTGATTTCAACTCCGCTTTGAAAGTTTTATGGAGAAGAGCACCTGGTGCACTGTTCAACTAAAAAGTGTAAGACAGGTGGAAGGAAGAAGGACAGGCGACATTTAAAATGTTATGTATTACTGTGCTTTATTTTATAGTGCTACTCTACCATGCCACTATGTGTATAAATAATTACCTTGTCCTACTGTTTTATTAAGACTATATTTTACAATTGTCTTGTTTTTTTCTTTTTGATACACAGCAACTCCGAAACTCAACCGGAAGGAGTTGGCCGCCAAGGCACGGCGCCGGAAGCTGGAGGCAATCCAGCAGGAATACCGGCGGCTGGTGGTCCTAGCCGATGAGGAGGAGGAGACTGCAGCAGCTATTGAAGCCTCCTCCAGTGCCCCGGGCCCCAGCCACCGCCCTCCAGCGGTACGGCGCCACCGCCTGGCGGCTGCCCGCCGCCACCGTGTCATCTCCGGTGCCCCCCCCCCACTGTGGCTGCAACTGCCGCGGCCTTAGACGCCGCGTCGCCCATTTAGAGGACGAGATGCGCCAGATGCGTGTCCTCCTTCAGTCCCGCCCCACCAGTTAGTCCCTGTCACTGCCCCTTTTTTAATTCCTGTTCTTGTTCTTTACTCGTTTGGCGTTAGACTTTTTTCTACTGTTGGGGTTGGGGAGGTGGGTGGGTCAGCTTTTGTGGGTTTAGTTTATTTGTTAGGGTACATTAAATATATTTTTCTATGTTACATGCAATGTTGTTAATGTTTTGTAGGTGGGGTAACTGTTTTACATCACACTGTTTCCTTGCTGGTGCATGGCCGCCCATAGCCTGTGTTTGATTTCAATAATTTGCTGACTGTATAAGACACAAACAGATAGATGCGACACACCTCACTCATTGACTGGTCCTTCTAGTACTTTCAGTCTGTCCTCTAGTCTATGCATTCTTTGGAGTGGTGTGTGAAAATGAAATCATTGACAACATGTCCATTATTAATTCTGCCTCCCCCAAACTTCTCTCTTACCGGTGCTTGATGTTTATGTCCAACTGTGGCACAGCAGTGGCTGCATGGTGAAGATGGTTCCCTTTTTCATACATGCCATGATTGGGGTGGTGGTGGGGGTAGTATAGTAGTAGTATACACTGGCAGGGTGGCAGCATTTCCAAAAAAAGAAAAGGAGACAGTCAATCGCCTTTGAGAGACTGTTAGAGGAGTAGTTGAATGAAGTACATTACAGAATTTACCGAGCAACAATTATATGCTCAAATATTTGACAAAAAAACTGAATGGTGGTTATGAGGATAGCCTACTAGACAGAGTTACAAACTATAGTTTTGTCGACTCGAGTCACTTGACTATGCCTACAGTCTAACAGTTAGTGCTGTATATGAGGAATGACAACAAACAAATCCAATCAATGCCGGCAATTCATGCTGAGGTATATGTTCCTTTGTTAAATAAAATAACCTCTGAAATATCCTACTCATGGGTGGGAAAGCAGAAGAAGATCATCGCTCTGCATTGAAATTGAAGTAGTGTTGCTTTCACCACATCCGCCCCAGCAAGTGTGTGATTAAGTATTGGTGTACATTTAATTTAGTTACACCTCGACAATAAGTCACACAGCCCGGGGGAAGAGGGTTAGGGTTTGTTGAATGGATGGGAAGGGGGATTTTGGGAAAGGTTTGACATAGAAAAACAGTATGCATACATAGACAAACAAACGACAATCATTAAAGACTACCATATCCATTCCATATGTTAAGGGAGAAAAAGGCAATGCATGCATGATGATGAGACCCGGATTACATACACTTCTATTTCTTGTTCTGTTCTGGCCTTAATACTTTAACAGATAGCAAATAGAAATTTTAAATATTGGTAGTGAAGAATCGTAAACACAGAGCAAACCTAATGATGATTGATAATAACAACTCCAAGAACACACTGTTGTAAAGATTGTATACAAGATAATAATCAAATTATTTAAAAGAAGTTAAAAGTGGATACTGTTACTGTCTTAACCTAGTCAAAAATGTGGACTGGTTTTTTGCATCTCGGCATTCCTCTTGCTCCTCTCGTCCATCAATCTTGGGTGTGTCGCCTCGCCACTCGCCACTGCCCGGCTGGAAAAAAAAGGTGATTGATTGGTAAGGTAATTAATATGCATTGTAATGTTTTACAAAGTTTTGGCCAATGCCCGGCCTGTAATTTTAGATTGAAAACGAAAGGGGATATTGAGAAAGAAAGTGAAAACAAATGCACAAGTGATGGTGTAGTGCAACAAGAACACTTTCCGAGGTGGCATGTATGCATATGCATCATCTCTACTCTAGTCTGTTTCCAGCATTGACCTTCAACAGTAACAGGAGAGATCAGGCCCACAGTGCTTACCATTAGCACATCCTACGTTAACACTTTAGAGTCCTTTTTTTTTCTCTCAAAGAGTTGGACAAACGCAAAGCACATTATCCATTCCAAACATAGCATTTTACAGTTAAAGTTAGTAAAATCAATGCACTGCAGTCATCCCACCGCTACACTCTATTCAACTTCTACACAGACAATTGGGTCTGCTGTGGTTGTTGTTGACGTGTTTACCTTTAGGCTTTTCCGTTTTATGCCACTCCTGAAACATCCTCCTCCTGACTTCATCATCATCTCTGATACTTTTACTGACTGAAGATCGGCCTGCAGTATAAGTATAATTTTTATGACACAACCAGAGTAGAAATATAAATATTACTGACTTGAGTCATTCTTTATTGTGTACAGAAAGATAGATTACTACTAGTACACTTTGACATCACTTTGTGCACAACAAACAAACAACGCAAACACAAAGACCAATAGCTCAGAGTCAGGTGTCCAATGCATGCCATTAATTGTCATCATTCATTACCCGTTCCTTCTCATCTTAAGTTAACGGGCCGTCTCTTTCGCCATCATCATGATGGACGGTGCTGTTGTGTCAATCATACTCATTGCGCAGATTGAGTGAGTCCCCTTCCTGTATTGAATTAAAAGCAATGTATCACCAAGATGCAGGAGAAGTACACATTTCTTGTTTGCAAGAAGGGGAAAATTAGTGTGTTCTGTAGAAAGTTGATTAGTGGCAGTGCACAATTACATCAATTCATGCGCAACACACACAACAAAATCTACATCATTCAGTCTGCGATTCTGCGGCCAATGCATGGCATCAATCATTACCTGTTGCATCTCATCTTGTTAACGCTGCAGGCTGTCTCTTTCGCCATCATCATGATGGACGGTGCTGTTAAGTCACAGTCATTTGCATTGCGCAGATTGAGTGAGTCCCCTTCCTGTATTGAATTAAAAGCAATGTATCACCAAGATGCAGGAGAAGTACACATTTCTTGTTTGCAAGAAGGGGAAAATTAGTGTGTTCTGTAGAAAGTTGATTAGTGGCAGTGCACAATTACATCAATTCATGCACAACACACACAACAAAATCTACATCATTCAGTCTGCGATTCTGCGGCCAATGCATGGCATCGATCATTACCTGTTGCATCTCATCTTGTTAACGCTGCAGGCCGTCTCTTTCGCCATCATCATGATGGACGGTGCTGTTAAGTCACAGTCATTTGCATTGCGCAGATTGAGTGAGTCCCATTCCTGTATTGAATTAAAAGCAATGTATCACCAAGATGCAGGAGAAGTACACATTTCTTGTTTGCAAGAAGGGGAAAATTAGTGTGTTCTGTAGAAAGTTGATTAGTGGCAGTGCACAATTACATCAATTCATGCGCAACACACACAACAAAATCTACATCATTCAGTCTGCGATTCTGCGGCCAATGCAATGCATGGCATCAATCATTACCTGTTGCATCTTATTTTCAGTTAATGGCCAGTCTCTCTCGGCTCTGAAGGAGGATAGCTATAGTAGTCATCAGATTCATGGTCCACTTGTTTTGGAAGGACGAGGAAAGTTTGAATTTGTTGTTACCATCATCCAATCATCATTCATGAGGGAAATGGAATTGAGCAGGAGATTCAGTATGATCGAGCGGAGGAGCTGGATTCTGAGGACTGTAGTGTCAAATGGCAGACACCTGAAACTTGTATCTTAAATTAGAAGAGTAGAAGACGGTGATAATGCATTTGTTGCGATTCACAAGTTTATAACCGGAACGACAGACACAAACAAAGGGGGAAAAAAGGGAGGAAGACAGTAAGTGCGAGCCTAATTGTCAGGGAAGTATAGCTCGTCCTCAAACTCTGGGGGATCTTCCAGTAGTAGGTAATCATCTGACACAATACTTCCGTCACCTGAGCCGCTGTCCTCATCTTCCTCTGTTGATTCATGCATTGTGTAATTCGGTGGTATGAAGTGCTGATTCATTTTGATCATTGTTAACCTCTCCACGTTTTTTGGAGATAGACTGGTCCTTCTCAAGGTTACAATGGAATCAGCAGCACTGAAAACACGTTCGGAAGAGACACTTGCGACGGGGCAAGCCAGATAGCTTATCGCCAGCCTGCTGAGCTGTGGCCATTCAGACCTTTTCCTATACCAATACTGCACTGGGTTTTGATCAACGTACACCTCTGATGGGTCGTCCAGATAGGCCTGGACCATCCGCTCAATGTTCAGGGTTGCTGCTGGTAAGCTTTTGTGCTGTTTTTTCTGTGCATCAGCACTGTGCTTGCAATAGCCCATCTTTACATACCAATCTGATAATGATTGTACTCGGCCTAATGATCCAGTTATTGTTTCTGTAGTCGATGGTGATGCTGAGTGTTGTGATTGTGAGCCAACTGCACTGCCCTCAGCCGACGAAGTTGCAATTGATTCTGCATGGCCTGCTTCAGTATCAGTACTTGTTGTGGGTTGATGTGGCGGGCTTTTAATTAGCAGCCCTTCCTTTTCAAATTTAATGGCTGCTTCAGCTATACAACTTTTGTAGCGGGCAACATCATTGTCAGAAAAAGCAAGGAATGTCTTCACTAGTCCTAATTTTGCACGTGGATCCAGAATTGTGGCACAAATGTAATGTTTTTATGACAAAATTTTATTTTGTATCCTTACATTTTCAGTTAAACACCTGGATAAGCTCTCCACCAAGTCATGGGCTTGCCTTCTGTCCTCTACACCTTTGTAGGATTCAGACACATTATTCAGCTCATGCTCTAGCATTTGCAACAATGGGATAGCTTGGCCCATTGTACAGTCCTCCTTGCTGACTTCACGTGTGAAGACCTCAAAAGGAGACAGCATCTCAGTCAGGCATTTAATTAGGGTCCATTGCTCCATGTCAAGGGTCATGCCTTTAACACTAGCATCACTGCTTCTGTACCAGACATATTCATGGAGTGACCTGTGCTGTTCGTACAGACGATCAAGCATGTAATACATTGAGTTCCAACGTGTTGCCACCTCCTGGATGAGTGCCTTGACTAGCATCCTACATTCACGTTGGGTGATCCTCAGCTGCTTCCGAGCTTTAAAAGAATGGCTGAAATGAGTGCATATTCTTCGGCAGATGGCCAGTAAATTGCTGACTATGGGTTCTTTTTTCAGAAAGTCTTGCACTATAATGTTTATGCAGTGTGCCAAACATGGAACCCTGAAATAGGAACCAAGTTCCATGGCCTTAAGTACATTACTGCCATTGTCTGTGGCAACAAAACCAATACCAAGCCCTCTGGGCCGCAGCCATTCCAAAACCTTGGTGCGAAACTCTTCTAAAATGTTTTCAGCCGTATGAGATTTCTCCATGGCGAACATGGCTACAGTTGCATGTTTCCGAGTACCTTCAAAAATCGCAGCTGTGTCAACAACACCTCGTGCAGATAGTTGATCTCTAACCCCCACAAAAGAGATCCAGTGTGCAGTGATTCACATGTAATCTGTGGCTTGGCAACTGCTCCACATGTCTGTTGTCAGGTGGATATTGTGCACAGCACTCTGCTGCAAACCTTGACCAACCAACTTCAGCACATCATGATGTAGTGCCGGAACAGCAATTCGTGCAAAATAGGACCGGCTGGGAACCTTCCATTTAGGGCAGATGGCAGACACAAATTCAAGGAAACCCACCCCTTCCACAAATGAAAAAGGAAGAAGGTCCAGCGCTAACATTTTAGCCAGCTTCGCATTGTACAATCGTGCCGTTGGGTGGTTGCGTTGGAACTGCCCCTGCAACCTAAACATGCTGTCAATGCTAGGCTGGCTTACTTTCCTTAGTGGTGCTGTTTTCATTAACCCACTAAGGCTCAACGACACAGAGGTAGTCGCCGGTCGCCTTGGTGTCTCAGCCTGACTCTGAGTATGGCTTTTACTGCGGTGCCACTCTGATGTTACTGAGGAGGATGTGGGCGTTACCACTGCAGTACTGGGGACAGGGCTAGAAATGCCTCCCTGTTCTTCACTTGCCACCACAATAATATCGCTCCTGAATCCTGACCAACTTCAATGGGTTGAGTTTTTCTACTTTCTTTTAACCTAAGTAGGTGATCCTCCCACACGATAGTGTGGTGTATTTTTAGATGACTGGCTTGTCCTCCGGTACCATAGTTTGTACCAAGCTTACCACGCCGAACACCTTGCCAACAAATTGAGCATATAGCAACGTTCTCCTCCTTGGCGCTAACAGAAAAGAAGTCCCAAACTAGGGAGGAGAACTTTCTGGCACTGCTGGATGTGCCACTTTCAACACCAGATGAACTTGAGGGGGTGCTTCAAAATATGTGACCCTGTCCACCTACACTGTGACTTTTACTACCACTACCTACTGAGATGGTTGAGCTGGATGTAGGTCCCTGCCGGGCCTTGGAAAATATGGCAGCTGGAGGTAGTGGTGGTGTAACCTGTGTTGGTGAGATCCGTGCTACATCCCGCTCAGTAGCAGCCTTTCTGGATAGGGTGAGAATGTCGGTCTCCAATCCCTTTGGGGCGGGAGTAATGTGCGTGATGACTGGCTCGTCTTCATCAACATCATCACCCCCCTCTTCTACATCTACCTCCATAACTCTAAGTTTTTCTGGGACCTTCCTTTTCAGAAGCAATGTCTTGTGGCGTACATCACTCTCAGACCGAGCTGGTGGGACCCAAGTGTCATCACGATCATCAGAAGCGGGGCTTGATGAAGAAGAAGATGATGGACTAAGCCTCCTTTTCCTTGCTGGTGGTCTGGAAGACAATTGATCTTTTGAAACAGTGGTTTGACTTCGCTCCACGTTGTCTGCAGGAAGCTCGATTTCCTGAAATGCCCCTACGTCAGGAGCACCAACTACTACGGTGGGCTGTTGCGGCGGCTGCTGCTGTTCTGGTTGCGGCGGCTGCTGCTGTTCTGGTTGCGGCGGCTGCTGCTGTTCTGGTTGCGGCGGCTTGACACTGATCTGCTGAGTTTGCGCCTGCGTTGAACTTGATTGTGTACTACTTTGCGGTAATGACATTTCTTGAACATCGCTGCTCGTTAGTAGACTGGCTACCTCTGCGACACTAAAGCCCTTGGGCCTAGGTTGGTGGGTTTTGACCGCTGTGCTGCTCCCAGCTTGGTTCCCGGACAATGCTTTGGTGCCAAAAAAAACATTGGCCGGCACACCACCAGTCGTGGTTAATGGCACTTCCTTTTTCTGTTCCTTCTTCTCACCGGCAACTTTCTTGGTACTGGACCTGGTACCTTTCTTTGGGGCCATCTTCTTCAGATGTCAGGCAGGAGGCAGATGCACAACAAGTTCTGGTCACACGTGGGCGTGATGCGCAGCAGGACTTCTGTCTGGCTGGCAGTACAACGGGTAGCCAGGTGATGCCGATGACACCTCCTACTCTGTCTTTTGTGCACCTAAAAGCAAAGAAGACAGGAGAAGAACATCAGTGAAATGTTGCATTTGTTGTTGTGGTTCAGTTACTTAGTACTGTACTAGTGCAAACAAAAGATAGTCTAGCCATTTATGACTATTTTTTTTAACTAGAGCCATGTTATACTACTAGTACTGTGTACAGCCACACACTACACTCTCAGGAAGGATAGGACAGTTAATAATAAACAACAAAATAAAAATCTAATGGAAGTGGGGTGGTCCATTGCATTATTTGAGCATCTCAGCATCCATGGAGCTGCTGCTGGCAAAGGGGGTGGATGGATGGAAGCAGGAAGCCAAAGAGCCAATAGGAAAACCATGCAGGCCTATGGCAAAAGCAGGACACTAATACTCACAGTCCAAACACCCAAAAAAGCCACCACCCACATGGACACACACAAATCACAAAGAAGCCGGGGGCCTGGGAAACACCAGGAGCTGACAAAAGGCCTATAAAAGCCAGGTAAAGGATGCCTGCTAAAGCAAAATGCTCTGACTTTTTAATGCAACAAAATGTAGGAACATTCACAGGCCCCAAAAAGCTCTGCAGGGTGCATGCATTGCACACCAACACACCAGAGACCAGACACATAAAAAAAGCATGGATTGTCTTTAAGACAACCAACATCAGCAAGGCCACCCCCCAAAAAGCACACTTCCCCAACTCAATCCAATGCCATCCATGCCCTAAATGATGTCTAAATTCAACAGATCACATAGAAAACAGTAGATTAATAAAGCTGTGGCTACCTGCTCTGGTCCTAGTGGATGAAAGCAGGCCTGTTGGCAGACAAGGCCAGGCAAGCTTGCAGGCCTAGGCCTCAAAATGGCCACCAGCCACATGGCCAGGCCCAACAACATCAGCAAGGTCACCCCCAAAAACACACTTCCCCAACTCAATCCAATGCCATCCATGCCCTAAATGATGTCTAAATTCAACAGATCACATAGAAAACACTTGATCAATAAAGCTGTGGCTACCTGCTCTGATCCTAGTGGATGAAAAAGCAGGCCTGTTGGCAGACAAGGCCAGGCAAGCTTGCAGGCCTAGGCCTCAAACTGGCCACCAGCCACATGGCCAGGCCCAACAACATCAGCAAGGCCACCCCCAAAAACACATTTCCCCAACTCAATCCAATGCCATCCATGCCCTAAATGATGTCTAAATTTAACAGATCACACAGAAAACACTTGATCAATAAAGCTGTGGCTACCTGCTCTGATGTTAGTGGATGAAAAAGCAGGCCTGTTGGCAGACAAGGCCAGGCAAGCTTGCAGACCTAGGCCTCAAAATGGCCACCAGCCACATGGCCAGGCCCAACAACATCAGCAAGGCCAACCCCAAAAACACACTTCCCCAACTCAATCCAATGCCATCCATGCCCTAAATGATGTCTAAATTCAACAGATCACATAGAAAACACTTGATCAATAAAGCTGTGGCTACCTGCTCTGATCCTAGTGGATGAAAAAGCAGGCCTGTTGGCAGACAAGGCCAGGCAAGCTTGCAGGCCTAGGCCTCAAAATGGCCACCAGCCACATGGCCAGGCCCAACAACATCAGCAAGGCCACCCCCAAAAACACACTTCCCCAACTCATTCCAATGCCATCCATGCCCTAAATGATGTCTAAATTCAACAGATCACATAGAAAACACTTGATCAATAAAGCTGTGGCTACCTGCTCTGGTCCCAGTGGATGAAAAAGCAGGCCTGTTGGCAGACAAGGCCAGGCAAGCTTGCAGGCCTAGGCCTCAAAATGGCCACCAGCCACATGGCCAGGCCCAACAACATCAGCAAGGCCACCCCCAAAAACACACTTCCTCAACTCCATCCAATGCCATCCATGCCCTAAATGATGTCTAAATTCAACAGATCACATAGAAAACACTTGATCAATAAAGCTGTGGCTACCTGCTCTGAAACTAGTGGATGAAAAAGCAGGCCTGTTGGCAGACAAGGCCAGGCAAGCTTGCAGGCCTAGGCCTCAAAATGGCCACCAGCCACATGGCCAGGCCCAACAACATCAGCAAGGCCACCCCCAAAAACACACTTCCCCAACTCAATCCAATGCCATCCATGCCCTAAATGATGTCTAAATTCAACAGATCACATAGAAAACACTTGATCAATAAAGCTGTGGCTACCTGCTCTGGTCCTAGTGGATGAAAAAGCAGGCCTGTTGGCAGACAAGGCCAGGCAAGCTTGCAGGCCTAGGCCTCAAAATGGCCACCAGCCACATGGCCAGGCCCAACAACATCAGCAAGGCCACCCCCAAAAACACACTTCCTCAACTCAATCCAATGCCATCCATGCCCTAAATGATGTCTAAATTCAACAGATCACATAGAAAACAGTAGATTAATAAAGCTGTGGCTACCTGCTCTGGTCCTAGTGGATGAAAGCAGGCCTGTTGGCATACAAGGCCAGGCAAGCTTGCAGGCCTAGGCCTCAAAATGGCCACCAGCCACATGGCCAGGCCCAACAACATCACAAAGACCACCCCAAAAAACACACTTCCCCAACTCAATCCAATGCCATCCATGCCCTAAATGTGCTTGAAAATGAAATACATTCAAAAAACAAAAGGAACAGTTGCTTCATCATGCACACACACCCATGAGGCCATGCCCATGGCTAGCTCGGGCCTACTACTACAACCCACAAAATTAAAAAAAAAAAAAAAGGAATGATGATAATTAATTAATTATCAAAAATAAATTGTAGTTACAACAACTGCAATGCCCACAATCAAACACAACAACCACCTACTTGTAAAATATCCTATTCCAAAAATCCTGAAATCCAATTGCAATAATGCAGCAGACAAAAAGAGTGATCTTTCCAGCTCCAAATCCAAAGGCAGAATGAGCAGGAGATGGACAAAGCACTGGGAGGAGCCTGCTGGACAGGAACAGGAAGTTGGAGATTCTGTGTCACTTCCTCCCTCTCTCCACCTTTTAAAAAAATGACTCCTTGCACAAAAAAGGAAAGCCAAATGTCAATGTAAGGAGATCTTTTCATCCAAAATCAGCATTTGCAGATGGTTTCATGCTGCTAGAGCCGATATTCCTCTCCAAATTGTAAATTTTACGTTGTTGAGTTCTCGAGCTTCACATTACTTCCGCCGGCGTGTCGAAAACGATATGATCGCGTTCTCTTCTTTGTCCCTGTCGCGTTGGATATGACGTGTTCGCGGTCTCTTTCTCCTGTTCGCGTTCGATTACACGTGCCCGCATCCTCATCCTCTGGCTCGCAATGTAGAATGACATGTTCGAGATCTCAATCTTCTCATACTCGCGCGGTGCATGATCGCGAGAAGAAAGACGTGATCGCGCGACAAATGACGTGATCGCGTGACAAATGACATTAATGCGGCCGCGAACTCTCGCGAGACAGCGCAAAATGGCTACCAAAATCCAACATCTCGTGGAGAACGCGACCGGGTCAAGAAAACTTGTCGGAGAACGCAGGGATTCAGGTAAGGCGATCGCGCACGCGCGAGAATGTATTATTTTACAGCGCGAGCAAGAAACAAATTATCGCTAAGCTGCGGAATGCGGAAATTTTGACATTTTTGCGCTTTCCGCGGAACGCGAAAATGCCCAAATATCGCAATTTCCACGAACGGAACGGAATTTTGGCCCAGGCCTACGCGGCAACCCCACACACTCACCTACTCCCTGCTGACGAGAGGCAACTACCTCGAAACACGTGTCCAGGGATGGCTAATGCGACACTTACTTTCTTCGAACACTTTTGGCACAGGCGTAATCGCCGTCGCCACTACATGGACCATAGTTCCTTGGGGTAACATGCTGGTAGGACGAGCGGAGTGCGGCCAATCGGATTATTTGTATTAAGGCTCCCTTGAGCCATTGGGCTGACGAGCCCCGGACCAGCACCTGCGCGCCATGAGTGGTACTTTACCTGATAATACTTTTTTGGCAGTCTACGCGGCAACCCCACACACTCACCTACTCCCTGCTGACGAGAGGCAACTACCTCGAAACACGTGTCCAGGGATGGCTAATGCGACACTTACTTTCTTCGAACACTTTTGGCACAGGCGTAATCACTGTCGCCACTACATGGACCACAGTTCCTTGGGGTAACATGCTGGTTGGACGAGCGGAGTGCGGCCAATCGGATTTTTTGTATTAAGGCTCCCTTGAGCCATTGGGCTGATGAGCCCCGGACAAGCACCTGCGCGCCATGAGTGGTACTTTACCTGATAATACTTTTTTGGCAGTCTACGCGGCAACCCCACACACTCACCTACTCCCTGCTGACGAGAGGCAACTACCTCGAAACACGTGTCCAGGGATGGCTAATGCGACACTTACTTTCTTCGAACACTTTTGGCACAGGCGTAATCGCCGTCGCCACTACATGGACCACAGTTCCTTGGGGTAACATGCTGGTAGGACGAGCGGAGTGCGGCCAATCGGATTTCTTGTATTAAGGCTCCCTTGAGGCATTGGGCTAACGAGCCCCGGACCAGCACCTGCGCGCCATGAGTGGTACTTTACCTGATAATACTTTTTTGGCAGTCTACGCGGCAACCCCACACACTCACCTACTCCCTGCTGACGAGAGGCAACTGCCTCGAAACACGTGTCCAGGGATGGCTAATGCGACACTTACTTTCTTCGAACACTTTTGACACAGGCGTAATCGCCGTCGCCACTACATGGACCACAGTTCCTTGGGGTAACATGCTGGTAGGATGAGCGGAGTGCGGCCAATCGGATTTTTTGTATTAAGGCTCCCTTGAGCCATTGGGCTGACGAGCCCCGGACCAGCACCTGCGCGCCATGAGTTTTACTTTACCTGATAATACTTTTTTGACAGTGTACGCGGCAACCCCACACACTCACCTACTCCCTGCTGACGAGAGGCAACTACCTCAAAACACGTGTCCAGGGATGGCTAATGCGACACTTACTTTCTTTGAACACTTTTAGCACAGGAGTAATCGCCGTCGCCACTACATGGACCACAGTTCCTTGGGGTAACATGCTGGTAGGACGAGCGGAGTGTGGCCAATCGGATTTTTTGTATTAAGGCTCCCTTGAGCCATTGGGCTGATGAGCCCCGGACAAGCACCTGCACGCCATGAGTGGTACTTTACCTGATAATACTTTTTTGGCAGTCTATGCGGCAACCCCACACACTCACCTACTCCCTGCTGACGAGAGGCAACTACCTCGAAACACGTGTCCAGGGATGGCTAATGCGACACTTACTTTCTTCGAACACTTTTGGCACAGGCGTAATCGCCGTCGCCACTACATGGACCACAGTTCCTTGGGGTAACATGCTGGTAGGACGAGCGGAGTGCGGCCAATCGGAAAGTTGAACAGTTGAACTCCTTGTCTAATGACATTCAGTGTTTAGTACTTACTTTCTCCCCTAAGCCCAAGAGAGGTTTTATTAACGTTTATTCTCGACCTGTAAGCCTGAGCAATGAATCCCTGACTATTGACCAATTGAATCTCTTTATTCCTATTGTCCCCACAAATGTGTGGTTAATTGTAGGGGGGGGGTTAATTGCCAATTTGAGCCCCTAGTTGAGATCACTGATACAACTCCTAGCGAGGAGGATCTGTGATGGCTATTTCCAGACCCTCAAATCCCACCGATTAAGGCATGGTCCCTGCTGGCACTCCAGATCAACTCGGTCACACTGATCCACTCCTTGAGAGCTTGTAATGGCTGCACTAAACTGGATATACCTGGGAAGTTAACATTCAATAGAATAGGTCAATCCTCCTTGCTGGATTACATCCTAGTGGAGACCAGGCTATGGCAAAGGGATGTCGATTTGCTGTCCTGCCGCGACACGACAGCGATCACAACGCTCTGACCATGGAACTGTAGATGCCAGATTTTGGAACTGCTACGGTCAGCTGTACCCCCATAGACAATAGATTAATACTCTCTAACAACAGAAAAAGAATAAGGTGGGGGGAAATTCAGCAGTCACCTGATAAGCTGGCCACACTATATACAGCAATTATCCCATCCCTATTAGAAATGGGAGAGGCTGTGTCAGCAGAGGGTATCTTACTAACCATTAATAAAGTTGCAGATTTGTATGCAGTATTAACTTCCAAACTGGTCGACATATTTTATCCAAAGATCCCCTCTAGGGCGAAAAAAGGGGCTACACAAACCTGGTTAACCGATAGCTGCCGAAAGGCTAAGCGGACCCTGATAGAGGCCATTAAAGCTAAGGATAGGTCCCTAACTAAACAAATGTGAGTGGTGTACAGAGAAAGCATCCAACAAGCAAAAAAGTCCTGGGAACTGGATGGAGGGGATGCTTTAAAAACCGCCCTATCCAACAAAGATATGAATGCGTTTTGGTCCATAGTCAGTACAGGCAGTAGCGAAGGGTAGCCAGCCATAAAGCCAAATATAGCTGCAGATGCATGGAAGACTCATTTCCAGGCTTTATACACTACGAAGGAAGCAGTTGCCCCAATTGATGAAACATCTATAATTTCTCTGGGGACTATTCATGAAGAGGCCCCTGTGATTACTTTGACTGAAGTTTTAAATGCAATAAGCAAGCTACCCTTCTGGAAAGCACCAGGATTGGATAAGCTACTGGGGGATCTCTTTCGGGCAGAACCAAAAATTTGGGGACCCTACCTATGGGTTTTATTTAATGCTATTATGAAAGATATGGCGATCCCTGAAACTTGGTTAGGGGCTTAAATTGTTCCAGTTTTTAAAAAGGGTTCACCCCTTTTGCCTGCAAATTATAGGCCAATCAGTTTGATCGATGTCACCCAGAAACTGATTGCTCGGGTAATACTTGACCGCCACTAGGTGTGGATAGAAGAGCATGAAATTCTGAGCCTCTATCAAGCCGGATTCTGAAAAAACATTTCCACCATCGACCAAATATATAGACTCCAACCCTTATATTGGAAAACAGGGACAATGGAGGGTGGCAGTCTCTATTTAATATTTGTGGATCTGAAGACAACTTTTGATTTGGTGCCCAGAGCTAAATTATGGGGTGTACTTAGAGATCTGGGGATCCCCCGCTACCTCCTGAGTTTGCTTATGAGATTGCATGAAGGTAACTTCGCCCAAGTGAGATATGGGAAATGTGGCGACCTAACCTCTCGACTCCCAGTTAACAGAGGGGTAATGCAGGGGTGTGTGCTCGCACCTACCCATTTTTGCCTCTTTGTTAATGCATTGGTCGCCCAACTCATTGAGGTAAAGGATAACGATGCCCCGAAGATAGCACGTAGAAAGGTACCAGCAATGATGTTTGCGGATGACACCCTCTTACTGTCAATGTCGCCTATGGGTATTCAGATGGTCCTTGATAGTTTTTATACCTTCTGAAAACACAGGGAACTGGAGATTAATACCAGAATACTATATTTATGGTCTTCAACCCAGCCAACAGATCACATTCTAACCCTTGTTTAGATGGCACTATGCTTGAGAGGGGGTCGGTATTTGATTACCTAGGTGTCACCTTGACAGAAAATCTGGAGTGGGGGCCGCAAATGGCCAAAGCAAGTCTCAAGTTAGCCCAAACTGTGGAGGGAATTGCAAAATTGTATAGAAACTCCTCCTACAAGCCAGCTGGGCCAATAACAGAGATTTACAAAGTGCAAGCAAGGGGTGCGACAATGTTTGGGGCTGAATTATGGGGTCATTGTTGTTCTGGTTGTTTGAGTAAAATAATGAACAATTTTATGCTGCAGTTGTTTGGCCTCCCCCCAGTACCCCCCTTACCCTACCATGGCTGAACTTAGGAGTTAGACCAATTGGGGATGAGATTGGACTTAGACCCATAAAGTTTTGGCGCAGACTCTGGGTGACCCCGGAACTCGCCGTTTATCTTTCAGAATTAAAGGAGTTATTGAGTTTTCTGGGTGTAGGTAAAATACCATGGTTTGCACATGGAAAGGATGAATGTTGTAGGCTGGGAAAATCATGTTTATGGAGCAATCCAGAGGAATCATGCCCTGTAATTTCACGCTCAGAATTGGGAAGATCTTATAGGATGCACAAACTTGCAGATATCCAGGGGAGTTCGGCCTTAGGACATCTGACAGCCGAATTCTTGAAATTCAAAGATGAGTATACATTAGAGTCTTTTCTGGATGACATCCAACCTACCCTGGCAAAAAAATTGTATGTTCAGTTTAGATTTGGGACTTCACTGCTTTTTGCTTTCTCTAACAAATGGTCAAAAACTACACTTTGAGTGTGCCCTGCCTGCAATTGTGAGGAAGAGTCAGAGCTTCACGTTTTTTTCTTCTACCCTGGCTATAAATTAGCGACACAGCGCTGACTTATCCAACTGTGCAGGAATTTAGGGGTTGTCCACCGTGAGGAGGCAAGCAGAGTCCTGAAGTATGACACTTTTATGCCCACTATTTTTGCTGTATCTAGATTTCTAACTTCGCTGTGGCGTATGCGCTGGATGTTCTTTAAATTCATCACTGCGGCCTTAAAGTATATATTGTCTGCATCTTTTAACAGTTTTATCAAAATCTTTTACTCTTTTTAATGTTTTAACATCAAGTCCGCTGATGAAATGAGTTTTTACTTTGGAAAATTACATGTACAGTTGTTATGTCCCATATGGCTTTTACAAATGGGGAAACATAGATGGTAGCTGGACGAGGGTGGGTCGTTGTTTTGAATTGTCCGGTTCTACCACCCTGTGAACCCTGCGATGCACTTTAAACGCTGTTAATGTATTAAATTGTATAGCTATTTATAGTGATGTTTTATAGTACATGGTTTTACGTGTGTTAACTTTCCGTGTATGCACTTTTATGGTCCACGATGACCGAAATAAAGTTTGTTGGATTGGATTGGAATTGCACAGCGTGAAATAAAGAAACCTGGGATAAATCCTGGCTTCCACGCTTGATGAGATTTTGTGATACTGAGCAATTGACTTACTTCACTGTGCTTCTTTGTCCTTTATCATCACATTGTGTGATCACAGGCAATTGACTTTTTTCTCTGTGCCTCTTTGCCTCTTGTCATCACGCCAAATGTGATGACAATGGACAAAGAGACACAGGGGAATAAGGTAATTCCCTAACATCACACAATTTGGTAACCCTTGGAGCTGTCTCATACTTTTATTTTCGCAGGCTCAGACTTTTATTGCTATATGGGATGCTGTGTCCGACCTTGTTGTGTTATTTCCAGATCACTTGATCACTATTGCTTTGCTATAATGTTACAAAATGCCAATAAAGAAATGTTTAAAAAAAAGAATCACACAATTTGGTCAAACGAGTAGTCCTGATTGACAGAGCATCTTGAAATTCTTCAGTATGCATGCTGTACTAAAATCTGTTTTGCAGTTTTAAATACACTATAATATTGCTCCATCTAGCATCACAAACTAGGCCACATATAAGGTGCACATGAGAGATAACTTGTCTTTCAATGCTTACTGACCTCGTCGTCAGGGTGGTGGGGTGAGCAGCAAAAACGGTTTATGTTTACAGGTTATCATTTCTAATAAATGACATTCATTGTAGTATTCAGTCTAATGCACTAAAACGAATCGCTTCCGCATTTTAAAGAAAAAAAGTATTTTTTGAACACGCAGAAGTATTTCAGTTTAGTGCAGTAGTTCTTCACCTGGTTGTCCGTAGACCCCTTGGAGTTTACAACACCTACTCAAGGGATCCGCTACTGTTTAGAAAATTGAATAATATTAGTAGATTAATAAAGAATATCTACATGAAAATGATAAATGTAAAATTAAAGTGTTCTGTAACTGAGAAGGAGTTTGAAATTGTAAGCTAAAAATTAAGTTGGTATGCTAGATTTATCCCTGGGGGCAGCTCAAGTGCAGCGAACCGTAGGATGGACAATTGGTGGCATAAATTGGAGCACTGATATGCACCGACAAAAAGTATAGCTTAGGAGCAAAAGTGATAAAGCAATATGCCAGATCCTATCATATTGCTTTGTCTTTTGGAAATATAGGGTGTGGCCTACGTAGTTAAGGGCATGGTTTAAACGTATAAATAGGATTTTTGTGATCTCTATAGTGTGCTACCCGAATGGTATTTTCATAGAAGATTAAGTAAAATATGTGAAATGTAAATAGGAACTAAATTACTGGCATGCATTAATTTAACGTTTTTACATTCGTTGTTCAGAAATCCATCATTGTTATTTGCCAGTAAAGTTAAGGACATGAATATAGGGCCCGATAGAGACCCGTTTGAAAGACCGTTTTTCATTGCTAACAGGTCTCAGACCCCGAAGGGCCAGGCTCTCTTAACACCCTGATAATGCTGAAAATATGGAGAGCGCGCTTTGCAGCGTAGGTGAAGTTAATTTACCGATTATATTGAGTAATAAAATTATCATCGTTTAAAATACACTAAATTCTCTTGTTATACAAATAATGGCCACAGGATGTCAGCCTAACACCACCAAGGAGACCTAAAAAAAAGCTAACAAAATAGTCTCTTAAAAGACACATGTCCTAAATAAGTTGCATACATCATGTTCATACTGACCATCATTTTAAAACATGTTAAATTACTTTCTATGATATGATGAGGGTTTATAACACACAAAGTGCATCCTATTTTTAACAAGATATTTTCTTTATAGTAGGTCTGGCTCCAGACAGTGAGCGCAGTGTAATATTATAATCACACGAACCCGAGGCTCTTTATCCACCCAGACAATGACACCGCAAAGAGCCAGCTGTGTATTTGCTTTGTGTTTGCGCAAAGATGATATTTTGCCAAACGGGCTGCCTTTGCGCAATTCACAACTCATTTGCATATTATGAATATTTGTTTTCCTCTGAGGAGTGCTCTGCGCAGAGGGCTTCTCCCCATACTGCAGATGCACAGTTGAATCCATTAAAGGTTTGCACGGGGCGGACGCAGCTCCAGCTGAGTAAATCAGTTAATCTGAATACGACTGTGCTCGGCGGGGTTAGATACGTCACACACCGTGACAAGGGCCACTTGAGTCTCGCGCCTTTAAAAGAGGCGGGAGTAGCAGTGGAGGGCCGAGGCAGCGCGTGGGTCTACTTCACAGGACTACTTCCGTCTCCCCGAGGCCCGTGTACCGAAGGGATATGCATTGTGAGGCTTTGAGAGCTCTTATTACAGTATGACCTGCCCTTTCCTGAGAGATTGCAGCTCTCTAATTATACAACTGATGCTGCCCTATCTAGCCAAGATTAATTAAGTAGGTAGCAAAAACGTGATGAATGGGAATGCTTGAATTAATTTAAGCCGCTAGTGTATTTGTTGTATTAGCATTTAAATATAGCGTACTTGGACTGTGGGGTGATACTAGAAAACATGAACGTACAAGGGGTGGCATCATTTAAGGGAGAGTCAAAGTTGACGATTGCCCAGGGTCCCCGCATTTAAGGCGGCCCCCTCGTAAAGTGCAAATGGTGTGCACAAAATAACAGGTTATTTTTCTAATACTTCCGCTAGGCTTGTAGCGTCCTCCCCAGCCCAGGAGCATGCACATGAATACACCACACATGAAGCTCTGGATTGTACATCTTTATTCCTCCGCATACAATCACACATTACCAGCCGCGGTCAGTAGTGGGAGTAAACATATAAATAAAAAAAACGAATTTCGTTGCGCGCACTGCATCCCCAAATGCAATGCAGTGCGCGCAACGAAATTCGTTTTTTTCATTTATATGTTTACTTACCTGTAAACCTCCGTAATCCATAGTTTACAACCCCCCACCCTGCCCCTCCCCACGTCACCGCCCGGCAGCTAATCCCACTACCGACCGCGGCTGCACAATACTCTCTGATTATGTCATAACCATTAATAGCCACATCTTAACACCTGCAAGTTACGTATTTCCTCTGTTGAGTCCTCCCAGAACATCAAGGGTCCTAGCACCCATAGGGGCATAGACTGTCAGATGGGGGAGGTGCTGTCTCCTTCAAGATATATTAAGCTCCATTTCCCATAGCTCCTTCTTTGTTAGAAGCATTTTTATGGTAATGATGTATACCAACTAGGGTATGGGCTATTCAAAGGTATGTGGGTCATAGGCACACACTGCATTTGAATAGCTGCTAGAGCTAATTTGAGGCGATGATCGGCCAATTGATCAGGACTGTTTGCCGGGCTGGATAGCTGATGATTCCTACATCAAGCCCATTGGTCCTCAGCCTATCATGGGTTTCCCATGTGCACCATATGACCAGTCCAGCCCTGACATCGCTTTCCAAATCCCTTAAATTAAGGGTAAGCCGAACTACCTATCAAGTCTACTCTAGTCTTTGATACCTGTTGTCTCTCTTCAGCATTTTACCTTTCTCTTATCTACCCTAAAGTTACGATGAAGCAAGAGCTCTGTCAAACTTGGGGATTCAACAAACAAAATGGCGACGACACTCCAATAAGGCCAAAATTCAGCTGAAGCAGAAGAGATAAAAATGTTATATAATCTATGATTACTCCTGGCTCTGATGTCACGGTGAGCTGTGATGAGCACGATGGATGCAGTAGTTGCGGTTAATTTGATAATTGCAGTTGATATGGGTCAGACCAGAGACATTTTAAGGCATGGGCAAAGTGGGCTCTGGCCTAGGGCCCCAGGCTTGCAGGAGGCACTTATAGAGCCAGCTCTGTTCTGCAGACAGTCCTGCCCTGATGACCTTGAATGATTCTTAAACAGATTGTTTTAAATACTGTTTCCATTTCACTTATTTCTAATGTGTGAGATTCTATTACAGACATTTTGTAGAGAAATGTTGTCCTTATGTTTCATGCACCATTCGGAAAAAAGTTTCTTTTAGATCAAAACGTATGAGCAATGGGAGGGTGTCACAGAAACTATTTCCATTAATATTAGTGAGCTGCTTCTGTGTTACAATATTAAAAGCACACGTCACTATCCCTGAATATCAGATGTAGCAACTTTAGAATTTGGATGAGTGTGCCTGTGCACTGTCAGTATCCTGGCCAAAGAGGGCATGAAAGAGCTGAAATTGGATCATAAATTCAAAGCTGTTCCAACCATGGCCCCCAAAATACGTTTAGCCCCAGACCCCCAAAATCTTTAAGATGTCCCTGGGTCAGACTATATCAGGTCAAGTCAGGAGGATCAAAAAAAGGATTAACAGGCTTTTAAAAGCGAGCTTCAGGGTTTCACATAGAGTGTCCAATAGAACAGTAGGAATGTCAAAGTGAGGTGGAGTGTTTGACCCTGCACATTACATCAGCACTTTTAGTGACAGTGAGGCAAAGAAGTACAGGCTTCAGATTGTACTAGAGCGATTAAGTTTGGTAACAGGGCGTAGCATGAAGAAGCAGACCAGGTAGGATAACGTCAGGCGATGACGATCCTGGTATGGAATCCTTAATTATTTTTTTTTACAGAGTTTAATATAGCGTGAACTTAACTCGGTATCGGGTCTCAGAGCGCTTTACATAGCACCAGTTGTATTACATGAGGACACATTCATTTTTGTTAGGCAAGGAAGATTAAGTGATTTGCCCAGAATCACAGGATGTTCAGCGCCATTGCCGATACTCGAACCCGGTTCCCCAGATTCGAGGTTGACCACCCTAGCCATTAGGCCAACTCCTCTCCACAAAGTTTAAGAAAAAAAAAAAAATTCTTCTGGTTCTTCAGTTTCAACAAGTTTTCGAAAGCATTAGGGTGCAGTTTCCTTGTCCTGCGTACATCTCTGAGGACAATTAATACTATTTAAACAATTCAGAGTAATATCTGAATGAAGTCACACACTCCTTAGGAATGTATTAATTCCTGATTCCTAATTTATTTTTAGGACAATACTTTTGCCAGTATTATATTCATATCTACATTTTTATGGTTTCATCCTATCAAGCAGTTTCATGACTTTAACAAACTCTGCCATTACATGAAGGGTTGGTTTCCTCATCAGGAAGTCATAAAAGGTTGACTGCAATAAAATGACCTGTAAGTTAAGCTTTTCAGATAGTATTCCCATAGATAATACAAAATGAAAGCTCACCTCCCAAGTGGCAACTTCAAAAATGACATATAGCCATACCGGAAAAATTTGAATTAACGTCATTGCGTGTAGATGTCATTTCTATTGTGTCCATTTGTGCATTAAGCCATGTTTTTAAAAAAAATGACTCCTTTATCTGTTGGCGGTCTTCTGTAACGTGATTTATCCTACTTCAACTACTCTTTGGGGCATCTTTACGAGTCCCTTTGTGTCGCTCGTGTACTACACTACGTGGTGCAAGAGCAACACAAATTAACAAGCATTGGCATAGCCAATAGGTCTCACCTTTGGGACCTTATAAGTGTTTAGCCATGCAACAGTTAATGTTGTTGCGTTAAGGATATTGTGCTGCATAACTAAATACTTATAAGGTCCCAAAGGTGAGACCTATTGGCTATGCCAATGCTTGTTAGCTGGTAGCGGCTGGGCAGAGCACGCGCATGTGGTATAAATGGCCAATCATTGCCATAGTAACCAACGCAGTCACACACATGGCTGCCGGAGACATGGTGCACCTAAACGACTACAGAGTTAGACACCGAAGTATTCCCTATGATGATAGTGGTATTCAAGTGGGTACCCACTGGGTCTATGCCATAGGATGCAGACTCCGCATTTGATGTGCACTCGCGATGCCTTGTTAGCGACCTGACAAGCAGCTCATCAACGGGCCAGACTTACAAACAAACAAGCACATTCTAACCAAGTTCAAACACATTCTGTAATTAAACCGTTCCATCAAAAAATAAAAATCTATTCATAATGACAAAATAAGGAAACACGTCTCTCTGCACTTACCAAGAGATGTGAACTCTGAGGGCAACCAGCGACGTCTGATTAACCAGCAGCGGCAGCATGAACGTACAATTTCCAGCAGGGGGCGAGAGAGAGAGAGAAAGGGAAAGAGTGAGAAAGAGAGAGAGGGGGAGAGAGCGAGCGAGAGAGGGGGAAAGAGAGAGCGAGAGAGAGAAAGAGAGAGCGGGAAAGACGAAGAGAAAGAGAGAGAGAGAAATCGAGAGGAGAGAGAGAGAGAGAGAGAAAGCGTGAGAGAGAGAGAGCCCGGGAGTGCTGCGTGCGTGCTCATGCAGTCTGCTCATTTTCAAGCACTGCACTCGTGCTTGTGGCGTGCCCCTGCTCGCTCCCGCAAGGTGGATGCTGCCACAAGGACGAGTGTGCGCTTGAAAATGACCAGAACAACGGCTAAAGGTCCTCTTAAGCAGTGCATGCACGCTGCGTAGGCGAGACCTAAAAAAAAAATAACGCACAGCGACAGCGCCGTAGACACGAAAAGAGACGTACAATAAGCACGGTACTCTGGAAACGGAGATTTTTTTAATTGAAATTAACTAACAAATTTCAAGAAAGCTGATTATTGTAAGGCAGCTTGTTGCACCGCGCACACAAGTTTGTTGAGGGTCGTGTTTTTCTTCATTTCTGGAGACGTGTTCTTGGAGCACTCGGGTTTTTTTTTACTAATGGTGTAATATTTACTTGGATCAACCTAGAGGCTTTAAACCTCGAAAAAATTCCAGTTAACCAGTTATAGTTTCTTCTAAATCCGGTCGCCACATGCAGGTTTCTGGATGTAGGAGTAATTTTGCCCAACAGAAAAAAAAGGGAAATTCACCGTTTATAAAATGCACCAACTTAAACACAACTGGTTATTTTCATCTAGGTTGTTTATTATGCATACCAAAATATTTGTATGCCAGTAATTATATCAATAAAAAAGTTACAACTGGTTAACTGGAATCTCATTGAAGAGTATAGCAACAATAGGAATAACCGTCTTTTTCCCCAAACCGACAGAAGGTATAAACCATGTTCGTTTAGAACCCAAGAAGCGGTGTCCTTATTTCACATGGTAATAACTGTGCACACGGCGCTGTTTCTGACTCATCTTGTGACATTCATCATCCTGTGTAGTCTTACCCTGCCATGAAGCCATCAGCAACGCCGTATACTGTCCACATCCAACAAACGCTCTTTGTTTAAATAAAGCAGATATTGTGATTTGATGTTTTAATGTTTAATTGGCCGGTCCTCTGAGCCCGTGTAACCCCGAATGAAAGTGTCCATAACTTATTCAAGACAAAAATAACAAAGACTCGGGGATGGCTGATAAAAATCAGTTTAGTGCCGCACAAATTTTAAAACAGAAGGGAGGACTCATTTCTATGTGAGCTTTACATCATTTTTTCTTTTTATTATGTTACTTTTATGTTCTGTGTTTCTTCCAGAAATTACGATTCCCATTGGTTTTACAATCACACTGTCCTTACAACATACTGTTTGCTGTGTTTACTGTAACCCCCACCCCGGCTGTCTTTTGCATCAAACCCATCATGCCACCATGCCTTCCAACCTAAATAAATGCAAACATGTCACAGGACGAAGAGTGGCTGGACCAGGCTTTGGTACTTTCACAGGTATAAACAAGGTATAGGATAATCGGCTTAAAAATGAAAATAAAATAGAAAAAAACGTTTCAAAGAGTCTTCAATCGATGTAATCCATCGAGTAATATTTATGAAATACGACCTGTACAAACTGAAGTCCGGAAATTATAAACAAACGCAGAGTTGCAGACTAGTCCTACTAAAGCTGGAAAAGCCCTTCAAATAGAAAAGGTAAAAAGAAAACGCTTAGAACAAAATGAAAATACACCCATCCCATTACACAGAGACCTGCCGTTGTTTCTGGGAACATATCGCTTATGGCGGTTCGCCAAGGGGTCCTTGCACAAGACGTTTGCTGAGGCACATGCTTTATTTCACTGTCTACTGGTGAAGAGAAGGTGGCCTAACTAAATGTGTGAGGAAAGGATGTCTCACGCGCCTGAGCCATTGAGAAGGAAGAGAAGCCACAACAAAGGGACTCTAATCTAAAACCATCTTCCAGTCACTGACTCCGGTTTGAGAAACATGTAAGGTATGTCATTTTAAGAACCATGTGCACCATTTAGGTAACCTACAGAACGTGAGCTAAAGGGAACAACGATGCAAAGAAAATGGCAATAATTTAAGACTGATGTATAGAAAGTGACTGAAATGGTGGACTAATATATGGTAGGTCAGTCTAGTTTACCACCAAGGTATGATAAGTGCTTTTCATGTAAGAAGAAAGTACGCTAAGTTACATGTACTGATAGTGACTTTAGGGTAAGGAAAAGAAGGCAAGGTCACTCCTATTTAAAAAAACAACACACAGATTGTGATTCGAAATAAAAAAAAGCTAGAGGAAATTAGCCCACACGTAGAACAATGTATACAGAACGTGGCTCTAATCGACATATTCCAAGTTAAGCATAATGTACTGCAAGTGATCTGAATTTAAGAACATGTCAAATAAGTGGCTTCCATATAACACCAATCATAGAAAAGCAATTCCAATTTACATGAATGTATAGGCAATTGTGGGGGGAAAAGTGGGGGGAGAGACAGAGAGAAAGAGAGCGAGAAAGCGAGAGGAGACAGAGCGAGAGAGAGAGAGAGCCTGGGAGTGGTGCGTGCGTGCGCACACATTCTGCTCATTTTCAAGCACAACACCCGTGCTTATGGCACGCCGCTGTGCTCCCGCAAGGTGGATGCCGCCACAAGCAAGAGTGTGTTCTTGATAAAAAACCGGAGCAACGGCTAAAGGTCCTCCTATGCAGCGCATGCGCGCTGCGTAGGCGAGACCTAAAAATGAGATTTATGAAGCCACGCAAACCACCTTGCATGGTCCTGAGAGGTTTCATAAATCTCGAGTAATGCAAAGCTGGGGAAATTGATGCATTGCATTACTCTGCGCTAAGGAGGCATTTCCATGGGCGTTGCGTGGGTGTTCCAACGCGACATCCATGGATTTTGATGCATTTCCAGATTTACCAGAAGTGGTAGACCTAGAAATGTGTCAAGAACCTACACCTCCCCAGGTGAGGCGTAACAGAGAAATATGTTCATTTCTCCTTGTATTTTCTTTTTTCTATGTGTGCTGCATTCTGACACACAAAGAACGAGGAAAAGCCTCAGTGGATTGTTTTAGTGGAGGAAGGTGCCTCTTCCTGCACAAAAACAATTCTTTTTACAACTCAGGCACCCTTGCACCATGGTGTAAGGGTGCCTGCGTTGACGCTAGCAGCCAAAAGGGTGCCAGTGCAGGAGAAAAGTCAGGAATGCGCTGTATTGCATTAAATACAGCACAGTCTTGCCCTTTCCCAGTTATGCAGTGCAGCGCAGCAAGATGATTTTCTGCGCTGTACTGCGTGACTTGGCCTTAAATATGGCCATAGTCTTTGGGTGGAACTCTTTGGTTTAGTTACGTTTTAGTCAATTAACTATCCACACATAGGGCCTCATTTATGGGGTTTTGGTTTAGGGCAGTGCAGCATGTCACCGTACTGCATTGCACTATGTCAAAGTGAAAGGGCATGAATGCATCCTATTTATCCAATAAGGTGCATTCCTGTCTTTTCCCCCTGCACTGGCGCCGTTTTGGGAACCTAGCGCCAATGCAGGCACTCTTGCACCATGGTACAAGGGTGCCTGTGTTGTTGGCAAGATTGTTTTTGTACAGGAAGGGGCACTTTCCTGCACAAAAACAATAATGGGAGGCTTTTTTCTCTTTCTATGTGTGCTGCAGAAGTAAAGTTATTTCTCCTCGCTGTGCATCCTCTGGGGAGGCGTAAGGTTTTAGCACATCCCCAGGTTTACATGGTTTTGTAACCCTGGGAAAGCATCAAAATCCATGGGTGTTGCGTGGGAACACCCACCGCAACACTCATGGAACACCTCTCTAGCACAGAGTAAGGCAACCCAGTGATTTGCACTGTCTTGCTTTACTCCATATCTACGAGGCCATTCAAAGCCACTCAAAGTGGCTTTGCGTTGCCTCATAGATTTAGTTGGAAGGTTTGTGCCAATGTTGCGTCTTTAAAAGTGACCCAACGTTGGTGCAAGCCTCTCGTAAATATGCCCCAAAATGGCCAGAGCTGACGATTTTGGAACTGGGGTACCCCGTTCGAATCTTGGCATTGATTCAGAATCCTGTTTGGGGCACTTAACTTTGGCCCTGATTTTGATCTCGGTGGACGGGTTACTCTGGCACAACGGTGACAGATATCCCGTCAGCCGAAATATAAATCGCATTATATCCTATGGGATTTATATTTCGGTGGATGGGTTCTTTTTCACCGTTGTGATGGAGTAACCTGTCCGCCAAGACCTAAATCAGGCCCTATCGTTGCATTGTGTAATGTGCCTCATGTAAAGCGCTCCAATCCATTCAGGTCAAGTTTGCGTTACATAAAACTGCAAAGCAAAAAAACCTCTGTATTGTATATTGATCAAACTGCTAATACTCAATTCATCTTTTGATGTATAAAAAATTTAATTAAATCACATCTTCGAAATAATGCGTGTCGATATCAATAACCTTATTAAGCACAAGTCTGTTTTTTTATTTCATTGCAGACGTTTATGTGTCCATTCTAACGTCTCTACAAAAAGAATTGATTGGTCCTTATTGATTAGCCCTTTTTGTTTATAAAGTTATTAATTACCATTCACTAAAAATGTTCCATCTCTCTTGTTATTCTTTTGTGACAGTCCACGATCTTTGTACACAAAACAATTTGCCATTTTTTATTGTGATTTTATATACCTGATTACGAATTGTCCTTGTAAGATTAGCATTTAATTCAAACCATGGATCTGATTTATAAAAATTCCCTATGCCGCTGATGTACCTTTTCCATTCCACTTCATGTTTTCCAAAAATATCCACCTTCTCCATAATTCAAAAGGATTCTAATACTGTGTATATGTAATCACATATTGTTTCCTGCCAAATTTCCATATTTCTTTAGCGTTAAGTGAATAGCATTCTTAACATGCCACTCACAGTGCTGTTTATGTTATGATGTCTTATTTCACGAGAAACATGAAAATTCCAGATGGTCATTTATTCTATTTAGGTATGTCTGCAAAAATATATCAAACAGCATTGTCTACATAGTAATTTATTTCTTATATTCCATCCTCTTTTAGGGATTTACATTTGTTTGCAAACTTAAAACTTCATTTGTGATATTAAGTGTCTACATTCACAAAAGTGTTGAGATCAGTGGTCTTCAAACTTTTTAATGCTGTGCTCCCCAGTGAAAAAAATAATAATTGGGCCCTCTCAGAATTTTTCACAATATTTCTATTAAATTGACAATATTTAAATATGTTTAGACCTATTTAAACACTGCTGTTAAGATCTCTTACAGTTTTAAAAATGCAATCAAATACATGATTGCCAAACATACTATTCTGGTCCGGCGGGCATTACTAATGCGTACAAGTATCCAGAGTGTGATTATTAGAAGAGGGAAGTGGTGAAGACTATATGGAGTCCCTTCCCCTTTGACACATACTCCCAGCCCATTACAGAGCAGTTTACTGCCGCTAATGTTTGTCAGCTTCAGCTTAAAACTAAGCACTGTTATAGGCATAATGCTTCTTTTGGCTAGAGCCTGGTGCTCCCTGGGGTGACTTGAGACCCTCTAAAAGGGGCTCGTCCCCCAGTTTGAAGACCCCTGGTTTAAATAGACTTGATTTCACATCTCTATTTTTGATATTAGATTTGTGTTGTGTTCATTAAGTCTCACTTTTAATGGCCATGGGAGTTGTGGAGCAAAAATTACATTTTGGCTATGTGATACCCAGGTATGGGACTATCCATGCCAGTCATGTACCAGTCAGTGGATGACTTACATAAGCTCCTTTAATCACATTGTGACAATTAATAAAATGAAGACACAGGAAATTTACATGTTTAGCTGTTGATAAGGTACTCTATGTTTGTTATGTTTATTCTCCCTCCGCGTGTACCAAAATATCTGTAAAGCTTTTCTTATGTGTATGCACCAATAATGGTAAATTTCAGATGGATGAGTGCAGGCTTTTTTGAATGATGTCCCAGTGTTTTTTCGCCACTTCATATATTTTTTTGCTTTTTCAACTGTAGAGTAATATCAGTTTTACTATATTACCACTCATTCCTGTTTTTTGCTTTTTGTAATAATTCCTTTCGATTATTGGTAGATAATCTTTCTTTTTCCTTTACAAACTCTGTAATGGAGTATTTGTACCACTTCTTCCTGTCTGATATTAAATTTATCATCCTCCATAAGAATTCTCTGTACTCTTTACATCCAACCATATGGCATTATCTTAATATGGGATTGTTGGTGGAATTTCTGTCTATCCTTCTCATGAAAAGATTAGTCTCATAAGTGCTGTTTTAGAAGTTATTCTATCTATAAATTCAACATTTGGAGGATCCCATTTTTAATGTTGAATAAATAGATTGGTGAATTCCACCAGGTAAAATGTCCTCACATAACAATGAAAGGGGTCTAAAATGTGTATTGAACTATGCCAGATTACAAAAATGTTATCTTTATATCTCCACCATGTGGAGATATATTTTTTCCATGGAAGATGTTATTGGGATGGGAATGTATTGTACGTGGCATACAATCATCTTCTCATGTCTTGATTGCCCAACTGCATGTATATACCACTCAAACTACTTTCATATTTCACTATACTAATTTTCAATCCTGCTGCTACCCTTCTCTATTAAAATAACTGAATAACATATCCACCACTCAAATTACTTCATATTTCACTATACTAATTTTCAACACTAATCCTTTATGGGTTCCGGAGTAATTGTAATTGTAATTGTAAGAAGATTTGTATAGCGCACAGTTGCATTGCGACCCAACGGGTATCCAGGCGCTCTGACCGGATGGTATAATTATTGCTGAAACGGCAAAATTGGAGACATCATACTACTGGAAAGAGCCAGGTCTTGAGGTTCCTTCTGAATTCCATTAATGGCTGCGTCTGCCTAAGTTCCGATGGAAGCGCATTCCAACTTTGGGCTCCAACTACACTAAAGGCCCTCCCTCCCAGCCTTGCCCGTTTGAACCTAGGCTGTGCCAGCAGGTTGGCCGTGGATGACCGCAACTGCCTTACGGGGGAGTACCTTAAGAATCTTTCCTGAAGTGGGACCGGACCTGTTCCGTGGATTGCCTTCTGGACCAAACGTGCTACTCGCCAATAAAGCGCTTCAACACCCCATCAGGGTTACAAGCACTATATAAATGCAAACCTTTTCCCTTTTCTACCCCTCCCCATCCCTTCTCAATCCAAATAACTGACTAACATATCCACTACTCAAATTACTTTCATATTTCACTATACTAATTCAACACTAATCCTTATGGGTTCCAGAGTAGCGTGCTACTCACCTAAAAAAGCGCTTCAAACCCCATCAGGGGTAGCAAGTGCTATATAAATACAAACCTCTTTCCTTCTTCTATCCTGCCGCTACCCATCTCTATCCAAATAACTGAATAACATATCCACCACTCAAATTACTTCATATTTCATTATACTCATTTTCAACACTAATCCTTTATGGGTTCCGGAGTAGCGTGCTACTCGCCAAAAAAGCGCTTCAACACCCCATCAGGGGTAACAAGAGCTATATGAATGCAAACGTTTCTCCCCCATCTATCCCTCCGCTATCCTTCTCACTCCAAATAACTGACTAATATCCACCAAATTACTTTCATATTTCACCATATTAATCCACCACTAATCCTTTATGGGTTTCCGGAGTAGCGTGCTTCTGCCCGAAAAAGAAAAGAAAAATAAGGCGCTTCAACACCCTATCAGGGGTAACACGTGCTATATAAATACAACCGTTTTTCCTCTTCTATCCTTCCGCTCTCCTTCCGAATCCAAATAACTGACTTATATCCACCACTTTAATTACTTTTATATTTCACTACACTAATTCAACATTAATCCTTTATGGGTCCCGGAGTAGCATTCTACTCGCCAAAAAAGCGCTTTGACGCCTCATCAGGGGTAGTAAGCACTATATAAATGCAATTACAATACAATACAATACAATATGGTAGCATGTGAGCAGAGGCCTATGCTTGTTTCTGACTCTGTAGACTACTGGACCTGTAGGGGTGCATCAAGTGTGCCCTCTTTGTGGGCAGTGGACTGCTGTGCCTTTCCTGGGTGTGGTGAATAAACCAGTGGTCACAGCATACTGTCTTTTTAGAAGAACCAAGAGAGCTATCTGAAGTTTTTATCGGTGTCACTGGGAGGGAGGTCTACAGGCCCACTTAAATAATGCTCCACTATTATGTGTCTGCCCAGACCCTTGTAAGGGCATCCAGTGTGTATGTCCTGTGCATAAGCATGGGCGGTGTGGATAACAAGTGTGGTCATGAACTGTGTGTGTTTTTGAGTGAGCCTGAGCAATAGAAACCAGTGAGATCCATCTTGGATATCCATGAACTGGCGGAGCACCAGATTGAAGGGTGAGGACTATGCTTCCAGGCAATGGGAGTGTATTGCGTGCATTCCTGTAACTGGAAAGAGGTGATCCAGACACTGAAGTAAAGAGCACGGACAAAGAGCTACCTTTAGAAATTCCATGAGGCTTTTAGTTAGCAAGGTGCTGCTGATTGTTCTTCATGAGCACTGCCATTTGGTGGAGGATAGGGGTGGAGGGAGGGACAGCAGTCTTTGCTGTGCGAGGTGATAAAGTTTCTAGGTGAGGCACATACCTTTGTCTGTCCCTTATTAACCAGGGGAAAAAACATCACACATCTTTGTGTCTCTGTTGTGGGTGCTCACGATTGGAGACAGCCTGAGTGCAGCCTGCAGTGAAGTACATCACTCTTCACAAATGCTATCACTGGAGGGGGGTGTCAGTCACTAGGAGAAACGGCGCCTTTCAAGTTTGCCTCAGTATTAGATCCTACTATTCTATGTGGTGCAAAAGGTGAGGGAAAACACCCTAGACCCTCCAAATATTGAGCCAACAGGTCCATCTTGTGACAATTCGTATCCTCTGCACACACTCTATTCTCAAGTGAAATTTCAAAATTACAGTAAGTGTGAACAAAAAAGGAATAAAGTTCTGTTGTCTTTTTCTTTTAATCAAACAACGCCCAGCCAACACGTGTTTCGTCGCTTGGGGATGACCCCACGACTTCTTCAGGGCTAGAAATAATATAAGTGTATGTGTAAACATAACGTACCACATGTACATATGTACAACACTGGTGAAAACATTTCACCCCATCGTGGAAACCCAAAGGATATCTGACATCACAACTGTACATTTCAGTGTAATCAAGATAAACAGGTGGTTATACTGTAACTTTAATCTTTATCATCACCAGGTGACATCAACTCGTGCGGCAGACTCTACAAAATGGAAGTATGCCTTGCAATGGGATATGATCTATGGAGTGCGTGAAGACTATATGTGGTGATTTTAACAACTAGGCATTATCCTGTTTCTCGAACTGCTCACCGTTATGAATCCCAGACCGCAAAGGCCGTGCGTCAGGCCTGTGAACCATGCATAAGTAATAGGGCATATAAAATAAAGTGCCTGACAGAGCAGGCACCCTACCTGTATGGCTCTTTTAGTCCTAAATTAACATCCTAAACATGGGATTAAGTGAATCCAGTATTACAAACTGATTTTTCCCATAAAATGTCAATCACTGTACCTGAAAAGAAAAGATTATCAAATCTCAAAAGAAAAGGTGAATCTAACCTCTCTGCCAGTTATACTTCCGACCCGGCTAGTCAATATATTCAAAATGGACTATGATCCAAATTATGAGGAAGATTAGTAATCCACCTTGAGGGAGTAAAGGTTGAAATTATGCCATTGTCTTGCACTTATGTGAACAAATCATATACTACTGGCTAAATCCGTTGATGAGAGCCCATCCCCTTACCTTATCATTGCACTGGAACTAAAGTCCCAAGTGCGGTGGCTTATCCAGGTGCTCCAATTGAATTTGAATTTCTAAATGGGGCAGTCCCTGTGGGCGTAAAAATCGAAGAAAGATCCTTAAGAATGCATTGACGCCCAGTAAAGTATCAATGCCAGTGTCACACATGCCTGATGCGAGTACGCTATCATAGACGGAGGCTGGATGCCGGATTCACGTTCTGAACCGGAAGCAGTAGTCTAAGTTGTGGCAGAGCAGCTGTGCACAAGAGCACGTACAAATCACTTGAGGAATTCACGACTGCTAGGCCACAGATACCCTCCAGGAGAGGCAATACTCTGAGGTCCATCTTGAGTCCGAGTGTTCCACAGAGTCATAGTCACTCAAATTGGCTTTCCCAATAATCCCCAGGATTTCATAATTGTGGGTCCTGTGGGGTGTGTAGATGGGCCGCTGATAATAAAAAAGAGTTTGCAGACCATGACAACAAGAAATACATGATTAGACATAAGATCAATTCAAACACCAGATATGTGGTTTATGTTATCGAATGCAAATGCAAACAAATGTTTGTGGGGAGCACTATTAGAACCTTAAAAGAAAGGATTGAAGAACATGCCAGGGCACTCAAACAACAAGACGATAGATACCCTATGGCAATACACGCCATAGAATGTATGGCACAGGGGCCTCATAAACAATTTGTGTTCTACGGGATTCACATAGTAGCACAAAGCCCAAGAGGGGTTAACAGGGAATTAAAACTGAGACGTGAGGAAGTGTTGTGGATCATGCGTCTGAAGTTTGTGGAACTTGGTTTGAACACTGACCATGGGATACAATACTTCTTGGGGGACTAAAAAAGTCGAGGCACTTCAAACGATGGTTCTTTGGATAGCGAGCTTGCTGCACTAGGGATCCGGAAATGTTATGGTTATTGGGATCTGTTTAAATGTCAACATCCGCTCACATTCAGAATACAAATGCGCTTTTTGCTCAGAATCGTGCATCCAGAATTGTCTAAGTCTCACTATGACATGTGTCTTTCACACTGTGTACACCTGAGAGGGAAATCTGTAACCAGATGTGATGGCTCACCTTGTATATGTTCGCTTCCATGAAGGATGATATGTTTATTCAGCTTCAATTAACGTATGGGACCCTGGGCTGCACATTATGGATATACAATGATAATGCTTGACCTAAACACACAATCTGTTGATTGTCAATGACTCTTGTGACCCCGTTCAGTTGAATATGGATAGAGAATGATAATGTTCGGATTTACACATTGAATCTGCTGGTCAATAATGACTTATGCACCTTGTATTATAAGAAACACACATGAGTCTATGGTACTCCATGGACGTATGTAGCTTGTAACAACCAATGCTTGTGACTCCGTGTTGCTTAACAATGATACGCTATGAACACACATGTTTATTAACACAGCACTTTTAGGATGACAATGGCTCATGCACCTCATGGGGTTAGGCTCATACATGGGCAGTGACACACCATTTGCTGCCCCTTAAATTTACATAGTGTTTTGTTTTTTTCCAGCCATCGGCATGCTGCTGACTGTATGATTGCACTACACACATTTTAAAGTCTCGCAAACTTCAACTTTAGAGGTTTGCACTAGGAGCTCGCTAGACTGGGAGGAGCTCGCCATTATGTCATGCACAACTGACTTCGAACAGCCTCGTGACCCATATTTAGACCCCCTGGATAGTGGAAAGTCTCTCTGTATGTGGAGTGATATGGACATGTACGTATTCGCAATATGTTTGAGAACTCTGCGACCGGAGTTCTCATTTTAGAATGATCACTGACATGCGCAGATTTGCGAAATGTTTGAATAATATTGCACTCTAAGTGCTCACCGATTGGGTCCGGTGACTCACTTCCAGCCCTTGATTCATCTAGGCAGGTACCCGCTCTAGTGCCCAGGTTCTCTGCCACTACTTAGACTACCGGTTCACGGATCTGACCGATTCCGGTTCAGAATGTGAATACGGCATCCAGACTCCATCTAGGATAGCGTACTCGCATCAGGTATGTGTTATTTCTTTTTCGTGCCACCGGCATTGATACTTTACTGGGCATCAATGCATTCTTAATGATCGTACTTCGGTTTTTATGCCCACAGGGACTGCCCCATTTAGAAATTCTAATTCAATTGGAGCACCTGGACAAGCCACCCCACTCGGGACTTTAGCTCCAGTCCAATGATAAGGTAAGGGGATGGGCTCTCATCAACGGATTTAGCCAGTAGTATATGATTTGTTCACATTAGTGTTAGACAATGGCATAATTTCAACCTTTACTCCCGTAAGGTTGGACTTACTAATCTTCCTCATAATTTGGATAATAGTCCATTTTCAGATACAATGATTGACATTTTATGGGAAATATCAGTTTATAATACTGGATTCACTTAATCCCATGTTTAGGACGTTAATTTAGGACTTAAAGAGCCATACAGGGAGGGAGCTTGCTCTGCCAGGCACTTTATTTTATATGCCCCATCACTTGTGCATGGTTTACAGACCTGACACACGACCTTTGTGGTCTGGGATTAATAACGGTGAGCAGTTTGAGAAACACAGGATAATGCCAAGTTGTTAGTATCACCACATATGGGCTTCACGCACTCCATAGATCATAACCCATTACAAGACATATTTCTATTTTGTAGAGTGTGCCGCACGAGTTGATGTCACCTGGTGATGATAAAGATAAAAGTTACAGTACAACCACCTGTTTATCTTGATTACACTGAAATGTACAGTCGTGATTTTCAGATATCCTTTGGGTTTCCACAATTGGTTGAAATGTTTTCACCAGCATTGTACATATGTATATATGGTACGTTATGTTTATACATACACTTGTAATATTATTTCTAGCCCTGAAGAAGTTGTGGGGTCATCCCCAAGCAACGAAACACATGTTGGCTGGGCGTTGTTGGATTGAAGGAAAAAAGAAAAAGACAGAACTCTATTGCTCTTTTTGTTCACACTTACTGTAATTTTGAAATTTCACTTGTGAATAAATCGTATGCATAGGATACGAATTGTCACTCTTCACAAATGATGTCTGAAAAGCATCTTCAAAGGACACTTGAAAAAAGAACCACACCAAACCAGTTTTACAGTGTGTGACAGTGGATCTGCATCCCCTGTCTAGAAATTGTATATAAAACGGGGGCCCATATTACACCACTTTGTTCCATTTTCAGGTTCTTTATGAGCAGGGAAGGGAGTGCTCTGCAAAGTACTCAGAACAATGCTGTACAACTAGGGCTGGTGCCTGCTTGACACTTGGCCTCCTAGAGGCGATGGGGCATCACCTGAAGGCCTGAAGTCTGCACTTTCTGATGGAGAAGCTGTGGTTCGGCCATGAAACACCCATAAGCCTGTCTGTCTTCTGAGAGAGGGAAGGAGTCTTCCTAGTCCTGAAGAAGTAGAAACTCTCCAGGAGTCTCAGCATGCCTCTGGTGGCTGTGGGACATACAGAGCCGGCTGACTGCAGCTGGGGAGGACCTGTGTGACAAGTGGACCCCCTGGTCTCTCACCCTGTTTCTGGTGGGAACCAAACTGCTGGAATTATCATAAGCCCAGTCTTTACTACAACAGCGTGATCATCGCTGGTCATGTCAGGGCTGCAACTGCATGATCGTTGTGGGCCCAGATGGGGCTGAAAGTGCCATGATTGTCGGAGGTCCGGACAGGGGCTTCTACCACTGTGATGTACAGATGTGAATGCAACTGTCATGACAATCATTCACCCAATCTGGGCAGGGGCTACACCTGTGCCAGGGACTCACAAAACAGAGACTTGGTGGGCACACAGATGGATGCGGCCTGCGCCTGCCTCCCCCTGCAGCACAGCAAACCTGTTTCTCACCACGCCCTCCACAGATGATGTGTGGGAGGGCCACCTGAGTCTGCAAGGGATGATCAAGAACTTAACCATGCCATCCTAGTACCACAAGGGGGTAATATTGACTGCACATTTGACTGTGAGCAGGTAAAGGCTGCACCTGCACTTGAGTCACACTAAATACTGTTTTCCCAGCGAGGAGGCTAGTAAATAGTGGCCCACCCTAGAAAGAATTAGTAAGGGTTTATAAAGACAGATCACACCCACAAAGACAGATCACACCCACAAAGACCAATAACACCCACAAAGACAAATCACACACTGTGATACTGAAGTGTATAAAACTAAGCATTATGTGGTATTTAGTACAACTGTGTGAATAAAAGTTTTTAATTTCTTTGAAAAGCTAAGCACTTGGCCGGACACTGGAAGTATTGTGTTTGTTGGTTGATTGTTGATTGCTGAGCTCAAGCACCCCGCACTACCTTCCTAAAAAGACTGTGACTGCTTGCTACCCTTAGAGTCAAGTGTGAAAGGGGTTTTATGTGGCCCAGTCAGTGACATAGCTAGGTACATTTCCGCCCGTGGCGGTCTCTGCCTTTGCTGCCCCGCGACGGCCCCGTTACTGAAGAAAGGGGGGGGGGTGCTGGCGATGGTTCCTGCGTTTTGCCGCCCCATGGCAAACTCATGTAAGAGTGGGGGGTGGCTACGCCACTGGGCCCGGATTGTGGACCTACAGTAGGACAGGCAGCAGGACACCAGTGGCCAACTAAATGAACTCCTACATTGGGGCACACTAGTCCCTCTCTTCACTGTGGCCCTCTGAAAGAGGTCTGACAATGTTCCAAACTATACGTTCTTTGAAAAGGATACACAACCAAGTATGTAGCAGCCATATTGTTGCTCATGGCGACTCAAGTAGCCTGTAAAAAAATCCCTCAGGAAATGTAAAATAATTGTGAGACAATAGTAGATTTAATAGTTTTGACAAAAATTGATAATTTATTTTGTCAACATTAGCTTTATATAAAAGAGATTAAATAACTTTTCGTCCTTCATTGTTAGGAATGTTTCCATGTAACCTAATGACATCACACGTAAAGAGTATGTTACTATCTTGATGTTTAAGAATTTGCAACCGTGTTAATAAATCTGCGATGTTTTTTTAAGACCATTGGAAATGATTTCAACAGAGCTTTTAAATAATGCTCCACAAATTTAGCAGTTGGTACAAAAACTGAATTTCTTCCTGAAACAATCACTCTTAATATAGTTTTTTTGTGTCTTTATGTGTATTAGAAAGGCAATGGATGTTCTTGAAAGTACTAAATTCAATGTTATGCAACTCTGTTTTAATTGTCCATATTCGGTTGTGTACTAAACGCACATATTATCCACCTTCACTTAAAGACCTCTTTAGCAGTTCATTGTACAGCAGTTTGTCCATATGAGCAATTGAACCGAATTTAGCTGTATGATTTGTATCAGTGCCATCTCCCAACTGTTTGGTTGCTTTCCTCCTGCTGACTAGCTGCTTCATACATTTCAATTGTTTTGTGCAATATTGGATAATCTCTGGTGCGTTTAACTTTGAATTGTCTTTATTATTCAAATTCAGTGTTTGCCAGACTTTGTTCTTCATCAGAAAAGAAAGCTTTCCATTTGTAATGTTTCACATGACCTTCAAAACCATTTGTGCCATATGTTAAAGAGTAGGATAACCCAGACTGTAACATTTTTCAGTCGTCCTGGAAAGTTTCTTTTTGTTGATAAATTTAATACTAGGTTTTCTTGGTTTCTCTAATTATTCTTTGGGTCAAAGTGTTTCTTATGTTTCAATATTCTGTCCCCTGGATTGATTTTTCTGGTGCCTATGTGACTCCTAAATATGACTCTACCATTCTGCAGCTAGCCATTTTCAATCAACACTCCTTCCCTTCCTTTTCTTTTTCATTGTTTACCCATTCTCCCTCTCCTTACAGAAGTCCTCTGTCTGTCTAAAGTCCTCCTCTCAATTATTGTGGAGTACATTGCAACATTTCCTTTGCCCCTTTTGAATCTCTAGTGCTAAACTCAACTTAACATCTATACATTTTTCCAGTGTAGTTTTAAGTAATGTAATGGCACATGCTTTTAAGTCTTGGTCCATCTTGGTCTATCTTTGCAGCTTAAGGGACACCAAAGAGTCTTAAGTTGTTCTGTTGCAATTCCAAAAATGTCTCAGAGTGTTCCAATATTTTCTTGTGGGCTGACTCAACACCTTAACCAAGTGTCTTTGTATTTTCCTAAAGATCAAACTCAAACACAAACGTATATTGCTTGCTCATATATGTATTTCTTTGTATTTTTCTAAAGATCAAACTCAAACACAAACGTATATTGCTTGCTCATATATGTATTTTTTAAAATTGTCCTATAATGTCATCCCTTAGAACTTTCACAGCGTTTCCAAACAGGACTCTTGCTCTGGTTTCTTTTGCCTACAGACGTTTCTTTAGTCAGAGCTAGATGCTGTCCTTTATTCACTCTCAGATGTAGTAACTTTCAGAATTGTAGTAGTGCCCTCTATTCCATCACCGATTTTATGGGGAGATTCGAGGCGGGCTTGGCCGTTTGGGTTTCTGAACTAGGTCTAATTTTAAGTGCCAGAAGTGGACCACTGCTGAATTTTTCTGAGTTTTTACATTTTTTGACTTGCCGATAGCTGTTCAGAGACCCTTGAAACGGAACTTGCTGATGGAACTGTCTGCTCCCTTAACGTTACGGATGTCTTCTCAACTCTTCTTCAGAGGATTTCTGGGAGTCTGTATCACTCATCCTGTGGGGGAAGACAAAAACATCAAGTACAGCCATGCTTCCTTTATGCCTGCCTTCCGCATTGACTGTTCTCTGCATCCACCTCACTACCTTGTCCCTCCTCTGTTATCTCTAAATTTTTTATAAACTAGCAATTTGTAACTTGAGGAGAAGGTTATTATGGTGCCCTTGCTTGTTTCTAGTTGGGGCCCTAGCTGGAGGGGAGGTGTTAGTTTTTGGGGGTTTTCACTAGTACTGCCAGTACCATCTATCAGTTGAATGCTTAGCATCCTTTCCTCCATGCTTTTCTCTTTGGGAAGTTCGTTTTGAAGGGTACTGGCCTTCCTTTGGCCTCCAGCTAGCATTTTACAAGCCATCCCCTACAAATCACTGGCATTTGAGGGAACAACCAGGCTCAGGAAGGGACTACCTGGAAGAACCGCTTTTCCAATCCACTTTGTCACCCGGTACGGCTGCACTAATATCTATCAAAGTATTAGTTCTCGCTGAGCTGGGAGTCTATGTAGTATTCCATTGGACAATAAAAGACAGAGAACCAACTTAAAAAGATGCTTAATTTGACCTGCAGAATTTAAGAGGAAACCTCACACAAATATCAACCACGTTAGTAAATGATGCCGAGGTAAATTCCAGTTCCCCCTCCAGTAAGTTAGGGAAGCTACAGACAAGGTTGCACAAAGTGAGTTCCATAGAACTGATTCTGACTCCTTTCTGAGGCACCACTCTGCACGCATATTAACCATGTGGTCAACGCTTCGTTAAAATATTGTAAAAGTTCATTGGCTTGACAGTGTAAAGCGGAAAACTTGAAGATCATTCTAGATGTCTCCCATATGTGTTACATGCAGGTGAGGTCCCACTTTCGGAAAACATTAATGCCACATATGGTGCTGGGTATTGTTGTTAGTATGTCATTACATTAGCAATGGTGGTTAAATTAGCTCATTGAGATACAATCTGCACAAATAGACACATTCAGATAGGTTCTTATGTCTGCAAACAGACACTTGGTACCCTGACCAGTAACTATCTCCTTGTTGAAAATCCGTTCAAGAAAAATCACAGCAAAGAACAATTGATGGACAGACTGCAGAACAATGTCATACATTCACCCCAGTACAGAGATCTGGGCCTAAATCCATCGTTTTTTTGCTCCCCATGCCATTCCAGTTTTAACCCAGCCATATGCAAATCAGTCTTGACCCTGCACCCAATGGGAACAGTCCAGCCCGAAATGCCAGGCCAGGTCCTCCCTGGACTGGAAACAAACATCTTAGGACCGGTTTCGGGGTTTCACCCCTCATCAGTCAGGATAGCTTGACTCCAGTGGCATGGAAAGCCCGGGACCCACGTCTGGGCATACATGTTACACTCTGGCTGACAAATGCTAGGTTCAAACTGGAATGAGTCTAAGTTCCTAAGGTACTCTACAATTAAATAATGGTGTCAGTGTCTCAGAACAAGTCATAATTTATCATTTCCCATGCAAACATCCAACCATAAAGTAATCTGGTTCCCTAAGTTTTTAATTTTGTTCTCTCTCATGAGGGTAACTCAAACCACAGAATATTCTGAAATGTCTTCCACCCAAGCTCTATGGTGAATAATTTTTACTGATAGATATGCCTTGGGCTCGCTGTGTTTGGTGCAAACCTTAGCTAGACTGGCCCTTGTCTTTTTCATTTGTTTGTTTCATTTATTTGTTCTTAATTTAGTAAGACTCAGATTAAAACCTTGTAGATAGTACAGTAAACTCATTTTATAATATCTGCATTTTTGGACTAAACATCTAGATGTGATATTGCTCCCTAAGAGAACTCAGCTACCGGTGTGTCCTTCATGTGTAAATCCCTACTTCAGTGAAATAAGTCACCATTGTCTACTCAGCCACCTGGTTCTGTGGAGGTCTTCTTACTATTATTAAACTGCTGAAGTGGGGTTTAAAACGACCTCTGGAGTTGCTCTCGTGGTATGTGACTCTGGAGATAGTATGGGCAAGATTCACAAAAGTTTAGCGTTGGGTTCGTGTTACTTTTTTAACACCAAACTGCCGCTAATCCTTTTTGGCAATTAACAAATCAACGCAAACTGGTATTTGCGTTGGGTTTTATGGAAAAGTAACGTAAAGCAGTGTGAAACGCTGCTCTGCATGAATTTGCATTGAGGAGACGTTATATGGGGGATACATGGGCATTTCCATGCAACTACCCATGCTCTTTGACATCATACTCTATCTACTAACATTAGTAGACAGGGATTAGCACCAAAAATTAAAACAGCTGAAAAACAGGCATTAAAAGGAGAAATGTTTCCATTTCTCCTTGCTTTTTCGACTTTGCATGTGTGCTGCACTGTGCAGCACACATACAAAGTAGGAAAAGGTTTTAAACTTATCTAGCCATATTAATTTGTACAGGAAGGGTACTCTTAGTGAACAAAACCTATGGTTGACTCAGGCAAACACCCTAGCACTACAACGCTAAGGTGTGTGGCTAGCGCACAGTAGCTAAAAGCTGAGTGGGCGCTAGGGAGAGGGTAGGAAAGTGCCATATCTCTGTAGATATGGCGCTGTCCTTCTCCCTCACTGTTATGCAATGCAGCACATTATTTTTGGCTGCTGCACTGCGTTTCATGATTTATTTGAGAATCTAGGCCTATGATTGTTTAAGCACTGATGCTTCAGGAGGTAATTCTGTTTTTGATAACTACCCACCACTGTTGTATCCATGCAGTTCACTCCCCATCTGTCTGCGGCCAAAACCAATAGCCAAGGGACGATGAGTAGGGAGTGAACAAGTGCTGGTGCAGTTTTGTGAGACATGCATCTAGAGCAGCGTAATTTTGATCCTATTCTGAGATACTGTAGGAGTGCATCATAATCATGCGTAGTCAGCACTCAAATATATTCTGTGGGATTAATGTAACTAAGGAAAATAGAGTATTGCATATTTAAAGTACTCCACGTGAAGATTAATGAGGCATAATTGTGTACATAGAAGGCAACTAATAAAGGTCTGTGTAATAATTACATATTAATGTGACAGGAGAAGTTAACTTTTAAAATATGTCTCTTTGTGAAGTTAATAAAATTGAATGTGTATGTGTAGACTAATGTTTAAACATTTATTTGGGTACCAAGAATTATATACATGCAGGTGCAGTTAGAATTACATTCTTTGCAATTTATTTATATATTTAGGAGCTGCATTTATTATTTGTACAGAAATGTGCATGTATTCTGTAACCCTGTGCACTGTTAAATTGACATGAGAGTGGGCCTTGAGAAACCGTTCAGTTCAAGCTCACATTTAATGTCTAACATGTAATTCATATTTATCTTTCAACGTAGAATGTATTTGCTTGTATTTTGTTTCCACTGCAGGTGTCAACAAGGCCTCATTTATTAGCATAGAAGCTTTTTTTAAATTATTAGATAGCAAGGTATGAGAAGACAGGGAGTAACGAGCAAGGAGGCGAGTTCTGATGGAGAAGGAAAAGTATGACCAAGGATGACGAAGTTACAACTTATTGATGTGGGAAAGGTGGTGCAAGTATCCAGTTGTACAGGAATTATGGAAAAGTACTAGAGGAAGTCACAAGGGATTGTCTACCTTGAATACAACTGTTATCTTGTGCTGTAACTTAGTGTGGGACAGGAGAGACATCTTAGGACTTCACAGGGAGCAGATCTATTCCTCTGCCTATGTGGCTTAATGCAATGTGACCCATGGTTGGAGTGCCTTCTACTGAAGACTCTGACAGCTGATACTTTTCTAATTTCACCTTTATTCAATGCTTCTTAGTTTAGGGTTGTTCTTTTAAGGCAGTGTAGGGAGAGATAATTTGCTCATGCTTACCATTGAGAATCATTTCATGCAGTTAATACTCGATTCTTTTTCCTGATTATTTGCATTGTCATTATAGTTAGTTAGTTATCTGCTTTGTGTTATATAAGGTCAATCTGTTTAGGAGATTTGGACTCATTTTGTTTGTTCTGTATTTCTATATGATAATGTTGAGGCTGGTCTATATTGATTTGTTTCTAAATTTATAATGAAATCTTGCTAATCCCAGATTTAGTTGTTGAGTGGATTATTGTGTGACCAAATTGGTTACACTGTATTGAGATTTAATTGTGATAGTTTTCTCCCTCATACCTCTCAAGCTGCTGTACAGACCATCGGATTTAAGATAAATGTTTAAGTGGGCCCAAGCTCTCTCACATTCAAGTTGTGCTCCTTGATAAATAAATTAAGTAATCCTGGTTAAATATGAACTTTCTTCCCACATTAAACTGGGCAAGTGCTTAGTATCTCCATTCAGCCATATTTGGCAAACGAACTGCTGTTTGTTTGGGTATTTTTTAAGCTTTTCATATACCATGTGGGTATTACCCAACCCCTTTTCACAATTGTTCCATCTCCTCAAAACTGCTATGAAGTTGCACCTCCATTCTCTACTCTCCCTTCATTCTCCCACAAACTGTTTTTAATGTAAATAACATATTTATATATATGTATATGGCATAAAAACATGTATTGTCTCTAATGTGGCTTAATGATCTCTTTCACTGTGCATTCATATCCACAAAAAAACGAAATGTTCCTCATCTGGACTGTTTTGAACCTTACATATTGAGACACTGTTGCTTACTGGACAGTGTCAGGAAAACATTCCAGGCAAGAGACTATTGCCAATGGGTGGACAAAGAGGCCCAGGTTCTAACCGTCTTTGTCTGCCAGAGGTAAGAGCAACTTCTTTTAGTAGCCACAAGGCCGTGGACATGTGATATTGCTTAAGCAAATGATGCCTCCCAGATGAAACAGAGTAAAAAAACAAAAAGAAAAAAAAGGCAAAAGGCCTCCTAGATGGCAATGAGGCTCCAGGTCAAAATCACCAAGGATGAGCAGGAGAATGATGAAGAGACTGGAAGTCACCTGGAACAGGAACACACCGGAGAATACCTAACCCAGAAATAGCCAAGAGAAAGTCTGTAGCGAGGAAACATTTTGAAAGGACTGACAAAGCTTTGCAATGCAAGGAAGAAAGGACTTCCTCCCTTATATACCCTAAACATAGGAAGTTACTTCATTAAATGATGCCACAGTTTTGGATGTGAATCTCTCATGAATTATTATGGCAAGGGGCCATCTTGGATTGGGTTAAATCATTTTCCCAGGTATCCTTTTCAGGGAAATCCGGGAAAGAGAGACCTCAGGAACATGGAGATGCTGAGGGAGTCTCTCAGTGAGCGTCCCCCCCCCCCCAAGGAGAAGAATGGAAGTGTAGGAGATTATACCAGCATGCTGGCCACTTTGAGATGAGTCTGGTGAGAGAGCTACTTATAAATGTAACTTAGTGAAGATCTTTGAACCCCGGATGGATTTCAATATATCCTCGATTAGGAGCAAGGTGTACTGGTCTTTAAATGTGACTTTGTTTAACCATCTGTAGTCAATACAGGGTGTTAATTCATTTAATTTCTTTGGAACAAAGATCATTGAAACAACGGCAGGAGAAAACCATTGTTCAAATTCTCCTCCAGATTTAATCTTACGGCCTCATGTTGCAAATTCTCCTCCAGATATAATCTTAGGGCCTTGTTTTCAGACTCTGAGAGGATATAAAATCTCCCAAAACGCACAGTGGTTCCAGGTTCAATGGAAATGGCGCAATCAAAATCCTGATGGAGAGGTACTAACAGTCCTTTTGGTTTCTTGAAGAGACTACCAAATCTTGATGCTGCGCCTGTGCACCTTATAATCGTACTTGGATCTGTCCTAGGGTGTTTGGCAATCTCTTTGGAAGTCCAATAGCCCTCAGTGGAATAACAAATCTTATGAGAGAACTGGGAGGATATGGATATGGAAATAATTCAGGTCTTAGAGTTTATATATGAATTGTGTTGGGCCAACCATGGGACTCCTAAATTAGCAATATGGTTGGGAGAAGTAATAAGGTCAAAAGAAATAGTTTCATGACGTTTACCCAAAGTCATTCTCAAAGGTACAGTCATTTCTGGTCCAGAAACTAAGGATCTTCCATCAACAATCTGCACGTGTATGGTGTTTCTTTAGCAATTTGGAGAGCATTTCTTTGTTGAGCCCAACCTTCATCCAGATTTATTCCACTTGCCCCACTGACTAGGATTGCCAAAATCCTTTCTTTTTTCCAATTCAGGAGCTCCACCAACAAGGGAAGAAGAAAAGCGAGACTTTAAACTCTGTGAATAGTTCCAAAAAATGGATTTGAGATGTTCCCGTCCTTTCCCCTTTCACAAGGGGCAGGACTTGGCATTTTCCAAAGGCATCTGAGGGTGAACTGGGCAGACTCGAACCAGAGAGTCAGGCAATCAGCAATACGTACATAGCCCAAATGTGTGTCAATGTTCTCTTTCTGCCAAACCAATCTGCGCCCACTCTTCGCCTAAGGTAATGGACGGCTCTTCAGAAAAAAACAGTACTCGTGGTCAAACTACTCCAAAAACAGAAGAGGACTGGTTACTTCGATTTTCAGATCAATGTTCCCGCAGGTGAGTCTCACTTAGTAATGTCTGATCCATAAGCATGGTGAACGTTTCTGGACTGAATGGATTAATCCATCCTTAATTATTTATTTGAGACCTCTGTGAAACAGTGTAACAAGGGTTTATTCTATCCAGGAAGTTTCTGCCATAAGCTGGCAAAAATGTGATGAAGGACAAGACGTCTTGACCTTCTTGCTTTATATTATGAAGAGCTACTCCCACAAAGAATTCAAGACTTGGGGCCACATGTATTAAGCATTTTTGTGGTAGGTAATGGCCGATCAGTCCATTTCCGACCTCAAAAATGCTTTTACTAATGTATGAAACACTAATTGCGATTTGGTAACATGTTACCGAATCGCATTTTGTGTTTGTGATTCGGTATTTGGAAGGGGTGTGTTTAGAGCACTGAATTAAATCGCAAAACAATCATATTTTACCGACACCTTGAAGGAGGTGGTAACCCATTCGCAACTGGGAAGGTCTCTCCAGAGGGCCCCTACCTATTTGACAATGTAAAAAACATTCTTTTTAGAGCAGGCAGTGGTCCCACGGACCACTGCCAACTCTTTAAAAATGAAAATGCAAAATTTTAATTTTATCTTTATGAATGCAGCCCGTTTTCCATTAAGGAAAACAGGCTGCATTAAAAAAAAAAAAGACTGCTTTGTTCAAAAGCCTCAGCAGGCCCCCATCCCTGTGATGGCGTAGCTTCCTAAGGGGTCGCAAATTGCTAACTACCTCATTAATATGCATGATGTAGGCCTATTTGCGACCCATTAGGAATCGCTAATAAAACTCAAAAGAGTTTCATACATTAGTAATAGCGATGATCTAATTGTGATTTGGAGAAAATCACAATTACGTAATACCTACTTGAAATAATGATACATGTCGCCCTAGGTCTCTTGAACATCCATATGAACGTTCACAGAAAAGTGAGATAATTAAACAGATGAGGATCTTCTGTGGCTACTAAAGGGGTCACCCAGGCTAACGCTGTTCCTAATAAGGCACTTATTGGGTAACCAACGTTGACCCTATCCTGAAGAAACTGAGCAAGACGGAAGGGGCAAAAGACAGTTAAGGAATTCAAAATATTCTTCAATTCATTTGGATCCCCAGAAAAACATAAGTAGCCGAAGCGACAGTAGGAACATCAGCAGCCTTTGCAGCAAGATCTTGTCAAAGATCCAGATTCTCATCTCGCAATTGTTGTAGTTCTTGTGTCTGGTGATGGACAGTCTGGACCAATACCTGGGCCTGATCAATCTGAGCTGATTGGGCAATGGCTTGAGCTTGATCCATATATATTCTGAATCAGAACGGGATCTTTGGCGTCACAAACTGTCGGGGGGCTGCCACCAGGCAAGGGACTTCTGATGGCAGGTAGACCAGGAGGCCAAGGTTCTAACATTCTTGGTCTCCCAGAGGTAAGTGTGACCCCTTCTAGTCGCCATATTGCCACTGACATTTGATAGCGCATAAGCAGATGATGCATTCCAGAAGGATCCCCAAGGGAAGAAAAAGCCCAAAGGCAAAAAACCTCCTAGATGACAGCAAGGATCCAGGTGCCGAATGAAGATGAGTAATGGACAGAAAATCACCAAGGATGAGCAGGAGAAGGCTAAAAAGACTGGAAGTAACCTGGAAAGGGAACACACAGGAAAATAAATAACTCAGGAGTGACCAAGAGAAAGTCTAGAGCGAGGAAACAAGTCAACAGGACTGACGAATGAAGACAGGACTTCCTCTCTCATATACCCTTTGAACAGTAAATTACTTCATGAAATAGTACTGCCATGTTGGACTGGAAAATCTCATGAATTATTATGACAAGGCAGCCATCTTAGATTGGGTTAAATATTTTACCCAGATGTCCTGTTCGGGGAATTCTGAGAAAGAGAAGACCTTGGGAACATGGAGACCCTGAAGGCGTCCCTCAGAAGGCAACCCCCACCCCCACCCCCGGGAGAAGAATGGAGCTGCAGGAGACTGTGCCGGTGGGCCAGCTGCTTTGAGGTAAATTTGTTGATAAAGCGTGGTAGCCCACCAGAAATCGCACAACCCAACTCCCGCCTGAGCAGTTGCACGTTCACCTGGCCAAGGTTACCTTTGGGGATCTTTACTGGGTGGGATGCCAACGGCGCACAAGAACAGCATTTCTTGTTGAGAATCCTTATTACTGTCTTTCCAAAAAAATGAATTAATTAATATATTAATAAAATAAAAAGAAACAGGTACTGGCTCCCTTCTGTGTATGACTGTCGTTATCGGACTCTAACTCAGAGCACACCCTGTTCTCTGTCTGGCCCTCTTCCCCGTAACACACAGCCTGCCCTCTGCCCCACAAAAATGACCTACTTTCCTTTGCTTTTGGCAAAGACAGCAATTGCTCAATACTCCTCTGATGCATTCTTCACATTTTTCCTTCTTATGTATCTCCCATTGCATTCCATCTATTAATTTATTTTTCACTGATAGATGCATATTTCATTTAGTAATGCCAGCACGCACATATTTTTTAAAATGTATTTCACTATGTTCAGTTCAGTTCAGTTCATAAGGCTTTATTCGGAGCTTAACACAAAGTCCATAAAAGCACATACATTACATTTTAAAAAACATCATTTAAATACAAACAAAAAAAGAGAAAAAGATAGACCCTAAAAAACATCCTTTATACTACAGGGTCAAACAAGCGATTAAAATACAGTTGAATAACAATTAAAAAATAATACTAGGCCTTGCCTTAATGGCTTGGAGAAGAATTTCACTATGATTTGATAGATCAGCAATTGTTAAGATATGTACTTCAAACAGTCAATATTGTTTCATGGAAGCAGAAGTAGGGGATAGTGTATGTTGATTGTAATTCCTGATAATATTCAAGAAGAAGATTAAAATGTTGATTGTCATGGTTGATTACATTCAATTACGGGGCCTGTCCTTTTCAAAACAATCTGAAAAGTGGATTTAAGTTGAATACAGACAAGTGTTAGGTAGGGAGGAATCTTTGTACTTCCAGAGAAGAAAGAGATTGGGTTTGCACAGACAGAAGCTGTAAACACCTTCTAGAAGGCTCCCGGCAGGCTCCTCAGGACTGCTAGAGAGGACTTTTTGGCTTACTGAGACACGATAGCTGCTACATGAAGAGAGAAAGAGACAACAGCTCTTTTCAGATGGAGCAGGCCGCTAAGGTATTCAGGTAAAAGGCAAGGCCGCCTAAGAAATTCATGCAGGTTCCTTTTGGGGCTATTTCAAGATTCTACATCCTTAGTGTGTATTTTTGAGTGTGTCTATTGATGGTGAAAGGAGGTTTGGAAGCAACTAACAACAAATACTCCTGTGGGTCTTACAGAACTGATAGTTGCCCAGAATGCGCCATCCTGCACTTATCCTGGAAAACATTCAGAAAAGGTATCAGCTCCACCTGATTCCACTTATGTCTGCCATAGCTTTAAGAACTCCTTTCTTACTACAACTTCATCCAGCTCCGCACTGCTCCGGTGCCCATATCATTCTAGCCTACTCTCCCTCTTTATCTGTCAAACATCAGTACTCCTCCTTCTGCACACACATCTTCTACACCTTCCTCTACATCAACCTTCAGCCCCTCGTCTGCACTCTACTTTCATACTCCCACTTACTCTTTTCTCCCTGTATATATTCTCCGACTATCTGTCTGCTACTACAGTATCTTTATCCTCCTGCAAGCACACCATACATTCTTATGGTGCATGATTACTGCTCGATCACACACCTGTTTATGTTTAGGCACCACCAGCTTAGGTGCCCCTATCTCAGGAAACTCAAAGTGTAGCAAATGAATTAGCAAAAAACATGGGGTAAAGTACCCCTGCCTGATGATATCAGGATATTGAAAGTTGCCAAGGGCCTCCATGTCTATAGAAAGAAATAAGGCTAAAGCCACAGATCATTTATCAAGTCACAGAAATGTGAAACAACTTTCATTATCTTAATAACATATGGTATGGGTAACTTTATCCCTTACATGGTGACACAATCTCCATTTACTCAGATTTTTTTAAATACTTAGTTTCTAGCTCCTTCTTATGAAAGATGTACTGGAAGAATAAATGTGTTATGTAGATTAAACTTTGAGTTTGCCCTGTAAGAATAAAAATGCCAATAAATAGCTCATAACTGGTTGCAAAATACATTTTAAGTGCGCCACTTTCACAAACCACTCAAGTTCAGAATTTATGGTAATATAGGGGTAGATTTTTGCTTTTTTTCATTACCATGCAATTATTACTTTATTTGCTGTTGACGGCAATGTTTCAGGACTACTTTGGCAGATGCTGAAAAGCTAGTGATCCCTTTCATTGTGGTAATATTAGTTATAACTCTGCTACAATATTCTGCCATTCACATTGTCTGCTGGCTCTGGCACACAGCAATGTAATTCCAGAATCGGAAATCACCTTTAATAAATTATTACAATAGAGTAACAATTTCACAGATGGACTGTAATATATCAAATAAAGTACCCCCAGAGTATATTGATATGTACACTGCAAGTCACTGAGGTGTTCCATGACCATATAGAGGAAGGAGGGTAAAGGCTGAGTTTATTCGTGAAGTTTTGAGTCTCTGAGGCGGCGTTCATTAATAGTGTGTAGTGTACTCCTTCCCTAATTAGGGGAGAGGATGTGGCCAAACGGTTAGAGCGGTCAACCTTGAAGCTGGGGAACCAAGTTCAAGTCTCTATAGGGACGCTCAACGTCCGGTGATTCTGGGCAAATCACTTAACCCCTTCCCTGCTCATGACGGAACTACTCCGTCATGAGCCACGGGCGGCGTGTGCTCATGACGGAGTGGTTCTGTCATGCTGCGGCCGTTGGCGGCCGCTCCGCCCACGCGGCACTGATTCCCCGCCTGTGCGGGCGAACAATGCAAGTGGGCGGAGTCGTGACGGAACCACTCCGTCATGAGCACAGCTCGCCCGTGACTCATGACGGAGTGGTTCCGTCACGAGCATGGCGGCGCCGCGCTGACCCCAAACCCCCCCAGCGCCGCGGCGGAATTCGTGCCGCGGCGAAGGGGTTAATCTCCCCGTGCCTAACAAAAATGAATGTGTCCCTCTGTAACATAACTGGTGCTCATCGAAAGCACTCTGATACCATTGGGTCGAGTTTGCACTATATAACCCCCCCCCCCCCCCCAAATATATCCTCACAATACAAGGGCACATCACCACTCCCTTCTCCCAACCCTCTTTCAAGTATTTGGCCTCGCCTTTTCTTTTGAAGAGATGTTGTTGTTGCAGATATATAGATTACATATGGAACATATACCCTGAAAATAAATAAAGCAATGTGTAGCTTGAATTTGGTTGCAAAAAATATATATCTGAGCAGTTCAACATGTCACTTTCAAATATAGTTGTAGCTCATAATGTGTGGCGCCAAGCAGGTGAATTTCTGTTTGTTTGTGTCATGAACATGAGCAGTGCACTAAGACAGCCATTAATATCTCTTTATCAGCTAATGACTGTAAATTCACAGTGAACTTTAAGCCAAAAGAAAGTGCTGAAAAGCTAGTCCTCCTCTAGAATTACAAACTGTAATTCTGTTCAGTGGCTTACCTTTCACGTGGTCTGCTGGCTGTTAAAGCAGGGGTTGTGACAAAACTCGATCGTATTACGTTTTAAGAGGAGATTAGTGTTATCGTGTTCTTATTATAGTAGAGTAGTGATGTCACAAATAGAAAGCAAGAAATTTGAGACATGTTTTTATACCTTTATTACAGGATTCATTGAAATGTGGGCAAACATACTATTGCTGTCTGTCTTCTCAAAGCCTGTGGTGCACTAAATTGCAGACTCTGCCGCCACCAAAATCAAACATTCAAAGTACTAAAATTTTTTTTATTTTTAAATAGGTTTTTGAAACACAATGTCTACAGTGTGATGCTCTCCATTTCGCTCAAATTGCAAGGATATCTTTCAATCTTTGCAGATGTAGTTATAGTTGCAAAACATTGATTGGATACCCTCGCCTCAAAATGGCTCTATCCATTTGCAAAATGGAAGCAGACTTTGACGGACATCTTTCACTTTGTGAATCTGACATGTTGAGATTGGGGGTATGGACTACTGCATCCTCCCCCTTTTTAGGTCTCGCCTGACCCAGAGCATGCGCTGGTCTGGCGAGACTTATTGAGAGGGCTCCAAAAAGTGCTACCAGGCCAGCCTAGAGCTACAGTGCATGTGCGCGGGCGCGCGCGCCGCCCTTTACCGCGATTACTTTCACTTTTGCGGCTGCACGGCCCTTTGATGTTTGATCGCGATCACTTTCATTTTCGCGGCCGCACGGCCGCTTACCATAGCCAATAGGTCTCGCTTTTGGGACCTTATAAGTATTTAGTTATGCAACTGTTGCATGGCTAAACACTTATAAGGTCCCAAAGGCGAGACCTATTGGCTATGCCAATGCTTGTTCTCTTTTGCATGAAGCCACTTTTTTTAACCGCTGTAGCTCCTGACCCTTTAAGGGGCTGTTATGTTGGCATCCTGTGAATGTCTGCTGCCCCTTGCAGGTCCCTACCCCTAAATTCTCAAGGGCAGATTTACAAGCCCCATGCACCACTTTTGCGTCACTTTTCCCATGTTAAAAGTGATGCAAAAGTGGCGCAAGGGGCTTGTAAATCTGCCCCCCAGTCTTCTGGAGTAAATCATGCCTCATTAATATTAACAGACTAGAGAATCTGCAATTCCTATCGGGTGCCATTGTTACACTGCTGTGGATTCGTGCTCATGGCGCAGTGCAAAAATGTTTCAAGGTCCAGTTGCAGAGGCTGCGCAAGATTTGCGACTTTCATGCAACCTAAGAATAGAACATTCAGGGCCAGATGTAAGACCCATTTATGCACTAATATGGTAAAAAGTGACGTACACACGGCTCAAGGGGCTTGTAAATAAGCCCCACAGCCTTTAGTCCATTAGGAAAACCTGTAAATGTCCCCTGGTTGCTAAATGTAAGTGGAAGTAAAATTTCTTCTGAACTTTTACAGTGTAGGAGAGAGTAGTGTGTCAACACTTTGACAGTTGCAGAAGGATCCTCCCTCGGTGGGCAACCACGAAAAAAAAACATTAAAAAAAAAACACCTTCGCGTGGGCTCTCATTGCAGCTGTCAGCGGGCGTTGCTGCGGCTCTTTCTCCTGGCAGACACTGCTTATGCTTGTCTGTACCCACTTCAAGTTAGCCTGCAGTCGTCCTAACAGTGATTAGAGGACACATTTTACTGTCAATTAAATGAATTTTTATCCACTGGAGAAGTTACCGCCTGCTGTGAAGGATTAATCCCACTGCAGAATAAATTACGTTTCTAGGAAAAAGAGATTAATTTCTAGCACAGGATGCCCTCCTTGCCCGTTGGCAGGGGCTAAATATGCACCAGATGGGGATGGTGGCATTCATCAGGCCTTGAGCTTTCTGCATACTGTTGTGCGAGGGAAGGATGCTTCATAGCCAGTTTTTCACATGCAGTAACTCAAAGATGGCTGCCGGAAACCGTTTCATCCCATAAAGGCGATGCTTGGTGGATCTCTGGTGCAGCCTACCGTTTGAGCATTTGACATTACTGCATCTGTTTCTTCTTAGCGCAGAGCAACCTTTGCATTTTAGAAAAACTATGTGGCCAACCAACAATCACGTCGGCACAGTGAATACATAAATGGGTTTCGGCCTGATGTTCCAAGGTCTGGTTGCAATTCATTCTGTGTGTTTTTTGCACACTGACTGGTTTATAAACTGACCCTTACATTGTGCTGCGACTAATGGCCTAATTAGCTAGAGTGCAATAGTTTCCATGTGCAGAAGGTAGTAAAAACGCCTGCCTCATTACCATGCATGAGGCAAGGGTCCTTTTACAGACCCCGGAAACGGTTGTGAATACTTATGAGCGACATAATTCTCTTATCTCTATGATAACTTTCAGACGAAACGGCGCAGAAAGAACACTTAAGAGTTAAGAGCAAAACACTGCTTTATTGGGACAGGTATGCAGCTAAAACTTTAGTTTCAAAACTGAATATCAAACAGCCCACCTCACTAATACAATAATTCAACCTGTCGGCTGCCACCTTTAAACCTTTCCCTCAACCTGTACAAACTCCCAGCAAAACATCCAAACATTCAGCACCACCCCAGTGCCGTCTTAACGCATGGGCATGCTGTGCAGTTGCCCGGGGCCCCATGAGTATAGGGGCCCCATGCAGACCAGAATTTAACACCATTTTTCCGTTTGAACATTTTTATTACTGTGAGTGGTTGTGTAGGAAGGGCCCAGTGCACTGCTTTGCCCTGGGGCCTATAATGCTGAAAAGACGGCCCTGCACCGCCTTCCTTTAATTTCATTCACTGTTCTTTCACACCTGACCCAAGCGTCACACCCCTCTCCTTCATCGGCCAACATTCCATCGGCAAGGCCTCAACCTTCCAGCTTAGAGTATGAGCCCCACGTTTGTCTGACAACCAGGACAATCCCTAAACAAGCTTTTTCCTGCCTTCTTCCCCTTTTGGACCATCTGGTATATGTGCAATGGCTGCCGCCCAAACAGCCCATCACTCACTTTGTTCTAAGCGGGCTGTCGCCAAACACACACTGCACCTATCAGGGGCGTAACACAGGCCCCCGCAGCCCCCGTGGTGCGGGGTGGCCCCAAGCTCCAGGGGGCCCCTTCGGCACTGTACTCTGGCCAGAGAGCTCCTGATTGAGCCTGGAGGGGGCCCCTCTTCGAACCGTGCGGGGAGGCCCCCTCAATTTTTGTCACGCCAGTGGCACCTATTACCATCATCATTGCACTGCTAGCCTTTTCGCCAGCGGGGCCTGCATTTTGAGCAAATAAAACTTATTCCGGAGAAAAAATAAACAAGTCCTGTTTTGACAAGACACTGTAAAAACATCTTTCATAATGTCAGTGTGTTCAATCATACCTATTATCTTATGTCAACAAAAATGGTGCATCTCACTGTTTGCTTTGCCCCAGGCCTACTCAGCCCGTTGATTTTAACAGCCGCTTGCCTAACTCTCCTCGCTTTCCAATAAATATAAGTCCCTTACCATGACCTTCCAATCACTTCTAGATATTTTTTTGCAGCCTTATCAAGCCCAGACATGACAATTGCACCAGATCATTCTCTTCTAAGTGTATGACTAATACACCCAGCAGGGTCTCACACTCACCAAGTTAGGAAGCCAGGGCAACAATGGTCCACATTTCACCCCCTTTGTAACCAATCCATATTGAATTCAGTAGATCATAAACCCAAAGTCTTTCCAAAAGGCATCAATTCAGCTGGCTTCACCTCCCACTTTATGAAAGATCACCCTATAATCCAGATGAAAAGTATCGCCACACTTTGTCCTGCCACACAACCTGGAAACGAAAGAAAGGAGACCATGTTAACCACATTTTTAATGCGTGCTTTCAATATTCCTAATATATCACAAGCAACATCCCAATGACCACCTGTCCAACCTCATAATATTCCTCAATGAAAACCTCATCCTGTTTGTAGCGTCTTCCCAGACGGGGTACCCTCCAATGACTACGCCACACACTGAGCTTAGTAATACACACCATTATTCGTTTGCATGTAACTACAAACTCAACATTCTAATGCAGCCTTTACTGCAATACACTCTATTCATTACGTCATAGCTCGACGGAGTTCATCAGGAGCAAAAAGGTTTCCGTCATTGTTAATTCGCAAGATACTACATCTCCCCCTCTGTTAACTGAAAACGTGCCACTTTTACAAAAAGATATAGACATATATACATTAAAATCTTCTCAATTAATATATTTGGGGCTGTAATGGTTCAACCTGACTAGATCGTGTGAAGCTGAAACCAGCCACCATCATGATCAAAGATCTGCTGGGAGGGTGAAAAGGCAGCTGCAGTCACTGGTGTTTCAGAATCAGTCTCTCCTTCACCATGGAGATCTGGTGAACTATGAATCAAACACAGAAAGTGAGAAGAGTCTCTAGTGTGACACTACTCAGGGTGCAGGGCAGTCACCATGTGTCCTATGGTCGATACTACTTGGAAAGGTTCTGCATCAAAGGGAGCATCAGATTTTCCTTTCCGCATCTGTTGGGTGAGCACTCGGTTTCCTCTCTGGAAGGTGATGATTTTCGCATGTCGTCTTTGGTCAGCATATGCTTCAATCTTTTGTTTCTGACCCAAGTCCCTTGTATGAATGGCATTCTCGTTCCCTCTCCCTGATTAATTCATGGGGTATCTTGGTTGTCATTGCTCTCCTGAACATCAATGTTACCGGACTTTCACCAGTGGTCAAGTGAGGTGTTGAATACTAAGCTCACAATATAGAGTTTAACACAATTTGTAAATTTAGCTTTTTTAGTGCAGCACACTACACCGGATTCTTTACAGTACTTATAAATCTCTCAACCAGTCCGTTGGCCTGCAGCCACATGGGAATGCTCTTTTAATGCTTCATGCTCAGATGCTCTAAGAAGTCTTTGAACTTCTGACTAATAAAATGCGGGCCATTGTCAGATTTTAGTACAGTTGGAACACCCCATGTCGCAAAGATACCACCCAGTCTCTCAAGGACTCATTTTTGAGTGGTGGATGAGCGATCCACAATTAATGGAAATCATGGGTATTCTCCCGCAATCGCCATCAATTGATGTCCGTTGTTGAGTGGACAAAAAAAGTCAAAGGCTATACACTGCCAGCCATTCTTCAGGAGTTTTGACATGCTTACGGTGTGTTTAGTATCTTCTATAGATAGGCGATTGCATAAATGACAGGCATTTAATTTTTTCTCAATGCATTCATCAAGATATGGAAACCAGACTCGGTCTCGGAGAGCTTGTTTCGTGGCAATGATTCCACTATGTCCTTACTGGGCCACTTCAATAATCTTCTGCCACCGACTCTTCAGAATCAAGATTCTCGACCCACGCAATATAATTCCCTCTTGAGTTATGGATAGTTCATCTTTGACATCCCTGTATTTTTGTTATTCACTCTCACTGGTGAGAGGTCGAGTGTGCTGTTTCCAATACTGATATGTAAGTATATCTTTCAACTTTAGCATGTAACTATCATGGCTTGTGACAGTGATAATCTGGGCTAACGAAATGTGAGCTGGTATATTTAATTTTACAATAAAGTTGATATAAGCTTAAACTGTCTTGGATGGAGTGTCATTACCTTGAATGGGCACTTTGGAAAAGTAGTCAGCAGGGTTCTGATCTTTTCCTGGACTATGCACAATGATATAATTGTACTCTTGTAGCCGTAATCCCCAGCGTTCAATGTAAGGAGGCCTCTTGGCCTTTGGATTGCCAAATATTGTTAGTAAACCATGATGATCTGTCACCAGCGTGAAAGGCTTTCTGTACAGGAATACATAGAAGTGTTCACACACCCATACTATCGCTAAACTTTCATCCTCAGGTTGTAAGTAAGCACGTTCTGGTTGGGACAAACTCCTACTTGCATAAGCCACAATATGCCTTCAAGCATTCGGTTGTCCACTATGCTGTTTAAGGATGGCACCTAACCCACCAAGGCTAGCATCAACGACAACCTCTGTATGAAGTTTCGGATTGAAATAAGCCATTTTAGTAGCATTTTATATGGCTTAGTGTCTTAAAACTGTTCTCTCTTTCATGTGACCACTGATAAAAACATACTTTTTTGTCAACTCTCTTAATGGAGTGCTTACAGTGGCAAAGTATTGTATATATCTAGAACAGTAGCTGGCCATGCCAAGAAATGAACACACCATGGAAACATCATGTGTGGGATCAGCATTTTACAGCGCTTGTACTTTAGCAGGATCTGGTGTCATACCCCCATCAGAAAAGATATGGCCAAAGATTTTTAGCTTTGTTCAATGAAACTCACATTTGGCTGCATTCATAGTCAAGCCTGCTTCAACAAGTAAGCAAAATACTTGTGTATATACTTTTGCAATACACATGTGTCATTCAGTGCTAAGAAGCCTAAGAGCGAGTGTGCGCTTTACAAATAAATACACGTTATGTTATTAGCTTTATCATGTTCTTTTTGGCTAGCTCTGAAAACCATTATGCCATCACTGTAATTGAACGTATTCATGACAAGCTGTATGAAACAGTTCTGCAGCAGATGACACACTAAACGTAGTCTTTTGTATCAAAACAGACCAACATCTGTAGAAAAGGTTATAATGTACCTGCAATCTTCTTACAGTAACCTTTATTTAAATTGAGGTAAGAGAAAACCGTTGCACCACTTAGCTGTGTTAGCATGTCAGAAATGTGTGGATCTGGCTCTCATTCTCGTTCAATTGCCTTGTTTGCCTGACGCATGTCAATGCATATGTGTACCGCTCCTTCACTGTTCTTTTTGGGCACTACCACGATGGGAGAAACCCATGGCGTTGGACCAGCAGAACGCTCAATTATATCATGCTTAAGTTACGATTCAAGTTCTTTTTCAACAGCATCTTGTATATGAAAATCAATTCGCCCATCTCTCTGAGCAAAAGAACGGACGTCCTTATTAATATGCAACTTTACTTTCATGCTCTTAAGCTTTCCCAAACTATGAAACAATGAAGGAAGCCAACTTACTATTTCATGATGAGTATTCATGTTGTAGTTCATAGAAATCAGTCCCGTATTAGCAGCTGTGCTGAAGCTGAGTAGACAGGCACTTGACGCTGTTTTTTTAAGCTCATGGATGGGTGCATGCACCTTTAGTTTTTTTTGTGTTTCATCGTCGCTACAAATGAACCTTAACTTTTTAAGGGTGTCAATACTTCCCATGGATATACTTTAGTTTTCGACTGCATAAGTGGTGGAAAGGGATGCAATTCATTATATTTCTCCTCTGGTATAATGTTTATCGGCTCACCACTATCGATGATGAAAGGTATCAAACAACTATTTACTTTCAGTGTCATATTTAGACAATGTTTGAATGACTTTGGTGCTTTGCCATGTCGACTGCTCTTTGATTGGCATTTTTCTTCACAGTCCGATATGCACACGCTTTACTGAAATAAACATCGACGTGGCACAGCCATCTTCGTCACTTTCACTTGATACTGAAATAGATGAACTGTTTGATGATAATTTAGATGACAATTGATTTGTCGTACCTTGTGCCACCGCTGGGCCTTGTTGGTGCATGTCGAACGTTGCTTCTAGAACGTTCTGCCAGCCATTTTGTCTCCAAGCTGTGACAGACTTGTTTTTCTCTTTGCTTTGCACACCGTCACAAAATGGTTCTCCTTCCCACAGTCCTTACATGTCTGTCCAATGGTGGGATATTTGTCATCATCATCATTTGACTTTATTACAATCTCAAGGATTCAGAAAAGTACATCACAGCACAGGTACATAAAATCCTTTTTAAAAAAAGTTAATTTCATGAAGTTTTTTACACCTCACAAAATACAGCAATTCATTTTCCTATTTATACAAATTCATACATACAAAGAAATATCTAATAATTATTATTATTTTTTTTAAGTTCATTGCAATAGTTTTCCCCGCCTGATCCACAGAGCATAGAAAAAACGAGAGATACCAAAGACCACTAGTCTATGGGTATCTGTAGACAGTAGCCTCAAAATTTCAAGGTAATGACCCGGCCCAACAGCCCTGCATGAGTAGAACATAATAGGGGCGGAAAAAGAGTAAATGAACAATAGATTCAGCACAAGCTTTACACGCAGGGCATAAATCAGCTACTGGGGAGCACATGCTCCACTTAGAGCAGAAGTGATTAGTGGGTAAGGTCTTATAGCTAAACTGAAGAAAAAGCTTGCGTGCCAACAGAGGTGTAATTTCCTCTATTGATGTTTCAAACCGTGGCACACTTTTAAAAGACAGAAAATCTTTGGTTAGACCTGAAAAATGTTCTACTAAATCCATTTGAAGTATTTTCTCCCAGTACATTTTTTTTAACTTCTCCCTCGAAATGCTACTCATAGTTTCTGGGCTAAACCAGAAACTTTCCATCCCTAGTTTCTCCAGTAGATCACGCAGGCAAGAAAGCCACCTTAATGATTTTGCCTGGGGGAGTCTTAAGAGATCCTTCAGGGCATCACGATAGGGATCCAACTCTTCTATCGTCCATAGCCTAAACCAAAATGACAACATTTTATAGTTTATTTTATGCTTTAGTTGTTTGTGAGCAATATCAAAATAGAAGGGAATCAAGGGGGAACTGGCAGGAGGTCAACCAATGGTCTAAGAAACCGATTTTCTACTGTAGTTAAGGAAACTTGGGTACTCGAGCCCCAAAGCTCAGCACCATACAGTACCCCGCCCAAAACCTTTGTATTATAAATTTCAAGGGCGGGAGCGATTTGCCTAGATACAGTCCTCCTGTAAATTTTACTAATGTGTGCACATTGTTGTGTTAATTGTAGTTTCGATTTTTCCACCTGTGGGCACCAGTTGATAGATGGAGTAAGTCGGATACCCAAGTAATCAAAAGATTCGACCTGCTCCAATTTAGTACTACCGGCCCACATCGACTTAGTCTTTTCTGCACTTCTACCCTTATTAAAATTCATACATTTGATTTTTGTTTCATTTAAGCGAAGCCCTTTTTCATTACAAAACTTTAAGAAATCATTTAAAAGTTGTTGCAACCCTTGTGGGAATTTTGAAATTAAAAGGGTATCGTCAGCAAACAATAGTGCCGGAACTCTTCTTAACCCTATTTTTGGAGCATCACAGCCATCTCTATCTAAAATCTTGACAACCCCATTAATAAAAAGAGTAAAAGGAGGAGCCTAGCGCGCAACCAAGATGGCCGCGTAGGTGCGAGGCTCCCGAGGACCTCCGCAACCTCCTACATTTATCCTGAATTCATCCTGCCTCGATTGAGGGGACTGTGTTGGTGAGCCTGAGCTGAGGTGGTACCCGTTTTCCGTTCTCGAATCGGACCTCGGGTGCCGGAGTGAGCACCGATTGAAGTTTGCGGCCTTCTTCTCGCCGAACCCCGGATTTGCGTTGGGGGGTGACCCAGTGGCAAAGTGAACAACAACGGCGGGCCGGGCCTGGCGAGTCGCGTACCCCGCACTTTCGCTTTCGCACCGTCTCTGCAAGTGAGATCGCGGAGCCTTTTGTGTTGGTGTGGCCTCGCTGGGGGACCCTGCCTGCCTGCCGGCTGTGACCCACCCCGCCGATCTGGGGTGGCCCCCCCGAAGCTCGTGGCCCTGATTGCCTGCCCTCTACGGCGTTGCTGGTGCGATTGTGGGACCAGCGGCGATGGCCACGAAACAGGATGGAGATCGGTCAAAGACCAAGTCGACCCGGCGTGGCACCGTCCATCAGGCCAACAGCATGGACCGCTATACCCTCCAGAGGGGATCTCCCGGCGGACCGCACAAGTCCCCTGAGGGCCCTTCTGATGCCCCGGACTTGCCCACGGATCTGACTCTCCACGACGTCATGGGCGCCATTTCCGAGATGAAGGCCTCGGTGGGCCAGCGGTTCGACACCCTGGCACAGAAGATCGACGCGGTTCTTGTGGATGTTGGCCTGGTGAGGGCCGATCTTTCCAAGACCAACGATCGAGTTGATTCTTTGGCCCAAACCGCATCGGGCCTTACGACTGAGGTGGCGGCACTACAACTGGAGGTACGCCGGCTAAGTCAGGCGAGCGCACTTATGGATCGGCGCCTTGAGGATTCCGAGAGTCGGGCCCGGAGGAATAACATCCGCATCATCGGAGTACCCGAGGGACGGGAGGAAGCGGCAGCGGATCTATTTGTGGAGGACCTGGTCGCTACCCATCTCCAGCCTCGGGGACTGAGTAAATTCTTTGCTGTGGAGAGGGCCCACAGGGTTCCCGGGGGAAGGCCGAAGGTCGGAGCCCCTCCGCGACCTCTCATTGCCCGGATTTTTAACTTTCGGGACAGAGACGCGATCCTGCAAGCTTCCAGACTACATGGGCCGGTTAAGCTGGAAAATATGGAGGTGAACTTTTACCCTGATTTCACCCAAGCGGTCCAGAAGCAAAGACTGAGCTTCCTGGGCGTCAAACGCCGACTCCGGGACCTGAACTTAAAGTACGCCATGCTCTTCCCGGCCAAGCTGCGAGTGGAGGTGGATGGTCGCACGCACTTTTTTGATCGTCCCGAAGCGGCCGAGGACTGGCTGGACACTCTGTCTGGGGATCGTGATCAAGATGGCGGGGGGGGGGCAGCGGGAGGAGACGGCCCACTGGATCGGGACTGAGGGGTCAATATTGGGCCTCACTCTGGACGAATACGATGCTACTTTCGATCAAGCGTCTGTCTTTGTACATTCCCCTCCCATGGAGGTTGTGTGGGGTCTAGAAGGGGTACTCTTTCCTCCTCTAGGGGGTCTAGCTAGTTTCATTCTATAGGGGCGACAGGCACACTGCAAGTTGGGGGGGCTGTCCGGGCTCATGCAGGGGTGCAGGGAGGGGGGAGTTTTGTTGGAGGGGGTGGGTTGGGGTGGGGTGTTGTTCGTTTACACCACAAGGCAAACGTATTATTGTGTTATCTCTACAGTGCTCTTTGGGGGACGAGCGATGCCTTCTGTTTACGATGGGGGGTAGGGGACTGAGTTTGTTGTCCTGGAATGTTAATGGACTGGGGGACAGGATAAAATGAGGTGTGGTCCTGCAGTTCTTGAAGCGAATTTCGCCCGATATAGTTTTTCTGCAGGAGACCCACCTCATTGGCAACTCCTTTTGCGCTATGAATCGACGGGGCTACCGCCTTGTGGCCCATTCGGGCTTCACGTCTGGTTCAAGGGGTGTGGGTATTATGGTTAAAAACTCGCTCCCGTTGGAGATTGATGAGGTGCGCCATGACGATAGGGGACGTTACACGGTTTTGGTGGGCAGAATGGAGGGCAGAGTGGTCGTTTTTGTGTCAGTATATGTCCCACCGGGGCTGCAGACGACCACCTTTGCGGACCTGGGGCGCCTCCTCCTTGGCCTTCCGGAGGGGATTCTAGTGGTGGGGGGGGATTTTAATGCTGTAGTTTCCGGAACTGTGGATCGTCACCCCCCTAGGGATCTCCCCCGGGCCCAAGCGTGGTTATCTGGCCTCTTCCATTCAGGGGCTCATGGTAGTCTCTCACGGCTAGATTATGTCCTGGTCCCAGCCGCTTATGTGGGGAGGGTGGGAGAGGTGCGCTATTTGGCACGGGGTATTTCGGACCACTCCCCGCTCTTGTTGCACTTTGATATTTTGCCGAGGGGAGAGGGTAGAGTGGTCCCGATCAATCCCTGGTACCTGCGTGACCCCACTATTCGCGCAGAGCTGATTAAATCCCTTAAGCGCTATTTTGACGAGAATGTGGGGTCTGTGTCATCGGCGGTCTCACTGTGGGAGGCGTTCAAGACAGTACTCCGAGGAGAGGCCCTGTCCCTTATTTCCCACTCCCGGAGGCGCGAGCGGGAGGAGGTGACCCGTGTTGAAGCTGAGATAACCGAGTTGGAGGGTGATCTAGAATGTGGGGTGACGGATGACAAATTACATATTCTCCAACTCAAGCAAGCGGCCTATTAGGCCCTAGTCACGGAGGCGGCCAGGGGCCTCAGTAGAGAGCAACAGGGGAGACTGTATGATGTGGGTGATAAGGCTGGTAAATTGATTGCGTGGCTGGATAAAAAAGAGAGAGCGAGTCGAGTTGTCCCGTTGATTGAGAAAACGAATGGTGTGTGTGTCACTGAACCGGAGGAAATTGTCTCCTGCTTCGCGGACCATTTCCGTGGGGTGTATTCCCCAGTGTCTTCCCGCTCTGAAGAAGATTCCCATGCCCTGCTCAGAGATATCGCGCTGCCTTCCCTTTCGGAGGAGGACAGAGCATTGTTGGACGCCGCTCCAACCTCCGAAGAAATTGCCCTCGCCATACGCTCGGTCGCTTCCGGCAAGGCCATGAGTCCTAATGGTCTTCCCATCGAGTTGTATAAGCTGCGACCGGATACGCTGGCGCCGCATCTCCGTTCTACGTTCCTTGCGGCCCACTCGGTGGGTTCCCTCCCGCTAGACCAGCGTCTGGCTACCATCGTGGTTATCCACAAGGAGGGGAGGCCACGGGACCGGGTCACATCCTATCGACCCATTTCGTTATTGAATACGGAGCCCAAAATTCTCGCCAAGGTTTTGGCCAATCGGCTGGTCGGTGTGGTGTGTGACTTGGTCCACCAGGACCAGTCCGGCTTTATTCCCCATCGTAACACAGCGCTTAACCTGCGGCGTTTGCATGGGGTGCTCGCACGTGTCCCGTTCATACGGGAGCCGGCCATCTTGGCATCCTTGGACGCCACTATGGCGTTTGACACACTTGAATGGCCATATATTTGGGCGACGCTCGCGAAATTTGGGTTTGGCCCAGGGTTTATCAGCTGGGTTAAATTGTTGTACTCTGGCCCACTGGCGCAGGTGGTTGTGAACGGTAGAGTGTCGGCTCCGTTTGAGTTGGGCAGGGGCACGCGGCAGGGCTGCCCGTTATCGCCGCTCCTTTTTGCGCTTGCCTTGGAGCCCCTGGCGGAGTGGCTGAGGTGGGAACCTTCTATTCGTGGTCTCCGCTGGACCCCCGAGTATGAGGACCGCGTGTCTCTATACGCTGACGATATTCTCCTGTACCTGGCTTCCCCACGTAAATCACTGATAGTACTGGTTGATGTATTGCAATCATTTGGTCGTAACTCCGGCCTTGTCATCAACTGGGCTAAATCGTGCGTGTATGTTCTCTCTGGGGAGGCTCCTATCCTTCCGCGGGGCTGTCCTATCCAGATCGCCCCGCAGGGATTTAGGTACCTGGGTATCTTCATCACCCTGGACGCGGAGGCCCGGTATGATCGAAACCTGCTTCCCCCCCTCCAGCGCCTGAAGGAGGATGTCGCGCGTTGGCGGCGTCTGCCGCTCTCGCCGCTCGGCCGGGCGGCATTGTTTAAGATGATGTCGCTGCCGCGTTTCCTGTACGCTCTGCAGAATACAATGGACCTCGTCCCGGCGCGCTACTTCCGCGAGGTGGAGAGTTTGCAACGCCGCCTGTTCTGGGACGGGAGACCGCGTATCGCCCTGGCGAAGCTGACGCTCCCGTGGTATGACGGGGGGATTGCCCTCCCGGATATTAAACGGTATTATTGGGCCTCCCAGCTGGCTGCGATTAATCACGGCCTATACGGGCCCGCCCTAAACCCGGCCTTTGAAATGGATAAGATGCTACTGCCGGGTGGTGACTATAATCGAGCGCTCTACTCCAGCTCGCTCGACGCACGTCTGACGGGCCCCACGCGTGTCATGGTATGAGTGTGGCACGCGGCTAATGTAGCGATGGGGTGGAAGGATCGTTTGACCCGGGCGTCACCACTGTACGCATCTGAGCACTTGGGCTCCCTGTGGACCTCGAAGGGCTTCGAGAAGTGGGACATGATAGGCATCAGCAGGGTGGGGGATCTCTGGACGAGGGGGGGATTCAAAACGTTCGAGATGCTGCAGACGGAATTCCAGTTGCAAGACAGGGAGTACTTTCGGTATATGCAGATCCGTCATGCACTACGCTCCGCCTTCCCGGACGTCGCCTCCATCCCGGAGTACTCCCCTCTGGAGGATAGAGTGCTGGATGGACATGTACCGGAAAACACGATCTCGTTAATCTATAAAAAACTGATTAATGACCGCTCGGGATTGCTGCTTGATCTTCACGAGGCTTGGGTTGCCGATGGATTGGAGCTGGACGACGAGGACTGGGTCTCTGCGGTGGCCTCCCCGAAAGAGGTGGCCATACCGGCCCGCCTTCGCTTCGTCCAGCTCAAGATACTCCATAGGGTCTACATAACGGGGCCAAGGCTATTGCGTATGGGCTATGCTGTGGACGGGTTGTGTAAGCGTGGGTGTGGTTCTTTGGGGACCTTTCTTCATATTTTGTGGGAATGCCCAGAGGTGGAGTGATTCTGGCGTGGTGTGCATGAGGTCCTGCGGGTGGTTACGCGTGTGCCGCTGCTGCCCGAAGCGAGGAGATGCCTGTTGAATGTGTGGGAACCAACTGACTATTCGGCGCCACAGACGTGGTGGGTGACTCTGGGATATATGGTGGCCAAGCGCGATATTGCTCAACTGTGGGGTTCCCAGAGGTCCCCGACTGTTTCGGCCTGGAAGGAAAATATGGACTGGTGCATGTTTCGGGAAAAGGTGGTGTATGTAGCGAGAGGTAAGCCTGGGACATGGGTGAAAGTGTGGGGCCCCTGGAACGCCTACCGCGGGGGAATCTGTGCCCCGCCGCTATTGCCCGATCCATCGCCTGCCCCGTCCCCTTAGCCAGTTTAGCTCTCCGGTACCGGGCACTGAGTCCACCCAGTCCCTGTTCTGACCTTCTCCCCCCCCTTGATACTCCTATGGATTGGTAGGGTCCCCCCTCTAGGGGAGCACATGCTGCTGTTTTCGATCGTGGGTTGCCTTGTGGTTTGATTTTGTTTGTTGTTATTTATGTTAAAAAGAAACCGTCATGTGGGGTCCGGATGGTGTGGCCATCAACGCGGCTAACTCCTGTACGTTTCCCTTTGCCGCAGCCTGCGTTTTACTGTGTGTATCTTATGCTCCTCTTGTTTGCTAGCGGCCGGCCTAAAGGTTGTAGGCCCATCTTTGTATATTCTTTGAACTTTGTAATAAACGGTTTAAAAAAATAAATAAATAAATAAAATAAAATAAAAAGAGTAAAAAGGGTCGGTGTCAACACGCATCCTTGTCTCACCCCATGTTTGACTGGAAAGGTTTCAGTTACTTGGCTGTTGGCACCCCACCTAACCTGTGATGAGTTTTCTGAGTGTAACCTAATTAAGATTTTTTAAATATTGATTGGGAGGCCCATCTCAAGTAGCACCCTCCAAAGTTTTTCACGTGGGACTAAGTCGAATGCCGTACGCAAGTTGACGAAAGCCACATAGAGTTTTCCACCCTTTGCGGCTACTTCCTTCCAATAGATACAGATCAATCGAAACACCTGGTCCAGTGTACTGATTTTAGAATGAAAACCCGCCTGAAAGTCACTCAAGATTTTTTCTTCCTTTATCCATTTCTGGACCCTTCCTAGAACCTGCTTACAAAAGATCTTCGGAAGGGAATCAATGAGGCTAATGGGCCTGTAATGCATAGGGGAAGATCTATCCCCTTTTTTAAAAATGGGCACTATTTCAGCTATCTGCCAGGACGATGGTATGGGCGCCTGCCAAAATCAAATTGGTAATCATATTTATGTATAAACTCCACAGCATTTTATCTTCTTTATACAAATCATTTGGAATCCTGTCTGGGCCAGGGGCACGTGCCGACACACAGGAAGATACTGCTGTTAATGTTTCCTCTAGCGCGATAACCACATTTTCATCTTCACACCCCCTAGGGAACTCCATTTCCACTAATGCATCCCTAGCTGTACAGGTGTCATCACCATAAAGGGAACCAAAATGAGCGACCCACTCCTCCCGTTGTACAGTACATTCGAGTGTAGGTCCTTCCCCTCTTAGCCAATGTACAGCTTGTCTCCAAAAACCTTTGGGGTCACTATGTAATAGGGCAGTATGTAAGGAAGCCCAAAGTGAATCCTCCCACTCTATTTTTGCTTTACCAATAGCCTATTTATACTCAGCTCTGCAGGTTGAAATTTCTACATGAACCGCTCGTTTAAGTGCACCAATAAGCTCCCCCTTTGCCTTTATACAGTCTTGATTAAACCAGGAGCTCTTATTGTCGTACTTTAAACCAGATCATTGTCCCCCATTTTTTAGGTTGGCTCAATAAACCTCTTATCTCATTAAAGAAAAGATCATGGGAAGGCCCTAGAGTCGCAATGGCATCTTTAGCACAAAGAACGCTTAAATCTTTGATCAGCAGTCTTGCTTTGACCTTCACTGCTTCTAAGGCTTCTGGATGTTCCTCCACCCATGTCCACTTTAGAGCTTTCTGGTTGTTTGCAATAGTAAATATACCCACATCGGGATGTACACTGTGAGTTGGCTGTAGAGGGTCCTCTATTGACAGAATAGGAGCGAGACATAGTGATCGCTTTCCGTTCTTTTCACCACAGTCATATCGACTAAATGAGACCACAAGTTTGGGGTGATTAGACAGTAGTCAATTCTGCTAGTTTTACCTGGTCTATTAAGTTGAATTTGTAACCGAAGTCTGCAAACATAACAATAATGCGATCAACGCGACACAGATGCGGCCACAACTCGTCGTCCGTGAGATAGATATCATCAACATACGAGTACGCATCTGGGTCAATGCTCTCTAACAGAGAGACTACACGTGCGGAAAAGGCTGTTTTTATAGCCCATGGCCAATCTTTTAAATTGTTTTTGCTTGCCGCCAGAAGTAAACGCTGTCCACTGACTACTAATAGAGGACAGGTTATGGCTGTAAAAGCCATTGGATATGTCAAGTGTGGTTTTAAATCTTTTACGCACAAGACTATCAACGAGGGCAGAACTGTGGGTAGTCTGTACTGCGCACATCCGGCAATGAGAGTTTAAATGCCGGTAATCCAAAACTAGGCGGTACGACCCATCAGGCTTCGTCACAGTGAACAAAGGATTATTCATTGGTGACACACATGTTTCAATAACTCCCTGATATTCCAATTGCTCAAGGATGTCCGCGACGTGAGATCTAGCTTTGCGACGCATGGGATATTGTGGTTGAGGCATAGACCGCAAGGGAATCTCATGGCTGGGGGACAATGTATCCCAGCCTACCTGAGTATGATACAAAGCCGGTGCAAGCACCAGAGCCCACTCTTCGGCAAACCTTTCAGCGTGCTCCTTTGGCACTGTATGCGCAAAGGACGGGAGGATTACCTCCTCCCCTCTAGGAGCATCTAAAATGAAAGCCGGGGGCCAGTCCGCCTCTGCCAAGAGAATGTCATAGGAGGAGGTCAGATTATCCCCAAAAATCCCTTGTATTGTGCGTTGTATGTCACCTTCAATTAAGAGGACTATGTCATATAGTCTGTCAGGGGGAGCCACTCTAGTGTCAGCAGTTTCCACAGTAATGAACGTGTCAGTTGCTGTCGCCTCCAGAAATGGAGGCAGTGCTTGCCGCACTACTGTAACCTCCGCTGCGCTGTCGAGCAGCGTTAGTGCCCATGTCAGGTTCCGAAGCTGCTTCTGCACTATCTGTGGCATACCTCGCTGTTAGCGCAGCAACCTTCTTCTTCTGAAACGGGGGACGTTGACGTGCAAACTCATCTTGCTTGCCTTTACCGTCAGCCTGACGGGGTTGCTGACGTCCTTGTTGGGCACCCTGACCCTTGCCACGTTCTCCGCCACCGGACTGTGAGGCCGATGTTTCCTGTGAAGAATGAGGAGAGCGTTCAGTAACCTGAAATCTATCAGGTGACCTAATACTAGTGCGGTCGCGCAAATCGTATGTGCGTTCACTAGTCGGCTGTACGGGAGACGCAGGATGAGACCTCTGTTTTGTTGCTGCTTTCCCTGTTTCTTTTGTTGCCAATTTTGCTTTGGAAAAGTTGGACGATCGTCTTTAACAGACGAGCTCACCTTAGTTTGTTGTATCAAGTCAGGAATGACTATAGTTGGTTTAACCCCTAAACTACTGCGGCCAATTGTTCTATACGCCTCCGCAATAATTTTAGGCAACTCTTTGGGCTTATCGAGTTCATCGACGCGGGCTAAGCCATTAGCCACTTGAAATTGTACTGCATCTCCCTTGAGATTACCAAGGACGAGAGAGACAACTACGTCGAATACTCCGACAAGTCGCATTCCCAACTCTACAGCCGCCTCCGGACCGTGGTTATCTTGAACACGTTTAATAACGGAGGGAAGCACAGCCATAGACGGAGTGCCAAAGCACTTCGAGTAGACCGCGGCAAAAACCTTACCCCAGTTGTCACAATCGGACTCTTCTGGGACTAAGTCTGTCGGCAAACTAATGGTGAGTATTCTGTGTTTCTCCACAGAGGTAGAGTGTGGAAACACTGCTTCCAGTTGGTCAGATTTCTCGGCAAGCCAATAAGGCAAATCGTCCTTATTCTGGGGGCGCTTGCCCATCACCGAATTAACTATTACATGGCTAATAACAACCGCTGGGTGACCAGCTGGTAGTCCCGCAACAGCAGGTGCCCCCGCCTGCACATTGCGCGAAACGTATTGCACCAAAGCCCTATATACTGTAATGCGGGCTGTATGGAGTGTACGCAATTCATCCACCGCAATAGTCAAATAGTGGGGGTGAGGCGTAAATCCGGCCAGCACCGGCCACGTGGCCCCTGGAATCGACAAAGGGCCGAGTCTAGCCGGCGCAACTGCATGGGGAAGGGCGCCATTAAACCAAATGCTATGCTGCTAGGCTGAAAGAGGAATTTCCAGAGTCCTGTATGGCGTATAATTTGCTGGGACCCGTGTGTGAGTATACGAGTGAAACGTCTTATCATTCGCATTCGCATTCACTTCCGGCAGCGTCACCCAAGAGTAAAACAACTTGTAAGGATGGGACGCGTCCGCACTCACCACAACAATTACGGCCATCCCATCGTCCGGTACCCCAAATGACGCCGCAAAGGCGTACGACTATGTGCTGCAATTTCGACCGCCATAAGGACACAGAGAAGAACAACAACGGATTTTACAGTAGCGCAAGGGTTCAGAAATATAAAACACCTTTTTAATTTACAAGGTTGTATGAACCTATTAGGTTACTAACCGGTAGGTGAAATCCGTCCCTCCCGTTATCCGGAAACAAGAGTGAGGGTGTTGTGGACTAATAAAAGCACTACTAAGGTGTTTCAAATCAAAAGACCAAACGTTAGTTGCGCCATGTTGCAGGGATTCTGCTCATGCACAGAACTATGCGCAGGAAACCAGGACCTCAGTGAATTGTGGTGTACTAAAAACTCACCTCAGTACCCAGAACCCCTATCCGACCAGCATCAGTGTCCCATTCGTTATCCGTATTCTCTCGGAGGTCCCAATGTATAGACAACCCAGAACAAGCGACTTAGAGTACTCTCAGGAATGGTGGGAATTGGAAAGACCTGTTTGTTATTATTCTCATATCAGTCCACAACAAGAGTAATCAGAGACACGGTAAAGTTTAAAAGGTTTATTTTATAAACTACGCGTCCTAAGATGCAGTACTTTGGCCAACATAAGTAGAAAAATGATTCTAATTAAAACCATCAGCATTGTTACAATACCATAGAAAATGAAAGGAGAAATCATAGTATAAATGACAGTGGAATGCAGCCACCTTCATTTCGCTAGTAAACTAATATTATTAGGCTAATAGAATGTCTCTAGGCTTGAATAGGGAACCCCATACCGTAAAGATCAGCTTAGGTGAATCACATCACAGGATCAGCTTTGCTCTGCGCCTGGAAATGTTCTTCTCCAGAATGTGTTTCTAACGCATGCAAACTGTAATATTAAAGGCTCTCGACATTCAGGTATTTGCAGCTGTGTGCATATTATGACTAGAGAGTGGGCCGATCAACCTGAACTCAAAAACATACATTGTCTGGCGGCTCAGAGTGTTTTGCACACCATGTTCAGACCAAGGTCGCAGTGCACGTCTAGGGATGTGAACAACAGACAGTTCTCATGTGAACAAAAGGCAAGCAAGCAGTTTTCAAATAATAACATGTCTCTGCAGTGTCGTGTGCAAAAGCAGCAAAAGTGGCAAGATGGCTTTCTAACATCTAACGCCCTTATGCTAACATAGCAATGTATGCATCTAAATCGCTGCCTTCACTACACCTGAGTGCGGCAACCTCATCTCTTAGGGTCTCGATAACTTGCTTTAGTGCTAATAGTTCTGATAGAGGACCATTTTGGAAGGGTTCGAGATTAGAATCGGCCACTCCCAAGGACTCCGGGTCTTGTGTTGTAAGGGCCTCAAACCTATTGTGGCATTCTACCGAGATTAATTGGGCTATGTCCGATGTCCCACTTAACTGTCCACTATGGACCTGTAAGTCTTGATCCTTTTCTAAAATCAGCGACCGGTCATCCCAAACTCTTCTATTCTTTTTCTTCCCCTGGTTGAACATATGTGGAATACGTTTTGCATGGGACTCCCCTTGCGGAAGACCAAAATTAACAACTTTGGGCACTACATTATCTTGAGCTTTTTGGACCTGGGACAGTACAAAATTACCATCATTATTCTCATTTACTTGTAAAGTTGATGGATCCTGATCCACAGTTTCCTGACACTCAGTTAGGATTGATTCAATTCGATCGATAGTATCATGGCAAACTGCCCCAAGGGATTTCTTCTTTCTTTTAGAGTTTTCCAAACCCTGGGCCTTATCATAACTCTTCCTTTTCCTCATCTTCACTAAACTTCAGCTGAACAAGTTATTTATAACAAAATGCCTGATCCTTCAATAGTTGTAGAGGATAAAAGGAAGCCCAGCACTACACTTCTAAAATAATATTATGTACACCACCCAAGCGACCTCGCAATCCCCCTCTTCTTTCCCCAGCCAACAAAATGCAGCAGGGTTTAGACTGGGCACAGGAACAAAGCATACAATTTTACAATTCGAAAACAGCAAATACAATACCAGTTACTAGTCAGTGTCCATAGGTCTCTTTCCAGGTTTACCAAGCCTCGATGGAATACCCAAGGCGATCTGCCCAGCCCCGCCTCTTCCTGTCAGTGGCGGGCTCGGATGGGCCTGCCCTTGGCCCGGGCATAGCCCGAGCTGTGCTCGGGCACGCCCGCGCTCGTCCCTAGCCGCGTTTGCCCTTTGCTGGTTATAAGCGCCTCCGGGCGCCGAGATGATGACAGCAGCGCCTCCAGGCGCTGGGGCTTCTGGGCAATGAAGTCCCAGGAAAGTGCGGCGTGAGTGGCCCCCACCAGGGGCGGAAAGTGCCTTGTGCAGAAAACAATTTGCTGGCGTCCCGCAAGCATCCATCCATCCATCATTGACCCTAAGATGTATAGCTTCTTCAGCATTAAATTAATTGAATTACAGTGTTTGATGAGTGTGTCAAGTCTCTCTACAAATTCATCAATGATTTTGCCAACTTTCTGTAATTCTTGACTAAGGATATATCTTTCATAGTCAACATTTGGCATTGGATTGAACTTGAGATTCAAGGTTTCTTTAATCTGACGGTATGTAATTTCTGCGCCAGTTTGCAGCATTTTCATTATGACTTCCTTTACGCCATCACCAGTAAGATATTTGATCATCTTTTTTTTGTTTTCAGTCTCTTTAAGTGTGTCAATCAAATCTTCAAATGTCCCTATCCACGTAGTACATTGATCACCAATATTTTGCTTTTTGGTGAGATCGAATGATGATGGTGGTTTCAAGAAAGCAGCAGCTTTGTAACCATTTGTGCTTGTGGCTGACACTGAGGGTAGAGTTTTCTTCGACACTGTCTGCTGTCCTTTAGACCTGGATCATCCACACCATCTATGAAGCCTTGTGATGTGCTGGCCCCTGGGTCATCATGGATGGTCAGTGAAGCTACTACCTCTCTCTTGGTCTCCAGTGGAGCCTCTCACTTTCTTGGAAATGTTGCCATTGTTCTGAGCCGCCACCCAGCAGCTTTGGTGGTGTGCCACTGCAGGCATTGGACAACTCAGTAGGTACAACCCCAGTGCTTCTTCATGGGTCTCTTCACCCGCCACTGAGGTCATAGAGCTCTTCCTTTTTCAAGGCTCCGGTAAGTATATTGATAGTATGTGATTGTCTGCTTCCAACCACAGCGTTCTCTTGCACTTATCTGTCGCTTTGTACTTTTCTTGACACCTTTCTTGACACCTGGTTATTCTCTACCTAGCCGTACTTGTAATCACAGTGTTAGTTTGCGCTTGGCTGTCGCTTTGTACTTTTTGACACCAGGTTGATCTCTGCTTGGCAGCACTTGTAATTGCAGCGTTGTCACTATGTACTATGTATAGCTTTATGTTGGGTAGTAGCGCTGAACCTTTATGTATGGCCATACCAACAGGTTCTCGATCAACAACGTGTAGATTATCTGCAAATGCTTTCATTTTCATCTGCTTCACAGAGGGTAGAAATAAGCTTTGACTCCACATGCATTCAGCGTTGATTCCGTTCTTGGACGACGGCACACGTGGCACTCACAAACAGTTTGCTTGGACCACAGCAAACTCTCTGGGATTGCACTGTCAATCTTCAGGTTACTTATCCCCTATCTTGTCACCATTTGTAGCATCTTCCCAGCCAGGGTACCCGCCAATGACTATACCACGCATGTGTTTTGTAGTCACATTACAGGCCCGAGTTGAAACGCTACCATTTTTACATGCTTACGTTTTTAAGTTGCCTTCTTTCTTACAACACAATTACATTTGACACACATTTGTTTGAGTGCCGGTGCAGGATAATATTCTGCGAAACAGCACTGCTTACATTTCCACTTCGTATGCATATTATCACATTACTTGAATAGTCTGTACAAGGGCTAAGTTCACTACACAAAATAGTGTTGTTTGTTATTGTCCGTTCAGCAACAGAGCTATCACAATAAGATCAAAAATAGCGGCCCGAATGGGACTTCGGCATGGCAACATGGGTGATGTTTATGAAATAAACAGCATCACTTCCTTGGTTAGTTAGAGGAGCATATCGCTGGCACTGAGAGGTCGCCACATGCCATAATTTCAGCCCAGCTGATTCCTGGATACCTTATGCGAAGGATGAGGTCAAGCTGTACACCAAGACTTATTTCTCGGTGACATTTACACACAGGGTAACTGGAGAGTTAGATCACCTACAGGCAGAGTTACCCACTCTAGGCACTCTAGGATAGGGTGCACTAGGTAGGCGTACAATATATTATAGTACTTATATGCATGCACATATTCTGTTATCTCAAAATGGTTGAACTGTTTATCTTTTTCACCATTGTCGTTATGTCAATAACATTATTCTGTTTCCTTCTATTGATCAGTGCAACAGACGTATTTTACTCAAGAATCACAATACTTCAGTAAATATTGAAACTGAATGTTGCGTATTTCTTGTGTATATCTTTGGGTGTGCATGAGTAATCAAAGAAAAAGGTTCTAGACCTGTTACCATGATTTCCTTGGGTAGTCAGAGGTGTCATGTTCTGAGGTTGCACAATCCATTTGTTACCTTGTTAGGTTAAGTGTACAGATTGTGCATTGTGAGCTAGCAGGACCAAAGCCAACATATTCAGATGGTGTGCATGGAATCAGTTTTGCACAGTTCTAATGTTTATGTTGTCCAACAAATGTACAGTTTTTACTTGAGAACGTATAAGCTGTACGACGCATGGAACTTAGTAATACACGCCATTATATGTGTGCTTGTAACTGGGAACTCAATTTCACTGCGGTAAACTCTATGAATTATGTCATAGCTCTACAGAGTTCATCAGGAGCCAAAAATGTTCCATCATTGTTAATTTGCAAGACACTACACTGTTGGCCTTCGATGCCGCTCCAATCCTGAAGGAATGTGTTCCAAACTTCTCTCCCTTCTGCCCTTCTTTACTCAGTACTTTTCTCATCAAACCTAGAATCCATGATGCCATCAATGACTTCCCAGTCTGATGACAAACAGCATACCATACCTTGTCCTGCCTACTAAATTAAAGTCCCGTCAGGCCCCATTGGGCGCACCATCCCTCCTATCCTTTTGAACACTACTTTAGACCCCTTTCCTAACTAGTCAGTCTTTGAGATATGCAAATTTAAAAGCAACATGTCTTCTTTTAGCTCCACATTCTCTCTGACTGTCCTCAAAAATTCAAAAACACCTAAATGTACATCAAACAACCAAGCATGAGGCACTGTAATAAATTCATCAATTCCTTATCTCTCGCTTTCTGACCATTCACCAAAGCCACAACCGTTCCATTGCCTATGTTGAACTTCACTTGAACTTCACTGTCTTGTTCGATAGCTCTTTAACCTGTAAGGAAATTGCTACTGCCAATGGAACGAACTCCAAAAATGCAATACTTGCATTTTCTTAGCCACCTCCCTGAGCATCAACTTTCTTCCCAGAAATGTTAAAAACCATCTAAAAAATGTGAATCAGCCATGCAAAGTCCAACTTCAGAGACCACACCATTACTGTAATAAAATTCTGCTGGAAGAACAGCCATAATTCAAGATGAGCCCGCTCTGCAGCTGATATTCTTACCCTGTAATGAGACACCTTTGAACTCTGCTGTGTCATCTTTGCACTCTTCTTGTACCTCTTTATCTGTAATATATTTCTTTTTCCTGACACAATAATCATCGCCCCCTGCACCTGCCCTTCTCTCCCTTGCATCGGTGGATTTTGTCACCTAAGAATCACCCTCTTCCTCAACTCTTCTTCTTCATCCTCATAATACAAATCAAGCACATCTTCATGCCCCCACTTACCCCCATCATTCCAGCTCACCCGTGGACACTTGCCATCTCCCACACCTCTGTTAAACGTTCTCCATTCAATTTTTCGCTTTTTAGTGTGCTGGGTTTCCTTCTCCAAACCACTCTATCTCTTCAGCCCGGTGTAAGAAGGTTGCTGGCAACCTCACTGGTTGCAGCTTACGTTGCCTGGCCTCTTGTACCAGGCTTGACCCAACGTTATCCCTCAGACTGGCCCAACCTGATGGATCACTGATCCTGTTCCCTGGCACTAATCCTTAAATCTAGTCTTGGTCATGCCCCTTTTCTTCTCAAATCCACACCCATTTCCCTCGTTGATCCCCTTTCAACACTTGTCCACATCTTCCCTCGCTCACCTTACCCAAGAAATCCTACTTCTTCTAAGGCAAATCTTCTTTTCCTAATATTGAGGCATTCAAACTCTTACTATTGCAGTCTGCTTTGTGCCTGCCTTTCTTGACCTCACTTAGGGCCTCATGTAGGTAGCCAAATACCGGTCGGTAACGGCCGATTTTCGGTAAATATGCCGTTACCGACCGGTATTCAGACAAGTGAGATGTAGGAGTCCAAAAACGACTTTTCGGTAAACATGAGGCGGTAAATACCGAATCATATTTACCGAATTCTAAAATACCGAATCAGATTTACCGAATACATACTTAACGAATCGGTAAATATGAAGTGGTAAATATGAAGTGGTAAAAATTAAAATGACATGTAGGAGCACTCGGTAATTAAGAAATCCAAGAAAATCGGTAAATAAGAGTCGGTAATTAACACGGATTGAAAGCAGGTGGTAACCATCAACAGTGCACATAAGCAATCCCAAAATGCAACAGCGTGGACAACATGGCCGCTATGTATGTCATTGCAAGGCGCCTACGTCTACAGGCAGCAGGACTGAGGGTTTGGCGACGGGAGGAACGCATCTACAGACAGCGCATCACACTATTCCACCTGACTGATGCAGAGATACATGAGAGGTACAGGCTACACCCCGAAACCATCATGGACTTAATCAGGGACCTTCACCCACTCCTGGACCAGCCAATAAGAAGGGCGCACGCCATACCCCCACATGTGCAGGTGCTCTGCAGCCTACATCTGCTGGCATCCGGCAGTTATCAGGTGGTGATAGCTGCGGTGGGTGGTGTATCCCAGAGTTGCCTGTCACGTTTCTTCAGGAAGTTCCTGGATGCCATGATGCAGAGAATGCACCACTACATCAGCTTCCCCAACACACAGGCTGCACTGCAGAAAACAAAAACAGACTTTTATCACATGGCACAGTTCCCCCATGTCATCGGCTGTATTGATGGTACACACATCCCAATCTGTCCACCAGCTGACACAGAGCACATCTACAGGAACAGGAAGTCCACCCACTCCATCAATGTGCAGGTGATCTGTGATGCAGGGAACATCATCACAGATATTGTTGCAAAGTTTCCTGGGAGCACCCACGATTCGTACATCTTCCAGAATAGTGGGATCTACATACGACTGAGTGCCGGAGAATTTGGAGAGGGATACCTGCTAGGTGAGTAACAGTGACGCCCCTTGCAACCTGCAAATCATAGTGTAAAGAAGCATGTGACTGATGTTTCCCTTTCAACTCATCTAGGCGACAGTGCATATGCATGCCGGTCATTCATCCTCACTCCCTACCTACACCCAGCAACCCAGAGTGAGAGACGATACAACGTGGCACACAAAACAACACGCAATGTGGTGGAGCGCACGTTTGGACTACTGAAGAGCAGGTTCCGCTGCCTCCACAAGAGCGGAGGCGCACGCCAGTACACACCCATCACCTGCTGCAAGATTATTGCCACTTGTGCAATGCTGCACAACCTTGCCACGAAAAAAGGTACAGATGTGGAACTAACATATTTTGAGGACAACGAGGATGAGTCAGGCCAGCCACAGGGCAACGCAGCTAGAGTGCCAACTGCAATCGATGGGAGAGAGAGACGGACAGAGATCACATGCAACTATTTCTGAGTAAGTAAGGGGACACAGCCAGTTGTGATTAGTCATGACGTAGTTTTAATGTGGCACCACGCCATGAACACATGAACAAGCCAATCTGGCAATATACCATCTATACAAGGAGTATGTCCAGGGTTACGTCACCCATTGGGAAGTGGCTAAGCAGGGCCACATCAATGTTTGCGCATACGCGCTGCAGTGGTGGATGGCACGGCCTGTGCATCCTCACTAGAGCCAACCCCAAGCCGCCTGCTGCTCCTGCGTCCTTCTGGGACGGGGGGTGTGATGCTGCTCCTGCTGCTGGTGTCGATGCTCTCCGCAGCATCCCCTGCAGCAGTTGTCGACGCCTGACTAGTAAATAGCACCCCTAGTGCACTTGTCACCTGCACCATCCCCCGAGACAGGTCGCTGCAGCAGTGTGTTAGGCCCTCCTGCATCGTCACAGAGCGCCGGCACAGTAGAGAAGTCGCAGTTGCCAGACGGTTGAGTGCCCTGTTGGTAGTGTCCCTTCTCTGCCGTTCCCGGCGCCGTGCCTCGATGTCAGCATCTAATTTGCTGCACAACTGCTGGATTGACTGGGACATGTCCCGAATGCCCGCAGCCATGCCGCTGATGTTATTGTCCATGTTGACTAATGTAGTTTTCATCACCCGCATGTGCCTCTGGACTGTCATGACTGCCTTTGTTTGCAGGCGCTGTTGTTTCAACATTTGGCCCTCGAGACCCAAGAAGACACCATGGCCGTCAATGGGTGCTGGTGGACTCTGGACACGCGACCTGCGGCGCCCTCTTGCTCCCGTCTGTGCTGCCTGTGAGGTGTGGGGCACAGTGGCATGGCTCCCTTCCTGGGGCCTGGTGAGTTCTTCAGGGCCCATGCTGTCGTCTGACGAGGTGTCTAAGGCTCGTAGCCTGGCTGCTGGACGCCTCCTCATTCCCACACCTGCAAGCGGAGATGTGGCCGGTGATTCAAACATGAGTGGCGATGCTGGCTCTGGGTGAGGTGATGCTGGCTCTGGGTGAGGTGATGCTGGCTCTGGGTGAGGTGATGCTGGCTCTGGCTGCGGCGAGGCTGCCTGTGTTGGTGGTGCGGCTGCCAGTGGGCCTGCTCCCTGGTCTGAACTTGTGCTGGCTAGAGGTGATATTTGTGGCCGGTGTGCCGTCTCTCCTGCAGCATGCCCTGTCCTGCATGATGTCACATCTGTGGACAGAAATACAACATTGGCTCAGTGTCCCCGAAGGGCTGCATTGAAAGCGTCACAATAAATTATCACACATTCCAAAATGTCCTCTGTCTCCTTGTGCCTCGAGTGCGTGACATGCCTTGTTGCCCTGTAACATTTACGTCATGGTTGGTGTTTCCCTGACTACATCTCCCGGAATGCATTGCCTGTCTGCACTGACACGTGTGGACTGCAGTGTGATTCTCGTTTCACAATGGGGGATGTGGGATAGGCATAGGGGGTGCTACATTGCTGTGCTTTCGTCTTACCTTGTTGTGTGGCGGCTCTGGCAGAGCTGTCGGCGTCCCCAAGACCCACGACGCTCTCTTGCTCGATTGTGGCCCCCACCAGCTCCTCCAGTTCGGTGAGGGCAGGTGCCCTGTTGGTTCCACCTCCAGTCTGGCTGCCTCCTTCTGGATGTCGCCCATCTTCCTCTTGGTTACAATCCTCAGGTCATACCAGCGCTTCTTTAGGACCTCTATGTCCCTGTGGGTCACTCCCACAGCATTCACATGGGCCTGGATGGCCAGCCATATGTTGCGCTTTTCAGCCTCAGGCACTTGCAGGGATTGCCTTCCAAACAGCTTCTGGTGCTGCTTCACCACCTCCTCCACCAGCACCTGGAGTTCCTTGGGGCTAAATTTCAGCTTCCTCCTCCTTTCCCCTCCGTCTCTCTGTGTTCTCTGGCTGGACATGATGTTCGTTTTCCCGCTCGCACAGGCACCGGCTCCCTGCCTCTCCTCTGCACTCCAAGCCTCTCCAGGGTCGGCTAATTATGTACACCTGCCTGGGTGTGGCCACTTCCTGGTTGGGTGGGCTGTGGTTGCACAGGATTAGCTGTTTCGTCAAGTCATGTGATTTTATTTACCGATTCCGTACATACCGATTCGGTATTTTCCGATTCGGTAAATACCACCTCGGTATTTTCCGATTCGGTAAATACCACCTCGGTATTTTCCGATTCGGTAAATACCACCTCGGTATTTTCCGAATCCGTGAATTCCGATTCGTGATTACCGAATGTTACCGAATCGGTAACTGTTACCGAATTTTTACCTACATATGACTTACCGATTCTAATTTACCGATTCGGTACGGCTCGGTATTTTAGAAACGGTAAAATGTATTTACCTACATGAGGCCCTAAATGCTCCTGTAATGATTGGTTCACTACTTTCACCTGCAGATTGGACTAAACTGTCTTTTTCTCCCACCAATGCCTTTTTGCTCTTTACATAAGGCACCAGCATCCTCTCTTTCAACTTGGCTGCACTCTACTACACTGCCAAAATGTTGTGCGAGTGCCACCTGCTGGTACTTATAGAAACTGGATATTGCATAATCATGTGACCTCCCTGGCACCACCTGCTAGTCTTGTTGATGCACCATGGGCGATCGAACTGGGGTTGAATCAGCCCCCGTGTGCTGGTCTTTCCCCCCCGAGGCATGGTATTATGTGCTATACCTCTCACGCGATCCTGCTCATCTCCTCTGAGCTGCCCAATCCCAGTAAGTCACTCTCCTCACCCAGCTGACTTCAGCGCGAACCCCCACACAGGGAGCGCTTACTAAACTTTTTTTTAAACTTTTTTAAAATGTGGGGGCGTGGCTTGCGCGCCGCTGCGAGATGGCGGCTTGTGCTTGAGCTCTGCGCTAGAGGAGGAGCTGACGGAGGTTTCGCGATCGCCTCAGATTGCCCCGGTCCTTTCGGAAGTTGGCCGCATGGATATGAAGCTGTCAGGAATGTCATGAGGGTGGTTTTTTGAGCTTTGAGACTGCCGGTGACTACTTTGTGAGCGTTTTTAGGCGGCGCTTGGTGATTTCGCGAGCGGCCGCCATTTTGTTTATTTTTTTCTTCTCAAGAAACGGAGCTGCTCTTTCTCCTCAGCATGACACCGACATGGCTATGGACTCGTCAGGAATAAGGATGGACAAGAGCTGGGGACGTTGCTCAGATTTCCTACATTTATATTGTTTTTTGTTTTTTTTTTTTCTTATCTCCTCCTGCCGCTTTTGCTGCATAATAATGACCATGCTGTTTGGTTTCCTGCTGCCATACTTCTAGTCAGAGCACTGCCTTTGCCCTCTTTTGAGGTTTTTTTTGATTGAGGCTTTCCTACTTCATGATTGCTTTTTGTTGTTGGAAGGTGCCTTTTTGATTCTACAGGACATGATATTTTTGTGAGGTGGATCCCTTCCCGGTCCTTGGTGGCCGCCAATATTATTGTCCTCTTAATGAGAGCGCGCTTTCCACTTTTGCTCGTTTCCTTTGGACATATTGGGCCTACCTGATACATCTACCACTCTCCTTTCTTATATTATCTGGAGGGGTGTTTTCTCTTTCGTTCTTGTTGAGGTGGTGTGCTCTATGGCCGCGAATATGGGTCCGTCACCAAATGCTAAAGACGCAAAAGACTCTAAAGCGTCGCTTAAGAGATCCAAACAGGTATCCCCTATACCTGAATCTGCGCAAAAGGACCCTAGTGTCACTCTTGAGTCTATTCTGACACGCCTTAATGAGGTTTATGAAATTGCGCAATCTACCAAGACTAATACAGATTTACTGCAAGTGGAGATGTTAGCCATCAGGAATGATTTCAAGGCCCTTTCTCTTCGTGTCTCGGACACAGAAACGCGTATTAGTGGAGCAGAGGATTCCATGCAAAAGCAGTCTCGATCTCTCTCACAGTTAGAGCGCTCAATGGCAGCATTGCGGAAAGACCTTACTGAGCAAGAAGATCGTAACCGCAGGTCTAATCTGCGCATTTTTGGTCTTCCGGAGGATGTTGAGAAAAATGCGTCTTCTATGATTGATTTCCTCTATCAATGGATTCCTTCCTTCCACACTGCAAATTTCATTCCAAAGAGACTTTGAGTTGGAACGGGCACATCGGGTTCCCTCATTTCGCTCTAAATCAGCCACGCAACCGAGAGCGATAATTTTTAAACCACTGCGCCATCAACATACGGAGCAAATTCTGGCTCACATGCGGAAGGTTCGTGTTATCTCCTGGAATGGCCATCGCATTTCAATTTCTCAAGACTTTGCCAGGGACACGGTCATTAGGAGAAAGGGCTTTCTTAACCTTCGGAAGCGTTTAGCTGACATGAATATTCCCTTCTCTTTTGCCGGCCCTTCAAAATTCCGCATTACTTTTAAAGGTCGCTCCAGAATCTTCGATGAACCTGCTGATTTGGCCTCATTTCTGGATAATCAGTTGGAGTCACACATGGAACTCCAAATGGAGGCCTCGTCTATTCCTGGCTCCTCTGGCACCTGATATGATTATGTTTACTGCAATCTTTTTGTCTTTGTCAGGTTTATTAGGTTCTCTCTTTCTTAGATCTTCGTGGAGGTCTTAATGTCCAATGTTCTGGACGTGCTGTTGTCGTCTTAGGGTCTTCCCTTCCCATCGTTATAGTGTAGTGGTCCTTAATTGTCGTCAGTCCTACTGTATGATTCGTTCAGTATTTCGTGGTATTGTCTCTTGATGGTTTTTATTTCACTTATGTACACTCGTCGTTTGTATTACTCTTTTTCTCCCTAAGTTGTCCGTATATTTTGGTCCGGGTCTGTTTCTTCGCCAGTTTTGGGCTTCTTAATTGTCTTCAATCTTGCGTGTGTGTTTTGGTTTCTCTCTTTTTTCGTTTGTTGGTATTTTTTGTCTGGTCATTGTCTTCGATTGTCTTGTATATCTGGATTATGCTATTGTTTATTAGTGTTTTGGTATATTGATTGGTTATGTATTAATTCATGGTATGCTTTTTAGATAATTATTAATTGCTGTTATTAAGGACAATTTCTCTTTCTGCATTGTTAATGCTTATATTGTTTTTACTATTATAACATGGATTGTTTTGTTTAAGTATTATTATTACTTGTCTTCTTCGACTAGATTGTTTTTCTATCGTTGCATTCTGTTTGGTGGGATGTTGCTTCCTTACTTTCATGCTCATATATTTACGATATTCTCGCCTTTTTTAGTTACATTCAATATAACGGACTCTATGTTGCTGTGATTAGATATTTATAATGCTTATTTATAAAGTTTACATATCTATATATACTTTCATTTCTCCTATCTGTCTGTACTAGGGCTTCTTTGGCTGCTATATTTATCTGCTCTACATTCTGTTCTCTATTATGTTTCACTTTTCTCTTTTTTCTTCATTTTTATTCATGAATGTACTTTATAGTATTTTTCAGATTGGGTTTCTTTCTTTTTCTTTTCTTTTGTATTTGATTCATGGTATACTCTTTAGATAATTATTAATGTTGAGGTTTGGGATAAGTTTTTTTCTGTATAGTTAATAGCTATGTATTTCCTCCTATTATAACAGTGTTTGCTTTGTTTAACAATTGTTATTGATTGTCTTCTTCGACTAGTTCGGATTTCTATCGTTGCATTGTGTCTGTTGGGCTGATGCTTCTTTATTTTCATGCTCATATATTTATGATATGCTCGCCTCTTGTAGTTACATTAAGTGCAACGGATTTTATGTATCTGTGATCAGTTATTCATAAGATTATTTATACAGTTTACATATTTCTATATAATTTCATTTCTCCTACCTGTCTACAATAGGGCTTCTTTGACTGCTATTTTTCTCTTTACTACATTCCGTCTTTTACTATATTTCACTTTTCTCTTTCTCTTCATTTTCTTCTTCGTACGTTTACATATAGTATTCTCTGTAAGTTGTTTTTCTCTCTAGTTATTTTCTTTTGCTCCTGGTAGTGCCTACTTTGGCTTGGCTATACCTATAGTATCGTTAATTTTTGACTCCTTTTTTCATTAGCGCGTATTTAATTGAATTCTTTAGATTACTGTTTTTTAATTCCTGTTCATATCCTTTAGGTGGTTCTTCTTTTTAACTACACATATCCCGCTTTATATTGGTCTGGGGCTATATGTATACTGATGTGTTCTTCTCCTCCCGTTGGGTTCCTTGCTCTTTTCCCATGTTCCCCCTGGTATGAACTTGGTCTTATTCAGACCTTCCTTTTTGGCTCTTATCTCTCTTTCTCTGGCTATTCTCTTGCTTTCTTTTTTCTCCTATCTCTCCTTTTCTTTTCGGATTTCCTCCTTGGATTCTCTTTGTTTTGTATTGATGTCTGGTGTCTGGTGGTATGTCTTTTTGGAAGTGGTACTTCATATATCATTTATGCAATATCATTTTTTCCTGTTGTTAGTTCTATGCCTGGTTTGAATATACTCTCCCTTAATGTTAAAGGACTAAATCACCCAGTTAAGAGGTCAAAGATTTTAGACTACTGCAAATCTCTTTCCTCAGATTTGGTCCTTTTTCAAGAGACAAAGGTTTCTGTTAAGGAGGCGTCATTCTTGAAGAAAGATTGGGTTTCTGATGTTGTGTGTTCAGATGCTTGTGGTAAACGTAATGGGGTGATTACTTTAGTTTCTAAACACTCTGGATTATCTATCGTTTCCTCTGAGCAGGATACAGAGGGACGTTGGTTACTATCTAAGATATCCGATGGTAATGCTGTTCTCTTTGTCATGAATATTTATGCCCCTAACAAGGATGATCCGTCTTTTTGGAAAGCAATCACCAAAAAGCTAAATGACACTCCTCATTCTGGCAATCTTATTGTAGGGGGGGACTTTAATTTACCAATGGACCCTATTTTGGATAGGAATTCTGCCTTTACTTTTCGTCCCCCTCAGCGACATAAACACATGATTAATATGTGTTCTCTGACCCAGCTCCAAGACGTGTGGCGTCTTCATAATCCCACTGGTAGTGACTTTTCCTTTTTTTCTTCCCCTCATTCGTCTTTTTCACGTATTGATTATCTCTTGGTTCACTCCTCTCTTGTTCAATCTTCCTCTTCTCCGCTTATCCATCCTATCTTAGTTTCAGACCATGCCGCGGTGACGTTCACGCTTTTGTCTTTTGCCCCTAGAACGCAGTCTCGTTCGTGGAGACTAAATACAGAAATTTTACATGATGATTCCCTGATTCGGGAGTTTTCCAATGATATTGAGACGTTTTTCCTTGAGAATGGTGGATCGGTTAGCTCCCCTGTGGTTCTTTGGGATTCTTTTAAATGCACTTTCCGTGGTCAGGTTATTCAATTTATGTCAAGGAGGAATGCTGCCATTAAAAAGGAACTCACGGGGCAGGTTCCCTTCCTGACGACCAGCGTCTGGCTACGATAGTCGTGATCCCCAAGGACGGTAAGCCACGAGACCGCTGTGCCTCCTACAGGCCTATTTCACTGCTAAACGCAGAGCCTAAAATCCTGGCTAAAGTCCTTGCCAATCGTTTGTTGAGCGTCATCTGCGATCTGATTCATCCCGATCAATGCGGCTTCATCCCTCATCGTAACACCGCTCTTAACTTGCGGCGTCTTCACGGCGCCCTCGCCAGGGCGGAGTACCTCTCCGAACCAGCCGTGCTGGTTTCTTTAGACGCCACGATGGCCTTTGACACCATCGAGTGGCCATTCCTCTGGGCTGTCTTGACCAAATTCGGCTTTGGGGAAGGATTTCTTGGCTGGGTGAAGCTTCTTTACACGGGACCCATGGCTCAGGTGGTGGTTAATGGGCGGGTCTCTCGGCCCTTCGCTCTCGGTAGGGGTACGAGGCAGGGGTGCCCGTTGTCCCCTCTGCTCTTTGCTCTTGCCCTGAAGCCGCTCGCTGCTTGGCTCCGCTGGGAGCCCTCGATCAGAGGGATCCGGTGGGCCCCGGGCTTCGAGGATCGGGTCTCGTTGTATGCGGACGATATTCTCCTGTATCTCACCTCGCCGCGGCGGTCGCTTAATGTTCTCTTTGATGTTCTGACTTCCTTTGGGAGAAATTCGGGTCTAACGATCAACTGGTCTAAATCCTGTGTCTATCCTATCTCCGGTGACCCTCCTCTCTTGCCGCCGCGGCTCCCGATCCAATTATCTCTGTCCGGCTTCAAATACCTGGGGATATACGTCTCGTTGGACCCGGTGGCTCGCTATGAGCAGAATCTCCTGCTTCCACTTCGGCGTTTGAGGGAGGACACGGCTCGGTGGTGTAAGCTGCCCTTGTCCCCGCTGGGTCGGGCAGCACTGTTTAAAATGCTGTCCCTTCCCAGATTCCTCTATGCACTTCAGAACTCCTTCGATGTCATTCCTGTGTCCTACTTTCGGGAGGTGGAGAGCCTGCAGAGGAGACTGGTGTGGGACGGACGGGCGCGTATCGCTCTGGCAAAGCTTACTCTCCCCTGGTACGACGGGGGCATCGCGCTTCCCGACATTCGCAGGTATTATTGGGCCTCACAGCTATCGGCCATTAACCATGCCACGTATGCGCCTGGCTTGAATCCTGCGTATGGGATGGATAAATACCTGCTTCCCGGCGGGAACTATAACAGGGCACTTTACTCCAGATCGGCTGGACGTACCCTTACGGGCCCTACTAAGATTGCGGTGCGGATCTGGAAGGCGGCCAATGTAGCCATGGGCTGGAGCGAGCGATTAACGTGTGCTACTCCTCTGTTTGCCTCCGACCGACTGGGAAGCCTCTGGACAACGAAGGGGTTTGACCGTTGGGACACGATTGGTATTAGTAGAGTGGGAGACTTATGGATTAAGGGTGCGGTTAAAACATTCGCGGCGCTCCAGAGCGAATACGAACTTACGGGAAGGGAGTTCTTTCGCTACGCCCAGGTTCGGCATGCCCTGCTCTCGGTTTTCGGGGCGGGGACCAAGATCCCGGCTTCTTCGCCTCTCGAGGACCGCATACTCGATGGTCATGTCCCCGACAGTACTATCTCTTTAATTTATAAAAAACTTATCAATAATCGGGCTGACCTCTTGGTGCGCCTTCGGGAGGCGTGGACAGGGGATGGGGTGGAACTGGACGACGAGGACTGGCAGTCCGCACTGTCGTCCCCCAAGGAAGTGGCCATTCCAGCCCGTCTCCGCCTGGTCCAGCTAAAGATTCTCCACCGGGTGTATGTGACGGGTCCCCGTTTGGTCTCGATGGGATTTTCTGAAGACGGGCTCTGTAAGCGGGGATGTGGGCTCAGTGCCACCTTTCTCCATATCCTTTGGGAGTGCCGCGAGGTGGCGGAATACTGGCGCCGGGTACATGTGGTCATGGGCCGGGTCACCGGGGTGGCGCTTCTGCCGGAGGTGCGTCGCTGTGTCCTGAATGTGTGGGAGCCCAATGATTATAACGCGGCTCAGACTCGGTGGGCGGCCCTGGGGAACATGATTGCCAAGAGAGATATAGCGCAGCTTTGGGGTTCCCAGCGGCCTCCCACCGTGTCCGTATGGAAGGAGAACATGGACTGGTGCATGTTCAGGGAGAAGACTGTGTATGTGGCTCGTGGTAAACCGGGGGCATGGGGTAGAATCTGGGGGCAATGGAACGCGTATCGTGGGGGTATCTGTACTCCCCCCCTAGTGGACACCGATATTGCTTTGTCCCCCTGACCCTTGATGGTTCCTTGCGATTTTTGGAACAACCGAATATAGACGTTCCTCTCCTGTGACCCCCCCCGACCTATCAGTACTCCTTCCTCTTGATAGCTACTTGAAGGTCTGAAGTAGAGTCCCCCGGAGGTAGCCTGACCCACACTTTTTGCCCTTATGCCTCGCCTTTTGTTTTTATTTGTTATTTATGTTAATCTTATGTATCCTGCTTCCCTAGGACTATCCGGAGCCATGTACGGGGCTGGGCCCCGGGAGCCGACTATTGCCTTAACAACTGTATGATCCTTTCTGAATCTAGCGGCCGGCCCTGGTGGTTGTAGGCCCATGCTTGTAATTGATTTATTGTTCAATAAAATTCTATAAAAAAAAAAAAAAAAAAAAAAAAAAAAAGGAACTCACGGATTTAGCTGATGAGATTAAACGTCAGGAATCTCTTTTTCGCAATTCCAAGTATAAGTCATGTTTACAATCTATTAAAAATCTAAAATACACGTACAATACCATTGTTACTAAGAGAGCTCATATTGGCCTCCAGGCTCAAAAATCGAAGAGGTTGTTGTTAAAAAATCGTGCGGGTAAGATTCTTGCAGCTACATTAAAGTTCCAGGAATCCTCTTATAAATCTTCCCAATTATCTTCTATTACTGACCATCTGGGTACGAGAAAATTTCAGACTGAAGAAATTCTTGAGGTCTTTCGCGATTTCTATAATAATTTATATACCCCCTCTACTCAGGCTTCTTTTGAACAGTGTCAGGAATTCTTGAAGACGGTTCCTTTGAAAGTTGTATCGGAGGAAGATAATAATTCTTTGAATTGCCCGATTACCTCTGATGAGATCATTTCCGCGATTAAAGCTACTCGTTCCGGGAAGGCTCCGGGTCCTGATGGGTATCCTATTTTGTTTTATAAGACCTTTCTCTCCGTGCTCGTTCCGAAACTTCAATTGGTCTTTGATGCTTTTATTAAGGATGGCTCTGTGTCTGGTTCGGCTGCTGATGCTACTATTGTAGTAATCCCCAAAGAGGGAAAGATCCTTCAGATCCCAAAAATTTTCGCCCTATTTCCCTTCTTAACATGGAAGCTAAGATTTTTGCTAAAATTTTAGCTAAACGTTTAGAATCCTTTATTCCTCACTTGGTTCATCCTTCCCAAACAGGTTTTGTGAAGGGTCGTCTTGCCCGTGATAATATTCGTACTTTCTGTCACATTCTCGGTGCCGCCAAGCGATCCAATCTTCCGGCGGCGGCCTTGGCCCTTGATGCTGAAAAGGCCTTTGATAAGGTTTCTTGGCCTTTTCTACGTGCAGTTTTATGTGCGCATAACTTGGGTGATTCCTTTGTCCGTATGGTTATGTCTTTGTATTCCCGTCCTCGACCTAATATCCGAGTGAATGGAGCCACGTCGTCCTTCTTTAACCTCTGCCAAGGTACTAGACAAGGTTGCCCTTTGTCCCCTCTTTTATTTTTACTGTCCATTGACCCTCTTCTTAGACTGATTGATGTACATCCAGATATCAGGGGTTTTTCTTTTGGATCTCATCAGCTTAAAACAGCCGCTTATGCTGATGACGTTCTCATTTTTTCAGAGGATATTGCACGCGCTATTCCTGCTATTTCTGATACAATTTCTCTGTTCTCAGAGGTTTCAGGTTATACCCTGAACAAAGATAAAACGGAGATGTTTCCCTTAAATGCTTATTGTTTCTCCTCGCATATGGGTTCGGCGGGTTTTAAGTGGCAATCTAAGCATTTAAAATACTTGGGTATTTATTTTTGTTCCACTCTTTATGCTACGGTTACCTATAATGAATCTCAAACTATTCTTAAGGTGCGACATCTTCTGGAAAATTGGTCTCCGAAACATATTTCTTGGTGGGGCCGTCTCCAAACTCTTAAAATGATGATAACACCTATTGTTAATTTTGTTTCCTCTATGCTACCAGTCCAGCTCTCGGCTACCTTCTTTCATGAACTTGATTTAATTACTTCTAAATTCTTATGGAATGATAAAAGGGCTAGAATTGCTTATAAATTTCTGAGGAAATCCTATGATATGGGAGGGTGTAATTTTCCGGATTGGGGGAAATACCAGTCTGCGTTTTTGGCCTCGCAGGGGGCGCTCTGGTTTTCCTCTCCATCTATTCATGTTCCAGCTTGGTTACTTATAGAACAGGAACTGGCTTCTCCTCTTCCGACTGCCTCTTTTTTAACTACAAATACCCTCTCCATTCCATTCTCTAGATCTATTATTCTAGACACTATTGCTGCGGTTCGCAAGGTTGATAAGAGAGTGGCAGTTCCGATATATAAAACTAGATGGTCGTCTATTTGGAGGAATTCCAAAATTAAACTTATTATTGATCCAGAATTGATGTCATATTGGTCGGGGAAAGGCATCTCACTTGTTAAGCATTTATATGACTCCAATAATGACCCTCTCCCTTTCTCTACCCTGGCTCAAAATTTTTCCTTATCTAATCTAGATTTTTATGCTTTTCTTAAGATAAAGGTGGCGCTTGCTAAAGTACAACTTCATCCTTCTTCCCTTGCGATTACGCTTTTTCAATTATGGTTTAAGTCTGGTCATGTGGCATCTAGGATTTAAAAATGTTTGTCGTCTTCGACAATTCCTTCTCAAACTTCCACACAGCAAAAATGGCTCCATCATTTCGAGCATGGTGTTACCGCTCATATTTCTTCAGACACTTGGCGGGACATTGGTAGGCTCTCTCTTCGCAATAAAATTGCCCCCTCTTTAATGCAGTCTAAGTTTTTCTCTATTAATCTTCTACACTGGACGCCCACTCGTTTTTATTCATTACATCTTAAGGAAGATAATTTATGTTGGAGTTGCGGTCTCGCACCTGGCGATTTCCAACATATGTTCTTCGAATGTTCTCTTCTCCAACCCTTTTGGGGTTTGATTCATAAACACCTTATGATTATCTTTAATATTAAGTTTCAACTTTCATTTCCATTAATCCTCTTAGGCCCGTTGGCGGCCTCGGTTCCATTGCCCTTAGACTCCATGGAGTTACAACTGTTGGATCTTTTACTAACCATTGCAGTCAAAGTAATTCTCATGGAGTGGAAATCTTTTTCTTCTGTCTCTTATCATACTTGGTGGGCATGGGTTTCTTTTCTTCGTAGTGCCATACTTCAGTGGATCATGCTCATCTTTCTCCGTCTATATCTTCCGGTGTGTGGTTGGCGCTAGATACGTACATGCAATTGGCTTCTGAGGGGCTGGTGGATCAATTTCCTTTTGATTTGTCTAGTTGATGTTGTCTTGAATGTTTGGTGATTCCGTTGGAAATCCTTCTCTTTTCTTGCTCTTTTTCTTGTCTTTCCTCTTTTCTTTCCTGTCCTTTTCTTTTTTCTATCTTTCTTTCTCTCCTCTCTTTTCTCTCATCCCCAATTTAATAGCAGATGATGATACTTTTGATAATTACTTCTCCCGGCTCTTCATTGCTTCTTCCTTAATTCACTTATGTTTCTGAGAATTTCAGAAGAATGAATTTTAAGATGTTGTTTTTATTGGATATTATTCTTCTACCTTACTGTGTTTTCTTCTGTTATCAATTGTATCATTCTTGTTTATATATTATGGTTGTATCCACTCTTTTAAAATAATAAATTCTTTTGAAATCAAAAAAAAAAAAAAACTTTTTTAAAATGTCTTTTTAGCTTTTGTTTGTGTCCTAGGAGAGGAGCAGGTCAATATAGCAGGCGTTACTCCACTCGCTGCTTCCCTTTTCGGGCTAGTTAGGCCTATCCATGCTGAGACAACAGCGCAGGTCTAATTTGGTCACCCCTGTCTCCTTCACAAAGCACCCTTAAGGCCTCTCTCACTGCTGCACTTTCTTTCACTATAGTACCTACCACACCTATATCACACCTGTTGCACAAAAACAATTGTGCTACCTTATCTCACCCCAACAAAAGAGAGCACTGCACCTACACTACCTGCAAGACCATAGCAAAATAAACAATGTACTACTACTCCTGCTCCCAAACTAGCCTATCACATCCAACCCTGGGCTTGAACTGTGCCACTCGCCCGAAACAGAACAGGGGTGGGGACCCAAATGGTGCCATCCCCGGAAGCCCATATTTTTAAACCAGACCCTTTTAAGTAGCAGGTCAGAGGCTACTTTCAAACAAAAAGACTTCCATTTTGGGAATATAATCAAGCGATAGCATGCAGCACTCTGTGTGTTCCCGCCACTCTGTGTTCCCTCTATTGGCGGAAGCCATCATTCACCGGCCTGTTACACTCAGTGTTGTGCTTCACCAGCCACGGACAGATCAGTTGTTTTACTGCTTCTAATTTCTGTTGTCCTTTGCACATGCACTTTAGCTGCTGCCCGATTGCCTCTTTGCACCTCGCTCGCATTTTAGCTTTTAACTATCGTTTAATACTATTTTCTTTAGCAGTTTTATATATTTATTTAGCCTGCACTTACCTCATTCCTTCTGCTGCTCTCCGGTCCACCACAGTGCCTTTGCCCGTTTGAGTGGAGAGAGCAGGTGAAGGGGAGAGCACATCCGCATGGACAGCCGCCATATTGAAGTGGTTTGTCGAGTGACAGTCTAGTTTTTGCACTCTAGGCTGAGCCTGCCCCTACTTAATCGGCCCTGACGCGGACACCCAGCGGGCGTGCCGAATGCGCGCCAAAGACAAGCCCGTCTGCACCCATCCGCGTACGGACCGCGCACAACGCCAGCCACGCTGCTGGTTTTAGGTAAGCCCCTCTTACCATCTACACATACTCCCAGGAGAGTTTGCTGGCATTGTCCACCCCCAGGCTGCGCTGTGCAGGCCCTAGTTTTAACTGTGGCACCAGCCCACATCCCTGGAAATGTCACATTTGCAACTTAGAGCTCTACTACACTAAAACTAAATCAACAGGGATCTCCCTTAAGGCCCAGTCAAGACTTCAATGCGCGCTTATTAACGCGTGCTCGCTCATCAAACATAAGTTTGAATTCTCCAACTTTGCTGAAGAGGAGAGGCTGGACATCCTGTTCGTGGTAGAAACCTGGGCCGATGAAGCCTCAGGTCCTGACCTGGTGGTAGCTATTCCACCTGGTTTTGCCATCTTTAGGAAGGACCGTAAACGGAAAAAAGGCAGGGGACTCGCAGTCGTCTATAAAAGCCACTTAAAAGTCACCTTTAAGGACATCCCCACGGGATTATCATGTGAGGCACTCGCTTTCCAAATAACTAGTAGTCAAACCTATTCATTCAATGGGATGCTCATCTATCGCCCCCCTGGACCCAGAGCCAACTTTCTACAATGTTTGGGGCATCTATTAGAGCACAAAGTGAACTTCCAGGATTATACTTTACTCAGGGACTTAAATTTTCACTTAGACAATGGGCATGACAATGGCTCGAAAACCCTGATGGACCTTTTCACTAGCGTTGGTCTGACACAGCTGACAGAAGGTCCTACTCATAGAGCCAGTCATCTGCTGAATGCGTTTTTTTCTGACTGTTCGCTCTTGAAATTTAATAGGAGCCTACAATTACTTTGGTTGGACCACGCAGTGGTCCTGCTCACTCTTACCCTGCCATCATCTGTAAGTAACAAGCAAGTGCATATAAAAAGCCAGAGTCGTTTTCTTTGGCATTGGCTAGATCACACTGAACTATCTTCTGAACTTAGTCGCAATAGACCACCCCTATCCACTGCCCCAGAGAGAGAAGCCCTAGACTACCATGACTGGATTAGGTCCTCAATATGGGCAACCGTTCCCCAAAAGCCGGGAAAAATCACGAGGACAGCCCCTACCGAACCATGGTTTTCTGATGAATTGAGACTTCTTAAAAGGCAGTGCCGCAGGCAAGAAAGGCGCTGGAAACTCATCTATGATCCTAAGGAAAAAGAGCACTATATGGAAATACTTACCCACTATAAAGGTAGGATTCATGCTGCAAAAATTAAGTATTTCTCAGAGACCATTGACTTAGCCAAGAATAATGCCAAAGAACTGTTTATCGCAGTTCAAAAACTGAGCTAAGTACAGGTATACAAAGAGACGATCCCAGATCAAGCCTTCTGTGACACCCTGGCTTCCACCTTTTGTAGTAAGGTTTGTGACATCTACAACAAATTTACACTGAGCCCTACTCAGCTGGCAATCAGTCGGGATCCCCCCGAATTAAAACACTCCAGTAGCCCGAATTCCATACATCTTTACGAGTTCCCTCCAATCTCTTACGAGCAGGTGGTCAAACTTCTCGCTGCTGCCTAATCGGGCTCACCATTGGATCCTTGCCCCCCAAGATCGTAATCTCAGCAATTGAACCGATAGCTGGCCATCTCACAGAGCTATTTAACCTTTTTCTGCAAACTGGTACCTTCCCCAAAGTTTGGAAAAAGACTTCCATCTTACCACTATTAAAAAAGTCCAATCTGGACAAAACAGACCCCGCCAACTATTGTCCAATAGCTCGTTTACCACTGCCTGTAAAAATCCTTGAAAAATACATGAATCAAGAACTCACCACGTTTATCAATAATAACAACATTCTGGATCCTTCCCAATATGGTTTTTGCGGTGGTCATAGCACGGAGCTTGCATTAATTACAGCCGCGGAGAAAATTAGGTGCTCTGAAGATAAGGGAGGCATGGCGGCACTGATCCTTCTCGATCTTTCGGCAGCATTCGACACGGTGGACCATGGCCTGCTACTACGTCGCCTTCAAGAAACAGGCATTGCTGTCACCGCCTTACAACTATTTAACTCCTTCCTTTCTAATCGGGAGCAATTTGTGGAGATGGATGGCCTGAGTTCTCAGAGTTTCATTCTTCCTTGTGGGGTTCCACAGGGCTCGTCCCTTAGCCTGACTCTATTTAATTTGTATGCGGTCCCCCTGGCCAGGCTTATTAAATCCTTCGGATTTGCAATGGAGTCATATGCCGATGACACTCAGATTATAGTATCCATCTCAGAGGACCCTCGCAGCACCATTCACAACTTTCATGCTTGTATGAGACAGGTGGGCAAATGGATGTCTGAGAACTGCCTTAAACTGAACTCCAATAAATCGGAGATTCTTCTCTTTGGCAGAGATGTCTCCCATTGGTCTTCAGACTTGGCCCTCTCTTCACTCCAGTCTCCAAGGCTAGGAACTTGGGAGTCATCTTTGACACCACTCTCTCACTCTCCCATCAGGTGAATGCAATCACATCAGCCATCTGTTCATCCTAAAGATTCTGAGGAAAATCTTCTGCTTTATAACACCTGCTCTACAGAAAACAGTAGTCTCGGCATTATTATTGTCTAGGCTGGACTACTGTAACGGCCTCTTGATTGGTATTAATAAAGCCCTTCTTATGTAGTCTTGCAGAATTCAGCTGCGCGCCTGCTATTTAAATTACCTAAATATGCGTCTGCAAAGGTGGCCCTTAATTCCCTCCATTGGCTCCCGGTGGAAAAGAGGATTACGTTTAAGGCCCTCTGCATCGTCTTTAGGGCGCTTCACAATCAGGGTCCTGCCTATCTGATGGACCACTTTCGTTGGTATACTCTTCCCAGAATTCTGCGGTCTGCTTCCCATCGGCTGGTGGAAGCACACAAGGCACATCTCTCCAACTGGGGTGGGAAAAGCTTTTTATCCATTACCACCAGATTATGGAATCAATTGCCATGCTCATTAAAAAAATCATCAGACCTGATATCCTTCAGGAAGTCTGAAGACCTGACTTTTTCAGGCCTAAAGCCATGCAGTGATTAGTTCTCTTTTTTCCGATCCCCCACGGCAGGCTGGAGATTGGATGTCAGCGCCTAGAAGCCTTTGGGTATTAGTGCGCTATTTAAATATATTAATAAATAAATAAATTCACAAGGTGGAGACTGTTCCTAAGGCTCAGCTTTCATAGCAAATACTACACCGTTTCAGGTGTCAATAACTGATTAATGGTTTGAAACCACAATTGCATGCCAACTGAATAAAGGAGAGGGGATATCACCCTTACCCTTGCAATTACATATGGGCTGCAAAAGGCACTTTTCCACTGTGCAATATACCTTTAGTACATCACAACACACTGTTTGGCAGTCACAAAACCTGTGATTTTGTTTATGGTAGAGTTCTTAAGAATACAACTGTTCCTAAAAAAATACAAATAGAAAGAAGGTGTATTTGATGATTAATTAAAATCATTGCACATTCTTCATTGCCAGTCAACATTACAGAGCCTACCAAATGCACAGAACCTGAAGGCACTACTAGTCAAGATAGTTTGACAGCCCAAACTTAATTTATTGACAATGTAAAATAAGATGCAATTTGTGAAAAGGAAGATTATACATTAAAAAAAATCCAGTAGAGCATATACTATCACAACTCATGATTTTGATTATTTTAAACATGCAACTCCTGGTCTCACAAGTGCTTGGTTGCGGTACCAAACCTACAGAGGGCGCATGGATAGATAAGATTTTAATTGTTTCAAGTTATTTAAAAACCATCATAATATAAAAACCACAATTACAATAGAATACATAGTATGAGCATTTAATATATAAAACAACATGCAACTCTGTTGGGATCCGAATTTCCTAAAGTGCGAAATACAATAGTAATCACGTATAAAGCATTTATCAAGAGTAAAAACCAAGTCCATAGTTATAAGAGATGTGGACTGTCCCAGAAATCACTATAATATCTACTAAGCTGATTACTGTTACTAGGTGCGACAAACAAGCCCCACCAACAATCTTTATGCGATCTTATCAAATCACAAGGACGCGTCTCCTGCATGTTTTTTTTATTTTTGTATAAAATAGGAAAACCGACGCCCTAAAAGGAATGTTGCATTTTAACTGAGGTCCACTGAGCATATTCAGCGCATAAAATCAGCACATACTCCCCGGCTGTTTTATCCATGTTAAAAACCCCAATAATATGGTCTCGGCAATAATATATAATTCGTTACCACAGTTTCATTGACACCTAATATACAAAAATACTACCTGCCGTTCGAAGTCAGGGGGAGCCTGGTGCGTGTAATAATCCTGCTGAAAAACCATCTTTTTAAAACTGACGCTTTGAAGCTGAAAGCGGGATCCTATCCTTGTGCATAGACTGCGGGAGGACATCGCGGACGGGCTGCGAGGACCAGCAGCCCCGTAACACCGCTCAGCTGTGTCCTCTTCCCGCCCCCAGTTGTTGACGCCTGAGCCTTCATAAGCGACTCATGGCCCCCGCTTCGCTGGAGCCGTTCGAAGTCAGAGGGAGCCTGGTGCGTGTAATGATCCTGCTGAAAAACCATCTTTTTAAAACTGACGCTTTGAAGCTGAAAGCGGGATCCTATCCTTGTGCATAGACTGCGGGAGGACATCGTGGACGGGACTGCGAGGACCAGCGGCCCCGTAACACCGCTCAGCTGTGTCCTCTTCCCGCCCCCAGTTGTTGCCGCCTGAGCCTTCATAAGCGACTCACGGCCCCCGCTTCGCGGGAGCCGTTCGAAGTCAGAGGGAGCCTGGTGCGTGTAATAATCCTGCTGAAAAAACATCTTTTTAAAACTGACGCTTTGAAGCTGAAAGCGGGATCCTATCCTTGTGCATAGACTGCGGGAGGACATCGCGAACGGGACTGCGAGGACCAGCAGCCCCGTAACACCGCTCAGCTGTGTCCTCTTCCCGCCCCCAGTTGTTGCCGCCTGAGCCTTCATAAGCGACTCACGGCCCCCACTTCGCGGGAGCCGTTCGAAGTCAGAGGGAGCCTGGTGCGTGTAATAATCCTGCTGAAAAACCATCTTTTTAAAACTGACGCTTTGAAGCTGAAAACGGGATCCTATCCTTGTGCATAGACTGCAGGAGGACATCGCGGACGGGACTGCGAGGACCAGCAGCCCCGTAACACCGCTCAGCTGTGTCCTATTCTCGTCACTTCCGCTAGCAGCAGGAATAAATTTGACGGAGAATCCCGCTACGCGGTCGCGCGCGGTCGCGCGCCGGGAGAAGCCCGGGACAAGGGCGGCACCGTTTGTGGCCGGTTGAGGCCGGGCTGGGCCACAGACCTTGTGTCTACTGATCCTGAGACATTGTAATTACGTAGTTGGAGCCATAGCATCATATCTAACGATTTAATTATTCGTTAGTAGTATTTAAGGTACCAATTACATTATAGTTCCCTGAAAGTGTCACTTCTGTGCTGTTCACTGTTTCTTTTACAGTATAGCCTTAAGGGTGGATTATTGTATACATAATACGCTCCTAACCAGTTGTTACACTTGCTCGGGTGATAGCGTAATTATGGTAAAGCATTGTCTTGTACCTTGTACCCCCGCCCCAAAGCTAAAAGTGGCTTCCATTCCCCAATTGCCTAGCTTAACTGCAATAGATTGCATGCTACAGAAGACGATTGGGGTGGTAGCAAATGCCATTGAAAGCACAGAGCGCCGTCTTTCCCTCCCCCCTGGCTCTCTACCCCCTTTCTCGTTTGCAAATGTTTCGGATCCTAATTTAAACTCACAGGATACACCATTAGTATCATCCAATGTTGCTTTTCAAGGGGCCCATCAAGGTTCGATTAACCAGGATATAATCTCTATTATAGACAATACATCTCTAGAGTTTCTTCCCCTACCTTCTAGGCTATCACTATCACCCAATCTCTCCCAAAATGAAGTTAATACTGACAGTTTTCCGCAGGTTCCTGATCCTATAGCCATTAGGTGCCCAGAGACCCCACTAAGCCCTATTTTGGTTCCTGACTCAAGGCCCAGCTTAAGTCACGCTAGTTCACATGTGACCACCAGAGGTCAAAAGGCTAGGCGTAGGACACAGCTTACTGATGGGGAATGTTTAAACCCAAAACGTGCTAAGGGGACCAAAGGTGGTAACAAATTAAAGAAAGTGACTGCCAACCAGAACTTGTTTAAGGAAATTAATTTTGTTAATAGCAAAGTAACTGATATAGTTCCCATTCCTGACAACGGAAGCCCTATGTTAGCTGATGTAAGCTTTTGGGAAAGAATGGAGACTATTGTTAAAAAACTTTGTAATGCCCAAGCAAGCAGTATGCCGTCCACTGTTAATATTGTTCCATCGCCTAATGCCAATTCCAATCCAGAGCACCTTTTGGGTCCAGTGAATGAAATTCTTTCTATTGCCCATATTGAACAAATCATGAAGTCTCTTATGTTGCCAGTGCTTGAGAGAATTAAGGTTTTAACCGAGCGAGTAGACCATTTTGAACAAAGCCTTCTTGATAACTTTTTCTCGGTCAAATCTTTAATCAAACTACACGCTAAAAATGGCGCTGACGTTGCTGAGCAGCAACGACCCACTGTGGTGGACAACTCAGAATCAGCTAATTATGTGTCCTCAAGCCAAAAAGATGTATCCGAATCTCTGGGCGGAAGCAATTCTCCTGATCTGGTTGCACAAAATAATAAAGGTAGTAAACCAACTATGCAACCATTGTATAAGGGGAAAAAGGGAACTAGTGGGAGTGTACCTACATCCAGTCATACAGGTGGTCATACTTGTAATCCTGTCTCGAGGCAGGGGGAAAATTCACCTAGATCATCCTATAAATCTGCTTTGGCTGACAATGATGATATGACTTCCCTACAAATTAATTTGCCCCCTGCCTGTATGCCCTATGCTGTTGTCCTCACTGGAGTCCCACGGCTAGCACCGGGCAAATTGGAATCTTATAGTGAACTTAAAAACAAAACCACATTCTGGCTTAATAATAATAGACCTCTCCCAAGGCAATTGGATGGCCAAATTCTTTTCCTTAGACGAATTGGTTGGGTGGGGAGAAGGGCTAAGGATATTCCAGGGGATTGCATACTCATTAACTTTAGGGATCCCCGTGTTGTAAGGTCCATTTGCAACCAGCAGAATGCCGTTGATGGCACTGGTATTGGTACATTTGGTTTGGGATATTTTTATCCCCAGCCCCCACACCAACGTTCAGGACCATGCAATGGATCAAACTCTAGGGGAAGGCTTGTTGAGGATTTTGAGCATTTACCCGCTGACTCTCTTAGAGGTGTAGCGAGTTGCTGCACCAGAGATACGGGGTATTGACCCAGTGGCTATGCCTCTCCCCCTTCCTTGCCTTTTGACAAAGATAAGGCATATTCTCTTTGGCCATCCCCTAGCTCGTTTATTTTTCCTCCCCCTTGTATATCTAGAATGGGGGTTGGTTCTAGTTTAGTATCCCAAGCTATAGAGCCTAATTGTTGGGGTGCTGAGTTGGAGGCATCAATCATTAAATTTAATGCCGAGGCTGTGCTAATTACCAACAGAGAAAATCTTGCAGATTTTGTTGTTAACAGTACCATTCCAGTAGTCAAATCTGTTGCCCAGAGTCTCGTATGTTCTTTGAATATTCCTCCCTCATTGATCTTGGGTTCAGTATCAGTGGCAGCACAAATAAATCTACCCAGTGTAATGCCTGAAAGCTTTCAGGAGGCAGTAGTGGGCGACCCCATATTGAAGATAGCCAGCTGGAATGTTGCAAATATCTCCAGGAAGTTAGATCTTCCCGAATGGAATATTTTGATGGAAACATTCCAGATCTGTATCTTCCAGGAGACCTGGTCTTTAGAACCAAATCATAGAGTCGGTTATACCACCTTCTTTATACCAGCGGTACCCTCACCCTTTGGGAGGGGCCACCCTTCGGGTGGACTCCTCATTTGGGTGAGCATCTCACTGGGTTGCTTTATTAAACAAAAACAATCTAACTCACAAGATATATTATGGATCGCACTTAAAGGTCCCAATGGGGGTAAATCCCTTGATATATTCAATATATATGCAAGGGGGACTAAAGGTGGTTCCCCTTCCCCGACAGTCGCATCACTAGAAAGTGTACTTAGAAGTTGTTATGCTGACACGCAAGTCTTGGTCGCAGGGGACTTTAACTGTACGTTCGAGCCCCTTGCGGCCAAGGATATTTTAGATCTTAATGTGGATGATGCTAGGAGGGGTATACCATTACTAACAGTACATCCAATAAAAAGATGGACCCAAAGGGCGATCCAAATGAATGGATTAACTGTGGAGTTTGGGTTCCGAGCAGCTAATGGCCGCACCGCTTCAGATCCTTTCGGGGCTCATACATACAATAGGGTGAATCATTCGTCAAGGATCGATTATATTCTCCTCGACTTCGAATTGTGGCATAACGTGCTAGATATGGCTATATTGCCAACTGTAGACAGTGACCATAATCTTCTTTCCTTAAGCCTAAAGCAATTATGGCTGAATAGGATTGGTTCAACATTACCAATTGAAACAATGTCCACCACGAAAGTCACTATATCCAATTGTGGCAGGCGCCTAAAGTGGTGCAAAGTCGTTTTGGATCAAGAGAAAATCCAATCTATTGGAGCCTTGCTGGTAGCCTCGCAAAATGAGTTGGATGTGATTGGTTCAGACTGTTATGATCCCTCAAGAATAACGGCTGTAATCCAGAATACTGTTAAGATGATAGGAAACAGTTTTTTGGTTCAAACACGAAGTGGGGTTGGGAGTGGTATTAAGAGGCTTATGGGTGAGCAAAGATGGTACACCCCTGAATGCAGGAAAATGAAAAATGCTCTAATTAAAGCAGTAAAAACAAAGTCACAACCCTTAATTCAACAAGCAAGGAAAGTGTATAAACTGGTGATAGTAAATGCTAAAAGGGAGTGGGAGGACCAGTACTGGCAATCATTAAAGGAAGCCAGTGCAGGAAGTCTGGAAGTCTGGAAGACTATCAAAGATAAGAACAACCCTGATAGCAATCTTATCACATGTAACATCACCGCCCAGTCGTGGGTCGAACACTTTTCCAAATTGTATGTGGCCCACCAGGGAGTTGCTGGCGATCTAGATACGCCCAGCTTTTATATGCCCCCAGGTGGTAATACATCGTGTTCCTTTTCTGTTAAGGAAGTGGAAAATGCGATTAGTCGCATTGTACCCCAAAAGGCAGCAGGCCCAGATGGCATACCTGGAGATTTGTTCCGTTCCGACCGCCCAAATGGGGGATATTCATTCATATGCTACTTGTAGCTATTGACAATGGTGCCGCTATTCCTGAGTCTTGGAAGGGGGCTGAGGTCGTCCCTATTTTTAAAAAGGGGTGTAGAGACGACCCCTCCAATTATCGTCCAATCAGTTTATTGAACTCTTCCCAGAAGGTCATTGGTAAAGTGGTTCTTGAGAGAATCCTACAATGGGTTGAAGATCATGGGATTCTCTCTGAGTACCAAGCAGGATTTCGGGCTGGAACGGGGACCATAGATCAAGCCTTTAGATTGCTGTTACTTTATTGGAAAGTTGTTGTTATAGGCAAAGGCAGCCTCTATCTTGCATTTATAGATTTAAGGACTGCCTTTGACCTTGTACCTCGGGAATGTCTTTGGAAAGTGCTGATGGATATGGGGATCCCACCAAATATTTTATCAATCCTAGTGAGACTCCACATTGGCAATTTTGCACAAGTGAGGTGGGGTACCGAGGGCCAAAAAACCACAAGAATTCCAGTGGAAAGAGGGGTCCGTCAGGGATGCGTCCTTGCTCCCACACTTTTTTCACTATATGTTAATAGAGTGGTAGACCATCTGTTGTCAATGCCAGCTGATGCGCCCTCATTGGCGGGGAAACGAATCCCTACCCTCTTATTCGCTGATGATACACTCTTAATATCTAAGACCCCGGTGGGTCTCCAAAGCCTCTTGGATAATTTCCAGGCCTTTTGTACTAAGCGAGGGCTCGTAATAAATACAGACAAGACCAAATTTTTGGTGCTGAATCCCCCCAAAAAACTTGGACGCCCTCCAATACTCAACCACGTACCGTTAGAAAGGGTCACTGTTTTTGATTATCTAGGTATACGTCTGTCAGACACCATGCAGTGGTCCCCGCATCTTGCTAAAATGTTGTTATATCATAAGAGGGTTACTGGGGCGCTCCTTAAAGAACAGCGCTCCTCTTTAATTAGACCAATTGCTCCTGTTATCGACATTTATAAAGCAAAGGGCGTAAGCTCTGCCCTTTATGGGGCCGAGCTGTGGGGTTTGTCGAATACCAATCACTTGGTCAAGTCGGAAAACAAATTTTTAAGGGAGCTTATGCTACTCCCCCAGAGCACACCAATGGTACCCTTATTGCTTGATCTAGGTTGTTACTCTATCAAAGACCTGGTGAAATTACGACCATTGCTCCTGTGGGCTCGTCTTTGGCGTGTCCCGGAACATGCTTCTTATGCCAAGGGTTTATCAGAGGTTATGTCACTTGCAGGATGGCATAAAATAAAGTGGTTAAAATATGTTAAATTTCTGCTTGGCGAATTGGGCTTGAATGAAGCCTGGCTAAGTAGGTCCTCCCCCCCAAAGGCAACACTAAAAACATTGTAATGGGGATGGGTTGCATCGCGAGCTACTTCTGAATCTAATCCTGGCAGGCTAACGGAGGAATTCTTAAAAATAAAAGGTGTGGCATTTCGAGAACCTTATCTAGACTTTGTCTGGAAACCTGCAGATAGGGCTTTGTATTTTTAATTGAGGGTGGGGATTCTTCCAGTGTGTGCATTTACTGCCCGCTGGAAACCCCCATTCCAAACAACACCGTACTGTCCTATCTGTAAAAATAAAGCAGAAACTGTTGCCCATATTCTGTTTGCCTGTCCGGCATATGCATTTCCACGGAAAAGTTGGCTGAAACCAATTTGCAGACTGTTAGGCACTAGGCATTGTAATGAGGCACTCCGCATCCTAATGTCAGATACACAACCTTTGTTTGTTTGTGGTGTTTCAAAGTTTTTATCACGGACTTGGTCCATTAGATCAAAAAGGCTAGATCAATATGTTTAATATGTATTTTAAAACTTATGGTTGATTTTTGTCCAAACTTGAGCAAATGTTTTAAATCCTTATTGATGTACTATGTTGTTTTTTTAAATGTTATGCTTTTAAGACATTGTCTGTCGAATAAAGCCTTATTGACTTGACTTGACTACCTGCCAAAATGGAACTAGTATTCCAACCCTGTACAAATACATAAATATAGGAAAAATAGTAAAAGTTCAGAGCGCCCCATATAAAAAGTCAAGCAAGAAGAAAAAAAAATCTTAATAGCGCTAATGATTAAAAGCTTGCTGGCACTAAAGTCAGTAATTTTTGTGCCAGTGTGCTTCTTCGAGGAGCACACTCCGGGCTCGCATCACTCAGATATGCAAAGATATCCTTATTGAATTGCCTTATGCCAAGTTTGCAAAACAGGGATTTCAGCCAGAGACATTGTACATTTTTCAAAATTGGGCAGACACATATTAAGTGGGCGAGACTTTCATTCCTAAAATTACATAGATGGCACTGCTGCTCAGTAGATCCTGATAGTCATCTAAATTTATAAGCTTTTAACGAAATTCGGCCACATCTCAGCCTCAACAGCTCTTTCTTGATTGTCAATATCATATGGGAATCTGAATACGGCTCACCCTGGCTCTTGAAACAGTGAGTCACATAAACTGGCGTGAGCTTTTCGAAAGAGTTTTTGTATGTCCATGACCCTCGATTGTATCCTAGCCGTTTTTAATAGCAGTTTTGCAGAGATCTTTGGGGTTAAATCAAGGGCTGAGATGTTGGGCACCTCCAGGGCTTCCATTGCATCCCTCAAATAGGGTTCCCATGTTAATGCTTTATTTGGTCTCGCCTGACCCAGCGCATGCGCTGGTCTGGCGAGACTTATTGAGAGGGCTCCAAAAAGTGCTACCAGGCCAGCCTAGAGCTACAGTGCATGTGCGCGGGAGGGCGCGCGCGCCGCGCTTTACAGCGATTACTTTCACTTTTGCGGCCGCTTTGATGTTTGATCGTGATCGCTATTGCGATCACTTTCACTTTCGCAGCCGCACGGCCGCTTTGCATAGCCAATAGGTCTCGCTTTTGGGACCTTATAAGTATTTAGTTATGCAACTGTTGCATGGCTAAACACTTACAAGGTCCCAAAGGCGAGACCTATTGGCTATGCCAATGCTTGTCCTGGATGCCTTGGTATATAATTTCCTTCAATGGCCCTGTAGCCGCCGTGCTAAGTGTCCCATATTATCCCAAAAATCAAGCCTTTAGTATTAATAATTGTTTAAAAAGGCCTAATTCCAGCCATAGCTGTGAGGATGGAACAACATCAGGGAGATTAAAAAGCCGTCTGGAACACCTTAATTGCCCTTTATCCAGCCAGCCCGAGATATGGTCTTTAAAAATCAATGTACCATGCATAAGTGTAGGCATAAATGTGGCATTGATTTCTTTGCAAATGCCGGTTAGGTCAGGCCCACTCATCTTGGAGGCCAGTTTTTAAAAACTTGATGCCATTGACAGAGCTGAGATTTTTAGGTGCTCTAAGTGGGTGACATGTGAACTGGCATTATTAAAATAAAGGCCCAGATATTTTAGGCTGGCAACTTGTTCCAAAACCACAATTATTCATGGAAAAATTGAATATGGCCAGATGTTTGTTTCTGAGTCTGCAGGCCATAATTTGCGTTTTGATGTAATTCATTTCAAGGTTGTTTTCTGCATAGTAACCAGCTAGGGCCGCCAGGGATCGCTGCAGCGCCACATCAGTATGACCGAATAAAAAGGTATCGACCACGTTCTGGAGGCAATGTATATGAAGGCTTGCAGACTTCATAGAGACTACACGCGCGATTCTCAATGCCTTATTGATGTTGGCCAAATAAAGGTTAAATAACAAAGGAGTCAGGATTCACCCTTGATTTACTCCAGGGGTGGTCTTAACTCTGTGAATGGTGACTCCGTTGGATGTAACTTTCATAGGACGCATGGAATTCCACAATTCGCCAGCTGTGGCTCCTCTACAATGGCGGAGGAGTGTCGCCCCACTGAGAATAAAAAATAAAATGATAATAAAACAATGTTATCATCAGCCAATGCTACAGAGCCTAGGATGGGGTCAGCCAATCCCCTCGACACTAGCCAGGGACTTGGAGGAGGAGGGGAGGGCACTTGGAAGTGCCCATGTCAGTTTGGGCAGCTGTCTTAGGCTGGCCAAACACATATGAGCACATAGAATTTCCCCACCCAGCTGTATTCTACAGCTGGGTGGAGAAAAAGCACAGGCTCCCAGTCCCTTCATGAGCACCTAACCAGGCCGCTCAGACCAATCCAGGCGCTGCTCTCACAGCATGAGGGCAGCATCTGGATTGGGTGGGGAGTCTGGGAGCCTCTGCAGGCCCAAGGACTTCCAGAAGTAAGGAGCACCGAGGTGTCTGGCAGACGGAGCAGCAGCGGGAGATGCAGGTAAGTGCGTTATTTTATTTGCCCCTGAGCTGCCCCACTATTTTTTGGGTTGATTGAGCAAAAATAATGGGGTGACCCGGTGTCCCTCAGAACCTGGGTGGGCGTATTATATAAATACAATGGTTCTGTCGGGAATTTCTAATTTCTTTTAGAAAGTTAAAAAAATATTCAATACATGTAACAGATATCAGATAAATGAGGGGAAATAAAAGGCACACACCAATGAAGTTTGCAATTTGGTAATTTAAGGGAATAAAGTATTATGGGCTGTCGTAATACATTAGTTCAAAAGAGCAAAATATTGGTGACTTGTGGTGATAAAGTGACATGTGATGATAAATAGTATATACAATATATTTCAAATGCTGTAAAAGTGAATAAGTAGAATAGAAAGGTACATTATTTCTTGATATGTCTTTATGGTTTTTCACATATGCTACAAGATCCTATGTGAATTAATCTGTGATCAGAAGCATTGTGTAGACATATAAGGGTGTGTCGACGTTTCGACCCCGTGTACTGCGCAAAATATAAAAAGTGTCACGGTGGGTCTTCCTCAGGACAGTGCAGATGGGTACACACCATAGCTTATCTTTGTGTGACTGGAATTGTGGCAGGTATACCTGCTAAGCAGTCCCTGCCTTCAGTGACTTTTAAAAAGCTTTTTATTAACATTTTATACAATAACCAAGACATCAAGTTACAGCAGTGGTGGTAATATTTCATTGGCACTTTGTGATCAAACTCAATTTATTAGCATTCGAATAGTATCCATTTAGATAAACACTAGCTACAACAGAATTTTCAACAGAGGATAGAGTCCCTGCTATATAGCTTACACAAGTTCATAACGTCGTAATTCATTAACATAAGCACCAATTATGGCTGGGGCAATAGGGTAGAGGGAAGGATTACACCTAAAAAATCAAGTCTAAGTAGTGTCCCTGGTTAGAGAGGGCTAGGGTGCGCTCTTTATACCAATATTTCCGCATCAGGATTAGCGGAGGGGGCACCCGGATTCAGTAGCAGAGGGAGTATTAGTAGCGCCTTCATGGCGACAGTGACTGTTTAGCTATCAATAGAGCCAAATCGATGAAGTGTGCAGCCACTGCATTTTTTTGTGCATTTGAAAAGGCCAACTGCACACACCTCCCAAGCCACAAGGTCACGACAGTTTGTAATATAAGCTAGGGTATCTGTTATTGCATGCCAGTAGATAGACAGGGAAGGACAATCCCATAACACGTGGCAGAAATCTGTGCCGCGGGCAACAGGAAACATATCGTTCAGTTTCTCAGGGGTGAGATAAGCTCTGCGCAGAACACTGAACACCTATTTCTAAACCGAGTATTGTGGGAGCTAGAATGTGCAGTGCTTTAAATGAGCCGGTACTCACCGGCAATAAGTACCGCCGCTTTATTCCCCCCCCCAAGAGTACCATAACTTCTCCATTACCAAAGAGATTACCCGTAATCACTGCATCAGGTCGGTGTTTCAGGTCACAAATAGTCATCATGTGAGCATGCATCACATTTTTACACTGCGGTGCATGCTTACATGATGGCAATTTCACACCGGTAGTGACGCACCACGGCAGAGCAACGTGTGACGTCACCCACCAAGAGCCATATTACCGGAGTGCCCCGAGGGTTTGTGCCCACTTTGCGCACTTTGGTATTACAGAAGGGACCATAGTCGCTTGTGCGTCCACTTCCGTAACACCAATAACGCTGGCGCAAATAAAGCACCAGCACTATCATTAGAGGGTGTTCCCTCATTTCCATGGGGCCTAGCCCCATGCAAATGAGAGAATCCTTTTGCCTCTGTGCCCGCGCCGTATTACAGACACAGAAGCAGAGGCAAAGAACATGTCAGGAGGCGCACTGTCAGTGTGCCTCCTGATGGCAGTGATTTGGAGGGGGGAAAGGGGGTCTCTTGGACCTCCAGAAATCCCCTCGCAGGCGGGTGCAGTCACTCACTGCACCTGGCTGCAAGGGGATCTCTAATCCCCCTTCAAAGTGCAGGTGAGGTTGTCACTTGCAGAGTGAAACACGGAGCGTCTCTGTTTTTCACCAGAATGCGCTGCGCAAGTTAGCGGCTGCCGTGGGGGCAGCGCATTACCTATAATGCGGTGCATTTTCCTGGGTAGCACTGGGCGGATCTTTTGGACTTGGAAAATGCGCCGCACATGTAATAAGGCCCCAGGTAGCTGTGCCGCGGGAAGGAATGGAAGCCCTTTAAAACATGCAATTTGCTCTTGCTTTCCTTTTTAGGTCTCGCCTTGCTATCGCGTAAGCGAGCGCAAGGCGAGACTATTGTAAGGGGGTTTTAAAAGTGCTCCCAAAAAGCAGATTGCATGGCTAGCATGCGCACAATCACGCGCATCGTGCCGCCATGCAATCCGTTTGGCAGCGCACATCAAAGGGTCCGCTCCCCCGCCTGGAATGCGCTCCTCCGCCCCTGCCAAGCGCGCGCACCACGCTCCGCCGGGCTTGTCTTGTTTTTCTTGTTCACCTCGCCGCTCTTCTGTCGGTCTCATCCACCCTCTATCATTTTCTCCTGCCCTATCTTAACTTCTGTGTCTTTGTTTGCTGTCATTCCTTATTTCTTTCTTCCTGTTTTCATCTGCTCTCTCTCTCTATATATATATTATCCTCGTTGCCATCCTCGCTTCTCTGCCATTCTCTTTTCTCTATCACGCTCTTGTTCTGTGATTTGTGACCCTTGTGCACGATGTTTTGTACGGCTTTGGTTTCATACATTTTGGGAAGCTAGCCTCGGTTTTTGTGAAGCTTATGCACATTGGAGGGCTTTGTTTCTATATGTTTTCTGAAGGTGGCCACTGTTTTTGTGAAGAGCTTGCTGCAGTCACTGAGCTCTCTGCCTGCAGCTTTTAGACAGTCTGCCTGTTGCATCCTCCCTGGCCGTCCTCCTCCGATTCTCATTCCCTCTCCCTGCAGCTTGGTATTTGATCCTGTGAGTGCCCATTCCGTGCCACCGAGACAAACTGGCCATCTTTCTTACAGATCCTGCATACAGAACAACTACTAATTCCCTATGTGACACGCAGCGTAAACAACACTCATTATCGGGTTTCTGCTTTAACCATAATTGACGAATGTTTCACAAAATGTAGACACCTCTTAGTCTACATCAGACCCCTGTGCTGTCAACCAGTGACTGCAGTGTAGAAGTGCACGGTATAGCCCCTTCCCCCTCTTCATAATGTAAACAATGGAAGCCCAGCCCTTAACATAAACAATCCTGTTTAAAGTGCTAGCCCCTGCTGCAAATTCCCACAAGCAGCGCTTTTATCTCCCCCGCCCCCCCACATCCCTCCCCCAAGCCCCTTCCACTCCTACACACGGTACAGGTCTTATCAAAGTCTTGCTACGTAAAATGTCACTTTAAAGCAAAACGAGTCTTCAAACCCAAAAAGTAAGTCCCAAACTGAAGTATCCCTCCCTACAGAATGTATATTTTTTCCTCATCTCGTCAACCAAGATTATCCCAGTTTCTCGTATAGTCCATGGGCCAAATTCGCTCTCACTGTCAAATCATTATTTTTTTGGGCAATTTTATATAACGCAAACACGACCCAAAGGGGTTCTAGGGCTTTACATGAGCACCGGCTACTTTACACAAGGTCATATTAGTCTCTTTTATACACTGAATTGCGCAGGATCACAGAATGTTAAGCTAATGCTGCTGAGACTCAAACATGGTTCACCAGTTTCAAAGTTGGTGACTCAGGCCCTAGCGCATTCCAAGTCAACTGCAATTTAAAGGCAGCAAAGATCACTGGATGCAGACTGCGCCTCACTCTTAGCTGGCTTATGAAGACAGCAAACATTCAACCCCACATAATTCAACACAGCGCTACACAATTAAGTGGCACACAATTTCACAACACACAAATGCACACCACAAAATTCAACTATTGACCATCGCATAATTTCACACAACACAAATCAACACAATTCAACTCCATATTATTCGAAATGCCACATAAATACAATCCATCAAATTCAACTCCACACATTTCCACTCTGCTCCATGCCACATAATTCCACTTCACATAACACCACTCCATGCAAAATAATTCCATTACACTCCACACAACACAATTCATCTCCAGATAATTCCACTCCACATAATTACACTTCAACCTACATACTTACACTTCACACCACATAATTACACTCCATATATATCCACTCAGCTCCAAAACACATTACACTCAACAAAATTCAACTTCAGCATGCCCTGTATTTACACTCCACATAATTCCACACCATACCACACAATTCCACACAATGCCACGCCACACAATTCAATGCAGCACAATTCCATACCACACAGAATAATAACACTCTATTCCATACCACACAATTACACTCCACATAATCTACTCCATGCCACATAGCAACACTCCACATAAATACACTTCACACCATGCCACATTATTTCACTCAACATAATTTCACTCAGTGCCACACAATTCCACACAACACAATTCAACTCCACACAATTCCATTCCACAACACAAAATTCTACTCCACAACACATAATTCAACTAGATACCACATACATCCAATCCACACCACAGAATCCACATCATGCCACATAATTCTACAACATACTACATAATTCCACTCAATACATGGCACTTTACGACACACAATACCACTAGACATAAGCCCACTAAACTTAATACTGCATAATTAATATCCACATAATTCTATTGCACACCATACCACATAAATCCACCTCACAGAACTCCACTCAATGCCACACAATTCCAAGTGCATGATATCGGCAGGACTTTCTGATTGCAAAACTGACTAGTTTATTTTTTGTGAAGTGCACTGAAAACAGGATTTATCATTAAAGATATTTAGACATAGGGAAAGCTATACAGTAGTAGTCACTAAATAATAAGCCATCATTCTATTAAATAAATGTTAACATTTGTGAATACATCAAATGAATATTTTTTTAAACAAAGTAAGTAAGTGAGTTATTCAAATAATACGAGAAATCATCAAAAAAGGAATCCGGGGTCATAATCTTTGATAAATATTACGTTAGAAATATGCCAATTGATTATTGTCACATATGAGTGCGCATTAGGTACATTGTGTAAGAGCACTCCATTTCTCTCATTGTTTTATGGGACAAAGATTGGAATATGTAAGTAAGAGCATCTAAGAACAGAATAAGAAAGATATGATTGACAGCTATGAGTATGTGCGTGAAAACATAGGCCTAGGAGGCCCAAGTGTGGACCCCATCAAATCAAACGAAACAATGACTAGCCAAAACATTTCGATTTGTGTACAGACATGTTTTTTATTTATCCAAAACATAACATCAGAGAAAAGTATAGCCTTAACATTAAGCATTCTACATGAACCAGAGAAAGATTAACAGCTGTCTTCACATTATCATATTTAGAAATTATAGCACATCTCAAAGACAGTACGAGCTAACAGTTGCACCCTGCTAAAATTACCAGAGAATATATATCTAATTACAATTTCTCCCGGCAGGATAATTTACATAGCACTCAGGCCCACAATTTACAATTCTACTCGGACCACCATCATCCCTAAGCGATGGTCCTCGACCTCCATATTCCGAACAGCTGTCGAGAAACCAGATCCTGCCCAGCACCAGATATAACGAGCATTTGCAATGCAATAGGACTCGCGTTTTAGAAACTTTGACCTATTGGTATTGTAAATGACAATGCCTTCTGTTAGAAAAGGTAGACGGACCGGGAGGGTCGGCCGGGGTCAGGAGGAGAGGTCTCCGGGGAGAGCCGTCTCCAGTGATCGTACAGACAAGTAACTTCCCCCCCCACAGACAGATATCACACACGGATAAGGTTCAGTGTTCTTTATAAGCACTTATTTAAGGTACGGTTGAATGGTACAAGGAGGTCTGGACTCAGGGGTCCCCTCGATTATAGTCTCACAAGGTAGGGAAGGGGGTAGCGGGACAGTCTATTTACCAATCAGGTAGTTCGGATGAGATGATGATGAGCTCACAATCCTCGAGCTTGGTGGTACGGGCCGCGGCAGCGCCAGCAGGTCCCGGTGTGGATGGTCGATACAACGGGCCGCGGCAGCGCCAGCAGGTCCCCGGAAGATATACGGTCCGCGGCAGCGCCAGCAGGTCCCGGTGAGGATGGTCGTTACAACGGGCCGCGGCAGCGCCAGCAGGTCCCAGGAAGATGACTGTTGCAGAAGGCCGCGGCAGCGCCAGCAGGCAGGACGATGGTTCACAAGAGCGGGCTACGGCAGCGCCAGTAGACCGCCAAGGTTGAGTTCACTCGGTGTCTCTCGACTCCAGGATACAACTGCCTTCCTGCTCCGGAGCTGCCTCAGTTATAGGGCTGGTGCCCTTTGATGTCCGGACCCTCGCACTTGGAGGTCGGAGGGTCCGGGATGAAGGTGTCCAGACACCCAGCAGGGGGTGGAGCCAGTGCCTGGGGGAGCTGGGGGCGATCGGCACCTGGCGGGGGAGAGCCCTTGACACTTCGTTCTCCCATTGACCTGCCAAGTGGTCCGCTCACCTCCTGGGTGGATGGTGGTGCCGGGATGTCGGGGCCGGCCAGGCCCGGGGTTAGGGTCGAGGGGAGGCCAGGCGGCCGCGTGGTGCAGGGCCCAAGATGGCGGCTTCACCCGGCCGGGGAAGCCGGTGGGGCTGGACCCCGTGATGAGTAAGGGTCCGAGGGCAAAGGGTCCGTCGGGAGACGGAGTACAGGTGCTTGTCGCGGGGTTATGCCAGGTGGGCCGGAGTCCGGGCCCTGTCGAGCGGGGAGGGAGCAAGCCGTCTGTGAGGCCTGTCCAACATGCGTCCCCCCCAGCTGAAGGCGGGGAGAGTCACCCATCTCCTTGGGGACTCTCTTCGTCGAGGCGGAAAAAGCGGGACAGGCCATCCGCGTTGGCGTGGTCTTGGCCTGGTCGGTGCTCCACGGTGAAGTCCATTCCCTGCAGGGAAATGGACCAGCGCAAGAGTTTTGGGTTCTCCCCCCGCATCTTGCAGGGGTCGATGGTCGGTTTGTACCCGGAAGTGGGCACCGAAGAGATAGGGTCGGAGCTTTTTGAGGGCCCACACTACTGCAAATGCCTCCCTCTCGATGGTGCTCCAACGCTGTTCTCGGGCCAGGAGACGTCGACTGATGAAGGCCACCGGCTGGTCATGACCTTCGGGGTTCAACTGAGAGAGGACGGCTCCGATGCCGTGGGCGGAGGCGTCGGTCTGCACCACAAATTCCCGACTGTAATCGGGGGCCTGGAGCACCGGGGCGGTGCACAGGGCGGCCTTCAGCTCCTCGAAGGCCGCTTGACAATCAGGAGTCCAGTTGACCCGCTTCGGTTGATTCTTGGATGTGAGACCCGTGAGGGGCCCCACGATGCTGCCGTAGTCCTTCACGAACCGCCGGTAGTAGCCGGTGAGCCCCAAGAAGGCTCGGACCTCGGTCTGGGTGACGGGGGGCTGCCAGGACTGGATGGCAGCAATCTTAAGTTGTAGTGGGGCCACCAGCCCGCTCCCCACTTGGTGCCCAAGGTAGGTCACAGACCCTTGGCCAATCTGGCACTTGCCGGCCTTAATGGTGAGGCCGGCCCGCTGGAGGGCTTGTAGGACCTCTTGGAGGTGACGGAGGTGGTCGGACCAGTGGCGGCTGTATACAGCGATATCGTCCAGGTAGGCAGCGCTGAATTCTTCAAGCCCCGCCAAGACCTGGTTCACAAGGCGTTGGAACGTGGCGGGGGCATTCTTCATGCCAAAGGGCATGACCTTAAATTGATAGTGGCCATCGGGGGTAGAGAAGGCTGACCGTTCCTGAGCCCTGGGTGTGAGGCCGATCTGCCAGTAGCCCTCCGTCAGGTCGAAGATACTAAGGTAGCGGGCGGCCCCCAGCCGGTCGATCAGCTCGTCTGCCCGGGGGATGGGATGAGCGTCGGTCCGGGTGACAGCGTTCAAGCCCCGGTAGTCGACGCAGAATCTCAGTTCAGGTGCGGTGCCGGGGGCAGCGGCTTTGGGAACCAGTACAACCGGACTGGCCCAGGGACTGTCCGAGGGCTCGATGACCCCGATCGTGAGCATCTTGGCCACTTCCTCCTGTATGCAGGCCCGTACCCGATCTGGTACGCGGTAGGCCCGGTGCCGGACAGGGGGACTGTCCCCGGTGTCTACGTCGTGCAAACACCAGGGGGTGACCCCGGGGGTGAGGGAGAACAGGGCAGCGAACTGCAGCAGGAGGTCCCGGCAGTCCTGGCGTTGCTCCGAAGTGAGGGCGTCAGAGAGCCGGACCCCGTCCACGGAGCCGTCCTTCTCCTGAGTCTTCAGGAGATCCGGGAGGGGCTCGGAGTCTTCTTCTGTGCCACTGTCTGTAGCCATCAAGAGGCTCAGTTCGGAGCGCACAAAGTGTGGTTTGAGCCGGTTGGTGTGGAGGACCCGAAGGGGGTTCCGGGAGGACCCCATGTCGATGAGGTAAGTGACGGGGCTTTTGCGCTCGACCACTTTGAAGGGCCCCGTCCACTTATCTTGCAGGGCACATGGTTCGGTGGGGGACATCACCCATACTTGCTGCCCAGGCTCGAATTCAACGGAGGAGGCATTGTGATCATACCACCTCTTCATGTCCTCCTGGCTGGCCTCGAGGTTCGCCTTGGCCATCTCCCTGAAGCGCCGGGTCTGGTTTCGTAAGGCCAGGATGTATTTGAAGACGTCTGGAGGGGTCGTTAGGGGGGCCATCTCCCAACCTTCCTTGACTAGGCTGAGGGGCCCCCGCACAGGGTGCCCGTATAGGAGTTCGAAGGGGCTAAAACCGAGGGACTTCTGGGGAACTTCCCGGTAGGCGAAGAGGAGGCACGGGAGCAGTACATCCCACTGGCGACGGAGAGGCTCTTCCAATCCCCCAATCATCCCTTTGAGAGTGCGGTTAAAACGCTCCACTAGTCCGTTCCCTTGGGGGTGATAGGGGGTCGTGAATCTGTAGGTGACCCCGCATTGTTGCCAGAGGGACTTCATGTATTTGGATATGAAATTCGTACCCCGGTCGCTGACGACTTCTCGGGGGAAGCCTACCCGGGAGAAGATCCCCATCAGGGCCCGGCCAACCACCGGAGCGGTCACTGTCCGTAGGGGCACCGCCTCGGGGTAGCGGGTGGCATGGTCCACTAGTACCAAGATGAACCTGTGTCCTTGTGCTGTGCGGGGGTCCAGAGGTCCCACAATGTCTATCCCCACCCTCTCGAACGGGGTGGTGACCACAGGGAAGAGTTGTAGAGGGGCCTTCAGCTTCCGGCCACTCTTCCCGCTGGCTTGGCATGTGGGGCAAGATCGGCAGTGGTTCAGGACGTCATTCCTCATTTTCGGCCAAAAAAAGTGGGTCACCAGGCGACTGTACGTTTTGTCCTGGCCCAGGTGTCCAGCCAGGGGGACATCGTGGGCCAGGTTGAGCAGAAAGTCTCGGAAGCGGAGCGGTACCACCAGAACTCGACCGGCCCCCAGCTCGGCGATTCTTTGCTCGCTGTAGAGCAGGTCGTTATCCCAGTAGACCCAGTGGGTTCCGGTGGTGTCCCCGGCGTTTTGGGTGCCGGCTTGTTGGCGGAGTCCCTCGAGGGAGGGACAGGTCTTTTGTTCCTGGCGGAACTGTTCTTGGGTGGGCCCCCCTTCTTGCCGCCACTGAGCCAGATCCGGAAGGTCCTGGTGTGGCGCGTCTTCTTCGGTAGTCGGGTCCGGTAGGTCGGACTCGCCGTTGTCCTCTACAGGGGCAACCGGGGGCGGAGGTGCTGGCCATTCGGTTTCTTCTGATCGGGGGGCGGCACGGGCGGCCATGGATCGGGTGGTTATGCAGGCCCAGTCCGGGAGGCCCAGCATCCCCAAGTGCTCTCTTCTCTCGACGGTGGCCCACGGGGAACTCTCGAGGTCATTCCCCAGGAGGCAGTCCACGGGGGCATCGTCCCGGACCGTCACCTTCAGTAGGCCGGAGACCCCTCCCCATTCAAACGGGACGCAGGCCATCTTACACATGCTCTCAGAGTTGTCTGCCGAGCGGACGGGGCAGAGAATGTTCGGTAGGATCTGCTCGGGCTTCACCAGGTGACAGCGGACGGCCGTCACGCTGGCGCCGGTGTCACGCAAGGCCTCGGCTCTCTGTCCATTAATGGTCACCCACTGACCGTATTTTCTGGTGTTGGCGGGTAGGGGGGCCCGCGGAACCATGTCTCTTCCCCCTAAGCATGCCAGGACCATGGCGGCCGGTTCCCACCCTTGCTGGGCCGGCTCATACTCTTCGGGTCCCTCCGATGATTGCTCTTCCCCTAGGGCAGCGGCAGCTACCTGGCGGGGCTTGGGTGTTTGGTTTAGCGGGCAGTTCGGATCATTGGCGTAGTGGCCTAGTCGCTGGCACCGGTGGCACGTGACGTTGGCTCGGTACCCAGGCCGCAACGGGGGGTTGCCCCGGCCGGCCGGAGCCGGGGTGCTGGCCACGGGTGTTGCGGGCAAGGCGTCTCTCCCTCGCCCCTGGCCCCCTCCTCCTCCCCGAGGACGGTGCTGGCCTTGGTTGTTTCTGTTCTGTTCGTGTGGCCCCCTCCGGCCCACTCGGGTGCTTTCCCATCGGTCAGCTTCGGCGGCGAGCTGCCGGGGGTCAGTCAGCTTACTGTCGAGTAGGTGCTGCCTGAGCTCGACGAAACAGTTGTTTGACAGGTGCTCCCATACCATAAGGTTGAAGAGTTGTTCGTAGGTGGTGACCTGACTTCCCTTGATCCAACCCTCGAAGGCCCGGCTGAAATAGTTCACGTACTCTACCCAAGTTGTACCTGGGATCCGGGTGCAATCTCTGAACCTCTGGCGGTACATCTCGGGCGTGAGGCCGTAGCGGGTGAGGAGGGCAGCCTTCATGTGGTCGTAGGACGACATTTGGTGATCGGGGAGCTGCAGCAGGGCATCGCGACCCTCGTTGATAAATCTCCCCCAAAGTCCGGCTCCCCAATCACTCCGGTCGATCCGGTGGGAGGTCATTGCGATCTCATAGGCTTTAAACCACTGTTGTATGTCGTTTTCTCGGACATACTCGCGGACCACATCCTTGGGGATGTGAACTTTTTTCTCAATTGGCCCCGGGGTGTGTGGTCGCTCAGGCACCCCCAGTTCCTTATTCTGTTTGCGCAGTTCTATTTCCGCCAGTCGGCGCTCGTGCTCGAGCGTTATTTTTTTCTCTTCCAGCTCTCTCTGTCTCTGCTTTTCCTCTTGTTCCTCTCGAAGCCGCATATGCTCGAGGTTGAGTTTCTGTTCAGCTAACTTGAGTTCCCCATCCATCTTGAGTCGTGCCATCTCTAATTCGTGTAATCTGACTCTGTCTCTTTCTCGTATCTCCTCCTGCGAGAGGCCCGTTCCCCGCTCCTCGGGAGCCGTGGCGTTCCCCTCTGGTGTGATGCTGTTTTGGTCTGGTGCGACGCTGCTTTGGTCGGAGGGTCCTGCGACCCCAGTTTCTGTCCATGACTCAAGAGCGCGCTTTAGATCATCCTTGGTACTCAGGCCGGTGGTAGCAATGCCAAGTTCTATGCAAAATTGTCTCAGTTCGCGGTGGTTGTATTCTTCTAATTTCTCCATTTGGAACTTCTCGGTGGAGCTGCTATCTTTGGTCGACATCGTGCTTTGTCGTGGGGTGAGCTACTCTCTGTACGATTACGCGTTGATTCGGATCGCGCCGCTGGCCACCAATGTTAGAAAAGGTAGACGGACCGGGAGGGTCGGCCGGGGTCAGGAGGAGAGGTCTCCGGGGAGAGCCGTCTCCAGTGATCGTACAGACAAGTAACTTCCCCCCCCACAGACAGATATCACACACGGATAAGGTTCAGTGTTCTTTATAAGCACTTATTTAAGGTACGGTTGAATGGTACAAGGAGGTCTGGACTCAGGGGTCCCCTCGATTATAGTCTCACAAGGTAGGGAAGGGGGTAGCGGGACAGTCTATTTACCAATCAGGTAGTTCGGATGAGATGATGATGAGCTCACAATCCTCGAGCTTGGTGGTACGGGCCGCGGCAGCGCCAGCAGGTCCCGGTGTGGATGGTCGATACAACGGGCCGCGGCAGCGCCAGCAGGTCCCCGGAAGATATACGGTCCGCGGCAGCGCCAGCAGGTCCCGGTGAGGATGGTCGTTACAACGGGCCGCGGCAGCGCCAGCAGGTCCCAGGAAGATGACTGTTGCAGAAGGCCGCGGCAGCGCCAGCAGGCAGGACGATGGTTCACAAGAGCGGGCTACGGCAGCGCCAGTAGACCGCCAAGGTTGAGTTCACTCGGTGTCTCTCGACTCCAGGATACAACTGCCTTCCTGCTCCGGAGCTGCCTCAGTTATAGGGCTGGTGCCCTTTGATGTCCGGACCCTCGCACTTGGAGGTCGGAGGGTCCGGGATGAAGGTGTCCAGACACCCAGCAGGGGGTGGAGCCAGTGCCTGGGGGAGCTGGGGGCGATCGGCACCTGGCGGGGGAGAGCCCTTGACACTTCGTTCTCCCATTGACCTGCCAAGTGGTCCGCTCACCTCCTGGGTGGATGGTGGTGCCGGGATGTCGGGGCCGGCCAGGCCCGGGGTTAGGGTCGAGGGGAGGCCAGGCGGCCGCGTGGTGCAGGGCCCAAGATGGCGGCTTGACCCGGCCGGGGAAGCCGGTGGGGCTGGACCCCGTGATGAGTAAGGGTCCGAGGGCAAAGGGTCCGTCGGGAGACGGAGTACAGGTGCTTGTCGCGGGGTTATGCCAGGTGGGCCGGAGTCCGGGCCCTGTCGAGCGGGGAGGGAGCAAGCCGTCTGTGAGGCCTGTCCAACACCTTCTATTATTGCAGGCTTTTTAAATACGTAAATAAAAGGCATTGTCATTTACAATGCCAATAGCTCAAAATCCCGCAATTGCGAGACCTATTGCATTGAAAATGCTTGTTTTCTTTACCATCGCAGGCAGCAGGACGGAAAATGAAGAGCCATAATATTCCGATGAGGAGGCAGAGAAAAGTACCTGTAAGAAGCAGGTTTGCCACCTGCACCAGTCAGATTGAGGACCCAGCTAGGAAAAATCTTCAGCGCTGACCTAGGGGAGTGCCCTGCGCACCGCCCCCACCCCAAACACCACTGAGGAGGAAAGGATGTTAAGTAACGGCCAGACCTGCTGACTTTGTGTATTCGGGTTTATATAAAACTGCAAAAAAATTACCGCACAGCACCCATCTGACACCTCTGTTTCATTTTTATTGATGCTGTACCGAACTGTATTTTTAATGCCAAATCGTTATACAAGAGCTCTGCCAAAGCCGATGACAGACTCATTAGTTCTATGCAGCTACAGCTCCCAGAGTTGATAAACACGTTATAGAAGCATTTGAGCAGTAAGCGCATCCTACACATACACAGTGTGTGCAATGCTAGCAGCCTTCTGCCCTCAGTTTGTAAACCGGCTCACTTGTGAACTGGAGTGATGAATGTCACATCTCCTTAGAACCACCTGGGTGGTGTTGCTGCCCTGTGCTGAGTTATTCAGTGAGTGCACACAGGTTAGACTGGCAGAGGCAGCAGAGGGTGCAGAGGTACCAGGGGATACAGATGCAGTGCACTGAGGGTACATAGGTGGATTTACTAGAGGGTAGAGATGCAGTGCACTGAGGGAGCAGAAGCAGAGATGTCAGAGGGTAGAGATTAAGTTCACTGAGGGCGCAGAAACAGAGATGTCAGAAGGAAAAAATGCAGTGCACTGATGGTGCAGAAACAGATATGTCAGAGGGTAGAGATCAAGTGCACTGAGGGCGCAGAATCAGAGATGTCAGAGAGTAAAGATGCAGCGCAGTGAGGGCGCAGAATCAGAGATGTCAGAAGGAAGAAATGCAGTGCACTAATGGTGCAGAATCAGAGATGTCAGAAGGAAGAAATGCAGTGCACTGATGGTGCAGAAACAGATATGTCAGAGGGTAGAGATTAAGTGCACTGGGGGCGCAAAAGCAGAGATGTCAGGAGGAAAAAATGCAGTGCACTCATGGTGCAGAAACAGAGATGTCAGAAGGAAAAAATGCAGTGCACTGATGGTGCAGAAACAGAGATGTCAGAAGGAAAAAATGCAGTGCACTGATGGTGCAGAAACAGATATGTCAGAGGGTAGAGATTAAGTGCACTGAGGGCGCAGAAACAGAGATGTCAGAAGGAAAAAATGCAGTGCACTGATGGTGCAGAAACAGATATGTCAGAGGGTAAAGATTAAGTGCACTGAGGGCGCAGAAGCAGAGATGTCAGAGAGTAAAGATGCAGCGCAGTGAGGGCGCAGAATCAGAGATGTCAGAAGGAAGAAATGCAGTGCACTAATGGTGCAGAATAAGAGATGTCAGAATGAAGAAATGCAGTGCACTGATGGTGCAGAAACAGAGATGTCAGAAGGAAAAAATGCAGTGCACTGATGGTGCAGAAACAGAGATGTCAGAAGGAAAAAATGCAGTGCACTGATGGTGCAGAAACAGAAGATGTCAGAAGGAAAAAATGCAGTGCACTCATGGTGCAGAAACAGAGATGTCAGAAGGAAAAAATGCAGTGCACTGATCGTGCAAAAACAGAGATGTCAGAAGGAAAAAATGCAGTGCACTCATGGTGCCGAAACAGAGATGTCAGAAGGAAAAAATGCAGTGCACTGATGGTGCAGAAACAGAGATGTCAGAAGGAAAAAATGCAGTGCACTGATGGTGCAGAAACAGATATGTCAGAGGGTAGAGATTAAGTGCACTGAGGGCGTAGAAGCAGAGATGTCAGAGAGTAAAGATGCAGCGCAGTGAGGGCGCAGAATCAGAGATGTCAGAAGGAAGAAATGCAGTGCACTAATGGTGCAGAATCAGAGATGTCAGAAGGAAGAAATGCAGTGCACTGATGGTGCAGAAACAGATATGTCAGAGGGTAGAGATTAAGTGCACTGGGGGCGCAAAGGCAGAGATGTCAGGAGGAAAAAATGCAGTGCACTCCTGGTGCAGAAACAGAGATGTCAGAAGGAAAAAATGCAGTGCACTGATGGTGCAGAAACAGAGATGTCAGAAGGAAAAAATGCAGTGCACTGATGGTGCAGAAACAGATATGTCAGAGGGTAGAGATTAAGTGCACTGAGGGCGCAGAAACAGAGATGTCAGAAGGAAAAAATGCAGTGCACTGATGGTGCAGAAACAGATATGTCAGAGGGTAAAGATTAAGTGCACTGAGGGCGCAGAAGCAGAGATGTCAGAGAGTAAAGATGCAGCGCAGTGAGGGCGCAGAATCAGAGATGTCAGAAGGAAGAAATGCAGTGCACTAATGGTGCAGAATCAGAGATGTCAGAAGGAAGAAATGCAGTGCACTGATGGTGCAGAAACAGAGATGTCAGAAGGAAAAAATGCAGTGCACTGATGGTGCAGAAACAGAGATGTCAGAAGGAAAAAATGCAGTGCACTGATGGTGCAGAAACAGAGATGTCAGAAGGAAAAAATGCAGTGCACTCATGGTGCAGAAACAGAGATGTCAGAAGGAAAAAATGCAGTGCACTGATCGTGCAGAAACAGAGATGTCAGAAGGAAAAAATGCAGTGCACTCATGGTGCCGAAACAGAGATGTCAGAAGGAAAAAATGCAGTGCACTGATGGTGCAGAAACAGAGATGTCAGAAGGAAAAAATGCAGTGCACTGATGGTGCAGAAACAGATATGTCAGAGGGTAGAGATTAAGTGCACTGAGGGCGCAGAAGCAGAGATGTCAGAGGGTAGAGATGCAGCGCAGTGAGGGCGCAGAAGCAGAGATGTCAGAAGGAAGAAATGCAGTGCACTGATGGTGCAGAAACAGAGATGTCAGAAGGAAAAAATGCAGTGCACTGATGGTGCAGAAACAGATATGTCAGAGGGTAGAGATTAAGTGCACTGATCGTGCAGAAACAGAGATGTCAGAAGGAAAAAATGCAGTGCACTGATGGTGCAGAAACAGAGATGTCAGAAGGAAAAAATGCAGTGCACTGATGGTGCAGAAACAGAGATGTCAGAAGGAAAAAATGCAGTGCACTCATGGTGCAGAAACAGAGATGTCAGAAGGAAAAAATGCAGTGCACTGATCGTGCAGAAACAGAGATGTCAGAAGGAAAAAATGCAGTGCACTGATGGTGCAGAAACAGAGATGTCAGAAGGAAAAAATGCAGTGCACTGATGGTGCAGAAACAGATATGTCAGAGGGTAGAGATTAAGTGCACTGAGGGCGCAGAATCAGAGATGTCAGAAGGAAAAAATGCAGTGCACTGATGGTGCAGAAACAGAGATGTCAGAAGGAAAAAATGCAGTGCACTGATGGTGCAGAAACAGATATGTCAGAGGGTAGAGATTAAGTGCACTGAGGGCACAGAAGCAGAGATGTCAGAGAGTAAAGATGCAGCGCAGTGAGGGCGCAGAATCAGAGATGTCAGAAGGAAGAAATGCAGTGCATTGATGGTGCAGAAACAGATATGTCAGAGGGTAGAGATTAAGTGCACTGAGGGCGCAGAAGCAGAGATGTCAGAGGGTAGAGATGCAGTGCACTGATGGTGCAGAAACAGAGATGTCAGAAGGAAAAAATGCAGTGCACTGATGGTGCAGAAACAGAGGTGTCAGAAGGAAAAAATGCAGTGCACTGATGGTGCAGAAACAGATATGTCAGAGGGTAGAGATTAAGTGCACTGAGGGCGCAGAATCAGAGATGTCAGAAGGAAAAAATGCAGTGCACTGATGGTGCAGAAACAGAGATGTCAGAAGGAAAAAATGCAGTGCACTGATGGTGCAGAAACAGAGGTGTCAGAAGGAAAAAATGCAGTGCACTGATGGTGCAGAAACAGATATGTCAGAGGGTAGAGATTAAGTGCACTGAGGGCGCAGAAGCAGAGATGTCAAAGAGTAAAGATGCAGCGCAGTGAGGGCGCAGAATCAGAGATGTCAGAAGGAAGAAATGCAGTGCACTGATGGTGCAGAAACAGATATGTCAGAGGGTAGAGATTAAGTGCACTGAGGGCGCAGAAGCAGAGATGTCAGAGAGTAAAGATGCAGCGCAGTGAGGGCGCAGAATCAGAGATGTCAGAAGGAAAAAATGCAGTGCACTGATGGTGCAGAAACAGAGATGTTAGAAGGAAAAAATGCAGTGCACTGATGGTGCAGAAACAGAGGTGTCAGAAGGAAAAAATGCAGTGCACTGATGATGCAGAAACAGATATGTCAGAGGGTAGAGATTAAGTGCACTGAGGGCGCAGAAGCAGAGATGTCAGAGAGTAAAGATGCAGCGCAGTGAGGGCGCAGAATCAGAGATGTCAGAAGGAAGAAATGCAGTGCACTGATGGTGCAGAAAGAGATATGTCAGAGGGTAGAGATTAAGTGCACTGAGGGCGCAGAAGCAGAGATGTCAGAGGGTATAGATTAAGTGCACTGAGGGCGCAGAAGCAGAGATGTCATGGTGTAGAGATGCAATGGATCGAGGGTGCAGAGTTAACAGACAGTATAGAGCTAATGTTCTGAGGGTGACGAGGCAGAGATGTAACAGGGTGGAGATACAGTGCCCTGAGGGTGCTGAGGCAGAGATGTCAGAGGGTAGCGATCTGAGGGTGCAGAAGCAGAGGGCAGAGATGCAGTGCACTGAGGGTTCATAGAAGAGATGTTAAAGGGTACCAAAGGCCTGTTTGTAAAGCGGCTCTGTGAACTGGAGAAATGAATATCATATCTCCCTGGAACCACACGGGTGGTGTCGCTACACTGTGCTGAGTTATTCAGTGAGGGTACAGAGGGTAGACTGGAAGAGGCACCAGAGGGTGCACGGGTACCAGGGGATAGAGATGCAGTACACTGAGGGTACGTAGATGGATTTACCAGAGGTTAGAAATGCAGTGCACTGAGGGCGCAGAAGCACTCAAATGTGATTAATGTGCCATTTGTGCAGAGGAAATCTTCATATATGCAACATTTGAAAGAGATTGCTATGTATCCTTAATACATGCAAGGGCACCAACAATGCATTACAGATTGAAACAATTTGTCACGATTTGCAAAGAAAAAAATTCTTTAGCCCTTTAAATGTTTGTTATTGGCCCCGCCCTTAGTCCTGCCTCTACCCTCCCTCCTTGCCATACCCCCCAGGCCACAGCTCAATTTGATGAGTACCTGCACTTTTTCCCCCCCATTTAAAGCACTGGTTATGTTAACATGCAAAGACTTAGTTCACTCCATAAGTCTCTCAGGCCATGCAGGAAGGGACACCTTTCTAAACATAAACAATCCTCCCCTGCACGCAGACACCCTTGCACTATGGTGCAATGTGTCTGCATTGGCGCTACACTACTAAGTGTAGCACCATCGCAGGGGGAAACAGAAGGCTGCACCATATTGTTGTAAACATGATGCAGCCTTGCGTTTCAGAGGTGGCGGAGTGAGATATTAAGCCATGACAGCTAACGCCTCACTCCGCCACTTTTATTGTACATATCCCCCTGAGTGTCTTTAAAAGACACACAGCACGGCTCTCAAGACAGCGGTGCCACCACTCCAAGTAGAGTGGACTTCAGTCACATCAGCAGCAGCTGTCTGCAGTCAGTGTGACTCACAGACACTTCAGTGGCTGACCGAGTTAGCAGGGTTTATTTTCCCATCTGTAGCAGAGTTGTGACTGTGAGACTTGGGGGCATATGTATCAAAATCTCCATTTGCGAATCTCAAATAGCGATTTTTTGAGATTCGCTATTTGAGAATTGCAAAACGGGATGTATTTAAAAATTTGCACATATTTTGCGAATTCTTAATATTCCTTAATTGCGATTAGCAATTTGCAAAATCGCAATTAAGGAATACCTTCCCATTCATTCCTATGGGCCAGGAGGCCCATAGCAATGAATGGGAAGTCATTCTCAAATTGCGAATCGCAATTTGCTAATCGCAAATTGAGAATAATTTCAATGGTGCAAGGGTGTCATGATGACACCCTGATGCACCCCTGAAATTAGCATGTGTGCGCATATGGCATATGGCATATGGCGCACATACATGCCCTAAGGGCATGTATGTGCGCCACATGGCACTTTGAAAAATGCCAAAAAGTGAATTTTTCAAAGAAATCACAAATTACCACCAACTTGAAGTTGGTGGTAATTTGCGATTTCTTAAGGAGAAATCGCACAACTTGGGTGCGTGTTACATAGCATTTAAGGAATCGCAATTTGCGATTCCTTAAATGCTTACGCAAAATTAATAATGCGATGCGAAAATGGCTCATACATCTCATTTTGCGATTTTGTGTTTTTTTGTGAATCGCAGCGTTTGCGAATCCAAAATCGTTTGATACATATGCCCCTTGGTGAGTATTTTGCTTTAACTTTAGTATGGCGCACTCACGCTTTTCCCTTGTTGTGCACCTATACGTTGTTTTTTAAAATGTATTTAAATTAACATGGCGCATGCTCAACAATGGCACCCGCCGGCCGCAGCCCCCTCACACTTATGCCCCCTCCGGCTTTACAACTGCAGTAAAACATTTTTGAATTTTGCTTTCACAAGCCTTAACTTTAATATGCCACACTCGCGCCATTCCCTTGTTATCTCAGTGGTGTTGCTTATGCTTGGAAACCAGGGAAAGGTAGTCAGGTATTTGAGGTCTTTTGCCCGGGGACGGAGGGTAAGGCTCGCGTTTGGAATTCAGAATTTTTGACTCAGGAGGTTTTGCAGGTAATTATCCAAGAAGGGATAAAGTGATAAAAGAAGGTGCCTTTAGGTGCTGATATGGCGAGCGGGGTACTTAATCACGAGAAGCACCCCTGCGAACTGCTGTTACTATTCAGCATTAAAAAACACCTCTGCTCCCGAAGAGTTTGAGATCAAGGAGAAAGGCCATAGTGGAGGTGTCCTGGTTTTCTTTGTAATCGTTCCAAACCAGAAGGGACCGCTATTTAAGGGTAGTGCAGCCGGGCTAACGTAGCAGCCTCCAAAGTCACTTTGCACCCGGCAAATATCATGCTATAATATTGTGAAGATAGCTTAACTGGTTAAATACTTGGGGGCAGATTTATGTTCCCTGGCGCATCCCTGCAAATCAGCATGGATGCGCCAGGGAAGATGCGTCACGAAAGTTTACCCTTGCGCCACAATAGATGCGCCGCATTTACAATGCAGCGCATCGTGGCGCAAGGATAAACAGATGCGTGACGCATCTGATGGCGGAAGGTTGGCGCATTGCTGGAGTTGCGTCGCAAGCGCGACGCAGCTCCAGCAAGGCTCGGGGGTGCCCTATCGTTACAATGCTGCGTCAATCCTTACGCCTGCATCAAGCAGGCGCAGGGTTTTGACGCAGCATGGCCGGAAAAGTGACTGAGTGAAATCTTGTAGATTTCACTCAGCCACTTTTCGGAGGCGTTCCTGCGCCGGAACGCCCCCCCCTGTGCAGGTACGCCCACATATGGCGCAAGCTTTACAACGTGACGCATCTCCCTAGATGCGTCACATTGTAAATGGGGCGCAACATGGCGCAGGGTTTACACCGCCGCTGCGTCACAAAAGTGACGCAACGGCGGCGTAAAAATGGCGCAAGTCCGTTATAAATCTGCCCCTTGCTACGAATGACTCTGGGTAAACTCTGTTCACAGGTCAAAGGTAAGGTAAAGGTAAGGTAAAGTTTATTGCTTAGTTAATTAAAACGTTAACAATTTTACTATTTGGGTCAAAATCATAATAACCCCGAGCATTGAAGTGTTTTCTGCAGAGCATCGCGTGTGATGTGCAAATCTGTGTACGATGGTTCAGTGGGTTAATGGGCTTGTTGCGTGAAGGACACACATTCATATGCTAGTGACCTTCTGAGTGATATCTGTAAGGTGCACTTTTGGAACCTTGCATGTTTAGCTCAATCGTTTCTTCTTCTTTGGTTGATAACATGGGTTCTATGATTTGGGTAAAAGTAAACGTACTTTTTTATAATGCTAAAATAGCTATATTGTGTGCTACATAAATGGAAATGATTCGTGTAAGTACACATGCTGCTCTACTTTCCCACTTTTCTTACCTCTCGTCTGACTTGCTAAGTTACACACCAGGTGCTAGGCTGGAGTGGCAAACTCTGTTCCCTTACTTTTGAAACTTACTCCCAATGAACATACAATAAAGTTACACTTCAGACAAAGATAATTTCTTGACAAGTGAGGCATTTAGATGTAGGAGCTGGCGAGAGAAATGTTCTTTAATCCCTCCAGAGGATTGCTGAATGTGCGTTGCATGTTTCCTGGTGTCGGAACACTGCACCAGGACACAGTGGTTATGGGTCTCTGAGACTGGCGAGAACCTGGTTTACCCTTATGAACAGCTGCTGTACCAGAATCCGCATGTGCCCACTAAAGCATGTTGGCTCTTCCTAATGTACTAAACAATCACTGGCCCGAGGGTAGCCATGCGCTCTATAAATGTTTAATAATAATAATAATAATCATAATAATAATATGGAAGTTGAGTCTTGTAGATTGACCATTCTAATCTACGGTATAAGAAAAGGATGGTAAACTTTGTGCCAGCTCTAGTTATTTGCTCTTACATATTAAACGCAAAAGTGAGGTATCAGCCTCCCAATGAATAATTATTCAAAACTAGTAGTTTTTCATAATTGTGAAGGAAAAATTGAATGCAAATTTGATGACCAATGTTTCAACAAACGTATGTCAGGAACAGCTGTGTGAAGACGACTAGGCAATGGGGCTCTGCTATGTAGTCTGGCCTGACCGGCTCTGTGTAGTGAGCAGCAAGTCAATTCGGTTCAGATTACTGCACCAACTAAGCAGATCCATTTTCCCCCTCTCTTTTAGTGCCTAGGTTTCAGTGCAGTAGAACAGTAGGAGCAGGACCCCAGCTTGAACTGTGTAACATGCCACTCCATGTCAAGACACTGTGTCATGTGGCATGCCATAAATGGTGTATCCAAACTTCCGGTATTTTGTAAATGCATTCCACAAAATGACATTCTGCAACATTCTTGTGCAGTGTTGGTCATGACAGACCAGAGGAAGTCTGTTGAAGAGGTTGTGGGGGCAGTTCATTCCTTAGTTTGTTTGCTGAGCATTCTTTGTGGCCTAAGCCAATGTTGCTCTTCCGTGTTACTACTGTTGGTATTCTGTTGTCTCAGTGACCGCAGCCACTGAGTGGTGTGATTCCCCTCCACAGGTGTTGATCACTTGTTGTGATATCTTTCTCTGTGGACTGTGTTGATGGTTTTTCGCAGCCTGTCTGCCCTTCTTACTCTTGCACTGACTTTTGATGGGACTTCCATTGGTGGATTGGGTGTGCGTGTGCGGTTCCTCTCTGGATGGTTGACAGTGGTGCATATTGACCCAGTGATTAGTTGACCTTGCATAGATTGCACAGGTCTTCTGTTCATACTGGACTCCGATACTTGCTTCTTCAGGGATTGTGCAATTTCTGGTGGTGTTTCTTGCCCTTTGGGATTGACTGTTCTTTTGGTCTTGAAGCCTTCCTCAACTGTATGTATGGCTGCTGGGATGTCTGGTGCAGCTTGGATGAGGTTCACTCCTTAGCTGGTCTTTGGCCTTTGATTACTTTTATATATCTTCACAGATCATATAACTGATTTTAAACCATTGATTCGTTACTAATTTTATTCGCAATCAAGAATAGGTTGCAGATTAAGTCTCCAAAGATTTTCTTTCTGCATTGAGATCCCAGCTCCTTTATAGTATTTTTTTCTCTAGTTGATTCTTTCATTTCTGCACACCATTCTAAAATACTTTGTGGATTCATGTCCTTTCATCATTTGGCAAACAGTTTTCCGACCTCTAATGGTGCAAAGTAGGGGTGGGCGGAATTTGCGGAATTAACCTCCGCAAATTATCGCGAGAATGCAGAAAATCTCCGCAAACACGCCGGAAATATCGCGAAGATGCGGAAGTTTTTTTGCCGCCTGTTCGCGGTATTTTTTGCGTGTTCGCGGGTCGCCAACTTACCCATGCGGTCGCTCACGGGCGCGGCCATCTTGTTTTCACTTGTCCCGCCCTCTGGCGTTGTTTACTTCCTGTTCCGGGTCGCGCAATGCATGTTCGCGGTCGATATTTCCTGTTCGTGATCGCTTTTACTTGATCGCGTTGCTTTTTGCTTGCTCAGGGAGAAAATATCGCGCGAACTTGCGCACGTGCTCGCAACGGGCGCGGCCATCTTGTTTTCCACTCTATTGCATGGTTCTGGGGCCTGATTTTCAATCCTCCCTAAATCTTTTCAATCCTTTGTTTATAGCCACTTTTTTTGGATCTTTATTACTTATTATTTCTCTAACTATTTTCCTGCCTCTATATTTTTGGTTTTTGTGTACTTTTTTTTTGTTTTTTAGCTACTTTTTCTCTTTGTATTGCCCGCTATTTATTTCCTTTACTCCTTTATTTATTTTACCTTTTCTTTCCCGCCCCGTCCCCAGAACCATGTCCAAGGGCAGGGCTGTTCGCCGGCGCAGCCAGAGCCGCGACCGCCTTCCTTGCGGAAGGCGGCGCCCACAAGGGGTGCATGCACGGGCCTTATTTGGGGAGGCGGAGTTGGCTGCACTAATTTTCTTTGTGCAGCGCCACCTCCCCTCAACCCTGGCAGCAGGTGGCAGGCCTGGGTCCGGGTACGGCCTCCGGGAGCGTCGGCAGCGGTGGGGGAAGGTGCGCCGGGCAGTGTCGCACATCTCTGGGGTCCGGCGCACCCAGGCACAGCTGACGCACCGGTGGTCTGACATCCTGGACCGTGAGCAGGACCTGCTGGACCTGCTAGGAGTGGAGGTCCCGGGGCTTGGTGAGTACCTATTTAATTATTACAACTTTGTGTCTGTTCTTCTGCTCTATGTTATATATTGCGAATATCTTTTTTTCCTTCCAACCAGCTAGAATGTTGCTGCTTGCAATACATTCCAGGTTAATAACGTTTAAAAGTCTTCTGTGATTATGACACAGGTGCTCTTCTGCGCTACTACTAATCTTACTTGTTTGCAGCTTTCCGTTTGCGCTTGCTTAGCGTGATTCTTTACGAGTTTATTTTAGAGAAATTAAGTTACGTAATGCTACAGTGACTCACGTCCACTCCTTACTTTGTCCTGTCACTAATAGATAGGGGCGGATTGATACATAGGTTTAGGTACTTTGTATGAGCTTCTAATTGGTTAGTGGTATGCGTGATGCCCCCCTCACTCAGTTACGTGACGTGCTGCTAGTACGCCAGTCTTTAGAACCTTTCTAGTTTGTTCAATGAGTGGAGGTAGGCTTTGCAGTTACTTAGCAGTAGCAGATCAGCATCAATCAAACCAAAATTTGGTGTATACAAAAAATGTAGTCATGTTCATGTGTCCTCCATGATTGGATCATACACATTGTTGAGGAATACAGTCGAAATGCATACTTAATGTACAATTGGCATGCCTCGAATAGGTGGGCTAGGTTGGGTGGTACGTTGTACTAATTCTTAGGCTTACTTGTAACTTAGTTTTCTGGAATCAGAATGGAAGAATGGATTACTGTTGATAAATAGTAACTTAAGTAGTCGAACTGCGAATCCCCCGATATTACATGTTGACCAGATGAGATCGGTCAATGTAGTTATTGCAATTGTTTACATAAGTGTTTTTTGACCGTTGTTGAAAAATATTGTATTTGCTTAAGTTGACACCATCCATCAATGTTTGTCTCTTTCTTATATCTTTCCTGTTCATCAGCACCCAGGGCCAGACGGGCAGGGACTGGGCAGTCGGCGGGACAGGAACACCACGAGGAGGACACCGCTGAGGGCTCCTCTGCTGGCCCCAGTAAGTCTTCTTGTTTTTAATAATATTTCTTATTCCATAACTTTTACTGCCCCATTTCTCCCGAACTATAGTGTGTTTCCAAATGCTATTTTTTTACCACCAATTATCCTTCGATCTGTACGGTTTCAAAAAGCTTATCCCTGCCTCCGCTATGATGACTGAGTACTACTACATACTATCAGTCTGTCTGTCTGTACTGTAGTAGCTAGTCTTGCCCAGTTGGCCAGTGCCACTCTTTGTGAAAGGTTGTAATATAAAACTCATATTCACCAGTAGCTCATACAATCCGTTGGGTTGTTGTCTTGTACTACTTTTTACTCTTGTTGATGTTTAGGCTTTGAAAATTCACAGCAACAGCCCTACCAGATTTCTTAATATTTTGATATGATACCCTATAGGACATACAACTGTTGTAGGGATCTTGCACATACATTTGCACCAGAAAATAGGATGTTGGTGATGGTAGGTTGGACCTTCCTTGCACACCTCAATCAGAAATTCCGCACCCACCACAATTCCACTGCTTGACTATAGTACTGTCTTGTCATACCTATTAGGTCTCGGAACCCTCCCCCCAAGATAACCAACAAGTAGACAACCCAGAACATTAACACACCCAACCTCTGTCGTGGAAGCTATTCACATGCACACCCTTACTTTAATTTGCTCAATCGTGTAAGTTAGTCCACTCCACACCAAATACCACAAAGTCTATGTAAGTTTCAAATTTTTATTTCGATTTGAGAAGGTCTGTACACTGTTTTCTTAGCAGCACCAACCGGCAAATCAATAACATTAAAACAATATACATTGTTACACTTATACAGTTGGGAATTAAATCATGATAACTGAAGTGGTGGAAGGCAGCACCACCATCCCATAGCAATTTAGTTTATATACATTTATAAATGAAGATGTGAGTGAAGGGACCCCTCACCTCAGAAGAACCTAGTACTGGTAGTTGGTGCATCGTTCAGAAGCTCTGGTTCGTAGAAGCGAATCTTGCGTCTGTAATGCGAAAAAAGAAATGGTGTGCGTTAGTATATTGCAACTTGCAAGCATTTCTCATCCGTGCCAAAAAGTGTAGCATCTATGGATAAGCAATATGGACTAACAGTAACAGTAGTACACCAGTTCTTCCTAAAAAAGTGACTTGTTAATGTTTGTTGACCGCCTGTACGCAGCGCGTAGACTAGACAGTAGCAGTGTGAGGCAGGTCATGTGGGCTCAAAGGTGTCTTAAGAAGCTGCAAGGTAAAGGTAACGTCACATGTGCATGGCTAGGGCTAATCAAGCAAATGCTACAATGATCATATAACTTAGTGTCTACTCTACTACTACCTGATTTGTACTAGTGATTTATGTTAGTATTAACTCATTTTTCAACCTTGCTACTGATCAATAGGGGGGAGGTGTATATGTTGCCTAATAAATGTGTAATGTTTTCTAGGCGCACTACCGACCACCATTGCTGGGGCCAGCGAAGGCGACGCAGAGGGCGAGGATGCGGCAGTTGCAGATAGCAACGGAGGAGGAGTGGCAGCACCAGTGGCAGGCGGTGGTAAGTTAGATTCATAATCTTTAACTATTGTTGAACTTGACAGCACACTCACTGCAAAGGTGTACTGTATGTATATGTATACTGTAAAGTTGTGAATTAGGGCCCCATTAGGATGGTGGGCGTATTGCCCCCGCCGGGCTGGCTGGAATTCACTGCCGTCACAGCAGGGGCAAACCTCCCGCCATCCCTGTAGAAAATATTCAGACATGTCTAGGCGGAAAAGGGTTCAATGTGGCGGTGGTGTCTCTCTCACCACACCGGCAGCCATATAATCTGCATTTTGGAATGCCTTTGCGTGGCGGCATTACCGTCCGCCACGGAAAGGCATGCACACATTGCAGAGTATGCTTGGGGGCCCCCATGGAGGGTACCTACCGATGCTATGGTACCCCCCCGACTTTCAAAGCAAAACGTGACAGGCTCCGTGCGAGGCCCGTCATGTTGTGCTTGGAAAAGCAGCACAACATTTTAGCATTGCTTTCAGCAAAGCCAACCAGAATTTAAATTTAAAATAACAGGGTGCGCCCGCCACTGTGCCGGGCGCATCATCCTAATTAATTGTCCCCACGGGACCCCCACCCTTTTTTAGCAGTCGGATGGCGGGCGGACAAAGTCCGCCCGCTATCCGATGTCGTAAGTAAGTATGAGTTCTTGGGGACGTTTGAAGAGTGAACTAGAAGACTAGAATTCCCTTTAATTGGTATAGGACTAGGAGCCAGAGTATTGAGTAACCAATGGCCTCATCTATCTGATTTCAACTCCGCTTTGAAAGTTTTATGGAGAAGAGCACCTGGTGCACTGTTCAACTAAAAAGTGTAAGACAGGTGGAAGGAAGAAGGACGGGCGACATTTAAAATGTTATGTACTACTGTGCTTTATTTTATAGTGCTACTCTACCATGCCACTATGTGTGTAAATAATTACCTTGTCCTACTGTTTTATTAAGACTATATTTTACAATTGTCTTGCTTTTTCTTTTTGATACACAGCTACTCCGAAAATCAACCGGAAGGAGTTGGCCGCCAAGGCACGGCGCCGGAAGCTGGAGGCAATCCAGCATGAATACCGGCGGCTGGTGGTCCTAGCCGAGGAGGAGGAGGAGACTGCAGCAGCAATTCAAGCCTCCTCCAGTGCCCCGGGCCCCAGCCACCGCCCTCCAGCGGTACGGCGCCACCGTCTGGCGGCTGCCCGCCGCCACCGTGCCATCTCCGGTGCCCCCCCCCCACTGTGGCTGCAACTGCCGCGGCCTTAGACGCCGCGTCGCCCATTTAGAGGACCAGATTCGTGTCCTCCTCCAGTCCCGCCCCACCAGTTAGTCCCTGTCACTGCCCCTTTTTTAATTCCTGTTCGTTCTTGACTCGTTTGGGCGTTCTCTATTTCTATGGACAGTCGTTGGGGTTAGGGAGGTGGGTGGGTTAGCTTTTGTGGGTTTAGTTTATTTGTTAGGGTCAATTAAATATATTTTTCTATGTTACATGCAATGTTGTTAATGTTTTGTAGGTGGGGTAACTGTTTTACATCACACGGTTTCTTTGCTGGTGCATGGCCGCCCATAGCGTGTGTTTGATTTCAATAATTTGCTGACTGTATAAGACACAAACAGATAGATGCGACACACCTCACTCATTGACTGGTCCTACTATGCATTCTTTGGAGTGGTGTTTGAAACTGACATCATTGACAACATGTCCATTATTGATTCTGCCTCCCCCAAACTTCTCTCTTACCGGTGCTTGATGTTTATGTCCAACTGTGGCACAGCACTGGCTGCATGGTGAAGATGGTTTCCTTTTTCATACATGCCATGATTGGGGTGGTGGTGGTAGTATAGTAGTAGTAGTATACACTGGCAGGGTGGCAGCATTTCCAAAAAAAGAAAAGGAGATAGTCAATCGCCTTTGAGAGACTGTTAGAGGAGTAGTTGAATGAAGTACATCACAGAATTTACCGAGCAACAATTATATGCTCAAATATTTGACAAAAAAACTGAATGCTGGTTATTATGAGGATAGCCTACTAGACAGAGTTACAAACTATAGTTTTGTCGACTTGGCTATGCCTACAGTCTAACAGTTAGTGCTGTATATGAGGAATGACAACAAACAAATCCAATCAATGCCGGCAATTCATGCTGAGGTATATGTTCCTTTGTTAAATAAAATAACCTGTGAAATATCCTACTCATGGGTGGGCAAGCAGAAGAAGATCATCGCTCTGCATTGAAATTGAAGTAGTGTTGCTTTCACCACATCCGCCCCAGCAAGTGTGTGATTAAGTATTGGTGTACATTTAATTTAGTTACACCTCGACAATAAGTCACACAGCCCGGGGGAAGAGGGTTAGGGTCCGTTGATTGGATGGGAAGGGGGATTTTGGGAAAGGTTTGACATAGAAAAACAGTATGCATACATAGACAAACAAACGACAATCATTGAAGACTACCATACCATATCCATTCCATATGTTAAGGTATAAAAAAGGAAATGCATGCATGATGAGACCCGGATTACATACACTTCTATTTCTTGTTCTGTTCCGGCCTTAATACTTTAACAGATAGCAAATAGAAATTTAAAATATTGGTAGTGAAGAATCGTAAACACAGAGCAAACGTAATGATGATTGATAACAACAACTCCAAGAACACACTGTTGTAAAGAATGTATACAAGATATTAATCAAATTATTTAAAAGAAGTGAAAAGTGGATACTGTTACTGTCTTATCCTGGTCAAAAATGTGGACTGGTTTTTTGCATCTCGGCATTCCTCTTGCTCCTCTCGTCCATCAATCTTGGGTGTGTCGCCTCACCACTCGCCACTGCCCGGCTGGAATAAAAAGGTGATTGATTGGTAAGGTAATTAATATGCATTGTAATGTTTTACAAAGTTTTGGACAAGGCCCGGCCTGTAATTTTAGATTGAAAACCAAAGGGGATATTCAGAAAGAAAGTGAAAACAAATGCACAAGTGATGGTGTAGTGCAACAAGAACACTTTCCGAGGTGGCATGTATGCATATGCCTCATCTCTACTGTAGTCTGTTTCCAGCATAGACCTTCAACAGTAACAGGAGAGATCAGGCCCACAGTGCTTACCATTAGCACATCCTACGTTAACACTTTAGAGTCCTTTTTTTTTTTCTCTCAAAGAGTTGGACAAACGCAAAGCACATTATCCATTCCAGACATAGCATTTTACAGTTAAAGTTAGTAAAATCAATGCACTGCAGTCATCCCACCGCTACACTCTATTCAACTTCTACACAGACATTTGGGTGTGCTGTGGTTGTGGTTCACGTGTTTACCTTTAGGCTTTTCCGTTTTATGCCACTCATGAAACATCCTCCTGACTTCATCATCAGCTCTGATACTTCTACTGACTGAAGATCGGCCTGCAGTACAAGTGTAATTTTTATAACACAACAAGAGTAGAAATATAAATATTACTGACTTGAGTCATTCTTTATTGTGTACAGAAAGATAGATTAACACTAGTACACTTTGACATCACTTTGTGCACAACAAACAACGCAAACACAAAGACCAATAGCTCAGAGTCAGGTGTCCAATGCATGCCATTAATTATCATCATTTATTACCTGTTACTTCTCATCTTAAGTTAACGGGCCGTCTCTTTCGCCATCATCATGACGGACGGTGCTGTTAAGTCACAGTCATTTGCATTGCGCAGATTGAGTGAGTCCCCTTCCTGTATTGAATTAAAAGCAATGTATCACCAAGATGCAGGAGAAGTACACATTTCTTGTTTGCCAGAAGAGGAAAATTAGTAATTACTAGTGTGTTCTGTAGAAAGTTGATTAGTGGCAGTGCACAATTACATCAATTCATGCGCAACACACCACAAAATCTACATCATTCAGTCTGCTATTCTGCGGCCAATGCATGGCATCAATCATTACCTGTTGCATCTCATCTCGTTAACGCTGCAGGCCGTCTCTTTCGCCATCATCATGATGGACGGTGCTGTTAAGTCACAGTCATTTGCATTGCGCAGATTGAGTGAGTCCCCTTCCTGTATTGAATTAAAAGCAATGTATCACCAAGATGCAGGAGAAGTACACATTTCTTGTTTGTCAGAAGAGGAAAATTAGTAATTACTAGTGTGTTCTGTAGAAAGTTGATTAGTGGCAGTGCACAATTACATCAATTCATGCGCAACACACCACAAAATCTACATCATTCAGTCTGCTATTCTGCGGCCAATGCATGGCATCAATCATTACCTGTTGCATCTCATCTCGTTAACGCTGCAGGCCGTCTCTTTCGCCATCATCATGATGGACGGTGCTGTTAAGTCACAGTCATTTGCATTGCGCAGATTGAGTGAGTCCCCTTCCTGTATTGAATTAAAAGCAATGTATCACCAAGATGCAGGAGAGAAGTACACATTTCTTGTTTGCCAGAAGGGGAAAATTAGTAATTACTAGTGTGTTCTGTAGAAAGTTGATTAGTGGCAGTGCACAATTACATCAATTCATGCGCAACACACCACAAAATCTACATCATTCAGTCTGCTATTCTGCGGCCAATGCATGGCATCAATCATTACCTGTTGCATTTCATCTCGTTAACGCTGCAGGCCGTCTCTTTCGCCATCATCATGATGGACGGTGCTGTTAAGTCACAGTCATTTGCATTGCGCAGATTGAGTGAGTCCCCTTCCTGTATTGAATTAAAAGCAATGTATCACCAAGATGCAGGAGAAGTACACATTTCTTGTTTGCCAGAAGAGGAAAATTTGTGTGTTCTGTAGAATGTTGATTAGTGGCAGTGCACAATTACATCAATTCATTCATGCGCAACACACACAACAAAATCTACATCACTCAGTCTGCTTTTCTGCGGACAATGCATGGCATCAATCATTACCTGTTGCATCTTATTTTCAGTTAATGGCCAGTCTCTCTCGGCTCTGAAGGAGGATAGCTATAGAAGTCATCAGATTCATGGTCCACTTGTTTTGGAAGGACGAGGAAAGTTTGAATTTGTTGTTACCATCATCCAATCATCATTCATGAGGGAAATGGAATTGACCAGGAGATGCAGTATGATCGAGCGGAGGAGCTGGATTCTGAGGACTGTAGTGTCAAATGGCAGACACCTGAAACTTGTATCTTAAATTAGAAGATTAGAAGACGGTGATAATGCATTGGTTGCGATTCACAAGTTTATAACCGGAACAACAGACACAAACAAAGGGGGAAAAAAGGGAGGAAGACAGTAAGTGCGAGCCTAATTGTCAGGGAAGTATAGCTCGTACTCAAACTCTGGGGGATCTTCCAGTAGTAGGTAATCATCTGACACAATACTTCCGTCACCTGAGCCGCTGTCCTCATCTTCCTCTGTTGATTCATGCATTGTGTAATTTGGTGGTATGAAGTGCTGATTCATTTTGATCATTGTTAACCTCTCCACGTTTTTGGGAGATAGACTGGTCCTTCTCAAGGTTACAATGGAACCTGCAGCACTGAAAACACGTTCGGAAGAGACACTTGCGACAGGGCAAGCCAGATAGCTTATCGCCAGCCTGCTGAGCTGTGGCCATTCAGACCTTTTCCTATGCCAATACTGCACTGGGTTTTGATCAACGTACACCTCTGTTGGGTCGTCCAGATAGGCCTGGACCATCCGCTCAATGTTCAGGGTTGCTGCTGGTAAGCTTTTGTGCTGTTTTTTCTGTGCATCAGCACTGTGCTTAAGGCCCATCTTTACATACCAATCTGATAATGATTGTACTCGGCCGAATGATCCAGTTATTGTTTTTGTAGTCGATGGTGATGGTGAGTGTTGCGATTGTGAGCCAACCGCACTGCCCTCAGCCGACGAAGTTGCACTTGATTCTGCATGGCCTGCTTCAGTATCAGTACTTGTTGTGGGTTGATGTGGCGGGCTTTTAATTAGCAGCCCTTCGTTTTCAAACTTGATGGCTGCTTCAGCTATACAACTTTTGTAGCGGGCAACATCAGTGTCGGAAAAAGAACGGAATAGTCCTAATTTTGCACGTGGATCCAGAATTGTGGCACAAATGTAATGTTCTTGTGACAAAATTTTATTTTGTATCCTTACATTTTCTGATAAGCGCCTGGATAAGCTCTCCACCAAGTCATGGGCTTGCCTTCTGTCCTCTACACCTTTGTAGGATTCAGACACATTATTCAGCTCATGCTCTAGCATTTGCAACAATGGGATAGCTTGGCCCATTGTACAGTCCTCCTTGCTGACTTCACGTGTGAAGACCTCAAAAGGAGACAGCATCTCAGTGAGGCATTGAATTAGGGTCCATTGCTCCCTCTGAAGGGTCATGCCTTTAACACTAGCATCACTGCTTCTGTACCAGACATAATCATTGAGTGACCTGTGCTGTTCGTACAGACGATCAAGCATGTAATACGTTGAGTTCCAACGTGTTGCCACCTCCTGGATGAGTGCCTTGACTGGCATCCTACGGTCACGTTGGATGATCCTCAGCTGCTTCCGAGCTTTAAAAGAATGGCTGAAATGAGTGCATATTCTTCGGCAGATGGACAGTAAATTGCTTACTATGGGTTCTTTTTTCAGAAAGTCTTGCACTATAATGTTTATGCAGTGTGCCAAACACGGAACCCTGAAATAGGAACCAAGTTCCATGGCCTTAAGTACATTACTGCCATTGTCTGTGGCAACAAAACCAATACCAAGCCCTCTGGGCTGCAGCCATTCCAAAACCTTGGTGCGAAACTCTTCTAAAATGTTTTCAGCCGTATGAGATTTCTCCATGGCGAACATGGCTACAGTTGCATGTTTCCGAGTACCTTCAAAAATCGCAGCTGTGTCAACAACACCTCGTGCAGATAGTTGATCTTTAACCCCCACAAAAGAGATCCAGTGTGCAGTGATACACATGTAATCTGTGGCTTGGCAACTGGTCCACATGTCTGTTGTCAGGTGGATATTGTGCACAGCACTCTTCTGCAAAGCTTGTCCAACCAATTCCAGCACATCATGATGTAGTGCCGGAACAGCAATTCTTGCGAAATAGGACCGGCTTGGAACTTTCCATTTCGGGCAGATGGCAGACACAAATTCAAGGAAACCCACCCCTTCCACAAATTAAAAAGGAAGAAGGTCCAGCGCTAACATTTTAGCCAGCTTCGCATTGTACAATCGTGCCGTTGGGTGGTTGCGTTGGAACTGCCCCTCCAACCTAAACATGCTGTCAATGGTAGGCTGGCTTACTTTCCTTAGTGGTGCCATTAACCCACTAAGGCTCAACGACACAGATTGTCTCATTGAGGCACTCGCCGGTCGCCTTGGTGTCTCACCCACACTCTGAGTATGGCTCTTACTGCGGTGCCACTCTGATGTTACTGAGGAGGATGTGGGCGTTACCACTGCAGTGACTGCACTACTGGAGACAAGGCTAGAAATGCCTCCCTGTTCTTCACCTGCCACCACAATAATATCGCTCCCTGATTCCTGACCAACTTCAAAGGGTTTAGTTTTCCTACTTTCTTTTAACTTAAGTAGGTGATCCTCCCACACAATAGTGTGGTGTATTCTGAGATGACTTGCTTGTCCTCCGGTACCATAGTTTGTACCAAGCTTACCACGCCGAACACCTTGCCGACAAATTGCGCATATAGCAACGTTCTCCTCCTTGGCGCTAACAGAAAAGAAGTCCCAAACTGGGGAGGAGAACTTTCTGGCACTGCTGGATGTGCCACTTTCAACACCAGATGAACTTGAGGGGGTGCTTGAAAATATGTGACCCTGTCCACCTACACTGTGACTTTTACTACCACTTCCTACTGAGGTGGTTGAGCTGGATGTAGGTCCCTGCCGGGCCTTGGAAAATATGGCAGCTGGAGGTAGTGGTGGTGTAACCTGTGTTGGTGAGATCCGTGCTACATCCCCCTCAGTAGCAGCCTTTCTGGATAGGGTTAGAATGTCGGTCTCCAATCCCTTTGGGGCGGGAGTAATGTGCGTGATGACTGGCTCGTCTTCATCAACATCATCACCCCCCTCTTCTACATCTACCTCCATAACTCTAAGTTTTTCTGGGACCTTCCTTTTCAGAAGCAATGTCTTGTGGCGTACTTCACTCTCAGACCGAGCTGGTGGGACCCAAGTGTCATCACGATCATCAGAAGCGGGGCTTGAAGAAGAAGATGATGGACTAAGCCTCCTTTTCCTTGCTGGTGGTCTGGAAGACAATAGATGTTCTGAAACAGTGGTTTGACTTCGCTCCGCTTTGTCTGCAGGAAGCTCGATTTCCTGAAATGCCCCTACGTCAGGAGCAACAACTACTATGGTGGGCTGTTGTGGCGGCTGCTGCTGTTCTGGTTGCGGCGGCTGCTGCTGCTGTTCTGGTTGCGGCGGCTGCTGCTGCTGTTCTGGTTGCGGCGGCTGCTGCTGCTGTTCTGGTTGCGGCGGCTGCTGCTGCTGTTCTGGTTGCGGCGGCTGCTGCTGCTGTTCTTGTTGCGGCGGCTGCTGCTGCTGTTCTTGTTGCGGCGGCTGCTGCTGCTGTTCTTGTTGCGGCGGCTGCTGCTGCTGTTCTTGTTGCGGCGGCTGCACACTGATCTGCTGAGTTTGCGCCTGCGTTGAACTTGATTGTGTACTACTTTGCGGTAATGACATTTCTTCAACATCGCTGCCCGTTAGTAGACTGGCTACCTCTGCGACAGTAAAGCCCTTGGGCCTAGGTTGGTGGGGTTGCTGGACCGCTGTGCTGCTCCCAGCTTAGTTCCCGGACAACGCTTTGGTGCCAAAAAAAACCTTGGCCGGCACACCACCAGTCGTGGTTAATGGCACTTCCTTTTTCTGTTCCTTCTTCTCACCAGCAACTTTCTTGGTACTGGACCTGGTACCTTTCTTTGGGGCCATCTTATTCCGACGTCTGGCAGGAGGCAGATGCACAACAAGTTCTGGTCACACGTGGGCGTGATGCGCAGCAGGACTTCTGTCTGGCTGGCAGTACAACGGGTAGCCAGGTGATGCCGATGACACCTCCTACTCTGTCTTTTGTGCACCTAAAAGCAAAAAAGACAGGAGAAGAACATCAGTGAAATGTTGCATTTGTTTTTGTGGTTCAGTTACTTAGTACTGTACTAGTGCAAACAAAAGATAGTCTAGCCATTTATGAATTTTTTTTAACTAGAGCTATGTTATACTACTAGTACTGTGTACAGCCACACTACACTCTCAGGAAGGTGATGTCTAAAAATTCAACAGATCACATAGAAAACACTTGATCAATAAAGCTGTGACTACCTGCTCTGGTAGCAGTGGATGAAAGCAGGCCTGCTGGCAGACAAGGCCAGGCAAGCTTGCAGGCCTAGGCCTCAAAATGGCCACCAGCCACATGGCGAGCCCCAACAACATCAGCAAGGCCACCCCAAAAAACACACTTCCCCAACTCAATCCAATGCCATCCATGCCCTAAATGATGTCTAAATTCAACAGAGCACACAGAAAACAGTAGATTACTAAAGCTGTGGCTACCTGCTCTGGTAGCAGTGGATGAAAGCAGGCCTGCTGGCAGACAAGGCCAGGCAAGCTTGCAGGCCTAGGCCTCAAAATGGCCACCAGCCACATGGCCAGGCCCAACAACATCAGCAAGGCCACCCCAAAAAACACACTTCCCCAACTCAATCCAATGCCATCCATGCCCAAAATGATGTCTAAATTCAACAGAGCACACAGAAAACAGTAGATTACTAAAGCTGTGGCTACCTGCTCTGGTAGCAGTGGATGAAAGCAGGCCTGTTGGCAGACAAGGCCAGGCAAGCTTGCAGGCCTAGGCCTCAAAATGGCCACCAGCCACATGGCCAGGCCCAACAACATCAGCAAGGCCACCCCAAAAAACACACTTCCCCAACTCAATCCAATGCCATCCATGCCCAAAATGATGTCTAAATTCAACAGAGCACACAGAAAACAGTAGATTACTAAAGCTGTGGCTACCTGCTCTGGTAGCAGTGGATGAAAGCAGGCCTGTTGGCAGACAAGGCCAGGCAAGCTTGCAGGCCTAGGCCTCAAAATGGCCACCAGCCACATGGCGAGCCCCAACAACATCAGCAAGGCCACCCCAAAAAACACACTTCCCCAACTCAATCCAATGCCATCCATGCCCTAAATGATGTCTAAATTCAACAGAGCACACAGAAAACAGTAGATTACTAAAGCTGTGGCTACCTGCTCTGGTACCAGTGGATGAAAGCAGGCCTGCTGGCAGACAAGGCCAGGCAAGCTTGCAGGCCTAGGCCTCAAAATGGCCACCAGCCACATGGCCAGGCCCAACAACATCAGCAAGGCCACCCCAAAAAACACACTTCCCCAACTCAATCCAATGCCATCCATGCTCTAAATGATGTCTAAATTCAACAGAGCACACAGAAAACAGTAGATTACTAAAGCTGTGGCTACCTGCTCTGGTAGCAGTGGATGAAAGCAGGCCTGTTGGCAGACAAGGCCAGGCAAGCTTGCAGGCCTAGGCCTCAAAATGGCCACCAGCCACATGGCGAGCCCCAACAACATCAGCAAGGCCACCCCAAAAAACACACTTCCCCAACTCAATCCAATGCCATCCATGCCCTAAATGATGTCTAAATTCAACAGAGCACACAGAAAACAGTAGATTACTAAAGCTGTGGCTACCTGCTCTGGTAGCAGTGGATGAAAGCAGGCCTGCTGGCAGACAAGGCCAGGCAAGCTTGCAGGCCTAGGCCTCAAAATGGCCACCAGCCACATGGCCAGGCCCAACAACATCAGCAAGGCCACCCCAAAAAACACACTTCCCCAACTCAATCCAATGCCATCCATGCCCTAAATGATGTCTAAATTCAACAGAGCACACAGAAAACAGTAGATTACTAAAGCTGTGGCTACCTGCTCTGGTAGCAGTGGATGAAAGCAGGCCTGCTGGCAGACAAGGCCAGGCAAGCTTGCAGGCCTAGGCCTCAAAATGGCCACCAGCCACATGGCCAGGCCCAACAACATCAGCAAGGCCACCCCAAAAAACACACTTCCCCAACTCAATCCAATGCCATCCATGCCCAAAATGATGTCTAAATTCAACAGAGCACACAGAAAACAGTAGATTACTAAAGCTGTGGCTACCTGCTCTGGTAGCAGTGGATGAAAGCAGGCCTGTTGGCAGACAAGGCCAGGCAAGCTTGCAGGCCTAGGCCTCAAAATGGCCACCAGCCACATGGCGAGCCCCAACAACATCAGCAAGGCCACCCCAAAATACACTCTTCCCCAACTCAATCCAATGCCATCCATGCCCTAAATGATGTCTAAATTCAACAGAGCACACAGAAAACAGTAGATTACTAAAGCTGTGGCTACCTGCTCTGGTAGCAGTGGATGAAAGCAGGCCTGCTGGCAGACAAGGCCAGGAAAGCTTGCAGGCCTAGGCCTCGAAATGGCCACCAGCCACATGTCCAGGCCCAACAACATCAGCAAGGCCACCCCAAAAAACACACTTCCCCAACTCAATCCAATGCCATCCATGCCCTAAATGTGATTGAAAATGAAATATATTCAAAAAACAAAAGGAACAGTTGCTTCATCATGCACACACACACCCATGAGGCCATGCCCATGGCTAGCTCGGGCCTACTACTACAACCCACAAAATTAAAATAAATTAAAAAAAAAAAAGGAATGATGATAATTAATTATCAAAAATAAATTGTAGTTACACAACAACTGCAATGCCCACAATCAAACACAACAACCACTTACTTGTAAAATATCCTATTCCAAAAATCCTGAAATCCAATTGCAATGATGCAGCAGACAAAAAGAGTGATCTTTCCAGCTCCAAATCCAAAGGCAGAATGAGCAGGAGATGGACAAAGCACTGGGAGGAGCCTGCTGGACAGGAACAGGAAGTTGGAGAATCTGTGTCACTTCCTCCCTCTCTCCACCTTGTAAAAAAAAAATGACTCCTTGCACAAAAAAGGAAAGCCAAATGTGAATGTAAGGAGTTCTTTTCATCCAAAATCAGTATTTGCAGATGGTTTCATGCTGCTAGAGCCGATATTCCTCTCCAAATTGTAAATTTTACGTTGTTGAGTTCTCCAGCTTCACATTACTTCCGCCGGCGTGTCGAAAACGATATGATCGCGTTCTCTTCTTTGTCCCTGTCGCGTTGGATATGACGTGTTCGCGGTCTCTTTCTCCTGTTCGCGTTCGATTTCATGTGCCCGCGTCCTCATTCTCTGGCTCGCGATGTAGAATGACATGTTCGAGATCTCAATCTTCTCATACTCGCGCGGTGCATGATCGCGAGAAGAAAGACGTGATCGCGCGACAAATGACGTGATCGCGTGAAAAATGACTTGAATGCGGCCGCGAACTCTCGCGAGACAGCGCAAAATGGCTACCAAAATCCAACATCTCGTGGAGAACGCGACCGGGTCAAGAAAACTTGTCGGAGAACGCAGGGATTCAGGTAAGGCGATCACGCGCGCGCGAGAATGTATTGTTTTACAGCGCGAGCAAGAAAAAAATTATCGCTAAGCTGCGGAATGCGGAAATTTTGACATTTTCGCGCTTTCTGCGGAACGCGAGAATGCCAAAATATCGCAATTTCCGCGAACGGAACGGAATTTTGGCCCAGGCCTAGTGCAAAGTAGATTGTGTTTTTCTGTCTCTCCATTTTTCATTATAATTGGAAGGCTGACAAGTGAAAGCGGTTTTTAGGTTGAGCCTGGGCTGCTTTGCAGCATGCTGTATTGGAGTGTGGACTAGAAGCCCCGCACACTCCCCCGCCTATATTTGTCATTGACATGTGTCATTGTCCTTCGTAAATGCTGGCTTCTGATTCGTTAATAGGCTGGATAGTCCCTCCCTTGTATCGTCTTGTCTCTCATGAGAACTGGCCCTTTTACTTCAGTTGTTACACGGTGCGTCTTTTTAAGTCTGTAAGCACTATTATCTTTAATGAGTTTCTCCTACTGCAGGCACAACTTGTGTTCCTGCAACATTTAGCACAGCATGCGCACTTTCAATTTCAGAGCAGCCCCCTGTGTGTACCATTGGACATCACTTGCGCAGCCAAATCGCCATTTTAAAGTAATTTATCAGCTGAGTGAGCTCTCTCAGCTGCAGACCGACTTGCAGCTCAGCGCTGCCTGATAAAAAGAACGGCCTATGCCACTAACTCCAATGCACTTCTGTGGTATGTATTAACTCTGTCAGTGCCTGAAGGTGCATGTTAAGTCTGAGTTCATTAGCTGCTGAGACCCCGCCACGGCTGCCTGTCTGTCACGTGGCATGTAGTTCCATCAGTGCTTGTGAGTAGACTGCGTGATTTATCTGGGGTGGTGTAATGATGTGCGCTGACTAAGACAGGTCAGGCACTAGGACCGGCCTGAGTGGGGACCAGGGCGGGCGGAAAGGGAGGAGCAAAGGGCTAGGGACGGCAGTTAGCCGTTAGCCCTGGATGAGGAAGTATCGAATAAACGAAGCTGACCACCTATACTCTGTGTCCGTGTCCTTGGTGTCCACAGGAACACTACAACTGGCGACGAAGGGAGCTTCCACGTGTGCGTGAAGCTATTGAGGAAACAGCGCGACGACAGACGTGCCCACCGGGAGTCCACCCCGGCGGCGACAAAGTAGGAGCTCGCCCCGCGTGTGGAGGCTGAAGCGTAAGACATAACGAGCCTACCGGGAGCCCACCCCGGCGGCGACTGACCCAGAGCTGCTCGCCCTGCGTGTGGGGCTGGAGCGTGAGGCATAACGAGCCTACCGGGAGCCCACCCCGGCGGCGACTGACCAAGAGCCACTCGTGGCATCTAAAGAGCCTACCAGGAGCCCACCCCGGCGGCAACAGCGAACAGTGCCCAAAAGTAAAGAAAACAGCCTTACCTGGCACGGTAGCGGTGCCCAGAAGCGGAGCCCCGGTGAGTGACATCGAGCAAAATTAAGCGCGAACCAGCGCGGGTCTCCGGCCACTTGAAAAGCCAAAATCTCGCTGTACACGAGATTCTCGCGGCGGCCATCTTAAAATCAGGCACGAGATTTGCCCGATCCCTTGTCAGGAACCACCGGCGGCCATCTTTAAGTCAGGCGGATGAGCCAAACAGCAACAAGCATTGACAAATGAAACAGAAATAACAAACAAGCATTAGTAAATGCAATAGGAACAACGAACAAGCATTGGTAAATGTAACGGAAGTAACAAACAAGCATTAGTAAATACAACAAGAACAACAAACAAGCATTGGTAAACGCAACAGAAGTAACAAACAAGCATTGGTAAAGACAAGAGAAGTAACAAACAAACATTGGTAAAAGCAACAGAAGAAAAAAACAAGCATTGGTAAAGACAAGAGAAATAACAAACAAACATTGGTAAAAGCAACAGAAAAAAAGCATTGGTAAAGACAAGAGAAGTAACAAACAACCATTGGCAAATACAACAAGCGCAACAAACAAGCACTGGTGAGTGCAACAGAGAGCGAACAAAGTGGGTAACAGCAACGAGAACTGAACAATGCCTGACCAAGCGCCCGCAAATATGTTTGGAGCCTCATTCCTGCGCCGCCCTGAGCCCCTCGTTCTTGAATCAAGCGGGGGCATGGGTCCGCGATGGCAAGAATGGATAGAAGATTTCGAGGACTTCATGAAAGCGTCCAAGGTGACAGACCGTGAAGAACAACTGTTTGCCCTCAAGAACCTGATTGGCAAGGAAGTCGGACGGATCATAAAAGAACTACCGGCTGAGTCCTCTGGTACCTATGACAAAGTTCGCGAAGCACTAGATCGCAAGTTCCTCCACAAACGGAACGTTGACTACGAGCGGTACACATTCAATCTGGCCGCGCAAGAGAAAGGTGAACAAATGGGGGTGTTCGTCACACGGCTGAGACGACTGGCGAGATACTGTGAATTTGACAATTTCTCAACTGAAGACGCCCTTCGGCTGAGAGTCATAGAAGGATGCCTCTCTGAACCACTACGACGCAAATTGCTCAAGAAAAGCTACTCGCTGGATGAGATAGAAGAGATGACGAGAGTAGAAGAGCAAGCAGACGAACATGCGAAGAAAATAGAAGCCGGGAAAGGTGAGAGACGAGAGCAAGCATTCAGGATGCAGTCTCGGCCTAGACATGGAAGATCACCACCACAGAGGCGTTCCTCCAGATCCAAGAGACAACATCACCAGTCAAGCAATGGACACAAAGGCAGACAACATCACAAGGAACGGTCAGACAGACACCTCAAATGTTACAGATGCGGCTACGACTTCCCACATACCGACGCATGTCCAGCACTTGGCCAACAATGCCGGAAGTGTGGTAGAGACAACCACTTTGAAAGCATGTGCGGGGCAGTACCCAAAGGTGATCAAAGGGGAGGGCACCGGCAACATCAACATTCAAACAGTCGTCACCATGTCAGAGCAGTCAAGGATAGACGAGACTCATCCACTGGGTCGTCACAATCGAGCTGCCACTCTTGCAGGACATATCAGTCTCGACGGTCGTCATCAGGAGAATCTCGATCAACATCACCAATTTCTCACGACCGAAAGGAATACATTTACTGTGTAGCCGACCCTGATCGGCTGAAAGAATACCCGAGATTGGACATCAAAATTGGGGCTCACCCCACCAAGTTCGTGCTAGACAGTGGGGCGTCACTAAACTACCTGCCCGTCACGGAATACCAACGAATGAAATCACCCCCCAAGCTGGACAACGCACACGTACGAGTGTACACGTGGATGTCCAAAAAGCCACTAACGTGTCTTGGGAAATTTGCAACCGAACTGTCGTATCAAGATCGCACAATATCAGCATACATCCACGTCATCGAGGGACCTGAGGCCGACTGCCTCCTGAGCCTGGCCACCGCAGAACGACTGAAACTGATTGACATCTTATACCGAGTGGCTGACAAACCAGCTATCATCCATAAGTTCCCCAAACTCTTTCAAGGCCTGGGAAAAATGAAAGACTGCCAAATAAGACTACACATAAACGAACAAATCACACCGGTAGCGCAGCACCACCGAAAAATCGCATTCCACCTGCAAGAAGCCGTGGAGAAGGAGCTCCAGGATCTACTGGAGGCAGGTATCATAGAAAGAACAGAGGGGCCGACCCCCTGGGTCTCCCCGGTGGTGGTAGTCCCGAAGAAAGGGGAAACAAGCCGAGTCCGCATATGTGTGGACATGAGGGCGCCCAACATGGCGATAGAGAGAGAGAGACATCCAGGTCCTCACATCAGTGACATGATCACTTCACTCAATGGAGCGAAGATATTCTCAAAATTAGATCTTAACAAAGGATACCACCAGCTAGAATTGCATGAAAGGTCAAGATACATTACGACATTCTCGACACACCTCGGGCTGTTCAGGTACAAAAGACTAAGCTTCGGAGTGTCATCAGCAGCGGAAATATTCCAAGAGGCAATCAGGAGAACAATACATCATATTCCACATGTCCTAAATTACAGCGACGACATCCTAGTATATGGAGCAACGACTCAAGAACACGACAAAGCACTAGATGAAGTCTGTCAGGCACTCATGGAAGCCAATCTTACACTAAACAAGGACAAGTGTGAATTTCACAAACCGACGCTAAAATTTTTCGGACACATATTCTCTGGAAGTGGCATGAAACCAGACCCAGACAAAGTAGCAGCGCTAAACGACACACCAAGCCCAGATGACGTGGGCGACGTAAGATCGTTCCTAGGAATGGCCAGCTACTGTTCCAGATACATACCTGACTACGCCACGTTGAGCTACCCCCTGAGGATGCTCACCAAGCAAGGACAACTTTTTCAGTGGTCCGCCCAATGTGAAGGGGCGTTCAGAGAAATCAAAAGAGCTGTAGAGTCGGCGAAAAATCTAGCCTACTTCAATCCAAAGAAGAAAACAGAGATAACAGTGGACGCCAGCCCCGTAGGACTAGGGGCTATCCTAGCACAATATGTGAGAGAAGAAGATCAGCGACACATAGTAGCATACGCCAGCAGAAGTCTAACAGACACAGAGAGAGCCTACTCACAGCCAGAAAAAGAAAGCCTGGCCGTTGTCTGGGCGTGTGAACACTTCCACATCTTTATCTTTGGGAAACACTTTACACTAGTGACTGACCATCAAGCTTTGACAACAATTTTCGGAAACCCGCGGGCAAAAATGCCACCAAGAATAGAGCGATGGGGCCTCCGGCTCCAAGAATACACCTACACTATCATCCACAAGCCAGGAAAAGCTGCAAACCCTGCCGACTATATGTCCCGACACCCCATCAGATGCAGCAAATCAGAACAATCAATCGCAGACGAATACATCCACTTCGTAGTGGACCAAGCGAGACCTCCGGCTGTCCCACTAGAAGCCATTTGCGAAGCGACGCAAGCAGATGCCACCCTGCAAGAGGTGAAACGTCGAATCCAAACAAACAGCTGGAGACACGAGCACAGCAGTGAACCAAGCGACCAAGAAATGACGGCATTCAAACATGTCCACGATGAACTGTCAATAGCGGCGAATGGTCTCATCCTACGAGACACCAGAATAGTGATCCCACGACAACTCAGACAAGGAGTCATCAACTTGGCTCATGAAGGACACCGGGGCATAGTAGCCACAAAGAGAGCACTCCGTGAAAGAGTATGGTTTCCGACACTAGACATGATGGTAGAGACAACACTAAAAGACTGCCCGCAATGCCAACTGGTGAGCCGTCCGGACCCTCCTGCACCACTACAAATGTCTCCGCTACCGGAGGGTGTTTGGCAACACATTGCTGTAGACTTCTTCGGGCCAATAAAATCGAACCAATACGTCCTGGTCATCATGGACGAATACTCCAGATTCCCCATAGCGCACCTGTGTTCATCAACGAAAGCGTCGAGCGCCATACCGATATTAGAGGAGGTCTTCGCTGCATGGGGCATCCCTCTAGTGGTAAAGTCAGATAACGGGCCTCCATTTAACAGCCATGACTTTGCTGATTTTGCTCAACACCTCAATTTCAAGCATCGCAAGATCACACCACTATGGCCTCAAGCCAACGGAATGGTTGAGCGCTTCATGGGCACGATAAAGAAAACGATTCAGCAAGCAGAACTCACTGGAAAGAGCATTCAAATGGCCCTCAACGAGGTACTACGAGCGTACCGAAACACGCCTCATTCCACCACAGGCAAATGTCCTGCCACTCTCATGCTGGGACGCCCAGTGCGTACCAGACTACCAATGATGACTAGGGCAGTGAACGAACAGTACCCTGATTCTGACCATGAGGAGCTGGCGGCCAGAGACAAAATAAAGAAAGAAAAGATGAAAGACTATGCTGATGAACGGCGACGTGCTGCGTCCCCACACATACAAGAAGGAGACTGGGTGCTTGCGCGACAAGAGCAGCCCCGGAAGACCGACAGCAAGTACCACGAGGTTCCGCTGAAAGTGATACAACAAAAGGGGACCATGATCACTGCAGAGACTGACGGAAAAAGACTAACCAGGAATGTGGCGTACTTCAAAAAGTGCGGACCCAACATTAAGGAACTACTGACTGAACCAAAGATGGAGAGGGAAGAACCAGAGACACTGCCCACACCCAGTCGGGCATTGATAGAACTGGCTGACGAGAACGAGTGTGAAAATACTGAACTCCAGTCACGCCCCAGACGGGTCATCACAAAACCGACCCGCCTCATTGAGGAACTCTAAAGAGACAGTTACTGTACTGTTCTTACTTTGCTTCATTTACAGAGGGGGGAGATGTAATGATGTGCGCTGACTAAGACAGGTCAGGCACTAGGACCGGCCTGAGTGGGGACCAGGGCGGGCGGAAAGGGAGGAGCAAAGGGCTAGGGACGGCAGTTAGCCGTTAGCCCTGGATGAGGAAGTATCGAATAAACGAAGCTGACCACCTATACTCTGTGTCCGTGTCCTTGGTGTCCACAGGAACACTACAGGTGGCATCTTCCCTATTGCTGTTATTCCGGCAAAAGACTCCACCCCGCGTCACTAATAGTGGCCTTTGCTTTTGGTGGCTCCCGGCATGATTCTGAATGCTGCCGGAGTTGTAGAATCATGAGCGCCGGCATGATAATCACCATTGTAATGCGCCTGAAACGAAAATGAAGCCGCTGGCACCTCTCAAGTCTGTTGGCTCCGCACTATTCAAGCTAGGATTGCAAGGCATTAAAAAAACATACCGGCTATTAACAATTGTTCATGTCCACATTAAGCCATCTGCATTACATACCTTTTTTGTTTTTGTTATTTTACCTATCAATGAGGGGTCATAACGTACGGCTCTAAAGCACATTTAAAGTGCTTTCTTCATCTTACCTTGTGTTTGCAATATGTTCCAATAAGGGAGAAAATACTGGCTTTTTGTGATTTTCTTTTTCTTTCTAATTTTCTACCAGCTGGTACAGCAAAAAGCGAGTTTCTGGTTGCTCAAATGGTTGTCAAATCAAATCAAATCAAATCAAGCTTTATTCAGCTTAAAATTACAAACCATAAAAGCATCCTAAAAATCATAAACAACTACACATCACAGGGTTATAAAATTCATTAAAATAACGAATCAAGTTAAAAATCTAACAACAAACCCCAACAGACTTTATACATAAAATGTTACGTGCAACATGTCCTATTTGATACAGTACTAAAGCATAAGGGATCTCTTCTCTTCACAATATATAGATCGAAGTACATTTAAGATTAGCCATAGAGTTTGACAACTCAATGATAGTCCCAAAGAATCGATACGCGCAAAGTTCTCAGTGCAATACACATCCATTTCTAACAGAGGTTTAGCTCCTGTCATACCTCTGTCTTCCTTTGATTATATGCGACTAAATTGCATTCAATTTAAAATTTTCATCAATATTAAAAAAGGCATAATACAGAAAAGTGCAAAGTGCTGGAATATATAGTGTGCCGAACACAGGATATACAATAGGAACATCATTTTTCATCTTGTGACCAGGTTTCTTCATAGACAAGGGCTTCAAGATGTGAATTATTGTGTCTTATTTTGATTGCCTTCTGAATAAAAACCGCCACTGCATTGCAAACTTTAAGATTTACTAGGCTACAGATATATTCATAACAGGTTTATATAAAAATAACCTCTCCCTTAAAAACAAAGGTCGTAAAAGACACTTCCTGAGCCCTCTATAAAAATCACAGAATAAAATAAAATGCAACGTTGTCTGATTTGATTTGCCATCACAAGGGCACTTTGGCAAATTTTTATTCCACTTGCCCATTTTTGGAAAGGCTATTAAAAAATGAGCTAAACCCATCCGTAGTCTTGTAAAATAAAATCTATGTGTTGTGTTTGTGACCTGTAATAGATAATTTTGTAGCCCTATTCCAAAGGTCCTATCACAGTATTTCTTTGTCAGGGGTTTCATGTTAGCATCAATTTCCCTCATCAGGTACATGAATCCATCAGGCTAATCTTCAGTTCTTTTTTTATCATACTCAAGTATTTGGGAGGGGTTTTCCAGATCAACATTCGAGACACATTCCTTTAAAAGATTTCTAATGTATATCAGCCATGGGATTTTATTCCCATGGTCAAGGGCAATACAGTCTCTAATAACATCCTGTGTGAACTTTGTACTCTCTTTACTCCATATCCCAAACCAAGTATTTAAATGTATGGTACTTATAAAATCACTAATATACGGTGCCCCAAGTTCTTTATGAACATTGTATATGGGAGTGGAGTTTGGTATAGCTAGTAGTCTTCGTAAAAAAATATTTCCTTGGATTTGAAGAATTGCACAGTTAGCCACCCCCCAAAGTGCTGCACCGTAACAAGTTCCACTAAGGCACTTGCTCTTATATAGTGTCATGATTTCCTGATTGGTTTATTACCCATCTTTTTCGAAAATCTGAAAATTGCCTCAGTCGTCCTAACAAATTTTAATTTACAATGTTCGATATGAGCTCTCCAGTGTCCCTTTGCAGTGAAAGCTAATCCCAAGTATACAAATTAATTTGTTGCTTCGATAGGGACACTGTTTACATGGTGAATCTTCGTTTTTGGGTTCCCTTGCCCACACACCTACCTAAATGTTTTTTTCAAGTTGAGTACTAAGTCATTATCGTGCATAAATTCCTCAAATTTTTCTATGAGGGACTGAAGCCCATTCGCAGTTCTTGAGATAAAAGAACTGCGTCGTCCGCATAGAGTAAAATTGGAACAGGGCGTTTACCTACTCTTGGGACGTCAGCATTTAACTTTTTTAGCTGTTCATCAACTCCATTTATATATAAGGAAAAAAGGAGAGGGGCAAGGACACAACTCTGTCTGATTCCCCGGGTTATCGTAAAACTTGTTGTACACTCTCCTTATAACCCATAACGGACTCTAGTACTCAAGCGACTATATTTGTGAGAGATAAATAACAATATCATTTGGTGCACCCATGCTAATCAAGTCAAAGGCACTAGTAAGGTCAACAAAACAAAGATATAAGTGATCCTTTTTCACAATTGTATATTTAGCAATACATAGGTGCAATACATTGTTCTATTGTCCCTATCTCCCTTCTGAAGCCATATTGTGTTTCAGTGAGGATTTTATTTTCTGATGTCCATGATTCCAGCCTCTCCAACAATATCCTGCCCATTAATTTAGAAGTTGTATCGAGGAGGGAGATCGGGCGATAACATTTAGGGTCACTCCTATTGCCCTTTTTAAATATCGGGACAATAATGCTTTCGGTCCATGTTTTTGGTACCAAGCCCTCGGCAATTGTATTAAACACTTTTTGTAACAGCGGGGCCCAAAAACCCATCTTAAATTTAAAAATGTCTATGGGGACCCCATCAACACCGGGTGCCTTTCCATTTGCACTTTTTTCTAGGGCTGACGTAACTTCATCAAGAGTAATAGGGTCCAAATTAGGAGTATAAAAATTTATAAAATTGTTATTATCAACTAATTCAGAGATATATATGGGATCACTATTTGCTGATTAAACAGGGGTTTCATTATCTGAATTGAAAACCTGTATAAAATGACTAATCCACTCTTGGGGTTGTACTAGGCTTACAATTTTAGGAGCACAACGGTCCTTAAATTAAGGGTGATTTATCGTTTTCCAAAATAAGGAAGAGTCCCTAGTGATTGCTGCCTGTGTAAGTTTTTCCCATGCTACATTTTGAATCTCCCTCTTTCTTTTTGCCAGGGTCTGTTTATATATCATCCTCCGATTTTTGATCTGTTCGCTGTCTTTTGGTCTAATTTTCAAGGCATTCTTTAATAGTTGGTTTGCCTCCGAACATTCAGAGTCAAACCAACTAATTATCTTTTTACTTTTCTTCCTGCTCCTAGTTTTTAGACACCGGGAGATTGCTGCGGTAATATTTCTAAAAGTCCCAATGATCTGTTTATTGATTGAATCCCCCCTTTTACATAGTTCAATATCATTGCTACAATCACTCAATAAACTCTCTACAAATTAATTCTGATTTATCCCAGACCATTTAATCGAGATACCATTTTCTCCCTGAGTTTTTATAGTCGGTGCTAAACATGGCCCAACCTGAGGGATATCATTTAGGGGACGGTTCTGATCCGGGTCGGAAGGGCACCAAACGCGATCCGGCCGGAAAAACTACGAGCCGTACGCGTGTTTTCCGGCCGACTCGTACAGCTGTACGAGCGAGCAAGTACGATGCGAGCTACGTGAGATTCACCGACCAAGTTGTTTCTGGGTCTGAACCGCTCCGTAAGTCTCGGTCGGAAGCTAACCGTGGCGTGCAATGGATGCGATTCACGACCGAGCCAGTACGATGCACGCATCGGACAGCCTGTGCGAGTTGGAGTGTCCGGCTTGCTAAAGCTCCCGGAGTCGGACTTCGGGGGTCCGCGACGGACCCCCTGACACCTGCAGCCCTACGACTCAGACACAGGGGAAGACCTATGGGTCTCCCCAACACAGGCATGTACGGTGTGGATGGCACATACGCGTACCCATTGTAGGGGGCGCACTTTTTCGAGACGTACCCATTCAGTCAATGGGAGCGCATGTACGCGTCGTACAACTGGCTCCCATTGACTTCTATGGGAGTCTGACCGAACCGAGTCTGACAGCATACGTGCGCATCGTACTCGCTCAGTTGGACTGTAGGGGTCCGGCTCGGTCGGAAAACACTCCGGATTCGACTCAGTCGGAGTGCTTTCCGACCCGGATCGGAATCGGCCCCCTAATCTGACAGTTAAGAAAAATAGGTGATGGTCACTTAGGCAGCTTTTTTTCACCTCCATTTTCACTATTTGATTTTGGCCATGTGCCGAGATTAGTATATGATCAATAATTGAGCACTGACCGTGCCCTTCAAAGGTTGGTAACTCTAATTGTCCATCCAATAGAGATTTATCCACTACTTCCAACCCAGATCAAGAAATAATCACTTTTGATCTGTTTTAAAAAAAAAATCTTTTTATTAAGAAAAGCTCAAGAGAGACCACATCGTACAGAGACAATAGCATGATGACAGTAGTTGCCATATACAGGAAATCATTGTTAACACATTCTCGGGTTGAGTAGGCCCCTTCGTTATTACGCGTCTTACTACAATTCTGGCCCCCACAGCCCTCTGTATCTCCTCCACGGCATCCACATCCTTTCCCATTTCTTAACACACCCCCTACTCCTATACACTTTTTTCTCCGCCCTCTGACACCAATCAAGGTCGTGTTTTCATTCCTCAAGCATGGGAGGTGCCGGAGCCCCCCAGTTTCTGGCAATGTTGCGCATCGCCACCCCCGCTGACAATGCCAGCCATATGCCCACATATCTGGTCCAGTCAGTCTCACCTCTAATCATCAGAAGAAGCCATTTTGGGTCTAATGGGACGGGCACGCCCACCACTTCCGACAAGACTTTGATCTGTTTTAAAAACAAATCAAGCTTCTCCTCGAGGGATAAGATTACTAGGCTTCTAGTATTGTCAAAGACATTATTATAGAAATTGATTATGACAAAAAACTGGTGATCATTAGTATTTAACCACAGAAATTGAAAATAAGGTGAGTCAATATAAACTTGCTTCAAAGTCAACGGACATGTAACGGAAAGCAAAACTGCTAAGCCTCCCTATGCCCTTCCATTTCGTGAGGGTTCCGTATGCCAGGTCTATTGTATACATATAATTTGACAGCTTTTTAAGAATTCAGGCCATACATTGGCATCTAATTTCGTGTTAATGCCCGCAATATTCCATGATACTATAATCAAGTTATTGACCTGTAAATTTGGCGTTGACGGTAATCCCTTGTCAATGAGGGAAAACTTTTGTTCAGGATATTGTTCAACACCCTGGTGTAGTCAGTCTACATCACTACATCGTCTGAGGGCTAAAAGACAAGGCAAAAGGTCTGTACCTATCTGCTGTCAAAGGACCAATTCCATACTCATTAGGGTCCTTCATAGTTGGTTTGTAGAAGTATCCAAGAGGTACCCCAGTAATGTCTCTTTTCCCATTGTTAGATGACATTTCTCCTTTGTTAGATATTTCTTCGAGCAAGATTTCAACCATTACTGGGTATCGGAAGGAAACAACCACACAGTCTCCCTCACCAATGTTCTGTGAGCTCCCTACCCAGGGTACTCTTCTCACCATAATGATGTTCCTCGCCACAATATTTGAGTTGTAGTAAGAGTATTTTGTGAACCAGTGCAATACCTTGTTCTTCAGGTCTACCTAGTCCGCATTAGTGCCATCCTTCAATACTGGCACATCTTTAAGGATAATAGTATAAGGCGTGGCCTCAGGTGGTAAGTGAAGGGATCTTCAGTGGTTATATCTGGGTTCAGATCTCTGCTCTGTTTTATCCTGATTTCTAGTTGTAAGTCTTGTTGTTTTTGTCACATTTTGGGATGACGACAATAAATGTGGGTCCTTTTTCGTAGTTTTCTTATCCATAGTCTCTGGGATGTTTCCTATTTTTCTCATCATACTGGGATGCGGATCCCACATTGCCAAGTACAGTTGTATTTCTAATAGGTTCTTGCATTATGTCCCTTCCCATTGTATCAGATAGATTTTTTATCAAATAGACCTTTCTCATGAGATGACATATCTGCAATAACTTTCAGGATCTGGGCTACGTCATCCTTAATTTTCCCAATTTCCCTTAACAGGTTTTTTTCTACTAGATCAATCTTCCCAAATAAAAACTAAATCCAGATTGATTGAACAGTCATTACTTATGATAGCCTTTTGGCCCCCGTGATGTTTAATAAGCGTTGGCTGAGATTGTTTGGTTGATTCATCAACTTTTCCTTTCACTGGCCGTTTACCTTTGACTACTGGTGGAGTGGGAATACCTGTACCCTCTGGTAAAACCGATATTTCCAGTGGCTCAATTGATACACAAGGAGCCACACGGGTATTATGTACTAAGGCTGTTCCACTTTTAAGTTGGAGATTGTTAATCAAATCTGCTTCCGACGCAGATGGAACCAATATAGTCGCATCAACCGCAGTAGTTAGTGCGATCTTGGTAGCCGCTAAGCGTTCTTCCACATTTTCGATTTCACTGTTAATTAAACCCATTGTGTTGTTGAGATAATTGGTTATAGGAGCAAGCATTCTTGCGTTTTTATTCTTACTGCCGACGACAGCGTCCACAACCTTGCGTTTCCCCATGTCTATGATAAATATGTGAATTTGCAAGATAACACAACCATAGAATGGTACAAATGGGCAAATGTGTACATGCAAAGTGTTCTTAGTCTCGGTCTCTTACCCCAGTTCTCAGAGTTTTGCAGCAATTTTCAGGGACATGGCCCAGCCCAGCCTCTTTCGGCCGCAGACGGGCCAGCCCTTGGCCCGGACTTTGCCTGGGCGCGACCTGGGCCCGCTTGTGCACTGCGGGAACTCTGGCCGGAATAAATGCACCTCCTGGCGCGAAGGTGACGGCGTCCGCGGCGACCGTGCCGCTCTGGATGCTGGTGGCGGTAGGTTTGTGCTCCTCCTGGTTGCAGGCAACAGGCACCAGCAAAATACAAATATGGGTTCCCGCGCTACAAGAGCCCTGGCCGGAATAAATGCGCCTCCTGGCTCGAAGGTGACGGCGTCCACGGCGACCGTGCCGCTCTGGATACTGGGGGCGGTTTTTTTGCGCTCCCCCTGGTTGCAGGCAACGGGCACCAGCAAAATACAAATACGGGTTTTCGTGTACAGGAGCCCTGGCCGAAATAAATGCGCCTCCTGGCGCGAAGGTGACGGCGTCCACGGCGACCGCGCCGCTCTGGATGCTGGGGGCGGTAGTTTTGTGCTCCCCCCGGTTGCAGGCAACAGATACCAGGCAAAATACAAATACGGGCTCCCAAATGGTTGTTATTTATGATGTATGTATGTTTCCCTGCTCTTCATTGCTTGATTTTGCTCACAAGGAAGTGTCACTCATAGTTGTTGACTGTCACTCATAAGTACAAGTACAGTGAAAAATTGAAAATGACACACAAAAGCAAATTGAAACCTTGACAGCTATGGCCCGGGACAATGGCGGCCGCTTCTTTGAATATGTATCGCATTTACAAGAGTTTGAGCTAATGGCATTGTAAATGACCATGTCTTTTATTTATGGGTTAATTAGCAAAACTGATAAATAAAAGGCATTGTCATTTACAATGCCAATAGCTTAAACTCTCGCAAATGCGAGACCTATTGCATTGCAAATGCTCGTTTCTCTTCCAATGATTATCTCTAATTCTTCTTCCTCAGTCTTTATTCTGTTGTCCCAGTATATTTGGAGGTTTTCTCACTAACTCCTAGCTACTCCCTTCCCTCAGAAAACTTCATATGCTTAAATTCTGAATTACAACACATTTAGGTATAGGCAGCTTTGAGGGCACTGATGGCCTTACATTCAGAGAGGTTGGTATGACCACGATGGATATGGAGCCTGTGGGCTCCTAGTCCTATCTTGGACTCCTGTGGTGAGCTTATATTTGCTGATAGAGAAATGGTGACGGCTTTGGCGTCACTGCTGGGATTTCTCATCAAGGCTGGGGTGCGTAGAGTAGTATTTATATTTGCCAGGAAACGCAGGACAGGTCGCAAATTCTTGCAATGCCTGGCGCCAAATAATTTCACCATAAACAACCATGACCTCGATTTCTACTTGAAGCTATTTCTGCACCTAATTAATAAATAACTCTCTTTTGTTGCAGGCAGCTTGAACACTTGTCACACTGCCAATAAGGCCCAACAAACTGTAAATTGCAGTATTTCCAGGATTCAAGCACTTACTATTTTTGCTAAATGAATCTTTAATGTATCTCTGCAAGGAGAGTGATTTATTTCCTACCCCCTTCCAGCTCATGATATATTCATAGCTGTCAAGAGGACACACATCACTTGCACCAGTCCCGGCTTTTCAGTCAAAAATCCTTGCAATGCTAGGATTTTGTTTTCTTTAGCAATAACGTTTGCATTCAACTCGCACTAATCAAACACCTAAATTATCCACCCAGGGCAGAACGCGAACTCTAATGCACACTCTACCAATAAAACCATAGCATAATCTTACCAATTCAAATTCATACAATTCTAGACCATACTATACTCTGAGACTAGGTAAGAAGGGAAAATAGGGAAACGTAGAAATGGATAAAAAAAATAAATTTAAATCACAATACACTGTTATAAAAATGTCCTCCCATAGCACACATTTTCTAGGATATCAGAAGCTACATTGGCAACCAGAGACCAGTAAAAACAACAATAAATTACACTCAGTACTATGGACCATTTGGATCGACAACCTTCCTTGAGCTTGCAGAGGGTAAACTGCCAGCTGCCTCGGTACCCGAAAAAAAGTAAATCTTTCATACCTACGAAATTCTGAGCAGCTCTGTCCATTATACTACAGCCTCTAATACTTTCCTGCCTCCCTCTTCTCCACTTTTGCTTTCCAGCTTTCTCTCTATCTTTAACAATTTCTGCCTGTCTCGCCACTGTCTTTCATCACTTCTTCTCCTCAGTCTCTTTCCCCTCAGTCCCTTTATCTGTCTGCATCTCTAGCACTCTTTTCATATCTCCTCTACCTTTCCTTTCTTCCTCACTTAATTTCCGTTTCCTCTTCCCACATTTTTGTCGTTCTTCTCCACTCTGCTGTCTCACTTTTCCTTTTGCCTCTCACCACATTGCTCTCCTCGCTCAGTCCATTTTGTTACTGTCGTGCCATGTCTATTTTCCCTACCCTTTGTCACTTTGGCCCGAGTGAATGTTTTACACAGTAATGTTTAAAAAACATATATATATATTATATATATATATATATATATATAGATATATATATATATATTTTTTTATTTGCTCATTTGTTTGCTTGCATTATTTTTTACTTTTGTTTAGTGGTGAACCACAGCCCTCTCCCAGATAACAAGGTGGCAGAGTGCTTCTGCTGGATACAAAATTAGAGCCTCTTAGATGGTCATCACACTTAATCTTTCTCCCTACACAGCCCCCTTTCACTCCACCCCAGGTAACATAGTGCTGGCTGTAACGCTCAAAAAGAGCTCAGCCACTCTCAGTGGCCTCACTGTCAGGATGAGAGACTAGGGACAGGAGTAGACCCACCATATGCTGTGGCTCCTTAGTTTGTCCCATTGTCCTACTGCACGAGACAATAATCCAGCCATTCCCTGTACTTGGTTATAACGAGCTCCAATCATCCCTCTAAGGCTGCAGCAGCCTCTAAGATCAAGCTCCAGTGGAAAAGCCCACCCAGGAAAATGTCATTTTATCTAAGGTAAAAAGAAACGTTCCACCAGCTGGCCTTTGCCTCAGGCCCATCAGACAATGCCCAATTGCCTGCCCTACCAATTCAACGCTAGTCTTCGCAGTACTCCCGAAAGGAGGACAGGATTATCGCCTCATGAAATATTAATGGACAGAGCCATGAGACTGCCAGAAGTGCCTGCAAATGCACTTGTAAACATTACAGATGACATGAGTCTTGATTACTGCAAAGGACAGGCTGATGTGGTATGTTCTATGTCTCATCAGGTTAAAGAGAATACAGCCCCACCTCAACATGAGCAGTCATATGACCTCAATACCGGCAACTGAGTTTTGATGAAGAAGCATGTGCTCAAAACATGCTTGGATCCTTGTTGGCGAAGACCCTTCCAAGTCATCTTCATCACTACAATGGCTGTGAAGTGTGGAGGTCTCCCCAACTGGGTGCATACTGCACATACTTGCAGAGTCCTGTGTCCCCTTTATGATGTAACAGCAGCTCTCTCTGCAGGTGCCAGTAGTTACAGTGAGACAAAGGGAGCAGGTTAGTCAAATTTTGGGGACCAGCAAGAGTCTGGGACCGCACATGTTTGGACTGAGGGGGGGTGTGGCTGAGCCAACAGTTGAAATAGGAACAAGAAGGTGAAGGGCCTAGAGCCGCAGTAACGCGATTAGTGCCTGAAGACCAATGGAGTTTGTCTGAAGTGCATGTGCCATACAATGTCCCAACAGACACTGAGTAATCTTTCCTAAATGGCAGTGATGATGAATGGCCAGCAGTAAGGAGATAAAAGGGAGCAGGTGTACTCTGTTGAAGGTACTTCTCACCTGAATGGACATACCTTGCTGCCAATGACTGAGAGAGAGAATTTTGGACATTTTGTTATTGCAATTCGAATCCAACTGAGCCTCCATGAACTGAACTTTGAGGCCGAACTAAGTATTAAATATGTATTGCCACTAAACAAACTGAGACACTTTATCCTAGATACAATCCTTAGAGAATTTGAACCGTGCATTTATTAGAGACGCTCAAATAGATTTTGTAGGGAAGAAAGAAGAGTACCTAGGCCCAAGTCTGCTGAAGGAACATAACGTTGTCATTTAGAATACCATGGAGTCAGGCTGAGGTGCCATAATTGCATTTCATTGCATGCATATTGTTTTGCCACTCTTGCACAAGTGGAAATCAACTGAGAAGACTTTTGCTGCTGCATTTCACCTAATTGGTCTGATCCTGGAAAAGTCATGGAGCCTAGTAGCAACAGTGGTAGACGTAGACACATATAGCTACGAATGTTAGTTGTCATAACTTTACTATTCAATACTTTGCTTGTAGGGTTGAGCTTACCTACACATTCTAATACAGGAGAAATTAGGCCTATAGGTGTCCTTCATTTGATGATAAAGACTTACAGGTAGAGGAGATAATTCACTGAATGTTTATTCTAAATTACTTTATGAGTATGTTGATTCTATGGCTGCTAGAAATACCTATGTGTGTATGCAATTACCTCCCTCCACTGTAGAGGGCTTCACGTATCACTATATTCCCCTAAAGTATGGTGTGTTGTGTTGTCTATTGATGAACGTTTTCTATAGGAAGGGACATCTCCGATATTACTATTCAAACTGTGACATAGAACCTGATTTAGAGTTTGACAGACTGGGTTACTCCATCTCAAATGTGACGGATATCCCGTCCACCGTATTACAAGTCCATTCTATCCTAAGGTACTTGAAATACGGCAGATGGGATATCCGTCACGTTGTGATGGAGTAACCTATCCACCAAACTCTAAATCAGGCCCTTTGTTTTCTCAGAAATTCCTTTGCTGAAACACTTGAAATGTCAACCTGATGCAAAAACACTAGAAATAGTTGGAAACTTCTTTAAACTTACTATGACATTAGACACTGCTTATGCCCATCGACACAACATGATCTGTATATTGACTGATGTTTTGAAGAGATGTATAGATTCAGTTGAAGAGAGGAGAAGAAATATATTGGCCAGAGCAGCAAATCATACAAGTGCTCCAAATTGGGCCAAGGAGGAGCTGGAGCATAAGGTAGCAGGAAATATAGCGGCTTTAGCATTAGATTGGCAACATCATGGGAAAAGTGTGTATGTATACTAGAATACCCAAATTAGACATACATTTTCTGGGGCAGGACTGAATGTGATAAGACCTGGTCAGTGTGACTGCTCTATACCGCGCAGCTCCACCACTAAGTGTTGACCCCTGGGCTCCGTTGCAGGGTGGTCGAGGCCCTCCACCACCCGCAGGCTCCTGCCTGCGCCTCATCCCTGGTGCTCCAGAGGGAGAGCACTCTGCTCTTCTGCTGCTCTGCCCCTCTTGCCTCTCTTTCTCTTTTCCATCTTTTTATTTTTTATCTTCCTTTTCTCCGTTTCCTTTCCTTAATGTTTCTCTCTATTTCTTTCTTTTCTTCGATTCCTGTGCCGCTTTTTTCCCTGCGCTTTTCCCCCGCCCCTGCTGCCCCCGCAGCCCCTCCCTCCTCCGGTGTGCCCTTCCCACTTCCCAGCTGACCCGCCCTCCCTGATTCCTAATTAATGGCGGCTGCTGCGTGGCAAGAAGAGCAAGACCACTAACCTGGTCAGTGTGACTGCTCTCCCCGTGCAGCTCCACTTCTAAGTGTTGACCCTTGAGCCCCATGATCTCCGTTGCAAGGTGTTCGAGGCCCTCCTCCATCCGCAGGCTCCTGCCTGCACCTCATCCCTGGTGGTCCTCTATTCCTGTTCCGCTTTTTCCCCGTGCTTTTCCCCTTCCGCTGCTGCCCAAGCTGCCCCTCCCCCTTCCTGTGTGTCCTTCCTGCCTCCCAGCTGACCCGCCCTGCCACGATCCCTACTTAATGGCGGCCTCTGCGTGGGCAAGAAGAGAAAGACCACTGACCTGGTCAGTGTGACTGCTCTCCACCCGCACAGCTCCACCACTTAGGGCCCGATTCCGATCTCATCCAGAAGCCCCTCCCAGGGCTATCCGTAGCCTTACCTTCCGACCAACTTGTCCGGGGAGCCGGACCATCCAAACGACAAAGTACGATGCGCAAAATTCTCAAATTTCCGGGTCCATTTTCCTTACGAGCAGGCTCCTTAAACGCTGATTGGAGTCGTGCAGAGGCATTTCCCAATCAGATTCCGGCCGGCCAAGTACGATGCGCACTTCCTATGCGGCTAACAGGTCGCTACGTATAGCACATCTGAGCATCCGAAGGGGAGCCTGTCAGCTCCAATTTGCGCCACAACACGATCCCTGCGAATGAGACGGTGCAGCAATGTATCCTATTGCGCATGTCATCCCTATACTGTACTCCTACTGTCGATACTACAATCCTAACCGACGCGTTTGTAACAGACGGTAAGTCAGACACTTACCACACACAAAAACATCACTACCCCGCGAAAGGCAACATAATACACAGCTTGTGAGAAACCAGTCAATATTGGGGTGAGGGGAATTCTTGCAGTAATGTAGAGGCAAGGAGGGTGGTGGATGGCAAACACTCCCACCATTGTCCACCCCATAGGGGGGTGGATGCCTAACACTACCAGCGTTGTCTACCCCATAAGGGAGTGGGTGCCTAACACTACCAGTGCTGTCCACCTCATAGGGGGGTGGATACCCATCACTACCACCATTGTCCACCCCATAGGGGGTGGATGCCTAACACTACCACCAATGTCTACCCCATGGGGGGATGGATGCCTAACACTCCCAGCGTTGTCCGCCCCATAGGGGGTTGGATGCCCATCACTACCACCATTGTCTACCCCATAGGGGGGTGGATGCCTAACACTCTCAGCGTTGTCCACCTCATAGGGGGTGGAAGCGCATCACAATCACTATTGTCTACCCCATAGGGGGTGGATGCCTAACACTCCAAGCGTTGTCCACCCCATAGGGGGGTGGATGCCTAATACTCCCAGCGTTCTCTACCCCATAGGGGGGTGGATGCCCATCACTACCACCATTGTCCACCCCATAAGGGGGGTGGATGCTGAACACTACCACCATTGTCTACCCCGTAGGGGGGTGGATGCCTAACACTCCCAGCATTGTCAACCCCATAGGGGGTGGATGGCCATCACTACCACCATTGTCTATCCCATAGGGGGTGGATGCCTAACACTCCCAGCGTTCTCCACCCAATAGGGGGCTGGATGTCTAAAACTACTACCATTGTCCACCCCATAGGGGGTGGATGTCCATCACTACCACCATTGTCCACTCCATAGGGGGTGGATGCCTAACACTACCACCATTCTCTACCCCATAGGGGGGTGGATACCTAACACTGTGGATGCTTAACACTCCCAGCATTGTCCGCCCCATAGGAGGGTGGATACCTAACACTACCACCATTGTCTACCCCATAGGGGGTTGGATGCCTAACACTCCCAGAGTTGTCCACCCCATAGGGGGTGGGTGCCCATCACTACCACCATTGTCTACCCCATAGGGGGGTGGATGCCTAACACTCCCAGCATTGTCCACCCTTTAGGGGGTGGATGCCCATCATTACCACCATTGTCCACCCCATAGGGGGTTGGATGCCTTACACTCCCAAAGTTGTCCACCCCATAGGGGGGTGGATGCCCATCACTACCACCATTGTCTACCCCATTGGGGGGTGGATGCCTAACACTCACAACATTGTCCATTCCATAGGCGGGTTGGATGCCTAACACTCCCAGCGTTGTCCACCCAATAGGGGGGTGGATGCCCATCACTACCAGCACTGTCCACCCCATAGGGGGGTAGATGCCTAACGCTACCAGCGTTGTACAACCCCATAGGGGGGTGGATGCCCATCACTACCACCATTGTCCACCTCATAGGGGGTGGATGCCTAACACTACCACCATTGCCTGCCCATAGGGGGGTGGATGCCTAACACTCCCAGCGTTGTCCACCCCATAGGGTGTGGATGCCCATCACCACCACCATTGTCTACCCCATAGGGGGGTGGATGCCTATCACTCCCAGCGTTGTCCACCCAATAGGGGGTGGATGCCCATCACTACCACCATTGTCTACCCCATAGGGGGGTGGATGCCTAACACTACCAGCGTTACCCCCTCAATAGGGGGATGGATGCCCATCACTCCCACCCTTGTCATGCCATATTGGGGTTGCAGGTGCAAACCCCCAGCAATGTTTACCCATATTGTGGTATGGGGCAAACCCCCCCAGCACTGTAGTGACAAAGTGGGGGATGTGGGCCTCAACCCCCCAGCATGGTGCAGCAAGAAGGGGTTTGGGGGCAAAACACCCGCAGAACTGTTGAGGCAAAGTTTGTTTTGGGGGACATACCCTTAGCCATGTTCAGCCAATCTGTGCTTTGGGGGGGGGGGGGGGGTAACATTCCCAGCAATGTCTAATTGGACAATGTGACATGTGACCATCCAAAAGGCATCAACAGCCACATTTGGGGTACGAGCAGTGGGAAATACAAAGGATTCAATTTTATATCAGATTTAGTCCCACACTGTGGCAGCAACGTTAACTGGCAAACCTAAGGAATGTGCAGAGTGGAGATGTAGAAGGCCCAGAAAGAAACAAAGCACGCCATCCACTCAATGCCCATCAAAGACAGGTGAAATATATGGGGGGAAGATGCACAAAGACAACCAACCAGCCCCCCACTGCAGAACAAACACAACATGTGTGTGAGTGTGGAAGTTGGCTTAACCTGGGTCGACACACATGATGGCGGGGGCTGAACGACACAGAGCCGAATGTGTGTTGAGTCCAATCATGAAGTCTTCCATATGGGGCTTGGATTGGCAATGTGGGCGATCAGCCATTGGTTGATAAGCAGGTGCACCAGAGTTACATGCAGCCCAAGCATGGAGGACCACCAAATACCACATCAAGAGACTGACTTACTTCCACAGTCCCCACCAGGCCACACCACTGTGGTGCCAGTATCTTGTTTGCTGAGCCACTAAGATGCAAATTGAGGGTGGGGGCCAGAATTTGAAGCAGACTTACTGTTGCGCACTGTGTCACGTGCCTTACAAGCAGCACTGTCATCTCACATACCCCAACATGACTCCCACGGCCTGCCCGTTGCAGGGAGGCCGCATTGGAGGTAAGGGCCTTGCTGGGACATTGCAGAGGCCACCATGACAGCTTGGACCACTGGATGAATGACGATGAGTACATGATTGACCACCCATCATTGTGATACCAATACAACCATGGATCCATGTCGTGTTGGGTATGACCAATGGGGGAATCTCACCATTGGGTAGGTACACCCAACACGCTACATACACATTTGATGGTGGAACAGGAGGTGACATCCACACATATGTTTGTGACTTAAAGTCACAGCATCTGCCACCCACAACACATAATCAAACCCTGCAGGGCAACAGGAGTACACCCACTCACAGAAAGATGACATTGTGATGAGTCGATGTACACTGAAGCACAGAGGAGACGGTCCCCAAACACACAAGTACACAAAATAGAATCATGACCCTCCCACTATAACAAACCAGAAGTGGTTGTGTCACAGCTGTCAGCGCTGCATGTGTAGACCACATTCCTATTTGCTGTATAGAAAAGCATGGACCAACACCAATGTAGGAGACAGTCAGGATGTGAGTCCTGGGGGCATTGCACACAACTCAAGATCAGAACATGTACACTGTCAACTTGGTTGCATGTCTTTCACAGCAACTCTGCATCTAGCTACAAAAGCTGCAGTATGTGCAGCTCATTACTAATGCCATTTTGCCAATGCAGAGTGTGTACTGCAGAAGACTTGGAAGACACATGAGTCACCAGATAGAGGATACAACAACAGGGTTTGTAGGCTCCAATGCACAGCCAAATATGTAAGATAATCTGCCTGCACTGGTGACAATGCTGGTGGGAGGCTCAAACTGTGGCTCACAAACCCAATACACATAGCTAGCCACAAGCCATGGGAAATGTGTACATCCGGTGAGGATGGAGTACATGTGCAGAATGGAATATGCATTGGCCACATTTAACACTTGAACACTGTCTCTGAATCCTGAAATCCGTCCAGGAGACCTACAAATAAGACATGCACACAATGTAGAGTACACATTCCCTCATCAGAAGATGACAAATTTTACAACAGACCACATCTCTCATCACATGCCACAATAGAACCTTATCTGGTGGGATATCCCCATTACATCTACACATTTCTACCACACCTTGTGCGGGGTGGAAGCACTAAAACAAGATCTCATACTCTGATTCACAACCCTGCATATCAAGCATTCACATAGGAACACTGTCTCCTACACAACAAATAACAATGAAGTGAAGTCACACCACACACCTCCTGACACCATCTCAAATAGTCCTGCTGCCATTACATAGAAGTCTACACTCCATGCACACCTAAGATACACCAGTCTCCATCAGCTCTACCCTGGTGTGTGCCAGCTTAGCACATGCAACATCAACCTTGCTAAACAAACCTGCAGGTAGGGTGCACCAATAAATGTACTATCACTCCCCTGTGTGCCAATGAAGAGCATAGAAGTGACACTGGCTCAAGTGGCGTCTGAATGACAGATGAACACAGTACACACCTGTGCACCCACACTCTATTCTGCTCAACACATGTTGCACAAGGCCAAACCACATACACCCTTGCAGACCTATGCCAGCTTGGTGTGACCAGGTCCAGCATCATGCAAAGCTCAAAAGGACAACATTATTGGTCAAGCACAAATCACAACCCACACAAAATACTTATTCCCAATTACTTGAGGGGTGTGGGTGAATACGTGGAATCAAAGCACACACAGAGAAAACACGTAATCAACATAATGTTGCCAGACCAAAGCAGGCTGGCACAACTCCCAATAGGTCGAGAAACACTGGTCTAGTCAGCCCACAGAAAGCTTCCCAAACAGGAACATCTGCAGGGACTTGAGTCTTGGGGGAAAGGGGGTCTGAGGACAGAGATTTCTGCTCTCCTCACATACACCATGGGCTCAAGATACGTCACAGATGAACACACTGCCATGAGGAGAATTTCCTACATTGGAAGGCCACCTGTGGCAAGCTTGTTCTTGGCGGGGTCTTCCATGTCAGAAGGAGACTCAGATGTGGCACTGACACTTACAAGTCACATAATACTTTGGTTCCATCAGCCTGTGTACATGGGTGTGTCCAAAGTCACCAGCACGTAGTCAAACTTCATGTGTACCCAGTTGTACTAATGAGACAGCTGAGTTGTTGCAAATCACAGCGCTATACTGCATCCTAGACGGTTGCACTTTGAAAGACTTGCACAATGCCTATAAATGTCAGCACGACCTATGTGCAAATGTGTAAGTCAAAGATGGTAGGTTAGTAAATACATGTCACCCTCATGTGCAAAAATTATGTGGATGATGACACCCTGCAAATGTAGACAATGAGGACTCAGATACATACTGTAATAGGTCACATATGCGATGGACCACATGCAGTCCATGACAACACAACATTAGTTTATACCCACGACAAGATTTGCACATTAATGACAGTTGACGTATAACAAAGTTGTGGGACACCGAAAACAACAGTGAAAAAAACATAACATGCTTTATTCAGCATGACACAATTGTGAATAATTCCACAAAAATATTAAAGGCCAATGGTCAGTCCATTTGTAAGAGTCCTGGACGGGGTCGGGGCTAATCACCCTCCATCATTTGCCTGCACTGCAATCAAAAGGGGACACCTCCCCTCGGAGGGGCATCTATGGGGCATGCCAGGCACCGCAGGGACAGGACATGGGGGGACTGGTTTGGGTTTAGGGAGGGATGGGATCTGGTGTAGTGTGTGGGTCCACTGCAGTGGACTGGCCTGATTGGGTGGGTCCACTGCAGTGGACTGGCCAGATTGAGGGGGGTCTACTGCAGTGGACTGGCCATATTGAGGGGGGTCCACTGCAGTGGACTGGCCTGATTGAGGGGGGTCCACTGCAGTGGACTGGCCATATTGAGGGGGGGTCCACTGCAGTGGACTGGCCATATTGAGGGGGGCCCACTGCAGTGGTCTGGCCAGATTGAGGGGGGTCCACTGCAGTGGACTGGCCAGATTAAGGGGGATCCACTGCAGTGGACTGGCCAGATTGAGTGGGGTGTCCACTGCAGTGTCAGGAACAGACTGAAGGGGGGCTGTTGGAGGGGAAGTGCTTGTGGTGGTGGGGGGAGGGCTTGAACTTCTTGGGGATGGTGTAACACTGAATGGGGGAAACAGGGATGGGGTATGAGGTGTGCCCTTTGGGAGGGGGGCCTGAGACCGGGAGGAAGGGAATTTTGTCGGGGAAGTATGGGTTGGTGGTGGTGTTTTTGATTTTGAAGATCGGGGGATGTACGTGTGGGGGCTATGAGGTCTTCCTCTTAGGGGAGGGTGTGCAGACAGGTGTGGGAGGTTTCCTATTCCCCTTGGGAGGGTGATCAGATGGCTCAGTGGGGAAGTGGCCAAGGTCACAGAGGAAGACCTGCTGGGAAGAGGGGGTTGCAGAACAGTCAAGGGTAGGGATTGTGGAGGAAGAGGTAACTGTGGAATGCGGAGTGGCTGTGGATGCTTGTTTGTCTTTTGTTGCCTTCTCCCTGGTGTGTGTGATGTCAGTCCCCTGAGTGCGTGCGTGTGCGTTTTGACATTTGTTTGGGTGTTTGTGTGCTGCATGTGTCTGTTGCTGTGTGTGCATGTGCCTGTTTGAGTGTGCTTGGGTCAGGTAGGGTGGTGGGGACTGTGGTTGGGCTAGTGGAAGGAGGGGTGAGGGACTGCTGCATGAGGGACACTGCTGCTGTCAGTGAGGAGGCCAGGGCCTAATTAGATCTCTGTAGGGCAGACATGTCTGATGGGATGCCCTCCATGTATGACACCAATTGTGTCAAAAGACTGGTATGTGCATGGTGGACAATCAGCATGGATGTCTGCCCCCACATGGTTCTGCTTCAGTAAATCCACAGCCTCCACACTCAGAAGGGGAGACTAATGCAGGTGGTGCGGTACCTGGTCCAAAGGAGACGTGCTCCCTAACACTGGAGTGTCCATGGACACTCTGAATGGGAGCAGCTGTGAGGGTGGAGATGTAGGTGGGGGGTGGACTCCAATGTTGTGGGATCAGATCTGGGAATACCCACCACCACAAGGGAGTCACCACTTGAGCTGGAGTGGTCTTTGTTTTTTGTAGAAGTCTCTGACTTGCCCTCAGTGTGGCTCAACTCACCCTTCGTGCCACTGGGTCCCTCCTCCTCCACGCTCGACCCAGTCTGGCAAGCCGCTTCCCCTTGGTCCGTGGAACTGTCTCCTCCAATATCTGGTGCTGATGCTGTGAACAAGGATGACAAAGAGATTCACGTGAGTCATCTGCATAGACTTGACACATGAGTATCATTACAACACATCACAGAGCAAGCATGAACATAATTTTGACAGCAGGTTTCTAATCATTACACATATGTGAACTTGGCACTTGCCAGTCTGCCAGTAAACTATGGTTCCCAGACACATGATGTGATGTGCAACATTGGTTAGATCAATGTCAAATAGCACAACCACTATGTCAACTACTACATTATGTAGCAGGTGGTCTGATCTGTAATGCTCCTGACGGTCTTGTGTCATTACATACCTGTCTCATCTCCTGCAAGGGAGTCTTGGACTGACACTGCAAATGGGATGCACATATTTGAAATGTGACATGGTAAACATTCTTCCATCCCCAGTCATTATGATGTGCACCTATGTCTCGGACGTCAATGGTCAAATGGTCTGCATGTAGTACACCAAACTTCCATAGTCATACCATGACTCATTTCACACAGATAACAGTGAATGTGTGCATGTGTTCAGTGTCTATGGTCCACTGCTGTCAGGTCAGACATCTGAATCTTACTTTGGATACCCCAAGGTTGTAGGTCTAGCCAGGGTGCGACTTGAATGGCCCACAGTCTTGTCTCAGCTATGGAGGGTGTTAGGGTGATTACTGTGGATGTCATGCAAATTGTATCCAGCTCACCAGTTACAAATGTGACAAATATTCAATACACTTCCAAGTACAAATACTGCATCACCACAAACCTTCATGTGGCACACTATGCTACTGGCCTATCTGCCTGCAATGTCTGTACGGACTCTTGGTTCAGGACCTGTACATCTCAAGGTTACAGTCAGCACAGTGTCCCAATCCTGTCTATACTGCTTCAGGCCACATCTGTAGGAGTCAAGTATGCATATCCCTTTCGTACTAGACACAATTTTAACACTTTGACAGGGTCACAATACTCTGGTTAGCCATCAGAGTATGAAAACTAACAGATGTGTTTACATTCACATTTTACATCTCTCAAGCTGAAACTAATGCAGAATACACATGGATTTTCAAGCCATCAGTATGCACAGTCAAGGGAAGATACACACATGTCAACTGTTGTGTATGTGAGACAAAAGACATACATTTGATGTTTGGCCAGGTTTCCAACATTGACCACCTGTGTCTTTCAAAGATTTGGCACATGTACTCACTGTCACAGAGTCTGATCCATGGATTCTCACATTTGAATGGTGAAAGTGTTGCCTGACAGACAAACATGTGATGTGCCATTGTCTCTGATGGCCTGATTTGCCATACCTGTCCTTGGTCCATTGGATACATGTGATTACACTAAGCACTATGTCTGGGACAATACATGTGGCACAATAATCAAGATGAATTGTCTGAGGCATCCACATTGGTCTCACCTGCTGCCTGAATGTATAGCATGGTTTACGCACACCTGTGTGCTCCAATAGCAACATTCTGCACATAAATGTTTGTACCATACTGAGTACAGGTCATACATCAGTCAATGTGCTGACACATGTCAGTCAATTACATCACTCATGATGGTCAGCTCCATGCACATGTTGTATATTGTGCTGATCACATGAACATTGGACTACAGCCAATACAGAGGACCTAAGTGATACACATGTCACAGACGGAAAGCGGCACACTTGGGCATCAAATGATCATGGGGCATTGTTACATTTTGAGACAGAAGTGTAGTTTTGGCAGACTGACGAGCTGTGAGAGGGGCAGCAGGTTGAGAGAGTGCAACATGCATGTTAAACATAATTGTGTGACATGTCACATACTCAACCCCTTCTTGCTGCTGTCTGGCCTTCAACTGCCCATCTAGGTCAGGGAAGACCACCGCCAGGATCTGTTGCATGTGGGGGGTCAGGGTATGGCGTCGGCCCCTTTTGTGAGGAGGTGACAGCTTCAGCTAGAGCCTTGCAATCCTCGGTGTCCAGCCATGGAGGTCCTGCCACCTCTTCTGGCAGTGGCGGGTGCAGCATTTGAAGAACCCCACGGATCGGACTGCCCGGATGATGGTCTGCCAGATCATGACCTTCTGATGGGAGTCGACCTGTAAGGATGACATAGTGACACACCATTACTCCACATGTTGTATGTTTCTGAGTCACACACTTGTACACATAGTTCATGGTCAGAATGGCAAGGATGTCTAAGGGGTAGGCAAGTGGCATCATGGGCTGTTGTCCTGTGTGCAATTATCCCTCCAAACCATAAGAACAGTGCTGAGAAGTCATATATACGAATCCTCGGCACACGTTCAAAAGTGAATACATAAAGTTACATAAAATATCACAATGATGCTTGTCCTTATATTTTCAGATGTCTTTAATTCAAGATCTTTAATCCTTCTTAGCCAACACTTGTTTCTGCGCTGTTACAGCGGATTACCCCAGGGCTGAGGTCAGTTTCAAGTAGTCTCTAAGTTCCGGTGATAATTCCAACCCGGAGGGGATTCCTATAAATTCTGCTCCTGGAGAGGTAGACTAATTAGTCCAGTGTCCGGAAAGCTTAATATGCTTCCAAATGTAAGGGAGTTTCTTTTAGAAGAGCTGCCCCATCCGGCAGTAATAGGTAGAACCCTTCGGATCTCCGGCCCGTGGCATGTTCATCGTGCAAATCAGCACAGACTGCTGATTTGCATTAACGACCTCATCGTACCCCACACCCTCGCCTCTACAGACCACATTCTACTCTGAGACCTAAACTTCCACCTGAATAACCACGATGACCCCAAAACCATCTCCCTCCTAGAGAACCTCGCCAACATTGGACTGAAGCAACTAGTTACCGCCCCCACGCACACAGCGGGACACACACTCATAGAAGGAAACAGCATCTCCTACAGCCACACCATGGAACTCCTCTGGACAGACCACCACTGCATCCACTTCTCCCTCAAAAAACTCACCATACACAAGCATGCCCACCGCCTCCCCGTAGAAGCTGGAACTATCTCGCCAAAGATCAGCTCACCTCCACCCTCATCAGCACCCCACCACCGACTACGCCAGACGATAACACCGCAGCACGCAACCTCCACTGCTGGATCATGAACTGCGCCCAACACACTTGCCACCCTCAAGGAAGCTACAGGAGGACACATCAAGAAAGCAAGCTGGTTTACCCCTGCACTTCAACAATCCAAACGCTCCTGCCTACGACTCAAAAAGACATGGAGGAACAACAAAACCTCAGATACATGTACCACCTACAGAGCAGCCACCACAGCATACCACCAACTCCACAAAGAAGAAATCCCTCCAAAACAAAATCCTCACCAACACTCATAACACCAAAGAACTCTTCTCCATCATCAAGGAATTTGCCAAACCCTGCCGCTGAACAACAGACATCCCACCCTCCAAAGACCTCTGCAGCAGACTCAGCACCTTTTTTTACCTCAAGATTTAGATGATCTACGACTTCGATAACCAAGACCTTTGCACCGCTCCAGCTCCCCACCTTAGCAACGCCACCCAACAGACCCTGCTCACTTTGATCCCACTCATGACAGAAGACACCTTAAAGACGACTTTGGAGCACCCTCAGACCCCTGCCCACCCCGCATCTTCCACATAGCCGCTATGGCCATCGCACCCGAACTAAGCCGGATGATCAACTGCTCCCTTAAAACTGCCACATTCTCCGAAGATTAAAAACATGCTGAAGTCAACCCCCTCCTGAAAAAACCCGCAGACCTGATGGACCTCAAAAACTTCAGGCCCATCTCCCTCCTTCCATTCGCAGCCAAGGTCATCAAAAAGAAAGTCAACATCCAGCTAGCAAACCTCATCAAAGCGACCAACGTCCTGGACATCTCCCAATCCGGAATCCACAGCAACCACAGCACCAAGACCACCCTACTCCCTGCTGTCACCGGCGACATCTGCTTCCTCCTCGACCAGGGTCAAACGGCAGCCCTCATCCTCCTGGACCTCTCCGCTACCTTCGACACCGTCTCACTCCGCACACTAACCACCAGACTCCACGACGCCGGCATCCGCGGAAAGGCCCTCAACTGAACATGCACATTTCGCACAGGCAGAACTCAGAGAGTCAGACTCCTGCCCCACCTCTCTGAACCAACAGAGACAAACTGTGGAGTGTCGCAGGGATCCTTCCTCATCCCGACCCTCTTCAACATCTACTCGGCCCCACTCGCAACCATCGTTAGAAACCACAGGCTCAACATCATCTCCTACGCCAACGACACCCAGCTTATCCTCTCCTTCACCAACAAAACCAACATCACCAGACACAACTTCCAATAAGGGACGAAAGCCATCGCCAACTGGAAGAAGAACGGCTGCCTGAAACTCAACTCCGAGAAAACAGAAGTCCTCATCCTTGGCTCCAGACGACTCCTGGTGGCCCCCCACCCTTGGAACCCCCCATCCCGACGGACCATACACGAAACCTCGGCATCATATTAGACTCACCGCTCACAATGAACCACCAGATCAATGCTGTATCCTCGGCCTGCTTCAACACCCTCCGCATACTCCGAAAAACGTTCAGCTGGATCCTATCCGAATCCAGAAAAACTGTCACACACGCTCTCATCAGTAGGATACAGGACTACGGCAACACTCTCTATGCCTGAATCAACAAGAAACTACTTTTCAAACTCCAGATTGTCCAGAATGCCGCAGTCAGACTGATCCTAGTGATCCCCTGCCTTCAGCCACATCACCCAACACCTCAGTGATCTCCACTGGCTCCCCATCAAAAGAAGAATAATCTTCAAACTCTTCACTCATGCATACAAGGCCCTCCAAATACTAAACCAACATACCTGAACAACTGCCTCTCCTTCCACGCAGGTTCACTGACACAAAATCGACCTAAAAAGTACTGATGTAAAAAATATAGATGAAAAAATATAAAATACAAAAATATTGACTTCCTATACTTAAACAGGTAAGTACAAAAATATTGGAGGTAAACATTTATGTAAAAAATATAGTTGTACAAAATATAGATTTGTATGTTTATAAAATACATTAATACATAATAAATATATTAAATAATAAAATTATTTGTTACAAAATAAATTAGATTTAATATACATTTTAACAAATATAACAAATAAACTTACTTAAAAAAGTTAAACACACATACATAATAATTAATATATATATATATATTTACTTTAAAACAATTAATACATTATTATTTTTAATTTATGTCAAAATTTTGAAATTATATAAAAAATTACAAATACATATATATATATATATTTCCCAATAACATAAAATATATATTTTTTTAAAACCATTCTATTATAAATTAAAACATTAAACTATTTAAAAATATTTCAATTTACATTTCCCAATACAGTCAGTGCAACAGTAGGGAAAGTGTTGGATAGCAGAGGGGTAAAAATTATTATTCCCACTCCAATGAGTGCAAGAGTAGGAAAAGTGTTGGATAGCGAAGGGGTAAAATTTACTATTCCAACTCCAACAAGAGCAACAGTAGGGAAAGTGTTGCATAGCGGAGGGATTAAATGTACTATTCCCACTCCAGTCAGTGCAGCAGTAGGGAAAGTGTTGGATAGCGGAGGGGTAAAAATTATTATTCCTACTCCAATGAGTGCCAGAGTAGGGAAAGTGTTGGATAGCGAAGGGGTAAAATTTACTATTCCAACTTCAAGGAGAGCAACAGTAGGGAAAGTGTTGCATAGCGGAGGGATTACATTTACTATTCCCACTCCAGTCAGTGCAACAGTAGGGAAAGTGTTGGATAGCAGGGGGAGGGGTAAAAATGACTATTCTAACTCCAGTGAGTGTAACAGTAGGGAAAGTGTTGGATAGCGGAGGGGTAAAAATTACTATTCCCACTCCAATGTGTGTAACAGTAGGGAAAGTGTTGGATAGCGGAGGGGTAAAAATTACTATTCCGACTCCAGTGAGTGCAACAGTAGGGAAAGTGTTGGATAGCGGTGGAATTAAATTTACTATTCCCACTCCAGTCAGTGCAACAGTAAGGAAAGTGTTGGATAGCAGATGGGTAAAAATTGCTATTCCAACTCCAGGGAGTGTAACAGTATTGAAAGTGTTGGATCACGTAGGGTTGAAAATTACTATTCCCACTCCAATGAGTGTAACAGTAGGGAAAGTGATGTATAGCGGAGGGGTCAAAATAACTATTCACACTCCAGTGAGTGCAACAGTAGAGAAAGTGTTGGATAGCGGAGGGGTAAGAATTACTATTCCCACTCCATTGAGTGCAACATTAGGGAAAGTGTTGGATCGCAGAGGGCTAAAAATTACTGTTCCCACTCCAATTAATGTAACAGTAGGGAAAATGTTGGATACGGAGGGGTAAAAATTACTATTCCCACTCCAGTGATTGCAACAGTAGGGAAAGGGCTGGATAGCAGAGATGTAAAAATTACTATTCCCACTTCAATAAGTGCAACAGTAAGGAAAGTGTTGGATAGCAGATGGGTAAAAATTACCATTCTCAGTCCAGTGAATGCAACAGTAGGAAAAGTGTTGGATAGCAGCGGGATAACATTTACTATTCCCACTCCATTGAGTGCAACAGTAGGGTAAGTGTTGGATATCAGAGGGATAAAATATACTATTCCCTCTCCAGTCAGTTAAAAATTAAAAGTTATAGACAATACTCCCAACGGCTGACCACAGGTTTAGCACTTCAATCCCTGCCGTATTAAATGTATTGTCCTGTGCATTTACTTCCGACACTCGCCGCCGTTGAGCGCCACTGGAATCCAGAAAGATCAAGATACTTTGGAATGGAAGGTGCACCAGAAATGAAGTCGAGATGGTAAATTTCTGATGTATCTGGCAAATATGCTGTAACCAGAGGACCTGGATTTCAAGCTGGGAGTTGACTTGACTGACCCTTATTTTGGGATGAATACCCTGGCTACACTACCACTACTACGACCACTAAGGATCATTGTGATTATGTGATTACTCTACTGGACTGACAAAGCCCTGATGAAGTTCCTTATGCAAAAGGAACGAAACGCCTTGGCTGATGGCTGATTTTATGTCAATTATAATAAAGAAGGATGATGGACTAAACTTGCTATCCCGACTTCATTTCTGGTGCACCTTCCATTCCAAAGTATTTAGTTCAAAATTAAAAACAAACTAAATATTAAAAAAATATTCAAAAAACAAAATAATTATATAAATATGTTAGACATTAAAATACAAATATATTTAATATTAAAAATAAAAAATATAACATATTATAATGTTCATTAAATATGACAAATACCTACAAATATTCAATAAAATAACAAATAAACTTCAAACAAATTTATTTTTAACTAGAAAATATTTACAAACAAAATCATTAATTATTACATAAATGTCTTTATTTGATTTCCTACCCTATAACAACACAGAAACCACAACCCACATCTAAATTTATAATAAAAATTACATCCATAATTAACATAATTAATTACCAATTAAAGAAATATTATTAATTTTTTGAAAACATGTACTTCCCACACTTTCACCCTATAATCCCGACAACCCACAGCTAAAATTAAACTGTAAAAAAATGTATTACACAATTTAAAACATATTTTCAAATACAAAAACTATGACTATTAAACACCTAATTATTAAGTATGTACAATGTATTTAATACCCTCCCTTAAACCCTTTAAAAGTAAAAACCACAGACAAAAAAATAAACAATTACCCTAATTAAATATCAATTAATTAATTATTATTATTAATTAACTACTAATTATTAAATAATTAAACACAAATTACTTTCCACCCTTTACCACTATAAACCCCACAACAAACACCTAAAATTAATTACACAATTGCCATATTTAATTTACAATTAATTAATTATTATTAATTAACATCTAATTCTTAATTAATTAAACATAAATTACTTCCCACCCTTTACCTCTATAAACCCCACAACTTGCACCTAAAATTAATTACACAATCCCCATAATTAATTTTCAATAAATTAATTAATATCAATTAACAACTAATTATTAATTAATCAAAAATAAATTAATTCCCACCCTTTACCTCTATAAACCCCACAACCCGCACCTAAAATTAATGACACAATTCCCATAATTAATTTTCAATAAATTAATTAATATCAATTAACAACTAATTATTAATTAATCAAAAATAAATTAATTCCCACCCTTTACCCCTATAAACCCTAAAACATGCACCTAAAATGTATTATCCAATTACCATAATTAATTACCAATTAATAAAAAACATAACACTAATTAAACAATCGATATTTTAATCAACTATATTTTTGCAAACGATATTAATGACTTCTACATTTTCTTCAATCGATATTTCTTACCTTAAATCGATATTCTTGACCACGATATTCTTGCTGTCGATATTTCTCACTCACGATATTTAGGACAATATTTCTGTAGGTCGACATTTAAAACTCGATATTTTGTCTGCACATCTTCCACGCCCCTCAAAAGATACCGCCGAGGAGCTGACCTCTCTCTGGCCACCGTTCCACACATTTACAAGACGAGAACAGGAGGAAAATCCTTCTCCTACCTCGCAGCCAAGGCCTGGAAAGACCTCCCCCTCTACCTCCGGCAGGCCCCCACACTGCTCCAGTTCAGGAAGGATCTCAAGACCTGGCTGTTCAGATGACCTCAGCACCCAACAGAGTCACACCCCCTTCCCAAGCACCATGAGACCCTTGCGGGTGACTAGTTGCGCTTTACCAACCCTGATTGATTGACTGACTTATGAAACCCTTGGAAATTAAGGATTGAATCTAGATGGAGAGCATCCTGTTATTCCTGGACTTTACTATACCTGTGGGAAAAATGCCTATCAAATCAAATCAGGAGTTTGTTAAGCGCGACTACTCACCCGTAAGGGTCTCAAGGCGCTGGGGGGTGTGGGGGGGCGTTCGCAGGTTCCAGTCCACCAAGGAGGGGGTCTGTCGAAGAGCCAGATTTTGAGGTTTCTTGCGAAGATGGGGAGCGATGCTATCTGTCTGAGGTGGAGCGGAAGGTCGTTCCAGGCCCTGGCCGCGCTGAAGGAGAAGGAGCAGCCTCCCGATCTGAACTTTCTGGTGCGGGGGACCTCGGCGTAGGAGAGCTGGGCTGATCGTAGGGTCCTTTGGAGTGCGTGGAATTTGAGTCGGCTAATCAGGTATGCTGGTCCGGAGTCGTTGAGGGCCTTGTGATCGTGGGATAGCATCTTGAAGGTGACTTCAGCTTCGATGGGGAGCCAGTGGAGTGTGCGCAGTTGCTGGGAGATGTGGCAGTGTCTTGGCAGGTTGAGGACCAGTCTTGTGGCGGCGTTTTGGATGTTCTGTAGCTTGCGGGTGAGGTTTTTGTTTATTCCGGCATAGAGTGCGCTGCTGTAGTCGAGCCTGCTGGTGACCCGGGCGTGAGTGACGGTCTTTCTGTGTTCGAGGGGGATCCATTTGAAGGTCTTACGTAGGAGGCGGAGGGTGTGGAAGCAGGAGGACGAGACGGAGTTGATCTGGCGGTCTATTTTGAGCTCTGAGTCCAGGATGATTCCCAGGTTGCGTGCGTGGTCCGTGGGGGTGGGCGGGCTTCTGAGGGAGGGGGGCCACCAGGTGTCGTTCCAGGCATCTGGGTTTGGGCCCATGATGAGTACTTCCGTTTTGTTGGTGTTTAGTTGTAGGCAGCTGTTTTTCATCCATTCGGCGACGGCTTCCATGCCTTCTTGAAAGTTGTGTCTGGCAGTGTTGGGTTTGTTGGATATGGAGAGGATGAGTTGGGTGTCGTCTGCGTGTGACACAATGTTGAGTCTGTAGGTTTAGACGATGGGGGCGAGCAAAGCCATGTAGACGTTGAAGAGCATAGGGCTGAGGGAGGACCCTTGGGGGACTCCGCAGGTGGTAGGTGTAGGGTCCGAGAGGAAAGGGGGGAGTCTGACCCGCTGCGTTCTGCCGGAGAGGAAGGAGCAGATCCAGTCGAGGGCCTTGTCTTGGATCCCTGCGTCATGGAGTCTGCGTATTAGGGTGCAGTGAGAGACTGTGTTGAACGCCGCTGAGAGGTCGAGGAGGATGAGGGCTGCTGTTTCTCCTTTGTCCAGTAAGGTACGGCGAGGAGGGCGGTTTCCGCACTGTGGTTTTTTCTGAAGCCGGATTGGGAGGACTCCAGGATGTTGTGCTCTTCGATGAATGTAGCGAGTTGGCTGTTGATGGCTTTCTCGATGACTTTCGCAGGTATTGCAGGTTACCCAGGAGATGGTATGAATCATGTTATATGGGGACAGATTTTCCAAATATTTTTCATGTGGGACATCTTGATGACCCAGTAGGGGAAGAACATATGGGGAAAAAGGTGCTCATAAGATTAGAAATCTGTCTACTGTCTACTGAGGTTGATAAGTTGCCTACTAATACAGCATTTTTAGTTGTAGATACTGAGATGGCAGCCATTAGATCTATGGTTGTGCAAAACAGACTAGACATTCAGACCCCTATTGATAAGTGCTCTATGTGGATTATTCCAGTTTGTAATTTATAAGTAATACAATGTGCACAAGAAGGGAACAAAGAGCAAAAGAGCAGATATAGAATAAAAAGACAGAGCAGATACTAAGATCCCATGAATCAGCTGGAGGAGTTCAAATCAGCATTTATGTAGCCCACGTGTTTTAGCTGGTCCATCTCATATGAGATCTATACCTGATGTGATGACTTGATTCGCCATCAGAGGGGGAATTGCAGCAGCGTAATTTTGTCTCCTCCCTTTCATATGCCAGAAGTGTACTATTTATGTGTACTTGACACTATATACACTGTGTGCTTTACCTTATTAAAATGAAATGTAGTGTTTAGGAATCTGATAAACAATCCTTGCACTATTAAAATGTATTTACTTCAGAAACGAGAAAGATTTACGTAAACGTGTGCACTAATGTTTTCACATTCGCATTAAGAATGTAGTTCGCACTTACATTTATGTTCAGGTAGTGCAACTTATATTGCTCTTACTCAAAGTGCAACATGAATCTAATATGAATTTATGTACAGACATCTTTCCTTTGTTTGTAGTTGTATGTGAACATATGAAATGCATTAAATGTGCACCATTGAATCATACGTTTAAAGTTATACGTTTAAAGTTGACTTAAGTAGGCCTATTTTTCTATCTGCCTAAAATCTGCTTTTCCATTTTTGCTTGTGCGCCTTTTTGTTGCAGGCGCGGTCACGTGGTTGGTTACTTTGAGAATAGATGTAACTAAATATTAGTGTTAGAGAGCCTTAGAGAGGACCTATTCAGTCATGTATCGAGAGGTGTAGGGTCCCCAAGGACGGCATCGTTCACATGACTGGTCTGGGAGAATCTGTAAACGTTGCAGTTAACAACATGAGAATGGAAAGGACAATGGAGCCCCTGATGGAGTAGACAAGAGGTGAAAATTAATGTGGAATTGACTTGTAATCTCACAGGTTAATTGTGCCGCCATTCCTATGGACATTGAGAGGTACATACCTCTATGCTTTCCCCTTTGACTCTCTGCTGAGGTGTGGCTTAGGCAAACACTTATTTACCTATCCCTAGATGATTCTTGGCCAACCTTCTGCTAAGCTGACACCTTCCCGAACTTTTTCTGCATTGTCTCACCTTATTGAGACCCTTATGGATTTAATCACCTTTAATGGTCTAGACTCTAAATAAATTACTTTAGACATTACTCATGTTTCGGAGGGAAAATCAGAGATTGTTCTCTGAGCACCAGATACTATTGCTAATTTTCTGTATTGTTGTGACTGAACTTCTTGTTTGCCTCTTCTGATGCACCTGAACATCTTTAGGAGGTTTGGCTATGCTGTTGTTTTCTTGTATCTTTACCGCATGGTTTTGAAATTCATTTGCATTAACCTGACTGTTAACTTCTAATAAAACTTCTTAACTTTATTATCTGGTTCCTAGTCCTCATTGTGTAGCCAAAAGAGTTACACTGTTAATTAGATTGTTTGGCTAATACTAACTCCCTTTACCTCTCCGTCGACAAAAAAAATACCCTTCGGATAATCAATGGTAAGAGGTTGGCCCAGCGCTGGATCACTGTCTATGCTACTTTACTAGGCAAAACTGTGTACAGACCAAACACAGAACTCTGCCAGATGTGTGTTAACCAACAGTTATCTCACCGCTATTATAACCACCTCAAAATTGCTGCGCACACCATGATCTCTGCAGCAGGTGTCTTAATCATGTAAGGTATTTTAAAATGCAGCCTCTTTGTGGCGAATTAAGTTATCTAGAGCAGATTTGTTTTCACAAATGTCCGTGTTGCTAATTTCTTTACACATTTATTTTTTAAGTAAATGTATAAATTGATTATAAGACCCTGTTTTTCATGCTCTGCCACTCGTGACTCCACCCCTTTTCCTCTACCACAACTTGAACCCCTAATTTATGGGTTTCTGGAAAAATGTTTGCCAATTCCAGGTCCAAACATCTGAGGAATTACCGCACTGGAATGCTTACTCTCCGCCCTTGACAGCAGATATACTTACACAAGAAAGTATGTGTGAGCAACTATTTTCACAAGTATAAATCACGTTCTGTGTACTGCAAACGTGGATTTACAATTTTCGTGTAAAAGTTGAAGGCGAAAGTGCAAATAATTTTTGTAAATCGGTCCAAATATTTAAAAAGCCTGAACACACCCGCGGCCCAAGAACCCCTTATGAACGCTGCTACCAAAATGCATAATTCAAATGAATGAACAGCTTTATAATGGTCTATAGTCATAGCTGCCTTTCAGATCAGCACGCTGTCGAATGCAGTCTATCAGACTTGAGTGAATACCGCGTACGTCTCCCTCTTACTCCTGGTACAACATTCCCAGAAGACCGCGCGATCGCCATTTAAGTAGACCTGATTACTCAGTCAATCTGATCTCGGTGAGGTCAGGGCTAATCTGCTGCAAGTCCCGGACCTGCTGTTTTTTGTTTAATATAGCCTGCTGAGATTAGGGCAGGATTACAGATCATCCACCGGCGGCCAGGGAAGCATCTGCGGACCGTCTCTCGCACTGCTCTTTTGCAAAGAACCATAGGGCACGGGAGGAGGTGGTTTTCAGAGGCTGACACGCGAGCACGCAAGGGATCCTGGGATACACTGTGACTCGCGCAGCTTTCGAATCTAAGAAGCCCGCCCAATGACATCAGATGAATCATGAGGTATTTACTGGGCGCGTTAACTACCTCCTAATCCGAGTTTTTCATTTAGAAATGAGGCATAACACACTGAATTGGTACGGAAAGGATCTAATTCTGCATGTTTTACCCTTATTTACTATCTTTTTTTTATAAAGGTTCACTGGATCAATGGGGATACCCAAAAAAGTGCTTCCCCTTTTTTGATCCGCCCCCTCTCAATACATTTTGGTGGGCCTAGCCATCTAATATGGAGAGAACTCCAGAAATAGCCATTTTCTTTCCATGCCTCTCATATATATTGGTTAAGTGGAGAAGCAGATTTATTCAGGCGGCATGACAAAATTACTTTTTCTATTCTTAAAGTGAGGTCGAGCTGAGGTTACTACAGTTCGTAATGCAGGTTTTGGTTCCCAGTCCGGCCCTGTACAATACCACAGCTCCTCAGAAATCAATGGACGTCAAAAATCAATGCAGGTCTCAGAGCTATTAAAACAACATAACACACATCCCTCCCGTGCACTTGAACCTTTCACACGTTTGCTCTGCTAAAAGGTGTTCTTGTGCTTTGTCCGCCTCTAGCATCACAGCCTTTCATCTGTGCTAAAATCCCTCTTTTAGCCTTCATGCTTTGAAAAAATGGTGCTATGAAAAGAAAAAGTTCATTTCATCATAAAAAAGAAAGCAAAACAAAATACCTCTGGCCACTCTAGTGGAGAATTGTCACAATAAACACACCAACCCTCCACCATTATCACTTTATATTGCTTGCTCAAATGTCTGTTTTTACGGCTGAGCACTGGGCATAGAGATCAGCTTCTTACGCCAATCCAGAACGTATTTAAGGCGAACCCTGACATATAAGCAAAAATACTGCTGAAATACCAATTATGGAATGTGAAATAAATCAGATCCTGACACGTTTCCATCTAGTTGATCATTGGAGAAGAGTAGGTCGTCCAAATATGTGCCATGAACATAATAATGCGAATCGAACTCTTTTATAAGCATAAACATCAATTATGCAAACTAGAGAAAAGATCCCCAACGAGGTGGAGAAAAACCTCAATGAACAGCATCAATAGTCCAGCAGAAGTCAATATAAATGCTTTACTTATCAGAAAGTGATGTGGAATATTGAGTGGTTTTACCTTTATTCAGATTTTATATGGCATTCACATGCTCTTTAAGAGTGCTTGCTTCTGTTAAGGCTTTTACATACCGAATTACAATCATTGTGAGTTTATAAAGAGAATGCGTCATGGAAAAATGTTTTTCTTTAATTTTCTCAGTATAAATTCAGGGCCTTATTTATGAGGCCTTACGCCGCCATTGCGTCACTTTTTTGTGATTCTGCGGCAGCATAAACAATGCGCCACTTTGTAAACCCCTGCGCTAAATTATACCTGCGTCAAGTATAATGTGTGCAGGATGGGCGTTTCACCATAAAAAAGGCTAGTAGAAATGGCGCATTTGCAGAGGCCACCCCCGTAGGGGGCCTCGAGGGCCGGCGCCATAACGGATGCCAAAGCCCTATAAGGATCCGGTTCTAGCCGCCGGTAAGCGCCCCGAAGCAGAAGGGGCGCTCCCTTCGTGGGGAAAATCACTCCAGAGAGGCGCCTAGTCACCTGGCCAATGGGGGGGGGCAGGTGATATTCAACCCTCCCCCAATAGCAGTAACCGCCCCTTCCTGGCAGGAACTTTGTGGGGGGATTATAAGGTGCCGCTCCCCATACTACAGCTCATCATTACATCATGGAGCTGTGGAGCTGCGCAGAAGGATTTTCAAGCGGGCACTGGTGGCATCGAGACGGATCATGCCCCTCCTACAGCTCCGGTGCTGGGGAATCGGCCTTCCCGCTCCGCTTCAGACTTGCGATGACCAGGACTGGGCTGCAGCGACCGATGGAGGGACTGGTCAGAGCAGCTTACATTATACCTGCGTCAAGTATAATGTATGCAGGATGGGCGTTTGGCCAAAAAAAAGGCTAGTAGAAGTGGCGCATTGAAATCTATGAGATTTCACTGCGCCACTTCTAGGAGTTCACTGAGTCAAATCCTTACGCCTGCTTCACAGCTCTGTTTTGCGACACACTCCAGCAATGTGTCCTTACTGCGCCACCAGATACGTCAGGATTCCTAACACATCTGGTCAAATCTTGCGACATGGAGCACCAAACTGTAAATACAGAGCATCCAAGTTGTCGCAAGAAGTGGGCACTGAAAAGCGTTGCATTGTTGTTTTTAACCAGCGTTGCAACACTTTTCATAAATGAGGCCCTCAGTGTCTTGCATTGCTATGTTATGCATGTTTCTGAAATTTAAATCAATTCCCATGGTGGAGCAGGTAAAACAACATTTTGTATACCTTCTCTATTTGCATGACAAAATACTAATTACGTAACTATTATAAATATTAACCTGTATTAACTGTTTAGAGTGTTACTACTAATCAACCTTTGCACCTTAATAAACACAAATTACATGTGGGACTAAAAAAGACAATGGTAACCTGTATCCAGAGGTCTACATATTGTTACTTTGGAACTTTCGCATGAGAACTGTACAAACTAAAAGATGACATGTTCGATTCCCTGAGAACCAAGAAAACCTGGGAATGGCGTTCAATATTTCAATTTTTAGGAGCTTAGCCAATCAGGACACTTCGACTCTTAGAAAATGTTGCATGTTATCCTAGAATGTACTATAAAAGGGGAACTTTAGAAGAGGGTATAGGCTAGTGCGTTCCGAATTTCCGTTGGTGACTGCTGGTGAGGAGGGTCGATTTGCTAGCACGATTGCTTGGTCCTTTGGATACCTTTGGGACTGTGTCGTGCCGAGCGAAATAACTTTTCCCGGACTTATTAGAGTCTTAGCCTGCATTTGATTGGACGATTTCACCAGAAGGGATTTGATTTATGCAGGGCTGACAGGTCGGGAAATGGTCACCGATATCAAAATTTAGGTAAATATAATTGTTATGCAAATTTGTGACAAATATTCATTGAAAATTCTGATTTGATTAGATGCTGACTATGGCAACGAAAGTGAATTAATTAGATAAACTAAACGTTGATTAACAGAAAATGAGTTTGTGATTCTTTTAATAAGGTATTGATTAAAGGTTCCGAAGCTTTAAATGTGTTTTAGCTGGTTCTAAATCACCATCAACCAGTCCAACTAATTGGTCCATCGACCAAGTGGGGGAGTGCCTTAATGTTAAAGTTAGGATTCTATAGGTACTAATGTATATAATGTAAAGAATTTTCCTCCGATAGGTAACAAGGTACCCCACATGTCCAGCGCTTTTTTCCTCCTGTGTGCAGATTCGGAGTGAGACGTATGAGTGTTGGTGTTATGGGCCCCACCAATGACTGCGTGTATGAATGAGTTAGTGTGACAACGGGTCTGTGACGCAGTGAGGATATGTAAATTTGCCTTTCCTGCTGGAGCACCCACACCCCACTTCTTTATTCTGTGTCCGACGCTTTCCATAACTGAGTGGCTGACCAGATTTAAAAAATCAAAAAACTGGACAGGCCACATTTCATTGAAGTACTACTAAAACTGACCAAAGATGCAGAACGACAAGGACTGCACCCATGGTCACAGAAGAAGGATGAGCCTAGGCTGAGGGTTTCCCTATATGCAGGTTTCCACCTCATCACATCTTGCTGTGCTGCATGAATGAAACAAAGTGAGAGGGTGTATCTGGCAATTAGCCTTTGTCCATGCTGAGATGTAAAGAGAAAGGTTGGGTGGACATTAGCATGCACACTATTATCACAAGAGTGCACATTCCCCCAATTCTGTATGTAAAAACCAGGAGATGGATTTAACATAGACATAAGTGTCTGGAAGCCGAAACAAACTACAAAAACCTCCGAATGTCCGAGTGCATCTCGGATATTTGGGCACCGTAAATACCATGCTTGTCTTGAATTAACTGATCTTCTACTTCATTAAATAGTACTCACTCTAGTTTTTATGATGGTAGATGTAGGAAATCCGTCTTTTCTGGCAGGTCACCCTAGATTTTTCACCTTCACTGGACCCTATTTGTGCTGCTAGTGTAGTACACTTTACCCTGGCTAACAAGGAGCAAAGTGCCTGTGCTCCCATCTTTCAACATGATTGAACTGGAATACTCCTAATTGGTATAATTACATTTCCTATACGCCCCTAGAATATGGGACAAAGTGTGCCTAGGACCTGGAAGTTGAATGTTACTTGTGAACTGCATCACACATTGTGCCATCTACCACAGTGAGAGTTACCACAGTGAGAGTGCAAACCTGGCTTCAGGCCTACCATTGTAACCTGACTAGATTAGTGTAAAAAACTGCATTTTGACCTGTCAAAATAAACCTTTCTGACAGGTCAAAACCTTCCTTTTAAATATTAATAGATCGCCCCTATGTAGGTCTTGTAGACCACAAGGCAGGATGCATGGTATTTAAATGTAGATGATGTAGAAATTTGATGTTAACTTGTTCTTACAGTCCAGAGCATCCAAAAGCTATTTTCACTGTAGCAAGGGTGACTGGCCCGTAGAGTAGCACTGGGAAGAGTATTAAATATTACTTTGTCTATCTCAGAATAGGGATCAGCTAGGAATATGATTTAATATTTAGCAAAAGCCCAAAGTAATGGTAAAGTTGGATGTTTTATAAATATTAAGGAAAAGTAACTTTTAGCAAGGTACCATTCCCTGCCTAAAGCCCCTCAAGACTAATTTACATTAACCTCAAGCTGAAGCGCTCTGAGTGAATGACTCCAAATGTGGTGTGAAAACTTTCCCCGAGCACAGACAAAGGCCTGGGTGTGGGGAGCTGTTTTTGTTCCTCTGGCAAGATAACCAATTGGATTGTGCCCATGACTCAATTTACTTCAAAGGGGCCTCCTTCTCTTAAACAGATGTCAGATAACACTGGATAGGCCCCTTATTTTGTTCTCCCAAACACAGGCACGCACCAATCCCAGTGGGAGGGCAGCTGCCTCAGAACTGGTTCAAAGTGACCAAAAAAGAGGGGATGATCATTACTCTGGCCACACCTCTTGGTGGGCACACAGGCTCTGCACAACGGGAAGAGGATTTCACCATCTTGGTTCTTGGTAGAGAGGGGCACAGTGGGGCTGTTTGCAGTAGGGTAGACAGGAACGTCTGCAAAAGTGGGTAGGGTTATCCCTGTGAGCTTTTACCCCATTGGTTAGGGAGGGTCCAGGAGTCACCCCGCCCACAAGCTAGTGCCAGGAATTCATGTGGCATCCTCGGCACCCTTCAAAACACTTTCTGCATCTGAGGAAGATCAGAAGACAACTGGACCTGCTGTCTGTGACCTCAGAGGAGCAACAAAGGACCGGGCCTGTTCCTTCTTGTACCCAGGGCAAAGAAGTGGACCCCAAGAGTCATAAGGTTGATCTGTTCAAGCTACAGAGATGCAACAACCTAGAAGAGGCCTTTTCTAAAGCTGCCCAGCTGTCCAGTTCCCAATAGGCCTGCTGTGGACCTTGCTGTTGGCCTCTGAGTAAGTCCCGACCCCCAAGTGCTGTTCCTGTGGTTCAGGAACCCTTCACTGTGTCTGCTGGACTTCTCCTACCACCCCTGAAAACTTGGGACTTAGAAACCTTTTCAACTTCAAGACCTCTGGAGGACTGGAACATACCTGCAAAGACGATGCGCCCGAGGTGCAGTACAGCTGGGCTGAAGATTCACGTTTCTTCCACTCATAGCTTTTCTGTGGCAACAAATCTGATTTGATGGAACCTCACAGAGAATCTACCAGGCATGTTGGAGCCCTCTTTGGCAACAGCCTGCAGCCTTGCCCCGCTGAAGGCTTCCGAGCTCCCTAAAAGTGACTGAGTGTGAAACTTCTCTGCTACTAATTTCTCCCCTTCGGAGCTTTCCATCCAAAAACCAACAGCTTAACTGGAACTGTGTCCAATGGCTATCCAATCTCAGCTACAGCCTACTGCCTTGCCCTGCTGAAGATTGTGGACTTCCATGTTTGAGACAAAGTCCCAAGATAAAACTTCAGATTTGATCAAAATTGTTTTCTGTATCTGAGCCATCCTCCATTACTGTTGACCAGTGGCGGCTGCCACGGAATTGTATGGGTGAGGCGGGGGTAGAAAAAATATATTTCACCTACCTGGCTGCCGGCCACTGCCTCTCCTCTGTCCTCTTCTGCTGACGGACACACACAGGCTCCCAGACCCCCCAAAGCCAATCACGATGCTGCTGTCAACTGCATGACAGCAACGTTGTGATTAGTTCGAGCGGTCCAGTTCAGCACTCAGACAGGGAGTGGGAGCCTGTACATGTTCTCCACTCAGCTGTGCAATACAGCCAGGTGGAGAAATGCTAAGTGCCCATGTCTGTTTGGCTGGCCCAAGATGGCTGTCCAAACTTTACACGTAGGTGCACCAACTACTCCTCCCTCTGCTGGCTGTCACGACAGCCCAGCCCCACCCCGTAAGGTAAACAAAATGGCCTCCGTAGGGAAAAATAAAATGATAATAACATTGTGTTATTATCATTTTATTTTTCCTTTCTGTACTGCTCAAAGAGCAGTGGGGCGGCGCTCTTCTGCCTTAGCGGAGGAGCCACCGCTGCTGTTGACCCATGTGTAAGTCCCCGTTCACAGCTACCAGTTGACCACAGTTGGTGCTTTACACTTTTTGGTGCTATTTTTATTTAAAACTTTAGATATTCATACCTACAGTTTCCCTTATGTGGATTTTTGTTGTTTTGGCATCATTTTATTTACTAAAGTTTACTCTATTTTTCTAATTCAGTTTTGGATTATAATGTATTGTGTTTTGAATTTATTATTGTTTTTGTACTGCATAAATGCTTTACCTATTGCCCTAAGTTAAACCTGTCTGCTCTATGCCAATACCTACTTACGGGTTGAGTTTATGTTAATTTTGTGACTTTGAGGGTTCATCCTGTTAAGGATTGTGATTATTACTCAAGGTGAATAGTCACCACTCTTGACTAATAGCTTCATTTATTACAGTAGAGCTTAGAGTCAACTCTACGTGCAGTAGCCCAGAACTACCCCCCAGGTAGATTTGTGCAAAGAGCCTTTACCTCTGCAAGGGGCTTAATTTGAAGTTGTGTGAATAGAAATACAAACTCATTTCAAACTTAGAAAAGTACGACCAATGCTTCACTGTTCCCAACTTTCATGTTAAAAATACGCCATAAATGAAATCCTGAGATCAGAACACCTGCCGACTAATACAAAATAGCCGGTAATTGCTAATGCATGAGAAGCTTGCTGATAGCCTGACATTTTCTGGAAGAAGCAGGAGATGCCACAGCACACAATGACCTGCCTGATATAACACTGCGTGACACTTAAGCTGACATTACAGCCTGGGTGATTCCTGCTGAGGGCTATGCTTTTGTTCCGCAGTATCCATGCCAGTCTGCGGAGGGTGTTTGGAGAATGCAGGCTTGAAAGCTGTATTTTCTTTACATGTCGGGATGCTGAAAGCAAATGTCCATTGAAATGTATAAGCTAGAACGGTGTACACAGAGGAGGTCAGAAACATTTATTTGACCAAATGGAAATTAACCAAGTCAAGTTCTCCTTTTGCAGTTATTTGAGTACAATAGGTCGACATGCAAGCATAGAAAGTATACCCACAACCTGCCTGCAGTTGAGTAGTAAAAAGGATGTGAGCTTCTCCACTCCTGGGTCCTTGTGCCACAGCACCTGCAGTACTAATGGTTCCCCTGACCGTGAGCAAGTCCTTTCACAATCCATATATTCTGCACATTCCTTCAGTTTTCAGACACCTGGTCCCTGTTACTGGTCCCATCTGTATAATGAGATCTGAAAATTTACCAAGGGCCGTTATGTTTGCCATGGATATTTCAGCAGCTAAAATCTCTGGGGGAAACTGTTGAGGAATTATTGGGTGACTTGGATCCGGTTTTCCATATTTCCATGTGAACTCCTCATTACTCATGAGATTTTCTGGATTCAATAGAACCCCTGGTAGTGTTAACTCTGGGGTGCAGAATTAACACTCCTACATCTGAGGGAGTCTTAATAAGGCCAAGGCAATCATGAACAATCCAAAGCTTGCATTCAGGCCCTGCACACAATGCACAGGGCAGCCAACTCCTGCTGCACATGGTTTTTGGGTGATATGGTAAGGTTGCCCCCAGGCCCTTTACCCAAGCCACCAATTTGTTGAGCCTCTCCTGTGGATGGCTTTCGCCCATGTTCATTGTGGTTTGTTAAGCCAGGTATTGTGCCCACACCACTGGAAGTGACCTATGGCTGTGCGATGTGGTGAATTGCCACAAAGCCCTCGACCAATCTCTAATGAGGTGGCCAACCCGGCCTTTAGCTATGCGTACTGGGGGTTTGCTGCACGGCCTATGCCCAGCCATGTATGAGATAAACTCTGCTGCATGGAGATTGGTTACAAAGCCTTGCCTGTAAGTATGTCTGTATTTCCTACGTGCAATGCTTTGCACAAGTGCGAGAAGTTCTTAGTTGTCCCTCACATTGCCGTAGTGCAGAGGATATTTCTTGCCCCTCCTCATCCTCGCATAAGGGTGGATTAAAAGAAAGAGTACAGGGAAGCTATGATCTACTCTGCTGGTTTAGGGGTGGGCGGAACTCATTGAGTTTCACTCAGAGGAATTCTTCTGAGTTAATCGAGCTGCAGAGTCCGGTATGTCTCACTGCTCATGTTGATTTTAGTGCCAGGAGCTTGTCCCGCGCTGTAAAATCAGTGCGAACGGCACTACTGCGGCACACCAGAGGGCAGTGCTTCTTTCTGCTGCTCGAGTAGATTTTCTACTCGAGTGGCATCTTTCTCAACACAAACAGCAGCTTTCTAAATGAGAGCAGTAATGACCTGCTGCAACTTCCTCCATTGAGAATTCTCGCCGGGAGGCAGTGTAGCGGTCAATTTTCTCACTCACGCTCGCCAACTTAATGTTAATGAGCCACGCACAAGAAAATGCTCTGCCTTGCGGTGGTTGGCGGAGTTTTTACGAAACTCCACCGTCTAAGCAGTGCATGGAGTGGGCAAAACTCCGCCAGAGGAGCAGAGCTTACCGCCTGCCCATACACTGCTTCTCTGTGCCCAGCCAAATGGCACGAGACAATATAAAACCTGATCAAAGAACAAGTAAACTGATCTGCTCTGCTTCTTCATGTCCTACCAAGCACAGCGGGGCAACATCAAGCACGGTAGCAATTCCAGCTGTCCCAGCTGTCTCAATGCTGTATTCACAACTGACAACAGAATACTAGGACAGCTGTGAACTACGCAGCTCCACCGTGGCATAAAGCATTTGACAGGTCATTGAAGAGATGGGCAGAGCTTTGCAGTTGTAAACAAGGTGCTGGGGCAGCTGGCACCTGACTCTCTCGGGCAAAATTCTGTGGGCCACAGAGTAGTAGTGCAGCTTAAACATGTCCTAAAAGAAGGAAAATACAATAACCCAGAACACCTATATAAGTTGGGAAGCTCTTCATAATAATGATTATGTATTTTGCTCCCATGCCAGTCATTACTTTTGAGGTGGAGCCCACCTCTGCAACACAGGAAAAAACTGAGGAAGTATGCTTTAAATTCAGCCTCACCATCCCTACCAAATGACCTGCTCGTGAAATGTTGAATGGGACACACTGTGAGTGTAGTATTGCTGCATTTCTTGTCATTCATGTTACTCACCTTATCTGGATGTATGTGCCACTTGTAATGAGTGCCCAGAGAGTTAAAAAGAAATATGACCTTCTCTTGCTTCAAGTGGTCTTTTCTTGCAAATAATATTTCTCAGACTCCACTGCTGAGCATGCATAGGCTTGTGAGATGTCTCAAGTTGGTTTCTTTTAGCTAAAGACTTGTTTTTGAAGTAATGTTTCCTTGAATCACCTGCCTGCACTGCTGGTCTGGGGATTCCGTTTGATGCCGCCTTTTGTCCTTTTTGTCCTTAAGGATTGTTGGCAGGTGTGTCATATGTGGTTGCTTCCTTTGTCTGCTTTTCCCTGGTCCAGTGAACTTTGAAATGCTTAGGTCTAATATAAGAATAGGGACCTAGCTGGACAAAAGGATTCCTTTTTTAGGATAAATTCCCTCACCCTCAGAGGTGGCATGCTTCATTATTGGGGTTCTTGTCGCACAGTGACAGCAGATCACGGAGCAGGCTACAACACCCTCTCTAAGAAAGAGGAGCTCTTTGGATGTTTTGATAAATGGTAGAAGCCCTATGAAGATCTAAAGTGCGGTGAGGCTAGCAGAGTGTGCAATACATGAAAAAAGGGATAGTGGTGATTAAAACTGACTCCAGAATAGGCGTACAGCTTTATTCTTGTGTGCCTGGATCAGGATTAAAAATGAGTGAAGAGACACTGCTGCAGTCAACTGACTCTGCTTTCGTGTCATTGCACATTGGTCAACATGTTTTTGCCAACAAGACCCTCATGAGAGGTGTATTAGCATTCATCAGGACCTTAAAGTATTGCTTCTGCTCAAATAATGTGCATGTAAAGGAAAAATACAGAACCAAAGGGAAGAGGTCCAAATAAATTTCAACAGCAGATCCACTTTGTTACGAATTGTAGGGAGATATAATGAAAACTTTCACCACAAGGCAGGATACATGGTGCTAAAATGTAGGTGATGTAGAAATTTTATGTTAATATGTCCTTACAGTGACTAGCATCCAAAATGTAGCAAGGGTGGCTGGCCCACAGAGAAGCACTTGAAAGAGTATTAAATATTAATTTGTCGATCTCAGAGAAGGGATCAGCTAGGAATATGATTCAATATTTAGCAAAAGCCCAAAATAATGGTAAAGTTGGATATTGTATAAATATTAAGGAAAAGTAACTTTTAGTAAGGCACCATTCCCTACCTAAAACCTCTGGAGACTAATTTACACTAGCTTCCAGCTGCACCCTCTGAGTGAATGGCTCTGAATGAGGTGTGAAAACGGTCCCTGAGCACAGAAAGAGGCCTCCATGTTGGTAGCTGCTTTGTTCCTCTGGCAGGATACCCAGTTGGGTGGTGCCCAGGACTCAATTTACTTCAAAGGGACCTCCCTTCTTTCAAACACATGTCAGATGACATTTGGATAGGCCCCTTCTATTGTTCCCCCAAACGCAGACAGGCACCAATTACAGTGGGAAGGCAGCTGTCCCAGAACTGGTTCAAAGTGACCAAATAGGAGGTTCTGATCATTACCATGACCACGACCACACTCTGCACAAGGGGAGGAGGGTTTCAACATCTTTGATTTAGGTAGAGAGGGGCAGAGTGGGGCCATTTGCAGCAGGGCAGACAGGAACTGTTGCAAAAGTGGGTAGGGTTACCCCTGTGAATTTGTACCCTATTTGTTAGGGTAGGGCCAGGCATAGTCCCCCACAAGCTGGTGCTGGGAATTAATGTGGAATCCATGTCACACTTCAGAACACTTTTTGGATCTTAGGAAGAACAGATGAAAACTGGACCTGCAGTCTGTGACCTCAGTGGAGCCCTAAAGGCCTGGATCTGCTTGTTGTGTGTACCCAGGGCAAAGAAGTGACCCCGAGGGTCAACAGATTGATCCCCTGTTCAAGCTACAGTGATACAACAACCTAGAAGTGGTATTTTCTGCAGCTCCCGAGCTATTCAGTTCCAAATAGGCCGGCGGTGGACCCTGCACTTGGCCTCTGAGTAAGTCCTGACCCCCAAGTGTTGTCCAGGAACCCTTCACTGTGTCTGACTGGACTTCTCCTACCACCCCTGAAAACTTGGGACTTAGAAACCTTTTTCCCTTCAAAACCTCTGGAGAACTGGGACAAACCTGCCAAGATGATACACCTGAGGTGCATTACAGCTGGGCTGAAGATTCATATTCCTCCTACGCATAGCTTTTCTGTGGCAACAAATCTGATTCAGTGAAACCTCATGGTGAAGCTACCAGGCATTGTGGAGCTTTCTTTAACCACAGCCTGCAGCCTTGCCCTGTTGAAGGATTCTGAACTCTGAAAAAGTGACTAAGTGTGATTGAAGACATCTTGGCCGGACAAAGGCATCTAAAGTATCCGGCCGGTGAGGGACCTTCTCTGGGTTCTAATATCTCCCCTTCTGAGCTCTCCATCCAAAAACCAACAGCTTCCCTGGAACTGTGTCCAATGGCTATCCGACCTCAGCTACAGCCTACTGCCTTGCCCTGCTGAAGATTTTGGACTTCCATGTTTGAGGCAAAATACCAAGGTAAAACTTCAGACCTTATCGAACTTGGTTTCTGTATCTCACCCATGCCCCATCACAGCTGACCAGTGGCAGCTGCCATGGAATAGTACGGGGGTAGGGGTGGAGGAGGGTAAAAAGGGTTTTTTCACCTACCTGGCTGCCGGATGCCACCTCTCCTTCATCCTCTTCTAATGATGTACGGATGAACACAGGCTCCCAGACATCCCTAAGCCAATCAAGACACTGCTGTCACCAGCATGACAGCAGCGTCATGATTAGTCTGATCGACCTGGTTCGGCACTCAGACAGAGAGTGGGAGCCTGTATATGTTCTCTACCAAGTGTGCAATTCAGCTGGGTGGAGAAATGCTAAGTGTACATGTTTGTTTGGCCAGCACAAGGCAGCTGGCCAAACCGTCATGCACACTTAAGTGCACCAACCACTCCTCCCCCTGCTGGCTATGACAACAGCCCAGCCAACCCCGCCAAGTAAGGTAACCCAAACTGCCTCAGTCTGGAAAAATAAAATTATAATAACATCTTATCATTTTCTTTTTTCTTTTTGCACTGCTCGAAGAACAGTGGGGTGGCACTCCTCCACCTTAGCGGAGGAGCCACCACTGCTGTTGACCCATGCCGAAGTCCCCCACAGGGCGACCAGTTGACCGCAGTTGGTGCTTAACCCTTTTTGGTGCTATTCTTCTTTAAAACTTTAGAAATTCATATCAACAGTTTCCCTTATGTGTATTTGTGTTGTTTTGGCGTAATTTTATTTACTGAAGCTTACTCTATTTTTCTAATTCTGTTTGGGATTTTAATGTGTTTTGAAATTAATATTATTTTCGTACTTCTTAAAGGCTTTACCTATTGCCGTAAGCTAAACCTGTCTGCTCTATGCCAATACCTACTAGCGGGTTGAGCTTAGGTTAATTTTGAGACTATGAGGGTTGATCCTGTTAAGGATTGTGATTATTACTCAAGGTGAATAGTCACCAATCATGACTAATAGCTTCATTTCTTACAGTAGAGCTTAGTGTCAACGCTACGTGCAGTAGCCCAGAACTACCTCCCAGGTAGATTTGTGCAAAGAGCCTTTACCTCTGTAAGGGGCTTAATCTGAAGTTGTGTGAATAGAAATACAAACTCATTTCAAACTTAGAAAAGTACGACGAATGCTTCACTGTTTACAACTTTCATGTTAAAAATACGCCATAAATGAAATCCTGAGATCAGAACACCTGCTGACTAATAGAAAATAGCCGGTAATTGCTAATGCATGAGAAGCTTGCTGATAGCCTGACATTTTCTGGAAGAAGCAGGAGATGCCACTGCACACAATAACCTGCCTGATATAACACTGCGTGACACTTAAGCTGACATTACAGCCTGGGTGATTCCTGCTGAGGGCTATGCTTTTGTTCCGCAGTATCCATGCCAGTCTGCGGAGGGTGTTTGGAGAATACAGTCTGGGAAGCTGTATTTTCTTTACATGTCGGGATACTGAAAGCAAATGTCCATTGAAATGTATAAGCTAGAACGGTGTACACAGAGGAGGTCACAAACATTTATTTGACCAAATGGAAATTAATAAAGTCAAGATCTCCTTTTGCAGTTGTTTGGGAACAATAGGATGTGAGCTTCTCTACTCCTGGGTCCTGGTGCCACAGCACCTGTAGTACTAATGGTTCCCCTGAACATGAGCAAGTCCTTCCACAATTCATATATTCTGCACATTCCTTCAGTTTTCAGACATATGGTCCCTGTTACTGGTCCCATCTATAATGAGGTCTGCACATTTACCAAGGGCCGTTATGTTTGCATGGATATTTCAGCAGCCAAAATCACCGGGGGAAACTGTGGGGGAGAGTGAGGAATTATTGGGTGACTTGGATCCAGTGTTCCATATTTCCATATGAATTCCTCATTACTCATGAGATTTTCTGGATTCAATGGAACCTCCGTTAGTGTTAACTCTGGGTTGCAGAATTGACACTCCTACATCTGAGGAAGTCTTAATAAAGCCAATGCAATCATTTACATTCCAAAGCTTGCAGTCAAGCCCTGCACACAATGCACATGGAAGCCAACTACTACTACACATTGGATTTTGGTGCTATTGTAAGGTTGTCCCCAGGCCCTTTACCCATGCCACCATTTGGCTGATCCTCTCCTGTGCATGGCCTTTGCTCATGTTCACAGTGATTTGGCCACCGGCCAGGCCCTGGCCCAACCCACTGCAAGTGACCCACATCTGTGCACAGTGGTGAATTGTCACAAAGCCTGCAACCAATCTTTAATGAGGACAACCCCGGCCTTCAACTATACGTAGTGTGGGTTTGCTGCACGGCCTATGCCCAGCCTTGCATGGCATAAACCCTGCTGCATGGAGGTTAGTTACAAAGCCTTGCCTGTAAGTCTGTCTGTATTTCCTACACTCAATGCTTTGCCCCAGGGTGAGAAGTTCTTAGTTTCCCCTCACAATGCAGTAGTGCAGAGGATATTTCCTACCCCTCCTCATCCTTGCATAAGGGTGAATTAAAAAAAAAAGGAGTGCATGGCAGCTGTGATCTACACTGCTTTAGGGTTGGGCGGAACTAACTGAGTTTCACTCTGCGGAATTCCTCTGAGTTCTGCAAGCAGCAGAGTTCAGTATGTCACGCTGCTCGCACTGATTTTTAGCGCAGCTCCTCCATGGCATAAAGCATTTGACAGGTCATTGAAGAGCTGGGCAGAGCTTCGCAGTTGCAATCAAGGTGCTGGGGCAGCTGGCACCTGACTCTCTCGGGCAGAATTCTGTGGGCCACAGAGTAGTAGTGCAGCTTAAACATGTCCTGAAAGAAGGAAAGTACAATAACCCAGAACACCTATATAAGTTGGGGTGTAACACAGGCCCCCGCATCCCCCGCAGTGCGGGGGCCCCCCGAGCTGCAGGGGGCCCCTTCGGCACAGTACTTATGCCTGAGCGCTCCGGAATAAATCCAGAGCGGGGGCCCCTCCGTGTATATTGTGGGGGGGGGGCCCCTTGAACTTTCGTTACGCCACTGGTGCTGGGGCAGCTGAATCTCTCAAATTCTGTGGGACACAGAGGAGCAGGGCAGCTCAAAAATGTAATGAAAGAAGAAGAGTACAATAACCCTGAACACCTATATAAGTTGGGGTGGGGGCTCTTCATAATTATCTACATGTCTTTTGTCCTCGTGCCAGTCATTACCTTTGAGGTAAATCCCACCTCTCCAACACAAGAAAAAACAGAGGAAGTATGCTTTGAATTCAGCCCTGCGGGAACCTACGAAACGGCATGCTGGTGAAATGTGGAGTGGGACACACTGTGAGTGAAGTATTGCTGCATTTCTTGTCATGCATGTTATCTGCATTTATGTGCCACTTATAATGAGTGCCCAGAGAGTTGAGAATAAAACATGACCCTTTCTTGCTTCAAGTGGTCTTTTCTTGCAAATTATATTTCTCAGACTCCATCGCTGAGCACACATAGTCTTTGGAGTTGTTTGTTTTAGCTAAAGACTTGTTTTTAAAGTAATGTTTCCTTGAATTACATGCCTGCCCTGCTGATCTGGGGCTTCCTTTTGATTCTGTCTTCTGTGCCTTTTTTTCCTGAAGGAACGTTGGCAGGTGTGTCATGTGTGGTTGTTTCCTTTGTCTGCATCTCCCTGGCACAGTGCATTTTGTAATGCCCAGGCCTAAGAAAAGATTAGAGACCTATCTGAACAAAAGTATTCCTTTTTTAGGACGAATTCCCAAACCCACCAGAGGTGGCATCCTTCATCATTGCGATTCTTCTCGCACTGTGACTGCAGATCACGGTGCAGGCTACAACTCGCTCTCTAAAAAGGAGGAGCTCTTCGGATGCTTTGATATATGGTAGAAGCCCTATGGAGATCTAAAGGGTGGTGAGTCTAGCAGAGCATGCAATATGTGAACAAATTTCACAGTGGTGATTAAAACTGACTCCAGAGCAGGAATACAACTTTATTCTTGCGTTCCTGGGTCAGGATTTAAAATGAGTGAAGAGATACCGCAGCAGTCAACAGACCCTGCTTCCATGTGTCTTTGATCAACATGTTTCTGCCAACAAGACCCTCATGAGAGACGTATTGGCATTCATCAGGACCTTAAAGTATCACTTCTCCTCAAATAACGTACATGTAAAGAAAAAAACACAGAACCAAAGGTAGTGGTCCAAAATGTCTCAACAGCAGATCCACTTTGTTATGACCTGTAGAGAGATATAATGAAAACTAGGTGATTGCAACAGTGTTAGTAACACTTACCAATATAGTACCGCTAACAACCCAAACACTGGTATGATGTATCCACCTTGAAAGTGTCCAACATAGATGCAGTCATGGGATTTGTACAAAGCACGCAAGCTCACCTACAACCGTCGGGTGTCATGCCTCAACTTGAGGTACCCTGGAGTGGGGCTCAGGGTGCACTCTGCTCTATAAGAAGGGATAGGTAACTATTACATTGATAAAAAGCAAGGCTCCTTCATACTGGCACACTCAACCAACACTTTCCTGTCAAGTGGCGAAAAAAAACAGCCTGAATGTGGCATGTTGTGTGCGGAAGAAAGAATATTAGTTAAAAGAATAATGCGAGTATTGGTTGAAAACTCGGTCATACCTCTCTAAAATATAAAATGTGTGATGTTGGGGTAACTACATGTAAGTTTGAGATCTGGCCAAAGAAACAAAGTGACCGGCTCAAAAAATGCAGAGGAATAGTACCGTGTGTGTGAGGTATAAAGGTATGTGACATCTTCCCAGCAAGTAGACCTAATTGTATAGCTTGAGAGATCTAGTATCTAGGGAATCAGTGGAGAGAAAGGGGCAGTCATGCTCACATAGTAGACAGGACTCAGGGATGCTGAAAGTTCCACACACCAGAAGATATCAATGGGTAACAGTCAGGTACACATGTTATATGAGAGTATGTGTCACAACAGTGCTATAGGAGTATTAGTGTGTAGACGTCCACGGTATTGCAGCATTGAGACTGTTCACATGGCTCAGCAACCTAAAAATGCAGTGCTGTTCTTTAACAAAGAGAAACTGTGCGATGTGTTGAATTGTGGCCGGTGGGGTACGCTTGTCTAACACCGTCCAGCGTAAGTCATTGGCTGTGTGGTCTTGTGTGATGAAATGATTGGTCAATTTAATTGAGAGTTTCTTGCATCTTATTGTGCTCAGATGCTCAGTGATGGTGTTCTAACTTTATGAGTAGTCATGCCAACATACCTCAAACCGCAGGGGCAAGGGACAAAATAGATTAACTTCCCATTCCAACCTCTATTACAGTTAGTGTGTTGTCTGTGCTCCCAGGGTGTATTGGTGCAGATATCTACATGTGTAGTATGCCCAGTAAACGTGCACTCCCCACAGGAGCCACAGGGAAACTGTCCTTATATGTGGTAAATCCCATAATGTTTCCTGTCTAGTGTTGGAAGAATGAAGGGGGCTGGTGTGTACCAATTTGCCTTGCAGATTCTGGCTTCATTTGAACGTGAACAAGGGACATTGTATTGTCTGGTCCCTCTTGTTCAGTGTGTGCCAGTTGCTACATACAGCCCTCTTTATGGATTTGGAGAGACAGCTAAAAGTGTTAACGTGGACTAGTCTCTCGGGTGAGGGTTTAGGTGGTCTAATTTCAAAAATTGCAGTGTTGTTATTGTTTCTTGCGCTTTTGGTCGCTGAATGGTCGCTGAATGTGCTAATGGTGCAGGCTACTGCCTGTGCTGAAGGTAAATGAACATTTCTTGAGCATGTTCTTTAAATTTCTCAACTTGGGAGCTGTTTCGCATCAGCTGAAGTAACTGGCCAAATGGTAGATTGTCTCTGAGTGACTTTGGATGGAAACTGTTGTAGGACAGGAAAGCATTCCTTGCCGTGGGTTTTCTGTAGAGCTCGGTTTCCAGAGATAGGCTTAAAGAAGTCAAGGGGACAGTATGAAAGCAGGACTCTACAGTAGCAAGAGTCTGTTCCTGAGGAATACAGGTGTGTAGTGACTCAACGTCAAAAGAGGACATCTTTGGTGGTTTGTAGGTGGCTAGGCATGGTCCGTAGAAAAGGTCTTCGAAAGAAGCCTACGAGTTGAGAAAGGGGTTCAAGCAGTGACCTGATCCACTAATTGATAGGTCTACATGGGGAGTGGGGGGCGGGTGTCGCTGTGGCTTATGTATTTTGGATAGTACATAGAAGTAAGAAGTAAATGGGTCAGCTACAATACAAAATTCTGCTTCTTTGGCCGTAATCCAACCTGAGTCTTTAGCTTCTTCCACCATCAATTTGATGGTGGATTGAAGTTGTTTGGTGGGATCACATTTGAGGGTCAATAGGAGCCCCTTACACTGAGTTGTACTAAAATGGTGGGTGTGTCTAACATAGATGCAGTGTAGACAAAATTGTGTGTCTAACACAGATGCAGATGTGGCACAGTTAGGCTGTTCTTTGTCTCCACTTGATGGGACAGTGTTGGTTGAATGTGCCAGTACCAAGGAGCCTTGCCTTTTTATCAATGTAATATTTGCCTCTCCTCCTTAAAGGACAGGGTGCACCTTGAGCCCCATGCCAGGGTCCTTCAAGTTGAGGCACGACACCCGACGATTGCGGGTAAGCTTGTGTGCTTTTTAGAATGCCACGACTGTATCTATGTTAGACACACACTTTCTTGGTGGAAACATCATACCAGTGTTTGGGCTGTTGGTGGCACTATATTGGTAAGTGTTACTAAAACTGTTTTAATAACCTAGTTGTCATTTTATCTCCCTACAGGTCATAACAAAATAGATCAGCTGTTGGGACTTTTTTGGACCACTACCTTTGGTTCTGCATTTTTCCTTTACATGCACGTTATTTGAGCAGAAGCGATACCTTCAGGTCCTGATGAATGTCAATACACCTCTTCTGAGGGTCTTGTTGGCAGAAACCTGCTGACCAATGATCGATGACACACGGAAGCAGTGTCAGCTGACTGTTGCAGTGTCTCTTCACTCATTTTCAATCCTGAACCATGCATGTAAGAATAAAGTGGTATGCCTGCTCTGGAGTCAGTTTTAATCACCACTATCACATTTTTTCATGTACTGCACGCTCTGCTAGCCTCATCACCCTTTAGATCTTCATAGGGCTTCTACCATGTATCAAAACAACCAAATAGCTCCTCCTTCTTAGAGAGGGAGTTGTAGCCCGCACTGTAATCTGCTGTTACAGTGCGAGGAGAATCCTAATGATGGAGCATGCCACCTCTGGTGGATGAGGGAATTTGTCCTAAAAAATGAACCCTTTTTTCAGTTAAGTCTCTAAACTCTTCTTAAGACCTGGGCGTTTTTTTGTGTGAAAGATATATTGGTTAGGAGTAAACACCCGCAGGTCTCTAAATCTCCCCTGGCCCTCCTTTTGTGTTTACCAGCTAACTTTTTACCTGTGCACCCTGAGACACTGCCTTCTGGGTGATGCATGTCTTTGTCTTTGGGCTCTGCCTTTTAATCTCCTTGGAGCTTTTGCTTCAGTGTTCCATAGCTGCCACGTTTTAAGATTGCTTTGTGTGACATTTCCATGGGTTCAGGGTGCATATGAGTGATATTCTATTGAAAATGTGTGACACTTTGAGTGACATATTTTGTTAAGTAAAACTAAGCAGTGAAGCCCATGTAAAGAAATATCAGAAATGAACCACTTTTGAGCAATGAGGCGTTCTTAAAAGGTCTTGAATCTGCTTCAAAACTCTGCAAATAGAAGGCCACCAACCTCAGTGTTGTGCTCACTGAGCAAAGACCACACACTGACTTCCAATTAGTGAGTACTCCAGCCATCCTCAATGCACTGTACCCCATTGCCTGCTCTCAGCTGAGGCTCAGTAGAAGACACAAGCTTGAGCGAAGGACTTAATGATTTTGCTGCTAAGGGCCCACCTCCACTAGCCTCCAAAGGCCTCCTAGCCCGACGGCATAATCATGTGCCTCAACCCAATATGCTACTTAGTAAGTTTTAGATCCCACAAAGTGTTGCTGTGACTGACCTGTCTATTACAAGTTCCCACTGACTGCCAATCTGAGTCCTCCAGCGCTTCAGCCTGACTGGACTGTATGCCATTCTCTACTATGCTGTCTTTACCTGAGGCTCAGTGGAACAGGCAAGCTGGGGACTTTGATGTCAGGCAAGGCCAGTGCAGTTGATTACCACTCAAAGGATCATCAGAGGTTCTCCAGCCAGCCTGAGTCTCACTGTGCTACACATGCTGCTGCTGCTGTCTTTCTAGCTGTCAAAATCAGGCTCTTATCTTGGCCCAGCTGCAAGCAAGCCCAAGCTAGGGACTTCTCTTGTCGGGCCGACCGGTGGTGGGTGCCCCACGGTGCTAATAGCAGAAGCCAGTTTGGTCACACTGGCATTAGTCGCACTGGTTCAGCACTGAATCCAGGGCACAAGTCGTGGGTACATGCAGGTGGACTGCGTCCATCAACTATTTTCACAGGGGGAACGCCGTCCACCCTACGAAGAAGTTTTGCCCCACTGGAAAATGTAATTTTCAAACACCTGGACACATTCAGCAGCGCCTACACGTTGTCTTCTTTCGATCCGAGCAACAACATGCAGGCGGCAGAGCTTATCAGATACCAGATGGGCCCATAACAAAAGTTAAATTTAAGGGGCCATCAGGCCTCCTTGTGTTCGAATATGCTGGCTGGGATCTATCTGAGCCTCACACCTAGAAGAAAGTGTAGTGAAGGGGAAACAAAGGCTCACAGATTGTTATAACTTCAAAAGTACTCAAGAGATGCATGCTTTTGACTTTGGTCAGCCCTTGTAAATAAGAGATATGCATGCACTGTAAGAATGTCAGATGTGTTGGTTTGTCCCAGTATTTACAGAAAATAACAATTGAAATGCCACTATTTTTTATTAATTTTTATTACGCTACTCATCCCAATGCAGGATGTCAGAGCCCTTTAAATCATAAGTACACTTTACATTGATAATAAATAATACAAGTTTGTAAATAATTTTACAGGAAATGTTACATAAGACAGTGAGGGGTACAAGCTGTCGGAGTCACATATCACCCTTCATAGTTCACTGTGCTATACTGCAACGTATACAATGTAACTGCAAGTAACAAAAGGATCTCTGTATTAAAAGGAGTAACCCACTTACATTTTGCATGTTACACAATGTGCTCTGCAGGAGACTCATTAACCCTCTATGCTACATTGAATCAAAACTGGAACTAGACAAAACACAAACTTTTTCAGCAAAAGCGTTAGCCAGCAGAGTCATCTTACCATTATTATTATTTCTTCTGATTTATTGGGAACACAAAGATCTCTGCAGCAGATGCTTTAACCCCATAAGATATTTTAAAATTCTGACTTTGCAACCACCCAAGCAGTACAGATTTACTGTTACAGTTCTCCTTGTTGCCAATTTATTTGTGGCCACGTTTTACATTTTTTTTTTAATAAGTTGAGGAACTGATTTTGCACAAGGGTTGCGTCACATTTGAGGCATAACCCTGACGCAAAATCTATGTTGGGAATGACAATGTCACACAAATCCCGTTTGCGTGGCTTTATTTAAAAAATAAAAATAAAAATAACACAAGGCAGCACATTGACCTACCTTGCTTTACTTTGCATCATTTAGCGGTTACATGAGTGGTGCTTGGGCGTTTCTGTGCATACACCCATGTATTTTGACGCAAAATCATATTTACAAAAACATGTAAACATAGGTTTGCACCAAACTGGCGGGTCTACCTGACTCTGGCCTAACAAGGAGAAATATCTTTATTTCTCCATGTTATTTCTGCAGCACACATACAAAGAGAAAATAGCCTTAATGGATAGTTTTAAGTAACCTTCTAAAAAAAAAAAATTTATGCGCTGCAGCAGCATTGCACTTGCTTGGATTACCATGCGTCAGATAGGCATTACATAGGTGGTGCATGGGTGTTCACATATATCCCCCATGTATTGTGTGTATAAATATATATGTACAACTAAAATGGGAATCCAGCTTTTTGAAAAACGGGACTAACCCTCTGCTTAGAAAATCAATAAGTTTTTTGTAAAACCCTCACCCTCCAGGGTTACCCCTTGGTGCCATGCTTCATCATCGGGTCCATCCCGTTCCGCTGTGGAACGAGGCATGCTGCGACCTACAGACTACGCAGGAGCAATTTAGTTACGTATACAGTGACAACAGGGATGACAACAAGGAAAGACAAGGATCTGCGAACATCGCAGTAATCTGCTATGTGGATGCAGAACAACTATGATGTCTAAACACTACATTGCAAAAAAGCACACAGCACGGGATTATCAATGGGTTGTACTTGAACATATGAAGGATACAGTGCACTCAGACTCTAGATTGTTTGAGATGGAAAAACGATGGGTTTTTAAACTCAAGAAACACCTACAGGGCCTGTATGAGAAAATCTCCTGGGGCCAATTCACTAGATGGAACGAAATACAGACTACACACAGAGGCAACCTCTCTGGATTGCTTGTGGCCATACCATCAATTCACTACCTCTCTTTACCTATGAGAAGTACAACATACCAAACTGTTTTCAATTTTGACATCCCTATTAACTTATCAACACAAAGTGGGTTTATACTGACATACACAATGGAGGACTGATGTTAGCCAACTCCCTCTCTATCAGATATATATATATATTTATATAAATAACACCAAGGCACATGAGCACAAATTAAGGCAAGTGTACTACCTAAATGGAACCAGCCAGTCCAATTGAGGATAGACGTTTTTTCACCCCCTGACGGTTTAGTTGCAGGCAAACAGGAGCAAATGGGACATCATCGCTTCCTGACAAGGTCCATCAGTGATCATAGATAGTCTAGTTTTTTGGAACACACACAACGATGTGTTTGTCCGTGGGCTCCAACCAGGACTTAACTTGCCTCTGGGCACTGCAACAGCAGTAGGCAGTCCCCGGCGGCAGACCCCGTGAGAGGAGCCCATTGTGAAAGGCTGTCTCGGTTAACAGACAGTCTAGTCATATAAATATATATACACTAGCTAGAGTGCCGTCCTCGTTTTCTAACTAGTCCCTCCAGTGACCGCCATCTTTATTAAATACGCAGTCCTGTCTTTTGGAACTTACACAGTGGTACAGAAGTTAACATCCTGCAGGGCACCAATATGGCAATATGGGGTCCCTGGCGGCGGTTCTAGAAGGTGGTAACACGGAGGAGGAACCTTGGAGTGGTAAGCACGGTTTTCACCGCATACTTCATTATCTTCCATTTACATTATCTACTAGCATATTGATTAACAACGATACAATGGTTAGCGGATACTGCCGCTTTTTCTTGATCGTATTTCCCCCTGAGTTAGCATACCATTTCAAGGTCCTGTTGTGTCAAAATAATTATTCCAAGGGCCACACTTACCATTGGCCCGCAATATCCATTAAATAAGGAGCAGTTGGCAACGTGGAAGGTTCAAACGTTTATTAATCACCATAGATCTCTATATAGAGGAGCCTCGTCGATCCTCACCCATCAGGTGCGCCGAGGAAGACTGAAGACTCCTTGACAGCAACACACTTTTATACATTATCAGCACAGCATACAAAACCTTATATGTGGAAAAGTACCAGTTAGCCCTGGCGCCCCTAATGAGCTCATGCCTATTTCTAGTTTCGGTTACACATACAAAGGGTTACTATCTTTACAGGGAAGGTCGGAAGGGTGACTCCCTTCTCGTCCCAGGTCTGGAGGAATTCGCTTGATACTCCCTTTTCGCAGATGTGACCTTGCTTCTCAGCAACTCTGTCTGTCTCCTAATAATTACCGTGAAAAGGAAAGGCAGATGGTGTGTAAGAGGGCCACGTGACTCCTAAGAGAAAGAGCCGCAATCCAAGATGGAGGCAGTTTGGTTCTCGGCCCTTTTGTCAGGCTGAACGAAAAGGGAATTTCGATCCTTCGAATGTACCATGGCTAAGCATACCGTCATTAGATATACTGCGCTATCATACCATAATAAATTGAATACCTCAGAACGGCCCTTTAGCGCAGCATAGCTAATAACGAAGTCAGTCTTCGAAAATACCCTCATCAATCTGCATTAAATCATGCGTCTCTTTCTGGGTCCGTTGAGCATCGATTCTGGTTTGGTTGGACGTGGGCTTAGGAATGGATCGGCGAACCTGAGTAGCACAATATGCACAACAGGCCGGCCCGCATTGCAGGCAAATGCAACAGGTAAAAAGGAATCCTACCGCCCCCAGGAGAATCATAAATAACTTCCATCCCCAGGCGGTCACCAAACCCCAGAACCACCCGGACAATGACCAAGTACCAGTGTCGGTGTGGATTTCAGAGGCTAGTCGATGCAGTTTCTGGATAGCTAGATGAACGGAAGGGGCGGAGTCAGGTATATATACACAACAGGAACTGCCGATGACCCTACAAGCTCCACCTCGATCAGCTAGGATAACGTCTAAAACAAGACGATTTTGAAGGGTCACGAGCCGGGTCGCCTGGAGCTCCACTGTGATATTAGTCAATATCCCTGCCGTAGTGTTAATCACCCCTTCCACCACTCTGGATAACCTCCTAACCTCCTTACTATTTAGGATGGGTCCCCATATGGGCAACGCTCCTTTTATAATATCAACAAAATGTTGCGCTGGAGTGTCGGTTTGGTCAGTGGCATCATTACTGGCGCCTACAGCTGTTAGGCTTCGTCGATTTAAAGTATGAGACTTATGATAGTCAGAAGGAGCTATGTACACCGGGGGGTAAAGGAAAGACAAGTAACACCTACCCATCCACCCTCTGGGCAACCAGGTATAGGCGTTTTCACCACATACAAAATAAACATTGGGAGGGGTGAGTGTAGGGGGGCTACTGTATGTCTGTAGTTTATAAGTGTAATTACATCTGCTATATCCTACGAACAAATGCCCCATCCCCTGCACACAGAAAGAGGAGGATGTATTCAACACCGGGACCGGAATGATTTTTTCATTTGAGACATTTCGCTCTTGGAAGTATTTGAAATATTCAGTAAAGTTAAAAGTCATGAAATCCAGTATTTCATCCCTCAACCAGGTATCATTTTCATGATCAGTATACACGTTCATACAGGCGGTGGGGTCAAGGGTACCATCTGTTCCCTCAGCATTAGGGGTGAAACCTTGGTGCGTCTCTATGTATGCTAAAATCAAGGCATAATGCTTCTCTGAGAATCGACGTTCATCTATAGCATAGTGTTCGTACAACATGGATAACATTTTAAACCAGGCTTCACAACTACCTAGGTAAGAAAAAGGCACTGATATAAACAAGTCTTGCTTATGCATTACTGACGGGAGAAGCCCACAGACCCAACAATCAGTAACATTTGTAGAACTATGAGTCTGGTGCAGCATTTCGATAAAGGCATTATGGACATATGTCTGTCGATGTCTTTCTTTATGAGGAGCGAAAGTCTGGAAATGATGTTCTTTAGGGGCAGGAGTAGACATTATCAGGGTGTGCACAGGATGACGAAGTTCCAAATATATGAACAAACCTAAGCATAGTACAAATGATACCATCAGTATAAAAATGAAAACAACTTTGACACGCAAGCTCCATGAAGAGAACATTGGCAAATGCGGGGGAACAGCACGGGGTGCTAGGGGACGCGCGTCTTCAGGGACAAAACGAGCAAAAGGGTACATTTTCCTCACTAAAAGTCCAATATAATCTCGGGCAACAAGGGGGTCTACAAGCAGTCCGACCTGCCGGAGGGTGCTTCTTTCCTGTGTCCGTTCAGAGCCTCACAGGCAGACTCCTATTGTTCAGAAAAACAAAAAAAGAAAAGGCAAAAACTTCTCGCGTTGGAGTCACACTTGACGCAACTCGTGTTGAAAAGAGATCTCCACCTGGGCCCCCCGTTCGTCTCATCAATGTCTCTATCTTCGTTCTGAACAGAGCTTTACTTAAAGTTCCATGCTCTCAACGAGTTCAGTCCAGCGTTCCGACAATCCTCAGGTCCCTGCAGCGGCCTCCAGCTGCACTTGCCGGGGCTAGACCTGGGACTCGTTTATTTTCGGGGCCGCAGGTGATATCGATCCCGACCAGGGGTTTCAGGATTCGTGAACAAGGTGGGCACAGTGGGGTCAGATGAGGAGCTGGGCTCCCAACCAGATTCTTCACTTTGGACGATTGGGTGGCGACAAAAAGGGGTTTCAATGCCCTCAGCACTCTCCCCTCGCCCGTCAACCTCTCTGCGGGTGTCCGGGGAAAGTGACTCTTCTGCGCTGGGCTCACCCTGAGTCGGCTGACCTTCCTCCTGGTCCAGTTGCTCCCTTGGCAATGGGAGAGGAACTCGCTTAAGATGGGAGATATGGATCCAGTGCTGCTTCCCTTCGACTTTCACCGCTGTTCGCGTGGCCAGGAGCACCTGATAAGGCCGGGACCAGCGCGGATCCAAACTCGATTTCCGTTGGTAGTTTCGGACCAGGACCCACTGTCCTGGTTCTACGCCGTGTCCAGGACCCTCCGGCATGGGCTGCAGTGTGGCAGATATCTGTTGATGAATGGAACGAAGATCTTTAGTCAGAGCATACAAGTAATCAGTCAACATAGGATATTCAATGTCCCTGAAAGACTTGGGCCGGGGTACTCCCCATACGTTGGCGGGTCTGCCAAAAATGACTTCATAAGGGGAGATACCACTCCGGGAATGGGGAGTAGTTCTTACGGACAACAGGGCCAGGGGGAGGAGATTGGGCCATTTTAATCCCGTCGTATCCTGGAGCTTAGCCAATCGCAGTTTTAAGATTCCGTTATATTTTTCAACTAGACCCGCTGACTGGGGATGTCGAGCGGCATGAAACTTCTGCCGGATGGACAGGCCCTTGCATACATACTTAACTAAGTTAGCATTAAAATGGGTCCCATTGTCACTCCAAATCACCCTTGGCAACCCATATCGAGGAAAGAACTCTTTTACCAGGGCTTTCGCCGTTGCCAATGCAGTGTTCTCCTTCGTGGGATACGCTTCTACCCATTTGCTAAAGGTACAAATCACCACCAGCACATATTTCAGATTGTTAACTCGTTCTAGCTGTATGTAATCCATTTGGAGTACTTCGAAAGGCAAGGTGGGTGGTGCAAAACTACCTGCTAGGACGGGGATACTAACCCTAGGATTATGCTGGAGACAAATTATACAATGTTGGACCAAGTTCCTAGCTGTCTTGGGGATATTGACATTATACCAAACAGAATCCAATATGGCACAGATGGCCTGAACTCCTACATGCGAAGGTCCGTGTGCCATGGTTACCACTGCATTTACAAAGGCGTTCGGTAGCAACCATCTACACCTTTCTGACAGGTCGGTCCAACACCCATTCTCATCAAGCCTCCCCACTTGCTCTCGCCAGTATATCAGTTCTTCCGAGGTCGCCTCTTTCTGTAGCTCTTTCACACTATTTATGGTGTTATTAAAAACCTCTGCTTCTATCATTTTTGTCACTACAAGCATGGAAGTGGTGTCAGACCGGGCTGTTTCTTTTGCGATCTGGTCTGCAAAGGCATTTCCCCTCCCCACATCATCAGTTATAGTTTTGTGTGCACTGCATTTGACTATAGCCAGGGTCTTGGGCAATGTTAACGCGGCTAATAACCGTTCAACTAGTGGCCCATTCTTTATTCTCTCACCGTGAGATGTCAAGAATCCTCTTTCTGCCCACAACCTCCCGAAGCTGTGCGCTACACCGAACGCATACTGGCTGTCGGTGTAGACGTTCAGCTTGATGCCTTTTCCTAGCTCGCAAGCCCTGAATAATGCAACCAATTCGGCTGCCTGGGCTGACCGGTATGGTATCTTCGCTGCCTCGACTACCGTTTGTAGAGTAGTGATCGCATAGGCCGCAGCTGTCTTACCATCCGGTAATCTGAAACATGACCCATCTACATATAATTCCCCTTGGGCATCAGAGAGTGGGGTGTCAGTTAGGTCTATCCGACCCTTGGTTTCTTCTTCAGTTCGAAAGATACAATCATGCATGTCTTGTCCACCGCCCTCCGAAGGGAGGGGTAACAACGTGGCAGGGTTCAAATAAACACATCTTTTGATCGTTATGTGAGGTGAAAACAGGGTCAATTCGTACCCCGTAAGACGCGCACTAGTTAAGTGCTGCGTCTGTGTCCTGTTTAGTAATACGTCCACAGCATGAGGCACCATCACTGTCAGATCCGTATTCAGGACTAGCCCTTCCGATTGTCTGATGGCTATGGCAACTGCCGCTACAGCCCTCAGGCAACTGGGAAGCGCTCTGGCGACGTTGTCCAAAACCGCCGAGAAATATGCACAAGGCCTTTGCTTACCACCAAAGTCTTGTGTCAACACTGAAAGAGAACAACCGTCCACCTCATGCACATAGAGCACAAAAGGTTTCCGGTAGTCAGGGGTGCCAAGCACAGGAGCAGAACAAAGAGCAGTTTTCAGAGCGGAAAAAGCGGTCTGGCATTCGTTAGTCCAAGGTAAAGGTTCATGCACATCCTTCGTAGTTAAATACAGGAAAGGTTTAGTCAAGAGAGAATAGTTAGCAATCCATTGGCGACAGTAGGAGGTTATGCCAAGCAAAGCGCGGACATCACGTTGCGTGCGAGGAACAGGCATGTTAGTTATGGTTGCAATACGTTCAGCAGTTAACCGTCGTCCCTCCTTCGACAGGAGATGACCGAGATAGGTCACCTCCGGTCGACAATATTGAAATTTAGAGAGCGACACCTTGTTACCGTGAGTGGCCAGATGTCGTAGCAGGGTAACCGTGGCATCGCGGCAACCCTGTTCTGTATCAGAAGCCACAAGAAGGTCATCCACATACTGCAGCAGGACATTACCTGGGGGCAATTGCAAAGAGTCCAATACCCTCTTCAGGGCTTGGCTATAAATACTAGGACTTTCAGTGTACCCCTGGGGAGCGCGACAGAATCTGAAACTGCGGCCTCCTAATGAGAAACCGAACAAATGTCTACTATCCGGATGAATGGGAATACTAAAGAACGCATTCTTTAAATCAATCACCGAAAAAAATGTGGCAGTGGGAGGAATCATTGTTAAGATAGAATTGATGTCCGGCACCACAGGATACTGGGGTACCACAATTTTATTGATTTCTCGTAGGTCAATCACAAATCGATAGGTATTAGCATAATCAGGGGACTGGGGTACAGGGGCTCGTTTAAGAATCGGGAGAATCGGACTGTTACAGGTATTGGACGCCGTTTCTTCCACCACCCCTGTTTTAATTAAGTCGGAAATAATGGCCAGTAAGGCACGTTCACCTTCGAGGGCTATTTTGTATTGCGGAATCCTTGGCAGTTGAGCATTCTGTTTTAAGGTGATGGACACCGGTGGGATTGGTAAGCACCCCACATCAGTGTCCCCCAGGGCCCAAAGATCTTTCGGGAGTGTCGCGAGCTCAGGGGGTAAGGAATCGGTTTTAGCAAAACATTGGATGGAGGGGACAGAGTTATTCCTAATAGTTAGGTAAACTCCATCGGGGGAGCAAAAGATGCGTGCATGCAATCTTTTTAGTATATCCAAACCCAGGAGATTTTCCCCACACTGAGAGGTGAGGAGAAAGGGTGATTCAATCGTTACTGGTCCCACAGTAAGGGAAAGTGGTTTCGAAATGGGGCTTACCACCGGAGTTCCAGAGAACCCCACGGACACATTAGTCTGGCCAGACAGAGCAGCCCCCGGGACCAAGGCACGTGAAACAGAACTGTCATAGCCCCTGTGTCAACCAAAAACTTACCTGATGCCTCCAGCAATTGTGCATGGACATAAGGTCCAGCCTGATCTATCGGAATTGACACATGCCCCTTACTCTGCCCTTGGCTATCCTATGCTTGAGTGTACCCAATATCCTCATCCGTCACACGTCCGTCATGGTAGTATTGTTTACCCTGACTCTGATCGAAATAATTTTGACTGTTCTCACCTCTGACCGCCTGTTCTTGCCTCGTGTATTTACCTCGATGTCCACTTACTCTACCCCTTCCACGTCCCCTAGAAGCAGCGTTCTGCTCATGCAATAACGGGCATTGAGCTCTCCAATGACCCTCCTCCTTGCAGAAAGCACATTGATTTATGCCAAGATCCGTTCGTCCAGTCGAGTGCACGGGCCCCGCCCCTCTCGGAACGAAATTCTGCAACCCTCTCCCTCTTCCTCTACCCCTCTCCACTTGCTGTAACAATACTCGTGTCTTCAAATCCTTCGACTTTCTTTCTGTCTTATCCTTGCTCTCATTTTCCCGATGCTCATAATACTGGGCCATGCTTAATATCGTGGAAGGCGTGGTGGTCGTCCAGGTACTCTCGGCTGCCTGTAGCCGAGTCGATACCTCGGGTAGCAAATTTGTCACAAATCTATTAACAAATAAACGTACACCTCCCTCCGTAGCCAGGTCCTGCCCGCTGAAATCAATGAATACTCCCTCAAACCTTGTGAAGAAATCGGATACACTCTCATCCTTCTTTTGTTTACAGGCCGTCAACTTGTCCCAATCTACCTTTCTGGGCGGTATCAATGAATGCATATATGTTATTATTCTCTCGGGTAGAGCCAATATCTCAGCTCGGGGCTTATTCCCCGGTTTGCGATCTCTATCCCAGTTTCTCAGTTGGTCCCATGTCCCCCCAAATTCCGTGACATGGTCCTGGTCATGTACTTGGCGCCAAATATCCACCGGTACTAGTAGGGCGAAGAATAATTCGATATCTGCCAACGTCATCACTGCTGACGAGGCGGCTTCGGTCAGTTCCTTATAATAGGCAGTGGGGTTCTTTCGAGGGTCGGGCAACTGGCTTTTCAAGGATAATACCTCACTCCGCTTCCAAGGGGTATAGACCCATTGTTCCTGGAACCGGGCGTCTATTCCCGGACGGGTAACGACACCGTTACCATCCACCACCGCGGCAACTTCCGGATGGAAGATAGGGTGTACCTCCCGCATAGGGAATTGGGATGATCCGGCGGGAAGGGCGGACTCCAGACGAGTTCTATAAGAGACCAAAGTCTGCACCTTACCATACACGTCTTCAGGTGTCAATCTGGATCTGTGAGCCTGATCAAGAATATTATATAATATGGCCGGAGCTCTCCCCTCCTGGTGTACCTGTTCCCATATAGAGATGAGACGGTTGGCCATATGCTCCAGGGCATGCTGTTGCATTACCGGCTCGTAGTCCCTCATGGTACTCCAGATATCAGCAAGAGTATAAATAGAATGTCGCATCCACTGGGATGCTTGTGTGGCAATAGCTGCCCTTTCTTCCGTTCCCAAAGCAGAACGAGTGAACAATCTCCTTCCCTCTGTTAGACTGGCCGGATGTACCGGAGTGGTTACAGCTGCTACTGGTGTTGTGCTAGCGGAGGAGGAGGGTAGAACAGAAGGGGAAGACATTGACCCCGTCGGCAGCTGAGGGGTCCCGGCAGCAGCCGTCGAAAATAAATTAGGTAACAGGGCTATAACGTCGGACACAGATGCCGACAACTGGGAGAGGTTAGGCAGGGAGGGAGAGGCAGTATTGGCCGGGGGAGCCGGAGCCGAGGCTCCCAGGGACGTATCGGGTGTCGGGGCTGTGGCCCTTGACACCTCGGGGTATAGTTTCTGGGGCACATAAGGGGGCGGTGGCCTGGTATCCAACAGATCTTCTATTTCATTGTCCGCATTTGGCGGGTCACATAACTTTTATCAATTTTTAGTCTAAAATCGCGATTCATGCAATCCAATCCTTTCTCTACTCTTTCTCGGTCATAGGCCATAGCCTTCTGGGTAACATTCTGTCCTGCCTTAGCTCTAGCCACTTTCTCTTCTTTTATTCGCCGTTGTTTGGCCTCCTTCTGCCATGCAATTAGAGCATCGAACATGGCTTGCCTACTTCGCCTAGAGAACAATTGTTCTTGTAGGAACGCAATTTTCTTTTCATCAAATGAACCAGTCTTGGGCCACCGTAATTCTTCATTACCCTTAGTATACTTATGCCATAGAGTGCAAAACAGTAAAGGAGAGATTCCATGCTTGACATACATAAAATGGCTCGGACTGCCCTCCGGTGGGGCGGGTTGGCTCTCAGCTAATCTAGAGTCACTTGTGCGGCAGCAGCAGCCAAAACAATTCAATTTACTGAAACAAGACATTTTGGTTAGTTTTTAGACATGTACATATAAAACAACAATCAAACACAACATACAATCAATATCAGAGAACCAAGCCCGTCGACTCTGGTTCAGGGTCCAGGCTTCAAACTGCACACAGGGATTCCGGTTACCCTCCTGGCTCACCACTAAGACCAACCCCTCCGCCAACAAGGACTTGCCTCGTCGGGAGTATGGCCTGTGGTTACCCAGTCCAGGTCACAGGTCCTTCCATGTGCAATCCGCCTATATTACTCCGGCGCGCTATTTCTAATCAAACCAATATCATCTGTACGTACTTCGAGTCAAACCACTGTAATGCAAACCTAATCAAACAAGACACCACTCTCCGGTGCGTGTCTTCGAATCAATGAACCGCTGTCCAGCGCGAGCTTCAAATAAATGCAACCAGTGCTCAAGTCAAGACGAATGCATCGTTCTCAACGAATGCTTTCAAATCAATCAATTAGCACACCGTCCTCGACGCGTGCTTCAACAAAACATAATGCACCGTTTACAACGCGTGCGTTAAATCAAAATCAAATCAATCTATACTCACCGGGTGCACCCAGATACGAATGTTCGTTCTCCGCTGCCAACTCCTCCTGACCAACTTAGTCCATTCCCTGGGTTAAGCCCGTAGGACCCCGGTGAAGGGTCACTTAGCAGCAGGGGACGTACCGAAAAGTCGCGCAGGGTGGGAGAACTCTCCAGGCTCCTTCTCCCGTCGACCGGTCAGGACGCCCCCAATCCCACCACCCGAATACGGGGGGGGTTTGACCCTGTCACAGGGTCCCTTCGTGGTCGCCAACTGTTGTGTCAAAATAATTATTCCAAGGGCCACACTTACCATTGGCCCGCAATATCCATTAAATAAGGAGCAGTTGGCAACGTGGAAGGTTCAAACGTTTATTAATCACCATAGATCTCTATATAGAGGAGCCTCGTCGATCCTCACCCATCAGGTGCGCCGAGGAAGACTGAAGACTCCTTGACAGCAACACACTTTTATACATTATCAGCACAGCATACAAAACCTTATATGTGGAAAAGTACCAGTTAGCCCTGGCGCCCCTAATGAGCTCATGCCTATTTCTAGTTTCGGTTACACATACAAAGGGTTACTATCTTTACAGGGAAGGTCGGAAGGGTGACTCCCTTCTCGTCCCAGGTCTGGAGGAATTCGCTTGATACTCCCTTTTCGCAGATGTACCCTTGCTTCTCAGCAACTCTGTCTGTCTCCTAATAATTACCGTGAAAAGGAAAGGCAGATGGTGTGTAAGAGGGCCACGTGACTCCTAAGAGAAAGAGCCGCAATCCAAGATGGAGGCAGTTTGGTTCTCGGCCCTTTTGTCAGGCTGAACGAAAAGGGAATTTCGATCCTTCGAATGTACCATGGCTAAGCATACCGTCATTAGATATACTGCGCTATCATACCATAATAAATTGAATACCTCAGTCCCTACAATAACCCCCGGTCTTGCTGACTGCCAAAACAAAACTATAGAGAGATGCAACTGTGATATTCTCCCGCAATATTGAATAACTCTCATAAATAAAGTTTCTCTCATACAGTGTGATTACAGGTTCCCTTCTCCCCCGGAGGAACCATGATGATATATCAGAACTAATTACATGTATGTTTTGTGTGTTTCTAATTTTTACTTTTTATCTTTATTTTTATTTCTCAACTTTCTAATCTCAATTTTATTAGGGATTACATGTGTGTCTCGTCAAATTGTAGAACGAACACAGGAAGTTTATGTTTCTGGACAACACTAGATGTGCCCATCTAAAGTGTTTTCTCATCACAAATCTACCCACCTAAAGGTGCTCACCATGATTTAAGAAATGTATATATATATATATATATATACATATATATATATTCAGTGAAAAAACCATAGGTTTCACACATGTTATAGTTAGCTGGACATTTTACTCGTAAAAAACCAATGAAATTGCCCCGTTATAGTTAGTTCAGCTAACTATAACTCGCGCGCCCGCAATGCACTGCTGATGACGTCACATATTACATCACTCATGACATGGTCAGTGACATCACTCATGACATCACTGATGACATCTCAAATGACATCACTGATGACATCACTGATGACATCATCCAGTGAATGTGGGTTTTTCTGAAAATTAAATATGTTTTATATATGTATATCTCAAGGTCAATGGAAGAATAAATGGGTATATAAGTGTCTAAATGGATGATTTGTTTTTGAAAAATTGATTGTTTAACTGACTGATTAAGTGTATCATAGTGAATACATGTTTTAGTGAGTAATGTTTAAATATGTATATATCTGTATCAGTCTCTCACTTTGTGTATAAGTGGCTGCATGGGTTGGTGAGTAGATACATGGGTGTCTATATAGGTTATTAGTTGGTTTTTTGAGTATCAGTCTGAGTGTCTGCATGGTTCGGTGGGGGGTATTACGTAGTGCATAGGTGTATGAATGAGTGACTCACTGTTTGTATGTGTTGAACACAGCATGTGTGCAGGACTGTATGGGTGGATGAGTGTGTGCATGGATGTGTTATTGAGTGAATGACTGTCTCAATAGTGTCTTTATGAGTAACTACATATGTTTTAAACTAGTATATGTGACTATTGGTGTATATATGTGAGTATATGTGAGAGTGAGAGATTGAAAGAGTTCTTGTATGAATAAGTATGTGTTTCTATAAGTGATTGTTTAAAAGACTAAGTATGTGTAAGTTTCCGTAGAAGTAAGTGTGGTGGTGTGTGTATAACTGTATATGCAAGTAAATGTATGTTTGATTCTTTGTTAGCATGAGTGACTATGTGTGTGAGTAACTCTATGGATGAGTGGCATTGTGTAACAGGATGTATAGGTGTATGAGTACATATGATGAGTGAGTACATGTATGAGTGACTGAATTGGACTGTTGGTGAATGAGTGGATGTGTATGTGGATCTTAGAATTACTGAAAAGGTTGTTTTATCTGGTATTGGTATGTCCATTGTTTTGAACATTGTAGTTTCTATTTTTGAATGTGTGTGTCAAAGGTTATATTAGGGGAAGAGGAGGTCTGCCACTCTATCACAAGGATGATGTCATCAGTGATGTCATCAGTGATGTCATTTGAGATGTCATCAGTGATGTCATGAGTGATGTCACTGACCATGTCATGAGTGATGTAATATGTGACGTCATCAGCAGTGCATTGCGGGCGCGCGAGTTATAGTTAGCTGAACTAACTATAACGGGGCAATTTCATTGGTTTTTTACGAGTAAAATGTCCAGCTAACTATAACATGTGTGAAACCTATGGTTTTTTCACTGAATTTCTAAGGTTTTTTAAATGCTAATTCCTAACTATAACGTGTGTGAAACCTATGGTTTTTTCACTGAATTTCAAAGGTTTTTTAAATGCTAATTCCTAACTATAACGTGTGTGAAACCCATGGTTTTTTCAGTGAATTTGCAAGGTTTTTTAAATGCTAATTTTTTTTTTAATCTTCAATTTTTTCAAACATATTTTTAATTTAATTTACTTACCTTTTATAAAGACTATGCTTTAATTTTTAAAATCCTTAAATATTTTTTTTTAATATATTTTTTAAAATAAACATGTAAAATTTATTTCCAGTTCTTTTTTTATTTTTTTTATTTTTTTTTGGTACGCGTACCGTAAGCTCACGGTAAGCGTACGGTTTACGCAACGTCCGTAATCTATCTACGCTGCTTGCGTATAGTTACGCACTTTGCGTAGCCGCGCGTACTGCGCGTGGGACGCATGCGCGCTTACGCCACACGCGCACGTTACGCGGAAGTGCCGGGAAATGACTGTTATGCGCATGCGCGCAAGCGCGTGTCTTTTTTACGCGCACGCGTACTTTTTGCCGTAAGCGTACCGTAAGCGTACCGTAAGCGTACGGTAGGTCATGTGATCTTGAAACACAACTTTTGATTGGTTGAAACTACTTTCAGTTCTAGAACTCTCCTACACCACACCCATTCCCCTCATTTCTGCTTGTGATCCCTTGGGAGAAGGAGCTGGTTTGTCTTTGGGATACGATGGCAGAACAGCAGAGCTCTTCTGAGAGTGATGCTAGCACTAGCAGCACTGTCTTGAGGCAGAGATCGAGGAAACAAAAGCCTTCTTATGTTTGGGATTATTTTACTTTTCCAGAAGGCCAGCAAAAGGTGAATGCACCCTTAGTTACTTGCAAGCTGTGTCAGCGTGTACTTTCTAGAGGTAATCCTAACAGGAAGTATTCCTTTGGGAATCACACCATGAAGAGACACCTCCAGGATGTACACAGAAGGACACATGGTCATCTTTTTGGAGGTAACTCTTCAGAAAGACGAGCCAGTACATCCACAGCAGCTCAGCCTGGACCATCACCTGCAGGGCTTACTCCTTCTTCTGCAGGTCAGGTGAGCCCTTCATCTGTGGGGGGAGAATCTCCTTTTGCTGGCCCTCTGGAAATGAACCCTCGATTTCGGAAGGTTGATATTCATTGCACATTTTGTAAAGATCTAATTTGCCATAGGGAGACCAGTGTTTCCCTAGTGAACAACAAAATAGATCAGCACATTTGTCGCTTTGAATAATTTTCCCATGCTTCCTTTCCTCTGTCCCTGCATGAACACAACGGTTCTTTTAAGAGCCAACCTTATCTTTCATCTTTTTTTTACATATGTTTTTAAAAACTTTTTTTTATTTTTTTTTACCGTACGCGTACGGTGCGCGTACTTTTTTTTTATTTTTTAAAAAAAACACTAAAAATCATTTATCACATTACATTGTCCTTGAGAGACTACAATTATTATTATTGACTTACCATACTCACTGAAAAAATATTTATTCATTTCTTTTTACCAGAGAAAAACGCAATAAATCTCTGCCTGTAATTCCTATTTCCACACAGAGTCATGTTTTCACATTAGTCCCAAAACGAAATTCCTTTGCCAATTTGAAAGCACACTTACTGCTCTTTTTTTTTGGCAAGTGAAAATCACTTTTACAGACTGACACATTATGAATCCACTTTTTTGATTTTTTTAAATGCACATGTCCAAGCTGTTTTTTCAGACCACCACCATGTGTATTCTCTGTGACTGCCTACACTCCAGCAAGGGCAACCAGCCTTAGTGATGCTGAATGTATTTGCATTACAGACTTAAACCTGAAAACCCCACTCGCTTCTAAATACTGTGCATGACTATACATGGCAAGCACATGGGTGTGTGCTAAGACTCTGCTTCTTCCCCCAAAAATTCGCTCCCCCTTTCCATCTAATGCAACTGTGAAATCACCAGAGCAAGACGCAATAAATCTCTGCCTATAATTCTTCTATGCACACAGAGTCATGTTTTCACATTAGTCCCAAAACGAAATTTCTTTGCCAATTTGAAAGCACACTTACTGCTCTTTTTTTTTTCGGGGCAAGTGTAAATCACTTTTACAGACTGACACATTATGAAACCACCATGTGTAACTACAACAAAAACAATTCCCATTTCTATTATTCATTTCTTAAGTTACCACATACATCCCCTCTCAAACTGTAAACTCACCTTTAAAATTAGTTAGTTGTGAAAGAAATGTGACACTCAAACAGCAGATTATCAGAGCCAGGATCTCTGTTCTGTTCACCTCTCTCCTCTCAGCAGAACCAGATAATGGCAAACTTTCCCTCTATTTTTCCACACATATACATGTAAGTTTCAAATCTCAGTCCTTCCCCCTTTTTTTCAAATGTAATCACACATTTCTATTGGTTGAAAACCAACCCTTTTCCAAAAGTACCCTTCCCCCAACTTGACTTCTGCCTAGTACCCTTCCCCCAACTTGACTTCTGCCTGCTACCATAGCAACAGCTCATGGAACACTGCTGTGTAGAGTTAGGTCAGAAGTTCGACACACAATGTTTCAATTCCACAGAGCAAGAGTGCTTGACTTTTCAAACCTTACAGCAAATCCATAGTACTGTTCTTTGGTTACACATTTTTCTGTACCAATACAAAACATGCTTCTATTAATTTACACATACAGCCTAGTTTTTATTCTAGAATGGTATGAAACAGCCAATCAGTTCTTTTTGTTTTGAAAAAAATATGTATGCCTCCATTTCCAAACTGTCTTTCTTTTCATATTGCCATTCTACTGAAAGACACCTCCTGAGTGCATCCAGTTCTCCTTTGAAGATGTTCACAGTGTGGATTGTAGGGCACAGCTATGTCTTCTGGAGTGAAAAGTTTGCAGAGAAAACAGGTATGGTGAGAGACCTTGCTTTGCCAAATGTAGACATTAAATGGATTGGTCAGAGAGGGTTAAAGTGGCACCAATGGATGCCATTGGTGAAATCCTTCATTCAAATCCAACACCCTGACCTCATAATAGTGCACTGTGGTGGCAATGACCTAGGCACTTTGACTAGGGTAGGTCTGGAAATGCTTATGAAGGACACCTTTGCACAACTGTTTACACTTTTCCCTAAAACTGCCTTTGTGTTTTCCAACATATGCCAAAGGCAAAAATGGAACTGGTCCAATCATTTCTGTCCGCAGATTGACAAAGCAAGAAAGCACGTCAACAAATCTGTTTCTGCTTTCCTCCGTGACTATGGTATGGGTGCCATTTACCACAACAACTTGCGTTATGACATGCAAGACATTTATAGAGGAGATGGTGTGCACTTCAATGATGAAGGGAACAGAGTCTTCCTCTTGAACCTTAGACTCTGCATCGGTACTTACTTGTAGGTACCACTAAAAAAATGACTTCATAAACACAACAGCTCTTTTTAGAGCTCCCTAATTTCTAAACTCTTAAATCTGCTTTTCATTTATTTATTTTTATTTTTTTTACCGTACGCTTACCGTAAGCTTACGGTACGCGTACCCCGTGATTTTTTTTAAAATCAATAAATGTTTTTTTTGTACTTTTCTGTCCTTCTTTGACCCCCTTACAAATGTTAGGGGGTCTGTAACTCTCCTCATTGCCTCCTTTCCTTGTTTTCTCTGTTTTTTTTCTGAGTGAAACACACAAAATGGCGGCCGCCGCTTCCTGGTTTCGGCCGATTCGAATGTTTACTAAGATCTATGGGCCAATCAGAATCTCCTTCGCGCACGCCATGTTTCTTCCGTACGCTTACCGTAAGCTTACCGTACGCGTACCCCGTGATTTTTTTAAAAAATCAATAAATGTTTGTTTTGTACTTTACAGTCCTTCTTTGACCCCCTCACAAATGTAAGGGGGTCTGTAACTCTCCTCATTGCCCCCTTTTCTTGTTTTCACTCTTTTTTTTTCAGAGTGAAACACAGAAAATGGCGGCCGCCGCTTCCTGGTTTCGGCCGATTCGAATGTTTACTAAGATCTAAGAGCCAATCAGAATCGCGCTCGCGCACGCCACCGTACGCTTACCGTAAGCGTACGGTAAGCGTACCGTAAGCGGGCTCAGATATATATATTGATTTAAAGGCTATTTTCTCAGAATCTACTGAACAGATTTACACCAAACCTACAAAAGGCACTTCCTTGACCTAGGGACTACCTCTCTGCCAAATTTTGAGTAATTCTGTTCAGCCGTTCGGGCTGTAGCTCGTTCTAAAGGTCCTATGGAAAAATGCATGGGAAAAACGCGTTTTGGGACCCCCCTTTTATCTCAGCCCCCGCTTGACGGATCCCCCCGAGACTTTCAGGGTAGGAGCGGAGCGTAGCGCCCCACCTATTTTGAGAAATTCGCGAGGATTCGTCGACCGGCGCCAAAGTTATTCAAAATAGAATGTTGAGGTTTTCCTATGGAAACGTGGTCCTAACTATAACTACCTACTGGCGACCGCCAGTAGGTAATATATATATATATATATATATATATATATATATATATATATATATATATATATATATATATATATATATATATATATATATATATATTACCTACTGGCGGTCGCCAGTAGGTAGTTATAGTTAGGACCACGTTTCCATAGGAAATCTGCAACATTCTATTTTGAATAACTTTGGCGCCGGTCAACGAATCCTCGCAAATTTTTCAAAATAGGTGGGGCGCTACGCTCCGCTCCTACCCTGAAAGTCTCGGGGGGATTCGTCAAGCGGGGGCTGAGATAAAAGGGGGGTCCCAAAACGCGTTTTTCCCATGCATTTTTCCATAGGACCTTTAGACAGGGCTACAGCCCGAACGGCTGAACAGAATTACTAGAAATTTGGCAGAGAGGTAGTCCTCAGGTCAAGGAAGTGCCTTTTGTAGGTTTGGTGTAAATCTGTTCAGTAGATTCTGAGAAAATAGCCTTTAAATCAATATATATATCTGAGCCAGCTTACGGTGCGCTTACGGTACGCTTACCGTACCCGTACGGTGGCGTGCGCGAGCGCGATTCTGATTGGCTCTTAGATCTTAGTAAACATTCGAATCGGCCGAAACCAGGAAGCGGCGGCCGCCATTTTCTCTCTCGCACTGAGAGTGATTTCTAAAATATAAAGCCCAAAAACATGTAAAGGGGCTGTTTAGACAGCTCCCACACACATAGCCATGTTGAGGGAGTCCCCAAAGATCCCCCAAGGCCAAAAACGGAATTTTTATTTTTTCGGTAATTTCGCCGATTACGCTTACCGTACGCGCACGGTAAAAAATTTAAAAAAAAAAAACATTATCCACACTCTCTCCACCCCGTTTGCAATTTGTGCCCGCAGGGCACCAATTGTGCATGGCTTATTAGAGATGAGATAAACAAAAATATTTAAAAAAAAAAAATAAAAAAAAAAATTATCCACACTCTCTCCACCCCGTGTGCAAATGGTGCCCGAAGGGCACCATTTGTGCATGGCTTATAAAATATACGAAAAATTAAAATATTACCTTTCAAAACGAAGTGCATCATATGTCCTCCATGTGCGCACGGTGCGCGAAGCGCATCGTGCGTACATGGCCCATCTAGCGTAACGTGGGCACGCGGTGCGCGTAGCGCACCGCGTGCCCACCGTGCGTGCACGGCACTAAATGCGTAAAGTGGGCGCGCGCGGTGCGCGAAGCGCACCGTGCGCGCACGGAACGAACTGCGTTAAGTGGGCGCGCACGCCACGAATGGCGTAAAGTAACTTAGCATTTAAAAAACCGTACAAATTCACTGAAAAAACCATAGGTTTCACACACGTTATAGTTAGGAATTAGCATTTAAAAAACCTTGCAAATTCACTGAAAAAATCATAGGTTTCACACATGTTATAGTTAGCGGAAATTTTACTGATAAAAAACCAATGAAATTCCCCCGTTATAGTTAGTGCAGGCAACTATAACTCACGCGACCGCAATCTTCTGCTGATGACATATGTGTCTTTATGAAAAAAAAATATTTGTAATATATGTATAGCTAAAAATGTATGGAAGAAGACATGGGCAAATAAGTGTCTAAATACAGTATTATGTAAACAAGAGAGGGACTGATGGGCTTTTATTCAAGGAGGTCCAGCATACATGCCCAGTTAATCATGTGTAAAGAAAAGAGTATGCAGTTCCTCAAAGAAAAGGCGGGGGGGTGCCAAAGGAAAGAAGAGACCGTAAAGCAGAGGAATACCTCTATTCGGAACTAGGGTCCTCACACACCCAGCAAGCTAGGTGTCATGCTTCATCATATGGACCTGCTCCTCGTCGGGCCGGCGCTGCAATGCCCGACGGGCACCCTAAAAGGGGCTCTTTGGCGGAGATCTTCAGTTCCTGGCCGTATGATGCAGTGTGTGTGAGAGGGACCTAGTGGTGTAGATGTGAGTGCAGGTAAGTGAATTAAAACAAGTTAGAGAGTCCAAAAATAATTTTATTGGGGATGGCTCTCTACCTGAATAAAAATGTGTGGGAGCAGAATGGCAGCTAACTGATGTTAAGATTCAGTCTGGCTATGCTCATCTGCGCTGGTCGACATGTTTCTTGCCTGATGGTCCTATTGATCCGTGGCAATTCCTCAGGACCTAAAAAAACAAAAAAAAACAAAAAAAGCTGTCAGTAATCTACACTGGGTGGTAAGTACAGCTGTTACCTACTACCTTTACACATAAATACAGTATTAGCATCAGCAGAAGATTGCGGTCGCGTGAGTTATAGTTGCCTGCACTAACTATAACGGGGGAATTTCATTGGTTTTTTATCAGTAAAATTTCCGCTAACTATAACATGTGTGAAACCTATGGTTTTTTCAGTGAATATATATATATATATATATATATATATATATATATATATTTTTCGAAAGTCGAAAGAGCACACATACAGCCACAGGGGCTGTCGAGACTAGCCTTCTGTTTATACTTTTACAGAAACAGAGACAGTGATCTCCAACTAGGTGGTAATTAGACACACTTCTTTAAAGGCATGCAATAAGCATGAGTCCATTGTAATATAACAGTAGTTGTGCCAAAGAGGTAAGTTCCCTAGGTGCTGGTGAAAAGACAATAGGGTCACAGCTTGAAACATATTGACCTGTTAGGATGCTGGGTACATCATAACTTGGCCCCCTAACCTCCCCCTTTTTAACCATACTGACTAGAGGTCAGAATTAATAGGATACGCCTAATAGCTAGGTATTTTTAAAGATTCACCCCACCCCCACTCCTTTGTCAGACACCACCATCTTTGTCATTGTATGCATAACTAAAGTGCTCCCGCGTAGCCCGTAGATCGCAGCACGCCCCGTTTCGCAGTGGAACGGGATGGACACGATGATGAAGCATGCCACCAAGGGGTAACCCTGGTGGGTGAGGGTTCACAAAAAACCTATTGGTTTTCCAAACAGAGGGTTAGTCCCATTTTTCACAAAGCTGGGTTCCTATTTTTGTTTGACATAAACTTGCTCTGGAGGACGAACCCAGTGTATCCTTTTACTCCACCATTTTTTTTATACATAAATAAAGATAGACAATCTTCTTTAGACAGACAGACTAAGGGGCGTATTTATTAAGAAATCATCCAGCGCAGCAAGGCACCTTGCTGCACTGCGAGATAGGGAAAGGGCAGGAATGTATTGTACTTACCAATATACGGCTCTGATGTCATTAGTGGTTGCGATCACGACTCTCTTGGTGCTGTGGTTGGCTCAGAATCCAGATTGTGAGGGGTCCAGGAGGTTGTGGTTCTCCAGGTGGTAGGTGAGTTGCTGGCAGATTGCTTTCTTGAGGACTTTTTCAGGAAATTAGAGCAAAGAGATTGGCCAGAACTTAAGTTTTTTGGTTTGACTGGGCCAGCAGATGTTCTTTTCAGGAGGGGCCTGACCTCTGCGTGTTTCCAGTCCTCAGTGATAGTGACTCCAAGGCCTGGTCTGCTGGCCTCCTGTTCGGAGCCACAGGAACATAACAGGATTCCAACCATCTGACCCGGCACCCAGATTCAGCTGGAGTAAGCCCCTGACCCCCAAGTAGTTCCCTCAGTTCTTGGACCCTTTTTATGTCCTCAGTGGAGCTGAATTTTGGGCTCCTGGCAACCTTAAACGATCTTATTGTTGCCAAAACCTAGTCGCTCGCACTGCCCTCCTATACAAAGTACCATCGACCCAAGCCTCCACGCTTGCGGAGAGCCCCATCCTGAAGCTACGGTCAAAGCGCCTGCTACGACAACAGGATCTTCATGCTACTGCGATGACCATCATTGACACGAGGTTTGCTCTTCGAGCTACATCGACGACCATTAGAGACACTTCACTGCTCCTTGCAGCCCTTCCACTGCAAATCAGACTCTTTGTACTGGGCTGAGAGGGTAACTTTTCAGCGGGACTAACCTGTTCCCCATATCTGAACCACGCTCCCTCGTGGTCAGCCTGAACTTGTAACTTCCTCCCTGTCTCACATGACCAGATAGCTGTGAGTGGAACTTTTGGCTTTTTGGAGCTATTTTTACTTAAATCTTTAAAACTGCATACCTCTGGATCAGGGGCGCAACTAGGTCTTAACTTTGGGGGGGGCTAACATGGCAGACAAAGGGGCGTGGTTAACAGGTTAGTCAATGGGGGCGGAGCTAAAATGGCAGACAATCAGGATCGGGTAATGCCAAGGCCAAGCTGAGAAAAAGAAGTGGCAAATTCTGCATTTGAAACTGGACAACAATCAGTTTTATGAGAATTAAATTGGAGAACAGAGGGTAATGTGAACCATTTATATAACAGACAAGGGATTCGTTCATCATGCAATAAAGTGTCACTCAAGTACATTATATTGTCTCACAACGATATTATTTAGACGTTTACAATTACACCCTTTTTTCTAATAGAATACCCATGAAACTGGGTCAAAAGAGCCCAGAACAACATGCTACTCTCTGAAAAACCTAGACTGTTCACAGATATAATTCACACAAAAAAGGGGACTCTGTCCACCACCCAAAGACACAGAAGGAATTTCAGATTTTGCAATGTGTTCATTTGCAGTGTTGTTACAAACGATAGCACCAAAAAACATTAATTTATTGGCAGTACAGACATTAGAGCATGGTGCTTTAATGTATAGGCAGTGGAAGTAGGGGTGGGTGGGGTGCTGTGCAGCAGCTCCCCCATAATAACCATGCTGGAATTCAGAGGTTGCATGAGAAATAATAAAGCATTTACATGTTACATTTTCTGTTCTATAAAAGACAGGTCAAATGCCAGGCTCTTGATACTGCAAAAAATACAGAACTTGGTAATTATATCCCTGTCACAAAGTTCCAATCCTCACCTCTTCGGCTGGTGCAGCTCCTATTGTAATTGCATTTATATAGCGCTCACTAACACTGACGAGGTGATTAAGAGCTTTTTTGGTGAGTAACACGCTGCTCTGGAACCCATAGAGGATCAGTGGTGAATTAGTATAGTGAAATATGAAAGTAATTTGAGTGGTGGATATGTTAGTCTGTTATTTGGATTGAGAAGGATAGTGGAGGGATAGAAGAGGGAAAAGGTTTGCATTTATATAGCACTTACTACCCCATATGAGGTGTTGAAGCGCTTTTTGGTGGGTAGCACGCTACTCTGGAACCCAAACAGGATTAGTGGGGAACTGGTATAAGGAAATATGAAACTAATCTGAGTGGTGGAGATGGTAGTCTGTTATTTGTATTGAAAAGGAATAGTGGAGGGATAGAAAAAGGAAGGGTCTAGAATGTTTTTTTTTAGCGGGGGTTCATAGCAGTAGGAGAGGGTTTGGGGACGGAGGAGGAAGAGTCAGAGGGAAGCACTTAGAAAGGCTTGTTTGGGAGATCTGAATAGTAAAAGAGGTATGCGATGATGGAAGGAGGTAAGAGTATGGGGTTTAGGATGAATGAAAGAGTGGAGGTAGAGAATATATTGATAGATGTATAGGGTTAGAAATACGGCAGTGCATTGGAGAGAGTAGTAGTGAGGTTTGAGATGAGTCAGAGTGGAGGTAGAGAATATATTGCAAGAGATATATGGTGAGATCTAGGGTAGTGCAAAGTAATAAATATAAAGATACATAAGTACATGAAAGGTATCTAAATGCATAAGGAAGGTAATCTATGTAGAATAAAGTTGCATTTAATAAACTAAGACTTTCAAGTGTTTTTGTACTTGTGTGTTTGTGTTAGGTGTTAGATTATTCCGTACCATTACAGACCACTATCCCACCTGAAATAAAGGAAAAAGCTAAAAACCTGTATTTTCACACTATAATTCCTTCCACCAAGCTGAATCTGTTATCAGTTTCACATCTATAGCACCAAGAGGCTCCTAGCGTACATGTTTAACAAATGGCCAAATAATACTAAAGAATGAAAAAAATAACAAAATGAGACCACACACAAGCCAATTTGCCTTGTAAACGAAATATGAAATGAAACTAAGAAAAAGTAATTATCCTAGGCTAGACCCATGGCCTGGGAACAAGCCTGGTGTTATATATCAGCTTAACACATTGGGCCTGGCTTCAGATGGAGGAAATTCTTACAAAGAACTGCCAGTTACTTGCAAGAGGCATCTTAAAATGTGTATTATGATGGTGTAACAATTGGATTACAGCACAGTGAATGTTTAAGATTGGCAGGTTTTAACGGTCTTTTTTGAGATAGAGGGTGAATCGAAGAAAAAATTGAAAATAAACTAAAAATCCACAAATAAACTTACGAACCTGTCTGCAATACACATACTACTAATCCAAACTTAGGACATGGTAGACATATTCGGCCATCATCTGTTGTTACAGTCCTGTAGACTACTTTAGAAAGGCCAACCTACCCCTTGACTGGATGTAATAGAAATGGGCCCCATATGCTTCAAAGGACATCACAGACAGGGACGCCCCCCCCCACCCGTGGCACCACTGGCCGGGGCCACTCAGCAGATAAGGGGGCTTCTTCTGCTTCTCATCATCACCTCATCTCTTGCAAGGACATGCCAGGGGCACTACTGCCTCAAGGCCACTTGCTGAAAATGAAGCCACGATCTGCTTCGCAACAGCATCACTTGCAAGTACCACCCGTCCATAGTACCACTGTCCGGCCCACTCAGCAGACACGGGGGCAGGTATCTGTGGCATCACTGCCCCAAGCCCACACAGCTGAACTGAGGCCTAGCACACACCCCTGACCACCACCTCCATCACACTTGTGGTGTAAGGTGAGGACACACCAGGTGTTGAACAACTTCACAGCCATCATTCTCAAGGCAGGATCTCTGCTCTCACTTCACCATGCTACCCTACAGCCCACCCAGGAGTTCAGAAACCGAATCCAAGCACCTACATCCATCGATACACAAGCATTGTGGGGAACCAGGGCCTAACATGTTATTTCCAACCAAGTAATGCCCTTCAGTGGCAAGATTTCTTAAAAATTATAAAAACGGATTGATCATAGAACGGACCAGTCAAGCATTTAAATGAAAGAGTTGCTTTTCGCTCGGCTGCTAGCGCCTTCCTATTAAAAGTTGGGCCACTGTTGCCAGCTTCTGGCGACAGCGTCACCCCAGGCACCAACTGTAGGCGCTTCCATGCTCCCTACCTCAATATGCCGCTTTCATAGCCAGCACGAGCACTGTCACCAGTGGCAAAACCCACTAGGCGCTATATCCGTGCTTATGCACATTCACAGCTCCCCCCCACCCCAACAACCTCTTCCAACCAATAAAGGGACCATAGGATGCAATAAGCAGCACTATCCCGCGCCCCTATTCACTGTGTTCAGTCAGGAAACTGATAATGCATGTAAACCTGGGATGTACTGTGTGCAGAGCGGCGGGCCACACAAAGAATGCCCGTACAGTAACCACAGGATGCGCGTGTGTTGCTCTTCACACAGCCCTCTAACAATTACCATTGCAATGTGTCTCCTCCCCTCCTGCAGATCTGCGGATTGAGCGCGTGCTGCATCGATCTCATGTGTAGCCTACGCATCACAAGCTTGATTCCCGGCACAGCCACTCAACTTTTTGTACTCCAAACAACAAAACAAGCATTGGCAAAGCCAATAGGTCTCGCCTTTGGGACCTTATAAGTGTTTAGTCAGAGCTATTGGTTTTGCCTATGTGTTTAAGATATAGTGTGGAGCAGTGTGGCTGCTGTGCAGCATGTTGGAAAGTTATAATTAAAGTGTTATAAGCATTTTTTTGTTACCTTCTCTATAATTAAGATGAGATTATGTCTAATTGAATGGCCTTATTAAAATAAAAACGTATATAAAAAAAATGTTTAGTGTTGGCAACTTTTTCATAACTGTTCTAATGTTTGTTCTAATGTTTGTTATAGTTTTTTTTGTGGGGGCAGATATAAATAACAGGAGAGCAGAGATTGGGACACGGTAGGTGAATTATAATTTGAGTAACGGATGGATATTAGGGGACAATTAACAGATGCCAGAATTTGAGGGTACTATGGAGCTATAGCAAGAGGCAGCCCTTACGCTAAAAAGTGAGTAACATAGCCAGCAGTGCACTTTTACCCCATTCTTTACTCTTTTATAAACCCCGCCCTCCTCCTTAGAGCACCGTCATCACCATTGAACACGAAAACATGAAAAGGGAAAATAAAGAGTGGGGGAAAGAAGGAAGGACAGAACGCTAAGATAAATAAGAACAGAGCAAGAAAAGAACAGAGGATGAGAAAAAAAAAACCTGACGAGCCAGTAATGACAGGAACAAGAGAAGGAGATTAAAAGAGTCAAGAGGAAGAATAAATAAATAAGAAAGGGGGGCAGAAGAGAAGAAGAAGGGGGAAAGGGCACTATGAGAAAGATAAAGTCAGAAATAAATAAAAAGGTTAAGATGAAAGAAAACAGTGAATACACCACCATCAGGCAAAAATGCCCCATATCTCTCCATAACCCCTTTCTCACATTCATTTAATTTGTTTAAAGCGCTGGTAAAGGCTGGCTTTACTAATCCACTCAGCTATCCACATAAAATACAGACCTGTTCTTTGCAGCAGGCATGTTAACCATCTACGCTACTTTAAAGCAAGTAAAAAGTGCCACTAAACAAAACTTCCATCTCTCTCTCTCTCTCTCTGTCTAGCAGGATTATTAATCACAAGAGTTATCTTGGCATTTTTATTGCTGCCTGAAACGTGGACGCCCAAGAAACTCTGCGACAGGTGCTTTTAAATATTAAATTAGGCTAAACACAGCACGCCCCCTCAGGTCAGCGTCCCCTTCCAGGTCAGCGCCCAGTGCAGCCACACTGGTTGCATTTCCCTAAAGCCAGCCCTGGAATGTGACCTCTGTAGTTTGCATAAGGGCAATATTTGGGCCCCTGCGCTCTGCACTAAAGCTGAGTCTTCCATGAAGTGTGGGGTGAAGGTTGGTCTCAGCTGCCATTTGAGGATGAGCCCTCCGTAGTGTGCTTGAGTGTAATTAATGTTTAGACTCTACAGTGCGAGGTGAGCTTGAGTCCTGGCAGCAGTTTTGGGGTGAGGGTTGGTTCCAGCTGCTGTTTGAGGTGAGTGTGAGGATGAGACCCCTGCAGTTTCCATGAGTGTACTCTTCGGTGTGTGGTGAACTTGAGTCCTTCATGCAGTGTTGGGTGAATGTTGATGCCACCTACATTTTGGGCTGATTGTGAGACTGAGACCCCTGCAGCTTCCATGAGTGTGACATTTGCACCTGTGCAGTGTGAGGATGAGCACGCTGTAGTTTGCGTTAGTATGATGAATGTTTGAACTCTGCAGTGTGAGGTGGCCTTCAATCCTGGCTGCAGTTTGGAGATTGTTGTGTGACTGAAAAGTCACACCTGTTGCATTATCTTCAGCGCATCTACACATTACGACCCAAAAGTACAGGATCTTGAACTGGATGACACCGCAGACAACAGATACCGCTACGAGACATTATTTATATCAGACTGGGGAAATTCCACACGAAACGCAGGACACAAGTGCATTTTACGAACAAGGAAACCACTTTCAAAAAACTTCATGCACCAAAAACATCCAGTAAAACAACGCTCCAAGCACAGACTGGATACAAGTAAGGACAGCTCCTGAGAAAAAAATCAGTGTCCAAAATGCCCAGGGTCAGGCGGGGCCTCACTTGAGAGGTCAGTCATGAAACTCAAGCTCACACAACAGGACTCTTGGCGCAGGGAGTGGGAAGATGTTCACAGCAGGGGTAAAGGGATGGCCAGTGCAGGTGACGCTTTTCCTTTGTAAAGGAATTCCTGCTGGCGTCACATCCCCTGCTGTGCACATTTTCACACTTCATGCTGCACAGCACATCAAACGTACTTACGTGAAATCCCTGCTTCAGGCAAGGATATCACCTCGGTGGCACCCCTCTCAAAGAAAACAAAAGGTAGAGGGATGCTGAAACCTTCAGAGGCTGGCTGCCTCCGGCTGGTTCTGGGCCTCTCAGAAGGGGTCATTAAAATCACATTCTCGGATTGCATCCGAGAACAAAAGTGGAGGCTTAATACAAATGAAAGTGGGGAAAAGGTTTTCATACCTTGAAAGTGCGTTGTGCTGTCATCTGAACCTTGGCAGCCCGGGCTGAAGTTGAGAGGGGGGGGGGGGGCTGATGCCCGTTCAGCCCAATGGGTCTTGCGCGCCTGCTCTGGATCTACTAATTGGATTTTTGTCATTGCGGTCTTGATTTATTTATAACATTTTGCTCTATTTTTCTGAATAATGGGAAGATTTTTCTTGTGATGTTTTTTCACCGTATTACTGTTTTAATTGCTGCATACATACTTTAACCATTGCCTCTAAGTTAAGCCTGACTTCTCTGTGCCAAGCTACCAGAAGGCAGAGCAAAGGTTAATTTAGGGTTTTCTTGTGCCTCACCGTGACAAGGATTGTGGTTGCTGCTTTAGTAGGGTTTCACTCCCCTCAACCAGTAACCCAATTTCTCACACCCACACACTTGCCTGACACGCTGAAAATCTTTGCGCCCATCTGGGATCAATGACAAGAGAATCCCTTCTCTTTGAGCCTCCCACATTCAAGTAACAGCAGTGTTTGAAGCACTCATTCTTCGGCAGTGCAACAGGAATCTAGAACTCTCTCCCTCCTGGACTACGCACAATCCCATGTCATGCTAATTATAAGGAACTCAAATCCCTATTATTCCAGAAACATTCGGTTAATAATTGTTACATGCCACATCGCCTTGCATCGTCCTCACTGTACTGAGATGGTGCCTTTTGCTTTCATCTGGTTGTAATTCGGTATGGACTGCAACTCTCTTTAGAGTACTCTAATGCCCTTGTGGCATGTTTGTACTATGTAAAAATGCAAAACTAAATAAATATGTATATATACTTCGATATAAAATATCATAAAAGTACGAACATATTTGATTCATCTATAAAAAAAACATCATTATAATCAGCAAGTGGCAATATAGAAATATGCATTAAAAAAAATATTTACAATAAAAACCATATAAAACACTTCCTATTGAAGCAGAACAAATACAACATTGATCTCTAAATGGCCTACCTCTTACTGTGCCTTAGCAGTTTGGTACGCGTCGACCAAGCGCACCCCAGAAATTTGGTTACCCCACAGACCACGGCAAGGGAAGAGGCATCGGTTATAAAAGTACGTAACGCCACCCTATAATCCACAAAACCCAGATTTCTACAAATTGGTATAAGCCATTTCCTCCTTGCCGCCCTATAGACCGGGCACGCAAAGAGGAAATGGGGGATGGATTCATTGGGGGCCTGGCACCCAGGACAGTTGGCGGATGTTACGCTCTGTTTTTTCCAGCCTGCTACCAAGACGTTAAGCGGGAGGGTACCTAACCTGAGCTTCAAATAGAGCATTCTATCTCGTGGAGATTGTATGAAGTCGAGATACTGCTCTGGTTTGTCGTCAAGCTTATGCTCCAAAAACTGTTCAGTGAGGATCCCTCGGTTGGGTTTTCGAGCTTCCTCTCCCTTCACCTAGTCCCAGTATGCTTTTTTGATAATTTGCATTGCAGGTGGAATCTGGCTAGACCATGCCTCCCCTTAGCCAATCTCTGTGACCAACTGCTTTAATTTACAAATCCATATGATCTTGTTGCCTATGTCTAAATTAATGATCTCATTCAATGCGGTGGCATAGCTGGCCAATTCCGGGATGCGTCTCAAGCGGACCCAGAAGAGCAACGGGCGCAATCTTGCAATATCTTTAATAGAACGCTTTCCCAGGTCCTTACGAAGTGGTATCAGGGGGGTGGAAGGTGGAAGAGAAACCAGACCTCTATGGAAATGGTTCTCGGATTTCTCCAGGTCACTGATGTTCTCAAACCCCCATAATTCCGACCCGTAGAGTGCTGAAGGTAGAGCTTTCCCATCGTAGACCACGAGGGCTGGGACTACTGGTCTACTGATGGAAAGCCGCTGCTCTCTTAGGATTGCCCCTGCCACCCTCTTATGGTTAAGGAGCATTTTAGCTAGAGGACTGTTCCATTTCATCGAATTATTGATCCGAATGCCCAAGTAGTCAAAGGATTCTACAATATCTAGTGGCATGCCATTAAGTGTGATGCCGTTCCTGACGCGTTTGTATGGGGATAATGTCATCAGTTTTGTTTTGGTGGTATTAATCACTAGACTCCGTGCATCGCAAAACTGACTGAACCTATCTAGCAGCTTTTGTAGGCCACTTGGACTTTTTGACATCAATAGGGTGACATCGACGAAAAGGAAGGTAGGGGATTTCTCCCCTGCCAGGGTTGGGGCATCTGTTGGCTCCTCTCTCAAATGGTCAACCACCCCACTTATAAAGAGGGAGAACAAAGTTGGAGGCAGCACACAACCCTGGCGTACCCCCCTGTTCACCGCCACCCTTTCTGTCAACTGCCCCTGATTACCCCACCTGATTCTAGCGTAATTCCCCTCATGGAGGCGCTTAGTAAAATCAAGAATCAAAGGTGGGATGCCTAAATCGGACAGCACCTGCCAAAGCTTGGCACGAGGGACCAAGTCAAACGCAGTCTTAAGATCAATAAAGGCCAAATATAGACTACCTTTTCCAATGACCACTACTTTCCAGTGAATCATATAAAAACGAAAGACTTGATCCATCATGCCCACCTTCTGTCTGAAGCCTGCCTGAAAGTGCGAAAGCACACTGCCATCATCCATCAACGACCTTATCCTCATAAGGAGGACCCTGCCAACCACCTTCTGTATTACGTCGATTAAACTAATCGGCCTGAAATTGGCAGGATCCTCCCTATTCCCCTTTTTGTATATGGCTACCACTTCGGCACCCTTCCAGGAATCCGGAACAGAGTGGCCTCTAGCAATTAAATTCATTAAAAGCAAGATGAAATCATCCCATAGTTTAGATTCATGCAAAAGAAGATCACCAGGGATGCCATCAGGGCCCGCCGCCTTACCTGAAGCTAACCTAGTAATAGCAAAGTAGACCTCATTGATCGTGAAAAAATCAGATGGTCTAAAATCCTCAGGCATCTCTTTTAATGTGGGGCCCTCCGAAGGTAATGGGAGCTTCTCACTATAAGGAGTTACAATACTACCAGCGATACTACCAGCGTCACTATACAGGCCGAGAAAATGTGCATGCCATTGCTGTTCCGTGATATGATTAGGCATCGGATCAGCACCCTTGCGACTACCTTTCTCAATAAGTCCCCAGAACACTGTGGCATCTTCCAGATGGGAGGCGGATTTAAGATCCTGCCAATGAGCTTCTTCCCAGATTCGCTTGGCTTGCTCAATGGCCCTGGCATACTCTTTCCTGGCTGTTCTAACCGAGGAAGAAATGTTACTTTGTAGGGCCATGGATAGCGTGCGTCTCTTTTCCCTAAATGCACTTGAATACCACAAGTTAGATGGCCTAGGATTTTTTTTATGCGTACTAGACTCCATGATGGTAAAAAACGTTCCCAACTTTTCTATCGTTTCTTGATAGAAATTAGGAAGGGAAGAGTTCTGTGCTCCCTCAAAGGTCTCACTGAGCAGTTCAAGCTCTGTAGACTTCTGCTCTATGAGCTCTCTTATATTGCACAGTTTATCCTCCTCATGTGAGACATTGTGCCATTTGAGGCGGCGGTTGCAATTAGAGGGCACCACTTCTTTTGTTAACATTCTCGCTACGTTAAGGGACCTAGAAACAGCCCAGTTATTACTCAATTGCATGCATAGCGGATTGTAGTCACTATCCTGGGACGATTTAACTTCCATATCCAATAGATCGCACCAGAGCCGTGTATCCAGCAGGATGTAGTCGATCCTTGAGGAACAACTGGGCCTATTGTATGTGTTGGCCTCACTCAAATCAGAGCGTGTCCTGCCATTTACAGCTCTTAGATTATGCTCCAGTGTTAGGGCGCTCATTTGTATGGCCCTTTGGGTCTACTTCTTAATTGGGGCTAAGCCAGGGTGAGGAATTGAAAATTTAGTGTCCTGCTCACCAGTGCCCAATTCATCCTCATCACACAGGGGTTTGTAGGTGCAATTAAAATCCCCGGCCACAATAGTTACTGAATTGGGATGAATACTGGACAACTCGCTCTCTAATGCTGCTATAGTTGCAGATGATTGTGCCCCGGGAGACCCTCTGGCATATACAATAAATATCTCCAAGTTAAGACCATTTTTGGGGCCTTTCACCGTCAGATGTAGGATATTGTTTGAGGGGGTTGTATGCATGGTAGTTGACCAGTTTAGGGTGATGTTTCACCAAATATGGATCTCCCCTGCTGGTCTACCATTCCCTGTGCTTGTTTCTGGAATAAGGTAGGTTGCAAACCCAGATTTGTGAAGGGGAACCAGACTCCATGTCTCCTGGAACAGACCAATGTCTTGGCTATCTATAAAATCATTCCACTCTGGGAGCAACAATTTTGTTTGCAATCCGCTATATTCCAGGAGAGAAAGCGGATTGCCCCTGTACTACTTCCCGCAGACCAAGCACCTATTGCAGTCAACAATTGGACTCCCCCCCTCCCCTCTTCCTATCCCCCCACTGCTTAGACAGGAGGCTACATCATCGTTTTCCCCCCTCTTTGCTTTGGTGCAAGAAGATGATGACAGAGCTACGTCCAGTCAATCGACTGTGCTCAATCCGGACTCTCTTCCTTCCCTATCTAACGTCCATAGGGAAGGGGGGGGGAGTACGAAATTCAAGTGCCACCAAGTTTTCGGTAATTTCAGCATTTAATACCTGTATCTCAATACAGTCTGTCTGCGAGCCACCCATTATAATCCTACTTACTTTTGCCACATCCTCCTGTATTACCGACCTGCAGCCCCTTACATATCTTATCCAGTGTATCACTTTATTATGGAGGGATTCACGGCTTTCAAATCTGTGGGAACTCATAGATTTTGGGACTTTGGTCATATAGATTGTAGGGAAAGGGTTCCTTATGTGTGTATTCCCCCTTAATGACCCCAATCATGCCTGACTGTTCTGGCCTTCCCTGGACGGAGTAAAACTATGGAGGCTTGCTCTAGGAGGCTGCCGATCTAATGAATTTCCTCTATTGCCCTTATCTAAGCCCAGATCAAGATGTGGGTTGGGTTTTCTATGAGGAATAGAGCTGACTGTAGGGAGCTGGGCTTGGATCGCTTGTCCTATCGCTGGCCTGATCCTAACCGCCTTAGAACACCCTCCCACAGACTCCCTGCCTGGGCTAATGCAAGTGGGTGGTATGGAGGGAATGACTAAGCCAGGTGGCCTATACATAAGCGCATCCACCTTCTCTCTCAGCAAGACCAATTCCCTTTCAAGGAGTTCCACTCACTGTCGAAGAGCATCACTTTGAGAACCGCACATACTGCAGTTTACTAAACTAGCAGAAGGCTCAACCACGCCTTCATTGCTCGGGGTGAGGACTAAGCTGCTCTCGTCAATGGATTCTAAGACTGCAAACCTGTTTGAACAAGGTAATTGGGCAATTAAGCATTCCCGTTGGGTCCCCTTGATGGGAGCGCCTATTGGATCACTTAGACTTTTTGCTGGTGAGAGGGTCCCTAGAGTATCCTCCGCTGATCTATACACTTCGCAGATGGTAGGCTTTTGGGATGGTTTCTTATTAAAAATTGCGGGAAATACTCTTTTCTGTGGCTGCGCTATTGCTATCGCATCATCAAGTAGATTCATACTGGCAGATAAATTTGTGTTGTTACTGGCTCCCAATAATTTCTTCGCAATCATTCACAATTGCTTCAATCCTTGTTAAGATACAATTGCTAGCCGAGTGGGAGACTTTCTTGGCTTTTTTCTCTCTTTTACTTAAAAGTGGGCCCCCACCCTCTATTAACTTCCTCTTTCCCATTGGGGTAGTTGCACTGAGCACCAAAATAAAATACGCAGTTTAAAAATATCAACTTGAAAGTCTAGCCAGTATACCCGGGATGATTACAGCAAACAGTACCTGAGACCGTATAACCGCAGTTCAAATATAAGAGGGAGGGCCCAGCCCTGCCTCTTCCTGGCGATGACGGGCGAAGACGGGCCCGCCCTTGGCCCGGGCTTAGCCTGGCACCGCCCGCGCGCGTCCCGCGAGGCGGAAGAGGACTGCTGGCTATATCCATGTCAGGGGGAGGGGCTGGCGTTCCGCTGCTGCTCCCGCAGCCTCCTGGTATGGAGAGTCCTGAGCGCTGTGTCCCCCGCTCTCCCTCGGCAAAGTGCAGGTACGCTGCGTCTCCCGCGGAGTGGGAGGCGCGAGGTCTTTTGAAGCCCCGGTGTCAGAGGGAGGGGCTGGCGTTCCGCAGCTGCTCCCATAGCCTCCTGGGACGGAGAGTCCTGAGCGCTGTGTCCCCCGCTCTCCCTCGGCAAAGTGCAGGTACGCTGCGTCTCCCGCGGAGCGGGAGGCGCGAGGTCTTTTGAAGCCCCGGTGTCAGAGGGAGGGGCTGGCGTTCCGCTGCTGCTCCTGCAGCCTCCTGAGACGGAGAGTCCTGAGCGCTGTATCCCCCGCTCTCCCTCGGCAAAGTGCAGGTACGCTGCTAAATAAATATGTTTCTGCACACCTTGGTGAGTACTGTGCACAACCAGTGGTAGTGCTCTCTGTTTTCCCCTTCCTGCTGGAGGCCACTGCAGGTGCCAGATGGGGTTGGCAGTTTCTATGATGTTTGGCCTGCGTTCTTGGGGACACTGCCTTGTTGTGCTATTTTTAAACATTGTTCCTGTGGTGGCCATGTGGTTGAACTGTTGGCTTTGTCTCACTGTTTCTATGGAACTATTTTCAACATCTGCCCTTGTTGGCCAGTTTCTTTAACAGGTGGTCAACGTTTCCCTTTTGGATGAACTGTTTTATTTTCAGTTTAGTCTTTTTCTTGTTTAACGCAGCACATTGTTTTCCCCAACTATCCCTGCCTGTGATGCTCGACATCACCTTAGTACTTCTTCCTGTGCCTTATTCTGGGTTCCTCTTGTTTGGGTGTCTCATTGATTCCGCTTTTCTAGTCCCTGCTATCCTTCCCTTACTCTATGCTTGGTGGCTGACAAGTAGGCTGTTCCAGTGGCCTGTGAGGTTGGATGGATTGGTTGGTCTCAAAGGGGATTGCCGTGGTTCTCCCTGATGGTTTGTCGCTTTGCTGACCTTCCTCCAAGCATGTTCAATGTTGTGGTTCTTGCTGCTTCAGCACAGATGCTTTGCTTGATTCTCAGACAGGTTTGCCAGGACCTTGTGCCTGCCTGTCTCACACATCTTGGAATTTTCCATCCTTTCCCCTGGGCTTTCTTTAAGTGGCTTGATGTGGGCTTCACAGCTTTTGCCTCGCAATGCCAGATTGAGACCTATCATGGGTTCCATTCAGTTCTTCCTGTATCGTGTGTATTTCTTCCATATTATGCCTCTGTTGGGACCAGGTTGGAGCCAACCTTGGTTGCCTTGGAGGCCTCTGTCTCCTGTTTTGTCCAGCTGCTGGTGCCTTCTACCCAAACCTTTATGAGGAGCAGAGACATGCCTCCTGCATACCTTTTGCCATGTGATCTGAGATGAAGTCTGGAGGGTGCCCTGCCATTCCAATATACAGCCTTAGTCAGTTTTGTCCCTTTGTTAGCCTTGGCTCCTGAGACTGAATTTAGAGGTGCAGTTGCACTAGAATGGATGTGTCAATCTACTCTTGCCTGTGTTTGCCTGTGGTTGTTGCTCTGTTTTGGGTTATGGATTCTTGTGATTGCGAGGGGTACTCGTTTTTGAACCCCACTGTGCTGGGGTAGTCCAGGGGCTGGGTCTTGGCGGTATCGGACATCTTTTATCGTTGCTTGGGACCTGGGGTTCTAAGCTCCACTTTTGGTGGCCCTGGCTTCACTATGTATGGGGATTCTGTTCTCTTGGCCCTGCTCTTTTCTCTTGGGGGTTAGGAGCCCAGGTAGGTCTTGGTGCTCTGATGAATTGGGAAGAGGATGAGGCCTTTCCTTTGCCCTGACAGCTGGTTTGCCTTTCTCCTATGTGGCCTGTCTGTCTGGTGGCCTCCAGCACTTCCTGAGTTTCCTTTTGCCTTTCCAACATATTGGTGCTAGCCTTGTTGGCCATCACGATCAGTATACATAGGTCAGTCTGCTGCCTCAGGGTCTGGTGAGCCTAATGTGTTTCTTTGCCCTCTTTGCTTTCCTCACAGAAGTATCCCAGCCTGCCTCAGGATTTCACCTTGCCATTTCCAGTTTTCAATTTTTACATCACTCCTGCATTCTATAAGTTTGGTATAACAATCTTTTTTCTCCTGGTCAGTGGCCTGTAATTATTTTGTCCCTTACTGTCTCTGCTTACTTGTGTGTTTTTTGGGGCTCATTGGTAATGGTCCTTCCAGCTAATGTCTCATGTAACAACTCTTCACCTCTGGACAGGCCTTTCCAGACATGGTCTAGGTTAGGTCATCTTGTGATTTCTCTATTTCTTGGGAGACTGCAGGGAGCAGTGTGTCAACTCACCTTCTCTTACCTCTGAATTGTGGATTCAGCTGTGTGCTTCCCTTCGGTTGCCCTCTTTCTCGACAAGAATTGGGAGACAATATTTGGTAAAGAAAATATGGAGCTAACTCCTTCAGATATCAATCCTGGGGGTTATGGAGGTGTCTTAATTGATATCATTGTGTACACTGTTATGAACCTTAATTTTAAAGGATGAGAAACTATTTCCAGCAAGGTATATGTTATATTATGTGAATTTGTCTAGCATAACTGATCACCTTTGAGGGCATCCGGGCACTGGTGCTTAAGAATGAAGATTTGAAGTGATGGGTATCCGCTCTGATGATATAATCAAAGAGGCAGGTCTTTAGCTTCTTGTGGAATTCAAGAAGTGAGGAGGATACCCTGATGTGCTAGGGGGAGATCGTTGCAGGTCTTGGATGTGATGTAGGGAAATGCTAGACCTTCTATTCTGCTTTTGTGGATTCAGGGGGTGTGAGGCTGAGCTGGTGGTTGGGTTGGTGGAAGTGAAGGCAGTTGTTCAGTTATGTTGGACCTTATGTTCTGCTGTGCGTTGTATGCATGCATGAGGAGTTTGAATTTTGCAGCATTTGTGTATGGAAGCCAGTGGAGCTCTCTGATGTGTGGTGTAATGTGGTTTGCGGTAGGGTGTGGGAGGTCATGGATGAGTCTCACTTTGGTGTTGTGGATGGTCTGGAGTTGGTGGAGGAGATGGTTGGAGATCCTGGTATATAGTGCATTGCAGTAGTGTAATCTGCATGTCATGAGGGCTTGAATAATGCTGACGTTGCGTCTGGTGTTCTGGGGTAGCAATTTGAAGATTTTGTAGAGCATGGAGAGAATATGTAAGCAGGAGGAGCTGGCCGCATTGACCTGTGCTGTCATATTGAGCTTGTCATGCAGAATGATTCCAAAGTTTACGGCGTGGTTGATGAGTGTGGGTCCGAGCTCTGATGGCCACCAAGTGGATGTCCCCAAAGATCAGCACTTCTGTCTTATCAGAGTTGGGTTTCAGGCAGTTAGCTAACATCCAGTCGGCTACTTTTATTTTCCTATATAGTCTTTAATAAATTTTACCAAAGCATACAATGCAAGTTCAGCACAGTCTTTTTGCCATATACATTTTTCTTGAAGAAAAGCAAACAAATCGCCCATCTCCCCCCACCTCCCTTCCGCTCTACTGCTGTTATAGCTTCCTTCCAAATTAGGTAGTAAGCACAATCTGTCACAACGCACTTCATGCAATCCACTCTCTTACTACACGCTCAAGATGGTCTTGAGTCTGGAGGGCCCCTCAGTGCTGTCAACATAGCCACCCATGCTCTCAGGTCATCCTCCACCATGTCATCTTTCCTCCAGTTCAAAAGATTTTTATTGGATAAGTAAAGGTGTCAATACACAAGAAAAAATACAAACATATCTTCAATATAAGAGAAAAGTAAAACATGGTGATGAAAATATACAATTAATCATAGGATAACAAAGATTTGAGGCTAAATAACAAAAGACAGTGCTGATAATAATGAGCAATATAGTAGCTTATATAAAAAGAGTAATGCAAATGAAAAGCCATGTCAATCAAGGAGGTTTGGAGACCTCTTGCTGAATAGGTGACACATGAGAGGAGCGTTTAGCACAGGTATCTAGGTACAAGGTTACAGGAAGCCATAAATCATGCCGTTTAGCAGCTAAGCTAAGGGGGTATACGAAGACAGTATCTAGCCTGTGATTATGACAAACATTGTACCACCATGCTTTGAAAGAAATATTCGCAAAGTTTTTCCAATTGACGGTGATTTGCTGGAATGCAACAGCTAACAACAAATCAACAATCTGCGTATTGAGATCAGTGTCATCCCAGCAAGGAGAGAGTCTCCCTAAAAAAATATTGACATAAGAGAAGGGGGATGTAGTACGGAATATGGCATTGATTTGGGCCCAAACTAGTGTCCAAAAGTTATGCGTAAGAGTGCAAGAAAAAAGCATGTGAAAAAGAGTGGCCTTAGGAGTCGAACAGGACCAACAAAGATCCGGGGTAGAAGAAAACCTCTTATTCAACACCTGGGGAGAAAAGAGAAGCCTGTTGTAAATAAAGAAAAGGGTTTGTGTGAGAGAGGCAGCTCTAGATGTCTTGCGAAGTTTGGCCCATAATTTGTCCCAAAGAGAGGTGGGCCAAGAGGTGACAAGATCAGATTCCCACTGTTCCTCAACCTTGGATTTTGGTCTAGGTGTGAGGATCGTATGAAATGAATGGTATAATGAGGAGGCTGTAGGGTGGGTACGCAGGAAGGAATGAAGCTGTGAGGTAGGATTGGGAGGGTGAGGATGTATGAGGGGGTTAGAGAGAAGAGCATAAGTGGACATAACTGCATTTTTAAGCATAAGATATTTGCAAGCAAAAGAGCGAGGGAGATGGAAGTTTTGGCTAAGAACAGAGAAGGATAAGAAATCAGAATTAGAAAAGAGTTGAGATACCCAGATCAAACCCCTCTGTCTCCAAGTTTTCCAATAAAAGGGCTTACGATTGATGGATATACTGTTATTGTGCCAAATAGTGGAATTGAGAAACTCTGCCACAGAGGAGGGGGGACCTGGAGAGGTGGAAAGAAGCAATTTGGCTGTAAACTTGTGAATGGGAATGGAGGAGAAGTGGGGCTTACGAGAAAATGAAAGGTATTCAGCAAAAGTAAAAGGGGATAAAGAAAGGCGTTCAATGACAACCCATAAGGGGGACGGCTTATCAGGGTCTTGCAACCAATGGGAAGCTTGCCGCAAAAGGAATGCCTTGTGGTAAGCGGGAAAATTCGGAAAGTTAACTCCACCCTCAGACTTGGGGAGTTGCAGTCTGAGCAAGGACATACGTGCTTTTTTGCCGGACCAAAGAAAGGAAGAGAGAATAGTGTTGATTTTCTTAAAAAACTTAGCAGGGATAGGAATTGGAATGTTGGAAATGGTGTAAAGGACTAATGGGGAGAGCATCATTTTAATCGTGTCAAGACGGCCCCACCAGGAAAGGTACAGTGGGTGCCATCTGGAAGTGAGGTCGGATAATTTCTGGATGCACTTATTAAGGCATAACGAAACAGTGTCGGAAAGGGAGGAAGTAATGTGCAAACCAAGGTATTTGATGTGTGAGGGGCTCCAAGTAAATTTGGACGCCATAAAATCCGGTTTAAAAGTGAACTTAGTAAGGGGTAAAATCTCACACTTGTCATTATTTAGCTTATAACCTGAGATCTGAGAGTAATCGTGAACTTCAGCTAGGAATGCGGGGATAGAAGTGGCGGGATTAGACATGAATAATAGAATATCGTCTGCGTAGGCAGCAAGTTTAATATTAGTTTGGGTAATTTGGAAACCATGTAAGTTAGGGTTTTGACGAAGTTTTGAAAGAAAGGGTTCCAAGGCCAGATTGAAAAGAAAGGGGGAGAGAGGGCAACCCTGACGAACACCTCTGCCTAGATTGAAAAAAGAGGAAACTAGACCATTGGCGCAAACCGCCGCTCTAGGGCTGGAATAAAGGAAGGAGATAAAAGAAATGAAATGCGGACCGAACCCATACCATTTAAGGGCGGAGAAAAGGAAAGTCCACTCCACCCTATCAAACGCTTTTTCCGCGTCTAGGGCAATGGCTGCTAGTGAGTCTTGGAACTGTGGAGATTTGGAAAGGACATTAAACAAAAGTCTGGTGTTATCTGTGATGAAGCGACCCTTAACGAAACCAGATTGTTCAGGGCCCAGTTCGGGAAGAAAAGGGTCTAGTCTTATGGCGAGAGATTTGGCATATAATTTATAATCAATGTTAACCAAAGAAATTGGTCTGTAATTCTTACAATGCTGGGTATCTTTTCCTTCTTTGGGTATAACACAAATGTGAGCGTCTGAGAATGTACCTGAAGAAGAGCCACTTAATATGAAGGAGTCAATAAGGGAATGTAGCCTGGGCAATAACAATTTAGAAAAATGCAAATAAAATTCAACTGTGAATCCATCTGGGCCAGGGGCCTTGTCTTTCTTGAGTGACTGAAGTGCGGTAAGTAATTCATCGCTAGAGATTGGTGGCTCAAGGGCAGATAAATCAACAGGGAAATTGGAAGGTGGTTGAATGCTGGCAAAAAAAGTAGCAAGAGAGTGAACAGTGGGGTGCGTTTCAGAAGAGTAGAGTTTGGAATAAAACTGGGAGAATTGCTCTAAAATATCAACATCTGTATCCTTTAAAACAGAATTAACATCGTAGACAGATTCAATATTCAGTTTGTTTTGCTTGACTTTTAGATAGTTGGCTAAAACCTTCCCCGCTTTATTTTTACCCCCATAGAATTTTGAACTGGATTTCAACAAATACAATGAAGCATCCTCAGTGGATTGTTTGTTAAATTGCAACTTGGCATCAATGAGAGCAGTCAAACCTTCTTGCGAGTGGGAAGTATAGAAAGAATGCTCTAATTTTTTAATCGTAAAAAGGAGGTCACTAGTGCGTTTACGAGCATTCTTACGTTTACTAGCCACAAAGCTGATAATAAAGCCCCTGGCTGCTGCTTTATAGGCGTCCCAGATAACATGGTTGGGCATGGTGGGTGTGTCATTAATGTTGAAAAATTCTGTAGTGAAATCAACAAAGAAGGCGGAGAATTTGGGATCGAGGAGTAAGGCATTGTTAAAGCGCCATCTCTTTGGTCCAGTGGACTTGGGTAAAATGTCAATGTTAATCAAAACGGGGGCATGATCAGAAAATAAGATGGGACCGATGTCAGCATGGGAAAGGGATTGGGACATGTGATGGGAAAGAAAAATATAGTCAATACGCGATTGCGAATGATGGGTCGGGGAGTAGAAGGTGAATTCTTTAGAAGTAGGGTTACAAAGACGCCAAGCATCAATGAGTTTATGTTGGGATATCGCTTGAGCAAAGAGCTTGTGGGACTTATTAGGGACAAAAGATGCCTTGGAGTTTCTGTCTAAAAAAGGATCAAAGGGTAAGTTACAATCACCTGCTAAGATAAAATTATCATCAATATATTCAGTGATGCGGGAGGCCATTGCGCGCCAAAAGACAGGATCACCACCGGTGGGGGCATAAACATTAAGTAGGGAAAGAGGGACACCCTTCGAGGAAAGTTTGACATACAACCATCTACCTTCGGGATCTGATTCAGAAACCAAGAGCAAATGAGCAAGGGATTTGCGAACTAGTACAACCACACCGTTCCTCTTACCATCACCCGGAGATGAAAATACAGCACCCACCCATCCTCTTTTAAGTTTAGCAGCTTCAGCATCAGACAAATGGGTTTCTTGTAAAAAGGCAATGTCTACATTTAATTTGGCTAAATGAGAGAGAATTTTTTGTCTCTTGATAGGAGAATGCAGACCTTTAACATTCCAGGAACAATTCGAACTGACATTAAGGGTTAATCGGAGAATGGACCAAATGGAGAATAGGACAGCGAGGAAAAGCCTCGGACCGAGAAAGGGCACAAGAAAAAGAGAGGATGAGGTGAGAGCAAACATGATGAAACATGAGCAAAAGAAAAAATGAGAGAGGGACCAGAGAAGCCATGTAAATAGGAAAAAGCCAAGAAAATAATAAGAATGATAAGAAGATACAGCAATTCTCAGAGATAATGGTAAGTAAGGGCCAAGGGAGAGAAAGATAAGTAAAGAGAGATAAACACAAGCAAGAGATCCAATATACAATGGGGAGAAGAAAGAGTGAAGAAAGAGAAGAGGAGGAGAACCATGGAAAAGGTAATGACACCAATAAACCTGAGAGCATCGAGGGAAAGGATAAGATAAGAAAATATAGAACAAAGAGAAACATGATAAATAAGGAATGAAGAGTACTTACGGGGGGTAGCATGGGAAAAATACAATCAGGAACTGGGAACAAGCGAAGACATACGTAGAGACGAGGGGAGGGAGGTAGGGCCAACTGGGAGAAGCAAGGCATTCGGGGTGAAGGAGACGTCCAACCAGAGAAAACAAAACGGAACGCAAAACAATGATCTGTGAAGGGAGAAAAAGAACAAAGTTAGGCAATCAAATACAACGAAGATAAAAAACAAACATATGACCAGCTGAGGAACCAGAACAACAATATCGGAAGCTAAATTAACATACAATCTGAAGAACCTGTAAAAATGAAAGCATTAAAGCATAGTAAACTGCAACTACAGAAAAAAGTCATGGTGGGTGAGAAGAGGGACCAGACAGCTCCATATCAGCTTGACCGCAGGAATTCAGGAAGCTTTGAAGTCGCGCAGGATCCTCATATGTTGTAGTCTTATTATTATGAGTGACCTTAAATAGACAAGGATGGAAGAGCCCATATCTGGCACCAATGGAGCGAAGGTCAGGTCTCATGTCTAGGAAGGCCTTGCGACGATTTGCAGTGGTCCTGGCATAATCCTGTGCAAAGAACAGAGTGGAACCTGACCATGTGAGACGAGGAGAGGCTCTGGCGGCTGAAAGGACTTTCAACAAGTCTGTGTACTCTAGAAAGTACATTATTACACCTCTAGGCTTCGTTGACGCGGAAAGAGAGGAGGATGCTCGACCAAGCCTATGAGCACGTTGGATATTCAGTGAGGTGTCATCAGGCAGGTGCAGAAGCTTAGGAAGAAAGGACTTGAAGAAATTGATGGGATCATTCCCCTCACAACCCTCCACCAGGCCGTAAAGACGAAGATTATTGCGTCTGTTGCGATTTTCAAGGTCCTCCACCTGCTTCTGGAGAGAGGAAATCTGCGCATGCATGTGAGAGACCTTGGTCGCAGAGTCCTGAAGAGAGGAGACGTCACGCTCCACCGACGACACTCTTTCATCCATCGAAGCCCAATTGTCAGTGAGAATCTGCAACTTAGCATTAGTCTCTTCCATGTAAGGGCGCAAGGCCCGTATCTCATCGAGGAGTAACTCCATAGAGATGGGCGAAGAGGACTTAGGAGGCGAAGGCGGGTCTTTTTTTAACCTCTTAGAGTTCACTTTTGCCGAGGATTGTGAGGAGGTGTCCGCAGTCGACGTCATCTCAGTTGAAGCTTCCAAATGGGCCAGTGCCGTGAATAACTTGGAATTTTTAATGAAATTACGCTTTTGAACTTTACTGGAGCAATCCGCCATCAGCACGCCTATAGAGCGTGAGGTCTTAAAATATCCTATTGCCCGACTAAAAGAGGACCAGAAAGCAAATTAATAAAGAAATATGCCAGGCCAAAAAATTGGAGTCATAAGTGTTGCATAAAAATGGCCGCCGTATATGAGGAGAATTGAAAATTCCAGTCAAATCATGAAGAAAAAAAAAAAGAGAAGCGACAAAAATAATCATAGTTAAAGAAAAAAAAAAGTCACCTTAGAGTGCTGGTCAGCCACAACTGTGCTTCAGGAAGTGCTGGGGTCAAAATTGCAAATATGAGGCATCCAGGGGATCCATGCGTGATGAGACGCGCTGCTGAGGCGTTCTCAGGCGAAAATAAACAAAATGGCGGCCGCGGCCGATGACGAGCCGCGACCGGAGATAAAATGGGCTGTAAGACCCAAAATAGCTGTACCTCAGCGCCGGAAAAGGATTGAAAATACTCCTGGCATGCTCCGACAAGGAAGACTGCCCTCCGTTGGTGAAGACTGATGCGCGAACCGCCGGTAGACTCCGGCGTGAGCGGAGCTCCTAGCCGAATGCCGCCATCTCCTACGGGCGCCTAGCCACGCCCCCCCACCATGTCATCTTTCCTAGTGTGTTTCATGTGAATTATCTCAGCCACTACCCATTTTGAGAAGCCTCTGAGCCAGTCCCTGTAACATGGCACTTCAGGAGCCAGCCATCTTATGGCGAGGCAGCGTTTAGCCAACACCAGCCCAAGGAGCATAAATGTCCTACTCATTCTTCTCCCTTTTTGGCATCGGGAGCAACCACAGCAGGACCAGCATAGCAGTGAGTTGTACCGTCTACCCGGAGGGCCCATTGAGCCTTTCCACACCCTCCTGCCAGAAAGGCATAATGGGCCGACAGGCCCAAGTCACGTGCACAAAGTCTGCCTCCTCTTCCTCGTAGTGTGGATAAATCACCACACAAGAGAGACATATAGTGTGTAGGGTTTTGGGTGTGAATTACAGTTGATAATTATATGTATAAATAAAATATTACGCTCTCAGATTTTCAGTATATAAATAAGATCATGCATAAAGCAAGAGTCTGAGTCTGTGGTATCAGGTTCAAAAAGGGCTTTATTCCAATAACTCGAGTCAAAGGGAGAATATTACCATCACCACAAAGGATCTGGAAGGGACTCAAAAGTATTCTCAATATTCTCAAAACATTATTCACAGAGTACAGTATATATACATTTCTCAATTGTACGTAAGCAAAAGAGCAAGAGAGAATGAGATAAGAGCATGTGGGCTTGTAAGTAGGCGTGAAGGTGGGCGTCCATGTGGGCGTCCACTTGATGATAATGGGTAATTTGTCATGTGTGGGTGGATACCTGGAGGGGGTTGCGTGATCTGCTGGAATTGTACTGGAACTTTGCCTTACTTGTGCTCAACTCGAGCATGACGTTTAACTGACGTGGGGAGGGTTGCTATGCAACCGGACAAGTCTGGAAGTGAGGCCTTCAGTGTCAGGACGACCAGCACATCTTGTATTATCTGATATCTAAAGTCTGGAGCAGGGACTGATTCGTGACATAGGTTGCCCATCACCAAGAGCCAATGTGGCATTTATTTCTTCGTTTACTGCTGAAGTCTTGCACGGGGGCTATGGGCTTTTCACTGACGTGAGCTTTGTAATCACACAAAAAGAGACAGAAAGGCTAGGCTTTCTCCTTTGCAGATTGGTCATGTTTATATTCCTCCTTCTCCAGGCAGGAATGTATTTCTCGAGGAGCGAAGACATACGTAGAGACGAGGGGAGGGAGGTAGGGCCAACTGGGAGAAGCAAGGCATTCGGGGTGAAGGAGACGTCCAACTAGAGAAAACAAAACGGAACGCAAAACAATGATCTGTGAAGGGAGAAAAAGAACAAAGTTAGGCAATCAAATACAACGAAGATAAAAAACAAACATATGACCAGCTGAGGAACCAGAACAACAATATCGGAAGCTAAAATAACATACAATCTGAAGAACCTGTAAAAATGAAAGCATTAAAGCATAGTAAACTGCAACTACAGAAAAAAGTCATGGTGGGTGAGAAGAGGGACCAGACAGCTCCATATCAGCTTGACCGCAGGAATTCAGGAAGCTTCGAAGTCGCGCAGGATCCTCATATGTTGTAGTCTTATTATTATGAGTGACCTTAAATAGACAAGGATGGAAGAGCCCATATCTGGCACCAATGGAGCGAAGGTCAGGTCTCATGTCTAGGAAGGCCTTGCGACGATTTGCAGTGGTCCTGGCATAATCCTGTGCAAAGAACAGAGTGGAACCTGACCATGTGAGACGAGGAGAGGCTCTGGCGGCTGAAAGGACTTTCAACAAGTCTGTGTACTCTAGAAAGTACATTATTACACCTCTAGGCTTCGTTGACGCGGAAAGAGAGGAGGATGCTCGACCAAGCCTATGAGCACGTTGGATATTCAGTGAGGTGTCATCAGGCAGGTGCAGAAGCTTAGGAAGAAAGGACTTGAAGAAATTGATGGGATCATTCCCCTCACAACCCTCCACCAGGCCGTAAAGACGAAGATTATTGCGTCTGTTGCGATTTTCAAGGTCCTCCACCTGCTTCTGGAGAGAGGAAATCTGCGCATGCATGTGAGAGACCTTGGTCGCAGAGTCCTGAAGAGAGGAGACGTCACGCTCCACCGACGACACTCTTTCATCCATCGAAGCCCAATTGTCAGTGAGAATCTGCAACTTAGCATTAGTCTCTTCCATGTAAGGGCGCAAGGCCCGTATCTCATCGAGGAGTAACTCCATAGAGATGGGCGAAGAGGACTTAGGAGGCGAAGGCGGGTCTTTTTTTAACCTCTTAGAGTTCACTTTTGCCGAGGATTGTGAGGAGGTGTCCGCAGTCGACGTCATCTCAGTTGAAGCTTCCAAATGGGCCAGTGCCGTGAATAACTTGGAATTTTTAATGAAATTACGCTTTTGAACTTTACTGGAGCAATCCGCCATCAGCGCGCCTATAGAGCGTGAGGTCTTAAAATATCCTATTGCCCGACTAAAAGAGGACCAGAAAGCAAATTAATAAAGAAATATGCCAGGCCAAAAAATTGGAGTCATAAGTGTTGGAGACTAGAGTCATAAAAATGGCCGCCGTATATGAGGAGAATTGAAAATTCCAGTCAAATCATGAAGAAAAAAAAAAAGAGAAGCGACAAAAATAATCATAGTTAAAGAAAAAAAAAAGTCACCTTAGAGTGCTGGTCAGCCACAACTGTGCTTCAGGAAGTGCTGGGGTCAAAATTGCAAATATGAGGCATCCAGGGGATCCATGCGTGATGAGACGCGCTGCTGAGGCGTTCTCAGGTGAAAATAAACAAAATGGCGGCCGTGGCCGATGACGAGCCGCGACCGGAGATAAAATGGGCTGTAAGACCCAAAATAGCTGTACCTCAGCGCCGGAAAAGGATTGAAAATACTCCTGGCATGCTCCGACAAGGAAGACTGCCCTCCGTTGGTGAAGACTGATGCGCGAACCGCCGGTAGACTCCGGCGTGAGCGGAGCTCCTAGCCGAACGCCGCCATCTCCTACGGGCGCCTAGCCACGCCCCCCCACCATGTCATCTTTCCTAGTGTGTTTCATGTGAATTATCTCAGCCACTACCCATTTTGAGAAGCCTCTGAGCCAGTCCCTGTAACATGGCACTTCAGGAGCCAGCCATCTTATGGCGAGGCAGCGTTTAGCCAACACCAGCCCAAGGAGCATAAATGTCCTACTCATTCTTCTCCCTTTTTGGCATCGGGAGCAACCACAGCAGGACCAGCATAGCAGTGAGTTGTACCGTCTACCCGGAGGGCCCATTGAGCCTTTCCACACCCTCCTGCCAGAAAGGCATAATGGGCCGACAGGCCCAAGTCACGTGCACAAAGTCTGCCTCCTCTTCCTCGTAGTGTGGATAAATCACCACACAAGAGAGACATATAGTGTGTAGGGTTTTGGGTGTGAATTACAGTTGATAATTATATGTATATTGTATCAACTTAAATCAGGCATTGGAAGTAACTAACCGCACACCCCCATGCACTTTTTCCCACTCTGTAGCTGAAATTTGTTCGTTTGTCGCTCCTCCCCATTTATCCTATATTTTTAGCGGAGGCGCAGGAAGGTCATCACGTAAAGCCCTGTACAACACAGATATCATTCCTCTCCCTCCCGTTCTTGGTTAACATCACCATCAGTGTCTGTGGTGGAGCAAGAGCATCCTGGAAGCACACCCATAGCTTGCGTGCTGTGGCCGAAAGCTTGGCATATTTTGAATGTATTGTCCTGTACCTAGGGCGAAAGACTCAGTGGCCACCTGTCTAGTGATAAACCGCCCATCAGTGTAAAGGTCACTCAGGGTGTTATAGCCACCTCTCAAACATTGTTCTATTGACATGGACTGGGACATTTTCAGAACTGGTTGCAACGTCCAAATATGCATGTCGGGTGCATAAGGGGCATGTCTGATCACCCGCTTCACCGCCCGTTCCCAGATTCTACAAATATTTCTCCCTACATACGGTGTGTCAGGTGGCACTCCCAAACCCTCGTTAGCAAAACAGCCAGTGGCTCTGTACCATACGAGCCCCTCAGAAGATGATTTTCCCAGTTGTCATCAAGGTCAAGCCAGTGTATCATGTGCTGAAAGTGGGCCGCCATATAATACAGTTCGGGCAGCTCTGCTTCCCCCTGCTGCCGGGTCTTTTTAAGTTTTGGGAGACCTATCTGTCTCCGTTTGTCCACCACAGTATTTCCGCGATAAGCTTATCAATTTAAAAAAAGCAGGGGTGGGACCTCATATAGTGTGCCCTGCAATACATATAGGCATCTGGTGAGCAACACCATTTTGACCGGGGCAACTTACCCTTCAGTGACGGCAGGAGGGCCTTCCAGAACCTAATAGCTGGCTGCAAACTGCCCACCACCTTTCCAGTATTAAGGGTCTTAAAGTTGTGTTCCGTGTTGGTGATCCTGATTCCCAAATATCTCACACTTTTTGCCTCTCAGGGCAGGCACATTGCTTGCAGCACATCCAGTGGGACCACCAAGAGTATAGAATTGGTATGATTATTACGGAGTTCTTAGATTTGCCCAAACGCGTGCATTGTCTGAATAGTATGGGCACCATGTATTTTGGCTGATGCAAATAAACAATGGCATCATCGACATAGAGTGATATCATGTGTTATGCCTCCCCCACAATGATTCCATAGGGCCCGAGCACCTGAAAGAGTTTACAGGCCATTGGCTCCATTGCCAAAGCAAAAGTAACAGTGAAAGTGGGCATTCCTGTTGCGTACCCATATAAAGGGTGAACTTCTCCAATACCACCCCTCCATCCGCACCCATGCCCCAGGGTCTGTATATATGAGTTTTACCCACAGTATGTAGTAAGAACCCAGTCCTATTTTTCGAGAACCAGCCAAAGGTAACTCCAGTCAATGAGTCGAACGCCTGTTCGACATCCAGGAATGCCAGGGCATAGGCGTTATCCGTCAGGTGCGGGCATGGTATCTGGAAGTCTTCCCTTCGTTAGAGCTTCATTATGTACCTCTAACAGTTTGTCCTCCAGAATGCTCGTATTTCTATGATAAAATTCTGCTGGTAGCCCATCACCCCCCTCAGAGTTTTTGCTGTTTTAGGCTTCGTATGGCAGCCAAAATCTCCTCTCTGAATAAGGATGCCTCCAGGGCCTCTCGGTCTTCCTCATCGTGCTTGGGCATCTTTACCCCTGTCAAGTACTGTCACCCCCTCTCTACTATATTTTGTCTTGGCCATATATATTTTATGTTAAGTGGGACACAAATGCATTATTGACGGCCTGTGCCGTGCAGAAAAGTACCCTCCTGTCATCTTAACAGACAGTAGAGAAGTAGGGTGTGTTTCCTGTTTAACCAGTCAGACAAGAAGTGCCCCTGCCTCATTCCCCCCATGGAGGACCTCTGGAAATGGGTCTTATGGACAAACTTTTCCAGTCTGCTCCAGTCGTCCAAGAGTTCCATCTTACCCTGGGGCCATTCCAGAAGTTTATCTGGATCACCTGGCAGTTCCCTCTCCAGTTCGAGCAGTCTGCCCTCATGTCTATCTACGCGCTGCTCCAGTTTTTTACAGCCACGTAGGTGTTCTTCTGGCACTCCCCTTGAATCACCCCCTTCATGGTGTTCCAGTCAACTGCCCCAATTTTCTTCAGAGTAGCGAGTCAATGTCTCATCCAACATTGACACGAACACCAGGTCCGAGAGGGCCTCGACACGATGCCTCCAAAGTTGGATTTCCATTTTTTTGCACTTAAGTTCTAAGCCCATCAGTAGTGAGGAGTGGTCAGAAAGGTACCTAGCCAGGTAAATTACTGGTGGCATGCCCTGCGCAAGGAAAACAGGACTATAGCAGTAGTCCAGCCTACTATTGGTCCCTGCAGAAGGCATGCAGCATGAGCATGCCCTCTTTACAGGGTGTCTCTCTCTCTCCAAATCCCTACTAACTCCAGTCCTTTCCAGGTGTCCTGCAGGGTTGCAGTCATTACAGGTTTGGCTAGAAACACAGTCGCAGCAGCTGCTACATGCACGTAGAGCCTCGGGCAAGCAACATCGGTGCATAGACATTCACCTGGCACACATCTCTTCCATCCAGTGCTCCAAAGAGGATCACATACCCTCCCTCCTAATTGGTTTGATGTCCTTATAGCAGAATGAAAACGCCAGGCTCACCCAAATCAGTGCACCCCTTCCAAATCCAGAATAGGAAGTGGAGCAGAGTTGACCCTCCATCTTTTTAATTTTTTATTTATTTGTTTTGTAATGCGCATGAATCAACCCCAAAGGGATATCTTGGTGCAGCAGGAACAAAAACGTTGGCAGAAGCATAGGAGTTAAAATAGTTCAGTTTTTAATAATTTCCAAAATTGTCATGTGCAGTACATTCTCGTAGGTGAAGGGGAAGTTTATTCCAAAGGTGGAGGGCTAGGAATGTAAATGCACGGCCTCCTGAGCGGGATTTCTTGATGTGTGGTATGGTAAGTAGAGGCTTGTTCATAGATCTTAAGGACCTTATTGGTCGATAGGGAATAGGTTTTCCGTCAAATAGCTGAGACCCTTGCCATTAAACGCTTTGAGCGCTAGGCATCAGATTTTGAAGGTGATACGCTTCCTCACAGGCAGCCAGCGTAGTGCACGTAGTAAAGGGACCCAGGCAGATCTTGCTGGTAGATTGTGAATTAAACGAGACGCTGTATTCTGAACTACCTGGAGTTTATCCAGGAGGTATTTGTTGACCGCGGCCAGAGGAGCATTGCCATAGTCCAGGTGACTAATCACCAGCGTCTGGACTAGGGTTGTGCGTGCTGCCGGTGGGAGCATTGGAAAAACTCTTCATAGTAGCCTCATAACATGAAAGCAGGTGCCAGTGGTAGACATCGCCTGGTCTTTCAAGGTTAGGTTCTAGTCCAGTTTTATCTCTTTCACAAATGCAGCACACATGACCCCCAGACATGGATTTCCTGTAGAAAGGCGATCGATACCCCATATCTTTTCATGCAGGTTTAAATCATACGTCTTTTTTCCAACCGGCCCTGTCCTCTGAAATTCCATGTCAATATTCTCACCTTAATACTTGTCATCATTTTTTTGATCCCACACAAGCTCTTTTCTGCCACAGGCACCCACACATCAGTCAGTCAGTCAGTCAGGAGAGTGCTAGTTATAACTTCAATAGATGCATAGTAATACAAGGGCAGCTCAGGCTTCCCCAAAACAATAAACTAAGTAAATCACAAACTACCCAGAACTCATCCCCCAACTAGCAGCACATGCTCAACACTGCAGCTGGCAGTTTGGGGAACATCATCCACCACTCCAGACCCTCGTGCAAGATAACGACAAATCCACCTGCAACTAAAACTTATGATTTACACGAGAACGGCAGTCAAGAGGAAGCCGCAAGGCCTTTGGTGCTGAAACTTCACCTCGGCCGCGGTCTTCACTCCTACTCCTGCCAGCAACTTAATCATAAAATGAGGTAAGAGCATAGTTTGGTGTACACGGGACTCTCATATACGCGATGTCCTGTATCAATTTACCATGGAGTGTAAACAACAAACATACAGGTCACGCAGGCAGACTCAGGCGTGGCCAGTAGCCCCCTCTCAGGCTTACAAGAGAGTTCCACCTCAGATTCAAAGAACACCTTTGCTGGATGGACATAAAGTCAATTCCCTTGTGTCTGGCACCACATCCATGTCCATAAGGGTGCCATCAGAGAAGACAACAATTTGTCCGAACTGCCAGGGATTATCCAGATTAGATGATTGCATAGTCTGTCCACGCAGTTATTCAGATTGTCTCACTGCCCTCAGGCAGTTCCATGACCGGCTGGTTTCGCCTTGGAGAGAGGCCACATCCAGTGTGTCCACCCAGTTCGCCTCCTCCAGTGTGAAGAATAACAGTGCTTTCCCCCTTATGTAGAACTCACAGCTTTGTGGGATAACTGCTTGCATCTATCTCAGTCCAGTTTCAGGGTCGGCTTCAGTACAGAATCTTCTCTCCTTGAAGTAATAGGCTTTATTAAAAGTCGGCTATACTATGGCGAGAAAATGATTCTGGTTCTGCTGGATCTTTCAGCTTCATTTGATACGGTCTCACATGAGATCCTGTTGCTGCTGCTGGAAGAGATAGGCATAATCAGCACAGTCCTCAGTTGGATCAAATCTTTTCTTGAGGACTGACATAAAGCTGTCTATCTTTCCCCTTTCATGTCCAATTCAGGGAGGTCAACTGCAGAATCCCACAGGGGCCGGGCCCTTAGTCCCACGCTATTAAATATCTATATGGCCCATTTAGCTGCTGTGGCACAAGCCTAGGGTTTCAACATCATGTCATGTGCTGACGACACATAATTGATGTTTGCCTTCAACGACTTGGATAATTCTGTCATAGGCAATTTTCAACGTTGCCTTTTGGCTGTGGCAGATCGAATGTTTAAGAGCTGCCTTTGCCTGAACTCGGACAATGATGGTTTATGAATTAGGTTTATTGGTTGAATCAAGGGGGAGGAGGCACGGTTCGTTAATTGAAAAGGAAGAGAGGTGGGGAGTGAAAGGTTTCCATCTGGGTGAAATGTTAGTTTGGCTGGAAGGAGATTACATGCAGGTATGTGAGCACGCTGGTATTGTTTGTGGGAAAAGGGTTGTGTTAACATTCGAGAATATGGGGAACGGGTTATTGGGGGCTCCATTTGCAAAGAAGAACATGTGAGGTTCGTATTACTTGGGAGAGGTTTCTTTAGGGTACTGCTGCTAGCGTGAAGTCACGTAATTTAGAGGGAAAACGTGTAATATGGGGTCTGTTTTAAAAGCAAGGCTAAAAACTGTTGATATATTGTTGACAGTTTGCCAGCATTGTGGTCCGATTACACAGTTTAACATTGTTGTTTTTAAACTTGTAGTGAACCCCTGACGAAGGGCAATGAAAAGCCCGAAATGCACTGGGAAATACCACTGAGGTTGTTTGGTGTATACGTCGTACTACAGAAAGAGGCCTGGATTGGCACATCTGCAGTATTAGAAACTTTTTGAATACATCTTACGTCTCCTATGTGACAGGTTAAATTAGGATTGACTAGTATGGAATCATTGATCAACCAACAATAAAAATCATTGAACATGAAAATTTGCGATACCTTTGACATTCTAAAGGCTTAAGCTGTGCATCCGATACAGGAGCGGGATGCCGCTCCAGCTATGTTATACGTTTTCTAGTGAGTGGTTGTTAGGCAAACCACAATAAATCTGGGCTGAACGCAAAAGGATAAATAATTAAGAAACTTCACGACATAACGCTGGAAGAAACTGGTGTGCATTTCGTCACTCTTGGTTGGAATTCTGATCAGGATAACTCTCACCCGCAACCTTTGTACCTTCTCTGTGCCTCATGCCCCACTGTAGACAGAATGAACCCAATCCGCTGATGGAGAGGTGGGGGTCCTTAGCAGCTGTCCCCCGTCAGTGTGCCAACCGCCACCGGGATCTCATGGGCACCAGCCCTCAGTCACAGACTCAGGAGCGAAAGGCCAGTCTCAGGATTCCCCCCACATCCAAATTTCCATGTTCATCCTTGGGGCTCTCCTCTGTCATAGGGTTCGGGCCCAATCCCAGGATTTCGCAGTCCCCTCCTAGATTGGCTGTAAAACTGCCACTAGAAGGCCCACTTCATACCCCCAGCTTCAGGGATCTCCTCCTTTGCTGCGCTCCGGGGGCTTACAGTCAGTTCAATGCAAAGCTCCTTCAGGGCTCCATGCCTCTGGAGGCCTCCCAGAGAGCTTCAGCATCTGCCTGTTCATCTTTTGTCCACCGCGGCCTGCGGCACAGGTCTCCCCTGCAGCAAGAGCCATCATGTCATAGCTCTGGGCCCCGGCAGGCTCTCCACCATTCCAGCACCACTGCGTCGGATCGAATCTCAGTCGGGTCTCTTCCACCACGCAGCTTTTTTCAGAGAGCTGTCTTTAATTTCAGGTCCCCAGGGGCTGTACCTCACTCTGTCTGAGGATTTCCGAGCCAGTGGCGTCGGTCCTTCCTGGTACTTGTAAGCCCAACACAGATTGGCCATCGATCCACCACCAGAGGGCCCGCTTCATACCCCTGTTTCATCGATCTCCTCCCCGGCCGTGCACCGGGGCCCACAGTCAATTCTATTCAAGGCACTTTCCGGGCTCCGTGCCTCTCGCTGCCTCCCGGAGAGCATCAGCATCTGGCAGCTCACCTCTTATCTGCTGTGGCCTGCGACACGAGGCTCTCCCGCAGCAAGGGCCACTGCATCACAGCTCCGAGCCCTGGCAGTCACATCCTTCAGCTCTCGAGGACTCTTGCTCTGCTGCGCTGGATTGAGTCTCTGTCAGGGCTCTTTCGTCTCACAGCTCTCACCAGAGAACTCTATTTAATTGCAGGTTCCCTGGGGAAGCACCACGCCATCCGCACAGCCAGTCTCGTAGGCCCAGGATTTCCGAGCAGGCAGTGTCGGTCCTCGATCAGCTCGCACTGCTGCTACCATACTGCCTGATCCACCATGGCAGCACTCCATATCATTCTGTATGGCATTTTTGGACATTTGTATCGGCATCAGTGGCAACAAATGCTGCAGGATGCCGAGAGGATAAAAGATTGATGGCGGGAGCTCCGAGTTAGGAGCGTCTACTTAGCCATCTTGCTAGGCCACGCTCCCTATCCAGTCTGCTATGTTGATCATGCAGTTGGAGAAGTTGGTTCTGTTGGTGGTGGACATGTCGATCAGAGAAATTATGTGCTGGGTTTCATCAGGATATGATTTAGATGCCTTGTGACCTGATTATGTGAGCAAGCGGTGTCATGTAGATGTTGAACAGGGCTGGGCTATACGATGAACCCTGGGGAACTCTGCAAATCCGATGCTTGGGTTCTGATGTGTAGGGCAGTAGTCTGACTCTCTGTGTCCTTCCTGTGAGGAAGGAGCTCATCCATTTGAGGGCTGGTCCTTGGATGACTCTGACATGCAGTCTTCTGACAAGTGTCCAGTGGGACAATGCATCAACGACGGTGGGGAGGTCAACTTGGATGAGGGCTGTTGTTTCTCCATGGATTAGTATACATATAGAAATGAGGTGATAATCTACAAGGTTGGAGCCATCAAAGAGATCTAGTAATCACACTTATTCCCAATTCTCCTAAGCAAGTTATGCTTAAAGCAAATCTCAGTGAAGATGAAGAAGTTGTGAGAGAATAGCCGGAAGTGTTCAGTGATGAGTTGGGTTAATTAAAATATTTGAAGCATAAGATTGTGCTGAAAAAAATGCAAATTCTGTCATAGATAAAGTCAGGAAGGCACCAAATCGTATTGTAAAACCCTTGAGAGAGGAGTTAGTCTATTGTAGTTAGGTGTGGTGGAAGAAATTTAGGCCTCTGAATGGTTAGCTCCGGTTGTGCTTGCACCTAAGGACCAAGGAACCAAGTTGAGAATGTGTGTAGACCTCAGAGTTCTATACCAATGCATTTGGGTGGATCATCAGCCACTTCCAAACATAGCTGAGGTACTATCCATGTTGAATGGAGCACATTTGTTCAGTGTTATGGATCTCTCAGTGGTGTACCACCAAATGTTGTTACTACATGAAGATTCAAGTCACCTCACATTTTTGTCACACCTTTAGGGACATTCAGATTTATAAGGATGCCTTTTGGATGCATTTGCAGCTGCATGTTTTTAAAGGCTAATAAAAGATGCTTTGAAGGACACCAACAACGTTCTGTTCTTTCTGGATGATATTCTTGTCTACAGCAAGGATAGAGAGAGTCATGACTATTCTAAGTTTGTGCAAGGTTTTGCTAGTATGGTGTTGCCTCCAAGCTTGTTGTTGAAGAAAGGTCTTGGGTTTTATTGTTCAAAGGAATATGAAAAAGCATTCTCCAGAATCAATACTGAAAGTATTAAAATTCCCACTTTTGGACACTTTGATGTCACTAGGAAAAGATGCTTTGAAGGACGTCAGCAACGTTCTGTTCTTTCCGGATGATATTCTTGTCTACGGCAAGGATAGAGAGAGTCATGACTATTCTAATTTTGTGCAAGATTTTGCTAGTATGGTGTTGCCTCCAATGTTGTTGTTGAAGAAAGGTCTTAGGTTTTATTGGGCAAAGGAATATGAAAAAGCATTCTCCAGAATCAAGACTTAAAATTATTAAAATGCCCACTTTTGGACATTTTGATGTCACTAGGAAAACAGTCTTGACCACTGATACTTAAAGGGCTGGAAGCAGTTTTGGCCTTAATTGTGCCTGGTGAAGAGACGGTGATAGCTTTTGCCTTATGTTCACCTTCACCGTAGGAGGGCAGAGGAGAGGTGTTCAGTTATATAAAGAGAGGCCCTTACATGCATGAATAGAGCCATGTACCATTTCAGATGTTTCCTTTGGGGTTTGCCTTTCACTTTAAGAGCTGACACAAACCTTTAACACTGGTGATCACATGCAAATGTACTGAAAGGGCGACCCCAAGCACCAAATGATGGGTAGAAAGTGTAATGGAATTCAACTTCAAGGTTGAGTATCTTCCTGGGGTCCATAACGCTGCTGCAGATTGCCTCTCCAGGTTGCCCTTCAGAAAAAGCAGTTTTATCAGATTTGGATGGCTCCATACTTTAGGTCAAGGAATAAGCTTTGAATGAAGAAGAATGGATTGAATAGTGTGGAAAGGACAGGGACTGGAATAATGTGATGGAATATGTAGTTGTGGGGTGGCCTGAACGTGCTTTGTGTTCAGATAAAGTGAAGAGATTTTGGAGTGAGAAAGATGAGTGCATTGTGGATTGTTCCAAGGTGACGGTCTGGTTCCCACAATGGGGTTAGAGGACAAGATCATGAACTTGGCCAGTGAATGATACTTAGATAGTAATCTCATTAAGTTTAGAGTGAGGGAGAAATATTAGTAGCCCGGTCTGCAGTCGTGGCCGGTATGACTCGCGGGTGGGGGGGGGGGGGTGCGCGGGGAGGGGGTCACGTGGGCATGGAGGTTTAATTTAAAAAAGAGAAAAACGTTAACTTACCTTTGCTGCCCCGGTCCTGCGTCGTCGGTCTGCATTGTCCTCTTTACTACAACAGGAAGCAGCCACAGGCAGCCTCCCTCCCCTCCCTTAAGCCAATCAAGCGTTGTGATTGGCTGGGACGCCGACCGCACAGGCGTCTATGAAGAGGCATTTTCTCCATGTAGGCTGCATGCAGCCTACATGGAGAAAATGCAGAGTGCGTATGACTTGTTTGGTCGGCCCTGGGGCGGACCAAACAGTCAGCTCCCTCAGAGTGGGCAAGCCACTCCTCCCCTGCCCTCCAGCAGACACGAATCAATTCCCCCCCCCCCATCCAAACCCTTCTGCTTTCTCGTAGTACGAGAAGCATAAACATAATATGGTTTTTATGTTTCTGCTTATTGCACTGCGAGAAAGCAGTGGGGCGACGCTCCTCTGCCCACATGGAGGAGCCGCCCCTGCTGGCCTGGAAAGTGGTGTGAAATTTATTTTACTCCTGCAGGCAGTAATAAGTCCAAGTTTTTGAGGACTACCCTGCTTTCTACTGTGGAGTTAACAGAGGAGCCCTGGTGGAAGTTAGGCCTGGATATTGTTGGGCCTTTTAACTGACAGGCTCCTGTTGTTGATTACACATCCAAATGGGTGCACGCATGTTGCGTAAGTTCTGTAATCACAAATTGTGTGTTAGATGTCTTGAGACATATATTTACTTGTGAAGAAATCTCTAAGACTATTGTCAAAATTTGAATTTCCTCCGTGAATTGTCCGTTGAACACCAACACACAACACTATATGCACCCCAAGCACATGGTCTGGTAGAAAAGATGAATGGTGTGTTGAAGGCGTGTACACAAACAGCTGTTAAAAGAAGGAGTCCGCTTAGAGCACTTTTATGAGAGAAACTCTGTGCTCATTGCACCACACACAATAGTGTCACCAAATTGTCTCCTTTCTAAGGCTTGATGGGGTGAATGGCTGGATCTAAGCTCAGTCCACTGTGGTTGGAATGCTGAATGAGGGTGGTTGCTAACTACCCGGTTAGAACTGCTGAATATCAAAGAAGGCACAAGGCTTGTTATGATGCTGCACCTTTCCAATTTGTTTATATCTGACCTAGCTCAAAGGCTTGATTTCATCAATTCTCACCCCCGCAAATAGGTAAATTATTATTACTAACACATCTCTCGTACGCAGATGACGTGGTTTTAGTGAGCCTAACTAGGGCTGGCCTCCGAAGAGCTCTCAATGAAATGTCGGAATATATTTAATCTAACAAATTAGAAATAAACACATCGAAAACCAAAACAATAATGATCGGTAATCATCGAAGAATCAAGCAGAATATCTGGCTGGAGGGCAACTAGATAGAGGAAGTAACACGTTATAAATATCTGGGGTTCTATATAGATAACAGACTAAACCATCTAGATCAAAAAATCTATATATCACAGAGAACCAGTGCACTAACATTTGCCTTTAGGACAGTAGCAAAAAAATTAAAGGGGACGTCATACAAACCTCTGCTTGCAGTGATGGCGGCCAAAAATACTTCCAACGCTAATGTATGTTAGTACCGCTCTAAACGGCAAAGACTCTGATCTTTTAAACTAACTATTAGTTTCAACCTATAAAAATGTCTTCCAGATACATCAGTCTGCTTCCCCGGCCCAGATTCGACTTGAATTTGGTCGTTTAAATGAAACAATAGGGAGACTGTACACTACAATAAAGCTTTGCTACCGATTGAAACAGAACATGGTAAACTCTCCAATTAACATTGCCCCTTGGACAGAAGTGGATGAGGATACAAAATCACCATATGACCAATATCTTTATAAATCCCTGCTAATTATCTGCACAACCGCGCTGTGGAACAATAACTTGCCGTGTCAGTCCTTCAAGCAAGTAATAAACAAATCAGCAACATTCCATTCATTGCTATTTGATAAAAACTTCTTTGACTCAAGGTTGCATGCCTGGATGGTGATTAATAACTACAAGACCCTTGCACCGGCACCTTACTTGAGCATTACATTCTCAATCTATTTAAAGAGACAATTGATGGATATACGCTTTTGGAAACTACTATCTATTGCGGACCAGCCATCCTGGGTGTACAAAGGGCCTATATCATGCCGACTTTGCGGTAGCAACAAAGAGGATTTTATCCATATAATTTGCACCTGCCCCAAACTTCACAATGCACAAGTCACTTTACTTAGAAAAGTTCTAAATGCTAGAGGTATCAGGACCTGTAGAGCTGGAATAATTACAGGGCTAGACCCCTCAGATCCTCAATTGAATTGCAAATTGATCAAATTTCTTAACTCCTTTGAACAAGCCCTGAAAACTGACTCAAAAACATCTAGCTAGAAGGTGGTAATCATGTCTCCTCATAAGTCATGCAAGTGACCAACATTTTTAACCACAGAAGAGGTCCACATACAGAACCGTGAACAGCTGAAATGGTTGGGATTCCATCGATGTAAATAGACTGGGATTCTGGGTAACAATTTGAGAATTTTTCTTTTTTTTTTTTTTTTTTTTAAACCTTTATTTCTTCAAGAATCTGGACACAGCTATTCAGCCGACAACCCGGAGGTTCGGCAGCTTCGACAGAGAAGGACAAAGAAGCGTCCACATTGCATTAAAGGAGCAGTGAAAAGATTCCATTTTTAAATAAACACAAACACACAACAAACCCCAGCAAGGCAAAAACACTGAATGCCCATGGTGAAAGCCCCCCAGGGGAGGTCGGACCCCAATCATCTAACAGTCACAGTTCTATGATAAGAGAAAGAAGGGGGACAGCAGAGGCCCAAGCAGTCAATTAATCATCACATCTTATATACTGAGCTGGAAAGAGTGTCAAGAAGAGAGTTGTTCCTCGGGGGGATCCAAATCAGGGGCAAGACATATTCCCCCCCTATATTGATTCCACCGCCCCCAGATGGCGTGCCACTTCCGAGGGCGGCCTCTAGCGCAATACACTGTCTTCTCCCTGAGCATACTCCAATCCATATTTTCTTTCCACGCGGTCAATGTGGGGGGCCCCACGGAGCCCCACAATCGCGCTATATCTCTCTTAGCGACCATATTACCCAGAGTCACCCATTGGGTCTGTGCCGCATCGAGATCAGTGGGCCCCCAGACATTCAGGAGACAACACCGCGCTTCCGGCTGCATAGCAATGCCCGTCACCTCCCCCATCACTGCATGGACTCTCCTCCAGAATTCCGCGATGACACCACATTCCCAGATGATATGCAGGAAAGTACCCACCATACCGCATCCCCTCCTACATAGGCCTCCCTCAGAGAATCCCATATGAACCAGCCTTGGCCCCGTCACATACACTCGATGCAGTATTTTGAGCTGCACCAGCCTCAGACGCGACGGGATCGCAACCTCCTTGGGAGAGGAAACAGCAGACTGCCAATCCTCATCATCCAACTCGAGTCCATCCCTAGTCCACTGGTCCCGCAGCCCCAGAAGCGTATCCGCCCGGACGTTTATCAATTTCTTGTAGATGAGCGAGATCGTGCTCTCAGGCATATGGCCATCAAGGATCCGGTCCTCCAAAGGAGAAGACTCAGGCACCTTCTCACCCTCCACGAGGACTGACCGGAGGGCATGACGCACCTGAACATAGCGGAAAAACTCGGAAGCCCCCAGCTCATACTCCTTCTGCAACTCTTCAAAGGACTTCACCCTCCCCTTAATCAGCACATCTCCGACCCTGGAGATGCCGATCAGGTCCCATTTGTCAAAACCTTTCGTATGCCAAAGCCTGCCCAATCTTTCAGATTCAAACAGCGGGGTAGCGAGGGTGAGCCTATCCTTCCAGCCCAGCGAGTCAGTTGCCATCTTCCACACACGCACCGCCACCCCAGTAGGCCCCGTGAGGGACGAGTCCAGAGACCGCGAGTACAACGCCCTGTGATAGTTACCACCACGCAGCAACCACCTATCCATGGCATAACCAGGGCTGAGGGCAGGGCCATAGAGACCATGATTAATCGCGCTCAGCTGGGTGGCCCAATAGTAGCGTCGGATGTCTGGAAGCGCAATACCCCCATCATACCATGGCAGCGTCAACTTAGCAATTGCTATTCGAGGCCGCCCGTCCCACAACAACGTTCGTTGGAGGCTTTCGACCTCCCGAAAGTATTTGGCCGGTACCCAATCTAAAGTATTCTGCAATGCGTAGAGGAACCGGGGAAGAGACATCATTTTGAACAAGGCACCGCGCCCAACGAGGGAGAGCGGCAGCCTCCGCCAGCCCTCTACATCCCGCCGCAGTCGCGCCAGGGGGGGGAGCAGGTTCCTCTCATACCGCAAAGCGGAGTCCGTGGAGATAAAGATCCCCAGATACACGAAGCCCTGCTGAGCGATCTGGATTGAACAAGTTCGCGGGATCGGTGGAACCTCGCCACTCAGAACATATAAATACGATTTACTCCAGTTGATGACGAGACCCGAATTCCTACCGAAAGATGTAAGAACGTCACAGACCACTATCAGTGATTTCGTGGGCGAGGCAAGATACAACAGGATGTCATCAGCATATAGCGAAATGCGGTCCTCGTGTTCGGGCGACCATCTAAGTCCCCGTATATCCGGGTTCCAGCGTATCCACGCCGCCAATGGCTCAAGGGCGAGAGCGAACAACAATGGCGACAGGGGGCAACCTTGCCGAGTGCCCCTCCCAAGCTGAAACGGAGTCGACGCCCGGCCATTTACCACCACACTCGCAAGGGGTCCCTCATACAGCAACCTCACCCAGCTCACAAAGCCATGGCCAAAGCCGAACTTGGCCAGCACCGCCCACAAATATGCCCATTCCACCGTATCAAAGGCCATCGTGGCATCGAGAGACGCCACAACGGCTGGTTCACGCAGCGTGCCAGCCCTGGCGATTACGCCATGAAGGCGCCAAAGGTTTAACGCGGTGTTACGATGCGGAATAAAACCGGATTGATCAGGGTGGACCAAGTCTCCAAGTACCCTGATCAATCGGGCCGCCAGGACTTTAGCCAGAATCTTCGGCTCGGCGTTAAGAAGTGAGATAGGCCTATATGAGGCACACTTATCTCGGGGTTTACCATCTTTGTGTATAACAACAATCGTCGCCAGTCGCTGATCCAACGGGAGTGTCCCACTCCCCCGCGCCTCCACGAACATGGCGCGCAGGTGAGGGGCAACCATATCCGGAAACAGCTTATACAGGTCAATTGGCAAGCCATTCGGGCCGAGGCCTTGCCCGAGTTCAGCGCGCGGATAGCTCCCGCCACCTCATCGACCGTTATGTCTCCATCCAAATCGTCCCTATCTACGTCGGAAAGACAGGGCAAAGTGATATCACGCAAGAGGTCACGCGAGTCCTCGGGCGGCCTATCCGACACTGAGGTATAAACCATACGGAAATAGTCCATGAAGCACTGCACAATCCTCTCAGGTTCCACAATCACCTCTCCCCCCTCTCCCGTCAACTCCGGCACTATTCTATTAACCCGTTCTTTTTTGTCCAGCCAAGCTAGGAGTTTCCCGGCCTTGTCACCAACATCATACAAGCGGCCCTGCTGTTCCCTACTGAGGGTCTTAGCGACATTCGTCACCAGGTCCTTATACTCGGCTTGCTTCAAGCTCAGCTCATGCAGTGAGGCCTCTGTAACCTCCTCCTCTAGCGCTCCCTCCAAAGCCACAATCTCCTCCTCAACCTGCATGACCTCGCCATCTCTCCGCCGCTTGGCCGCCACTACAAGGGAGAGAGCCTCCCCGCGCAGCACGGTCTTGAACGCTTCCCACAGCGACACTGCCGAGTCCACGGATCCCTGATTATCCTTGAAATTTTTTTTAACTGTCTTCACCAGTGCGCTGCACATCTTGGGGTCTCGGAAGTACCAAGGGTTAATAGGAGCCACTCTTCCCCCTCCCTCACGGCCAACATCCAGCCTGACCCACACTGGCGAATGGTCCGATATACCACGCGCCATGTGCCTGGCCTCGGACACCATTGAGCAGTGGTGGCTGGTGACATTTGAAAGTGGTGGGCGTAAAAGTTTGGGGTGACTGCCTGGTGGCGAGCGAGCCTAGAGAGTGTGCCCGACCACCACAAGGAGGGTTAAGGGGTCCTTTTTGCCATTTTTGTAATCAGTACCATATATTATGCAAGATAATCACTGGCCACACCTGGGAGTACAAAAGTGACAATGGAAAGGCACAACATTTCACATCTCGCCACTGACCACCACACACCAGCCCTTTCAGTACGTTATCCCCTCTGAAGAATGCTCCCTTAGATTACTTTAAATACCAATGTGTAATGCGGTTTAAACGCATGTGGCTTTCATCCCCCACGAAATCTAAACAAAAAGATATAACATGTTAGGTACTAACATTTGCCACATGTAGATAAACAAATTATCACATTCGAATAGCAAAGCACTACTGTGCAGCAAAAGATGTATCTGGCCCATCTCTTGAAATATATCAAGGTGTGTGTTTTTTGAGAAACAGCAGTCTATGCAGCACTTTATCCCAAATTGTTTAAGAGACCATCATGTCAAGTGTTAGCCTGCGCTCGCTTACACAAACCATGCACCATGTCTGTCAACCTTCACTTCTGCTTCCAAAACCTGCATGGCCATCACTTGCTGCTTCTTCCTGGCCACAGATTCCAGTCATACTGCAGTGCTATGTAGTATCCAGAGGAAGCCCCGTAAATTGCAAATCTGCATACTGATCCTTAGCCTGACCATGGCAGACCTGCTGGTTACTACCCTGCTGTTTCCGATGGATGCCACCTGCAATGTCACTCTGCAGTGGTAAGCAAGAGATCTGCTGTGTAAGCTGCTCAACTCCTTCAAGCAGACCTAGTGCTGGTCGTAATCAGCTTGGACCAGCACTACGCCAACCTATAGCCACTCCCCCACATCTCAGCCTGCAACACCTGTCACAGTGGTTAGATAGGGCTCCCCCTCTGCTATTAAGCATTATATGACAAACCCATATTATTATTTTTATTCTGCACCAGCAATCTCGGCTTGCTGCTGCCAGTGAAAGAGCATCATCATTATCTCTCACGTAGCTACCGTAGGGAAAATGTTATTTCACCAACCTTAAGCTACAGAAAGGTATTTTGTCAATCTGGCAAAGGAGAATCGAGTGGTAGTGCAGAGCCAGTGTCTCCCTGGCCCACACATCTGGGTGCTCCAAAAAGAGCTGTCTGCAGCCTGATGTCCGGAAATGGAGGGGCCACAGAGGCCAAGGCAGGGCTGTTTCCCACCTCTGATTCGACATGGCACAGCTGGGCTGCCTCAGCACCAGTGACTCGGGGATGCACGCTATCTGAAGGGGGGGCTTCGGTGCGCTACACGAGGACCTGGCCTAGTAGCCTGTGCTGCCAAGAGACACGGCAGGTGCCTGCTCTGAAGAAGTGAGATGCGCCGGGCGATGTTTCTGCACGGAGGTGCCACGCGCTGCTTCTTCCCTAAGGCATGCTGAGTGCGTGCTGCTCTTCTCCTGACCTACTGCATAGTAAGGCACCTTCTCTTTAGATCCATCCCGTTTTTTAAACGCACCGCAAATTAAGAGACCAAAATCTAAATTTAGTACATTATCAAATAGCTGGCTTTATGATACATGCGATTCCCACAAACAGTCAAGTAGTGCCAAGAACAATATTTGCAAGAGGTCTAATTTCTGGATATGCAATTCTTTCAGAGTTATTCGTGGCCTTAGAGATATAGATGTACAGACAATGTGAGTGATTACGAGAAGGAGTACAGTGTTTGTATGCTTCTGATTAGAACAGCACATGGTCATAAATAAGGATACCACAGAAAAAGAAGGGAAATGTGCCCATTAATCCCCAAAAACAAAATCTGCACGGGCTAGGTTCAATTTCTCCACAGCACCTCTGAGATTTAACACTCTTTCTGGCAGTGGAAATGTGAACACTACCAAAAAACAAAAAGATCAAAATATCTTTCGAAGAGGCAATACTCAAATCATTATTTTTCAGGATGAAATAGGAAAGCACATTTTGATATTAATTTCACACTAAGGTACTGCTTTGCTTAAAATAATCTTACTGTGACTCTAAACATAAAAAAAAACGCTTGACTATTACTTAAACTTGGAAGTAAAGCTGCCTCTTGTAATAGAAGTGTCATACACAGCACAGCATCACAAATCACTAGCAACCACAAATTCACATTTGTAGTGATGCAAAATCAACTAACAACACTACTATCAAACAGCCGAAGGGTGGCTACAGTCTGTCGTTTTAGGACGCAGTATAGCGAATAGCAAACAGTATAGCTTTACTCCCAATGTGCAGACACCAAGAGAATTAGATTATGTAAAACAAGACCACCACAATAACAGCGACTGATCGGTAGTTGGATTGTATACATGCTAGCAAAAACAGGGGCAGTAATGTTTCCCGCTTTCAGCATGTGCTGCTGTAGATGACATGCTGTGCACAAACTTTAAAAAGCCGTTTCTTAATCTTTAACAGTAGTTTGGGAGCCAATGAAACAGTATTTTAAGTACATTTGGACGGCAAGTGCATCTTGCTGGGATTGAATGAAAGAGTGAATGAAAGTAGCAGCTTTACAAAGATCTGCTCCTGGGATGTTACTTAGGAAGGTGATCATAGCTTCTTTTTCACAAGTGGAATGACTGGAAGAGCTGTGGTCACGCCGGCCTGCGTGTTCTGCTCGGGCGAGTCTGGCTGAAGCAAGAACAACAGGCTGAAGTGCCCTGAACTTCAGGCAGGGCCTGCGCCCCACAGCCACACTTTACCCATAACTTTCTCTCTTGTCACCAGCTCCTGCTCCTTAGGGTCACAGCAGACTACTCCCCCCCCCCTTCCTCGAGGCATTCGGCCCGTAAAACACCATAAACCCCATACTCCCACACTCCACAGCAGAGGCGCTGCACACACTGAGATGTAAGCTCAGTGGAACATGGTTGGTGCACTGGTAAGTGCTTCGAGGAAGAAAGGCCGGTGGTGGAGCTACCTTAATCTCTTATGTTTTTTCGTTTCCAGCATTCGATTTTTATAGTAAATGTGCATGGATGTGTAAGTGGCTGGCCGGTGAAGTCAATATTTTCAGACTTTTCTTTCGCCCTTTATTTAACAGAATAGAAACGTTCACTTGTTGTTGATGTGTAAAATACCCCAGCTGTGCTCTGCGGCCATGTTTAATTAACTATGTCTTCTATTTAAGTACCTTAATTAATTCCTCGTTTTCCACGAAACTGCTCCACGTCGTGATTAACTTTGATGGTGGCTGTGACTGTCACTGCTGCTGGCCAGGCTACTCTCGACTACTGAGAGACTGAGAGAGGGAAGGTGGCCGATTTGCCCAGCAACGGCACAAGGACTGTCAATGGCCAATCAGTTGCATGGCTTAATAATAAACCATTACACTGATTGGCCATTGCTACGTTAGGCGCTGGGCGGGCCCTCCCACCCCTGCGGATTGCGGTGCCAACTGAACTCCAACAACTTCGTAACTCAAAACTGGTCATACCCCTCGGCTGCAGCAGCAGCCAATCCGGACACAGATGCTGCTGTCGTAGGACTGGCGTCATGGCGTGAGCAGGCAAACTCGCCGCTCATTTTGCTCCTACTGGGATCTGCTGTTTTTGCCACCCCCCCGTCACCTTGTGCTTGCTGTAGCACAGCCACTATGCGCACGCTGGGTTCCTGGCCGAGAAAAGGCAGCCGGCCAAACCCAACACGCGCACGCCACCACACGCACATTGCGCGCGGCCGCGCGCTCATCATGAAAATCAATGCTGCCTCCTGCCTGACGGACACTGAGTCCGAGTCGTTGTCACGTGACGCCGCGAGTGATGCGAGCGCGCCGCTTTAAATTATTAATACAATTTCAACTTTGAAAGTTTAAATTGTATTAATAATTTAAAGCGGCGCGCTCGAAATGTACAACAAATAATTAAGTGGGGCAATGCCCCACCGCCCCAACGCAAGAACCGCCACTGCCATTGAGGCGTGCGCAGCCAGAGTGAGCAGGTAATCAATCCTAGAGAGGTTACCATGCGCTCCGGAGTGGAAGGTGTATTGGCTCTGTGTGGGGTGCAGGAGCCTCCAGCAGTCTATCAGGCCAAGTGTGTCAAGAAAGTCTGGAAGCCACTTCTGAGCCCCCCCTGTGTCTCTGGGCGGGTATCTATCCAGCAGCCCAGAGCCGACAGCATTGAAGTCACCCCCCACCACCAGCACACCCCCCGGGAGATCCAGCAAAGCCCTACCCAGATCTGTAAACGTGGAGGCCTGCAGGGCCGGCGGGACATAAACCGAAACTAAAACCAAAGTTCTTCCTTCCCACCGCCCCGCCACCGCCACAAACCTCCCCCTATCGTCAACAATGGTGGAGTCCACCTCAAATGGTAGCGAGGCTCTGACTAGGATGCCCACACCCCTGGACCCAGAGGAAAATCCCGAATGTGCTATGAATTTATAACCCTTCCTATTAAGAGCATAGCACATGTTACCTATAAGGTGCGTCTCCTGCAGTAGGGCGACATCCGGTAATGACCGTTTCAAGAATTGCAAAACAATCCCGCGCTTAATGCGATCCCCCAAACCATTAACATTCCAGCTAATAACACTTAAACCCCTACCCCCCATCCCCAAACGTAAGGAGGCCCACCCCACACCCGAAGAGCCACCATGGAACAGCCCTGAAAATAATCAATACGCCTTGCAGAAACAAACCCCCCAACAACGAACCCAAAATCCCAACTATCCCCCCCACCCTGCACCCCTGCTGCAGCTTACAAAGCCCCCCCAACTTGCAGTGTGCCTGTCGCCCTACCGAACCCAAAATCTACAAAAAGTACCCTAAGGGAGGAAAGAGCTCCCCTCGTCCTCCCACAACCCTCCGTATTTACTGCATTCTGTTCAAGTCATTAACTAGAGTCAAATCGAGTCAGTCCGGTTCCGAAGACATCAACCTTGTTCATCCCGGCCACTGTCCCCGTCTGCGGCAGTGTCCTCTCCCGTCCGTCGTCGGGGCAGAGCGTCCAGCCATTCCTCGGCCATGACAGGCGACTCAAAAAAGAATGTTCGGTCTTCGTACACCACACGCAGTCTAGCAGGGAAGAGCATGGCATATTTCAGTTCCCTCTCCCGAAGCCGCCTCTTCACCCCCAGGAAGCCCTGCCTCTGCCTCTGCACCTGCTGGGTAAAATCAGGATAGAAATTCACGGAAGCGTTCTGGAAGGGGACCGGGCCCGTCACCCTCGATGCTTGCAGGATAGCGTCCCGATCTCGAAAATGAAAGAGCCGGGCGACAATCGGCCTCGGTGGGGCTCCCACCTTGGGCCTACCACCCGGTACCCTATGGGCCCTCTCAACTGCGAAAAACTTTCCAAGACCCTTAGGCTGCAGATGGTTAAGCACCAAGTCCTCCACTAGCAGGTCTACAGAAGTCTCGTCCGAGGACTCCGGGACCCCGATAACGCGCACGTTGTTGCGCCTGGCCCGGCTCTCAAAGTCCTCCAGCCGACGGGCGGCGAGATCACTCTCGGTCCGCAACTTACGGACCTCGGTCTGTAGTTCCGAGACATCATCAGCGAGGCCCGTGGTCTTGAGGTCCAGGGTTTTAACTCGTTCGTTCGTTTTGCCCAAATCCGCACGGATCAGATTAACGTCCACCAAGATGGCATCCACTTTGTGCGCCAGGTCATCAAACTGTCTCCCAATCGAAGTCTGCAGTCCGTCGAGCGCACCCATGACATCCTGGAGCGAGAGCTCCGGGGCCAAGGGTGAGGCAGCCTTCTGTGCATCCGGCGACTGGCTCGGTCCACCCGGTGACCCCTTCTGCTGGGCGTAGCGGTCCATATTATTGGCCTGAGTATAGGCTCCCCGCCTGGTGGCCTTAGGCTTCGGCCGATCCACCTCTGCTTTGCCCGACATGGTTGGCTCAAGCAGGTCGGTTCAATCAGGACGACCCTCTCTCAGCGAAAGGAGGCAGGAGTGCGCAGTCCTGCGATGGGCCACCAGAGTAGCGTGCAGAGCGTCCAAATAATAATAAGGCAGCCGAGAGCACTCCCTGGGCAGGGCCAACAAAGGGCGAGAAAGTGAAAGTGAAAGGATGTAGACCTCCGTCCGGTAGTTCACACCTCGCCTGGCCGCTGTTGTTCAATTAGAGGTCGGGCATCCTGCCAACTCCAGCCCCTGGCATCCTTCGGAGATAGGCCTCAATCTTCCGCCATGCATAACTCCGGTTCCCGGTGGGCGATCCGACCACGGGTAGCATCAATCGCCTCCCTGACTAGTCATCTGCACGATGCCATGCATGCAAACAGGATTAGAGACAGGATAGTCGACGGAGGGCACGAGGGTCTCGGGAGCTCAAAGCTCACGCGGCCATCTTGGTCAAGCGCTAGGCTCCTCCCCAATTTGAGAATGTTTAATCAACAGTGTTTTAATATATTGATCAGCAACAAACTGATGCTATGTTTTAAAAATTGGCAGACTTTATTGATTGTTTTATATGTTCTTTTATTTTGTAATATTGTTAAGGTTTTAAATAACTAAACAATAAACTTACTTTGACTTTGTTATGATGCTTAACAAGGTGTCCTACAGAGAAAATGTTGGGTAGAGGAGATGGTGTATGTGAAACAGCCAGGTTGGTTTTCCAAAGGGAATTCTAAATCCGTAGAACCTTTCAAGGTTGCTGAAGTCAGGAAGAATGTGATTGTTTTGGAAAATGGTGAAGTCTGGAGTATGTCACATTTGGTTAAGAGCCCTCAACATGTGCAGTAGGATTATTCTGTACATGATAATATTCTGAGCCTCTTAAGATGAGTTCTGTTAGACACTTGTCAGAAAGATCCTGCTCACCTGAAGGATTATGTATTTTTTTTAACACACTTTATTATTATTTTTATTTATTTTTTATTTTTTTGTCGGCAGGGTATCAACCACATCAGCATTACAGGTATGCATTCGCTAATGATCGTTAAAATAAAAAAATAAAAAAAGTAAAAATATATAAATAAATAAAAAATAAAACAATAAAACAGAGGAAAAAGACAAAAGAAAATACATTGTACCCATTATGTACAAGCACGGTCTTCGGATCGTACATATGCAAGTAAAACCTAGTCTCGTCTCACTTTCCGTTTAGAAATATATATTGCCATTCATAGGGTACCTACATACCTAAACCATTCGGATAACCTCCAGGAGCAGAAGATACTCTTAACATTTAACATAATAAACCCCCCCACCCCCCACCCCGCTCCTCGGTCTCTAAATCTCCCTCTAGTAACAGTGGACAAGGTCCCTGGTCATACATACTATCATGTGTCTAGTGTCGTGTGGTGGATCGTTGCGGCCCTCTCGATCGCCGTACCTGAAGGATTATGTATTATGGTAATTTTTATTTTCCTTCATGGTTACCTTCTTCCTTATTGGAAGTTGGGGGTTTAGTATAAGAGCCTTGTTTATGTTATTATAGTGATGCATGATGTAATAATCCTTGTAAGGAAAGTTTGACGTATGATTCTTATTTCTCCTTTGTTCTTGATTTCTTTATATTTGTAAATGTTCTTTTTATATTAGTTGTGTCTTGTTTTATTAATTTCATATTCATAGTTGTTTTATGAGAGGAGGAGATGTGTTGGGCCTGTTTCTCTTCCTAACCATTGCCATGTCTTATGGGTGGAATATTGTCAATGCCATTTGGCTGGAATTCTCTGAATGCCAGGATTCCAAGTGGTAGAAGCGAGCTGATGTGGTACCAGGGACATTCCCAGACCTGCCTGTTGATGGCGAAATAAAGGTTTTACTGAAGTTCAACCTGTGTCTAAGCTGTTATACAGATCACAACATACTGTCACAATCATGTACTCTCCTAGCTTCCGTCCCTTCCATTCCCTTTGCCTTTCTGTTTCCCTTTTCCTTTCCTTTTAACCCCTTCCTTGTCCCTTTCCTTTCTTTTCTTTACATTTCCCTTTCCCTTTCCTTTCTTTTCCTTTCTTCTCTCATTTTCCCTTCCTTTCTTTTCCTTTTCCTTTCCTTTCCCTTCCTTTTCCCTATCCATTTACCTCTCACTTTCCCTTTCCCTTTCCGGCCCTCCCACAGGGATGGATGGTTCTTTGTTTGGTAGGGTAGCAAGTGTGTAGCCCTGGTCCCTTCTTATGGCAACAAGAAAGGATGTAGCCATTCCCAGGTTCCAGTGGGATATGTTTTACATTTTTTTAAGGGTTAGGAAAGATAAATCCTGTCTGTAAATAAGGGAAAGGTCATTTTGTAAAGACTGTTACAATGAATCAAGTAATACTGCAACTAAGCAAAAACAGCCTGTTAAAGAGCACACCCGTTGTTAGTTCCACAGAGCCAAGAAACCGGGTTTGACCCAATACAAAAAGAAAATTAAAACTCATCCAGAATTCTTAGACTCACATACCACACATCTTTCCAAATGAAAGGAATAATTCATGAAAGACAGAATAGAACAGCCTGTTCCTTCAAGAAACGCGCCTCTGTCTCTCGCTGTGAGAGAAGTTGCCCGTCAGGCGCCAGGGTACAATGATACGTCTTCCTGTCTCTGTTGTGCACTCTGGTGAGATGGAAGCGCGCGACGGTCTGGGCACATGAATTTTTCAAAGTCACAGCCAGGAAACCTTCAAAGAGCTCACTGAATAATTTAACCTTACGTGACTTTGCGGGTTTTGAAGGTAATCTGACTGTAGAAGATGGACTCAGCAAAACGACGTCTTGCGTCATTCATCTGCTCCCAGTGGAATCTCGGACTTTCCCTTTTACTTCTAGCTACGAAAGGTCAGCGCCTATGGAACCAAGTATGCATGTTCAATGCCCAGGGCTTTAAGTTGAATGAAAAAACTGGGGGTCTCTCAAGGGGGCGTGGCCAATGTAATTAAGAGCGTGGCTTAAAAACAGTAAGCTAAAAATCTGTGCTTAGCATAGTGGCCCGCCCGATTTATATTTTGCTGTTTCTGTCATTGCATCTAGATATATGATACAACAAGTAACATAATTTCTACAACAAGGCAGAACTATTGGCTTTGTCAATGCTCGTTAGTTGCATAAGATAAATAAGCAGCAACTATGGCGTGTATCTAATATTGAAAAAGCTTCCACTTAAAGCCCTGGTGACACCACAACTATGTTGCTGCTCCTGAGTTTCAAAAAGAGAAGGGAATTCCAGAGAGAAAATGACTCTCTTTAACCCCTTCGGTGCTCATGACGGAATGGTTCCGTCATGACCCACGGTTGAGCTGTGCTCATGACGGAACCATTCCGTCATGAGCACACCCGCGCAAGATTCCGTCAGCACAGCGGCGGAATCTGCGCAGCATCGAAGGGGTTAAAGGATTTCCCTTAACCTACAACGCTCACATGGCATGAGGTCATACCCTAACTTCTCCACTAGTGAGAAGTGAGCAGTGTGAGCATGCACACATCGATGTGCATCAGAGGCGCAACTAGAGCAACATTTCGGGAGGGGGGCTAAGAAAAAATTTCGGGGGGGGCTGAATCTTTAAGCAATAGGCAGAGTGGAGCTGATTTCGGGGGGGGGGGGCTGGCTAAATCTTTAAAGCAATAGGCAGAGTGGCGCTGCAGGGGCTCTTAGAAGGGGTGAAACAACTGCGAGGCCTCATCAACATGCAAATGGTCTTTTAAAGACCTGTGAAGTGCTCAGGTGCGGCTGTGTGTGGCCCGGGAAGCTGTCTCATCCCGGGCTGCCACACACGACGGGGGGGGGGGGGGCAGTGGCGTAACGAAACTTGAGGGGGCCCCCCTGCAAAGTACATGGAGGGGGCCCCCCATTCTCCTCGCCAGTCAAGAGCCCTCAGGCCAGCGACCCGCCATTCTGCAGGGGCTCACCCCAGCCATAAAAAAAGGATTCTGGTTCCTCTATTGGTCACATCCGCCCTCTCATCGAGCGATTTACATACATCAGTAAATGCTGCTGCGCCCTCCAGCAAAGTTACATAACACTGCCTCCAGCCGGCCCACCAAACACATCCTCCTACTTGATGAGCCACCTTCAAGCGAAGCCCTCTCAGTTAATCACCTCCAAACGCAGATCACTTCAGTCGTGCCTGCTACTAACTCATCCATTACACTCTACCCTCACCCCTATGAAACCCGCAATTATGCTTTTCTGCCCGCCTTTAAAACCACCCCTCGGATGTCACTGCAAACCTGTGACCGCCGCCTACTGCTCCCCTGTCCATCACCCACAGAAAGACTGATGACCGGTCACCATCTAACCACTGCCTACCAGTAAAGACAGAGCCTTTCAGCTGCTGGCCTCCCCAATGCCACTATGGAAGTTTTAAAAATGTTGAACAATCTCTGCAACTGACCACCTCAAAACATTTCTTCCTGCTAGCCTATACGGCATCAAAACCGTTCCTGCTACTTTTCATCCTCTGCATGATGCACACAATAATATCAAATGTACAAAGGGTCCGATTTTTGTTTCCTCACGCCAACATTAATTTACACTATGTACCCCACTAAACCATACCTGCTGTCAAAGGCAAACCAGATCCCATATGTAGCACCAGTCAACAAGTACTCCAAGGACAAACACCAGAGAGAATGAGCGATTCATGAATTAAACCTACAATGACAACGTAGCATTTCCCCACCAACTGTCAGCCCAGCGAAGTCTGCAACCGCACAGTAGCCATCAATACCAGCAACGTCTAAAGCGCATTTCCACTTCCTTTCTTTGGCAGTTCGTACGCCTTCTGGGCGCCATCTACCACAGACCACAGCATTCTTTGTCTCCCTAAGACTAACCGAATGCTGTCGGTGAACGCTTCTCTTCCCTCTTCCTTACTAATAACTAATGGAGGATAACGAAAAAACTATATAGTATTTTCTTATGCAAATAGCGTATCAAGCACTTGCTGCCCGCAGTCCTCGCCAGATCCACACAAATCAATATTCTGCTATCGCACCATCCTGTCACCCCTAGTATTATCTGAAGATATTTTTTTATCCCTTCCTTGAACTGGGAAAAGCAATACTTTGCACAAAAACAAGTCCCTTTAAAACCTTTGCTACTTACAGACTCGCAAAGCACTTCCTTGTTTTACTAACTGTTGTAAAGCAAACGGATAACTCATTGTAGGATTGGGATTATTGTTTAGAGGTGTGGAAGTTAATACTGAGACATAGGATGATTTTTTGCATACACTCGTTCTTCCCTGCATGCGCACACAAAGCAACATTACAATTTAGCTAAACAAATTGTTCAGAAATTTACCGGAAGGTAAAGAAACAGCCCAAATTATTTTTACAAAGAAAAATAGACAATCGTCAACTTTATACCCCATGACATAAAAGCCTTAGCGTGCACAGCTTGCTCAAATCCACGCTACCTAATTCTACTAAACTCAGCACATTTGAACATCTCATAATTCCATGCCACACAATTCAACTATAAATAATTTAACCCTACATTCCATACCACATAATTACAATCCTAAAAATGAAAAAACATGTACTTCTACTTCACTCCATACCACATAAGTCCACATCACATAATAACATTCCACACAACTTAATAGCACTCCAAACCACATAATTATACTCCACACAATGCGCCAGGACGCCCCTTAGCTGGGGCAGCTGTGCGCAATACAAATGCCCCTAACATAACATAACATAACAACACAATTTAAGCATACATAATTCCACTTCAACCTATATAATTATACGTCACACAACATATTTACACTCAACTTTAAAACACAGAATTACCCTCCACAAAATACAACTCTGCAACATGCTACATAATTCCACTCCGCACAATTATACACCACACCATGCCACATAATTCCACACGTCTCACAATTCCACAATTCATCCCCACACAATTCATCACACATAATTACTCCACATAATACCACTCAGCACCACATAATTAACCTCCACATAATTATGCTCTCATCCATTTTGCATAAATACACTGCACATAAATCCAGTCTGTCACGTAGCAACATTCCACATAACTACACTTCACACCATGCCTCATGATACCACTCAACATAATTTTCACCCAGCAGCGAACACTTCCACGTCACACATTTCAACTCTACACATTTCCATTCCACACCACATAATTCAACAACAAACTACATAATTCAAACCAACAACAGAATACAACCAATCTACACCACAAAATTCCACATCATGCTATAATATTTAACAGCACACCACATAAGTAAACTCCACTACATACCACTCTACAACGCAAAATACCATTCCAGATAATCTCACTCCAAGACACACAATCCCACTCCATGACACACAATCCCACTCCACATAATTCCAGTACACTCAATACCACACAATTACTATCCACATAATTACATTATTTCGCTACACAGATCCAATCCACACAACACAATTCCACAACTAACAATTCCAATCCAAACCACATATGTCCACTTGACACCACACACATTCACTCCACTCCAAGCAGAAAACACATAGGTAAAATACACTGTCCTTTACAATGTCAATAGCTCTAACTCTCACAAATGCGAGACCAATTGCATTGCAAATGCTTGTTTACCTTCCAATGCGACCGAGCAGATCCTGTTCATTTTTTTTATTTTTATTTATTTTATGGAGTTTTATATAGCTCGAACTTGACCCGTATCGGGTATCATAGCGCTTTACATGAGCACCAGTTGCGTTACATGAGGACACATTCATATTTGTTAGGCACAGGGAGATTAAGTGATTTGCCCAGAATCACAGGATGTTCAGCGTCATTGTTGAAACTCGAACCCAGTTCCCCAGATTCGAGGTCGACCGCCCTAGCCGTTAGGCCAACTCCTCTCCCAAGTATGAGTAAGAATAGGCATAAGAAGGGCTAAGCAGAAGAGCTGAAGTATTTAGATGTAAAAGTAGTGGAAGGTAGGTTCAAGTAGGAGTATGCAGGAGTAAGAGTGCAAGTAGGAGTAGGTAGGACTAAGTTAATGGTAATAAGGGCATTGGTAAATATGGTAGCAAAAGTAAGAATAGCAGTTAGAAGACGTAATAGGAGTAAGAGGAGAAATGAGTAAGAGCAGGAGGAAATAGGCGTAATAAATTGTAAGTGGAAGCAAGAGTATGTTGGAATAATAAAACGTAAGAGTGGGAACAAATATGAGGTGTAAGAGAAAGGTAAAATTAAGAGGTTACGTAGCACAGTAAGAGGAAGTATGCAACATATGAGTAGAAACAAAAATCAGCAGTAGGCATAAGTAGGAAAAGTTAGCAAATTAAGTGCAAGATTAATGAAAGTAAGATTGAAAGAGACCAAGATGAGAAAAGAAAGACGAAGACAGCAAATCCTTCCATATTCTTCTACGACTCCAGTGCTAACAAAGCATGACATGCTTTTCATTTTATGTACACATCAGATGAAGAGCAAGGACCTTCTATTAAGCGTTATTGTAACACGCTTCAGTTGGTAACTTGCGTGCAGCTGAAATAGGTACAATTTATATGTATTATAGCGCTCACAAACAGCATAAGCGTGTTTCTTGGCACTATTTCGACAAAAGTTAACGCTATGCCACTGGGAGAGGTGCAATTTGTTTTATTAATGGGTTGCACACAGACCGGTCTCTGTGACGTGCTGTTCGACGAAAAAGTGCAAGAAAAGACTTCTTAACCCCTTGCATGCCCGCCCCTTTCCCCGCCCAGTGCCGCGCCTTCCATTAGCGGGCGGAGTTCATGACAAGCTGGACTCGTCATGGGCACAGCGCCACCGCAGCCCATGACGAGTCCAGCTCGTCATGGGCACTGAAGGGGTTAATACCACGTGAGCAGCACTTCAGAACTGTTTGGATAAAGCTTAGCCGATCCCCGGGAGCCGAATAGTGATTTTTGTGTGTCTCTGGCGCCCAGTAGCAGTGCGTTTACCCCGAGGGCCAAATTTGTCATGTTCTGATTTGAACTCACCATTATAGAGAGAATGTAATACTAGGTCATTTATTGTCACATGCAACAAGGGTTGTCAATCCCGGCCCCCTTTCTCTGTAGTCCCCGGCACCTGTTTAGAGGTGGACAGGAAGGAGCCCTTTCTCCTTCCAGCACAGCAAGCAATACCACAGAACAGCACCAAGGCCAACACAAACGGCTCCCGGTAGCTCAGCTCATGTGCCCCGGTAGATGTGAGGCTGTGAGCTGATGAGTAAGAGGTTTAGGAGCAGGGTGAGGAGCTGGCAGCCTACACCAGGGTGGAGCAACAGCACCAAGGCGTCTACAGCAACAGGGGACGGGTCTCCTCAGCTCCGAAGTGTGAGGCCAGCACATGGGAGCCATGCAGCGGCAGCCAATGCTTGTGAAGCAAGTAATCAAGCATTGGCAAAGGTAAAATAAAACCAAGCTAGTGCCAACTAACACGAAGGGTGGGACGGGGAATGGTAAAATTGGGGGCAGGAGGCAGGCCCGGCTCCAGGAATTTTTATTTGGGTGGGCCAAGGGTACATTCGGGTGGGCCACTGCTGGCCCAATTTATCACTTATATATCTAGCCAGGCCTGCTTCTGGGCCCTCTTTTATCTCTCCTTACTCTTACAAGGCACAGTAAAACGCACTCTTTTCAAAGTCTCTTTCTAAATGTTATCACTCTCAAAATGTGCTTTTCTTCCATGCAATGTCCCTTTGATGGGAAGAGGAAGTTTCTAAGGTGGGAGTATCAAGCAAGTGACACTACCCGGGCTTCCTCTGTGCGAGCCTTCAGGGAGAAACCCTCTTCATTACTACCTCCACCTGACCTCTGACTCTGCAGCGCACTCTCTTACAGGCTTGATTATCCACTTTTCTACCACCCTTCTCCATCACACCTTATCTCACACCTGACCTTGGGCCCTAGCCCCATATCAGCAACCATTCAGCTCCACTTTCACTATTCCCCGTAAAAAACAATAGTAAAATCACCTTCAAACTTGAAACATTGAATATAGCAGTAAAAATAATTAGCATGCATGATAAAGTATGCTCCACAGTTGTCCTAATCACCTGACTGTTAATTAAATAAATGAAAACAGAAAGGCCATGACAGGGCCGGCTTTATTGCTGGTGCAAACGTCTTTTTGACCTCTTTTTTGACCTCTTTCTCTGTAGATAGCTTAACTACCACCCTCCAACAGTACCCTTCATCTCGCCATAGCCACTCCCCCTCATGGCCTCCTCCTCAGACTCCCTAACTACCACCCTCCACCAGTGTCCCCCATCTTTCTGTAGCTCCCCCACACCCCATGACCTCCTCCTCAGATTCCCTCACTGCCACCCTCCACCAGCGCCCCTCATAGCTTCGTATTTCCCCCCACCCCATGACCTCTTCCTCGGATTCCCTGCCACCCTCCATCAGTGCCCCTCATCTCTCTGTAGTTCCCCCCCATGACCCCCTCATCAGATTCCTTCACTGCCACCCTCCACTAGTGCCCCTCATCTCTCTATAGTTCCCCCCACCCAATGACCTCCTCCTCGGCTTCCCTCGCTGCCATCCTTCACTAGTGCCTCTCATTTCTCTGTAGCCCCCCCACCCCATGACCTCCTCCTCAGATTCCCTCACTGCTCCCTCAACCAGCGCCCCTCATCTCTCTGTACTTCCCCCCGAGCCCCATGACCTCCTCCTCGGATTACCTCACTGCCACCCTCCACCAGTGCCCCTGATCTCTCTGTAGTTCCCCCCCACCCCTGACCTCCTCCTCAGATTCCCTCACTGCCACCCTCCACCAGTGCCCCTCATTTCTCCATAATTCCCCCCACCCCCATAACCTCCTCCTCAGATTCCTTCACTGCCACCCTCCACCAGCACCCCTCATCTCTCCGTAGATCCCCCACCTCATGACCTCCTCCTCCGCTTCCCTCACTGCCAACCTCCACTAGTGCCCCTCATTTCTACATAGCCCCCCCACCCCATGACCTCCTCCTCAGATTCCCTCACTGCCACCCTCCACCAGTGCCCCTCATTTCTCCATAATTCCCCCCACCCCCATAACCTCCTCCTCAGATTTCTTCACTGCCACCCTCCACCAGCACCCCTCATCTCTCCGTAGATCCCCCCACCCGTGACCTCCTCTTTGGATTCCCTCACTGCCACCCCCCACTAGTGCCCCTCAGCTCTCTGTAGTTCCCCCACCTCATGACCTCCTCCTCCGCTTCCCTCACTGCCAACCTCCACTAGTGCCCCTCATTTCTACATAGCCCCCCCACCCCATGACCTCCTCCTCAGATTCCCTCACTGCTCCCTCCACCAGCGCCCCTCATCTCTCTGTAGTTCTCCCCACCCCATGACCTCCTCCTCAGATTTCTTCACTGCCGCCCTCCACCAGTACCCCTCATCTCTCTGTAGTTCCCCTCCACCCTGTGACCTCCTCCTCGGATTCCCTCACTGCCACCCTCCACTAGTGCCCCTCATCACTCTGCTGTTCCCCCCACCCCGTGACCACCTCCTCTGACTCCCTCACTGCCACCCTCCACCAGTGCTCCTCATCTCACTGTAGCTCCCCACCCCATTACCTCTTCCCCGTTTTCCCTCACTGCCACCCTCCACTAGTGCCCCTCATCTTTCCGCAGCTCCACCCCCACTCCAGGACCTCCTCCTCGGCTTCCCTCACTGCCACTCTCCACTAGTGCCCCTCATCTCTCTGTAGTTCCCCCCACCCCGTGACCTCCTCCTCTGACTCCCTCACTGCCACCCTCCACCAGCGCCCCTCATCTCTCCGTAGCTCCCCACCCCATGACCTCTTCCTCGGATTCCCTCACTGCCACCCTCCACTTGTGCCCCTCATCTCTCCGTTGCCCCTCTCTCATATCCATTCCATTTGTTGTACAGCGCTACTCATATGAGTTTAGGGTGTCACAGTACTTTACATAACAGCACGCATTATACAGAGACAATAAATCAGTCTATGGGGAATGTCACATAAGCCAATGAGGATTACAAGGTGTAGAAATCACATCATCCATACTGGTGGGCAATATATTTTACGGGGGTTTGGACTGGAGAAGCACAAACTCAGGATTTAAAGAGTACTCCAGTGGTTGGGGGTTGGCTTTACTGATAAAAATGTATAACTGCCCAAACAAACTCTTTTTGGCAACATTAGAATAATGAAGGAATGGAGAAGTTCTAACTATATCACAATACAAAAAAGTGAAGTTTGTATGCAGCTCTTTAAAGACAGTTCATAGGTCACTGTCCTATGTTAGGATAGTAACTTCTGAACTGCAAGTAACACAAGGATATCTGTGACAGAGGTAGTAACCCACTGAGCTATTCCCATAAAATTCAGTTTATCAGCATTTAAAAACTACCAACAGACAAATGGTTACTCTGCAGCAGGATCGTAAATCACCAGTTATCTGCACAGTTTTTATTGTAGTTGTACATCGGTGGCAGATTCACTGGGAGGGCCATGGCTCATGTTTGGGTGGGCCAGGCTCATGTTTGGGTGGGCCAGGCTCATGTTTGGGTGGGCCTGGCCCACCCGGCCCACCCCACCCTCTAGAACCGGGCCTGGCAGGAGGTAACATATCCTGCACTTGTTAGTGGTGTGAGACAAAGAAAAGGGTCAGCGACAGGAGGATATTTACAGCTGGGACTAATTAAAGTCCCAGATAACCTATCTGTAGAAATGTAAATGCAGCATTTTAAAACATATTAGGCATTTGTTATCAACCCACAACATAGCATGTTTTTTGAAGGAGCTCACAATGAAAACTCAAAATTAAAACTGCTAGCTAGACTTACCGACAACTCTGCAGAATGTTATCTGTCCTGCTCTTTACAAGTCTAACCTCTCTCCCTGAAAGCCCCGGTGTTTCTGAAGAGTGCAGGGCCCCATCCTTTTTCCGGCCGGGCTCTGACTGAAGAGAAACAATGTAACTTGTTACTTTGTTTCTCTTCAGTTCAGCCCTGGGTCTGCGGGAGGAGCAGGCTGCAGACTGCACCTGCTTTCTAGAGCAAGCCTTTCACAGCTCTTTACTGAAGAGCTGAGGGGGCCCCCTTCACCTACCGAAGACTGGGGGCCCCCGCACCGCGGGGGCTGCGGGGGCGTTTGTTACACCCCTGGGGGGGGGGCTGCAGCCCTTTGAGTCCAATGGGTGTTGCGCGCCGGATGTGCCTGCTGTCACTGCAGTCCAGAAAAAAAACGGACGCCTGTGCCAGGGTGCAAAACAGAGCCTGATAATGACCCGTTTCGAGGCCCCCCTTAAAAAACTGCTGGTGCTCAGCACCTGTTAGACCCTGCCCACTTAAAAGCCCTGCCTAGGTAGCTCCCCATTGATAAGTAAGGAAAGAGCTTGTTAAGTGGTAGGAGCAGTGCTTAATTTGTAAATAAATAAGTGCCAGGGCCTTTGTCAGGAGGCCACTGCAGCTTGCACCGCCCATTGTCCTTGCCAGTGCTGCCAACGTCAGTACCTAAACAACTACTAACCATCACACCAGTGGCGTATCTGGGGGAGGCGGTCCGCCCTGGACAGCACTGTTTTTGGGGGCGGCGGAGGTGAGCAAGCCGTCTGTCAGCCGACACCACCCCTCCCCCACTCTTACCTGCACAGGCCAGCAAACTTAGGGTCCGCCCGGGGTGACACTAGGTCTATCTACGCCAATGCATCACACTCCTACAAGTCTTACAATTCAGACTATTCCAGGCCCTCAAAGCTATAAGAATGGCTTGGGTGACAGGTATTAGTAGTTTTTAATGTATATTGAATTGAGAAACAACTGTTATTCTGCTCATCTGTAAATTACAGAACAGCGCCACCACGTGGCAGACTGTCATAAGTGCTGATGTTGAAAATTAAGTGGCGGTGCTGATCACCGGTAATCACGACTCAAATTAAGCACTGGGTGGTAGGGGAAAATATGTCTGTGTTCTAAATACATTTTCAAATAATGTTCTCTATAGCTAGTTACATCAAAGACTGTCAACCCCTTCCATTAGCAGAGGAGCCACGGTTAGCTCAAATGGATATCATCAGCCCTGTGCATTTGAAATGCTCCTTTCCAAAATATATCACTTTTACCCGCACACTGCCAATCAGAACAAGCCATACTTTGCATTACTGCCCCATGTTTTCGTGGTGGCTACCCTGGTCTCTTTTGCGAGGATGGTGCTCCAGTGTAATAACGTCTTCATAGATGGCAAGTTTTCAGACTGCTTATGGGTGACATTTATATGCTTTCAATGTGCTTATGTGTGACATGCCATGGCCTTATGTGGGACAAGTTAAGTGACACTTCATTGCCAGCTAAATGAATCCTATGTAATGATATATATTACAGATATTGCCTCTGTCTTATGCAGTTTGAGTTACTAGTAGCAGCACTGGTCTGACTTCTGCCTGCTATACTGGTAGTATCAGTACACAAGTCCTAAAAAAACAGAAGCAGGGGGACTAACCAAGTTAGGCAGTATACAAGTGACCTCACAGTGCATGAGATCACGGTGCTTGAAATGGCACTTGACATCACAAGAAGTGGCATCACAAGAAGTGACATCAGATGTTAAGACCTCACACATGTGTTTAGCAGGTCTATCATGATGAGTACATTAGAGCACATTACAAATATACATGCAAACACTCCTGATTTAGGCAGAAGACTCACTCTATTGCAAGCTACACTAAAAACAATGTTCGCTTTTGTCAGTGTAAAGCTTCCTTTCCCTAAGGATTGAACAAACTAACTCCACTGCCAGCATACTCCGCCAGGCTTAATATTCCACACGCAGCACATTTCGATGTAGATGTGATTGCTTTAGCTGCCTGCGCTCTCCTGAGGTGAGACCGCTCCCCTATGTGACGTATGCTGACTCAACCTTATCCACCACTTAATGAGTCTGTAGTGGGCACCAACGCTCATTTTAGGAGATTGGGGCACATTTTCACCAGCAGACCATGACGTAAAGCAAGAAAGAAAGAAAGGGAAGAAAGGTAGCAGAGAGAAAGAAAAACAATGATGAAGGCAGAAAGGTGATGAAAAAAGTATGTGTAGAGTAGTGAAAGAAAAAGGTTATTGCTACCTTGGCATTCAGCAATAAGACCCTAAGAAAAAATTGGGGCTCTGCATTTATGTTTTTACAAATGATACATTGCTTCCCAAAATGTCACCTCCACATTTAGCAGCAGACATCTCTCATGCTCTTATTGTCACCCTCACATTCACCAGCACAACCTGACAACTCACCATGGAATCAGTACAGCCAGATAACCACACAAACAATGGAAATACATTTCACAGTAAGAGGTATTAGCTCCACATCAAAATAAGTGCAAGCCATCCAGAATCCAAGGATGAGAAGGAAATGCTGATAAAGGTAACTCACAAGAAAACGGCACATTCAATTCCCGTCTTAATTAGCAATTTAAAGAAAATTGTGGCCTTCAGAAGGAAATATTGCGAGTTTGCATAGAAAAACCACCCCTGTGGGGTGATGTAGGAATAGCGAGAGACATTTCAAACTATGGCCAGTAATCAGAATCTACACTAGACTATGCCTGCCAATAAGACCTTTGCCTATATTAGACATGTTACACTACCAACATGGCGAACTGTAGACGGTCTTCTGGACTTACTTGTTTACAGTAGCACTGACCTGTCGGCTCACGTATTCACTTCAACCTCATCCTGAAGGAACCAGCCCTAAGTTAAAAACACATGATCTTTCATTTCATATATAGCAAACTATGAATTACATGAGTGTGAGAAGTTGGCCTGGCATATGCTGGTCACTAGTTATAGTGGCCACTTTGCACCAGTCCAATTCGACTCTTATGGTAGATAGGTTTAAGACAACCTTTTAAAGAAAGCTATCCTAGTGGTAGCTGTGGAGAGCAGCCTTCAGGCTAAGTCTCAGAGGAATGTAAAGCAGCTTGTTTTACCTTATAATCTCTTGAATTACCAAATGAAAGGACACCACACAGGTATATATATCAAATATATATGTATTTATTTCTAGACACACTCTACTAATCTCTTTATGAGATTAGAAGTCAGGAACACATTCAAATATCAACGTTTTACAATAAGTTAAGCACAAATATGGCTGGGGCCCTAGGGACGTACCAGACCATATACTAAAAAAGAGGTTTAGGAAAGTCGACTTGCAGAATGACAAGGCCTAGGGCCTGTAGAATCGCTGGGGCTTCACGACTGCAGTGAAAGCAGGTAAGTAACAGACCCACGGGAGACGCATGCAGTGTGAGAACACAGCCGCGCGTTCCCTATTGATTACAATGGAGCAAGTCGTGGTTTGATTGTTAAAGTTTTAGGGTACTTCGAGGAAGTCGACAAGCAAACCACTTACAAGGTAAGTAATTCGAGGGCCAACACACACTAGGGCACCATAGTGCACAAGTTACCTCACCCAGGGAAGCTGGGTGCATAGGTGTCTTTTGGTGTCGGGTCGCGTCACTGTTTTCTATGGAAGCCAAAGAAGATTTGCTGCTTGCGGCGACTGAAGAAGTGTCCGGTGGAATCCAAGACTGGATTCAAGATGTAAAAGAGCTGAAAATTGAAGGGACAGTGTTCACAGTCACTTGCCAGTGACCCGGGGCCAGGAAGATGGATGCCCACGGATGTCGGGTGATTTCAGGTGATCAAGGGTGTTTTGACTCTTCGCTCACGAGGTCCAGGAAGAATCGAAGATGACCAGCAGCTGGATTCGGAGTGTCTCACAACATCTGCAGCTGACTGCAGTGTCAGCAACCGGATTGGAGCCAACAAGCCTTGGCAACAGCAAGTCTCCTGTGGAGTGAAGAAAGTCGATGGTGCAGACCAGCAAGGTCTGAAAGACTCACCCAGCAAGGGTGAGTGAGGGCAGGGCTGGAGCAACCAGGGGAGCCCTTTGAGTCAATAAGAAAGTCTTCGGGGGACCCACAAGCCAACAGGCAAGGGATTGCAAAGACGCCTCTTGAGGAAATGCTTCACAGGAGCCCACGGTCACTCGGGATGGGGTAGGCTGCTAATTTTTGCTGCACAACCTGCTGGAGGCTTAGGCCACAAATGGTCCAAAGCACAAGTTCGTAGATTATCGTGAAAGGGTTGCACTCGACAATAGTGCATGGTTCCCAGGTATTACGGTTCTCATCAGTCGTGGGGTCCACTCACCTCAGCTCTGCTGGGGACTCACAATGGCCGTCGAGAAGTCAGGAAATCCCCTTCCGGGGCTGCAGGGACTTTGGACTCCGGCAGGAGCAGAAAAGTTTGCGACCGTTGATTAGAGTTTTGGGGCCTGCTAAACAGGGGAGTCACTCCTTGACTCCAAGGGAGATTCTTCCATCTTCCAAAGGTAGTGGAACGTCGAAGGGCCAGGATTCTTCTTGTAAAGCATCACCCAGGGTTATCTAACTTATAGTAAATGAAATGGAGGGACTAGCTCTATGACCACTCCTCTAGGAGGGTCAGGGGGTGGGTGGTTACACCCACTTCCCTTTGTCCAGTTTCGCACCAGAGCAGGGGCTGGTAGCCCCTGAACCGGTTTGAGCTGGCATATGCACAGAGGAGCCTACTGCTCCCCCAGTGCAGGACTTCAAAGCACTCTAAGAGTGCACCCACCCAGCTCCAATACACTAAATCCTGTCTGGAAGGGAGTGACACCTCCCTGTGACAGGATGCCTATTGTTGGGCCTCCTCCACTGCGAGTTTCAGTCAGCAGCAGGAGGGCAGCCCACTGTCTGTGCTGGTGGCATCCATTTTGTGATGCCAGTGCTCTTTCAGATTTCTACCGTGTTTCCACAGTGGGTGCATGTCGACCCCTCTAGAAGGGTGGGATCATACTCTCACATCATGGACTGATGTGGGGGTATGATTCCAAGTTGTCTGACACCAAACACGACATGTTTTGATGCAGTCATTCCAAACTTAGCATTTATAATGCACTTAAGAGTATAAGGTTTAACCGCATTCACAAACAGCCAAAGGGAATAGACCCTGCCAGCTGCAGAGGAGCCCTGCTCAGGCAGAGGCACCCCCTCACATTGTAAACCAAGCACCCTGCCCTCAGGATTGATAGGGCCTGCCATAGGGGTGGCTGATAGGTTTATATGTGTGTGTATGGTGAGATATAGGAACCTATACCTCTGTGAAGAGTGCTAACACTACCTCACCCAGGCTGTAGTAGCAGGCCTGAGGTGTCAGATTTAGTCTGCTTCCCAGGGGTGGCATAATACATGCTTCAGCCCCTGGTAGGCCTGTAAAGTACCTGTGCTCTTGGCACCTAAGGTACCATATACTAGGGGCTCATAAGGCACCACAGTATCCAATCACTTGTGCATCTAATAGCCAAGCCAGAAACCAGTGTATACATCAGATAAAAAGTGGGGGCAACATAAGTGCAGATCCTACTCTCCTACAATGAGTCTCCCAAACCTAAAAGCATCATAATGACAAACTACCCTGTTATTGTGCTATAATACAGTACATCACAAAACTTTGCAGCATCGCTGCAGTAGGTAGGTGTGAGAAGGGCAAAAAACAGGACCTCCAATACCACAGCAGTGTAATTACTTGGGAAAATTTAACAGGGCCATATCCAGCGCTCTCGAATTTCCAGAGCAACAAAAAAGCTACTTGTCTTCCTTCCAAGGAAAACAGCTCTTCAACATTTAGTGATTGGAACTGGTAAATGAAGCATATAATTTCAAATGTTCGAAAATCATTTTTTGTTCTGGTTTGACCGATTCAGATACTTTTGCCCAAAAATGAAATATTTGGGTCATGCAGTAGCAAGTAGGATTACTACAGGCAGTCCTTATTTGAAAGTGAAAAATGCACAGATGTGGCATGTGCCTGACAACCACCTCCACCCTAATGTGTAAAGAAATAAAGACAAAGCATTAACATTTTATGTAAAACTGGAGAAATAGGAGAAATAAAGAATGTCCATCTAAGGGCTCAAATGAACAAAATTAAAGCAAAAAACCTGAAATCAATCCTGGCTTCCCAGTTTGACCACATTTTGTAATCCTGGGCAAATCTCTCTTTTGTGTTTGGTAGGCTGTTATTTTGCACCATGTATAATAAAAATCTAGGCCACATATAGGATGCAGATAACACTTGACATACATGTGGCTTCTGGCAGCCACTATAGGATGCAGATAACACTTGAAGTTCATGTGGCTTCTAGCAGCCACCCACACTCTAACCACATGTGCCAAGAAGGAAAGACAAAACATTAACCTTTGATATAAATAATAAATGATAATTCATATTTGTAAAGCACAAACTTATCACTCCTCAAAGGTTTCAAGACACTGGTGATCGTCAGGGAGATTAAGTGAGCTACTGTCCAGTGTCACATGATGCTGAGCGTGCCGCCTGCGATCAAACCATGACCCCGCTCTCAGACGCTGCACTACACCTCTCCCACACTCTAACCTCATGCGTCAAGAGTAAAAGATAAAACATTAACCTTTGATATGGAATAGAAGAAATAAAGAGATGTCTATTTAGTGTCTAAATTGAACAAAGTGAACGCAGAAACCCTGTGTGCTGCCCATGACCTCCGTATGCCATGTGGGGGCCATGGTGATGATTGAGGGATTCAACCCTGGTGCATTGTTCTAGCTAGAAGAGGGCCGTCACCCTGTGCAATGCTGTGACCTGAATGCTGTGCTCCGAGCCCCATATGCCAGGAGGGGGCCGTCGGTAAAGTGAGAGGGCCGTTGCCCTGGAGGGTGCAGCTTTGAAGTAGACGTAAGCCATTACCCAAGGAGGAAGAGCAACAATTCAACTACTCATCAATCCTGGAGAGCCTAAAACCTGCAGCCAGATTCTCAGAGGTTTACTGCAAGTTGGAGGACCGTGTGGATGCCTGCCACCACTACCATTGTATCTAGACTTCTGCTCACTGCCAGGCCGCAGTGTGCCAGGGCCCTCCGAATTTCCACTGCAACGAGAGGCGTAAGAGTGAATACTGGGCTGCCAGGCCTCGGGGAAACTTGCGCTGACTGACATGCTATGGCGCTGAAGCACTTTGAGCATCTAATAATCATCATGGAACTTTTATACTTGAACTCACTAGTTGGGCCTACTCAGAATGCTGCCTCACATAAATGGGGATCAACCATGATCCTTTGACAGGAAAATGGGACTCGAGAGTTGACCCAGGGAAAGCGAGGGGCATATTTATGAACGTTTTACATCACCCTTGTGCCATGCAAGGGGGTGCTAGGGTGACACAAAACCTAAGTCAGATTTACAAAGCCACACAAGGTCACCTGGCATGGCCCTGCATGGATTGATTAATCCAGAGTAACGCAACGCAGCGTAAATCACTACATTGCGTTAACCTGCCCCAGGGAGACATTTCATGGGTGGGGCATGGATGTTCCCATGCACCCACCCATGGATTTTGGCACATTTCTAGATCTACCAACAATGGTAATTCTGAGAATATTTAAAAATGCTGCCCTCCCAGGGGATGCTTAACAAGGAGAAATATGTTTATTTCTCCTAATTTTTCCTCTTTTTATGTATGCTGCATTCTGCAGCACACATTGAAAGAGGTAAATGCGTCAGGGTATTGTTTTTGTGCAGGAAGGTGTACTGTCCAGCACAACAACAATCCTGCTGACAACACAGGCACCCTTGCACCATGGTGCAAGGGTGCCTGCGTTGTTGCTAATCAGCACATTGTGCGCCATTGCTGGGAAATGACAGGAATGTACCCTAAATTGTGAAGTACAATGCATTCCTGCTCTTTCTGTATCACGCAGCTCAGCAAGGTGACTTGCTGCGCTGGATGATTTCTTAATAAATATTCCCCCTAGTGTGTCTGCCTTAAGAAGATTGTGTATATTTAGTTGTACACAAAATACATGGGTGGATGTACGTGAACACCCATGCATCACCCACATAATGCCTATCTGGTGCACAGTAATGCAAGGGAGGGCAATGCACTGCAGTGCGTTTGTTATTTTTTGAGGTTTTTTTTATAACAAAGCCATCCAAAACTATCCGATGAGGCTATTTCCTCTTGGTATGTGCGCTGTAGAATGCAGCATTTATACAAAGAAGAAATAACAAGGAGAAATAAAGATATTTCCCCTTATTACGCCAGCTTCAAGTGGACTCACCAGTTTGGTGCAAGCCTATGTTTAGAAGTCTTTGTAATTATCGTATTGCGTCAAAATACATGGGTGCTGCACGGAAACACCCAAGCACCACCCATGTAATACCTACCTGACACAAAGTAAAGCAAGGTAGTGCAATTGGCTGCCTTGTGTTACTTTAAAAAAAATGTTTATAAAGCCCACAAATGGGATTTGTGTGGCACTTTAAATCCCAAAATAGATTTTGCGTCAGAGTTATGCCAGAAAAGTGACACAACCCTTGTGCAAAATCAGGGCCTCAACTTATATACATTTTTTTAAACTTTACCACAAAGAAATTGACAACAAGGAGAACTGTAACAGTAAATCTGTACTGCTTGGTTGGTTGCAAAGTCAGAATTTTAAAATATTTTATGGGGTTAAAGCATCTGCTGCAGAGATCTTTGTGTTCCCAATAAATCTGAGGAAATAATAGCACAGTGAGCTATGAAGGGTGATATGTGACTCTGACAGCTTGTAGCCCTCACTGTCTTATGTAACATTTCCTGTAAAATGATTTGCAAACTTGCATGATTTATTGGCAATGTAATGTGTACATATGATGTAAAGGGCTCTGACATCCTGCATTGGGATGAGTAGCGCTATAAAAAGAAATAAAAAATAATGGTAGTTAAAAAAAAATTCTCTGTTAATACTGTGACAAACCAACATATCTGACATTGTTACAGTGCATGCATATCTCTTATATACAAGAACTGAACAACGTCAAAAGCATGCCTCTCTTAAGTACCTTTGAAGTAATAACAAGCTGTGAGCCTTTGTTTCCCTTCTGCTGTATTTGCATCTAGGTGAATGCTCAGATAGCTCCCAGCCAGGATACTAAAACAAAAGGAGGCCTGATGGCCCCTTAAATTTGGCCTCTGTTATGGGCCCAGCTGGAATCTTATGCTCCGTCGCCTGCACATTGTTGCTCAGATGAAAAGCAGACAACGTGCAGGCACTGCTGAATGTGTCCCGGTGTTTGAAAATTACACCAGAACGAGTTTAGTACATTTTCCAGTGGGGCAGGGTGGACTGCGTACACCCTGTGAATATAGTGGGTGGACGCCATCCACCCATCTATACCCCCAACTTGTGCCCTGGGTAGTATAGTTAGGACATGTCCCTCATTGTGGCTTAGTCCAGTGCTTAATTTGAGCAGGTGGTTTCCAGTGCTGAGCACTGGCACTTATGACAGTCTGCCACATGGTAGCGCTTGTCTTATTTAGAGTTTAGCACAACGCTTATTCATTCAATATATATTAATAAAATAATACCCTCCACCCAAGCCATTCTTATAGATTAGGGGGACCTGGAATAGGCTGAATTGTCACACTTGTAGGAGTATGATGGTTAGTAGTGATGTTTGTACTGACATCTGCAAAGCTGGAAGGGGCAATTGGTGGTGCAAGCTGCAGCGGCTTCCTGACGAGGGACCTGGCTCTTATGTTTTTTTTTTTTATAAATTAAGAACTGGCTCTTGCTGTGCGTAGCCTGGTCAGAACCCACCACCTCCTACCTGAAGAGTTCACTAATCAATCAAACCCACATCTTTACATGCCTGACTTTACATTTGACCCCTCCGGGTGCAGTAGTTACAGTGGCCTGTGCGTTGGTATTCTTTCTACATCGTTTAACATCATGTAGTGTTGCCACTTTTCTGAGTCTAAAATACCGACCATTTCTCCCTTGATTTGAGATTTTGTAAGGACCACAGACTGGTGCTTATATATCCATGTTTGTAAAATTCTCTGCACTCTTTTTCAGCCTAGCAATTGGGGCCTCTGTTTGTTTAAAAAATCCTTTTTCCTGGCCCTGGCTGCAGGGGTAGCGAAACTGAATATTGCTAGGGCCTGGGGGGTGCGGGCGCCCCCTCTATGGGAAGATTGGCAGCGGGACCTAGACTGGTGCCAAAGAGCGGAAGAAACGGTATATAAAAGCAACCGGTGCACGAAAAAATGGAAGAAAATATGGGCGCCATGGCGCAAAACAGAAAGGCAGGTGCCCTTGTGGAAGAATAGTCAAATTGTATTGACGAAAGACATTTGTGATTCCCTGACTTGTAATTCCCAGATGATGTCTGTATTGTTCCCTAATGTGCTATTTATACATGGCATTGTATTGTATGGTCTTATGAGCACTGTTAAAATAAAAAGATTTCCCAAAAAAATAAAAAATCCTTTTTCGAGCTTTAAAACACTTCCGAGGTGATTTCTTGATGTATTTGCTGCTGTAAATTAATACTACAAGCTTTGGCATAGCCAATAGGTCTCGCCTTTGGGACCTTATAAGTGTTTAGCCATGCAACAGTTGCATAACTAAATACTTATAAGGTCCCAAAAGCGTGACCTATTGGCTATGCCAAGCGGCCCTGCGGCCGTGAAAGTGAAAGTGATCGCGATCAAACATCAAAGCGGCCATGAAAGTAAAAGTAAATTGCGGCAAAGCGCGGCGCGCGCGCCCGCGCACATGCACTGTAGCTCTAGGCTGGCCTGGCAGCACTTTTTGGAGCCCTCTTAATAAGTCTTGCCAGACCAGCGCATGCGCTGGGTCAGGTGAGACCTAAAAAAGTGGAAAATATAGAGGCTTTCATTGATTTACCAGTTTCAGCGACATTGACTTGTAAATAGAGGCTTTTCTTTTAAAATACTGGCAAGGCGTCAACCCCAGCGCCTTGCCACACATCAACAGCATTAATGACAACAGATCTGATTTAGGTAGGAGACTTTCGATTATTAATGCAAAATGCCTTTATTTTGGGTGCCTCCCTCCTACAATTGCTCCTGTTTCAATGTTGGCCAATGGGAAAAATAAATCCTCCTGTTTTTTTTTACTAACTCCCTCTTACTTGTCTTGAAATATTGCCCATGTATGCAACAGTGGCAGCTTGTTCGTAAGCCTGGCTGGTGCTTCTGCAGACAGCAATTAGTGACACCATAGGGTCATAATACACAAACAGCGCACTTACTAGATGCAACACATGTATAGCAATGTGCCATCATTTCCGGTTTGACTCAAATGTTTGCATACTATACAAAAAGTACCACCTTCATTTATGCAACCTTGTTTGGTGTATATCATTGTGCCTTTGAAGTCTAGTCTGTCTGTGCTTAATTTGTAAAATAATGAGTGCCTGTAGGAAGGCGGGGTATTATGTGGTAATGCGGGTGACGCTTCACCATGCAATACTCTCACTATACCCCAAAGATGATCCTACTCTTACCTGCGAGGATCTGGCGACTTGGGGAAGTGCGAAAAGCAATTGTCAGCTTAGCTTCACGCCCACTAAATAAGGCAAAAATGTTCCTACTTGACCTGTATTTCTTCTCATGTATCTTACAAACGCTATTGATTCTGATCTTCACACAAATTTGTGCTACATATGCAATATCTTTTAACAGTCCATATTTATTGATTTATCACATTGTTTATAATACTCAGCGTTCTTGATCAACACATTTCATAGGAAAGTCTGCATGTGCAGTTTAACAATTCCTTCCATGTACTGCGACAAACACCTGTTTTTCACTGTGAAGAAAAAAATGTTATATATTACTTAAATTTAAGATACACCCCCACATATCATTCCATTCATTCATACCAGGATCACTCCCTCACATGCACTATATTCAGACCGTGACCCAGCATACTACAAATACACAAGGGAAACAACAACAAATTTGATTTTTATCCATTACAGCGTTGTGGGCTGGGATCTCTTTTCCAAAAACGGTCAACTCACGTTTCGGTGTGGACATTGGTTTACAGCCAGCCACCTTCTTCAGGACCACACAACAATACAGATGCTTCAACAGATGGTTGGGGAGAGGTCTTCTTTATCGAACTTTATGATTTGTACAGCAAAAAGCCACTAATATTCAGCAGCATGTTCCACTTCTGTCTGATAGAGTCACACCTCCACACTACTCCTTAGGAGATTGTAACAAACTAGTGCCTTATGCCATAGGCCAGGTCCTTAAGTTCATTAATTATTGCAAGCATGGGGTGAAGCACAGATTGTGATTACACTGGTCACAGTAAAGAAATTCACTTCAAGGACTTCTTATTAATGATCAAAGCTTCCTTTAAATTGTTTTACTCAGCGATCGTGTCGCGTATCAACTACTGTGATGCCGCTGGAAACACTAGTCAATTGCATTTGGAGACGTGCGAAAAGCAATTGTCAGCTTAACTTCAGGAAAAACTTCTGGCCCAGACAGGGTTTCAGCTGAGGTTTTTCAATATGATTTAGATCTTTGGGCCTCATTGATAACAAATATTTATAGAGCTTTAGTCAATAAAGGCCTGGTTGACTCCTGGAAGGAAACAATGACAATCCCCATTTGTAAGAAAGGAGACAAAAACAACCCGTCAGACTAACGGTCCATCTCTCTTCTGCTAAGATCTTTGGGAGAGTGATCTTAGGGAAACCGGAAGCCTGGGCAAAAGAGAGAGACAACTTTACAGAAGTCCAATATGGGTTTCAACCAAGTTTAGGTAGCTCAGAAAAAAGCACTTAATCTGTACCTTATTTTAGGTAAATATGTCAAGGCCAGGAGAGGTGCCATGCATATGGCCTTTATGGACCTCTCCTCAGCCTTTGATTTAGTGGACAGAGCCAAACTTTGGGATATTATGGGTCGAGCTGGGATTGATTCCTGTCTTTTAACCCCTTGTGTGCTCACGACGTCTCCCGGCCGTCGTGCATTACGGTGGGCGTGTGCGCACGACGGCCGAGAGACGTCGTAATCCCGCCCACCGTTTATTTCTCCCGCACAGCGCGGGAAATAAAACCGCACACAAGGGGTTAATGGTTTGAAGAAGGTTACACCAAGACAATACTATGAGGGTCTGTTTTACATAGGATAGGGATGACATCTCCTTTTCAAGTTACATGAGGGGTCAGACAAGGTTGTATTTTGCCCCCCTTTTTTTATTTTATTATATATTAATGCATTAGATGTTTTTTTAAGGTCCCTAACCACTGATGTTCCCAAAGCTGGCAACCGTCTGGTTCCCGTACTCCTTTACGCGGATGACGCAGTGCTTTTGTTGCGCACCGCAAACAGGCTGCTCATTTTGGTGGATGGGTTTTATTCCATTATGGGCGATTTGAAGCTTAAGGTTAATCATAATAAATCTTACACTCTGATTAGTGGCCCCAAGAACACCTGTTCAATTAAGTTTTTTGTGGGAGGCACACCAATAATGAAAATATGGACATTTTTAGCTATCTGGGTATTTATTTTTGCCGAACTTGACCTCGGTTAGATTAGTAAACCAGAGGTCACAAGTTACTTAAGCAGCATTCAAAGCACTCTATAGATTTGCCAAAAAAGTGGGACACAAATCCCCAAAAGAAATAGTGATGCTATATAAAAGTAAGTGTCTCTCAGTGGCTACATATGGAGTGGAAGTATGGGGCTATGCCTCGGTGACATCTTTACAGACAGTAGAGAATTCGTTTTTGTCCAAACTCTTAGGACTCCTGAGATCCATCACAAGCCTGATCACTCATAGTGAAATGGTGCTAGGTTTCCTGGTAGACTTGGTGGGGCTAGCTCCTATTATGCTGTGGGTTAAAATAAGTCTGTCTCCGGATTTGAAATTTGCACGTGATATTGTTGAAGATTGTTTAAAACAAAGTAATCCACAGGCCATTCCATGGTTAAATTATGTTAAATCATCCTTGCAAGACCTGGGGTTAGCAGACCTGTGGGCAAAATCAGATAACACTATCACTCTTACTAAGATAAAGGGCCATATGTATCAAGCCCTTTTCCCGTTCGCAAACGGGCTGATTCTCAGAATCGGCCCGTTTGCCAATGGAAAAAGGCCTTTTGGGATGTATCATCCCAAAAGGGCATCGCAAATTAGAGAATCGCAAAATGTACGATTCTGTATTTTGCGATTGCATTTAAGGAATCGCAAATTGCGATTCCTTAAATGCAATGGTTGAAGCACAGAAAAAGTGCGAATTAGCCTTAAGGAATTGCAAATTGCCACCAACTTCATGTTGGTGATAATTTGCGATTTCTTTGAAAAATTCACTTTTTTGCATTTTTCAAAGTGCCATGTGGTGCACATACATGCCCTTAGGGCATGTATGTGCACCACATGTGCACACATACATTTTTCAGGGGTGCAACAGGGTGTCCTTTTGACACCCTGGCACCCTTGAAATTGCATTCTCATTTTGCGATTCTATAATTGCGAATCGCAAATTGAGAATGTCTTCCCATTCATTCCTATGGGCCTCCTAGCCCATAGGAATGAATGGGAAGGTATTCCTTAATTGTGATTCGCATTTGCTAATCGCAATTAAAGAATGCCAAGGAATCACAAAATATTTGCGAATTATTTATTACATCCTATTTTGCGATTGTCAAATAGCGATTCTCTAAAAATCACTATTTGAGAATCGCAAAAACGGTATTTGATACATATGCCCCAAAGTTTTTAGAATGCAAAGAAAAATTAAGATTGGAGTAAGCTATTGACATTATATCAGTCTAACAGTACATAGCTCTTTCAACGTGCAATGGCATGGAGCCTTACCTTTTGTGGAATAAAACTCCCCAACATAGATTTCGTCTCTCACGGTTTCACTTGACTATGATTCATTATCTAGGTGCTTTTCCGGTCACAGGTTCTTGGTTTGCTTCCTTGCCGACCTGCCCCAGTGATGGGATTTCATGTCAAACTACTAAGCACTTTATATTATTTTGCCCTCTTTATGCAGTCAACAGATCCCGATTTTTACAGCCAATCCTTAAAGGGAGATCTTTTAACTCGCATCATGAGGGTTTGACACTTTTTCAGTGCCTTGAGTCCCCACTGATTTGTTTTGCTGTTCTAATTTTTTTTATATGGGCCCTGAGTCTGAGAAAAAGGTATGCATCATGAATTTAAATTGACGATGTGAGGTTGCATGATTTGTTTTTATCTGATATTTAATTGTACTTTTTATGTCTTTTCATTATACATTGCTATATATAAATAGTTTTTGTCTTGGATTAACAATAATAAATCCATAGCTCAGTCTTGTTAGAGTGGCAAAGAACAGTCAGGCTTTACTAGAGGAACATGTGTTAAGCATTTCAGAGTACCAACATGTACGAAGTAATTGGCATGTTTCGAAAGAAATCCAACACCAACTTATAAAAATACACCAAAATAAAGTAAATTAGATAAGAATAACCAGAGTTATGGATTTTAGCAGCAAAATTAAATCACTTCAAAACAATACTGCAATACTTTATCATTGCCGTCAATGGTAAAAAGCGCTAGTGACAATCGGTCACTTGCAGGTCGAGTTGCGTGGAACCCAAGGAGGGTAAAGGTGTTGCGGGTCCCAGGACCAAGTCACAATAGTCAGTTCGATTTTACATGGTTTGAGAAGCCTGGATGCAGAGTTGTCCTGGAAGTCTGAGGTGCTGAAGCATAAGCTGCAGGGGAGCTGATTTGACCACTTACACAGTGCTGGTGGGGAACAGGGTGTAAAAATTTGACAGCGAAGCCACTGCTGACATTGGATGAAGGTATTACAGAGTTCCCTTGAGGTGCAGCATCAAGTAAAGGCTCAGCAGAAACTTATTTCAACATGCAGGGGAACACGGTAGCTGCATGAAACTTCATGGAGGTCAGGAGAACGTTTCCCTCAATGCACGGGATGGTCTACTTCTGGGCGATCCCTTGTAGGGTCCAATATCCAGTGATTCTTTGGTTCCAGTACGTTGTTTTTACCTGCGGTGTGCAGGGAACAAGTGGCACTAGTGCAGGGGAGTCTGGAGATGCATTTGGCTCTCAAAGGGGTCTCTCTGTCTGGGGGAACATGAACTTTAGTCCAGAATGAGTCTCAGTCGTGCACTTCCAGGAAGGTTGTCACAGGTGCAGAGTATCACACCTTTGCTCTGGGTAGATCTTATTATCACAGACACGGGTCTCCTTTTTGTCCTTTGTTGTAATTCAGATCAGAACTGAGGTTTTGGTGTCATGGGTAGCCCTTAAATCCTAGATTTAGAGGCGTTAAGGATGTGAGTGCAAGTGGCCAATGGCCTACTAGCCCCAACTGGCTAATCTGCCTCTGAAGTGACCACATCCTGGTGTGTGTGTCACCTTTTTTACCCAGACCGTCTAATCTACCACATTTAAACATGGCAGAAGTCTTCCTCAGCTGTACAACCTCAGGTTTGCACGGGTGCCACCCCATGTTATCCTATGGATCGCTGATCACTTGTAGTAGCCTTCAATGGAAAAAGCCACTAAAGGGATATATAAGCTTGCACTTACATGTCCACACATTTAATATAATGCACCTTGCTTCTTGGGCTTAGGAGGCTTCCTTAAGGGTGACTGGTATATATTAAAGGTAGTGCATTGACTTTGCCACACATGGTGAGGGCAAAGACAAGAGCGAGTAGTTTGCACTGCTCCTTCAATCTGTAATGGCAGGCCTGCTGTCAGTAGTTTACTTGGATCTCTCAGAGTCGCACAAACAGTGCTTCAGGCCATAGTTACCTCTTTAACACCCATTCCCTGGATACCACTGGTACCATATACTAGGGACTTATAAAGGGTTAAAGTCCTTGCCAATTGGCGTTGCCAATTCACATATGTCAATTTTAGGGAGAGGTCATTGGCACTGGAGCCTGGGCAGTAGGCTCCAGTGCACTTTCAGAGTCATAACCATCAGCATTGGAGCAAAAAGTGTGCGGGTGACCTTACAAAAAGGGCTCTTTCCTACAGTGCTGGTGCTCAAAGCACTGCCCAGAAGCCCAATTGTCGCTATTAAGTGTCAGTGCACCAAATACCAAGGCTGAGTAGTCCTGAATCCACTGTGAATCTGACACTCTGTGTCTTTCACTCGTTAATCCACTTATTTCCCTCTTCCAGGTTCCTGCTTTCGACCCTTGGTGAGGTTTCTTTTCATCTTTCATTTCTTCCTTCTTTTCCATTTGTGTTCTTTCTCTTTCTTTCTCCCCGGATATTTCTGATAAGGAAGGAAAGTGCAGGTTCCCAAAAATATGTGCCAGTGGCCCCCACCTGCAACCACGGCTCAAATTAAGGACTGCAATCTGTATACTCCTTGAAGAAAGCCTCTATTATTTTCCTGTTACATTCCAAACACAAAATATGATATTGGATTTGACACGGTTTATTGGTGAGAGCAGTGTATGTCTGTTTTAATATACATCAATTGTCCTTCGCAATCATGCTATCCAGAGGTGAATTGTGCTGTTAAAGAAAGAAATCAATTTTTATTGGTCGTCTTTTTGTGCGACACTGAACAAAAAACAACCTAGAAGATTATGACGCGTGCACTGCCCATATTTATGTTAAGTGCAGTTTGACCATTAAAGATTATGGATACAGTGGCAAATACCATCAAAAAGATTATTATGAAAAAGAAAGTGGTGCGGGGTTTCTGTAGCTTTTTCATTTTAATGGCATTATGGAATACAGATCAGTTGATGAGATTTCTGTACCATATCACAAAAAGTGTCTGACCCAAATTTTATTGTGCCTGCAATATTATTCGGTACAAAGTGTAACCTCAGACTATGAAATACAATCATAGAAGCACATGAAATTGCCTAAAGTGGTGAATCTTTGTGCAAAACATTATGCTGTCAGCACTCTGTAGGACTATGACTAATCCAAGAAATAGCTATTTGAGTGATATATAATTCAGTGTGCGATCTAAGACCTTCATTTAATGGCCATAGGTAAATCAGAGTTGTGTGAAATTTCTGCATTCCTGGTATTTCCATCGCACAAATTGCTCCACGCCTTTCTTGGAAGAATTAAAATAGGGAAGAGAGGTGAGGAAATGTGAATAACACAGTAAAAGTGCCCAAGAGAAAACACAAAAATAAACCCTCTTTGTTGGACCTGGCTCTTTTTGCAGAGTCACCCCCAAACATTTTGCCTTCCTCCTCCCATTTTCTGACTTGGTTTTTGTTGGCTTTAGGACTCAGAGCACTCTCCTTGTAACCAGTGTTAAAGTGCATGTGCTCTCTACCTAAAATGTTGTAACATCGGCTTATCCCCAATTGGCATATTTAATGGGCTTATAAGTCCAGAGTAAAGTGCACTATATGTGCCCAGGGCCTATAAATTAAATGCTACTAGTGGGCCTGTAGCACTGAACGGGCCACCCACTTCAGTAGCTCTGAAACATGTTTTAGGCCTGCCACTACAGAGCCTTTGTGTGCAGTTTTAAACTGTTGTTTCGACCTGGCAAGTTAACCTACTTGCCAGGCCCAAAACTTCCTTATTATTACATGTAGGTCACCCCTAATGTAGGCCCTAGGCAGCCCTAAGGGCAGAGTGCGCATTGTATTTAAAAAGTAGGGCATGTACTTTTAAGTTGTACATGTCCTGTCCTGGTAGTGAAATACTCTTAAATTTGTTTTCACTACTCCCAAAGGCTAACATTGGGATTACCTTATTACATTTTATGTGTCATTTCCAATTGGCAAAAGATAGAGATTTGAAGTTTGGTGTCTCTGGATCCAACTTATGGTGAAGTTGGATTTTAAGTTGCGAGTTTGAAAATGCCACATTTAGTAGTTGTCATTTTCTCACTTACACCATTCTGTGCCTCCGCCTGCCTCTTTATAAACGTCAGGTGTGGTTGACAGCTGGGCCTTGTGCATTCCCTCTAGACAGTCACACACAAAGGGAGCTGAGGTGTGTCTGATGGCCCATTTACATCCTGATGGGCCATTACCATCCTGATGGGTCATCCTGGGCAGGATGGGAGGGAGGAGCTAACACTTGCACCTGAATAGAGCTGTGCCTCTCCCCACACAAAGAACTGTAGTTAGTCAGGAGCCAGGGCAGGGGAGAAAGGGACTTTTTGCACTTCAAAGGTCTCTCTTTGAAGTCTCCCCCACTTCAAAAGCTCAAATGGGTATAAGTACTGGACCTCTGACACCATGAATTCTGGATCTGGGGACATTCTGCTGGAAAGAAGTACTGCTGTTCTACCAGGAGGGACTGCCACTCTACTGAGCTGCTTTGTCGTGTTGGCCTACTGCCTCTTGCCTGGGAGTAAGAAGGACTGGATTTGCATCTCTACATCCTCCAAGAACTTAAGTGACTCCTAGGGCTTGCTGGCTTGCCACCTGTTTTGAAGTCTCAGGGCCATCAAAGACTTCCTTCTACTCTGCTTCAGCTGCTAGACTCTGCCAACTATGAGTTCTGCCCTGCCAACAGGTGCCAATCCAGTCGTGGGCCTTGAAAGTGGGTTCTGCAGCTGTATTTCTTTAAAACCCATGCATCCCTGACTTTGTACCGATTGGAACCGATGCATCTCCTTCTACGGCGACGCAGTGCCACTTCGAAAACATCCCTGCCTGACATCCCTGCGTGACTTGATGACGACACAGGACCTACATGCGAGGCCCGACAACCACGTATCGCCTTCATCGTAAGGGGTTCAACAACAACGAGGGACCTAACAGTGAGGCTCGATGACGACACATCACCTTCATCACCAAGGGTTTCGACGACAATGCAGGACTCATCTGCGAGGCCCGACAATGATGCATTTACCCAACTGCATGGCTTGGAACTGACACATCTTGCTCTCACCATCAACTCATTCTCCGAAAAGGTACTGTTTTCAGTGGGACCTGTATGGCTCCTGTATCCGCACTGCACTTTGTCGCGGTCTGCATGGACCTTTGGATTTACCCCGTTCAAAGCCGACCAGATATCCCCATTTGTAACCCTGGGCGGAGTTTCACTCTGTGGAATTTCAAGAAGTTGATGAAAAACTCTGTCAAATTCCACAGAGCTGCACAAGTGGGCGGAGTCGTCCCCTATGCACTTATTTCATTGTTGAGATGGCTGTGTACACACTGCTTTGATTGAAAAGAGAGTGTCGGTGCTTTGAACAACTCAACATGTCTCCTTGGGAAGCCGTTGTTCCCTAATGGCAACGGACTGTTTTGAACTGAAAAGTGTTGTTGCAGAGGGATGCGAACAGGGAATTACTCTTTTAGCTCGAGTGCCGTTGTCATTTGAGCAGGCGGAGTTGCCCTATGTTTGCTAGATTTTGCAATGTAATGTAGAGTGCAAAGTAATTGAAGTCAGACAAGATTCACACTTCGAAGTTTAAAATATAAAAATGTGACATTCCTTAACACTTTTGCAGAAAGGAATCGATTAACTAGCTGATTGATTCCAAACACCCTGGATTTTTCTGCTCATGGCGGGTCCACACTGTGAACTCCTTCATTTCAAATGTTTAAAATACACATGTACTGCAGGCAGCCACGCGCATACTACCTGTTGAACACAACCAACTGAGATAATTGGATAGGATTGCTTGCTATGCTGCTACATATAGTGACATCATTAGCATTTAATTGCCCGAATCAACGCAGATCAACTTTGCTAAAAAATATGTTCGTTTTCATTTCAATCATAAATAAGAATACAGGAAACAAGACCGTATTTTTTTAAAGCAAACAAATGCGTGGCGGCTCGCGTTTGGAAACTTTATTTCATGGGTACAATTGTGGTAAAGGTACTTAAAATTTATAATAATCACCCCATAAAGTATTTCCTGTTCTCATTAGTGTTTTCCATTTGAGTTTTGAGTCTTTCACTCATTTTTTACACAAAAAAAATAGAATGTCTTTTCTCTTTTGCGGTCTATTTTGAGTAAATTATCTCAAAATAAATGGGTTTTTTTAACGTAAATTCGTGTTTTTTTAGGACTCGCCTGAGCCAGCACTTATAGCGCTGCTCTGGCGAGAGTTTTAGTAAGCGGGTTTGGGAAGTGCTAACCTATGGCTTTTTTCAGCCCTCCAGCTTGCTTTCGCGATGTCGTGCACGCGCACAGCTGCTATCCTGGTTTCTAGCATTCCTCGCATGGCCGGCTTTCCTCCCCCTCTCTCACCCGCTCCTCCCCCTCCCTTACTGCACGGAAGAGTTTCAGCCTTCTCCAGTCTGCAAATGAAACAGACCAGAGCGATAAGCTTCACAAAGCCTGAAAATACACAATGTAAACACATTTTCCAGGTCAGGTTTATGAAGTGGTTCTTTACCACAAACTAGCGCGCTTTATAAAATTTTGAAGATAAATACATACATAAGTGAATACATCGCTCTTGTCTTGTGGAGTACAGCTTTTTTTTTTTAACATAACCCCCATAAAAACCCAGTATTTTAGCTGTCCATGTTTAAAATGCCTATTCCTAAACACTTTAATAAATTAATATTCACAGCGATAATACAGCATTAGGTACAGTGTCACGCAGGAATTCGGAAACGGGCCGTGCTCGCGCAGTTCACGTCACGTACCTCTCCCTCGCGCCTCCACTCTACACATCTCCACGGCGCAAAGCAGGAGCCAAAGCATATTTGCGGTAATTTTTTGGGAGCTTATTCAGGCTTCTCCTGCGGGGAGTCTGAGGTCGGTGTGTGCTCTCCCAGAGTTCATGCTAATGAGGGGCAGCCTTTAGGGGAAAACATGAATCACTGTTCTGGACAAACCATTAGAGCAAGACAAAACTGCTCCAATTCTTGTCAACCTCCCACTATGCCAAATCCACGGAGGAATGGGCAGCCGGGCCAACAACACTGTGCAATTATGCGCCTCCCAAAAACTGCCACTTCCCCTATCGCCCCAATCATGGTCTCTCCGTATTGTCAAGGAAGGGATGTCTTGGAATTCGTGAAAAAACAGCTTTTAAAACGGGAACAAAGACGCTTTTGTGTGCCGACAATATGACTGACAACGTGATGTGCAAAGAAATAATACGCTTGAAGAAAATTGCAGGGTTCATCGGTTTTACGGCCCGGGCATTCCCCACTCTCTCTGGTCTCTCGCTCTGTCTCACTCTTTGTAGTCACTCTCTAATTCCCCCTCTCACTCCATACCTTCTCTCCGTCTCTTCCTCCCTCTCTCTTAATCTCTTTTCTCTTATTTTCTCCTATACCTCCCTTTAAACTTTTCTCTTCTTATCTCGCTCCCGTCTTCCTCTGCACACTCTTTTCTCTTTCTTCCTTTTCGGCCTCTTCTCATTTTTCAATCAATTGTTGCTATGTCTCACTCTCTTTTATTCTCACCTTCCCCTCTTTTTGTCTCATTCCCAGTCTGTCTTCTCTCTTCCTCGCTCAACCATTCTTTGTCCTCTCCCCTTTTCTTCCCTCCCTTGCTCCATGCCTGCCTCGCTCTCGTCTCTTTTCTCTCTTCAATTTCTTTTGCTCTCTTTCTTGTCCCATTCATTTTAAGTCACATACAGGTACCTAATTAGAAAGCCGGCGTTTCAAGGCAAGTGACATGTGTATGTCAAACTATTCTGTGTTTTCAGTCCGTTTTCGGGTGATGTTTACTACTTTCTCTCAGTTTTTATATAGCCTGAACTCAACCAGAAGGATTTGGAGCGTTTTACAAGATCAACACTTATATTATACAAGGGCAAGTTAACTTTGTTTTAGGCGCAGGGAGATTAAGTGACTTGCCCAGGATCACAGGGTGTTAAAACAACGTCGGGACTCCAACCCAGTTCCAAAAGCGGCAGCTGTAGCCCTTAAGCTATATCGCACCCCCACCCTTTTCCTGTTAAGCTCTCAATTTGCACACTATTCTCCCCCTTTCACCTGCATGCTTCACCCATCCCAAAGCACTTAATCGTCACTAACTAAACACTTATAAGGTCCCAAAGGCGAGACCTATTGGCTATGCCAATGCTTGTTTCCAGAGATATTTGTGGTAATCCAATTCGTAGTTGCCAGCAATGGTAAATAGCAATACCTAAATATATTTATGGTTATTTCTGTGACAGTCAGGATCGGAAACTCATCAGGGAGACCACCTCCCACTCTATCCTGGCTGATGAGGGCTGAAAGCCCGAAACCGGTCCTAGGATGCTTGTTTCCTGTCCGGGGAGGACCTAGCCTGGCAGTTCGGGCTGGACTGTTCCCATTGGGCGCAGGGTCAAGATTGATGTGCATATGGCTGGATCCAAACTGGAATGGCATGGTGAGCAAAAAAATGATGGATTTAGGCCCAGATCTCTGTACTGGGGTGAATGTATGACATTGTTCTGCATTCTGTCCATCAATTGTTCTTTTTGCACCTCCCACTCTATGTCAAGTGTTTGAAGATTCACTCGTGCTGTTAAAATCCCTTTCGATTTTAAAATAATGATGTGCCACGTAAAAGCAAAATCTACTGTACCCCCTACCAATTCAAAATAACATATTTGTCCTAACAGTGAACCAAACACACACAGTAAACCACACGCACAGTGAACCAAACAACTCACAATGAACCAAAGAACTTGCCTGCCTAGTGCTTCACAAGGAACTTTATGACAATCACCATCAAGCTTTGCGACAAAGACCTCAATTCTCTGAACAGCGGAATTATACAGAACATTTCTTTTAAGCACAGTGACGATCTATTCGCTTTACAGATCAGATCTGTCGCACTCAAGGTTTGTTTCTTTGGAAAAGGCGGGTAAAAAAAATAACAGAACAGACATGTTTTGCTTTTACGCTACACAAACTTGACTCTGCCCCTCCCCCGCCCCAACCTATACCTTACTGGGTAGTGACTTCACGTAATGCTGCTTGTTGTTACCCATATCAACATTGATGACCCAGTGGAAGAAGCAGTGCGATAGTCCCCAAGGCGAGGAACCGGCCTCCATTTTATTGACTGAAACCGAAGCTCTCTTCAGCTGGAGGGGACTGGCTAGTTAGTGATGTCAGCAAGCAAAAGAAGGCGGGATTGGCTGATGGCAGCAATTCAAAAGGACACTAAAAAGTGCAAATAGAAAAACATTCCTGATTGGCTGGGTAGGACGTCTGAGTGTGTGCATGCAATAGGGTTATGTGAGCCGCGAGCGCCGGTAAACTCCAGGACGCCGCATCGCCGGCGTTTTTTGCTGAACTTCGTGCTCTAAGCGGAGCATGGAATGAGCAAAACTCCGTGAATTCCGTGGGCAGAGCTGAGTGTACCACTCACCCTTACCCGTTTGACGCTTTATGCTTTTAAGCACTATATTGCAGTTTATTGTTAAAAAATTCATATCTCAAGTTCTAGTTATTGGATGTTTGTCATTTTGGTCTTGTTTTACTCATAAAAATATACTATATTTTTCTAAACTGGTGTGTAGACTTTTTGTGGTGTTTTCATGTGTTACTGTAATTAAAGTGTTGCACAAATACTTTGCACATTGCCTCTTAAATTAATCCTAACTGCTCTGTGCCAAGCTACTAGAGGGTGAGTACAGGTTAATTTAGGCTGTGTATCTGACTTACCCTGACTAGGATTGGATTCCTGCTTGGACAGGGTACATACCTCTGCCAACCAGAAACCCAATTTCTAACACTCCTCAACCCTCTTTTCACCAACTTTCCTGACATGGCGGTGGACAAGCTCACCACTTAACTGAGACCAACCACTCCCTCATCCCATTTGGCCTACACCTACCATAACAATGCAGAACCACACCCACCAAAACCACCTGATACAACTGTAAGAATCTTCCTGAGGAAACCCAGACCACAGAACTTCATACCCACAGGCCCTCCACCTCCAGAAGACCTCCATCAATCCATCTCCATTTTGAATACCTGGATCACCACCTGCGCAGACACCCTGGTGCTGTTCAAGACCATCACCACCCCAAGGACTAGACCACAAGCCAACTGGTACACAGAAAATCTTCAACTCTACAAATGTCATTGAGGCTCACCAGAATGAAAACAACAGAAGCACCAACATATCAGCTCATTGGATCTACCAGCAGTAACTCAGATCCGCCAAGCGCGCACCTTTGACTGAGCAAATCGAAAATAGCTCCAAAAAGTCTAAAGCGATATTCTCCGTAGTAAAATAATTCACCTCCCCCACTGCCAGCACCACAACCGTCACTACCAGTCAGGATCTCTGCACATAGTTCTCTCGCTACTACAGATACAAAATCAGCACCATATGCAACAACTTTGCTTACCTACCAGACCCATCCACCCTCCAGCCCAAAGATTCCAGCATCCTGGAAACCGCGATGGCTTATCATCACCACGATGGAAACTACAGACACCACGTGTTCCATTCACTCGGGAGCTCCATATTACCTACGTCCACACTTAATCTTCACCTAAAAAATCAACCGCGTCTGAGCTGCCTCATCCCAGTTGTCAAAGATCCACCTTGGGCATCCTTCAATGGGCTTGATGCCATGAGCATTGCACACATTCAGAAGTTTCATGTCTTAACAGCACATCTTGCCTCACAACATTCAGTAATTGATAAGGCAAGAATTCATATCGGGACACATTGTTACCTATACAGATAACTTGGTAGTCATTACATGTAACTATGGATGCTGGTAAAGTACACTAGTTCATATAGAGGAAAATGGAACTTCCTTAATTTGAGATGTAGCAACTCTATTGTGGGCCATGCCAGCACCAAGAGATACACTTTGTTGGGCTTGCAGTACTGCATACCTATGAGGCCTTACAATGTCATGCAGACATATTTAGCATTGCCTCATTGACATGATTTGGGTAAGTGCTCCACCAGACCATCATGATTGTTGATACTCCATCAGTACATTTGACTTCCACATGTGTGCCACAATGGCTTAGCCAGTGTTGACATGTGTGACTTGTAGGTCATATGTTGCATATTTGACATGTAGTATGGGACAAGTATATGGGGCCACACAACAATGTATGAACTGTCTCATTCAACCCAAGACTGATATGTCAATGTATTCCTGCATGATTGAGTGCCTTGTAATCTGTTGTGTGCTTGAGGTGTGCTTACCGACCAGAAGGCCATTCTTATAGGTCCCATTCTAGAAAGCTTATTGATGGCAGAATGTCAGGCGATGAGTGAGGCATGTGCACTGCCCTGGTACTTGGCAAGGAGGTTGATGAAAAGACCCAGATGGTCCAAGATTGCCTGCACATCCATGGAGTAGGTGTGCTTCCTGTTGCTGTAGAGGTGGGATGTAGCAGCAGGAGGCACAAGTTGCACATGTGTACAGTCCATTGCCCCCAAGACATGTTGAAATCCTGCAATGGCATAAAAGCCTTGCTTATTCTCCTGTTGTTGCTGCGCTGTGTTTGGAAAGTGGAGGGACTGGGGAAGTGGCTTATGATGGCATCCAGGATGGTGGGGAGGAACTTTGAGAAGGATGCCTGGGATGCTCCTGCCATTCTGGCTGTGGTGGGTTTTAAAGTTCCATATGCCAGCATGAGCAGGACATTGAGTAGCATGGCCTTTGGAGGTATGTTGGTGCAGCGCTGCGATGTTGGCTGCAGCCTTGGTGCAATCTGGTGCAAAAGGCATACAGTGGACTCTCTCTTGAGCCTGTAATGGGCAATGACCTCTTCTTCCCTGAGGTCAATGAGGGGTACCCTCTGGCGGTATGTCCGCTCCCTTCTCCTGTGCTGCCTCGGTGGTGATGGTAGTGGTCTCCTTCATGCTTCTAGCTACAGTAGCTGTAATTCCATGGCGTAGTTGATCATGCTGAAGGGATTTCAGTCTGTTCTGCTTTTATACAAATGTGCTAGCGTCATTTTTAAGACCTGCTTTCCGCTAGTGGTAAAAAACTGCCACTAATGGGACCTAGTGGCTGTTTGGAAAAATGTGCAATGTTTAGCAAAATCCTTGTACATTTGGCAGCATCAGTTTTGGGGTTGTTTTTCCTATGGAATGCCTACCTTGCATATCATTTTCAGTGAACTTGATGTTGAAAAAAAAGGTGCTCGCAGTAGAAAAGTGACACTAGAGGGCTCTAGAGTCACTTTGTAAATATGGAGCTAAAATAAAAAAAAACTGCTGCAGCGTCAAAAAAATTACTCTGCAGCAGCGTTCAATCCTTGTAAATATGCCCCTTCATTTAACAACAATCACAGCAGTTTCAGAAAACTGTTAAAAACCTGGCTGTTGCCCAACTAGAATTTTGGCGTCAGTGTTCATCCCCAATATTTGGTTCTCCCTGGACATTTATTGGCTCATGCTGAGATGCTCTTTAAAGAGTGAATGCTTGTGTTATAAGTTTTATTTACCATAACATCCCATCCCGTACCATCCCATATCATACCATACACATACCATACCATACCATAACATAACATGACATAACATAACACATTACAACGTTGTCTTGATGTAATTTGGTAAAAAAAGATAAAACACTCTGTTCTGTTATAACGTTGTACCTTATCAAACGTAATACAAAATCTACACATACATGAATTTAATATTATTGTCATGTATGTGTAATATGACACGTTGACATTATTTGTGGCTATGTTTGTGATGCCATTCCCTAGGTATAGATGCAGGCCAGTGTGATTTTGTGAAATGTATCTAGAAGACACGTCACCATAATCCCCAGAAACCAACCGATGTACAAAAGATGACTGTCAGCAAAAAATGCCGTTGTGTGTACACCAAAGAAAGCCTTGACAAAGATCTTACTGTGGTGTCCGAAATTCAGGCCCCAACATTAGCTGGACCTCAATCAACCCCCTCTTTAAGTCCACGTCCCTTAAACCATCATGGCCTTCGCTGCACCAGCTGCTCTACCTTCTCCTCCTCCTACTCTAAATGCAGCAGGAACCAACAGTGATTTTGTCACTATGACTGCTATCAAGGAGATCCTGAGGCCTATAGCAGATGTTCAGTTTAAGATCTCTCAGATATTTCCTGAACAGCTTCAGAATCTTTGTAGCCTCCTGACCTTTTTGATTACAGGCAGAGCAGCTCGCCTTAACAACCCACCCATGTCCTGCAGTGCCGTCTCCCAGTTTGCCTGCTTTCCTTGTTTCCCCACCACCACCTCATTTTCTCAGGGGTTGTCCAGTCCTCCCATAGCCAGGCATCAAACATCTGCCTCAGAGGAGGATAGCAATGTTGTGAACCTGAAGATACCCAGGAACTTTGTGCACCAAGCCAGGAGCATGAATCTAATAGCCCTTTTGGCTTAGGGAAGTTCCTGGCCATCCTTTGGCTCAGTATTTATCACCACAACATTGATATCCTGCTCTGAGGTGGCCGTTTAATCTTTTCTGAACAACTGGTTATTGATGAACTAAAAATCCAGTTATTGGCCTGATTACAAAATGCATAGTTCTACACATGGTGTTAAAATTTTACTTCGCCCAGATATACTTTTTAAACTCTTAGAATTTCAATGGATAACTGCAAACTTATATGACTTTAGGTTAGATTTTAAAATGTTTTGTTCTGTTGTGTCTATTTTAATGGTGCACAAATTATACGAGAAGGTATTCTAGCACCAGAGAAGGAGGGTGCTGCCTTGCCTGGTTCTTTTTCTAGACCTAGGTTCCTGGCTTGGTTCGACGGATTGGTTGTCAGTCCTAGTTCGTATTGTCACCAGTCGCACAACAGAGTGAGGTGCCTTTGCTAAAGAGCACCACTTCCTTCTTGTCTGAGTTGAGCTTCAGACAGTTGGTCTTCATTCAGTTAGCAACATTAAACATGCAGGTGGTGAATTTCAACTGGGTGTTGGTAGTGTAATTGGAGTATGAGCAGTTGAGCTGGGTGTCATTGGAGTCAAAGACAATTCTGAGGCCATGGGCATGGATGATGTTGGCAAGTGGTGCCATGTAGACATTGAAGAGAGTAGGGCTGAGCGAGGATCCTTGCAGGACCCTGCAGATCAGGTTGGAAGCGGAAGAGGTATGTGGATCCAAGCAGAGAGTATTGATGCGTCCAGTGAGGAAGGAGCGGATCATCTGAGAATGAGTGTGCGTATGTCAGTTTCATTGAGGTGCTGGATTAGGTGAAAGACGGTATTGAATGTGGTGGAGAGGTTGAGTAGGATCAGTGCCTCAGTGTTTTCCTTCTCAATGATAAAACGGTTATCAGTAGCAGCAATGAGAGAGGTTCTGTTGCTGTGATTAGGTCTAAATCCAGATTCTGAAGGGTTCAGAGCTGATTATTGTTGAGGCAGTCAGACAGTCTTTTATTGGGAAGTTTACGCAGGACTTTTGCCATATAGGATTGCAAGGAGATTGGTCTACAGGTGGCCAGAGTCCTAGATTAGCTGAGGGTTCTTCAGGAGGGATAGTATGGTGGCATGTTTCCAGGCACCTGGACATGTGGTGCAGTGCAGGGCAAGAAAGCATATTGCTGCCCCAAATTGTGTGAATAGGAAAGTGCAGAGTTGTGCTCTGTTTAGGGTGGTTGGACGCATCCCTGTGCTTTCCTTCTTGCTGATGGGCATTCAGCTGAGAAGGATCACTGCAGGTGCCCATTGAACTATGGTTCAGGGGTTCCTGCATTGTTGTACGTTGTACGTCTGCTAAATGTGCCCCAGCACATGCAGTTAATACAGGAGTGCACCGTACCTTGTAGACACAACACATTGCTGCTCTTTCAATGTGAGTTAAGATAGCCCAGCTAAGAGGCCTGTGATGGTGCTCTATGTCAACATGTGATCCAAACACCCATGAGCCTTCCGTTGATGTAATGTCTAAGCATTAAGTACCCAAATGGCTACTGTCTGACCTGCAGACAATATGGTTGAGCGCTATCACACAGCTACCTGGACTGCACGACATTACATATTTCCCCCCATTGTCCCTTATTGGTACTTACTCTGTTGCTGATGTAGTTGGTCATATTCAGCACTGTCCTGTCCCGCAACTCCAACCACTGACTCCTGAGAGATGACTGCAGACACCTGCTCCTACTAAGGATCGAGCTCCTACTGGGGCGCTGGGCCACCACCTCTGGTCTGCAATACTGCCTGTAGATTGGTTGCCAGTTTCCCTTAGTTTTGCGATTGGCATCGTGCCAGCGCTTCTTACAGCCCTTCACTGTCCTCTTAACTTCAGCTTTGCAGTTCATGAAAGCAGGCTACGAATCGGACTGGTGGGAGTATGAACACCACTTATCAAGGTGGCCCATATGCCTATTTGTATTTATGACGATAAGTGCTAAGCATTTGCCCTGAACAATTGGGTGCCTAATGGATAGGAGTCTATCACGTAAACTGGGAACTCCATGACTTTCATATGTATGTCTTGAAGGATATTACTCAAGCCCTGATGAAGTTTACATGCCGTGAACGAAAAACATTGGCTGTTCTGCTTGTTTTTCAATAACAATAAAGAATTTTCTGAACAATACAAGACGGAGTTGGATTGATATTTATGAGCAATAACTGTTCGGTGCACTTCACATAAATTGGTGGGTCAGTTCACCTTGTTCACTATGGACTGCCACATGACATTTTTGATCCCCAATGACACTTTGGAGCTGACATAGAGCTGGTATTGATGTTCTGTCACCTCCACAATCAAGATCTCATTCTCCTCTTGACTGAACCTGCATTTCCTCCTCCTCTTCCTCTTGGACTCCGGCTGGCCATCCTGGCTGGTAGTGGGGTTGAGGGTGTGCTGTCCTGTTCTGTTCTCCTTCCTGGATGCTCCATTCTGCATTCAGGTAAGTGTAAAATATTTATTCCTCCTTAGCAGCGTGTTTGTGTGTTTTTTTCACTCTAAGCGCAGAAAAATGACATTAGGTCAGCTAGCGGGATTTTTCCTGCCACTAATCGGCTGAACGTCACTTTTTGTCCTGTAGCATACTTTTTTTACTGACTTGATGCTCGCAATCGCATCGTTTCTTTCAGCCGCAAGCTTTTCCTAATGCCATGTAGCGCCGTATTGTAAATATGACGCTAGCATCGCGTTAGGAATAGCTGTATGGCAGCAGTAATTTTATTGACACTCTGCTGCGGAGTGCCATTTCTTGTAAATATACCCCGTAATTTCTTCTGCAGTTTATTCCATACACTGCTCTGAGAAAAGAAAAAGATCTTGCTCCTGTCCTCGCTTGGTGAAGGCGTAAGGGGTGAGCATAAATAAGCCAGGGAAAGTGATCTGAGCCTTCAGGTGTGGGGTGTAAAATCTAGTCCTGGTTAACAGAGAACATGGGCCAAGACCGTGAAGGGCCTGGTGCACATGGCACAAGAGATTGAATACACTTTTTTCCGCTTTGCGGAATTCTGCGTAGCACCGCTACTCGAACTCCGCCCAGGCTTAAGATTCCAGACCGCATGCACACTAGCAGCCAATGAAGAGTTTGTGATGTTGGTGCAGATGCTGGTCTGGCTGGTTATCAGCATACCAGTCTTGCAACAGTGTTTTGAACTCTTTGGAGTCGCATTCAGGACTGTTCTCTTCCCACATAAAAGGTGCTGGCATAGTCTATATGACTTAATGTAAGTGCCTGGGTGATGGTTCGTCTGCAGTTCAGTGGCAGCCAGTTAGTGGCTTTATGAAGCCTCCACAAAGTAGCATGTACCCCAGATAGTCCTAACCTGCTCCTTCCTATTAAGTTTGTTCTTTAATTAAGATGCCAATGTTCCTGGCCCCATTGTAGGAAGCCTCACCGAGTCCCCTAGGCCACCAGTTATCCAAACAAAGTCTGTTATCCCTACATAGCAAAACACTTTGTGGTGGTTTAGGTGGATATGGTGGCACGGAGGACTAATACATTCACTGCAGGAATCTATCTTTGACCTCATAGGCCAAATCCCAGTGGATCTACTCACCCAGTCATCATTCTGAGGCTGGTAAAATGAGGACAGTTGAGTTGCGCAACAATAAATATCTGTTATTCCAGCAACAAGATACCCTTGAGAGTCAACGTTATGCTTTACAAATACACATGGTAACCGGTAGTTTTTTTAAAAATTGTTTGTAGTGATTTTATGTATCTATGTAAATAAATATAACCGCTCATACATAAGAAATATTACCTCTTTGTTTCAGATGATCCTGGTTATGCCCTGTCTCCCCATTCCCTCACCCCTTTCAGACAACCAACCACACAGCCATAACAGAGGTACAGTGTGGCACACATTTGTACACAAGCCATCATTTGCTTTCATCAAATCAGACTTTATGTCTTGATCATAGGGAGTGTTTTCCAGAACTGTCTAGAAGTAGTGTGCAAGATTATTATGACCTCTTGCATGTTGTATAGCATCACTGTTCCACAGATCATACATGTAGGTCTTACCCATGAACTGCGGCCTCCATCCAGGTTCCCGGAGTGGGAAACAGAACAGAGGTCATGCAGGTATGTTACCAACTGTAGGTATAATTTTCACTTGATGTGCTAATTTGATTGCTACATCTTTGTAGATAAGTAAGTAAGGAATGGTGGACTATGAAAACATCTACATATAACACATATAACATCCTGAGACACCACTGTTACACTACCTGGATTTCAGATCCAAATTTACAATTCTTAATGTAAAATGCATCCACTAACATATCACTCACTGTCATTCATTTATAGTTTACATGTTATGGTTAGACTGACCATTTCCAACACAAACAAAATGTAAAGTCACATTCAAAACTCCTCAGTAAGGCATGGACTAAAAATGATAAGTAACATTGAATTACATACACACATCTTCATAATCACATACATGTACTTCTAAATACATTAATAGCATCTATTTTAATTTAAATTTCATACAGCACTATTGGTCCTCCCAAAACCATAGAGGCATGGTTTACTTTTCTTTACTATCATGGATATATAATCCACATATGTACCAAATTTCTTCACCTACACTATGTAGGTGGAGATCTCCATAGCATTGGCAAAGAGCTCTGCAATCGGGAAAGAGTTCTGTGGTTACCGCAATAAGCAGGGTTTTACTTACAGGAAGTAACCAATTCTGAGCCATGCAAGGACCATCCAACAATACACCTTCATCCACCCTCCTTTTTCTCCAGCAATCCCCCAAATAGCTGAGGATCAAGATGATCGAACCTTCAGATTTTTCCCAGGAGGAACTATGGGTAACTGGGAAATGGATCCTCTACAAGTATCCTCCGCTGTATGAGGGGCCTGAAGCCAGCTGATTAAAGAAGCATGGCCTGAGATCTGGCAGGCATCTCCACGCACTGAAGTGCATTGGGTTTTCACATCACCAGCGAGTGCCGCTAGCAATGGGAAAACTTCTGGCACTTTTCACAATTAAAGGTGGGGTGTGTGCTGTTGATATCTGCCCTTCCCCACTTGTGGTACCGAACGCTCTCCCCGCTATACCGAGGGTCCTGAAAACAGCATGACCAACTGTATTACAGTATAAAATAAATTACAATTTTCCATGTGCTGGATTCAAGCTTGCCTGGCTGAGTGGTGATACCCTGAAACTGTTCCCAGGATGCTTGTTTCTGGTCCTGGCTTGGCAGTTGGGACTGGACTGTTCTCATGAGGTGCAGGGTCCAGATAGATTTGCATATGGCTAGGTGTAAACTGGGGTGGCACGGTGAGCAAAAAAAAAAGGATTTCACTTAGATCTTTTGACTGGGGTGAATGTTTGCTTTGTTCCACATTTCGTCCATCATTTGTGTGTCTTTTGCTTACTCGCCCTAAGTTTTGCCAGGTATGCCCAGCAGGAGCGGCCGGAATGGCTCGCTGGTGGGGGTGCAAGGGTCGCAGGGGGGTGTTGCGGGTAGGGGGGTGGCGGGGTTGCGATTGTGTCAGGGAGCTTCACAAAACATAAACAATTTATTATTTAATTTTGCAGCTGTCACGACCAAGTCCAGGTCCTGATGAGCACCCCCCAACAAGATGGGGTTTGAAACGCTTTGACTCAAGCTCTTGGGACAAGGCACCCAGGGTGTGCCACGAGGGAATATCTGCATCATCACTTTCCCCTACGTATAACACCCTTTAAGATTACAACTCCCAGAGCTAATAACACTTGCAGGAATTTGAAAGACACTCTGTTAGTGAATTATCTTTGTCCGCCTAGTGTTCACAAATTAAATAAGGGACTGGTCATATATATTTTATCACATTTTGATATGTTATACATGTTTATGGTGTTGCTTTATCATTTTTCACTGTGTTGTTTTAGGATATGCCTGATTAAGAATGTTTTACAGTGTTTGTCACACACAATTGTAAATCTAAAATGACTGTTGCCCGGCAAGAAGACATGAAACTAATGTGACAATCTGGTTCTTTCAAAAAGTATAAAAAGAGAAGTGAAATAAATCACAACGGGCTTTAGAATTAAGGACTAAGGTTCGTTTTATCTATTTTTTATTTTTATCATTCCTAAGGACAATTGACTTTTCCACTAAACATATGATGGAGATTTATTTTCAAAATGTTAAAAATATTTTATATAAAAACATATTAATTTGTCAAATTTACAAGGCATTGTGTTCATACTTTTGTATGTGTGTATGGATACCTATGAATCAATGTGATTGTGGTGTTATGAGGAGCATTGTTACAATTCTATGATCTGTAGCACATTGTATGATAAAATTCTAATCTACACAAATTCATAGCACATAAGGTGAAAGGCAAATACTCTTGATGGTCATTAATATTTATGAAAAGATGAGCAAAATAGGTATTTCCATATGCATCAAAAATTGTGAGATGGAAGATATAATAACTGCAGTGTATTTTGGGAGGATGATTTATCAAGTGGTAGATAAATAGTTCATGGTAATTGTGGGTGATTTCCATGCCAGTGGGTAGGAGGGATCAATCATCTGTTCAATTTCAGAGTATTGGGCTCACTGGAGGTTGAGTTTGTGGTTGTGGAGTGGGTCCTGGTAGATTTGTAGATGATGCAGGTGGGTTGTTGTTTGGGTGTGTGAAGCGGTAGGCCTTACTGGCTGTTGTTGTGCCCTAGTTGACTCATTTGTATACCTTGGCTCTGGGTGATGCAGCCTACGTCATATGCATGGGCAAAGTATGTTGTCTTGCAGCAAATGAAGAGGGGAAGTTCATGGTGCCTGTCTTAAAGAGATTTTAATGTCTTCTAAGACACTGGTCTGTTTTTGCATCAACTTGGGTACCTTTTCCTGGCGAGTTAGCATGGTGAGCCATCAAAGAAATATCTCCTTAGGATTGTTCCTAATAAAAACTGATCTCCCAGACAACAGGATTTGCCAATGCCAACCCATCCCCTACATATGCATGGCCTTCTCAACTATGCCAGAAGGATGTCCATTACATTGATATCTGGGAGTTTGTCGGAGGGATGTCGTTAAATGGGGAAGAGGTGGTTCTCACCAGGGGTTTCTTCTCCCTCAAATGAAAGTATGACAAGTGTTGCACTGGCATTGGAAGGTGAGGCAGGGGGGTGGTAAGTGGGGGGGTGAGTTGAGGAGAGTCCTGTGTAACGAGCGCAAGCATCCATGGAATATTAGCTGTTGTTTGATGGCCTGTGACTGTACGAGTTGCCTATGAAGGAGACTGCTGGGCAGCTTTGAGGCCTTTTTGGAGAAGGTGTTCTTTGCAGTACAAAGACATGTCATCTTGAGGGAGGACAGGATTTTCTACCTTGACTGGATCGCATGCCTTCCTCTGCTTGTCGATGGTTAAGCGTCTTCATCAGTCACTTTGTCCCAGGAGCTAAAACGTCTGGGCAAGATCATTAGTAACTTCCTCTATAGAGGTTGTACATACTCTGAAAATAGAACCACTGTGCGGTATTTGAGAACAATACATGACACCTTTTTTATATATAAATATACAATATATAGAAATATGCATTATAATATTAATATTACCTAATGTTAATTATTGCTTACTAGATAGGCCAAAGATATGATATAAAGTAATATCCTATCTGCTGTTGCCACAGATGCTTCTTTTGTGGACTCAGATTGATAGCTGTCAAATGCTGAATCTGGGTCTGGAGAAGCTGGTGGATGTGTGTCCACAGTTCGAGCAATGTCAGGACAGTGAAGACTTACATGAAGATTTCTCCAGCCGCACCGCTCCACAGGCTGAAACCATGGAAAAGAAACCAAAAATTTTAACAGAGAAGAAGGATCACCAAGAAGTGGCGAAAATAAAATGATACAGACCGGAAAAAAACACCCTGTTTCTATTTTTCCAGAACTCGGAGGAGGAAGAACAATATGGCCCTTTGTCAGACATTAGAGTATTAGTTGAGTGGGTGAGAACTTGCCTCAAATAATAATCACAATCCTTTTCATGGTGAACCACTAAAGTTACTAAACAAGTCATTGAGTATCGAAGCAGTGCTCAAAAGTAACAAAGTAATACCACAACAAAGAAAAGTCCTAATCCAATTTAGAAAACAATAAAATATTTAAATTAATGAAATAACTCGAAAACATCAAAAATCCAGTATCTAGGACCTGAGATATGAATTTTTAAAGGTCAGATACAGGGGCCAGGTTTGTCCTGATAGAAACTTTATCTTCTGACTTAGAAACTTTTATGGAGAAAAAAATGTGGTTGCCAATAAGTCATCAGCAGGTCATGCTGGACCCAAATCAGGGCTCAACTACGTGTGTTGCTGAAGAGCTGGGTCCCAGTGCAGTCGTTAACAAAAGTGGGAAAGCACTGATGAGTGAAGGCCGAAGCATGACGTTCGTGCCCAGGAAGGCCTCGATGGCAATCAGATGCTGCTTGGAGTCAGTCCCTATGAAGCCCTCTACGTTTGGACTTAGAAACTTTTCTGGAAGTCAGATCTCCATCAGCGGGACGAACCAGTAAGCTGAAGAGGACCGGCGATTTGACATCGATGGTTCTCCAGGCAGAAAGTTGGCAAAAGTTTCTAAGTCCCACTTTTTTTAGTTTGTAGGAAAAGAGGAGTCTACTCTGATACAAGCCAGGGATCCAGGGGGCACAACTTGGGGGTTAGGACAGCAGCAGGGTCCAGGGCAGGTCCAGTTGGAATAGGTCAGCTGGTCAGTTGCAGGGAGAGAGGCCTCTGGCAGCTTGTTAGGTCCCTGTAGCTCAAACAGGAGATCAGCCAACGGACCCATGGAGTCACTTCTGGGGTCTTGGGATCAAGGCAAGCATGTCCAGTCTTCCTTCAGGTCCTTTAGACAGCAGGGACAGCCTTGTTCTGATTCCTCACTGGTCCATGAGTGTTCTGAGGAGAGGTCTGTGGGGTCCCTTTTTTATGCCCAGTCCCAGCCTGTGGGTGAAGGATAAGCCTTTGTCCTCCTGATAATACAGTTATGGTCAGTTCTTCTATTCCCATTGAGCTTGGTGCCAGCCTGACTAGAGAGACAAAGGGAAGGAAGGCCTAGGTGAGACTTTCATCCGCCTGTGACAACGTAGTGATTCTTTGAAGCTCAGTAAGGGGCTGGGTACAGGCCGCCAGGCCATCCTGTCAAGGAGGAGTTCCCCTTCCCACACTAAGAGCCGTTTGTCTGGGAGCAATACACATCTTTTCACAAGGGAGTCATCAGGGGATCACGTGAAGCTGGACCCTGGAAGAAAAGCCTTTTGATTTTAGGCATGAAAATGTCAATTTTATAAAAGTATGATTTCCACAATATTAATAAAAAATCAACTTGAGTATTGCGTTGGATTTTAAATTGTTATTAAAATGAATCCATGAGCCATTTTTCTAGCGATTCACAAACTGAATTTAGAATTTATTAAAGGTAAAAGTGTAAACCACTGTTAACCTATGGGAGAGCCAGCCTTGCCACAGCGAAAAACGACTTTGTAGGTTTTTCCTTGACCAGGACATGTAAAACATTAAATATATAGGTGCTTCATTTTAAATACCATGCAGTCTGCCCTATGAACCTTTAGGGACTACCTGATGTTTGACGTATAAGAATTAAAAAGGAAGGTTTAGGCCTGGCAAATGGTTTGTTTTTCCAGATAGAAATGGCAGTTTAAAACTGCACATCCAAACTTCAGGGGCAAACCTGGAGGCATGATTTAAAGCGCTACTTCAGTGGGTGGCATAATGAGGGCTGCAGCCCACTAGTAAATTTTTCCAGGAAGGTGACCAGGTCCTGGGGATTAGCTTGATTTACTAGGAGGAAAGTGGATTGCGTTTCAATCAGGGAGTTACTGGAGAGGCAAAATTATTCTAGAGTAGTGTATATTTAATAAAATATTGTGAGCCCAAGAGGGGAACTTAAAAGTGGTTCGTAAAAAAACGTAATTTTTTTTTCCCTTTGCACAATTAATGTCTTACTTTTACTGAAGAGGCACAGCCAGGAAAATAGGACAAAACCTTAAACCCAAACAGGGAAATCTTTTTCTTTTCTTCTATAAATTTCTTTCTAGGGACCTTCTCTGATTTGTCTACTACCTCCTTCCCGGGATTCCACGCCCTTACGACCAGTGCTTTACTGAGTACCAGCACTTTTTATCTTGAGAGGGAGAGCACCTGTACTTCTCAAGAGAGACCTAATACTTTTAATTGGAGTGTACCGGCACTTCTCAGAAACAAGCAGGCACTCTGATACAGAGTACCTGCACATTTCAAGCACTGCTTACAACCTCACTACTGTCTTTCTGAGGAGCACTTCTGGAAACGTAAATCAAGGACAAGCTAAGAAGAGGGCATGACACTAAGAGGAACTAGTAAAGGAGAGATTGAAAGATGTAGGGGAATACATAAGAAGCTACCAATCACATAACTCCTACCTGGTACATCTCTGTGTTTCTGTTTGAGTGCACCCGGTCCGCGGATCGGATTTCGGTTTCCCCAGAAAGCAACCACAAAGGAGCAACAGTCACGACAGAAATAAACATTCCTAGGAACAACAAGCGCAAAAAGAATGGAGACCCTGAAATTGGAAAACTCAGCCCAACTCTGACACTCCCTAGTCTACTCTTTTCCCGAGACATTACACACTGGTAGTTCACTTCCTGAGTAAAATAACCGTAAACACCTGAGAAAACGGTTATTCTTGTTTTTGAAGAACAACCACAAGCAGTTTTGGAAAAAAAATATATAAACAGGTCAGAATAGTGGCAGCATGACTGAGACTGATCGTAATAATTCGATTTAATGTTCTCAAGGCAGTTAAAATGTTTCTAGATATATGCTATTTTCAACTAGGAGAATGAACTTCGACAGTAGACAGACATTTGTTATAAATGAGAAATGGTGCACCGAAATTGGAAGTGATTGTAGATTGTTAAACATATTTTGATGTCCCAGACTTGATTGAATGATGGATGCTAGAGGGCTGAATTGCTGTTTGAAGGGTGTCCATTGATGTCTGATGGATGAGGCGCAGAGAAGGCGGAGGGACCGTTGGGTCAATGAAGCTCTGAAGATATACATATACAAAGCAATAAAAGTGTACTCAAATAATATCAGTATATATTAATATGTATATGATACATATACCCTAAACAAGATAATAAAGATATCCTAGATGAAACCTAGTGGGATAAAGTTGTTTTTGCAGGTACCAACATGATGCAGGCGACTGTAAGGCAGGATGAGTTAAAATGGCATTGAACAAATGTATGCAATGGGGACATGGCTGGCTAGAGTCAATAAGGAACACACACATATACTCATCAATAAATCAGAACAATGGAAAGATGCATTTACATAAGTACAGCAAAATTAGACATATAATTTAAGCATCACTTTTTTCAATTGATTCATGCAATGCTTTCACAGCAAGATAAATATGGTTCTTCATATTGCCGGTGATTTTGTTGATGACTAACCAGTCTTTGGCATCCATCGATTGTCCGTGGTCAGTCCACATGTTGCTGCACTGACTGGAGCTGAAGAGGAGGTAGTGGCAGGTGGCAGACAGCATAGGACCTCCAAAGAATAATATGACATGATATGAATGAGCACATTAGAGGCTTAGGAAAATACAATATAAGTATAGGCTGAGTTGATATAATCTCAACACATTTATTACCTACAGTCCATCCTATTGTAAAGCGCTCTGATATCCTTCGGGATCTTGTTCGCGCTATATAAAACTTTATAAATAAATAAATATATAATGAGGATAGATTAATACCAGTGTTGAAGTATTACAAACAAAAACATACAAAACTCGAGAGAGTGGTAGCATCATAGTTATCATTATGGCATACCTGTTTGTGTGATAGGAATGCATTTAGATGCGTGCCCATCGTTACCGCCTGACCACAGGTGATATTACTCTTGCTACCAATGTACTTGAAATGGGGATTATTTAAAAAAGAAATGCAGTGTTATGTTTCGTTATGTGTATTTGTAAAGCAAGTTATCACCAGTGAGGGTATCCTGGTGCAGAGCAAGGTGTGTATGCCTAGCCCTGCATAGGGTAGGTTGGCTGATTGAAAAGACAGCTCTTCAGCTTGTTGCGGAATTCAAGAAGAAAGGAGGAGACTTTGATGTGGAGTGGGAGGTTATTTCATACTTTAGGGGTTCTGCAAGAGAAAAACGGTCTTCCTGATCTGGTTCTGTGTATGTGTGCGGTGTGTGTGAGTATGAGTAATGCGGAGCTAGGTGTCTGGGTGGTTGGTTGAAGGAGATGCAACCATTCAGGTAGGTGGGGCCTAAGTTGTGTAGTGCTTGCATGTGTGTGTGAGGAGTGTGAGTGTTGCCACTCACCTGAACTCCAGGAAGGTTCTGCAGGGGCGATGGTAATCCACTCACTCAACCCAAGAACACCTCTCAACGCAGAAACAGATGCAGATGTTTCTGAATGTAAGAGGGGTAGGGATGAAAAGAGAAGCAGAGTTGTGTGGCACCTCGGTCTTTTGTGGGTTAATAAGAGATTGTCTTCACCCCAAACAACCACTTTCAATTCTGGGTCACTTGATACCTGAATGCGGAAAGATATACTGAATGCAAATCCACTGAATACTTTCCCTTGAGTGTGGCTCGAGATTGTTCATTGGCGTTCCCCTACTAATAATACTGAGTCTCAACTATTGTTCTTAGGACCTCCCGACCCCCATTAAGGCAGGGGTGAATGCCTCTTGTCCTGGTCTCAAGTTTTGACCACAAACAATGTTAAAACATAATGTCCAACAGGTTATAATTAGGTTAAGTGCACTAACCTGTGATGCTGTATAACCTGCACTGCTTTCGCACACTTCAAATCTCGTATCTGACACTTGTTTTCTCTTTTCCTTGCAGGATTGTTCCATCCATTGTGACCCAGCTGGATCCCAGAAGCTGGACAGAGTCTGTCAACTATTCGTAAGATGATCAACCTCAGTGTAGGAAGCTGGCTCTGTATATACTATACCAAAATAAGGCATAGTGTGCACAGAGTCCAGTGGATCCGCAGAGGCTTTACAGATGCTCGAGTAGATAATACTAATGCTTTCTTTTGAGGTAGTGTGGGCGAGCACTTAGGCTTATCAGAGGGCAATACTAATTTGTTGTACACACACACATGCAAGAAATGATTATACACATTCAATGACTAAATCCGAGACCAATGATTTGAAAAAATATTACTTTTAGTATATTTATTTCTTAGAACCAAAGATACATTGTTGCAGTAAAATGCATTTTGCAATACCACTGTTTTTCGATGTAAAAAGTGGACACAGTGCATTTTTCAATCAGTGCAATGTTATCCTATAGGAGAAAACACAGTCAGGTAAGTAAACGGTTTAATGTATTGAGCTTTTGGATGAAGAATCAGTACCAGGCAAGGTTCAGAAAAGTGACCTCACTGCACCACCAGCAGCACTGGGGCAGTCGGGTGCAGAGTTGAAACTCTGAATCTGGTGCCAATTGTATCTAATGGAGAAAGAGGGCAATGAAAGTGGCACTATTTGCACAGGGGGGGCACAAGGCAGCAGTAAACTTACATCTCTGGTGGTAAAGGGGCAGTCGGGTGCAGAGTGCCAACACAGCGTTGGGTGCCCAATGCAAACAAATGGAGAATCTTGAAGTTGGAAAAACGGAAAAGGTTCCACGCCTCCGTGCACACCTGAGGTCTCCGGCTCCAGGCTCCTCCCCTTCGTTGCACGGCGAGGCTGATGGCAGACGGCAGTGAAGGACGCTGATTCCGGGCTCCGAGGTTACGAGACACTGTAACGGAGCGGAGCGGCTTGTTCTTTTTTCTTTTGTGGCGCTGAAAGTTCATGCCGCTTCGCCAAAGGGGGTGCCTTTGTTCACTGCAAAACGGCATAGAGTGGAGCCGTTTGTCTTCTTTGGTTGTGTTGGATGCTGGAAGAGTTGCAGAGGACGCTGTGGTGAGCTGTGATGAGCTGTGGTGAGCTGCACTTGTGGAGTTCTTTTTCTGCCTTTCTCTGCCTGTGCAGCAGAAAACTGCTGGCTTCAGCCACTGTCTTTGGACCTTGGTGTCTGTATCTGATGGGACGGCAGGACGTGGATTCCAGGTACAGCGGCTTTGGGCTTGAATTTCAATTTCAGGCATTAATTAATTAATTCTCTGCTGCCCCCGTCTTTCTTTAAATATGGGGAAGCTAACTAAAACACGTAAGGCAAAAGCGCTTCGTGTTCAGGCCAGAGAAGCAAAAAACGCAGCCAAGTTACTAAATGAAAATAAAGATACCATCTGCGATAAAGGCGATGCAGGGGATAAAATTGATAGCTCTGAAAGCTCGGATGAGATGCAGGAGTCCTTTGTGGAGTTTTCGACTCCGCTTCCGGATTTTGAGGACTCCCAAAGTGTAGAGGTGGCATGTTCTTCTCCCGCTTCGGGTACTATTTCGAAACAAGAAGGTTCTACGGATGTGTCAAAAGGTGCTAAATCTTTTCCTCTTTTTGATAAAAAACATGCAGCATCTTGTCAGATAACTCCCGCTCTTGCATGTTCCTCCTCTGCTCCCTCATTCATTCAACCCCCAAATTTTTTGCATAAACCTAACCTCTTGGCACCCTCAACAAGTTTGACCTCTCCACTCAAAGAAAACTCTTTGGAACATTCCTTGAAAATTATGGACGACACTCAGAAAGAGGCTTTGTCCTCGGAAAATTCGGCCACAGCCGCTTCATTGTTCAGCAAGCTTCCCAAAACTGCTGTTGACTTAGTTTCAAATGATAGTCACCTGAGTCCTTTGTTAGATTTGGACACTGAGACTGTTGGTGAGATCCAGATGTCTGTCAAAGATATGCTAAATTTAATTCTGGATGAGGTTCGAGAATTAAAGAGGTTTCAAAAGTCGGAGTTGGCTTTGATCAATCAGCGATTGGATAAAATGAAGAATCTCTTTTCTACATTTCCTGCCCGCCTTCAAGAAGCCGAAACTCGCATTTCTAATCTTGAGGATCAAATGATCGAGGTTAAAAAAGATACTAGTCGGCTTTCCCTTACTACACGTTCTCTAGAAACTAAACTGGACGATTTGGAAAATTATAATCGTCGTTCGAACCTTCTTATAGTGGGGGTTCCGGAAGGCCTTGAAGGATCCAGTACGTTGCAATGGGCTACCTCTTTTTTAAAATCAAAAGTGATCCCTAATCATGAGGGCGACTTAACTATTACGCGTGCACACCGAGTTCCTGCCCAGCCTTTTTCAAATTCTTCTCTTCCTCGAACAATATTAGTAAATTTTTCTGATATACGGATTAAAGAGAATATTCTTTCAATGGCAATCCAGAAAAGACAATTTTTTGTTACGGAATCTTCGAAGTGTCATATTTTTTCAGACATGTCGGCTTCCGCAGCTCGGAGGAGAAAAGAGTTTGTGCAAATGTTACACTTGTTTAAAGCTAAAGGCGCCCAAGCGACGATAGCGCAACAGTCTAAGCTTAAAGTTTTGGTTAAAGGCAAATTTTTTATGTTATCTGATATAGCAGCAGCACAGGATCTGCTTAAGGAGATTTCATCCTCTCAATCTAGTTAGATTGGGAGGAGTATATGTTGAGCTATGTCTTTTTCTGTCTATCGGCTGCTATAGTTTTTTTTTCTCTGAGCTGATTAATTGGAGGGTGGGGGGTGGGCTATGAGAGCATGAAGGAGTGCGGAACCCAGGGGGCCAAGGGGGTGTTAACAGGTCACCCCAATGAAGTGGGGTAGGTTCCTATGGTCTGCGTGGGAGGAGGAAATTTGGCCATTGGAGGGTAAGGTCTGGGGGGTGAGGGTGGAGATGGTTGGTGTGGGGGTGTCGGTGATGGGTGGGATGAATCAAAAAAGGAATTTGATGGTGTCAGGATATGCTTATTTTTTTTTTCCTCGATTTCGATTCTAAGTGCCAGAAAGTATATAATGTGCAAGTGGTGGTCTGATGATATCTGTCTTCAGCTAGTTAAACTCAGATCTCAATGTCAATGAAAGAAAGTTTGAAGTTATTTTCCCTTAATGTTAATGGTTTAAACAATATTAAGAAAAGGCGCACTGTGGAATGCTGGTTAAAGGCTGAAAATCCATCCGTAATTCTGCTAAAAGAGACTCATAATCCCTCTTCTAAATTGGACGAGTTTTCTATGTTTAAATCCTGGGCTTCGTCTCGTTGTTTTGCATCATGTGATGAATCTAAAAGAGGGTTGGCGATACTTTTAAATAAGAATATTTATCCTGAAATTATTCATTCAGAAGAGGGAGGTTCAGGACGTTGGTGCTGGGTCTCTTGCAGAGTTAAAAGTAGACAAAGACCCTTTATTTTTGTATCCTGTTATGGGCCTTTAAATGACGATTTCAATATGTATGAAGATATGTTTCAATCTTTATTAACGGTGTCAGGCGATATAGTGATTGCTGGTGATTTCAATGTTTTGATGGAACCCAAAGTGGACTCATCTTCACAATCAAAAAAACAACTTAAACCCAAAGTTTTTCACACCATCTCTAATTATATACGATTATTGGATCTCTCTGATCATTGCCGTCTAGCCAATCCTTTTAAAAGAGAGTATACTTGCTGGTCGGGCAGATTTAAGTCCTCCTCTCGTATTGATTTTTTTTAGCTTCACATAAACGTATGCTTGGTTCTTATAATACGGTGTATAATGTATTTTATGATCACGCTATGCTCATTAGGGAATTCATTTTTGGGGATATTAGAAACTCCCCTAAAAGATGGGTTTCCAATAAAGTTTATCTTAATGACGAAAAATGGGTCTCCGAAGTAAAACATGAGATTAGAGAATTCCTAACGCGTAATTCTGGCACCGCCTCTCCTAGTATTATTTGGGATGCTTTAAAGGCTTTTATTCGTGGTATCTGTATTGGAAAAGACGCTGCCACATCTATAGAGGCTAGGGCCATAAAAAAATCATTAGAACATCGTATACAGGTTCTTAGTGTTCAAAGACAGCAAAATCCTTCCAGAATTATCAAAGATCAATTAAATGAAGCCAAATGAGAATTTAGTTCATTTTTATATGAGCAAGGAGAGGCTTTCTTTCGTACTCATTACCAGAAAGTTTACGAAGAAAGCAATTTTACGGGAAGATTCTTGGCTTGGCAAGCGAAAGAACAAGCAGCGTCTAATTTAATTCGGGGGATAAATTGTCCAGCCACGCTTCAATTTACAACTGACCCGGATGAGATAGGTAAGATAATGCATTGTCATTATCAAAAAATATATAGCTATCAGCATAAAATTGACCAGTCTAAATTGAACGCCTTTTTGAGGAAAACCGCGATTCCTTCTCTTTCCCAAATTGAACAATTAAATATGATGGGTGGATTCTCTTTGGAAGAGGTAGAGCTTGTAGTGAAAGAACTTCCTTTGGGTAAAGCCTCTGGCCCAGATGGGATACCCGCCGAATTTTTTAAAGTATTTTTTCCTGCCTTCTCAAATTTTTTTCTTGACCTTCTCAATTCAATGCTGGCAGGAGCTCTTATTCCAGACTCATTTCGTGAGGGTTCTGTGGTTAGGTTTTTGAAGAAGGGGAAAGATGCTAGAGATCCTAATTCATACCGTCCAATTACCCTCCTAAATTCTGATTATAAGATCGTTACTAAATTATTGGCTATTCGATTTAATCAGATTTCCACGGATTTGATTCACGAAGATCAAAACGGCTTCAGTGCCGGTAGACAGCTGCTGACCAATACTCATTATCTCTCGGAAGCTTTGGATTATTTTGAGACACAGAGGATTCCCACACTTATTCTTTTATTGGATGCGGACAAAGCTTTTGATTTGGTGGTTTGGGAGACACTTTTTATTGTTTTGTCCCACTTTCATATTCCGCCAAATATCATTAACTTAATTCGAAATTTATACACGGGTGCAAAAGCAAACATTATTATTAATTCACAAATGGTTGGGTCAGTCTCTGTTAATCGGGGAACTCGGCAGGGCTGCCCCCTTTCACCAATTCTTTTTGCTTTTTTCATTGAACCTCTCGCAATTGCAATTCGTAAGTGTACTGAGAATATCACCTCCGCTTCCTTTTATGTCCAAGATAAAACTTTACGCCGACGACATTATGTTACTTATCAAATCCGATTTACAGTCTCAAGTTTCCGCATTCCAACTTTTTGAGGAATTTGAGACTTTTGGGGGCTATCGGATTAATAAAAAGAAGACAGAAATATTGGTCTGTGGTAATCACAGTCCGGAATTACATCCGGATCTACGGGGCAGCATTAATAATAAACCTAAGAGATATCTTGGGGTTTCTTTTTCATCTTCAGTTAAAGATCTCTACCGTTTGAATTTTGATCCCCTTATTCAGAAGGTTCGCTCAATGTTATCGCGCTGGAATAAATTACCGCTTTCAATCTTGGGCAGAGTCGCCTTGATAAAAATTTCTATTTTACCGTTGTTTAATTTTCTGTTTTCAACAATCCCTTGCTTTCTTTCAGGCATTTTCTTTACTAAAATTGAATCTTTATTTTCTTGTTTTTTGTGGGCACATAAAACACCTCGTATTGCGATGAGTACTCTTTTTGAGGATTCAGACAATGGAGGCCTTGCACTTCCTAATATTAGAGATTATTATAGCGCCTATTTTGCCCAATATCTCTCTCGATTTAAAATTCCAACTCTGAATCCAAATTTATACGTCAGCTTTTTTTTTTACTTAATTGTTTCGGAAAGTCAAATACCCTCCCCTCTTTTGGTACCTAAATCCCCCAAATTGGTTAGGTATAAAATAATTGCATGGTTTTTTAGGAAGCGCACCGTTATGCTTAAAAGATACTCTCTCTCTCTTTTTAATTCCTCCTCTTCTCTTGTTTCCTTACTTTCATTCAGTGGGACGAGTCCAGGCTCTGATTTAATGGCCTATTGGGCTAAAGCTGGTTACAGCAAAGTGGGCGATTTTCTACAACAGTCAAGCTGGATAACCCCGTCCGAGATGCGAGTACTACTCTTAGGAAATTTTTTGTTAATCGGGTCTTATAAAAAAATTTATCAATCCTTGCTACAGTATACTCCCATTTCATTTTCTCAGATCTCCTCATTAAATAATGATCTTTTCATTAATAATACTCTGATAAGGAAACCAGGTGAGTGGAAACGTATTTTAGCTCAATCTAGACAAGGGGATCTGGGTTCCAAAGCTGTCAAAAAATGATGGGAAGAAGAAAATCATGTTTTATGTTTGACTGCTTGGCGGACCATCAATAAGTTCAATTTTTCTACTTTAAGGGGAGCTAATTGGCGCAGAATGTTATTTTTTGGTAAGTGGCTTCTATATCGTACCCCGGCGGTAATTTCTAAAATGTACAGTAATTTTATACCTAATTGTTTCAGATGCCTGAACTTTGCCCCAGCTAATTGGACTCATGTTATAATTGACTGTAGCATGGTGAAAGCCTTTTGGGAGGATATCTTTGCCTTCCTACGTTTAAATTTTCATATCCAGTTATTTCCAAATGTTAAACTGATGCTTTATGGTTTTGATCCTTATCTTAATTTTTCTGTACCATTTGCAAAACTGGTGTATATCTGTATGGCTGTAGCTAGATCGCTGCTTCTTCAGAACTGGCGTACAAATCAGACTCCATCTATGCATGAATGGTTAATCAAAATGCGTAGAGGTAAGATAAGTGAGCAAAGGTATGCCCTGAGAATTGGGGGGGGGGAGAAAATTTGAAAAGATCTGGGGAAACTTTTTCTGAATAATTAATTACCTTTTTGTTCTCGATTTTGGAAAACCTGTAAATTATCCATTAGTTGATATTACTTGCTGAAAGCAGGGTCTTCTGTTCGAGATTTGCTGTTCACATGTTTTGTTTTTGTTATGTACTTTTGATCTATAACTATGTATGACACCAATCAATTCCAATAAAAAAAAAAAAAGAAGTTGGAAAAAGGCTGCAGGCTCAGCCAGGAGGCTGGAAGAAAGAAACCTACAGCTGCACAGGTAAGTTGTGTTGTGCTGGAGCATCGGGGCACCATCAGTAAATCTCAATGTCTAAGGGCTCAGGTTGCAGGGCTGTCCTTTGGCATCGGAAATCAGCTCACCAGTGCGGTAGCGGTGTGGCAGGGGTCATCGTGCAGAGGCTGCAGGCATCAAAGTGGAGTCCGGCAGGGGTCAACACATGAGGTACTCCTGCTCAGGATCACTGGGGAATCTTTTCTGGACTGGTGAGCCACTTAGACTCGGGCCGTGGGCATCGGGTGCACATGTGGTCGACTTTGCGGTTCCACAGGCAGAGCACTTGGTCTTTAAAACTGGTTTTCTTCTGGACAGGTCCACTGTCCAAGGGAGATTAGGACTATATTTAGAAGGTAGGCAGTCTTCCCAGGCTTCTGGAGGTCGCTGGGTTGTGGGACAAGTCACTCTTCTTTAGTAGGTCTTTGAGGGCTGGAGACAGGATGGTAGAGCTGGGGACAAGTCAATTGGTGTCTTCACTCTTCTCTGCTGCATGGCTCTTCTTTGTCTTCTTCATTGTAGGTCATCAGTAATCTGAGGATTAAGGTTCGGTGGTGCCCCTAAATACTAATTTTAGGGGCCTTACAGGGGTCAAAAGGCAGTAGCCGATAACCTACCAATCTTTAGGGTGCTTACACCATTTGTAAGTCCACTCCCTCTGGAGAGGAGGCATATCCTGAACCCTTTTGGCTTGAACCCTCCAAAACAATATGGAGGATTTTCAAAGGAGGAGGTCACTTCAGCTCAGGGACACACCTCTCTTGTTTATATAAATTTTCCCACAACCTTGCTGCCAAAAGGGGGGCTTGTTCAGGGGGGCGGGCATCTCCACTAGCTAGAGAGGCCCTGTTCAGCATAACAAAGGACGGGAGTCCTTTGAGGCTCGCCGCCTTTCAATGATGTTCCTGCTTGGGGGGTAGATGCGAAGCACCTCCACCCAGAACAGACTTTGTTTCTGACCCACAGGAGCAAAAGGTTCTCACCTCAGGGGTTCAGAAACATGCCTAGAGGTGGCAGACTGATGCAGACCAGTCAGGCACACATTAGTGCATTGGTAGGTTTTCAGGGGGCAAATCTGAGGTGCTCTTTGTGTGTATTTATCATTGAATCCATCGGTGGCATCAGCATGGGCTCATTCATCTGAGATGCTCGGTACCAAACATCTTGGGATTCGGTGAAGTCATCGTGGACTGTGAAACTTGTAATGACAAGCTCCCAGCACATGTAATCATTATGGCTTCACTTGGCACTTATAATGTCTTAGAAATGCCTTAAACACTATAAGGGCATATCTGTTCATGCAGTCATGCCCTCACATGAGGTATAGTACACCCTGCCATAGGCCTGTAAGGCCTGCTGTAGGGGTGACTTACCTATGCCTCTTGCAGTGTTGGTAGGCGTGGCACACAGGGAGGTTGGGGAAAGAACACAGGCACCGGGATCCTGGTTAGCAGGAACCCAGGGCACATTCAGTCAAAGATGCATCCAAGCCAGGCAAAAGGTGGGGGGGGGAGGATAACCATGCCAGAAGGGGTACTTTGCACACTCAGTCACTCTCCACAGAAGAAGTGGGTCGTCCTTGATGCGATAGCTGGGAGGCTCTGTTTCTATACACACTTTCCCAGAATGGCCACCGGGTCATGTATGTTGCTGAGATCCCACAAGAACACATTAGATCTCAGCAAATCTTGTGAGAGTTTCTCTTACCATACAAATGGAAAGGGTATGACAACTCTAGAAGGGGGAAAGGCTGAGAGAAGGGTTGGGCAGACAATCCAGGGCATGGCTCAAAATGGGAGTGAGGACTTTGGGAAAACATGGGGAATTGGACGAAGCCCTGAGATGATGCTGGTTGAGCAGTGATCACAGTCGGACCTCATGAAGGCTGCAACAAGGAGTCTGAAATGAGAGTGTTTGTTTATCAGGAGCCAATGGAGCTCATTGAGGTTGAGTGTGATATGAGTTCTGTGTACGAGGTAGAGGCAAGCTGCTGTTGTGTTCCGGTGACTTGCTTGGTGATCTCGGACTAGAGGGTGTTTCCATAGTCTAACTTGCTGTTGACGAGGCTGTAAGAGACTTTTTTCTGATATTGCTTAGAATCCATTCGCATATCTTCCTTAGCATCTTCATTGTATAGAAGCTAGATGCAGTGACGTAATTTATTTGTGCTGTCATGTCCAGTTTGCGGTTGATGGTGATTCCAAGGTTCTTGGTGTGGGTACCTGGTGTGGGTCGGAATTTAGCCAGCAACCAGTTGTAGTCCCATGGCAAGATGTTCTTGCCAAGGATCACTTCTTCTGACTTGTGGGTGTTGAGCTTGAAACAATTGGTTTTAATCTACTTAGCAACTTCAGTCATATAGAAGGTGAACTTGTTTCTCGTGTTGGGGGTCTTGTTCGAGAAGGAAAGTATGAGTTGCATATTGTTGGCGTAGGAGAGTATGTTGATGTTATGTGCATGGATGACGTTGGCAAGAGGGATTATGTATGTGTTGAAGAGCTGTGGCTGAGTGATGAACCTTGAGGCACTCCGCAGATGAGTTTATGGGCTTTCAACAAGTAAGGTGCTAGGCTGATAGCTTGTGTTCTATCCATGAAGAAGGAGCAGATCCAGCAGATAGTGGGTTCGTGGATGCCAGTCTCATGCCTGATGAGAATTAGGGTGTGAAACCATGTCAAATGCTTCAGAAGGTTAAGGAGAATGAGGGCTGCTGTGTCTCATCTGTCAATGACCATGCAGATGTCGTCTAAGGCTGCAATGAGTGTGGTTTCTATTCTTTGGTGAGGTTTGAATCTGGACTGCATGGCACTGAGGAGCAGGTTGTTGAGGCATAGATTGATTACTTTCTCTAAGACTTTGGCTGGATATGGTAGAAGGGAGATGGGTCAGTATTTGAAGAGCATGGCTGGGTTAGCAGATGGGTACTTGAGCAAGGGCATGAAAGTGGCATGTTTCCAGGTGTCCAGGAATGTGTCGGAGTAGATGGAGGCATAGAGGCATTGAGAATGGATGTTAGTACTTCGCTGATCGGTATGACCCCTTTGTACTCCTAGTGTATTAAGATAACTCTAATCATTATAAATTCCAAAGTGGAGTTAAGCCTGTGTGTGAGTGAGAAGTGTTTGATGACTGACTGCCAGTCAGGGAGATAGTGATATAAGTGTGGAGTAGTAATCTGGTGGTAAAGTCGAGGTATGTTGTTTCTTACCTGGCTTTAGGTTGGGATTTCCAGGAACAGACAGGCCTAAACACTCAGGTTGCAGACATTCATTGTTGGGGTAATATAGAGACAGGATCCGGGTTCAACTACAGAGAGAGCCTTTGTCACTGGAATCCTGGAATACTTCTATTTCACCTGACTCCTCTCATCCTGCATTATTTTATTAAATACCTCTTGGTGCATACCTCCACCCCCAATGCATCAACAGAGTCTGTCACATCTTGCCATAGGGCCATCTTCTCCACAAGTGTAGAGAGTCCCCTATAGTGTTGTGCAACAAAGGTAACCACAAGGTCTGTCTTGTTCTCAGTGAAGTTACTCTGCCTCTTGAGTGGGTTTGGCTGAATGCTAGTAGCTGTAGCTGGTCTATGGGTCTCACTCAGAGAGCAAAGTTATAGGGGAAGAGGGCTGATCACACGGTATGGGCTGAACTCATGTGTTTGCAAGGTTAGTATTTTGTTAGGTGTGTGTGATTGAGGTCAGGTGAGTAATATTTTCCTTAGACTTTTTCGTTCAGAGTTTTCCAAAGTGAAAACCATGACCTTCGCCTTCAATGAGGAGAATTCTGCCTATAGGTCTAGATACTTGTAGTTACTTTATGATCGTAGTTTGTCACAATCGTCACCCACTCATGTAGGTAGGTTGAGACTTGTAAACAAATGAAACATTCCACCCCGAAATGGTAAATACCATTCGGAGGCGATTTCTACTCAGGTGTAAGCAGAAATCTACATGTGTGCATACCTCTGCATGTAGATTTCCCTATGGGAACTGGGCCGAAGTGTTGATGAAGAACGATAATGACCTGATTTAGATCTTGGCAGTGGGTCTGTCCCTCCTCTGTGACAGAGGTTTCAATCTGTCCACATTGCTAGCAGAGGTTTCCCCCCCCCCCCCCAATTTATACATTCTATAGAAGCACCTCCGTCGGCTTTGATGGAGGTATGTCCGTCAGACCAACGGTTGTTCTCCATCGACTGCGTACATTCGTCTGCCAATGGACACTTCTCCATCATCGTTGGAATGGTGATTTACAATCTGCAGATTTAAATGTTTCCATTATTACAGCGGGAATACGTGGCAAACTAATTTCTCAGCAGACATGTTTACCGTTGATGTGACAGATACATACTTTATAAAACCCACCCCTTCCAAACCAACAATCCTTTGTTTTTAGATTTTTGAAGCAGCGGGAGCTGTGTCATTTTCTCTATTTTTAATTAACATTGGCAGGCAGAAGGAACCCTGGATTGTCAGAGACAGAATTAATAGTAATGGCAGATAAGATTATTAGGGTAGAGCCAAACTTGTTTGGTGCAACTGTCCGGGCTACCATTCCGTCACACAAGAGGCAAATGTGTGATAGAATTGTCACCAAAGTAAATGCTGTATCTAGCACCAGGCATTCCTAGGAGGAAATTTGCGATTGGTGGGATGATCTGCCGGGGAGAGTGCACTCCCTGCCCTCCAAAGGCTACCTAGAGGCCCAGCAGACTGGTAGTGGCTCTCCAACTCCACTCAGCCTCTTTCCCTGGGAGGAGAAAGTTAATGGAATTCAGCACACTGAACACTTTGCAGAAATTCCTAGTGGAGTGGAGACTAGTAAGTTATGCCACTATTTTCCTTTTCACCCGAACTTAAGCACCTCTTTATTATTTCAGTTTCTATATTGTCTCTTTTTTGTAAAGATTTTACACATAAATGTTGTGTTTGAATAAAGCATTATTGGTATCTTTGAAATTATGCCTACTTTTTCCAAATATACTTGGGGTTAGTGGAGATATGATCTGTCCATGTTCATTATGGAATCTGATGGTCATTACAAATGTATATTCAGATGACGGGGAGACACCGTGGAACTCCGGCAATGCCCGCGCCTTGATTTGGTGGGTCCGTTCCAGTGGTCGGGCCGCTTTCCCTTCATCTATGAAGTTTCACTCTCTACTCAATTGAGGCGGAGACTTCCTACAAGTTCCTGAACTAGGAGCTTGCTTACATATGTTGTAGATCCCCCTATTTAGGGAAATCAGACACTGGTCCACCACGTTTGGGGACCCTACAGATCTATTCTTGGTCCTGAAGAAGTGTTGCTTGATCTTGGAGCATTCACGACACGAAACATGTTGACCATACTTAACTAATGGCTACCTAGATACCTTGAATCGTTGCAGTAGCCCCACTGTTTTACTTAGTCCCAGTCCCAACACCCGAATTAAAATAGTCATAGGGCCGGAGTCTATTTTAATCACTTTTTTGACTCAGAACACACATTAAGATTCACTCAATCTTCACGCACACACACCCTTCACATACGGCGATCTCAGATCAAAAGAACTCCGCTAAATATGCCACCAGGTCCGTTGGACATTGCTGCGCCAGTTTGACGAGGAGCGCTCTATGATGAAGCATGACACCCTAACAGGTGTGTGAGGGCATTACAATCTGAAATATAGATCCCCCAGTGACCACTAACAGCAGGCAGACAGTGATCTTTAGCACTTCTGCCTCAAGAGAGGAACTGACCTCACCAACAAGTTAGCTGTGTCATTCCAGGGGGAGCCAATTGGACATTTGTATTCAGTCTTACCAGGCTGGAAAAAAGACTTTGTGCCTCCTTCTCTCTAGCCTCTCCAGTGGCAGACCACCAAGGGTGGAAAACCATTTAAGCCACTTTGCCTCACATGGCCCAGCTATCAATGTTCCATTGACGTAGGATAAGTAGCACTCCTTATGCCAATCAGGTATTGGGCAATTGTTTAATCATTTAGAGTTAGACACATCCATTTGGCATGCTACACCAGTGTCCCAGTGCAAAAATAATTTAACATGACTCATGCTTTTCAAAAAGAGGATAGCAAAACATTATGTTAATCCTGCAAAAAGCCATTCAGTTACAAGCCAAAATCAAGTGGTGGCCAATAATACATACGAACTATGATGTATTTAAATTGGTCTAAACGCATCACCCTGTGTTAACCGTAAACTAGGTCTTCGCGAAACTGAAACGCGTTGGTTTGTTGTATTCGGCCCAAAAAATTCTGTATGGCTAAATTAAAGGAAACCTTAAGCCTGTCCATAAGTGCGACCCGTTCTTCCTTGGAAGATGTTGGTTTATAGAATACAGCAAGGCTATATATAGTGCAACATCAGGTACTATAGTCCAGGCCCGCTTCCCCAATCTGGTATTGTATCAGTTCCATATGCTCATACAACCACCACTACCTCATCAGTGTGCACCTTTGTCCTGGCTCCTGTATGCGCTACATCTGCTGTTGAGCCAGGGCCCACTGTAACGGTGCACACACTTTCAAGGTCACGGGGAAGTGATGTTTGGGGTAGGGCTGGATTGTCTGAGCTAAGTCAGACCACAGTTGCCCATACTATTCAAGCCACTGGTGGCCATAACATCATAGGTGCATCCAACAGACATGAGGATTAGTTGGGGCAGATGCTAGTTCTCCTAATAAACACAACAATGACCTCCTGGGGAGAAAATGAGCTTCATAGGGAGCACAATGATCTCCAGAAGGCCACTAACTACTACTGGAATGTCCAATTTTCATCATGTATTTCTTTGCTGGTGTGGTACAGAATGGTTTCAGGGACATTTGCTGGACTACAAGGGAAATATCTACCTCTACTCTTTCTGTGAACAATCCTTAACATCCACCACCCAACCAGGTACCTCCACAGAAAGGGAGACCCATTAAATCACTGAGACACTCGGCATCGCCTCCCAGCCTGCAACTTAGGAGTCTTTTAGTTTCCTTCAGGACGTGTCATTCATCTGTACCAGTAGAAGATGATTCCAAAAAGATCACCACCAAAAAACGCAAGCATTAATTTTCTCCTGTGATTTGGCGTATGCAAATTTTGCTGTTTAAGGTCATGGACTACAAGTACCTGTAGATTTATCCTATTAATCTCATTTCACCAATTACGTAATTTAGTCTCTTACATCTCTCACATTGGAAGTAACTACAGTCATGGCGGTTCCTGTCAATATGGTAAATGTTTGAGGGATGGTGTTGTCAGCATCACGGTAATATCAGTCAAACTCTTCACATGTTTGTTTATTTCCAAAAATAAAGTCCCAAAGCAGGATTTTGTATTTGAAAACAGAAAAGCTAATGACCCATGCACAATGGGAGTTTTCTCCCACGGTTTGGGATTCATTTTGCCGTTTTCACTGCCCCTTACCACCAGGCAGTAATGGACATTTGACTGCTCACTCTACGTCGGCCGGGTGGTCAAATGACCAAACCTCCAACTGACCTTACACTGTCGGGCAGTTGGAGTATATTAATGACACAGATGGAGTAGTCTCCATCGCTGACATACTGAAGGACCGCCCAACTCTAAATGAGATGGGCAGACCTTCAGTTTTGTGAAGCGGGTGCTCCGCTGTCTTTGTAACAGACTACCCTCTCCACCAAACTTTAAATCAGGCAGCTACTCTGTTGTAATTTGTATTTAAGTATTATCATTAAATATTCGTTCCTTATCTTCCTTCCTCCTTCCCTTCTCCCTTACCCCCTTCTCCTTCCAGGACGTGGTATCTTCCAATGCCCCAAATGGCGAATGGTGACAGTTAGGATGTTGATGTTGAGGTACTCCCAGCTGCTGTGGCCGAGAGGCTGTTGTCATATAGTATAATAAAGTACTCCTTCAAATCTTTTGCTTGTCACTTCATGATATACTCTTTGGACTGGAAGGCTGGAGACTGGGGAGGTGTGGGTGAATTGAATTGATGAGTTGGAGAAGATGTCAGATAATCTTAAGTGGTTTTCCTATCTGGAAGGTCTGTTGCTGAGCTGGAAGGGCTACATAAATATTAATGTTTAGGCTAAAACAGAGACATCCCACATTCCCATTCAACTTTTGAACTAATATGTTGCCATGCACTCTACAGTGCTTTTGCAATCAACCAACAAGTGGAGAAATTGCAAACCAGAGAGGAATATGCAAGAAAGAAAAAATACAAACTAATAGGAAAATCTACAAGTGATATAATTTACTTTGGTTAATTCATTTGCTGTAAAGAACCAGCCCATGATTATGTAACCCTTCATTGTCTTTCCTGGATCATATTGAGGGGCAGAGTTACTCATATTTGGCGCAATGCAGCAAGGCAACTAGCTGCGCGTGTCAAATCGAGAAGGCAGGAATCTTCCATTACTGTAAGATATGGCACTTTCCTGTGCTTCCCCTGCCCTCGCTGGCTCACTTATGACAGCCAAGTGCCAATGCAGGGACCCTTGTACAATGGTTATTTCGTTGGTCAGTAGTCTCTATGTTCCACGTGGACCTTTCAATCCGCTTCTCAATTCTTCCTTGCTACAAGGGTACCAGAGTTACAAGCCAGGATTGTTTTTATGCAGCAAGGGATACCTTTCTGCACAAAAACAGTCCTCTGAAACTTTTTCCTCTTTCTACGTGTGTTGCAGAATGCAGTACACATAGAAAGTGGAAAAAACCATGAGGAATTAACATATTTCTCCTCATTACACTTCCCTTGGGAAGGCGTACCAGTTTGATGCATTCGCAGATTTACTTGTGTTAGGGAATGCGCCAAAAATCATGAGTGGATGTGTGGGAACAGATGCACTCCACCCATGGAACTCCTTCCCAGGGCAGATAACGCAAGGCAGCGACTTGCGCTGGTCCAGATTTTCTATGTCACGCAGAGCTATGCAAGGTAGCTCCACGTGGCATACTACATCTCACTTAGGCTCCTGCATTGCCCTTGTGTCACCTTGCATGACGCAGGGGCAAAACAAACCCTTGAAAAATCTGGCTCACAATCTCTAACATGCTCTTTAAAAGCTGCCATTTTTTCGGGAACTGGACAATTGAATTTTCTCCAACAATACATTGCAATATCAGGTTTTACAAATGCCTTTTGTTGGTGCGAAATTATTAGCCATTTAATAAACTGTTTTTGCAGTCTGTACCCTAAACTAAAAACGTATGAAATGCAGATGAAAATATTTTTTTTACCTGTTATAGTCATGACAGAATATTGATTTCCGAAACAATTTTTTGCTTTTTTGATGTATATCACGTTTCCGCTATGACAATGCTGGGTAGAGGTGAGCTGTTCTGCAGAAATAAATCAATTTCTGTTAGTTTTCTATTTACAGCACAGTAATGAGAGCTCAGAAGAATATAATTTGAGCACCACAAGCATTTTTGCTAAAGCTATCATAAATGTAGTTTAGCCATTAGAGATGATGTATGCACACAGTGCCATATTTCGAAAATGTAAATGGATCCATATTGCCAGTAGCTCATTCGTTTAATGACATTCTAAAATATTTCTTGATCTTTGCAATTGCAGAGCCGCTTCGCAAAAAGGATTGGCTCATAACATTGTGATCTATCCACAAAGGCATTTTGGAGTACGTAATGTACTTTGTAGTACGTAATACCTTTCTAAATTGACCCCAAAGCAACTAAAATGGAAAGAATGGTATACCAGCACTACCAATAAGAGGGACTGTTCTCTCTTATACTTTAACTATTAGGGAGTTGAAAGTTTTGGGGATGATTAACAAAGGCATGAAAGAGTACGTAAAAGACTACTTCTGTAGTACTACTTCCCCTTCCCATAAAGGCGTTTGCAGTGGCGGCTGATACATACCCACGATGGTGAAGTGGGGCGGGGGGAGCAAAAAACTAAAACTAAAATTCACTTACCTTTCCACAGCCACCGTCTTCTGTCGTCTGTCCTCACTTCTCTTCCCGGAAGCTCACAGGCTCCCCTAAGCCAGTCACGACACTGCTGTTACCATGACAGCAGCATCGTGATTGGTCTGAGTGCTGTGGTTGGCGCTCACCAGGGACTGCAATCCTTTGCATGATTTCCACCCAGGCTGTATATTACAGCCCTGTGGAGAGCATGCTAAGTGCGCATGACTGTTTTGCCATCCCACGACAGTCAGCCAAACCGTCATGCGCACCTAAGTGCACATACCAATCATCCCCCTGCTGGCTGTGATGACAGCCAAGCCTCGCCCCAAAACTGTCTTCAGCAAGGTAAAATAAAATGATGATAACAGCAACTTAGTATCATTTTATTTTTCCTTTTGCACACTGCTAAAAAGCTGTGGGGCGACGCTCCTCTGCCATAGCGGAGGAGCCGCCACTGTTGTGAATCTCCTTTGGTTCTTTTTCAAATATCCCACACTATGGGTGAAGCCCGAATCCCAACATATTGTCAGGTCTTCATGCAAAGTTGTGGAAGCAAAAAGTGAAATTGATGCTTGTATGTAAAGAATTGAAGAGTCGGTGGACATGGCTTTTGATGGACCTTTACAGTTCTGGATTTTCTCACTGTAAGTGTAGAACAGCTGAGATGAAATTCTCAAGTATTTACGAAACACTGATGGTGAACCGATTGCCATCGAACACTTTACATGGTACGCTTCCTTTTATTGACATATAAAAGGCATTTCCATCTCATGAATGTTATCAGCTAGTGTATAGCGCCATCTTCTATTAGCGTGGCGTATAGTGCTTTCTTAATCAGTATATATTTTTTTTGTCTGGTGGATCTGTCCTGTCGCATGCAACTTCCCATGATGAACCAAACGGCGGTACCAGTACAGGGCCATGGGCATGTCTTTTTGCATTTTGCCCTCCATGACATCAACAGTTTGACCGAGCATGGCTTAGGCACCCATATGCATTGTATATATTGCAACCCTTACATCAGTTCTGCTCAGTGAGCCTCGTGGCCCATTGATATGTTCCACAATACAATTTGCGCATGTCATGGGGATGTCTAATTTCACCACCGCGGGGAGTCCTCTGGTCCGCCGTGTAGACAGATGCAGTACATGTGTTACATGCGCCTACAGTTGGTAGTAATCCTGAGTTCAAGAAATGCTTTAACTAAATTAGCCATTTTATTCTCGCTCATATACTATTTCATTTCTTGTGTCTCACTTTCATATATCTTCCTGCCCGCATCTCCCTTAGGCATGCTCTGCCAGTGTTCTCTATGTTCCCGCGTGGACCCTTCAATTTGCTTCTAGTTCTTTCTTGCTGCAGCACAGCTCCCCCCGGGACAATTTCAAGTTTGTACCTTCCAGGACTATGCAGCAATCTTAGGCTCTGTCTGGCCACGCCCCCTCAGAAAGTAATTGTTTGATTAGTGGCAAAGAAAGTCTTTTGATAGGTATCATATCTTTATTAGATAACTATGGGTCTGCTTTAGAATTGGACAGGAGGATTTGCTGTCACAAACGTCAGCCAAACTCAAAATGAAGCCTTTTTCAGCAATATGGAAGCGAAGATGCACAGTTGTTTGATCTGGGAAGGTAAAAGTGGGTAGGGAGTAGTAAAGGGGGAGGAGGGGTTGAGGGAATGGGGTTGTTCTGTGCCAGTGAGCTTTTTCCAACCCATCCTTGCATTTTTAACTTTTCTAGAGGAGCTGGATCAGTAGTTTATTAAACTTAATACAAAGAGATTGTGGTCGGGAAATGAGAAAGGTAGCAAGTGGAACTATATTCAGTGGGGCCAATATCATCCCAACTGTACAGAACATACGGTGGTTCTTTTTATTCGTGTGGTCTTATTCTTGCATTACCTTTTTGAATAGACTGTTTCATGCGTAGCTAGACACCATGAAGATCCAATAATCAGTGGAAAAGACTTCCACCTGCTGGGAATCCAGAGCAGTAGCGGCTGGCAACATTAATTAATGGTGGGGAACTCATCATAAATCATGCCAGCCGCTGGGCAGTCCAAACAGATAGATGCTCCTCTCCCCGTGCCGATCCTGGGGGGGAGGGTGGGGGGAGGAGGTGCTGAGGAGCAGGAAGGAAAGGGATGCACTTCCCTCCTTGTGCAACGCTCCAGGATTGGTTGGAGAAGGCTAACCCAGCGCTCATTTCGAGGCTTGGGACCTGTGCCTGCAATCCCTTGGTTGTGTTACAGTGCTGGGATTGCTGGCTATGAAGTGTGCATGCCAGATTGGCCGACTGTAGGCAGCCAGACAATCTGTCATGCGTACTTGAGCACCTAAACGCCATCCTGCTACCTGCAAGAATCTGCTCTGCCCTCACCATCCCCTCGCTACAGCCGGCAGCACACAGAATAATAAAATGGTAAATACCATTTTATTATTATGAGTTTACCGCTGTGCTCGCAGCAAGTGGAGTAATGTTGTTCTGCCCAAGGGGAGAAACAGCCCCTGCTCCAAATACCACACAGACTTCAGACACACCACCACTAGGAAGAGACAGTATTTCAATGATAACAGCTCCATTAAGATGTTGAAGCTATGAAAACCCTCCATGCAATACATGCAAGACTCTTAACTGTACTACACCAACATAATCAACACTGTGTCCAACAGAAGCAGAGCACTCATCTAGACATCAAGCATTGCAAAAGCCCCTGCCAGCCCTGCCGATTGAACATTCACACAACATAGTGACAGGATCAGGAAATATATTGACAGTACCTACCAATCAGCCTTCCTCCTGACCACATCACCGGGCAGCACATTCAACATCCACTTCATTAAAGACTTCTAAAGATGATTTGGCATACTCAAGGCCACTTCATGCAAAGTATTTTTAATTCCATCATAGTGAAAATCATCAGGGGTGATGAAACACTAAAAAACTGCTCAGCAACATTAATTGCATCCACCTAGCAACTGCATGGCTCAACAAGTAGTTGAGAAAGCATTACCAAATCACCCTACTCTTCAATGGCACCATTAACTTTCTTAACCACCCACAGTACATTTGAGATCAGCAAGACACCAGCAAAACCACCATTCCTGGAAAATAAGATAAAGATCCCCAGCAATCCAAACAGCACATGGAGCTGCGATGCCACCAATCTTGAGACCCTACTATTCAAGGGGAGAGCCAGATTGTTGGAAATGGCCATCTTTTGTGTGGTCTTCCCCAGACTTCACTACTCTACTTTTGCAGAACCTGTTTTTGTAGACTTTGGGACTCTGCACACTTTACTCTTGCTAACCAGTGGTAAAGTGCTTGTGCTGTCCCTTCCAAACATAAGTAAATTGATACACATGTAACTGGCATGTTCAATTTACTTACAAGTCCTTAGGAAATGGTACTACATGTAGCCAGGACAGTACCCAGGACCTGTATATTTAATGCTACAAGTGGGTTGCAGCACTCATTGTGCCACCCACTACAGTACACCGTGAAACATGTCTCAGGCCTGCCACTGTGCTGTTTTAAAACTGCCATTTTGACCTGCCAAAACAAACCTTTTGCCAGGCATAAACCTTCCTTTTAATGATTTCATGTCACCCTTAGGGTAGGCCCTAAAGTTTCATAGGGCACGCTGTATGGTATTTAAAAAGCTGAACATGTATATTTAAAGTGTTACATGTGCTGGCAGAGAAAACGCTCGAAAGGAGTGTTTCACTGTGGCAAGGCTGGCCACCTACAGCAGAACACTGAGTTACCTTATTAGGTTTATTACATGATAATATCAGTTTGTGAACAGCTAGAGAAATACTTCATCCACTCATTTGCATTGTGAATTAGAATACTCTTTAATTGTAAAGTCTTATTTTTAATTCCTATTGTGAAAATGCCACTTTAAGAAAGTTGTGAAAAAGGGGGTAGGCCCAAAGATAAGTAGCTAGTACAGGGCCTTATTAAAGTAACACAAGGAGAGACCTAGCTACCATTGTATGTGCTGCTATCTACTTAGACAGACAAAGGGCCAATATTTGATTTCATTGGTCCTGGTTATTTATTCAACCATTACTTTTTCATTTCATATATCATTTTCTACATTTCACAGAAGTCTGAAATGGAAAATACACTATTAATTTCAGACAAGTGCAACACAGTAACATGTGAACATAACAAACAATGTGCTCTACATTAAACACATGAAATGATACAAAGTTAATACAACTGAAAACAATAATACACCAGTCACATTTCAAACATGTAGCAAACCCTTCATATGTGGTTCATGTAGTCCTAAAGGGGAATGCTAAACATTGGGAACAAGCATAACACCAGCTGGGGTTGAGTCAACGCTACATCTCCCTCAAAGCTGTTTTTGTTCATGAATTATCCATTCCTCAATGTTAGAACGATTGTCAAAATGAGGACACGTTTCGAGTCCGCATAGAAACGATAAAGTCTAAAAAAATACATTTACTAAAAATATTATAAAAATAAAAAAATTATATTTATGAAAAAAACACAAAAAATGAAAAGAAATAAACAAATAATCATTGTAGATATATTTAAACAATATTAAGAAGTGTATTGAAGTCTGGGAATAATAGCTATACTATTCAAACTCCAGATTATGCAACAGTAGTGAAAGCATAGGCTTTCAGAGGAGTTACATATACTATTCCCACACCAAACAGGTCAACAGTCGGGAAAGTATTGGACTTAGCAGCAGCGGCTCCTCCGCTATGGCGGAGGAGCGTCGCCTCCCCTCCACCAGCACTTTAAAAAATGTCAAAATAAAACAATACTAAAATGGATTCAAAACAAGTTTTATTATTGTTTCATTTGGCATGTGCCGGGGCTTGGGGCAGGCCAATGTTATGATAGGCTGGAGGGGTAGCGGTGGGCTCCACCTACACTATGCATGTGGTTTTTGGTGGCTGTCTCAGGCCGGCCAAGAAACCACATGCCCAGTGACCCCTCTCCAACCCCAGCTGCATTGCTGGGGCTGGAGAGAGCAGGCACAGACTCCCAGCCTGTCCTGGAGCGCACATCATCGGTTCTAAGGCCAATTCTGAAGCTGCATTCATGTGAGAGCAGCTTCAGAATTGGCCGCAGACTGGCTGGGAGCCAGTGGCGGAGAGGAGCAGAAGAGCATGATGCGATGCTGGAGGGCAGCCGGTAAGTTTTAATTTTAATTTTTTTGTCTTCATTGTCCCCCGTTTTCCCCCTATCTCTTTTGTAAACAAATGTTTTTTTCTCCGTCGTCCCCGCCCCCCTCTTCTCCAGCACCCTCCCCCGCGCCGCCTCTTTTCCCCAATATGAGCCGCTCCTGGGACTTAGGAGGGGTATATTTACTATTCCACCTCCAGTCTTTGGAACAGTAGGGAAAGAGTTGGACTTTGAAGGGGTTACATTTACTATTCCCACTCCAGTCGGTGCAACAGTAGGGAAAGCGCTGGATTTTGGAGGGGTAAGATTTACTATCCCCACTCCAGTTTATACAACAGTTGGGAAAGCGCTGGACTTCGGAGGGGTAAGATTTACTATTCCCACTCCAGTCTGTGCAACAGTAGGGAAAGGGTTGGACTGCAGATGGGTTACATTTGCTATTCCCACTACAGTCTGTGCAACAGTAGGGAAAGCATTGGACTTTGGGGGGATTACATTAACTATTCCCACTCCAGTCTGTGCAACAGTAGGAAAAGTATTGGACTTCGGAAGGGTAAGATTTACTCTTTCCACTCCAGTCTGTGCAACTGTGGGGAATGCGTTGGACTTCACAGGGGTAAGATTTACTATTCTCATTCCAGTCTGTGCAACAGTAAAGAAAGCGTTGGACTTCAGAGGAATTACATTTACTATTCCCACCCCAGTCTATGCAACAATAGGGAAAGCGTTGAACTTCAGAGGGGTTATGTTTACTATTCCAACTCCAGTTTGTGCAACAGTATGGAACACTTTGGACGTTGGAGGGGTTGAATTTACTATTCCCACTCCACTTTGTGCAATAGTAGAGAAAGTACTTCACTTCAAAAACATAACATGTTTGAATAACCCTATTAATTTAGAACAAATATAAAACTCTTAATCTGAACATTATTAATTAGCAAAAAAATTATATATAAAAAAAACAGTTAAACAATGTATCTAATTTTTTTATTTTTATTATAAACTTTATTTATGCGTTTTCCATAGTAACATAATACAGGTGTGCATTTTGAAGCAATCAGATCAAAAATAGCGGATACATACATCATAGTGTTTGCAGCCCCAGCCATAGGACAATCTGAGAACACACCAATCTGAATTTAACCCCGATGCCCCATCATTTGATCTCTCTCCCCTTCAGAACTCGAGTGGTTACTCCCTTCAGATGCGCTTTGTGAACCTGCCTGGAGGTCATAAGCTAGCAGGCCATGACAAAGCTCCCTCCAGCCCCCTAAGTCGTCCTCTAATTTCTCATCTCTGCGATGCCTTTTCATGTGCATCTCCTCAGCCAGCTTCCATTTACGCACATCTCTTATTCAAGCTTAGATCTCAGGCGCCCGCACCACCATCCAAACATTTGCAATTCTGCCCCTTGCTAACACTAATAGCAGTTGCTGGAGGCTATATGCCATCTTGCTTTGTTTTTTGGGTTTACGCATCAGCCCCAGAAAGCAGTGAGTGGGCGTCAACTGTACTCGTCTACTAATGCTGCCTCTGACCCTCTCCACTACCTCCGACCAAAAGTGTCAAACCTCTGGACATTCCCATGCTAAATGCAGGAAATTGGCCCCTTCTTTATGACACCAGGGGCAGGAGTTGGACCTATTGGGGGCCATGCAATGTAATCTCCCCGAGATCATGTATGTGTGATGTGCATATAGTGGACTAGCCAGAAGTGGGCATTACAAGGAATCGTGTGCGTGAGAGCGCCCACCATCCTCCAGTCCCTGTCCGCAAAGGGCACCTCCAGGTCTGCGTTCCAAGTGGCCAAAGCCTTCGGGGGGTCATTAGCATCTGCCCTCATGGCCTTGTACAACAATGATATAAGGCACCTGCCGGCTCCGCATGTGCATATTATGTCTAGCATCTGGGTGTGCTGTGGGATCGTTGGATGCGTAGGCCATATTTCTTTGAGTATATTGGTCAGTCCAGCGTATTGTATGTTTTGTCCTTGACCCAGTCCAAAATCACCACGGCCTGTTCAGACGTAATGAAGCTCTCGCCCGGATACAATTCCACGAAAACGGTGCAACCCCCATACGGCCACACCTGGTATGACATACTGGGCATCACCCTTCTGCCTGGCGCGAGATCCCACACTGACAATTCCCGGTGAAATGGAGCGTGCTTCAGGATTCGCTGCACAAATGTTTGCCAGATGTGTGCGGTCTGTCTAACCACATATGGCACTGTGTCAGAAGTACCTGTGCCCTCCAGTAGTAGAGACGGGAAATCAGTATTCGGAACTCTATCTTGGAGCAACCTCTTCTCCCAAATGTCCTCCTCGGCAAACCAACTTGTGGCATGCTGCAGTTGAGCTGCATAACAATATAGCTCCAGTCTCGGTGCAGCGAGTCCACCACCCTCATACGTGTGAATCAGTGTGGTGAGCGCCACTCTGCTACGACGGCCTGCCCAGTACAAGTCTATCAGTATGGAATCCAGTGCCCAAAATATTTGCCTAGGCAAGGGGCATAGTGCGTTCTGTAACATGTATAGGCAGCGGGACAGAAAAAAATTATTAATTACTTAACTTCCCACACTATGCCCCACAAACCTAGCAGCCCACATTTAAAATATAACTAAATAAATAAGTAGAAAACAATTTACATAATTGATAATCAATAAATGAATTAATTACCAATTAGTAATTATTTGTTCATTATTACTTAACATCCAACCCTATACCTCTACAAACCCCTACAAATCCAACAGCGAATACCTAAAATATAACTAATATTTAAAGTTATTAAACAAATTATATAATTAATAATCAATTAAATAGTTAATAATAAATGAATAGCTAATGGTTAATGAATAATTAGTTAATTAACTTCCCACCCTATACACTTACAAACCCAGCAACCCGCACCTAACGTATAATTAATATATAAAGTCATTACACGATTTACATAATTAATACTCAATTAAATAATTAATAATATTTTAATAATTAATAGTTAATTAATTATTACTTAATTAACTTCCCACCCTATGCTCCTACAAACCTAGCAATACACTACGACACTATAAATTACTATAATAATCACTTTAAAAATAATAAATCACTTAAAATTCTATTTAAAAATATTATTAACAATTATACAAACAATAATGACACAAAATTAATAGAAGAACTGAAACACTTTAAGATACATAAAATATGATATTTTTTACAACTATATAATTGAAAACGATATTAACCCGTTCGGTGCTCATGACGAGCTGGACTCTTCATGGCACACAGTAGCCGTGTGCTCATGACGACTCCAGCTCGTCATGACACCCACCAACGGGGGAAGCGCTGGTGCTCCCCCCGTGGGCGGTTGATCTGGGTTTCTGAATCGGGGAAGGCAGGGGAAGACCTTCCCCTGCCTCCCCCCGCCCCCCCCTTCTGCGTCATCAATGACGTCAGCGCGCGAGGCGCGCTGACGTCATTGGAGGTTTCCCTTTCATCACCGACGCGCAGGAAGCCATTTGCTTCCTGCGCGTCGGCGAAGAAAGAGGTCAGTTTTGGGGCTGGGGAGGGTTTTTTTTTTCAAAAGAGACATCGAGGGAGAGGAAAGGGTTTTCCTTTCCCGCGATGCCTCTTTTGTGCATTCCTGCTGCATGATCGTGCGATCGTGCAGCAGCAATGCCCACTAGACGCCAGGGTTTTTTTTTTTTTTTAAAGGGACAAATACTTACTGTTTGGGGGGAGCGGCCCCTTAGGCAAGGGTCGCTCCCCCTTTTGGGGGTAATAATTTGTGGCTTTGTCTGCCCGCCTGGGGGTGTGCAGATTTCATTTTTTTTTAAAGAAATCAGCCCAGTGGGCAAATATAACAGATGTAGTGGGGAGTGGCCCCTTGGGCAAGGGTCACTCCCCTAATGGGGGCTATGTTTTAGGCTTTGTCTGCCCCCCTCGGGGGGGGGGCAGATTTTCTTTATAAAAAAAAATAAAATGCCCACTGGACCACCAGGGATTGTTTAGTGGGGAGTGGTCCCTTGGGCAAGGGTCACTCCCCTTTGGGGGCTTATGATTTTGGCTGTCTGCCCCCATTGGGGAGGGGGGCAGATTTCGCAATTTTTAGGTTGAGCATTTGAGACCTCTTGTATATTCTTTAGTATTTACTTATATGTTTTTATGGTTTGTGTTAATTGGAGATCAGCCCTAGGACTTGTCTGCTTCCACTTAGGGACTTTTTTTTTCTGATCAACTGACTCTATTTAACTTTCTTGATAGAAAACGACCAGCAGAGGTCAGTAAAATACCACAATCACTTCAGCATTCTCTAGTTTTCAGTCAATAGAAATTGTCTTCCACGAGCACCCATAGATAATAATATTTTTTTTAAATCTTGTATTGTCAGTGATATGACCACCGAAGGCCCAGATTTTATATTAAAAACAGAGCATTGGACTATACCATTTCCCGCTGAAAGGCAATATTTCTCCCAATACTTGGTGTGTCATGCAGTTTGGTGCTTACTTTCCCTCCATGTCAAAGAACAGCACATGTTTCAGGGCGCAGGCTAATGTGCTGCATAGCTAAGTACTTATAAGGTCCCAAAGGCGAGACCGATTGCATTGCAAATGCTTGTTTAATGTAGGGCCCACTAGGCCACCAGGGAGTTATTTGTGGAGAGTGACCCCTTGGGCAAGGGTCACTCTCCTTTGGGGTCAATATTTGTGGCTGTGTCTGCCCCGCAGGGGGCCAGATCGCCATTTAAAAAATAAATTGGGCCCACTAGGCCACCAGGGTTTTTTTTTGTGGGGCGGGGCCCCTTGGGCAAGGGTTGCTCCCATTTGGTGAGCATTAATTTGGCCATTTCTGCCATCCTGAGGGGCAGATCGGCTGATTTGTTTTTTTGTAGGGCCATTAGGCCACCCGTTTTTTTTTTTTTTAATGTTGGGGAGTGGCCCCTTGGACAAGGGTCGCTCCCTTTTATGGGAGGATGATTGTGGTCATTTCTGCCCTCTTTGGGTGGCAGAATAGCAGTATGCTTTTAGGCCCATCTGTCCTCAAGGGGGGCAGAAGCCACAAGACACCTGTTTTTAAAAAAAACATTTTGTGTTTGGGAGTGGCCTCAAGGGCAAGGGTTGCTCCCCTTTTACGGGGGTGAATATTTTATTTATACTCTTATGCGCACCTACCCCTTAGCTTGGCTGGTGGATTGTGTGTGGACTGGTGCATTATTTGCATATGTGATTGTAATGTTTTTTTTCTCCTTTTTTTCTAGTGTAAAGCTTTTGATTCCAGTTTGCGATTTCGATAGTGGTGTTCTGCAGTTTTGCGTAGTTGCATTTTTTTGGTAAGAAATTTTTTTTTGTTGTATATACTCCAAATTAATATTTTTGTCATGTATGAATGAATTTATTTGTAAGTGGTGTCATAATGGCAGCTTATTTAGTTAGTGTTTTGAGCATGGAATTCTTTGCGATGTGTTTTGCATTGTCTTATGTGTAATTTTCTTTTCAATTTCTTTTTTAGTGGGATATTGTTGATACCTACTGTGTCTGTGCAGAGTAGGTGGTGGTGAATTTATCTGCTTCTGGCAAGTGAGTGGTATTGTTTTGGAGTATATAGGTATTTCTGATAAAGGTGCATTTTGTTTATTACTTATTTTACAAAGTGTTTGTTGTTGTTGACTTGTTTGACAAGTTACTTTTATTAGTACGCAGTATGGCTAGCCATAGAGTGACTGCTCAGCAGGTGGTTGGTATGCTTCTTGAATCTTCCTCTGAGCAGGATTATGAGACTGACAGTGCGTCTGAGGGAGAGGAGGGAGGGGAAGATTCAGGCAGTGAGTTTTCTCTCCACATGGAATCATCGGATGATGAAGGTACTCTCAGTGCAGATGAAGCTACTCTCAGTGCGGATGAAGTGCCTGTTTTAGAGGAGGATACTGCTGTGCCGATGGTGCAAGAGGCATCTGGATTGCAGCCTGAGGCTGTTAGGCTTCCTTCTGGAAGTGCTGGACTCTGGGTTGATCCAAACATGGTGCAGCCGGTGTTGCCTGCCTTTAGTTGTGATGCAGGGTGTAAAGTGGATTGTGAACATTTTTTGCCTATACAGTTTCTTAAGTTGTTTATGGATGATGTATTTTTGGGTGAGATGGTTGAGCAGACAAATTTGTATGCTGAACAGTTTTTGAGGGACAACAGTGACAAACTTAGGCCCCACTCTAGAGCTACCCAGTGGACTCCCACAAATTTGGAAGAGATGAAGATGTTTTTGGGTTTGACTTTATTGATGGGTTTGATAAGGAAGCCGTCCACGGCTTCATATTGGTCTACCAGTCCCTTGATGGCAACGGCCATATTTCCTGCGGTTATGACTCGTGATCGGTATTTACTTTTGCTACGGATACTGCATTTTGTTGATAATTCTTTAGCGTTGCCACGAGATCACCCTGAATGTGACTGTCTTTTTAAGATTCGGCCAGTTCTTGATCACTTTGTAGATCGATTTTCAGAGATCTATACTCCAGGGAAAGATATATCTATTGATGAGTCTTTGGTCTTGTTCAAGGGCCGTTTGGTTTTTAGGCATTACATCCCTAGCAAGAGGGCACGCTATGGAATTAAGCTGTATCTGTTGTCTAGGAGTAGGACAGGATATGTTTTTAATTTCCGTGTGGACACTGGTAGGGATTCCACTATTGACCCCCCTGGTTGTCCGTCCACTTTTGGAGTTTCTGAGAAAATTGTGTGGGATCTTGCTAGAGGACTGTTTAACAGAGGCCACCATTTGTACCTTGATAACTTCTACACTGCTGTGCAATTGTTTAAGGAATTGCTCAAAGTGGACACTTTTGCTTGTGGCACAATCCGTTCTAACCGTAAAGGTTATCCAAAAGAGCTTGTTTGCAGAAAACTTCAGAGGGGACAGTGCAGTTCCTTGCGTAGTGATGAACTACTAGCTGTGAAATTTGTGGACAGGAGGGATGTGTACATGCTGACTACCATCCATGATGAGAGTACTTCACCTGTGGCTGTTTGGGGTCAGATTTCTGAAGTGCGCACACCTGTGTGCATTTTAGACTACAATAAGCACATGGGTGGTGCACTGATGTTGATAGAGTAGATCAGAGGTTGGAACCTTACACTGCTATTCGTAAGGCTTACGTTTGGTATAAGAAGTTGGCCATCCTTCTCTTTAATTTAGCAACTTTCAATGCTTTTGTTGTGTTCAAGGAGTGTTCTCCTGCATCAAAGTTGACTTTTGTTCAGTTTCAGCAATCTGTGATAGGCAGCCTTGTTGTTATGGAACAGGCAAGTGTTCCTAGAGTTGGAGTGGTGGAGGATGTGGCTCGATTGAAAGATCGCCACTTTCCTGATTTCGTTCCTCCCACATCCTCAAAAGACTTTCCCACTAGGAGATGTAGAGTCTGTTGGCGAAGAGGTACGCGGAAGGAAACTCATATGTACTGCCCCGAGTGTACTTCTAACCCTGGTCGATGTGTCCCTGCTTGTTTTGAAGCGTACCACACGCAAAATAATTTTTGGGAGCATCCATGAGTGGTAAAGTGAACTGCCTGGTCTGTATTCTTTAAAAAATGTGATTCTGTTTCAAGGTTGGCATTAGTGCAATGTATTTAGTTTCTGATTTTCTGTTAGTAGATTTGTATCTATTTGCAATTTGTTTGTGTTTTTATTTTTGTCTAAAAAAAATCCTAAATGTGATGGCGGTGTGTGTAGGCTGGCGCTTGGCTGATGGTGTGTGTGGACTGGCGCTTGGCTGGCGGTGTGCGTGGACTGGTGCTTGGCTGGCGGTGTGCGTGGACTGGTGCTTGGCTGGTGGTGTGCCTGGACTGGCGCTTGACTGGTGGTGTGTGTGGACTGGCGCTTGACTGGAGGTCTGTGTGGACTGGCGCTTGGCTGGTGGTGTGCGTGGACTGGCGCTTGGCTGGCGGTGTGCGTGGACTGGTGCTTGGGTGGTGGTGTGCATGGATTGGCGATTGGCTGGCGGTGTGCGTGGCCTGGTGCTTGGCTGGCGGTGTGCGTGGATTGGCGATTGGCTGGCGGAGTGCCTGGACTGGCGATTGGCTGGTGGTGTGCGTGGACTGGCACTTGGCTGGCAGTGTAAGTGGACTGGCGTTTGGCTGGCGGTGTGCGTGGATTGGTGCTTGGCTGGCGGTGTACGTGGACTGGTGTTTGGCTAGCGGTGTGCGTGGACTGGCGCTCGGCTGGCGGTGTGTGAGTAGTGACTTGCTGCTGGTCACTACACACACTGCTAGCTGAGTGCCACTCCACGCAATCCATCAGCTTGTGTGGTTGCTGTGTCAGGAATGTAGGTCCTTGAATGGCGCTGTCTGCTGGTGTGAGTGTTGTAATGTGATGGGCCCGCGACTGGCGGTGTGAATGGTTTTATATACTGAACCATCACTCGCCCTCGTGCCAAATCCAACCAGTATGTGTGTGTGTTTGAGGAATAGATGGATGTGCACGAATCTTTGTCTTTTTAGTTTTTCTGCTAATTCCATCTAAGAATAACCTACCAACTGTAGATATTGTTGTAAACCCATGGGAGTTCATGGTGATGTCTCTCTTGTGAATTCCAAAAAGTTATTTTATCCACAATGTCCTGCAAACCTCAAAATGTCTGTCACATTTTCCTTGCAATATTGTGCCGAAATTCTCACGCTGTAGAAACAACTTATTATGTCAAAACGATCTGGTTTTGCAAGGGGGTCACCTGTGTTTTTGGCCCCGTGCTTGGCGGCCATCTAGGGAAACCTACCAAACCCACACATTTTTTTAAAGTAGACACCAGGGGCTTCCAGGGAGGTATGGCTTGCGTGGATCCCCCAACGTTTCCTTACCCAGAATCCCCTGCAAACCTAATTTTCAGCTGAAAAAATCACTTTTTTCACACATTTACCGGCACAGATGCGAGAAACTATACTGAAAGGCTAAGCTGAAGGATGGTTACCTGGGTGTGGAAAAAGGCGCAGCCTGAGTGAAGTGCCTTCGTGAAAAGTGAAAAAAAAAATCTATTTCCCACACAAGTGAGGCACCATTTTCACTTTGGGGGATCCACACAAGCCATACTTCCCTGGAAGCCCCCAGGTGTCTAGTTTTCAGAAATGTGTGGGTTTGGTAGGTTTCCCTAGATGGCCGCCGAACACAGGGCCAAAACCCAGGTGACCCCCCTTGCAAAACCAGGTGGTTTTGAGATAGGCAATTTTGATGTCGCCTCACTACGTTTCGGGCCCTTGCCTGTCACGGGTACTTGGGCCTCCACACAAGTGAGGCACCATTTTTACCGGGAGACCTGGCGGAACGCTGGGTGGTGGGAAATTTGTGTGAGCCCGGTGATGCCACAACTTTCTCACACAAAAATGTGTGAAAAAAGTGATTTATTCAGCTAAAATTGAGGTTTGCAGGGGATTCTGGGTAAGGAAACGTTGGGGGATCCACGCAAGCCATACCTACCTGGAAGCCCCTGGGTGTCTAGTTTTCAGAAATGTGTGGGTTTGGTAGGTTTCCCTAGATCGCTGCTGAGCACGGGGTCAAAAACCCTGGTGACCCCCCTTGCAAAACCAGGTGGTTTTGAGATAGGCAATTTTGATGTCGCCTCACTACGTTTTGGACCCTTACCTGTCACGGGTACTTGGGCCTCCCACACAAGTGAGGCACCATTTTTACCGGAAGACCTGGGGGAACGCTGGGTGGTGGGAAATTTGTGTGAGCCCGGTGATGCCACAACTTTCCGACACAAAAATGTGTGACAAAAGTGATTTTTTCAGCTAAAACTGAGGTTTGCAGGGGATTCTGGGAAAGGAAACGTTGGGGGATCCACAGAAGCCATACCTCCCTGGAAGCCTCCGGGTGTCTAGTTTTCAGAAATGTGTGAGTTTGGTAGGTTTCCCTAGGTGCTGACAGAGCTAGGGTTCATAAACTACAGCTAGGCACTTTGCCAAAAAAGGGTCATTTTTCCCTGCGAAATTGAGGAGTGACCACGTTGCGTTTTGCGCCGTTTCCTGTCGTGGACACTAGGCCGAACCACGCAAGTGAGGTACCATTTTTCTCGGAAGACTTTGGGGAACGTGGGTGGGTGGAAAATTGGGGATCCACGCAGATTCCAGAGCTTTCCACCACAGAAATGTCGACAGCTAGGCACTTTGCCAAAAAAGGGTCATTTTTCACTGCGAAATTGAGGTGTGACCACGTTACGTTTTGTGCCGTTTCCTGTAGCGGACACCAGGCCGACCCACACAAGTGAGGTACCATTTTTCTCGTAAGACTTTGGGGAATGGGGGGTGAGTGGAAATTTATGGATCCACACAGATTCCAGAACTTTCCACAACAGAAATGTGCGGAAATATTTTTTTTTTTGTCAATTTGTTCGGTTTTGTAAGGGATTCTGGGTAACAGAAACTGGTGGGAGGCAGTCAAGTCACCACATCCTGGATTCCCCTGGGTGTCTAGTTTTAAAAAATTTATAGGTTTGGTAGGTTTCCCTAGGTGGCGGCAGAGCTAGGGTTCAAAAACTACAGCTAAGCACTTTGCCAAAAAAGGGGCATTTTTCACTGCGAAATTGAGGTGTGTCCACGTTGCGTTTTGCGCCGTTTCCTGTCGCGGGCACTAGCCCGACCCACACAAGTGAGGTACCATTTTTCTCGGAAGACTTTGGGGAACGCGGGGTGGGTAGAAATTTGTGGATCCACACAGATTCCAGAACTTTCCACCACAGAAATGTGGGGAAAATGTGTTTTTTTGGACAATTTTTTAGGTTTGCAAGGATTCTGGGTAACAGAACCTGGTGGGAGGCAGTCAAGTCACCCCATCCTGGATTCCCCTGGGTGTCTAGTTTTCAAAAATGTATAGGTTTGCTACGTTTCCCTAGGTGCTGGCAGAGCTAGTGTTCAAAAACAACAGCTAGACATTTCGCAAAAAAAGGGTAAATTTTCATTGTGAAAATGTGGTGTGTTCACGTTGGGTTTTTAGCCATTTCCTGTCGTGGGCACTATGCCTAGCCACACAAGTGAGGTACGTTTTTTATCGGGAGACTTAGGGTAATTCAGATTTGTAAAGCAACTGTTATTACCTAATGATTTTTGATGCATTTCTGCCTTCCAAATGAAAGACATTGTGTAAAAAAGAAGTTATTTTGAGAATTGACCGATAATTCTCATGCTAGTATGAGTATTCCCAATTTCGAAAATGTGCAAATATGTACTGTGTCTAAACTCTATAATTTGTTCCCATTTCAGAAATACATAGGTGTCTTTCATACAGATTTTTCTATGTATACATTTTCCCACAATAATTGCCATATACCCGGAACATAATAAAAAACCATTGCAAATTGCTGCTCAGTTTTTGACTCTGGGTTCGTCGGGTTCTTAGTAAACCTACAAGTCCTATATATCCCCACAACCAGGAAGGTCCAGCAGATGTAATGGTATATTGCTTTCAAAGAGCTGTCATAATTAGAAGAAGTTACAGGTAAAAACGTTGACACAAAAGGCTGTTTTTTTCAACTAATTTTCAATTTTTCCTATATTTAACTGTTAGTTTCTATAAAGAAACCTTGATGGATCTACACAAATGATCCCTTGGTGAATTCAAATTTCTATCTACTTTTCTAAAATGTATAGCTTTCCAGGATCCATTATTGCTTTCACACCCATTTCTACCATTAACTGGAAGGAGGTTGAAAGCACAAAAAATAGCAGAAAAAGGCTATGTCCCAGAAAAATGGCAAAACTTTGTAAAAATTTTTGGTTTTCTGACAAAAGTCTGTCATTCCCTAAAAGCTGGGGAAATGGTGATTTTAGCCCCACAAACCCTTTTTGATATCATTTGCAGAGAAAAACCCAGACGCTTTCATTTGCAGCCCGTTTTTCCCCCCAAAAACAACATTTTGCGTATTTTGGCTAATTTCTGGGACCCCTCCAGGGGAATCCACAAACCCTGGGTACCTTTACAATCCCCATGATGTTGGAAGAAAAGGACTCAAATTTGGCGTGGATACCTTATGTGGTCAAATAGTTACAGGGGACTAAGCGTGTACTACCCCAAATAGCCCAAAAAAGGCTTAGCACAGGGGGGGAAAAGGCCTAGCAGCGAAGGGGTGAACATCAATGACACTCTTAATAACAATCTTATGTACCTGAAAAAATAGATATTCTTCACAACAGTATTTCTGCATCATAATATTTTTGGATAAAAATATTTTCTAACCGATATTTCTTGCCCCAATATAAAAAACTCAATATTTTGGCCATACACCACTATTATGTGGCAGTCACATCATTTTGGATATGTGCACACCACACATACTGGCGTCTACACAAGCAATTTTTGTTGTATACTGATTTGGTTCAGTAAATAAGAAAAGTAGCGTAAAAGCATTATGTTTGAAGTGCAGACAGGGGAAGTAACTTGGATGGCTGGTGTGGGATAAGGGAACATGACGGGCTGTGGAAGGACGCAGCAACAAAGAGGGCTGAGGTGGACTTGTAGACCCCATGTTCTTTTTGAGCCTATTCTGTGACACTCAATGAAAGGAGCTTGCAAAACGTCCATAGGACACTTGACCTGTTGTGCTGAAATTGTGAGAACTTGAGTAATAACAGAAATCACGAGTTATATGCCTACGTGTCATTCTGCTGCTTGTGCTACAGTTGTACATTCTGCAATATCATGTCCAAATACAGCTTGATGTTTGAAGATCATTTTGATCAGACAAAATGTTTTGTAACTACCATCATATTACGCCGGGATATGCCCCTATTGGCTGTGTTAATATAGGGAGATGTGATGAAAGGTATCAAAAAAACGCAAAGTTGGTATGGTCCAATTAGCCTCTGTTTGAGTCTGACCCCATGCTGCAGTGCATTTGATAAATTAAATGCATTCAACCCTCTTGTGATTCTGTTTCTATTGAATAGGCTTGTCAAAAATGGTGGAGAATGCCAAAGTAGATCTTAGTCCTGGCTGTGTTGTGTGGTTGCCTTCGAATTGGATTGAGTGAAAGGACTGCAGAATACTTCCAGGCACCTATTTGAATGAACTCCTTTTTCCCTGAGGTATCTGTCTCACAGCACCTCACTCTGCTCAACAGTTCATGTCTCTGCTTCCAATGTTGTCCCTTTCCTGTTTGCGGCTGGGTTAAAGCATTATATTTGTTTTCTTCTGATTAGGTTCAGTAGATGATGTGTACACTTATTGATTTTGAGTCTATTGATTTTTACTGTCAACAAAGGTACCGTGGCCATGGTGTTAGTTCAGGTACCAGTGCTATTAAATATTACACCACAGGACAACGTTTACCTGATCTCAAAGGGGTTGCTTTTCTTATTTTGTTACTGATTGCTAGTTGTCCAACATGGTACTGTTGGAGGCATGGCCAGGCAAGATGGCTCCCTAGACATGTTTCGCCAGAGCTACCACAGACGAGAACATAATCCTTCAGAATCCTGCGCAGTTGTAATTAAAAATAGTTGCACAGGGGCTTGGGAGTCTCCCGAGTCCGACCTGGCCCATCGACAAAGTCCACATGAGATCGGATTCTCGAGGGGGAGAGAAAGCAGAGGCTGCGGGTGACTGAGGCCTAAAGACGTGTGGAGGCAGCTGCATGAGTTGCGGGCTGCTTGCAAAGAGCCATTCAGGAGATACGCTCCCCTCTACCCGCCTCCCCTTGTGAGGCTGCGGTCCTGGGGGCCGGGGAGTGTGTGCTGGTTTTGGGGCAGCAGTTGGGAGCAGTGCGCCATGGTGATTCCGGAGGGATCGGACCAGCAAAACCTGGAGAGCCGGCGGAGCCACCTATGACTGTGAGGGATTTCTGGCACCCGGCATGGCAGGTGAGCGCATGAGGTGGAACAGTGACAGTGCAGCTGGGATCGGGGTTGGCAAGGTGCAGTGCCTGGCGCTATCCAGGACTGACCTGCGGGGCCTGCCCATGCCTTGGTGTCTCCAGGCGAGGCGGCCACTCACCGGCTTTACTCTGCGGTGATCCCTGGTCCACGGGCTGGCACTGGGGTCGGGCAGTGTAGAGAAGTGCGCTGCTGCGATGTGGCAGCCTCTGGGGGGAGGCACTGCAGGGGAGCCCAAAGTGATGGAGGAGTGTCAAGTGCCGGTACCCTCAGAGCCCCTGGCAGCCTCTGATGTTAATTGCCACCCAGGGACAGAACGGATTGCTGGGCGAGGTGGCTGGGTGAAACCCGGGATTGACATGGTGAGGCTCCAGGATGTTAAAATTGGGCTTGATCAAGTGCTGTTTCTTTGCTGCCAGTTATAATTAAGGATCGTTGGGTCTGGAGGTGTCCTCTCTCTTCTACTTCTACTGGTGCTAAATGCTGTAGAAACCGGGCCCTGGGCCTGTCATGCTTGAGTACGCTGCATATTGACAGGGCCACCCATACATGTCTGCTGGGCTACAGTTGGTGGAGCTGGAGAAGCCCCTTACCTGTAGTAAGTGCTGGGCGGTGGGGGTTTTCTCAGACTGTCTCTAATTGGGAGTGGGGAGTTGGGCCCCCGGTGCCATGTGCTCATCAAAGACCACCCAACTCCTACTGAGGGCGTGAAGTTGAAAGTGTATCTTGGCCAAAGATAAATTGTTGAAATCAGTGCAGGCTAACAAAATAGATAATTATGCATAGCCCTTGCAGCCTGATGGTCCAGCAGGTGATACGATGCAACCAGCCGCGGTCCGTGCAGGTAACAGCGATAGGGCGGTGGGGCCGGGTAAGGGGGGATTTTGAGGGATGATGCCGAGGGAAAATGTATTATTTATTTAATTTTCCCTCTGCATCGTCCCTCGAAATCCCGCCTTACCCTGCCTCACCGTCCCACCGCCCCACCACTGTTACCTGCATGGACCACGGCTGGATGCATCACACCCCTCACGGGGAACATGGCCCCCTCAATGGCAAAAATACTGGCTGAGATAAATGGATCCAGAGAGCTCACCATTGCGAAGATAGATACTGTGGCGTTGAAGGTGGGGCTGCTCCATGCAGACTTCCGTAAGATTTTCAACAGGGTCTCAGAAAATGAAAGTATCCTACAGACCCTGCAGACCAAGGTGATAGTCCTACAGAAGACAGTCACAGAGCTATGGTCATTATCGATTCGCTTGGATGCACAGGTGGAGGATGCTGAAGGTCGCTCAAGGAGAAATAATCTTCGATTTGTTGGGTTCCCGGAGAAGGCAGAGGGGCAATCTATGGAGCTCTTCCTTGAGGATTGGATCATGACCACCCTGTGATCCAAAAGACTCTCCTTATTTTTCACAATTGAATGGGTGCACAGGGCTGCCGCCCAAAACCAGAGCACCACCGCATGCGGTTATAGCACACCTGTTTAATTTTAGAGACCAGGATGCAATTTTGCAACATACTCCGGCACATAGTACTCCTCAATTTGAAGGTCAGAATATAATGATATTCCCAGACTACACTTGTAAAGTACAAGACCACAGGAAAACCTTTTGGGCAGTCAAGAAGCAGCTACGGGACAGGGATATGCGGTATAGTCGCATGTTTCCAGGGAAAATCAGGGTCCAACATAATGGAAATGCGTATTTCCTCAGCAGCCTAATGACTGGCTGGACACTCAGGCCTGCCACAGCGGCAGCGCCAACAGGAGCATAACAAGAAGGAATGGGACTATGAGATGGGAGCCACGGGCGCAGAGGATTCCCTGGCCAGCTCGGGGGTCCGCTACAGTGGGAAAATCCTGGTCTGTCCAGATGGTACATTGACTGACTCCAACTGTGTACTGGACACCGGGGAGAAGAGGTTGGTATCAAGGGTTTAGCTTGCAATTTAAGTTGTGGTATAGCATGATCAACTGATGTTAGTATTGTGTCTTGGAAATGTCAATAAAATACTATATTTAAAAAATAAAAATGGTACTGTTGGTCCTCATGCATATTATTACATTTGCGTATACATTGAAGTGAAGTGGAGTGGTGTGTGGGTAGGTTAAATATGCACCTGGGTAGGGACCTTTCCAGGCTCTCACTTCTTGATGTCAGTTCTCGGTTTTTCTTATTTTAATTACTTGAATAAACTTGACTACATTTTTTATTATTTCCATCAGGTCCATTGACAGCCACCCTGATTATGGAATACTATTTGCCGCAGTCAATAGCAAGGGTCAATGTCTCCGGTCTTCATATCGCTCGCTCTCCTTCGCATAACATTTCAGCTCTCTTATCTAGGTGCTCGGTGGCAAGGTTGTGGGTCTTAGAACCAAACCTATTGTGCCTACTTTGTTAGGACATCAAATGCAAAAACTACAAGGTGATGGATGGAATGCTTGAATTAATCCCAGCCACTGGCAATCTCTCGGGCCACATCCCAATCCATCCAGAGGTGGGTCCCAGGCTCACTGTGCCACTTGAACAAAGCTATATCTGGTTGAAGAACCCATAACAAGGGGGAAACCGGTCTTGGGTTGCCTGTGTTCCAGTTCAGGGAAGACTTGGTATGGCAGTTCGGGCTGGACTGTTCCCATTGAGGAACATGGTCAAGACTGATGTGAATATGGCTGGGTCCAAACTGAGGTGGCATGGTGCGCGAAAAACAAGGGATCAGGATGCAGCCCTTAGCGATTGCCAGTGGCTGAGATTTATTCAAGCATTCCATCCATCACCTTGTTGTTTTGACATTTATTTTGTTAGGACACGCCCGCCGAACGTGTGATGAGGAAAAATGTGTTACTATGTAGTCATTCTGATATAGCCTTTCCCTCTTCTTTTCTGAAGGGTCAGGAATGAGCCCTGGAAACTAGTTCCGGGGACATTAGTAGCATCTCTCTTCTATGTTTCGTTGCCTGTCAGGTTCCTAGGGTCAATTAGAGCAGGTCATGCAAATAATGGTCTCTCAAAACAGTAAAGGTATTATGAGCGCCGACCCGCCACTCTGCAAGATACACCGGCTTATCAGATGGCCACTAATGTGGGCCTATGGGCCTGTATTTGGATGCCCAAATGGCATGCCCTAACATCTAAAAAGGAAGAACTACAGTTTCCTTTAAATGATACCATTGGAGGGTATCATTTAAACTATTTAATGCAAATATTGCTCCTCAAAGGTCAGAAAATTCAACCAACTGAATCAGAAGCATTCAATGAGTGGCATTTAGCAGCTACAGATCTTCACACAGCCAGCTAGATAAAAGACCTGATACATAAAGAGCTTCAATCCTGGATGTCCGTCAATGTCCTCATGCATAGGGAAGGACTCAGAAAAGAAAAAAGAGGTGTGGAGAAGGCAGGGGGTTGCCACTACTGGCACTTACACCTCTCTTCCATTTCCTAGTGCACCGGAAGAGGAGGATAAAGAGGACTCTTTGGTGAAGGACATGATCCTTGTAAATTCTCATAGACCACCACCCTATGTTAAATAAGAAGGCCCTGGCACCCCCTATGTTCGCTTATGACCAGCTGACTTGTTCCCTAAATCAGAAGATAAAACATTAAGACCTTGTGATTCCCACTAACACCAAATTTTTACTCCAGGTCCTAGCTGCAGCCACTAAAGAAATAAGAAATAGGTATATAGCTCTCAACGACACTATTGAAAAACGTGGAAAGAAAAAGATTTTTTTTCCATTGATGCCATATGGCAACTGCAATTTGATGATAATTCACCATTTGACTGGCACACCCCATACTCTGCATTACTCAATTTTAGTAATCGCACAAACGTGTGGAAATAGGCAGATTAAAACGTACAAATTGGTAGCATCATGGAAAGAGGCTCTTGACAATAAAATAAAAGATCAAAACAAGGCAGGAGGCTACAGCCACTCCTCTTACATATCAGGACAAACCAGTAACCTGCACCGATACTGGTCAGTGTAATGCTCTGTTAGACCACCTTACAGGTAAAGACTTTGATACTTCTGACCTACCATCTACCTGTCCCCAAAGCAAGCTAGCTCGTCTGTTGGACTCAGCTTCTTTTACCTCCACTTTGTTTCATGGTGAATATAAACTATTTCTTCACACATCTGGAGTAAACCTAGAATCTCCACTCACTGATCAAAATATGCCTGATAAATACATTTAGTCACACCAAGGGTTTAATAATACAAAATTGACGGCCCACACCTGGAATAAAGCTAAATTGCTACAGCATATTGCAGAGGTCTTACGCATTTTGAAATCCACCAACACAGCAAAAAAGAGACCTTAATGAAGAAAAGCTAAAAATGGATTTACTAGCCCTACAAAAACACCCTCTTACACTTTCTAATTATGCTGATTCACACAGCAATACTAATGTACCACTGCTCCCTTAACAAGAGGTCCCTGCTGGGAATGATGGTTGCACTACTCCATTGAACATGTATTTTGGTCGCGGGCTGACTTACTTTCATTTACCAGACATTTTCCTACATTACGGGAGGAGCCCCATTCTTGGTATACAGAACTAAATAGGCTAACAGCAATTGGAGGTCTCCTCTGGAAAGATTTAGACATTCTTTTTAGCATCATTGTCCCCAAAGATGTATGGGAGGACCGTAAAAATAAATATAGTTCGACCTCCAGAAGAGCCACTGAGAGGCAAGGGAAATGGGCCTGGTGAAGATGTAGATGAGAAATAATACTGGTATTAAAATTTATTAGAAAAAAAATACGAGAACAAAGAGTCGATTTGGCTAAAATAACGTACACAACATAAATCAAAGATTACTCTGTTCATCCCTTTTTTTTTTTTTTAACTTATTTTTATTGCCTTTTTCATATTTCATACATTGTACATCATTCATATTCTTCCAGTGGTCGTATCCGATTATACATCCTGTAATGGTACTTAACAACTGTACTGATTGATGATTCGTAACCAGGAAGCATAAACAATGTATACAGATATCGTAACGTTTATATCCTGCTGTCTCGGGTTCCATATATGGCAAAGGAACTGGGGTTTAACACAGGCATAAACTAGGGGACGGGTATGGAAGAATATATCCAATTACACTAGTGAGGGTATGTAGCGTCGTAAGGGTAAGGCCCCTCTGATACTCATGTTTGCCTATCCTAGTTAGTGCGAGAATCGTAATAGTGTGCCTGAAGCTAGGGCTTGTTAAGAGCTCGCGCGGTTGGGAGTCTGTGGAATCAGTTGGGCAGGGCCTGTGACTGTGTACTCTGGATTAGCTGTGTAGATGCGTCGTCTGGTGGGTCCGCCCCCGGGGAGAGTCGCCTAAACTGGTACAATAACATGGCCCATTCCATTGATATAGGATGCTTGCGGGTCCCTTTCACCTCCTCCTCCCGTAATGTCTCCTCCTCCGCCGCCGCCCATTTGTGTGTAGCGCCCACCCACGCCGCCACCGGAGGACCGGTGGGGGAACGCCAATGCATGGCTATGCTGCGTTTGTCCAAGAGCACCGCAAGGGAGAGGAAGCGAGTCTGCACCTTGTGCTGCTTACTTACGCGAAAGATGCCTATGGCACTGGCCTCCCAAGTGTTCATGCAAGTTAGCCCAGTGAGGGTACCCAAAGCAGTGTGAATGTGGTGCCAGAAAATTTGAATGACGGAGCAGCTCCAAAACATATGCCGGAAGTCTGCATTTTGCTCATGACATCTGGGGTATAGGAACTGAGTGTCAGGGTAGAATCGTTGGAGGCGTGCAGGTGTTAGATAGGCCCTGTGTAGGATGTAATATTGGATGTTTTTAAAGCGTGCGTTTCTGGAGACCTTCTTAGGGTACCTCAAAGCTCTCTCCCACTCCCCCTCATGGAGCACCCGCCCGATTTCCGCTTCCCAGGTGGCCCGGAGGGTCTCCAATGGTTTATTAGTCAATTCCCGTATGGCTTTATAAAGCCATGTAGTTAGATGGCGTCCTGCTCCCATGTGTAGGATCGTGTGGAGCACTGGGTGTGTATGTGGTTCCCCTTTACTTAGGTCCCGATGCGGTCGGTAGCTATCTAGGAGTTGGCGGTGAAGCAGGAATTGTCCTGGGGGAAGATCGTACTTTTCCACCAAGCTAAGGAACGGTCTTAGTTGCCCGTCCTCGAAAAGGGACTCCACCTCCGTTAAGCCACACCTCGTCCATGTGCGAAGCGCGCTATTTGTGTAGTAGTGTTCCCGGTTGGGCCATCCCACCAGTGTGAGTAGAGGGGAGTACAACGGAGTCCCCGGGGACATGCGGTGTATCCGCAACATGCACTTACGTGCAACCAACACCTGCAAAGGGTACGTGTGCTTTGGGTGAGTGCCAGGGAGGAGCAAGCGACGGCTCTCCGGAACCGATACCTGTCCTGCGATGGTATTAGTTTCCACATTATACCTGTCTGCCGTCCAATGAGACAGCCATTGCAGTTGTGCTGCCAAGAAGTAGGCTTCGAATGATGGGGCTCCCAAGCCACCCTGCGTGGTGGGCAGTTGTAGTTTTGTCAGGGCTATTCTGTGCCTGGCGGACCCCCAAATGAGTGCACTAAGGAGGGAGTCTAGGTCCCGAAAAAAGGCTCTGGGCGGGATTACTGGCAGGTTGGTAAAGAAATACAGCAATCTCTGAACCATGATCATTTTGGCCAGCGCCACTCTCCCAATTGGAGCCAATGGAAGGCTCTTCCAAAATCCGATCGTGGCCCTAATACTCGCCAGTGCCCAGCAATGGTTACCCTCGAACATATCTGTGGAGGAGTGGTAGAGACGAACACCAAGGTATCGGGGGGCTTCCGCGCTCCAGGGCACTCGCTGAGCTCCTATGTGAACCTCCTGCGGAGGCAGTCCCGGATGCAGCGGATAAATTGTGGATTTATCCCAATTCACCCGCAGTCCCGAGGCCGCGGTAAATTCCTTCAAAGTTTCCCAGAGGGGTGTCAGGTCGTCCGTAATGTCCCGCACATAGATCAGCAGGTCATCAGCGTATAAGGAAACACTATGCACTGTGCCTGCTATCGGGATTCCCCAGCTCTCCCCTTCCCGCCGGAGTCATATGGCAAGAGGCTCCACCACCAGAGCAAAAAGCAGAGGGGACAGCGGGCAGCCCTGTCGCGTGCCCCTCTGAACCGCAAACTCCGTCGATATGTACCGGCCCAGGCGCACCCGCGAGGTCAGCCCGGTGTACAGTAAGCGCGTATAGGCTAGGAGGGTGGGCCCAATGAATGCCGACTCGCTGCAGCACCGAGAACAGAAACTGCCATGTGAGGGAATCGAAGGCCTTCTCAAGATCTAAGATGAGACAGGCCGCTCGAGGGTATATCCCCCGTACCTGATCATGAATGTGGAAGACTCGACGTATGTTCTGGGACATGCATCTGCCGGGTATAAATCCGCACTGATCCGGGTGAACCAGAGAGCGTATAATTTGTACATATCTATCCGCCAGTGTCTTCCCGAAGAGTTTGCAATCGGCTGACAATAGCGATATTGGACGGTAGGAGGCCATTCGCTGTGGGTCCCTATGTGGTTTCAGGAACGTCACGATTACGGATTCTCGCATGGATTTCGGCAGTTCTCTCTTCTTCAGCGCCGCCGCAAACACCTCTACTAACCGAGGGACTAGGTGCACTGAAAATGTCGTGTAATATGCTAGGGGGAACCCATCCAGCCCCGGAGCCTTATTTCGGGCCAGGGCACGCAGGGCCCGTGTCACATCCGCCGAGGCTATTACGGCGTCTAAGGCCTCCTTCTCTGTCCTCGTGATTGTTGGGATAGATAAAGGATCGAGAAAGCGATCCACTACATCTTGCGGGGTAGAGGTGGGGTCGTTATATGTCTCTGCGTAGTAGTCGCGGAAGGCCCCCATAATCTCCGCTTGGGAACGCACCAACACCCCCCCAGGGTCCAGTATCTCGGTGATGGGCTTGACATCCGTGTCCTGTCTGGCCAACCACGCCAGTAGGGTGCCCGTCTTGTCTCTCTCTCTATGCATCCGTGTGGCATATGATCGGAAGTTGTACCTTCGCAGATCCGCGGAGGCCGTTTGATAGGCCGTTTTTGCCTCGGCTATACTCCGCGTCTCCTCTTCGGATGTAACTTCCCGTTTGGTGAGGGTCGCCAGGCGGTGTTCCGCGGTGGTGAGGGCCTGTTCTAGTACGCGCTTAACACCCGTTATTTGCTTCAAGCACTCTCCCCGGGCCACCACCTTAAACGCATCCCATTCCACTAACCTGGATGATGCTGTCCCCGAATTGCGCGTGAAATAGTTTTGGATGCTACATTCCTGATCGTGACGAAAGACCTGGTCTGATAGACAGTCCTGCGGCAAGCGCCACGTGGGGACCGGTGGGTGTGGGGGCCGCCAGTGTAACTGGAGAATGTGAGCATCATGATCGGATATGATCCTGCCCAGGTAGTCTGTGTGGGCAATCTTGGGCAAGATAGTCGCCGTACATAAGAAGCGGTCAAGTCGGACGCGCAAATTGTGTGGGATGGAGTGAAAGGAATACAAGCGGACCAGGGGGTGGCGCATCCGCCAGGCATCAGTGAGCGACCAATGTGTAATCCAAGCCCGGAATCAATCGGTTTGCTTATGCGCCGGGGAATGCAGTGGAGGTGGGTGCGACCGGTCAAGGTTCAAGTCAAGTGAGCAGTTATAGTCTCCTCCCAGGACCCAGGGTATAGAAGCAAATGGGGCAAGGACCCCTGTGAGATGGTCCCCAAACTTGTCTTGGTCAACATTAGGGGCGTAAATGCTACCGAGAAGCACTACCTGTCCATCCAGCAGACCCTCCAGTAGCGCATATCTACCTTCTTTGTCGACTACTCTCCGAAGCTCCTGGAAGGGAGTTCCCGGTCGCACCCAGACCAGCGCCCCGCGTGCATACGCAGAATAGGTTGTGGCACATATGAGACCCCTCCATTTCAATTGCAGTTTCCCGACCTCTTTTGCAATGAGATGCGTCTCTTGTAAAAAGACTATTGGGGTGTTGTGACGCTTTGCGTAGGAGTACACCGCATATCGTTTGCGCGGAGTGTGAAGCCCCCTAACATTCAGGGTGAGGATGGTAACATCAGTGTGTGGCGTATGATGCGTCATGTTCTGTGTCTGCTCGCCATGCGCAGGGGCTACGCCTATTGAGGTGCGCATAACTCGATCGCTCCAGTTGCATAAGGGTGTCTGTACCCCCCGACGCTGTATAAGCATAAGTGGGAGATGGCTGGATCCGTTTCATTCCATTTGGGGGGTGGGAAAGGTGTTGAACTGGGGCATACAACTGAACAAATGGGGTCGGGGAACATACTCTGTTCATCCCTTTATGAGAGATTGTTACAAACTTACTAGCAACACAGTGGAATGACATCTCTTGGGCGAGGGTTTATCACCATTTGTTCCTACTTTTGTAAATGGTTAACGCACAACATTAAAACATATTCGCAGAGACCCTTTGTATGCTGGCAGCAGGAACCAATAGGAAAAGTATTAGCAGCAGCTAAATATTGTGCAGACTATGAGGAATGGCTCCCCAACGAGCAGGAAGTCAAACTAAAAAAAGGGAAGTAGAGGTTGATGTTAGCACGCACACAGTATGCTAGGGGTGAGGCTTAGTAAATGTTGGCAGGGTTGGTGCTGTGAGAGGTAGAGGATACGGCCGAGGTAGAGGAGAAGTGGGACACGGTGGTCCACCAGGCAGTCAAGGACAGAGAAGTAACTGTTACTACTGTCACCAACCTGGTCATTGGAGATATCAGTGCACACTGTTACAGTCCACTAACACAAGAGGGGGAGCAGCCCCAGTGGCCCAGCCTGCTGCTTCCCACCCTTCAAATGGCTTTGATAAATATACCTCCATCCCCTCAATCTGCGAGCAGGTGCTACTACCTTCCTGGCTCAACCCCCCCTCCCCCCCACAGCAACCACTAGCACAACAAAGAGATCAGTGGGATTTGGATGGCTCAGATGGCTATTACCACCATACCCACCACCACTGTCTGAAACATTCTATGACAGTGGTTCTTGACTTCTCTGGACCCCCACTTAATCACAACTGGAACCCAGGGACTCCCCACTGAATCATTACTGGACTCTGGGTACGCCCACTGAATCATTACTAGAAGCAGGGCCTAAGCATTGTCGAAGATATGAAGTGCAAAACAATACATAAAAAATACAGAAAGAAGCATTCATCTAACAAATACACAAATGATCAAATATTCTATTTAATTCACAGACAAATATTTAAAAAATCACAATTTAAATGAGAATGTTGGAGCATTTCTAATTTTAATTGAGGCCACTCATCATCTATACTATATCTTGTTTGATGCGCTTGCATTGCTTCCAGGAATAATTCTGAGGATACTGACAAAACTTTTAGCCTCCAATTTTACTTTTAACTTCTTTACTTATATACATTTTACTAATATATTAATATTATTTCATTTTCTAAGCAGTCTCAGACTCCTTATGTAGGCTTTGCGGACCCCCAGAAGTCCCTGGAAAACAGGCTGAGGACGATGTTCTAGTGCTGCCCAAAAGGAAATGACTGCCCACAAGCTCCAGCAATACACATAGATCAGAAGGGTCACTATGCTACCATGTGGTGGTAATGGATAAGCCCATACCATTTCTAATAGATTCAGGAGCAACAATTTCTACTTTAAAGGCATCAAAAGTGCCTTATGCCTCCCTTTCAGGAACAAAAGTAAAGGTAGTCGGTCTTACAGGAGAGATGGTTGAGAAGAAACTTACACAACCTCATAAAATAATGATAGGTTCCTTGACAGAGCAACATCAGTCCTTCTTCATTCACACTTGCCGTGCTAATTTGACTTATTATGTAAATTGCAATGTACACCTGGCAGTGTTTTCTTGGAAAGCAAAAGCAAGGGAATATTTTTACAAACATTTCAGGCCCCTACTACCACCCAGCTATCCCTATGATCTGTAACATTGTGTTTCTGCACACATGTGGGCCAGCATCCCAAAGATATAGGACAGCTCATTGACTAACCCCCTGTTCAGATACCTTTACTCTCAGGAGCCAAGTTGCCATGAATACCACAATATAAGATCTCCAAAGAAGGTGAACTGGATATTAGACCCTTTATCAAGGACCTTTTACAACAAGGCATTATGAAATAAATAAGAGGTAGTCCGTGCAATGCCACAATCCTTCCTGTGAAAAAGGCCTCCCCTGGGCATGACGGTTTGTACAGGATTTCAGAGAAATTATCAAGACATTACAACTTTCTTGTCCCGTGGCTACAAATCCTGCTACTGTACTATCAAACATTCCTGTAGATGCCAAATATTTTACTGTGTTAGACCTAAGTTCGTCCTTCTTCACAATTCCACTGTACTCCAATAGTCAGCATCTATTCTCATTTCAAATCGACCCAAAAACTTTTTGCTGGACACGGTTCATGCGAGGCTATACTGAAAGCCTGTCCATCTTCTCTCAGGCATTAAAAAGGGATTTGGATACCTAACGCTATCAAAAGAATCAACCTTAATACAGTATATAGACAATTTGCTTTTGGCCTCCTCCTCAGCAGAGTCGTGTAAACAAGACACCATTGCACTATTGTGTCACCTAGCTGCAAAGAGGTACGAAGTATTGCCTAAGAAATTGAAGTATTGTAACACTATAGTAATGTATTTAGTTCATATTCTATCTGAAGGATGTAGACGACTAACTTCATACAAAATATCTACAATTACTTAGTTTCCTCTCCCAAATACCCAAAAAGATGTTAGGCCCTTCCTTGGGACTGCTGGCTAATGCCGCCATTGTATTCCTAATTTTTCCTTAATTGCCCGAACTCTACAGGCCTTAACCCATAAGACGATTTGTTAGACCTGTCATCCTTAGGGTGGTCTTACCCCAAATGTTTTGCCTACCTACCTCCTCTTGTTGCTGTATCTTTTTGTTGGCCTTAGATCTCTGAGCATTTTACCACTGCTGACCAGTGCTAAAGTGCATGTGTTTCTCCCCTAAACATGATGACATTGGTATATAGCCAAATTACATATTTCCCTTACTTCTAAGTTTGTTGTAAAGTTGTATACCATATACCCAAGGCCTGTAACCTAAATGCTACTAGTGGGCCTGCAGCACTAATTGTGCCACCCACATAAGTAGCCTTTCAAACCTGTCTCAGGCTTGCCATTGCAAGGACAATGTGTATAGTTTACTGCCACTTCGACGTGGCATTTAAAACCAAGCCTTAAACTCCCCCGTTATTACACACGTCACCCCTAAGCTAGACCCTATGTAGCTCTAAGGGCAGGGTTCTGTGTAAGTAAAAGGTAGGACATGTATTTTTCAGTTTTACATGTCCTGGTAGTGACAAACACCCAAATTAATTTTTTACTACTGTTAGACCTACTCCTTTCATAGGGTGGCATTGGGAATTTCTTAATATACTTTTAAGATGTACTTCCTAATTAGAAATGAGTAGCTGAATCATGTTTCATAACTTTGGAATGGTAAACATAAATCCTCTTTGATGGTAAAGTTGGATTTAACATTACTATTTTAGAAATGCCACTTTTGGAAAGTGAACAGTTCTCTTCTCTTACTGCTCTGTGTCCCAGTCACCAGTTTCTGAACTATGGCCACAAATCTTCTGTACTGTATGCACTTGCACTTCTGTGGTTTTACCTCTTGTCTTTTTGTATCCGGAAGTTTGGACCCTTTTTACAATATGGACTCACAGATTGTTACTCAAATTTGATTGTTTTATTTTGTCTCTGTTGTACTGTATGTGTATGGCACTTTTATGGTTGCAATGGCCGAAATAAAGTTATTGACTGACTGACTGATGGCTCTGTGTGCCTTCAAGCCTGTCTCCAATACACGGCTGGGGTGGGTGGCAGCTAAACTTTGTGCATTCTGTATAGACAGCCACAAACACAGGAAGGGTGGGTGTGACAGAGAACCCATCTGCAATCGTCTGCATTCTGATAGCTCTTCTTGGGCAGGAAGAGAGAGGGGTAGATGACACTTACACCTGAATAGGCAATGTCCTGTTTCCTATACAAATAGCTGATTATCACCTACTGATATTCTGGAGCCATGGCTGGGAAAAAAGGGTCTGTGTGCACTTCCAAGGCTCTTCTTTGAAGACACACCCACTTTAAAGGCAAAACTGGGTATTAGTACTGGGACTTTGACCCTTCCAAGACAGTAGACTACTGGACCTGTGAAGAACTCTGCCAGGACCAAAGACTGCTATACTCCAAGGATTGCCACTCTGCTTGACTGCTGCTCTGGAGGAACTGCTTTTCTGCTTTGCTGTGCTGCCCTGTTGAGGAAAAGGACTGGACCCATCCGACTTGAAACCAGAGTTACACCAAGGGCTTGCTGGCTTGCAGTGTTCTGAAGACTCAAGGCCATCAAAGACTTCATTCAACCCTGCAACAGTGCCTGGACTCTGCCATCTGTGAGTCCTGTCCTACCAAGTGGTGCTAATCCAGTCCTGGGCCCCTGAAAGGTGACCGCTGCTGTACAGAACCATAAAAATCAACGCAATGACGACTTTGCGGGGATCGGAACGGACACATTGCGCTTCGATGCGAACACAGGAGCTGATCGATGACATCGCTTCAACGGACTGCGCGGCTTGTCGATGACGAAGAGCGATGCTCAACGATGACGATTAACCTCCATTGTAAAGGAGTAGGTCGACGAAGCCTTCACCAACTGTGCGGATTAGAACCGATGCATCGAGTCTTCGATGTCGACTCTTGCTCCATCCAAGTTACTTTTTCAGTGGGACGCGCGTTAGTCCTGTATCCGGCCTGCCCTTCATCATGGTCGGCCTGACCTTTGGTCTTACCCTGGTCCAGCAGGATCTCAAGTAACCCCTTAGCGCTATTAGCTTCTATGCACTACTTTTTGATTTATTCTTTAAAAATTGTTAACTCCGGTTCTACTTAACTGGATTTTTGCCATTTTGGTCTTGTTTAACTTATCAAGATATAATCTATTTTTCTAAACATGTGTGGAGTATTTTTGTTGTGTTTTCATTGTGTGTGTGTGTGTAGCCCATGCTGTGAGGACTGCATTGGTCCTTATAGAATGGGTAAATCCTGACGGAACCAGAAAAACACTATCTTTGTGAGGACCGGTGTGTTAGGAGGACCGGAGCCGGTAGTGTGTTTAGGTATTTTCGAATAAGCGTATCAAAAAAACTAACAGTGCAGTTATATTTGCCTCAGTCCACTTTATAACTTCCCCTACGATGAAAGCGAGCGTGGAGTTAGAATAGTAAATACACACTATGTGTGTGTGTGTTTGGTTCACTGTCTGCATTTCAAGGTTGAGTGCCAAATTCCCCAGCACCATGGTCCCAGTTCACATCCTGTTACAATTCACTTGCTGAGTGCTTTGAAAGCAGAGAGAATGAGAAAAGATCGGTGTTGTGTCCCAGGTATTTGCGCCTACATCATCAAGATTGTTGTGCACTGCTTACATTTGTTACTGTGCCCAAGGGTTTTTTAACTTACACCCGAAATGCATTCAGAACTATAGCAGTTTGCATGCGTTTGAAGGTGTTTGAATTAGGTGATTTTGCAGCTTCAGGAGACAGCTGGGGCCAGATGTATCAAAGAGTTTTGCCCATTCTGTGTCTATGGGGAAATGTGTTGATACATATGGCCCCTGGTTCTCGATGTGCACAGGCATGAGCCAAATATGTATAAAAGAAATATATATATATTCTGTGATTGCGATATCACCTGGTTGTAGCAGGTCCGCAAAAATTCAAAACCCTTTGTTCACTGACAACTTTTGGAGTCGACAGAAATTGACAAACAAATAGAAATAGGCGATACGTGTTAACTAGCGACATTTGATTCAAACCACATTGAACCTTAAATAAAAGACATCCATAAGCAGGCGAGTGCTTAGTTAAAATTCCCTTCGTGAAAATGATACTTCAAGCCCTCTTACAGTAAATTGTGCCAAATTTGCATTTTTAGATTTCACCTTGCTACTTGTTTTTATCCTTACGCAACATTTGTGTTGCTGAACCCTGAAAAATGCGCTGGAAGTGTTTTTCATTCTGTTGAGCATCAGGGTCATAATGCGTAAGCGACGGGGGTCACAATGTGCGAGGCCGCGCTCGCGCAGAGTGCTGCCCTAGGAGTAAATGTAAATGCCAGTGTCAGCAGAGAAGCTCTCCAACGTGCCGGGCAAACAATAGGAAACAAATCCCCTTGGCAGAGATCAACTGAGTGAGTCTGCAAACTCCTGCCACAGCGGGCTGCTGAACATGGTATTCAGATTTGGCCCAGGGTTTAATTTGGGCGGACCACTGGCCCTCCTTTTTGGAGACTGGCATTTAGTTTTCTTCAACAAACTGATCCAGAGCAAGAGAAAGAAAAACAAAAAAGAGGGAAGAAAGAGGAAGAGAAACACCGACAAATAGTGACACAGGGAAAAAGCAGAGATGAAAATAAACCTGTAAGAGTGAGATAAAGAGGCACGGGTGGTTGATGTAAAAGGCTGCCTTGGTATTCTGCAGTCTCTGCCCCAGTTGAGCCGTCCGCACGTTTATGAAAAAACTTTGGGCCTGGCACTTTTTTTCCCCTCACAAATTAAGCACTAGGTATTTAAGACCAGTTAACCCACAAATGGTGATGGGAAGAACGCTTGCAATTTGTCTAACCACTGGCAATCGCTTGGGGTAGCATATCTGTTACTTGAGTACGAAATAGCTTGAAAAAAACAAGAGACAAGAGGCATTTGTTTAATTAAACATAGCAGGTAGGAGAACAGTTACAGGCACAGGGTCTAAGGACTGTATCAATTTATATTCCGTTGGCCTCCTTCTTAAATACTGTTTTCATCAGGTTGTAAAGTCCTTCGGCAAAACCATATAAGGTGAGGAATATTGGTTGCTGCCATAGAGTCAAAATGTATGGTCGAATGGTTACTACAGGTGGACCTCGACCTTGCATGGACACAATGTGGCAATACATCAAACACACAAAAGGTGTTGGGAGGAAAGCTTGCAATCTCTCTAACTACTGGCAATTGCTCTGGTAGCATCCCAACTAATTGTTATTTTGCCCACCATGATTTCTCAGTTTGGGCCCCATATACAAATCAGCCTCCGCATGGGAACAGTCAAGCTCGAAATGCCAGGCCAGGTCCTCACCGCACCGTAACACAAGCAACCCAGGAACGGGTTCGCCCTGATAAAGGCTCATCAGCCAGGAAAAGCTTGGTTTCAGTGGCACAGTGAAAATGGGATCCACGTCTGGGGATACCCTTGCCACTTGGGCAGGCGTGGCCTGCTTGACTCGCGGGTGGGGCCAATCACAATGCTGCAATGGTAGCATTGTAATTGGTGGGGACGGCACCCAGCCAGGAGCCTATGGGGAGGCCATTTTCTCCATGTAGGCTGTATGCAGCCTACATGGAGAAAATGGCAGAGTGCGCATGACTGGGTTGGTCGGCCCCAGAGGGCCGACCAAACAGTCAGGGCCCACAGCATTGGGCTAGCCGCTCCTCCCCTGCCATGTTGCAGGACCGCCCCCAACCAAACACTTCTGCCTTCTCGCAGTGCAAGAAGCAGTAACATAAAGTGGTATTTATTATAAAATAAAATGATATTTATTATACGCTCCTCCGCTCACATGGAGGAGCCGCCCATGCACTTGGGTGGTACATCAAATACACAAAAGGCGATGAGAGGAAAGCTTGCAATTTTTCGAACCACTTGTAATCACTCAAGGTAACATTCCATCCCACCCTCCATTTGCTCACCATGTCAGTTCAGTTTGCACCCAAGCAAAAGAGAACTGTGCTGGGCTGCTAACCTGAGTAATTGCCATAACTAGGGCAAAACGGGACCTGGGTTGCTTGTGTTCCAGTTCAGGGAAGACCTGGCCTGGCAATTTGGGCTGAACTTTTTCCATGGGGAGCAGGGTCAAGTCTGATTTACATATGCCCGGATCCAAACTGAGATGGCATGATGAGCAAAAGAATGATGAGTTGGGATGCTACCCAGTGGTTAAACAAATTGCAAGCATTCGCCCCATCACCTTTTGTGTGTGGCCTGGGCCAGTGCCTGCTTGAATGCCAGCAAGGTTTCTAAGACTTATCCATGAAAACACAGAATTTTTCTTCTATCCTGACAACACAAAATCAAAATCAACCATTTATGAATATATCAATGCCACATAGTTGGTTTAATCCCAAGTCTTGTTTTTAAAGTAAAATCCTTCAGTTTCTGGATTACCACTAAGATGTTCATAAACTCACACATTAAGAATTCACTAGAATTTGCAAGATCTCTTCAAAAAAGCTAAAATCTCTTTTGCAATCCAAGGATTTTAAAGGATTTTGTTCTGCTTTCCAATAGTGGTATCACACATTAATTATGGTAATGTCATACTATGTGGCCTTCCTGAAACCTTATTGCCACCTCTATAAACTTTGATGCATTCTGCAGCCAGATTCAATCAGGGAAAAAACTAAAAGACCACATCACACCTCTACATCATGTTTAAAGCCAGGATTAATTGCAAGTTTGCCGGTATCACGTTTGAAACTCTTTACCACAAACAACCTGCGTAGCCTCAGTTTTCAATAAAAATCTCGGGGCAAAAAAGAGCATAGTAGTAAAATCTCAAAACAAAGAAACGAAGGGCCTTATTTAGATATCGACGGATGGGTTACTCCACTCAATGGGGACAGATATCCGGTCCGCCAAAATATATATCCCATTATATCCTATGGGATTTCGATTTCACTGGACATCTCTCACCGTTGTGATGGAGTAACCCGTCTGCCGATATCTAAATCAGGCCTTACATTCTCACCTGCCGGTAATGAAATCTTTCTCAGGAGTTCACTGTTCTCGTTGAGACTCTAAGCAAGAGGACCCCCTAGAGTTCACCAAAAACTAAAATGCTCCTTTTCAGTTGTTACATAACCATGTCATTTAATTATTCCTAATATTTAATTCTGCCCAGCTCTCTCCTTTTAGCTGTCCCACCTTTCTCTTGCCCACAGTCATCTTTAGCTCTGCTCTTATCAGCTCCCCAATGAAGTATGCTTTTCCACTAGGGCCTGTTTCAACTTAGCAACAAATAAAGAATTAAGGTGGTTTGGCAGTCTCTAAATTGCGTCTGGAGGTGGAAGAGGTGTTTGAGTTCTACACGTTTTACATGTTCAACCTTATATTGTCCCTTGACTATAGTTAAGTCCCACGTCATGAGCACTCTCTAAGCAGTGTTACCCACAACCCGCATCATTTGCACCATAGAGATTGAACCTTCCATTTTATCTACATGGGTTTCCTTAGAAATTTCTTATCATAAGAGTATTTACTAGCAATAGCACACCTATACCTCTTTAGAGATGGGTGTGAGAAAGGTATCAGCTTATCCAAGGTCGAGGCACAGGTGCACTGCAAGTCTGTCTACCCTCTAGTATGTAGCAGTGGGATACATCGGACAATAAGTGGCCATGGACCAAAAAATAATAAACGTGTAAGGGTGTGCCATGAAGGCAAGATTAGAAGGTAGATTGTCTCTCAGTCTGGTGTAAGAGGCACCAGGGGCCATATTACATACAGGGCCCAGGTGAGCAACATGTATGTGCACCCATTTTCTCCATCCCCTGGGTTTATTGTGGTATTATAGAATGGGCCACAGGTGCTTGAGAGGCCCTTTATGTAATACAGATAGTGTCAGCATTAACTTTGTCTTAAGGAGGGTTCCCTCAATTGCATGGGCAATTGCATGGGAGTGTGGCCCCATTCAAATGAGAACACTTTGCCTCAGTGCCACACTGTGGTATGGACGTGGGTGCAGAGGCAAAGAGGCTGACTCGAGGCATGCTTACTGTGTCAGTGCATCCTCTGAGGGTAGCCCTCCGATGGTGGGAAAAGGGGATCCCATGGACCTCCCTGAAATCCCCTGGTAGGTGGGTGCAGTCACTACTGCACCCACGTGTAAGAGGATCTCTGCACTGCCCACCCCCGTTTAATATGCAGGTTAGATGCCACCTGCACTGTGAAAGACTTACAAGCTGCTTCAAACAGCCTCTCTGCCTTTCATTAATGCACAGCGACAAGCATAGCCACACATTTGTGTCTGCCCTGGTGGCGCTGCATTATCTGCAAAAGGGTGCACTGTCCCTGTTTGTATCCAGCACACCTCATTAAAGATGCAGCGTGGCACAGACAGGGACAATGTGCCCTAAGTAAAGTATATTATGGCCCTCAGTGTCAATCAAATTATGATCTGCCAGACAGATCTGTCTGTATTGCTCTAACATTTTTATTACATTTGTCGGGTTGGCATGAATTATCTAGAACAGGGTCTGGAGCAAGATTTCAGCCTCTTCCCGGGACCACTAGTACAGCGCCTAATTCAATGAGCAGTCAAGACAACATAGAGAAGAAGTGTTGATTGTGGATGTATGATGATACAACGCGTACCATCACAACGCGGTATGTTACATCGCGGTCTTGACAACGCAAGTCATTACATCGACTTGCGTTGGAGGGCGCTGGATTTAGGAATAGTGTGAATTACTATTCCAGCTCCAGTCTACGTACAGTAGGGAAGGTGTTGGAATAGTAATTCACACTATTCCTTAGTCTAAAGCGCCCTCCAGTGCAAGTCGGTGTAACGACTTGCGTTGTCAAAACCACAATGTAACCATACCGCGTTGTAATGGTTGCGTGGTAAAGGATGTTTCCCGTTGATTGTGAATTTTCAGTGCATATATATCGCACCCACCACCAATATCCTGTCTAACGTCTTCACAGAAGCATAGCTTCCTTCCCAGTTCATCACTTCTTGAGTATTTGATGTGGGAGAAATTTTCGTAAAAGAATGGCTATATCACAGTAGGAATATTGGAAGAGCTAGTGTATTGCTATTAATCACCATGCCCACCCAGTCGCTCTTCAGTTCCAGAGGTTCAATTTCTGAGAAATGTATCTCTTACAAAATTGCAATGTATAAATATTTAGTATTAAGATACAGGAGTATTTTTTCCTTTTTATGCAATGGGACAAACCATTGACATTCAACAAGTTTGACTGGGGGGGAGCATATGGGATCACAGTATGAGGAGTATTAGACAAAGTCACGTGTGAACCAGAAAAATCAACGCAGAGTTGGTACAGTATGTACTGGAGATGTTGTGAGAAATGTTAGATGGAAAGTTAGACTAAGGGTCCTAATCCTCAGCATGTACAAAACTACTTGCTGCAAGACTGTGAGTGGGGAGAAATGCTAGAGGACAATGAACAATATAGTTAAGGTGAAAGCTCCTCAGAGTCATTAGGGATATGTGATGTACTTGGAATGGAAGGGGATACCAACTGTGAACTTGGAGCTTAACTCCTGGGGCTCAGGATACCACCAAGTGGGCTTATGGTGTACAGTTTGACAACCAACAAGAGGGGAGAAGATCACCATGACAACATGGAGGGGCACTAGGGGAGGAGAGTGCACGGTAGTGAGAGAAAGGTCAACATGGTTTAATGCATCTGTCTTATAGGGTCAGGGCGATGACCTATCAAATGGCTTGCCATCAGGCACACATCAAAACATTGGTGCAGAAGAATTAAAGAGAAAGACCAGCACTAGTAGGCGTGATGGGTAGGAGGTATAGGCATATCACCCTTTCAGTGAGCCTTAGGTAAGGGAATGTCTATAAGATATAAGGCTCAATAAAGGGGGCCAATTCAGTCAGCTATATCTATGTAACAAAGCTTGAGGAATGGTGGGCGATGACTTTGTATTGCAATTTGATGAATGGCCAATTGGAAGTGCTCAGGAGGAGAGTGCTATCAACAGAACTCTGACCTTAGAGTCTCTCTTCCAAGCTGATATTGATGTTTCTCTATCCTTGCTCAACATTTGCACAGTTGTGTGAAGGCATGCTCTTAGGAAATGCCTCCAGGTCGATTAATCTATTTAACCTGGACCTGCAGTTGGTGTAAAGATTGAGGGCCCATGGCACTCTCCGTGGAAGTAGAGTCCAGTGACTCCAAGCAATCCTCAAGATTTTCTGGTTTCATGTATTCGGTAGTATTCCCATTAATGGTGATGATGCAGAAACTGCAGAGAATTTAAGGACTTTACATGTCAGAGTAACTCTGGATTGTCCAATCATATACACATATTTCCCTTGTTTAGAAGGGGTGCCCTTGATTATACTTTCATCTCACTTTGTGCATTCAAATCCATGAAGTTTTTTTCAAATTGATCAGAGAATAGAAAGTTATCACACATCTCAGATAATGCCATGGAAAGCAATCAGTGGCAGTTGAAAGCCACTCACTACACTGGGAAACATGCAGCAAATGAAAAGAATCAAATGGTGTGACTCAGTAAAAAATTATGTTCTCACCTGGGCAGCTCTAAAATGGGCGTATTACAGGCATGTAATACTCAATTGATGCAAGTGACTCCCAAATAGAGGTGCATTTAGCATAATGGACCCGTGTTGACTCACTTTTGGTAAATTTAATCCAAAGTTACAAACAAGGAAATACCAATTGAAAAGAAAACAACAAATCTGTGATTTTCTGCAATTTAAAACAGGAGAAAAGAGATATCAACTTGGAAATTAAAAGGTTATGGAGTGAGTCCACATATAGTGATATAACTAAGGTAGTACATTTTTTAAAAAGAAGATATAAAAAATATTTTGGGAATATAAAATATTTTTTAAATCTTACTTTGAAGCCCTATGAGTTACGAGTTATGATAACTGCAAAGAAGGCAACTCCAGACGATTCTGGCAACATATACATTTTCTGGAAACAAGGGGAATCAACGGGGGCAATTCTGTTACTGATGGAGGGTGGATAGCTTATATCAACCATCTTTCTGTGTACCCAGTCCAGCAGTCATGGTCTTCTATCTGACCATTCAAATGGGACATTGGGCTTTTCGTCACAGAAAGTAACGTCACTGACTAACTCCAAAATGTAAGATCAAATGGGGATAGTAAACCATATGGAATGTGCAATAATGGGTTCAAATAAACCCAGATTTCTGGGCCCCTTTATTCCAATTGTTCAAAGTAAATTACTCTTGAGATGTATCCTGTATTCCAGCAGGGTTCATCAACCTCATATCACATAATAAGGTTTCTTGACTCAGGGAAACAAATGCATGCACAGCTTCTTTTAAAGACTCTAGAGGCATTGGTTAGCTCTGTAAATCTTATTCCACCACTCCAAACAGTATTTTGACTGACCTGAAAAACAACAGAAACCATTCTAGATTTCTCCATGTTGTTCAACAAGGCCATAGATTTCTACAAATCAAACATATGTTTGCTTTGTAGTTTGGAAATCAGTCTTTGATGTTTTGGATAGGTGTGTGCTTTGGGAAAGATTGAGTTCCTGAGGTATTCTAGCTGGATTACTGAGAGCCATTCAAGTCTTGTATGATAATACTTGGGTAAGAACCGTAGAGTCAGGAAACATTTGTCGCTCACAGAGTATACACTACCAAATGCCTGAAGTAGGGGGTGCATGTTAGACTTTCTCTTCTTCAGCCTCTATACAACTGATATGGAGTCAGAATTGTAGAAAAGTCAGATCCTTACCCTCAAGTTCGGCTCAGTTCACATAAAACGTCATACAGTATGCAGCTGAGTTCATCATTATTGATCAAACTGATATTAGACTTTGAAGACCTTTATCTGCATGTCATTTTACATTTTAGAAAGTGATGAATTACCTAGAAATTGACATTTGTTAGTTTTGATCGCAAGATGAACATAAAGTTTTCCTGGCACATTTTCGCGTTATTACTCACAGATGGCAGTGGAGATCCCTCCACTGTCCAAAAGAAGGGGTCAGATAGGTGGGAGTGTGGATACCTCCTCCAAACTGAAACTATACTCACAATAGGGTGTTATTCTTGACTTTTTAAATTACTGTTTCTTTGCAAAATGACATTGTTAATTACTTTTATTCATTCTGGTGTAATTAAATGTATTTACTACTACTACTGCTACTTCTATTTCTGCCAGGGTTCAGAATTCGACGTTACAAGGCGTTGTTCCCCTTCTAAATTTGTGAACATTTTTGGGTATTCCCAAACTTTGATCCGACCATTTTTCTTCCTGGAAATGATCCGAATGTAACTCTAGCCAATTTCTAAGGTAACTCTCTTTCCACATTTGGAAGGGGACGGAAACACACCCATATTTCTCGGAGTGCAGGGCAATGCCTTTCTCCAAAGGGAAGATGTTTTCACCAGAGAAAAAAAACATGTTTGCGTTAACCATAGAACAAAAGCCCACATTATATCTAATGATGAATTTGGTTTTAGTGAAACAGCTGAGTTTTTTGGAAAACATTTTGCCTTCTTCCTAGCAATCTTTTGGGTCACATTGATGGCATCTGTTATTTATGGTCATATAGCATACCCTGGGATGCTGTCACATTAGAATGACACATTTCTCTGCATTTCACACTTTGTTTAATTAATCCCAATCTAGTCTACCCTAATCTAGTATACAATCTAATATTAGGCTGTAATTTATGGTAGAAAAGGAAAGTTTATGTCCTATGGGGTTTTTCCTTAATTACAATCTACAACTACATCTGGCACCTGAGGACTCCTTAAAAGCCCTCATTCACTCTCAGATAATCAGTGAAAGAGTTTATCTTCATTCATAGGTTGATTTTTTCCTTGACCTCATTATCTGTACTGAAACTTAGTGCTAGATGTATCAATATGCTGGTCACAAAAACTGATCCCAATCTTCAGCCAATATTTTTGTCACCAGGATTGAATTTTGCAAACTGTTTGTGTATTCTGTTAGGTCGGTTCAGAATATTCTAGACCAGAGTGGGTCACAGTCTGAACTACCTAATTATTATTCATTAGATAGGTTGGCAATTCGATTAACTCCATTTGGATACAATCACAGGGAGGGTGGCCAGTCAGGGGCAGATGACCACCATGTCTGTGACTGCATTTAAATACAAAACCCATTTAAAAGAAAAAAAGTAGTCCGATTTACTTAAAGGAGCAGGCTGCTTTAAAAAAAAAAAATGATCTTGTTTAGTTTGGGCCAATGTGCCACTGCTTATTACACCAGAAACTTTTCACTCAATTCACAAGGGGAAAAGGGTTCAATTTGGGGGTGTTGGTACCTTTTCAATGGTTTGTGAACTGAGTTACAGTCGTAAACTATTGTTACAGATTTAGTAGTTGCAATCAGCTCCGGGCCATGCAGGTATGAGATGTGGGGCTAGGTGGGGGGGATTTCGACGGACGATGACGAGGGAAAATGTATTATTTATTTAATTTCCCCTCGTCATCGTCCATCAAAATCCCCTCCAACCGGCCCCACCGCCCACTGCTCTTACCTGCAAGGGCCACGGCTGGCTGTAATCCCATTTTAGGAGTCAGTAAAACTACACCAACATATCAATTGGAGATGATACATAGGAAAACTGTTTTTTGGGATATGTCAGCTCTCATTCAGAGTGTTTGCAACTGCTAAGAAAGCTTGCTACGTCTGGTCCTTGGTAACTATTGGGCACCAATACGCTCACCTGAATTGTTATTAACTAATTGTCAAAATACAAAAACGTTATTAAAAGGAAGCAGTCTATTTACAGTGAGAGCAATTACATACTATTTCTCTTCCTTTTTTTATGTCAAATTTTTTTTCACAAGAAGTTACATTCTATTTATATGTCTCATTTTTTTTATGTTTCCCATTTTCATATTTAGGTTGGGATGCCCTGCACACATTTATGTAATCTTAAACAAGAAACATTCTTACATTTATTTTGTATTTGCCCAGTTATTTCTAACATTAAAAAACAAAATTTAAAACCGATTGTTGATTTTGATGTAAGGACATGTAATTCAGTAGGACAAGAATTGCTAGACTGATTGCCTGCCTTCCGAGATTTTTACATTTGACTTGTGCTGACCTCGAAAATCCCCCAAAGTATATATAAATATATTTCTTCTCACGTAAAAAATTGTTTACTTGATAAAAAAATGTTTGTAAATTACAGAATGATTTTATTTTTCTTATTCTTGACTTTTTAAATTACTGTTTCTTTGCAAAATGACATTTTTGATTACCTTTATTAATCAGGACAACAAACATGATCATTCATTAATTCTGGAGGAATTAAATGCATTTACTACTACTGCTACTTCTATTTCTGCCAGGGTTCTGAATTCGATATTACAAGGCGTTGTACACCTTCTAAGTTTGTGAAAATTTTTGGGCATTCCCAAACTCCGATCCGACCATTTTTCTTCCTGGAAATGATCAGAATGTAACTCTAGCCAATTTCTAAGGTAACTCTCTTTCCACAATTTGAAGGGGAAGGAAACACACCCATATTTCTCGGAGTGCAGGCTAAGTGCTTTCTCCAAAGGGAAGATGTTTTCACCAGAGAAAAAAAAATACAATAAAAAATGTGCATTAGAACAGTAGCAGCCCCCTCACCCCTCCCACACCCCCCTGTGCTGAAATCAATGCCATGCAGATTTCTGCACAGGGGTAATTGGATCAATTAAGAAACTTCACATGGCATTCCCTGGATTGCCTAGAACACATTTTCCAATAGTACTTCTGGGAAGGCGGATGCATTGGGAAAAAAAGTTAAAAAACGTAAATCTTCGCCAATACTTTTAAATTTTTTTGTGAACCGAGCCCTAAATACATGCATAAATAAAAATACAGGTAAAATCATGTTGTTTTAAAAAAATGAAGAAATGCAACGTTTTCAACAAAATACACTTCAACACCACGTTTGCTGTAAGAATATTCATTAAAGTTTATTTTCGAAGTTTATTCCTGTTGCCTTTGCTTTTGTGAATTTGAGGTGTCATTCGATGAATTCAGTTTTTTACTGCTTGCGGACAGAAAGGCCCCTTTTACAAAGGCTATAAAAACCAGTATTACTCATGAGAAATGAAATTTCAACTTTCCAATTTACCACCTCTTCTGAGTCCACCAAATGACAAAAGATTGTTCCATTAATGTAATGCACTCAAGGGAGCCCAATCTCACAAAAAGACTAGATGGATGTCAAGAAGCAATTTACAATCCATCAATGATCTGCCATTCAAATTCGTACAGGACAAAGTGTACAAAAGCAATACTCAGTAAAAAAGCATTTTACATGGAGCAGCACTCACCCACTAAGGGTCTCAATCAGATTTGGACAGTAACAGGGAATCTTTCAAAACTGAACGAATACCTCCTCACAGCTCTTAAGTCTAGATGTACACAGTATTTTTGAGGTCGCAAATGTCCCGATTTGCATTTGTGACAGCAAAAAGGCAAATTTAAATGTACAAAAGGCAAAATGCAATTCAGTAACTTGTTGACATGGTGGTCTGCTGGCCCATGTAGTCCACCATCCCTGTGACAGCTGTCATTCCTAATGGGTCGTAAATTGCGACCTACATCACTGATATTCATGAGGTAGGTCGATTTGTGAACCACTAGGAATTGCTAAATAAAAAATAAAACTTTCATACATTTAGAATAGCGTGTCAGAAAAAAAATGCTATTTGAAAATCGCTACTCTAAAGATACGTACATACAGCCCTTGGTTCTTACACTTCCTATAGAGATAGGAGAACCACAGGGTTTTCAACAGTGGAGTTACAACCAGCTCTGTTCTTGGAAACCACCGCCCTCCTCCGCATCTACTGATGAGAATTGTATCAGAAAGGCTGTCCTGTTTAGGGTAGGCCCTGTGATGCCATCCCCATCATTATTTTTCATGCAGGGGACCATGGTGGCAAGACAGTTGTCTCGAGCTTGATAAATACCCAAATGTCCCCTTTCACTGTGACAAAAATCTCAGCACATCAAGGACATTGTTATTTTTGTTTTTCAAAAGCAAACCACAATTTTCGGTATTTGTCTTTGAAAAGGAAACAAATTGACAATTTGTCTGCCATGCCACCATGGTGTGGGAGTCATCACTCTTTTTCTGCCACAGTGCTCCTGCCTGTGTTGGTGGGAAGTCTAAAGGGAGGCTGTCCTTGGGCCGATTGGTCCTTCTAGACCACGTGAAAGAGCCATGAGTGAACTCTGAATGGAAATCAGTAATTTAGCTGACTGTGTGGCTTTGGCCCTATCAATCCATCATGTGGTTGTAGCTTCATGCTACTCTAGCTGTAGCTGTCTCCCCACTTTTACAGCATACGTGAATAATATATTTAGCGTGAGTGATCCATGTGCTGACTGATCTAAGGGTTCTGTTGGCACACCACTCTCCAAAAAGTAAGGCTTGCCGCACCCTCAATGTTAAACCCCCAAAAGAAGGGGCGTAGCAATTTAGCAAGCTCTTGATAGCATCTGACTCAGGTGGTTCTCAGAACTAATCCAATATTTGTCAAAAAAAGCCTAAATTGCCTCTGAGTCCCACATGCCATAAAGAAAAAGCCTGACAGGGCAAGGCCTATTCAGATAATTGAATTTGATGCTGCTAAGGCCTGGATCTTGTAAGCCATATTTTGTTTCCAAACCATTTTCATTGTTTTGAGTACAAGCTTACATTGCCATATATGTACATAAATAGAGTTCAAACAAGATTTGCATGTAAGCTACCAATGTACTGTTACAGCAAGATAGTCAAAATAAGTATCAAAACAGTATATTGACATGTAGTCTCAACAGTAACACTTAAGTGAAACTAGATCATAGGGGGAGGAGGCCTACAATAAAAAACACAGCTGCATGTTAACTAGCTGATCTGACACAGACAGACAGGCCGAGTATCCATGGCATAGCAATATCCTAAGAACGTGGATATTCACCAATGAAGCAGCATGTGCCAGAACAGCAGGGAGGGGATAGAGAGGATTTCCAGCTCCTGGTAATAGGTCTCCTCTCTAGAAGAAGGGCAAGGCCAGGATTCTAGTGGTGAGTTTGCATTCTCTGGCCGGGGATACACTTCGGGAATGATTACTCCAGGGGAGCCCTAGACTGGCCTTTCAATAAGTTCAGTAATTGTGGAAAGCACCCAAGTCCAGAAAGGCCACAGCTTTGTACAGTCACAAAGCATGTGGGTCATGTGAGCAGGTGTGGCATGGCACTTGGGTCATTCAGGGAAAGCCGAAAGGAAGAGCTTCTGAATTTTCAATGGAGTGAGGTATGCCATGTGTAATATGCAGGTTTGTATGAATTTAAACCGGATGTTACGTGTAATCTAGGAGGGGTATTCCAGTATGGCTTGCCACTCCTTATCATCGAAGGCAGTCTGTAGCTCTGTTTCCCAGGGAAGCTTAATGGGCAAAGAGATACTTCAGCATGTTCCCAGAGCTCCTTATATAACCAAATGATCAATTTCCTGCCATGCCCTATTGTGTGGACTGTTTGCAATGCTGCGTGTCTAGGGGGTTTACTTGTGGAGTCTGCTAAACCACCTGCTCTGTTCAACATATCTGCCCACAGCTAAGGAATTCACCTGCAGGTAGCCCAAACTAGTCAGAGAAGGCTAAAAAGTCCACAAGTCGTTGAGCAAGTCCCAACTGTGGCCAGCCCAGCATTCTCCCAGGGTGCTCTAATAACATAGAGAGACAATGCCAGGGCAATCACGAAGACCCACAATGGGACCGTTGTGGCGTAAGCAGGTATGGTCTTAGTGTATCCTAAAGAGTTGCATATGCACCACTCCAAGCAGTAAGGCATAACGTACTGGTCCTCTGGCATGGGGGAAAAGGGAACCATGTAGACACCAGTTTTCATTTGGGATGATGTGAGGCCAATCTCAGCCAGATGGTGCCCAGCCAGCCAGTAAGCAGTCCACTGTAGTTGGGCAGCACAGTAGTAGGCATGAAAGGCAGGTGCTTCGAGGCCGCCTCACACAGTGGAAAGTCTGATCTTGGTCAGAGCAGTCTGTCGACTTCCACTACCCCGTATTAATTCAAGCAGTAGAGTACCAAGTGCTTTGAACATCTTGAGGGAGATAACTACTGGGAGATTCGCGAAGAGGTAACACAAGTGCGGGAGAACCACTATCTTAGAGAGAGCCATTCGTCCCATAAGAGTTAAGGGGAGTTAAGGGGAGGGTATTCCAGAATGCAGTTTGGGCTCAAAGTTCATATGTTATCACCAAGATTCCCCTCCAATAAATCTTTTGGTCAGTGGAGTATTTTATATACCCAGGTACTTAAATGACTGTGCTGACTATTGTACGTCATCCATTCTAAAGCTAAGCTCTAGGGGTATGCACTTTGGCACAGAGGAAAAAGGAAAGTTTTGGTGGGATTAATTTTAAGACCAGAAAGGGGATGAAGGCATTCAGGGTAGTAGCAAGAGGTGTAAGGTCTTGTCTAAAGGAGCAGAGAATCAGCAGCAGGTCTTCTGCATATAAAAGATACAACATTCATCTCCCAATGGTATGCCCCATGCTACACCGGTTGCCTGCAGCTTAATCCCCGAGGGTTCTACCACCAATACGAACACGAAGGGGGAAAGAGTACATCCCTGTTTAGTCCCCCTAGCAATAGAATAGCTGTCTGAAGTGCAAATGCCGGTCTTGACTCTGGCTGTAGAGCTCAAAATACAATAATTTGACCCACTTCAACAAGTGGAGACGAAATCTGAATCTCTAAACTACCACAAGCATATAGTCTCTGTTCAACGTATTGAACAATTGCTTGAGATCGATGACGCTTCCGGCCATATGTGAGCAAACCCTTTCATCATGTGTTACAAGCAGCGTATATTTAGTGACGTGTTACTTCACGGAACAAACCTGTTTTAATCTGCTTGAAGGAGGGATGTGGATGGGGGAGAAGTTGAATGACCAAAATTTAGCTCAAAATGTTGTAGTCCGCATTTTGAATGGATGTTCCTGGGACCGCAGTTGGGCTTAGGGACGAACTATGGCCTTCCAGGTGGATGGTGGGAGGCCACCATGCTGGAGAGAGTCAGCAAATAATATCACCGGGGTGGGAGGAGGGATTTATACATTGCATAATAATCCACAGGTAGACCCTCCTGTGGGGGCTTCAAGCACCCAGAGGTCTGCAGGAGGGAATCGAGGAATGGATAAATCCTCAAGAAAATACTGAAGGGCTGTAGGCCCTGGGGGGCCTGCGGCATAAAGTCCTTATCATGTTGTATAAACACGGAATTGATAGCATTTTGCATGAAGAGGAATCCCTAAAGGAATGTTTAGAAGAGTGCGGGTCGTGATGAAAAAATCAGGCGTGACAGCACCCTACCTGGCCTATCATCCTCATCCTGCGTTCTGGCCGTACATGTGGTCACGCCAAGGCATCTCAACCGTTCCATGGTGTTGGCATGTTTGTCTTTAACATGCATTAACTATTTAGAATTTTCAGTGGCTGTAAGTGCTCTTTTCTCTAAGTGTAATCTTGAAAGTCACAGGATGCCTTATTCAGCTGTTGTTGTTTTTTATGTTAGTACTGCTAGGCTCTCATCTGCCTGATTGATCAATATCATTGCCTCTTCTGCATACACACTGTAGCAAGATGGAAACGTACGACAATGTAATTTGGTGTTATTGTTGGGTTTGAGTTGATTCAGAAAGAGGCTCCACATCACTTTTTTGGCTCAGAGAAGGCATCAAGATTTTGTTCTCCAGGCTACGGCCAGATAATGATGCTTGAGTAGATGACGTTGACCCCCACCAATTATATTTGGATAGCGTTGTCAATCATCGTATTCCCAGCCAACATAACTATGGTGAACTTTCTTATCCAATTGGTGCATGGAGAATACTTGCCAGATGATGAAAAAGCAAGCCCAATTTACAATATAGTAAGCGTACTGCTCAGATCCATGAGAATTATATGTGCAGTCAAACTAGTAGCCACCACATTGCAAGGTAGTGTCTTTTGGGAAGAGTTGGGCAAACAGATCTTGGGACTGGCAGAGACTGTACACGTGCTACACAGCTTAAGTCTTAACCTAGATGGCATCTTTTTTACCAGGGTGTTTTGACAGCAATTCGGACAAGGAAACTCAAAATTCTCCTTACAGATGTACAACCATACGTCTGTTTTTATGTAGGGATCCAAATCTGACTACCGAAAACTACAAGGACATGTAGAATTATAGTAGGTACACAGACTTGTTCCTACACACTTCAAATGAAACGAGGATGGTGCTTCCTTCTTTTCAATGGGAACACTGTTATGGTCCAACTCGGGATAGTACACCTGAGTTTGTGGTCCAATTCCCTTATCCTAAAGCCCCTTCAAAATAAATATCAATTTGATCCAGACACGTACATTCACAACATGAATGATACAAACATGACTTGTGTGTTTCTTGCTAGACGTAAAATAATATATTAATGTATATGTTGGGGAATACAACAATTCTTTTCACAGTGATGTAGGTAAGAGTGGCAGATCTATAGAGCAGGCCCCCTATTTCCAACATGTTATCACACTAAAGATTAAGATTTCATTTTTTTAAATTACACTATTCAACAGACCTGTTTTGGTTTTACTAGTATTAAGGAAATCATAGTTCCAGTACTAGCATGACAAATCCACATTAGCTGCGTATCTTAAGTTAATACTGAAGGAAAATTCAATCTTTGTCAAACCCACCCTTACTCTTTGAGTCCACAGTCACAAGGAGATGCAGCTAACTAATGGAAAGGTGCAATATTATATAGGAAATATTGTAAAGTACAAGGGAGAGATGCCCCAAATTTCAGTAAATAAACTAAAAGTGACGATCCACATGAAAATACATGTTGTAATTACAAATGAGGGCAAACTGCCTTTGCCAGAATCCAGGGAAGTCCTGAATGACAAGAAAAGAACCTGGTTGCATAACAACATTGGCCACAGTGTGAGTAGATCACAGGATATAAGAGCTATCATTAAAATAAAATAACAATGGTACACATCCACTAACTCAATGGTGATGCGACGTAGGCAAAGAAACCTCCAGCATTTCTTTTGATGTCTTGGAGAAATCATCCAGCTTGAAAATTGTCTTAGATTCATCTCAGAATTCTGATAGTTCAGAGTAAGCACGCCGTAGAGTCTAAAGAGAGTGACATCCAATGAGATTGCCTTAACTCGCAGGTTTGTACCCGCTCACCCACCAGTCGATGCAAACACGAGTATCATTCTAAAATTTCTAAATGGTTCTATGTTATTGCTATTATGCCATTTCCTTCCTTTTGGTGTTGTATGACACTATATCAACAAAAGCCATATCGACATACACAAAAATGCTGCCAAAAATATTGAAATGAAAAATATTGCAACTCTATATTTAAACAGTTAAGACATAAATCTAGATGATAAAAATATTGCAGAAAAAGTATCTAAAATGCAACAATATTGTAGGAAAAAATAAAGAAATAACAAATATCAACTACACATTTAATCTAAGGAAACATAACAGTAATCATGAAAAACAAAATATCAAACACCCAAAGATTGACATAATAGCAGCTTTACAAATGACGGCCATATCACTGGAATCAGGGGTAACAGCTACCAACGGTCGGACTAAGTCAAATAAAAAGGGAGCTTTTACCTTTAATAAATCTAACTGCATGAGTCACATCGATTATATTTTGGTCGATTTGAGGTTGTGGCTCTTCGTTGATGATATAGTAGTTATGGAAAGAATAGAGAGCAACCATAACCCTTTGTTTCTCAGTATGCTATCACTTTGTGGCATGTAGCATCTGATCCTCTTCCGCTTTCCTTCACTTTGGACATCAATTTAGCTGCATCACCTTAAATGGCGTCAAGCAGCTGCCAATTCTGACACCCTGCCCTCTATTAGTTCTGATCTGCCAGTGGTTTTAGCTAAGCTGAACACTTGCTACAGTAGGGAAGGTGGTGCAACAGAACTAACAGATTTACACGAAAGCTTCTATGAGCACATTTTGTTATACTAAATAGTTTCCCTGTCCGACACTAAAATGTCCACTTCTAACTTTAGTTCCTTATTTTATAAGGATTTTAGGCAATCCAGAAGACAGCTGGCCCTGGCCGTTCAATCTAAGGACATTGATCAAATCTGTTCCTCTAGGAGGTGATCCAGCGGGTTACTAACCTCAGGTACTCAACTACCATATACTCACCTGGGCCCATAAACACACACATTCACATAGGCTACTAGATACCGCTGGGGTCAATTTATTGTACTAATACCTGTAATATGAATTTATCTGACCATTTCTTACCAAACCTTTTTGATCCAATGTACTTTCCTCTGGTCAATGGACCTTTTAGTTAACTGTGTAGGTAAACATTTACATAGAATAAACCTTCTTTAAATAACTACAGACTCTGGAGAGTTTTAAATGTTTATCTAGTAAATTTATGTGAGCCAAGAACCAAAATACAGTTAGAACATCATCTTCTCCAAGGAGAGGAAGGGAATAAAATGTAATTAGAATAATCGTTAAACAAAGTTATTACAATGACAGAACCTGAATAGGGAGAAAACAGAGAGAGCAATACAATGACATACTACAGAGAGTTATAGTTACCTAGAATGGCGTGAAAACCAACCCCTTGGCCAAGGAGCTGGAATGGGTCCCCTGGGACAGATCAGGTGACAAAGGCTCAGGACAGGATTCAGGGACAGGATAGATGACCTTTTCTAGATACGATGCCTGCGTCGCACCCCTCTCTGACATTATCTTCCTCCTCAATTCTTCCGCGATTTTCTTCTATTATGTGCCTCCTCGATTCTTCCGCGATGTTCTTCTAATTAATTGGCTCAAAAGTTCTAAGTCTGGAAATGGATCTTCTTCAGTATTCTTTTTATTTCTCGGACAGCATCTCGGTCTCTCAGCATTCTCCATCTCGCTGTGTGTGTCTAACTAACTAAACTACCTCCATTATACCTTTCTAATGGCATGTACCACCCCTAAATGTTTCAAATTTATGAAACTTCTAACTCTGATTGGACAGGAAAAGGGGAGATGATCATCACACCATGCTAAGTTTGATATTTTTCTTTAAGCCCATTGTACTGTGTTCCCGCCCCTTAATTTACTTTCCCATGCTTTATTTCCCACCCGAGTTCACATTTTTTAGCGGTCAAAATTATACAATTTAATAACTTCTTCATTCATCAGTCAGGAAGATGATTCTGTTTCCAAGACAAATAGAGGTCGTGGCCTTGGATGAGTTTCAAATTCATTCGTCATGGTCCCTGGCGGGTTACCAGTATGCATGTGCGGAGGACACATGGGGTATGGACATCTGTCATCCTTTGAGGCCCAAAATACGAACTGATAAAAAAGTCAGAAAGAGAGATATTTAATTCAAAGTAAAATGATTTCACTGTATACCACCTATCCCTACTCTAACCCCCTTTACTTATATACATTTTTCGCATTAGCATTTTATTAAATTTGCAGGGTTTAGTTTCAGCATAAGCATGCACATTAACATGTGAATTACAAGCGGCCATTTTGAAAGCGATTGCACAGCTGCAAAGATTTCCCTCTAAAGCATAGGCACGCCATTACTACGTAGATGTAGTTGACGCATGCGCAGTAAAGATTCCCGCGTTAGCAGCCATTGTTAGTCACTCTCGGGTTACTTATTAGTACAACACATAAGCAAGCTTCCCCTTAGCTTAAATGTACACATTTTTGATGCATTATTAGTATTTACAAACACAATTATTATGGTATTATGAGTTATCTGAGAAGATTGCATTCAAACAAGTCTCTTTTATACGAGTCCTTGCTCCATCAATCCCCTCTCTGATGACATTTTATGCCATCACTAATTTCCCATCACCTAAATCAGATGCCAACTTTAGCACATCTCAATTCACTCTTCAACCTTTTCATTTCCTTCTTTTTCATTTCTGTACTGTAAACCCTTCATATAGACTGCCTTTCATTTCTTCAAGTTGTATTTCCTCATACTTTCTTTTCTTTCCATTTTCATTCACTTCATACCTTTTTCTTTTCTTACAACATTTGAACCATATCATTACTGCTAAGACTAATAATGCTATTCCCAAGATTGGCAATATTATTTGACCTATTATGCTCTTACCTATGTTAGAAAACCAGCTCCCTATTGTAGTAATACTATTTGTTAATTTCTTCCATACACTATCAACTTCCAGTGATTTCAAACCTTCTTCCAATTTCGTAATATTCTTAATATATCTTCCAATTTCAATACTTTTGTCAGGTATGTAGGTGGAACAATGTTGCGCCTTCAGCATTTTACAGATTCCGCCCTCTTTTGCCAATAATATATAAAGAGCAAGTCGATTTTGCAAAACCATAGATCTAATTGCAACCATTTCTGTGTTGATCATCAAAAATCCTCCGGCAGTGTCAGTAGATAACCGATCTACTACTGTAGATAGCTGACAAATGTTTCGTGAATTCAGAATTACTCCCACTGAAGGTATTAATGCACTAAAAATATCACCTACTATTTCAGAAAAACTAGCTCTTTTTATACGTGTTAGTTCCTTTGCGTCTTCATTGCTTCCAGTGATTCTTTTCACATGATACACCTTTGGGAATACTATTCCAAAATAGCAACTCCCGTACCAATGATCAGGCAGTCTGAAATAGGCTTTATTGCCACATACGTAATAAACTCCAGGAAATACTGGATCTGTTCCACCTTTTATTCCCCATCCCCCAATAACTAAGAAATTATGTTCACATTCACTGGAACCAATAAATGTATTGTTAAATTCAGTCTTTAATCTATGGAGGCAGATCTTCCCTTTCTTTTCAAAGTCCAAGGACATAGCAGCATGAGTCTTGGCAGTTTTTTAAATTCCATCTTTCTCAGCCCATTGAGGTATCTGATGTTTCGGTTCAAAAGCCCTTCTTTGGAAGTCCTGTCTCCTCTGCTCAACTAAATTCAAAAATATCTTTTCTTCTTCGTGTAATTTACATGTTAAATTGTGCTTGTGTGCTTCAGCTATATCTATTGTTTTCATAGTCAGAAAATATTCTCCCATACACTGTGCATCTTTAGTACTAAGAACTGGGTTCATACTCTTTCGCATAGGAACCTCGGAAAAAAATCACATCTACATTAGAATAATAATATTGTGATCTTCCTGCTCTATAAAACAAACTTGCTAAAATACTACAAGAAATACCATGGGTTAATGGACTATGGTGATATTTTACACCTTCTGCTACTGATGTAGATAATTTCATACACACATAACAATCACTAACTTCCATAGTGTCCTCGTATTGCACTAATAACTTTGTAAATACATTTAAAGCATTGTCATTATTTGTCACAGTGTGATGTACATCTAACTCATCTGGTGCTTCTACATCTACTCTATCTCCTTTACTCTTATACTCATCTGGTGCTTCTAATGCTACTCTATCTCTTTTAATTTTAGCTACCCTTTCATGCGTATTTGTGTTATTCTTTTCTTTAGTAACCATCAAATAAGGGATGGCTACTGTTAGTACTAACCAAATTATAGGTACTAAAAATATACTACATATGCATATTCTACAACATCTTTGTACACAATTTCATTTTGGTTTTCCAGCAGCCCTATCATCAGCCATTTTGGACTAAGAATATTTCTCTTCTTTACTTTCGAATTATTTGTGAAATTTAAAATTTATTGGGGAAAATTTCAGGTTGGTCTCACTTCTTCGACAATCTGTTCTGCATTTATTTCTTCATCACTTTCTTCATTTAAATCTAGATTCTCAAATTCTTCAAGAATAACATAGGTCGGTATCATCGCGATGGGTTTGGCTACGGAGCTCCACGCCTCCGTGTAGCCACGGGTGATCCGTGACTCCGCCCCCCCCCCCAGAAATGGCGGCGGCTGGTTTCTGAGCTTGGAGAGCTGCTTCCATGGGGGAATGCCGGCGTTCTGCTTCTGGTACGTGGTGCGTGAGGTGCACGAAATCCGGTTTCGTGTGAGGAAGGGACTGTGAGACAAATAGCAACAGAGAATCTATGGCGAAGAAATCTTCTTTCGCGCCCTTTTCAATGGTGAAGTCGGCTCGGAGTTGCAGCGCTTCCTGAGGCAAATCGGCTCTCCCCCTCCCCCTGGGGCCCGCTCTTGTGACAGCAGCTGCTGGGAGGTCGCTTGACAGCCACACGGCGTAATTTCAAAACGAAGCGACGCTGCAAAAAGCCTAAAGGGGAAAAAAGGAAACGAGGAGGTGAGGAGGTGAGGAGGAGGGTAGGAGGAGTTGGACAGAAACAGGTTGTTTAGGAAAAGACGTGAAATCATAGAGATATTTGTCTAAGCCTCATTTGAAAAAAAAAAAAACAGGAAAACTGAAGTTATGTGAAAAGGGCTAAGGGAGATTAAGGGAGAGCTGTATTGTGATAGAAATTCACAAAATATTGAAAGTGAAGAAAGGGGGAAAAAATGGGTAAGCCCCAGAAGGAAGGAAATCCTGCTAGTAAATCTAGTAAACCAGATGTTGCGGCTTGCCTTAAGACAAAACCACGCCAGGCCTTAGCTAAAAAAGCTGCACTTCGGGCTGCAAAGGACAAAGAAAAACAAAATAATTCCACTTCCCCGGCCTCGACAGCACCCTTGAGAGCTCAGAGGAAGAGCCCTCCCTTACCATTCTCTCTCCGCAAAGTGAGCGGCAGCCTGAAACAGTGGTGTTGGCGGCTGACCAGTCAAATAACCAGTCAAACGACATATTAGAACAATCGGAAGCCGCTGCTGTATTAATTAGTTCACAACCAGATGACCTAAATAAAAAGGTAAAAGAAATTAAAGAGTTTCCGCTGTTCGTAAAGAGAACTATCCCACAGCCTTTACAACCTTTATACCCCCAACCCTCCTCACCAACCTTAAACTCAGGCTTAGTTATAAGATCACCTAAAGCCTCACTGCAGGAGACAGGATCAGAAGCTCTTGAGGACCAGGTAGCAATGCTACAAAATCCTGAAATAGATCACTTAGGAGTCCAGCAGCAGCATTTGGAGTTAATTCAAGCACAAACTTTGGCAGCATGTCGTATGTCATCAACCTCCTCGAATGCAGTAGCGAAGAAGATCTCTAGGTCAGATCCTCCGCAAGACTCAACAGATTCAGCAGCTAGAAGGAATACAATTGAAATCTTTGGGAATACGATGCCCTCACAGCTCCAGCCTCAGCTTCAGCTACTAACCCATTCTCAGCCTCAAGTCGGACCTAAAGGACATGCTATGTCAGAAGTTACAGCAGTGCAGATAGATCCCAAGATGGGAAGTTCGAGTATCGGCACAGACGACTCACAAAACAACTCTAGCCAGAATATGGAGTCAACAGAGATCTATCAGCTAAATATTAGAGACATGTTGAATCCAATTTTGGAAGAGATACGTGAAATGAAAAAGGCACAGCTATTGGAAACTGCTGCTCTTCATTTAAGATTGGGCAAAATTGAGGAAGTGATGACCAGCTTCCCTATAAGACTACAGGAGGCAGAGGCTAGAATCTCCGTGTTGGAAGAGCAAATGAATACGACCATGGGAGCAGCAAAAGAGGCGGCGAAAAAGAAAAACTATTTAGAGAACAAATTGGAGGAACTTGAAGATCATTCTCGTAGATCCAATCTTCGAATTGTTGGGGTACCTGAAGGAATAGAAGGCTCCCAACCTCTACAGTGGGTGAACTCATTCATTAAGCAAAGTGGTTTGCCTGAATTTGAGGGCGACCTTACCATCACAAGAGCTCACCGTGTCCCCGCACAGCCTTTCCCTAGCTCCACAATACCAAGAACTATCTTGATGAATTTTGCTGACTTTCGCGTCAAGGAGAGAATCTTGACAAGAGCAATCTAGCAGAGACAGTTTCCTGTGAACGAGACTAATAAGTGTCGCATATTTCCTGACATGACTGCTGTCGCTGCGTGTAGGAGAAAATAATTTGTTAAAATATTGCATCTGTTTAAAGCTCACGGCGCGCAAGCATCGATTGCTCAGCAGTCCAAACTTAGAGTCTTAGTTAAAGGAAAGTTTTTTATGTTCTCAGATCTTGAGGAGGCTCAGGCTCTGTTAAAGGATATCTCAGATGGGGCCAGCGCTTGAATTATTGGAATAAATAGAGAAATCAACAGTAGCAATGGCAAATATTTAGGATGTTCTCCCTAAAGATATAAGTTGAAAGATATAAATTGGGCTGGTCAGAGAATGTAAATTCCTCTTGATAGATAACTGGCAATCGTAATTAAGAGTACTTGATGTTATTATCGCTATGGGTTTTACTAGGACTAACCGTACTGGTTAAGGGGGAGGAGGGAAGGGGGAGTGAGGGAGGGGGGAGTCTATCGATATCTTGCGTTCAGCTCCTGTTATACGCGGAGATCGACCTTTTCCCTTATTCCTCCTTTTCTCTTCCCCCCCCCCTTTTTTTCCCGGGGGGGGGAGGGGGGCTAGGGGTCAGCGGATCCACCTAGGGCGTAATTTCATGACACCCAGGAAATCAGATGGGAGGGGCGGAATGTGGAAAGCGTGGGTTGTAGGGTTTTTCCACATTCAAAGGGGTGGGATTTTTCTTCTTTTTTGGGATGGAAAGGGTGTTACAGCAGGAAAAAGAGCACGAGCAGAAGGTTCTGAAAGTCTAAGAAATACATATAAAAGGGTTAAATATGGAAACTAGTAAATGTAAGATCCTATCAGTCAGTACTAATGGGATATTAAATAGAAGGAAATATGGCGCTCTTATTAGATGGCTATCCTCCTTAAATCCCCAAGTTTTGTTTTTACAGGAGACGCACTTGAAATCTAATTCTCCAAATCTTTTTATACCTAAGATTTTTTCAAAAGTTTTTTTTGCGTCGTCGGGTTCTGCTGTTAGAGGGGTAGCAATTTATTTTTCGAGTAAACTTCCTTGGGAATTTAAACAAATGCATAGAGATGTACATGGGAGATGGCCATGAGTAATAGCTAAGTTACAGGGGAAAACGTAAAATTTTATAAATTACTATGGTCCTGTTACAGATGATATTATACCCCTGACCCAGAATAATGATTTTCTGGGGACTTTAACTATATACAGGATTTGAGGAAAGATACTTCAAATAAAAATAAAAGACAATGAAAACCAAATACAAAAACAATAATGGGAACCATTATACAAGAATATCAATTGGTAGACCCTTGGCGGGAAGTTAATCCAGACAAAGAATTTTATACATGTTATTCACACCGATTTCGGAAGGCATCTCGAATAGATTATTTTCTTACTTCTAGCTCCTTCCAGATTCGAGATGTTGCCATAGGCTGTAATCCATTTTCAGATCATGCCTGTGTCGGGATAGAATTGGTGCTTGGGGTAAAAGGTAGGGAACGTCCCAGGTGGCAGCTGCATCGTCTCCTCTTGCAAAATGAGGATTGGGTTCAGAAATTCAGAAAATTGATTTTGGAATACTTTCTGATTAACGATAGCACTGCTGCCCCTTTTTCAGTATGGGGGGGTTTAAGGCAGCAGCCCGTGGACAGATAATAGCTTACACGGCTGCCCAGTTCAGCGCCCGGAGGACTAAGATAGCTCAATTGCAAACTGAAGTGGATCAAGAATATGCTCTCCAGCTTCAGCTTCTTCCAAATCAATACGAGCAGGCTAAAACGGCATTGAGGGACTTTTTTACTTTAGAAGAGGTCTGCAACTCACGTATATTCCAACAGAGAGTATACGAAGAAAGCCAGTTAATTGGTAAATTTTGGGCAAATTCCTCAAAGAAAAAACAAGAATCAGCTATAATAACTAAAATACGGGACCCTCAAACTGGCCAAGAAATAGTTAGTAATAGCGATATTTCACAGACTTTTGTGGATCATATTCGCCAGTTATATTCTACTGAGTACTTGGTGACGGAGGAGCAAATCCAGGAATATTTTACAAATATGAGCGTCCCTAAATTATCGGTTAATCGGATTGACGAATTGGAAAGGGAAATACAAGCTATCGAGAGCTCTACAGCTATCAAATCAACAGCCGGGGCAAAAGCGTGTGGGCAGGATGGCTTCCCTATAGAGTTTTATAAAGTATTTTTAAAAGAACTTGCTACTCCATTGAAAAACCTATTTAACTTTGTTAAAATGGGTGGGGAAGTCCCAGACACTTTTAAAGAATCAATAATCGTCTCTTTCGTTAAAAAAGATAAAAACCCGGAAGATGTGAATTCATATAGGCCCATCAGCTTGCTGAATTCTGACTATAAAATATTGATGAAGGTACGGGCAGAACGTTTTTTACCAGCCGCCCAAGAAATAATTCATATAGATCAAACTGGCTTTATAGCCGGGAGATCGATGGCGGCTAATACCCAATTTTTAATATACGCACTGGATTATTTTAATACAAACTTCATTCCGGCTAGTATTGTAATGGTTGATGCGGAGAAAGCCTTCGACCTGGTGAATTGGAAAACTTTATTTTTTACTCTGGGTCGGTTCGGGTTTCCTGCACAGGTAGTGATTATGCTAAGTAACATTTACCAGGGGGCTATCGCCCAGGTCATAATTAACTCTAACTGTGAAGGAGCCATTAAAATAAACCGTGGAACCAGACAGGGCTGTCCGCTCTTGCCATTACTTTTTATATTTCTTATAGAACCTCTGGTTTTAAAGATTCAAAATAATGCTGCTATCCAACCTCCGATACCCAGCACGGCTAAAGTTAAACTGTTTGCCGACGATATTATTTTATAATTGATTCCTTTTTTTTTTTTTTCTTTTTTTTTTTTGAACAGGCAGCAATGATACAATACATGATTTTATGACATACCTGTAGACAGTCTAACAAGCTGAATCAAATTTGTTCCATCAGTATCTGGTAATACACGCAATACAAACAAGGAAAAAGAAAGAAAAAGGAAAACAAAAAAGACGACATCGCATAACCATTAATTCCGGGGCGTATTCTGCCTGCAACCTTGGACCAAGATACCTGTCCATACATTCTCCATCAGGGTCAGTAATTATTCCATCAATGGCCCCCAAATCTTTCGTACCCTTGCCATCCCGCTTGTGGTAAATAATTTAATTACCGGTACTTAATTTGATGCGGGAAATCTATAATAATAGCTCAGTAAAATAAGAGGCAGAATCCGTGGTATTAGAGGTTCGGAACGGGCTTTATTCCAAAATCAATTCGAATTGAGGACTCCATATTCCATCACCACGAAGGTTCAGGAAGTGAAGGACCATACTTTATTGACAGATAATCATATTTATAGAAGAGGCATTATAGTGAAACAGATGCAGGAGGCGTAACAGTTGATAACAGAGATAAAAACATACATGCGTAACTAAAATGGGTGTAACTAGGCGTAACTAAAGAACGTCATTAGGTATGATGTCACAAATGGGTGGTTCCATGAAAGAATTTCGCAATGTCAGCAGAAATACTTGGCAGAGATGCGCGCGCAGCAGCATGACGTGTGATTGACGTGCAACTAGGGGGTGAAGGGGACTTGACATTTAGCTCTACATGTGGAGACAGAAGTCTGGGGTTATGTCAACCTAATCCCAAATCATATCTAACATCCTATGTTTAAAGAACTATGTTATCCAAAAGGAGAGGTCTCTTAGGATAGAATCTTATTCTATACTGACTATACTGACTGTTAGTGCGTGTACAAGCGTCTAAGTGTCTACACTAGATGCGAGGGCAGAAATCTTCCATAGTAACAGGGCTATGAATTACTTGCATAAAGACAGAGAAGCCGGGCCCTTTGCTCGGTAGCTGGAAGAATGTTTACTTAAACTACTAGACAGGAATGCATTGGATGGGGAGCGGAGCAGATAATCTCGAAGGTGAAATACAGTTTTTGGCAAGCAGACAGGTCGAGTCAGGCACCGTTAGCCGCGCAGGGAGTAGGACAAAGTTCATGGATACAGATGCGAGCTCAGACTGGAGCTTTCAGAGGCAGAAGGCAGGAAAAGGCTTAATGGCAGAATCAGGGCCTACTCGCCTGGACTGTAAAATGGCATAAATGAACCATATAAAGCCGGTGGCCTTTCATACTTAGGAATAGAATATCCGGCCCATTCATGGCGGATCTGAAAGAGGACATGTTGACGGTGGACGCACATGTGTTTGCGTCTTCATAACTGGAACTGGAGGAAACATACATGTACTTGTGATTTATACATGAAACCGTTGGGGTCCAAGATAGGGGACATAACTGATCATAAAAATCCATATTTCCACATTCCCTCCTTGTCCCCTACTTGCCCTTAAGAGATATCAATCTTCATCAATCCATTGATCTGTTCATATAGCATCATTTGTTCTTCTTTCTTCTTCCGGGATGAATGAAATCTTGGTGGTGGAATACACGATGTGGCACACAGACCACAAATCGCTGGTCCACATTGTAGGCATAAGCAGCAACTGAATAGTATGAGAAAGCCAATACCTAGGAAGGATAGGACCCTCCATCCCCAGGCTGACAACACGCGCCAGAACCAACCGGACCAAGTCCAGGTGCCTGGATTCTGGTGTATCTGGCTTACAATCTTATGAAGGCGAGTTATGGCTTTATATACAGATGGCGAATTTTCTGGTATGAAAATGCAACAACTTGATCCGATGACCCTACAAGCTCCGCCCCTATCGGCCAGGATGACGTCAAGGACAAGACGATTTTGAAGCACAACAATCCGCATAGCAGACTGCTCTTCTGTTAAATTGCCTAAGGCGGAAATAGTTTCGTTCACTACTGCTTCAAGGGTTCTGGTTAATCTACGTATCAGCTTACTATTGGTAACTGTACCTATATAGGGAAAGAGACCTTTATTGAAATCTGTGTATTTTTCCCATGCTGTCTCAGTGTAGTCGACTATTGGGAGATCTCTCCGTTCTCTATTGTGTACTAAATGAGTATTTCTGTGATAATCAGGAGGAGCTAGGAAAACAGGTGGCAAAAGGAATCCGATGTAACAGGTACCATCCCAATCTAGAGGCAAACGTATATATGCAGTCTGACCACATATAAAGTAGGAATGGCGAGAAGCTCTAAATGTAGACTTGCCTTGATCACTGAATTCTATCACAGTGGTGCACTTACTATGGCCCATATGTATGGAACCATTCTTTCTTACACACAATTCACCTTTAACTGGAAATACTGACATAGCGGGCAAAATTGGTGCAGCTTCGGATTCAACATTCAGGATCATGAGATTAAGCGTGAAATTACCTAATCCATATACTTCATTTTCTAGATCAGTTCCTGTTCTTTTGGGAAGTCCCTCCTTGTTAGGGTAGCAGACTTTAAGCAAAACTAAATTCAGGTTTCCCCATACCCAGTTGTCTTGATAAACTGCGGAATTCGAATCTAGGGAATTAATTAAACTAAACCATGCTCCACAGGAGCCATTGTGTGTGAACGGATATGGAAAGAGAGGCAGAATTCCCTTATAGTTCTGATAGGGAGGGAGTCGGCCACATATCCAACAATTTGTAGCATTGCTAGTCTGATGGGAATGATGTAACATACTAATAAAAGTGTTATTGCGCAGCGCAAATCTATAGGACAACTCATGCGGGGGTAATTCACTAAAAGAATGTTCAGCAGTAACATTGTAAACATGTTTAGAAATAGGATAATATATGTGCAACAATATACTTGCAGCTATTATTAAAAGACTTAAGAAAAACAAAATTAATAACGTCACTGTGCAATGACTACGCAGTGATTTACAGTACGCATGTTGTTTCAACTGCATCCTTCGGTTTCTTTCTCTATTCAGGTCTAGGGGATACATGTCAGAGACAAATTCGACCGATTCACCTTGGAGAGGACTTAAACAATCAAATTGTCTGACTTGTTAGACCGTAGTTTTAGTTTATATAGTTCCTTATCACTCGGTTCAACCAAAGGAAGCTTTGAGTCAATCGGTGAAGACACGCGAGGTGTATCGTTTACATCAGACGGTAGTCCATGAAATTTCTTGATGTGACTTGAATGTATCCAACCTTTGCGACCTTCGATCTTCACGGCTGTCCTCGTGGTGAGCAGTACAAGTTGAGGCGACTTCCACCTAGGATCCAGCTGAGTCTTCCGGTCGAAATTCCTCACTAACACCAGGTCCCCGGGAACTACGTCATGGGGTTTCACCTCGGTGTTGTCGGGAAAGGCTGCAGCTACCTGTGAACGACAAGATTGTAGTGCAGACATCAAGGAAGCCAAGTAATCTGTCAGCATATTACAGTCAACATCAGTTATTTTGCGTGGTATAGGCGTCCCCCACATATTTGGTGGTCTACCGAAGATCACCTCATAAGGGGATAGCCCTGTTCGAGAGTGCGCCACCATTCTCATGTAAAAGAGTGCTACTGGTAAGGCTACTACCCAGTCGACACCTTTCTCTCTACATATTTTGGACAATCTAATTTTCAGAGTTTGATTATGTCGTTCCACGAGACCTGCTGCCTCGGGGTGTCGGACACAGTGAAATTTCCACTGATAGCCTAACAAAAGTGAAACGTGTTTCATTAGTTCGGATGAGAACGGCTGGCCGTTATCTGAGTAGACAACACGTGGTAAACCGTATCGTGGGAAGAATTCTCGAACCAACTGTTTGGCAGTAGTCGGGGCAGTGTAATCTGAAACCGGGTATGCCTCTGTCCAACGGGAAAGAGCACAGACAACTACAAGAACATATTTGAATCCTCGACATCGTTCCATCTGGATATAATCCATCTGGAGGACTTCAAAAGGGTGCTCAGGAGGCTGAAATCCACCCTGTTCTACGGGAATGCTTTTACCTGGGTTGAACTGACAACAGATCATACAGGTACGAACTTTTTGTTTAGCTGCTGCTCGTAAATGTTTGTTAAACCAAATGTGTTGAATGCTGTCTAGCATAGCTTTTTCTCCTAGGTGCGCTGGACTATGTATTGTATTAATGATAACTTGAACCATAGAATCAGGAAGGAACCATACAGATTTTTCCTTCGTCATCCATCCTTGATCCGTTTGGATCCCTCCTAATTCAGTCCATTTCTTTATTTCATCTGGTGTAGCATGTGTCTGTATGTCAATTACGTCAAGAGCGGGATCCTTAACCATCATGCAATGTGTTGGTGTCGGAACTATTGTCTTTGTCATGTCAGATGTGTGAGTTTGAGCAGTCTGTTTAGCTGTTCTGTCAGCTAGATCATTGCCTTGGGAAATGATATCAGTAACTTTCGTATGAGCTTTACATTTCATAATTGATATTGCAGTGGGTAGATGTATTGCATCTAATAAGGCATGAATGAGGGGTCCGTGCTGAATGTGGGCACCGTGAGAAGTTAAATAACCTCTCTCTCGCCACAGCACGCCGAAGTCATGTACAACTCCGAATGCATAACGTGAATCAGTGTATATGTTGACTTTCTTATTCGTAGCTTGAATACAGGCTTGTGTCAGAGCGATGAGCTCTGCTGCTTGAGCTGACAAGGTATTTATGCAATTTGTTTCAATGACTTCAATGTCTGTTGTGACTGCATAAGCGGCCACTAACTCTCCTGTACTTGTTCTCATACATGAACCATCTACATACAACGTCAGGTCTGGGTCTGACAATGGGACGTCTGTCAAGTCTTGTCTAGGTTTCGTCGTGATAGTAATAACTTCAATACAATCATGTGCTAGTGGGTCTGTTCCGTTTACTGGCAAAAGTGTGGCAGGATTTAATGTACTACAACGTCTGATTTCTATGTGTGGCTGAAACAATGTTAATTCGTAACCAGTGAGTCTTGCTATAGTCAAGTGTTGTGTTTGTGTGCGGTTCAAGAGAACCTCTACTGCATGTGGTACTTGTACTGTCAATTGGTGTCCTAACACTATGGCATCGCTTTGTCTGATTGCTAAAGCTGTCGCTGCCACTGATTTCAGGCACGCAGGCAGAGCCTGAGCTACGGGATCTAATGTACTAGAAAAATAAGCACATGGTTTGTGTGATCCTGCTTGTTCCTGTGTGAGTACTGACAAGGCAGTACCTTCGCGTTCTGTAACAAAGAGTGTAAACTGTTTATTGTAACATGGTGTTGCTAAAACAGGTGCTTGACATAAAGCTTTCTTTAGGCTTTCAAAAGCTTGTGTATGTTCCTGAGTCCAAGGGAGGACAGTCGATGTGGCTGCCTCCTGCGTTGTCAACTGAATGAGTGGTTTTGCTAGAAATGCATACTGAGGGATCCACTGCCTACAATATGAAGTGAGGCCTATAAAAGCCCGCACCTCCTTTTGTGTCTTGGGTATTGGCATGTTAGCAATTAACTGGATGCGATCGGGTGTAAGCTGCCTTCCCTCCTTGGACAGCGAGTGCCCAAGGTAAACAACTCGCTGGACACAGAATTGCAGCTTAGAAGGGGACACCTTGTGCCCCTTTTCGGCCAAGAATTGTAAAACCGTCAGTGAGGCTTTTTCACATTCAGGTTCGCTTCTAGCGGTGATCAGCAGATCATCGACATATTGAAGCAGGGCAGTGTTGACTGGCATGTGGATACTGTCAAGTTCTCGTTTCAGTGCTTGGCTATAGATGCTGGGGCTTTCTGTGAATCCTTGAGGTGCGCGTGTGAATTTAAAGCTTCGTCCATTTAAACTAAATCCGAACAAGTATTGGCTTTCCGGATCTATTGGGACGCTGAAAAAGGCATTCTTGAGATCAATTACAGTAAAGAATGTTGCTTCGGAATCAATGGCTGTCAGTAATGAAGAAATATCTGGGACTACGGGGTATTGTGGTACAATACATTTATTTAATTCGCGCAGATCAATAACCAATCGATATACTGGCGGGGCTTTTGGATCAGTTCGTTTAAGAATCGGAATTATCGGGGAATTACATACATTGGAGTCGGTTTCCACAACCACTCCTTGGGTAATAAGCTCGTCAATGATTTGCAGTAAAGCCACTACAGCATCTGGGGGTAACTTGTATTGTCGCATTCGTGGTAGTACCACTCCTGTCTTTAGTGTGACTCGATATGGTGTAATGTTCATGCAACCAACATCTGTAGGGCCTTGTGCCCATAAATGTGTGGGTAAAGTCTGCAGTCGGTGATCCATGTCTCGGGACACGTAGTGCCCTTTGAAATCACGTAAAAACAATCTTACTCCTTCCGGAGAACAACATATTATAGCTCCTAGAGCTTTCAATGTTTTTATACCTAACAAGTTTTCTGGACATGATTTAGTAAGCAATAAATCTGTAGTTCGTGTCAAGGGACCAATCGTAAGTGGAAGAGGCTGTGATACTTCGTTAATGATAGGTTTTCCTGAAAAGCCAAGGGAAATATTCTGTGAGCCTGAGAGGGGTGCCCCTGGAACTTCACTACGTTTTATGGTTGTTCGGCTTGCCCCTGTATCAAGTAAAAATTTTCTATCTTGGCCTAATAGTTCACTGTGTACATAAGGTCCTTCTTGATCTACAGGGACCTCGATGAGGGGTAAGCCAACTTCCCTCTCTAGGCTGTTTCATGAGTATCGTTGATAATCAGGATAGTCATACTGTGCGGTCTGGTACATCTGTTGTGTCGTTGTTTGTGTGGCAGCAATAGGCTGCGGTGGTGGAGCTGACATAGACTGTTGCGGAGCTGGCATGGACTGTGCATGTTGCGGGGCTCCTTGTTGGTTCTGATCCTGTCTAAGTGGCCGTGGTCTTTCTTTTGTATTACCTATGGCGATATTATGTTTTAAAACTGGACAATCGTGTACATAATGACCTGGCTGTTTACAATAGTTGCATGTCCCTTTGACAGGACCTGCTGAAACACTGGACTGTGTCATACCCTTTTTATGACCGTCAGCTGGAACTGTCTGGGAAACTAGCATTTTCATTTTCGTGTCTTTCATGCGTCTTTGTTCATGTTCTTGTTCCTCTCTAATTCTATTGTGATGGTACTGTAGCATTTGTAACATTTGTGACGGAGTGTTACCTTGCCAGGTACTCTCGAATTTCAATACTCTATTCTTAACTTGGGGCAAGGAATTTTCAACTAATTTTGTCACAAACAGATGTGGATACGATTCGCTACTTGCTTTTATTCCACTATTTATACCAAAACATTTTTCGAATCGGGCATAGAAATCACTAGTGTCTTCATCTTGCTTTTGTTTACAGGCTGAGATTGCACCCCAGTCTTCCTTTTTCGTAGTTAATAAACGTGGCAGTACCTGTACTAGTAAACCTGGTAGTGTTTTGGTCTTGTCCCCAAGCCCTGAACCTGGACCTCGAGCTTTTTCTTCGTTTTCTAATGCTGTCCAATCTATCTTTTGGTCTCCCACCTCCCAATCCTTTTCCTTGAGTTTTTCGTAAATGCCCGCAGGCATTAATACCTTCAATATTTTCATAATGTCGGGATAGGTATACTCTCCCATGAGCAACATGTCTTTAATTTCACGGTGGAAACCCGCTGGGTCTTTGTCATGACTGGGTACCACTTTCTTCATTTCTAATAGTTCTATTTTAGATATGGGTGTGTATACAAACACACGTTTAAACTGATTGTCATCACCTTTTATCGGGTGTACTTCGCGTAAGGGATTCTGTCTATCCATGTAATACGTCGTTCTTTCTTTTATGGGCAGTGAGACATGTTCGGGACATACAAAAAGAATGTACTGTTTTCTGGATTCCAGTATTTCTCTAATTAACTCAGTACCTGAACCTCTCCATTTATTCGTGAGTAATTCAGTCAATATATCAGGTAGGGGACCAGGATCGGAGTGTTGGCTTTTATATAATATAAGGAGTTGTTGAATCATGTAGATACCAGCTAGACGCTGTTCATCTGGGGTGAGGTTCAAAAACGTGTGCGCTAGTGTATCATCACTATATTTTCCGGGACTGTCAACCCAGTGAACGGCTGACCTGGCTAATTCTTGTTCGTCCATAGAATCGAGTATATGATAACCCCTTCGTTCTCGGAGTAATTTGTCAGCGGCTTGGAACGAATGTTCGGGGGACCTTATATTTATTATAGGTGTTTGGAAATTTCTGTTATTATCTGGACGTATCGGACGTATCGGATCAGTAAAGCATCTAGTATTATTACAAGATCTCCCTCTACCTACATAGGCCATGGTTTCTGACTGTCCTGTGGGCAGTTCTAATTCTTCCTCCTCTTCGGTTTGTTCAGGCTGGTCTACTGCTAATCTTTCTTCGTGTATTCGTTCTACTTCTTTGCGGATTTTTCGGCACATAGCTATTATACTTAATCGTTTATCATGTCTCCCCTCTGATATATTCCGACTCCATGTGGTAAGAATTTGCATTTCTTCCGGATTTACCCCTGGTCGGTCTTGATTTCTGATCACACAATTTATGAGGAAACGTAACAGTTCCCCCTGTATTTCCACTTTCTGGTACTCCATGGCTCTATTAATACTTTCAGAATCTCGTCCTGACTGGACAAAGTGATATATATTTTCTAAATGTGTAGTCATTCCTGGTAGCCTCCGTAAAATATATTGCAGCTCGTCGGATACGTAATGATGCCAGCAGCATTTCGTCCTCTTTGCCGGGCACAGGGTCATATCTACAATCTATTAGAAGTTCCTTAAGCATGTCGGGAGTTACTAGTTTGGGCATACGTTGGTGGGCTAATTCTTGAAAGGAAAGTTTATTTACTCTGGGTGGCGTGGAAAAAATGTTTGCTGTACCTCCTGTAGCACCACCTGGGGTGCTGGACGTGAAAGGATTCGTTGAACGTGATATAGCAACCATAGGTGTGGGTACAGCTGTAGAAACAGGTGTGCTTGCCGGAACTTGTGTCGGAGTTTGTTGTTGCGGAGGTACAGATGGAGGAGGGTCTTGGCGTTGAACCCCCTCGGCAGGCGGTCTATGTGGCGCAGTATTAGCATACTCGGGAGCTGCGTCGTCTAAATAAGAGGAAAGGAAAACATCTTCTGCGGTTCTGGGATGCCCTTTGGGATGTGCTTTTATCGGAAACAATGGGGGTGGCAAGTCTTTTGGTATCTCCGGAGTAGCCTTAGGTAACCCTTCGGCCAGAAGAGGATACATACCATTCATAAGGGCATTTATTTGTCTGTCTATTTGTTCTGATTTTACTCGAGTACCTTCTTCAATTAATAGATTTTCTCGAACTTTATTTGAATTCTCCTTACTTTTCTCTTCCTGTCTGAGTGCTTTTTCTGATCGTCTATATGATTCTTTACGCCATAATTCAATGGCATCTTTCTGTGATTGTCTAGCTTTCTTTTTCCATAATTCTTCCTCTACTTTCATGATGCAATCTGCATCCCAGGTCCCAGCTGCGGGCCACCTCTGACTTTCTGGTAATTCCTTGGTGTAGTCTGCCCATAAATCAAGAAATAATATGGCGTCTAGGCCATGTTTATGATACATGAAGTACCCTGGAGTGTCCCTAGGAGGAATGGGAACAGCTTCTTCGAGTACCCCTTTTCTCGTTTTGATCTGTCTTAATCTCGAAAAGAGCGGCATATTGAGAACTGATCTGATACCTAATTTTGAACACGTTTAATACAACAAAACACAATAATGAACAGTCATTCACACCACAATATGCAGAACGTATTTAAAACATTTTAACATTTAACATTTAATGAACAACAATGATGGCCATTTAGGGAACTAGTCACTAAGCATAATACTCGGCACTAACTAGGTAATTCTGAATTATGTACTAGACATATTTGATATACTGCTAAACAGTACAGATACACTGCTGAAACAGTGCAGACCGGATTTGTGTACCCAAACCCGTCTTGACCGGCACAACCTATGTGCACGTCAGAACGCCTCCCCGGCAATGGTACTCACCGGGTAGCTCGGAACGGAAGGCCTCGGAACTGAACTGAACTGGACTCGGACCAGCCTGGACTCGACTCGAAACTTCGGAACTTCGGAACCTGGTGGGCCTCTGTATACCTCGGATCTTGCTCTCTCAGCTAGGCTCTGGTCGGGATACTTCGCACTTCTCACCGCCTCGTCTGGGTGTTGATCGCAGCCTCAGTTACCCCCGCTCGGCAGGAGGGAGATACAGGAAATCCTGTGGGTACGCGTTGTTGTCCGTCCAGCTGTGGCAGGAGACCGGGCCTGCAACGCACCTCCGGCGTGTGAGATGAGAAAGTGTCCCTATTCGGGCGCCATATCTGTGGTAAATAATTTAATTACCGGTACTTAATTTGATGCGGGAAATCTATAATAATAGCTCAGTAAAATAAGAGGCAGAATCCGTGGTATTAGAGGTTCGGAACGGGCTTTATTCCAAAATCAATTCGAATTGAGGACTCCATATTCCATCACCACGAAGGTTCAGGAAGTGAAGGACCATACTTTATTGACAGATAATCATATTTATAGAAGAGGCATTATAGTGAAACAGATGCAGGAGGCGTAACAGTTGATAACAGAGATAAAAACATACATGCGTAACTAAAATGGGTGTAACTAGGCGTAACTAAAGAACGTCATTAGGTATGATGTCACAAATGGGTGGTTCCATGAAAGAATTTCGCAATGTCAGCAGAAATACTTGGCAGAGATGCGCGCGCAGCAGCATGACGTGTGATTGACGTGCAACTAGGGGGTGAAGGGGACTTGACATTTAGCTCTACATGTGGAGACAGAAGTCTGGGGTTATGTCAACCTAATCCCAAATCATATCTAACATCCTATGTTTAAAGAACTATGTTATCCAAAAGGAGAGGTCTCTTAGGATAGAATCTTATTCTATACTGACTATACTGACTGTTAGTGCGTGTACAAGCGTCTAAGTGTCTACACTAGATGCGAGGGCAGAAATCTTCCATAGTAACAGGGCTATGAATTACTTGCATAAAGACAGAGAAGCCGGGCCCTTTGCTCGGTAGCTGGAAGAATGTTTACTTAAACTACTAGACAGGAATGCATTGGATGGGGAGCGGAGCAGATAATCTCGAAGGTGAAATACAGTTTTTGGCAAGCAGAAAGGTCGAGTCAGGCACCGTTAGCCGCGCAGGGAGTAGGACAAAGTTCATGGATACAGATGCGAGCTCAGACTGGAGCTTTCAGAGGCAGAAGGCAGGAAAAGGCTTAATGGCAGAATCAGGGCCTACTCGCCTGGACTGTAAAATGGCATAAATGAACCATATAAAGCCGGTGGCCTTTCATACTTAGGAATAGAATATCCGGCCCATTCATGGCGGATCTGAAAGAGGACATGTTGACGGTGGACGCACATGTGTTTGCGTCTTCATAACTGGAACTGGAGGAAACATACATGTACTTGTGATTTATACATGAAACCGTTGGGGTCCAAGATAGGGGACATAACTGATCATAAAAATCCATATTTCCACACGCTCCTACCCTTACATTTATACAATACCATCTCCAGGTTAAAAATGTGATAAAGTCTAGCATACCAGGCCTGATATGTTGGGGCATCAGCATCCTTCCACCTAGTAGAGATAAGTAAGGGATAAATAGCAGTCGCCATAAAACAAAAGTAAACTGAACGATGATCTAACTGTAAGCTTTCATCAAAACCAAGTATCAACATAGTTGGAGTTAGAGATACTTATTGCCCCAGGTTTTGACATAGAAAGCTTTCAATACCTTCCTTCAAACTATTCAATTTACAACAATCCGCAAACATATGGCTTGTATCCGCTGGACCCTGATCGCATCTGGGACACTTATTATTAACCCTTCTCCCCCATGCCCAAAGTTTAGCCGGAGTAAAATAAAGTCTAAACACTGTTTTAAAAGTCTGGGCTTTAAGATTCGCAGTCAAAAAGTTTTTTTTAGACAACTCGAGTGATCGTTTAAAATCTACGTCCGGGTAATTTAATTTACCTGCCCAAGCACTTTCTACTTTAAGAATATCATCCATAGTGGCCTCCGTAAGCATTGTATAAACATCCTTAACTCTATATTGTTTTTTCATCACATAGTCTAGTAAGGTAATTCGTGATAAATTAATTGGTTGCGGAGCCAGACTACTTATGATCGCCCTGATTTGTATATATTTAAATATCGTGCTAGAATCTACTCCATATCGTTCCTGAAGGTCCCCAAACGAGACCATCCCTTTCAAATCCGTGATATCTCCTATATTTTTTATTCCTGAATTTTCCCAAATTCTACCTATATCATCATACAATATCGCCGGAAAGGCCGAAGAACGCCACAACAGTGAATATCTATTAATTCTGGGTATTTCCAAGTATTTACCAATCTTCCGACATATATTCCAGGCTGCTCTAATAATCTTAAAGCGAGTTTTTTTATAATAACTACCTTCCAGCTGCCTTAAAACCAACCCTGGTGCTAATTTACCCACAGCAAGTTCATAGATAGATGGTGGGATATCTTTATCCCCTTCTAAAAGACTAGTTACCCCGGCTGAATCCAGAGTCTGTGACCTAAATAAGATACTCATATGTAGCAGCATTACTGCCCAGAAGTAGTGCAGCATATTTGGAACTGCAAGGCCCCCCGATGTAGTGGTAAGGACATATATTTTATTGACCTTCTAATTTTCCCATAGCCCCAAATAAATTGACAAAACATCTGCTCCAACTGTTTAAATAATAAATTTTCCGGCTCTAATGGTATACATCGGAAGAGATACAATATTTTAGGAAACATCTTCATTTTAATGACATTTGCTCTGCCAATAATCGATAGATGTAGATTATGCAATCTCTTCAGATCTCCCTTAATTATTTTAACTAGATAAGTGGCTGACTCTGTCCGGCGTAAATCCTGAAACTGCGTATTTTTTGAGAATATGATTTGTGTTTTATCCATGTTTAAACTATATCCTGATTGTTTACCAAGTTCAGCTGCAAGCCTCTCAATCTGATTTATAGCACCTAACGGATCCGTGGTGACCACAGCAACATCATCTGCATAGGCTAAAAGTTTAGTATTATATCCAAGGGTCTCTACTGGTTTAATTGCTTGATCCTCCAATATAGACCTAATCAAAGGATCAATATAAAGTGCAAATAATATAGGGGAGCACGGACAACCCTGCCGTGTCCCCCGGGTAATCCTAATCCTAGCCGACTCCCTCCCCATTAACTGTATTTTTGCATGTGCCTTATAATACATGGCCTGTATAGCTGTTAAGATTCCTGGGCCAAATCCCTTAAGTCTTAAATTTTTCCATAAGTACACCCATTCAACTTGATCAAAGGCTTTTATGGGCATCCAGCAAAATCAACGACATTTGTATCCCAGTGGTTTCGGCGATATCAAATAATGAAATAGCTCTCCGGACATGATCCGTGGTACTTTTGCCTGGGATGAAGCCATGTTGCCAGGGACTCACAAGGGTCCCTATTACCTTAGATAATCTTAAGGCCAGTATCTTAGAATACAGTTTCTCATCTACGTTAATTAGTGATATTGGTCTATAAGCGGCGGGATCTTCCGGCTTCTTGGCCTTCTTCAAAAATAACACGATGTTCGTGTCCTGCCAGGATTGTGGTGGAACCCCCTTCTGTTGAACTGATAGAAACAAATCCAACAATAACGGGGTCAATTCTGTTTGTAAAGCTCTGTATATTTCCATCGGGATCCCATCCGGGCCCGATGCTTTGCCTAGAGCCATTGTTTTTATGCCCTCAGAGACCTCACTCAACGAGATATCCGCCTCAAGCCCTAACAGCTGGGAATCTTCATTACCCAATGCTATCCCTATTCCATCCATTATCGGATCCCTAGATCTATGGAGATCCTGATAGAAACCAGTAAGTACATTTAATATGCCTGTTAAATCAGTAGCCATCATTCCATCTTTCCCTCTTAATTGTAGAATATTATTTGCCGTCGCCCTTTGCTTAATTCGCAATGCCAGATGTTTCCCAGTCATTTCCCCGTACTCATAATTCTCCCGTGTTGCAGTTTGAAACCTTTCCGCTGCCTTTTTATTATAAATTCCGTTGAGTTTGGCCTTTGTCCTGATTACTTTTAGCTCTAAGGCAGTTTGTAACTCCATCTGTGTATATACTATGGCTTCCATGTGTTGTCTCTCATTCATACCCAGCTCCTCTATAAGAGTAAGTGTTTCCCCTCTCGATTGTTTCTGGTGGAATATCCCGAAGCTTGTGATTTCGCCCCTGAGCCCAGCTTTATATGCATCCCAAACACTTTCTCTAGATGTACTGTATCTATTAATTTCGAAAAACTGTTTGGTCCATCCCCTAATATGTGCGATAAATCCTTCTGTAACTAACAATTTTTTGTCAAAAGACCACTTTAACATACCCTTAGTGTATGCCGGCGCGTCAATACTCATGACTAGTGGGTAATGGTCCGACAACACTTTCGGGAGTCTTTTAATATCTGCTCCCTCTGTGAGAGAGGCAGAGGGCAGGAAATAATCAAGTCTAACATACTTCCTATGCGGATATGAAAAATAGGTAAACCCTGGATCCTCCGCTTTCTTACAAGCCCACATATCTACTAGCCCGTGGCTATCAGTGAGAGCATTTATGGCTTTAAAAACCTGAGGTTTCCTCCCTATATAATCGGCCTTCCCCCATCCTCCGGTATCAACATGAATATTCAAATCCCCACATATAATTAATGGTGTTGGCCATGACGCTAATTCTATCTCCAACTTTGTCCATAAATCCGTATCATCAAAATTAGAACCATACACTGTACACATGGTAAATTGATTTGGTAAGGAAGTGATGGCCCACCGCCCCAATTTATCGGACTTAACACGGTCAATTGGTAACAATCGCTGAGAGACATGTATGGCCACCCCTCTCATATTGGTAGACTGTGAGGAGCAAGCAACCTGAGCGAACCCTGGGATAATCTTAATCCCTCTTTTCTGCCATGGAATGTGTGTCTCTTGCTGACATATAATGTCTGCCCCTATTCCCCGCAACATTTCTCCGGCCCTATTTCTTTTGTCTCTATCGTTTAATCCACCAATATTAATTGTAGATATAGTTAGCCTACCCATATTAACTTACCCTTGTTTGTTTCCTTACCACTCTTTTACAACCTTCTTCATACCCATAAAAACTTTCCAGTCACTTTTGACCCCTCCAAACAATAACTACTGCCGCTCTACTAGTACGTCTAACCTTCTGTCCAACTGCCTTGCTGTCCTGAAATTTCTGTTTTTTATCCCCCTTAACCACCCTTACCTTCCCACCCAGCACCCTAACCCAACCCCATCCAACCCCCCTCCCTGTGAAATAAGGCAACAGACCTCTCTAGGTCTGTATGTGATGAGTGGTGATCCAAACCCTAGTGATGGCATTATTTTATACTTATATTTGATTCGTGATAGAAAAAAATTCGAAACAGCTCTGAGGGAATTTTCGGAGTTTGAACAAATAGGCGGCTATAAAATAAATGCTAATAAAACTGAGGTTTTAGCTCTTAATACTGATTTGAACTCTTTTCCATCTTGTTTAAAGATACAAGCTATAAAAAATGATCCTATAAGATATCTTGGGATATATGTATCTGATCAGTATCATCAGTTATTTGAATTAAATTATATAAAAACGAAGGGTAAGATCAAGGAGCTGTTAGAACAATGGACATTACTCCCCCTTTCGATTGTGGGTAGAGTTTCAATGATAAAAATGTCTATACTTCCCCTGCTCATCATTCTATTTTCGAATGTCCCGATCAAAATAAATCAGTCTTATTTCAGTGAAATTGATACTTTATTCAGGGAATTCATCTGGAGTAAGAAAGCTCCGAGGGTTAAATTAAGTGTGGTTCAACTACCCATAACACAAGGAGGCTTAGCATTACCCCACGTGAGAGTTTATTATGAGGCTGCCTTTTTAGATTTAGTATCTGGCTTGATATGATCTAATTTTTTTAGTGACAACTTTTTTATAGATAAAATGACCCAGGAAATCGGTTCTCTAACTCAAGTGTTTTTAAAAACTTCCAAACCTCCAAAGAAAACACGTTATAAGACTTTGAAAGATTATTCTTTAAGACTTCAGTCCTTTTTTAAAAAGATGGGCTCATCTGGTCTCCAGTTCCTAAAATTAAGAGAATGTACAAGTCTCGGCCTACAGTTGCAAATGAGACATATAAGTATTTGGGAAGGCTGCGGATTTTCCGAGTTAAGACATTTTATAGTTCAGAATAGGCCGATCTCCTGGCAAGAAATAACGACAAGGGTAGAAGGTCATCGAAAGCCGACTTTTCTTGAATATTTGCGTGTTGTTCATTTCCTAACAAACACCAGTGGCTTCTTGGACACTCCTAACCAATTTATGTCAGCCCTGTATGGGGCCAACATTAAAGGGGTGGGAAACTGGTATAGGTTGCTGCATAAACAGGGTCAGGCTTCCGTGATAGAGATCCGTCTGGACAAAATAACTCGTGAAACTGGGTGTAGGCTGACTATTAAGGAGTGGGAGTCCATGTGCCTTCTTGGAAGTAAATCTTTGAGCGCCGCAAATTTGAAAAGGATGGCCTTCTTATCACGGTGGTTATCCTATTTAACTCCGGCCGCTTTAAGCAAAAGATTTCCTGGTGCAGAAAATAGGTGTTTTAGCTGCCAAACAGATGGTGAGGGCGGATGGCACCATATTTTTTATGCAGGTTTTTTTGGGAGGAAATTTTTGGGGATATCGGGCAAGCAATCAGTAAGAACATTCTGTTCGAGGCCGAAGCTGTCTTATTTGGGATCAGTAGTGACGAAAGGTTATTATCCGAATCCGAAAAGACTTTTCTATTTATTTTGTGTATGGTGGCCCGTTCCCTAATTTTGCAGAATTGGAAATCTCTGGAAATACCTTCCCATCTGAAATGGTACAATAAAATGAAAAGAATCAGAAAATTTGAGGAAGCTTATGTGAGGAGGGTAGGGGCCATAAAAAAATTCGAAAGAAATTGGAAGTTTCTTAGTGAATTGGAAGAATTTAAAGAGAGATCATAGCACTTAAGTTGGTTAACTAATGTAGCAGCTTTTTTGGACTAGCACTTTTTTCCATTGCACTTTAAAAGCACTAGCACTTTAATAGCTCTAGCACTTTATAGAATGCTTTTTGCACTTTGGTTAATGATAGGAGAAAATGTTACAATTATAAAGGAAAAAGGAACTTAAGTACACCAGGAGCTTTTCTTAATGCTGATGTGCCTTTGGATAGATTTGATACTTGTTCCATGAATGATAACATAATTTGCTGCTTTTTTTTTCTAGCTTCTTGTCGCTTTTTTTTTTTCTTTTTGTATCTGGTTTTCAACGTCAGTAAGAATGTTTTTCAGTCTACTATGTATTTCTTGAACCAAGGCTCTACTCAATAAAAATGTATATAAAAAAAAAAAGAATAACATAGGTCCATTCAGGACCCTTGAACTTATTGTTCAATAATATTAATCTTTCACTTCTTCATTTGGGCTTATCAGTAGATGTCCCACACTGACTAGAAATTTCGTTTACCTGGTCAGGTTCTTCATTAATTGTCTTGAAATGATACTTTAACCTTTTCACACCACCTGGCCAGTTATCCCCTCTTCTGACCCTTTTTGCTTGTACTGCACTGTCACTGTCTTTGAGTGCTCTTTTATTTTCATTAAGTTGTTGCACAATCTGGTTATTTTCGTTTTCAGAATCCCTCTCTGTCTGACCCTGTCCAGGGCTTATTCCTGTAACGACCTTTTCTACCTGGATGCGTTCTTCTTCCCTGGTCTGACCCTGTTCAGGTTTTATCTGGATTTTCTCTTCTTCTTTCACCTGAACCTGTTCTTCTTCTCCTAACTGGTCCTGCTCAGGTCTTACTGCACTTTGGTTTCCTGCAGCCTGAATGTGTTCTTCTAGAGCTATCTGTCCCTCTTCAGACTCATGAATGGTTCCATTCACTTCTGTCTGAGTAGATTGTTCTCTCCTTGTCTGATCCTGCTCAGGTTCTCCAACAATTGTATTTTCACTTTCCTGAGCTTGTTCTTCTATACCTGACTGGTCCTCACTATTCTCCTGTCTCTCTAACCGGATTTGGCTTCTTGTTCTCACATTTACTTCAGGTATGTCAACCACTGGTATCCAGTCATCCTGACTTATGTTCGGTTGTTCTTGATCAGCTACTTCAGGATCTGTTATTCTATGTCCTTCAGCTGCACAACCTTCTGCAGCCTCAACTGCTTGAGTTAGTTGGGGTCCTTCCTCGTCAGGTGCTGGTACTCTTTTAGTGTGGCTTGTATGAATCCAATTAGCCAAGCTTGCACACTTCACTGCTGTTGTTGTAACCAATATAACCTGATGTAGTTTTTCCTACCTCGATGCTAGGCACGACTCTCGAGTGTGATTCTTCACCAACACCCAGTCAACAGGATTTAGATCATGTGCTTGATCCGGCTGCCTTGCAACTGCATCCTCTCCAACCTGGTGAGAGATAGAACGCACTAGGTCAGCCAGTTCTTTGCAATAGTCTAATACCAAATCATCAGTTATATTCAACAGTTTGTGTCCTGGTACACATGCCTGCCTTATTGCTCTTCCCATGAGTATTTCATGGGGACTCAATCCTGTATTCTTGTCAGGAATGCTTCTGAGTCCCATCAGAACAAAAGGTAAAGCATCAGGACACTCCAGTGGGGTGGATACACATACCTTTGCCAGTCTTGTTTTTATAGTGTCATTTATTTGTTCTACCACTCCAGAAGCCTCTGGGCTATATGCACAGTGCAGTTTTTGTTCAATTTCAAATGCTTCACAGATTAGTCGAATTATTTCATTATTAAAATGAGACCCTCTTTCTGATTCCAAAGTTATGTGAAAACCGAACCGAGGAATCAGCTCTCTCAACAATAGTTTTGCAACTGTTATACTCTCCTTTCTTCTAGTAGGGTATGCCTCCACCCACCGTGAGAACAAACAAACTATAATGAGTAGGTACTTCAAACCTCTGCAAGGTGGTAATTGGATAAAATCTATTTGTAGCCTTATAAATGGGCCTCTGCCTTTCCAATTTTTCCCATACAGACCACTGTTTTCCTGCCTGGATTCATTTGTTGACAGGTTAAGCATCTCTGGCATAGACTCTCTGCTACGTTCCTGAACTTCGGATTGAACCAATCCTGTCTAAAGAGTCTGATCATGGCATCTCTGCCTATATGGGTGTCTCCGTGATACATCCTAGCCAACTGTGAAAGCATACAGTCTGGCATTACTGGCCTGCCATCTAGATAAATCCATACATCATCTTCTGACCTCTTTTGACACCCTACTTTCACCCATTCCTCTTTTTCTTTCATCTCTACCTCATCTTGTAGTTGTCTCACTTCTTCCCATGTTTTCAATCCTGAGAGTAACATAAGTTGGCAGCTAATTCCACTTGTTTCGATTTTCTTGTTTACCGCCAATTTATTTCTGGCACAGTATTGGGAAACCTGGTCAGCCAACCTATTACCAGCTGACACATAGTCATCTCCTGACTGATGTGCGGCACACATGACCACTGCCACTTCTTTTGGCAATTGTATTGCTTCAAGCAGTTCTTTTAGGAAATTTCCATTTTTAATTGGGGATCCTGAAGAAATCATGAAATCCCTCTGCATCCAAAGTTGGCCAAAATCATGCACAACCCCGTAACCACACTGGCTATCAGTAAAAATGGTTACTTTCCAGTTTTTCCCAATATTGCAAGCTTTAATCAAAGCTATCAATTCGGCTACTTGTGCAGATTTGACTGGTGGCAAATAGGATGCTTCGACTATTCCAGCCAATGTACATACAGCGTAAGCAGTACTTAGTCCTCCTTCCTCATAGCGTATACACGAGCTGTCTACAAACAGCTCATGTTCAGCATTCTTCAAATGTTCTTCCTGTATGTCTGGACGGGGCTTGGTGCAAAGTTCAGTCACATCCAAACAGTTGTCCTTGACTTCATCCCTCACCTCTTCTCCATATACATCTGGTAACAAGGTGGCAGGGTTTAGCACAGTACACCTGACTATTGTCACGTTTTCAGCACCTAATATTATTCTTTCATACTTAGTCATCGGACAAGGAGTGAGATACTGAGTTCGAGTTCTTGTTAAAAAGAATCTCAACTGAATGTGGAACATGCACCTTTACCGGATGTCCCATCACAATTGATTCGCTTTATTCCAGACTCATGCAGGTTGCAGCTACTGCTTTTAAACAGCCAGGTTCTGCAAAACTGGAATTTTTCTGGGGACACTTTATGTCCACCATCAGCCAAATGATTTAACAAGGCAATTGAATCAGTAACACAGTCATCTCTTGTCTTAGATGCGACTAACAAGTCGTCAATGTACTGCACCAATACTGACTTTCTGGGCAACACTAAGGTTTCTAGGCACTTTTTCAATATCTGATTGAAAATTGAAGGACTTTCAGTGTACCCTTGAGGAAGGCAATTCCAGACTAAAATACGGTCCTCAAACTTAAATGAGAAAAGATATTGGCTGTCGGGGTGTAATGGAATAGAGAAAAAGGCATGGCATAGATCGATTACAGTAAGCCATCCTGCCTTCCATGGTATCTGGTACAGAATAACTGCTGGGTTGGGCACTACAAGGCAACAAGGTACAACAATTTTTTTAATCTTTCTTAGATCTTCAACTATCCTATATTTGCCGCTAGGTTTCTTAATGCCAATTATATGTGAATTACAGGGACTACTCATTATTTCCTTTAGAATGCCTTGTTCAATCATTCGATCAATTTCTGCTGCAACACCAGCTTTAACTTCTAGACTCATTTTGTATTGTCGAGTATTTGGGTAAACTGCACCTTCCTTCACAGTTACTTTAACCCCTTCGCTGCTAGGCCTTTTCCCCTCCTGTGCTAAGCCCTTTTTGGGCTATTTGAGGTAGTGCGCGCTTAGGCCCCTGTAACTTTTTGACCACATTAGGTATCCACGCCAAATTTGCGTCCTTTTCTTCCAACATCTTGGGGATTCTAAAGGTACCCAGGGTTTGTGGATTCTCCTAGAGGGGTCACAGAAATTAGTCAAAATACAGCAATTTTTTTTTTTTTTTGTGAAAAACGGGCTGCAAATGAAAGCTTCTGGGTTTTTCTCTGCAAATGGTATCAAAAAAGGGTTTGTGGGGCTGAAATCACAATTTCTCCAGCTTTTAGGGAATGACAGACTTTTGTTAGAAAACCAACATTTTTTACACAGTTTTGGCATTTTTCTGGGACATACCCTATTTTTGCTATTTTTTGTGCTTTCAACCTCCTTCCAGTTAACGGTAGAAAAGGGTAACAAAACAATAATGGATCCTGGAAAGCTATACATTTTTGAAAAGTAGACATAATTCTGAATTCAGCAAGGGGTCATTTGCGTAGATCCATCAAGGTTTCTTTATAGAAATTTACAGGCAAATATAGGAGAAATTAAAAATTTGTTGAAAAAAGCAGCCTCTTGAGTCAACGTTTTTACCTGTAACTTCTTCGAATTATGACATCTCTTTGAAAGCAATGTACCGTTACATCCGGTAGACCTTCCTGGTTGTGGGGACATATAGGACTTGTAGGTTCATCAAGAGCCCAACGAACCCAGAGTAGAAAAATGAGCAGCATTTTGTAATGTTTTTTTTTTTTGGTCCGGGTATATAGCAATTATTGTGGGAAAATGTATACTTGGAAAAATCGGTATGAAAGTCACCTATGTATTTCTGAAATGGGAACAAATTACAGAGTTCAGAAACAGTGCATATTTGCACATTTTCGAAATTGGGAATACTCATATTTGCATGACAATTATTGGTCATTTTTCAAAATGACTTTTTTTTTACACAATGTCTTTCATTTGGAAGGGAGAAATGCATCAAAAATCAACAGGTAATAACAGTTGCTTTACAAATTTGAACTACCCTAAGTCTCCCGAGAAAAATGGTACCTCACTTGTGTGGGTAGGCATAGTGCCCACGACAGGAAGTGGCTCAAAACCTAAGGTGAACACACCACATTTTCACACTGAAAATTTACACTTTTTTTGCAAAGAGTCTAGCTGTAGTTTTTGAACCCTAGCCCTGCCGGCACCTAGGGAAACCTAGCAAACCTATACATTTTTGAAAACTAGACACCCAGGGGAATCCAGGATGGGGTGACTTGACTGCCTCCCACCATGGTCTGTTACCCAGAATCCCTTGCAAACGTAAAAAATTGAAAAAAAAAACACATTTTCCCCACATTTCTGTGATGGAAAGTTCTGGAATCTGCGTGGATCCACAAATTTCCACCCACCCCGCGTTCCCCAAAGTCCTACGAGAAAAATGGTACCTCACTTGTGCGGGTCGGCCTAGTGCCCGCGACAGGAAACGGCGCAAAACGCAACGTGGTTTTGGAGTGAAAAATGACCCTTTTTTTGGCAAAGTGACTAGCTGTAGATTTTGTACCCTAGCCCTGCCGGCACCTAGGGAAACCTAGCAAACCTATACATTTCTGAAAACTAGACACCCAGGGGAATCCAGGATGGGGTGACTTGACTGCCTCCCACCATGGTCTGTTACCCAGAATCCCTAGCAAACGTAAAAAATTGACAAAAAAAACACATTTTCCCCACATTTCTGTGATGGAAAGTTCTGGAATCTGCGTGGATCCACAAATTTCCACCCACCCCGCGTTCCCCAAAGTCCTACGAGAAAAATGGTACCTCACTTGTGCGGGTCGGCCTAGTGCCCGCGACAGGAAACGGCGCAAAACGCAACGTGGTTTTGGAGTGAAAAATGACCCTTTTTTTGGCAAAGTGACTAGCTGTAGATTTTGTACCCTAGCCCTGCCGGCACCTAGGGAAACCTAGCAAACCTATACATTTTTGAAAACTAGACACCCAGGGGAATCCAGGATGGGGTGACTTGACTGCCTCCCACCATGGTCTGTTACCCAGAATCCCTTGCAAACGTAAAAAATTGAAAAAAAAACCACATTTTCCCCACATTTCTGTGATGGAAAGTTCTGGAATCTGCGTGGATCCACAAATTTCCACCCACCCCGCGTTCCCCAAAGTCCTACGAGAAAAATGGTACCTCACTTGTGCGGGTCGGCCTAGTGCCCGCGACAGGAAACGGCGCAAAACGCAACGTGGTTTTGGAGTGAAAAATGACCCTTTTTTTGGCAAAGTGACTAGCTGTAGATTTTGTACCCTAGCCCTGCCGGCACCTAGGGAAACCTAGCAAACCTATACATTTCTGAAAACTAGACACCCAGGGGAATCCAGGATGGGGTGACTTGACTGCCTCCCACCATAGTCTGTTACCCAGAATCCCTTGCAAACGTAAAAAATTGACAAAAAAAACACATTTTCCCCACATTTCTGTGATGGAAAGTTCTGGAATCTGCGTGGATCCACAAATTTCCACCCACCCCGCGTTCCCCAAAGTCCTACGAGAAAAATGGTACCTCACTTGTGCGGGTTGGCCTAGTGCCCGCGACAGGAAACGGCGCAAAACGCAACGTGGTTTTGGAGTGAAAAATGACCCTTTTTTTGGCAAAGTGACTAGCTGTAGATTTTGTACCCTAGCCCTGCCGGCACCTAGGGAAACCTAGCAAACCTATACATTTCTGAAAACTAGACACCCAGGGGAATCCAGGATGGGGTGACTTGACTGCCTCCCACCATGGTCTGTTACCCAGAATCCCTTGCAAACGTAAAAAATTGAAAAAAAAACCACATTTTCCCCACATTTCTGTGATGGAAAGTTCTGGAATCTGCGTGGATCCACAAATTTCCACCCACCCCGCGTTCCCCAAAGTCATACGAGAAAAATGGTACCTCACTTGTGCGGGTCGGCCTAGTGCCCGCGACAGGAAACGGCGCAAAACGCAACGTGGTTTTGGAGTGAAAAATGACCCTTTTTTTGGCAAAGTGACTAGCTGTAGATTTTGTACCCTAGCCCTGCCGGCACCTAGGGAAACCTAGCAAACCTATACATTTCTGAAAACTAGACACCCAGGGGAATCCAGGATGGGGTGACTTGACTGCCTCCCACCATGGTCTGTTACCCAGAATCCCTTGCAAACGTAAAAAATTGAAAAAAAACCCACATTTTCCCCACATTTCTGTGATGGAAAGTTCTGGAATCTGCGTGGATCCACAAATTTCCACCCACCCCGCGTTCCCCAAAGTCCTATGAGAAAAATGGTACCTCACTTGTGCGGGTCGGCCTAGTGCCCACGACAGGAAACGGCGCAAAACGCAGCGTGGTTTTGGAGTGAAAAATGACCCTTTTTTTGGCAAAGTGACTAGCTGTAGATTTTGTACCCTAGCCCTGCCGGCACCTAGGGAAACCTAGCAAACCTATACATTTTTGAAAACTAGACACCCAGGGGAATCCAGGATGGGGTGACTTGACTGCCTCCCACCATGGTCTGTTACCCAGAATCCCTTGCAAAAGTAAAAAATTGAAAAAAAAACCACATTTTCCCCACATTTCTGTGATGGAAAGTTCTGGAATCTGCGTGGATCCACAAATTTCCACCCACCCCGCGTTCCCCAAAGTCCTACGAGAAAAATGGTACCTCACTTGTGCGGGTCGGCCTAGTGCCCGCAACAGGAAACGGCTCAAAACGCAACGTGGTTTTGGAGTGAAAAATGACCCTTTTTTTGGCAAAGTGACTAGCTGTAGATTTTGTACCCTAGCCCTGCCGGCACCTAGGGAAACCTAGCAAACCTATACATTTCTGAAAACTAGACACCCAGGGGAATCCAGGATGGGGTGACTTGACTGCCTCCCACCATGGTCTGTTACCCAGAATCCCTTGCAAACGTAAAAAATTGACAAAAAAAACACATTTTCCCCACATTTCTGTGATGGAAAGTTCTGGAATCTGCGTGGATCCACAAATTTCCACCCACCCCGCGTTCCCCAAAGTCCTACGAGAAAAATGGTACCTCACTTGTGCGGGTCGGCCTAGTGCCCGCGACAGGAAACGGCGCAAAACGCAACGTGGTTTTGGAGTGAAAAATGACCCTTTTTTTGGCAAAGTGACTAGCTGTAGATTTTGTACCCTAGCCCTGCCGGCACCTAGGGAAACCTAGCAAACCTATACATTTCTGAAAACTAGACACCCAGGGGAATCCAGGATGGGGTGACTTGACTGCCTCCCACCATGGTCTGTTACCCAGAATCCCTTGTAAACGTAAACAATTGACAAAAAAAACACATTTTCCCCACATTTCTGTGATGGAAAGTTCTGGAATCTGCGTGGATCCACAAATTTCCACCCACCCCGCGTTCCCCAAAGTCCTACGAGAAAAATGGTACCTCACTTGTGCGGGTTGGCCTAGTGCCCGCGACAGGAAACGGCGCAAAACGCAACGTGGTTTTGGAGTGAAAAATGACCCTTTTTTTGGCAAAGTGACTAGCTGTAGATTTTGTACCCTAGCCCTGCCGGCACCTAGGGAAACCTAGCAAACCTATATCTTTCTGAAAACTAGACACCCAGGGGAATCCAGGATGGGGTGACTTGACTGCCTCCCACCATGGTCTGTTACCCAGAATCCCTTGCAAACGTAAAAAATTGACAAAAAAAACACATTTTCCCCACATTTCTGTGATGGAAAGTTCTGGAATCTGCGTGGATCCACAAATTTCCACCCACCCCGCGTTCCCCAAAGTCCTACGAGAAAAATGGTACCTCACTTGTGCGGGTCGGCCTAGTGCCCGCGACAGGAAACGGCGCAAAACGCAACGTGGTTTTGGAGTGAAAAATGACCCTTTTTTTGGCAAAGTGACTAGCTGTAGATTTTGTACCCTAGCCCTGCCGGCACCTAGGGAAACCTAGCAAACCTATACATTTCTGAAAACTAGACACCCAGGGGAATCCAGGATGGGGTGACTTGACTGCCTCCCACCATGGTCTGTTACCCAGAATCCCTTGCAAACGTAAAAAATTGACAAAAAAAACACATTTTCCCCACATTTCTGTGATGGAAAGTTCTGGAATCTGCGTGGATCCACAAATTTCCACCCACCCCGCGTTCCCCAAAGTCCTATGAGAAAAATGGTACCTCACTTGTGCGGGTCGGCCTAGTGCCCGCGACAGGAAACGGCGCAAAACGCAACGTGGTTTTGGAGTGAAAAATGACCCTTTTTTTGGCAAAGTGACTAGCTGTAGATTTTGTACCCTAGCCCTGCCGGCACCTAGGGAAACCTAGCAAACCTATACATTTTTGAAAACTAGACACCCAGGGGAATCCAGGATGGGGTGACTTGACTGCCTCCCACCATGGTCTGTTACCCAGAATCCCTAGCAAACGTAAAAAATTGACAAAAAAAACACATTTTCCCCACATTTCTGTGATGGAAAGTTCTGGAATCTGCGTGGATCCACAAATTTCCACCCACCCCGCGTTCCCCAAAGTCCTACGAGAAAAATGGTACCTCACTTGTGCGGGTCGGCCTAGTGCCCGCGACAGGAAACGGCGCAAAACGCAACGTGGTTTTGGAGTGAAAAATGACCCTTTTTTTGGCAAAGTGACTAGCTGTAGATTTTGTACCCTAGCCCTGCCGGCACCTAGGGAAACCTAGCAAACCTATACATTTTTGAAAACTAGACACCCAGGGGAATCCAGGATGGGGTGACTTGACTGCCTCCCACCATGGTCTGTTACCCAGAATCCCTTGCAAACGTAAAAAATTGAAAAAAAAACCACATTTTCCCCACATTTCTGTGATGGAAAGTTCTGGAATCTGCGTGGATCCACAAATTTCCACCCACCCCGCGTTCCCCAAAGTCCTACGAGAAAAATGGTACCTCACTTGTGCGGGTCGGCCTAGTGCCCGCGACAGGAAACGGCGCAAAACGCAACGTGGTTTTGGAGTGAAAAATGACCCTTTTTTTGGCAAAGTGACTAGCTGTAGATTTTGTACCCTAGCCCTGCCGGCACCTAGGGAAACCTAGCAAACCTATACATTTCTGAAAACTAGACACCCAGGGGAATCCAGGATGGGGTGACTTGACTGCCTCCCACCATGGTCTGTTACCCAGAATCCCTTGCAAACGTAAAAAAGTGACAAAAAAAACACATTTTCCCCACATTTCTGTGATGGAAAGTTCTGGAATCTGCGTGGATCCACAAATTTCCACCCACCCCGCGTTCCCCAAAGTCCTACGAGAAAAATGGTACCTCACTTGTGCGGGTCGGCCTAGTGCCCGCGACAGGAAACGGCGCAAAACGCAACGTCGTTTTGGAGTGAAAAATGACCCTTTTTTTGGCAAAGTGACTAGCTGTAGATTTTGTACCCTAGCCCTGCCGGCACCTAGGGAAACCTAGCAAACCTATACATTTCTGAAAACTAGACACCCGGAGGTTTCCAGGGAGGTATGGCTTGCGTGGATCCCCCAACGTTTCCTTACCCAGAATCCCCTGCAAACCTCAATTTTTGCCCAAAAAATCACTTTTTTCACACATTTTGGGGTGGGAAAGTAGTGGCATCACCGGGCTCACACAAATTTACCACCACCCAGCGTTCCCCCAGGTCTCCCGGTAAAAATGGTGCCTCACTTGTGTGGGAGGCCCAAGTACCCGCGGCAGGCAAGGGCCCCAAAGGTAGTGAGGCCACCTCAAGATGGCCTATCGCCAAACCACCTGGTTTTGCAAGGGGGGTCACTTTGGTTTTTGGCCCGGTGCGCGGCGGCCATCTAGGGAAACCTACCAAACCCAGGCATTTTTGAAAACTAGACACCCGGCGGCTTCCAGGGAGGTATGGCTTGCGTGGATCCCCCAACGTTTCCGTACCCAGAATCCCCTGCAAACCTCAATTTTTGCTCACAAAATCACTTTTTTCACACATTTTGGGGTGGGAAAGTAGTGGCATCACCGGGCTCACACAAATTTACCACCAACCAGCGTTCCCCCAGGTCTCCCGGTAAAAATGGTGCCTCACTTGTGTGGGAGGCCCAAGTACCCGCGGCAGGCAAGGGCCCCAAAGGTAGTGAGGCCACCTCAAGATGGCCTATCGCCAAACCACCTGGTTTTGCAAGGGGGGTCACTTTGGTTTTTGGCCCGGTGCGCGGCGGCCATCTAGGGAAACCTACCAAACCCAGGCATTTTTGAAAACTAGACACCCGGCGGCTTCCAGGGAGGTATGGCTTGCGTGGATCCCCCAACGTTTCCTTACCCAGAATCCCCTGCAAACCTCAATTTTTGCCCAAAAAATCACTTTTTTCACACATTTTGGGGTGGGAAAGTAGTGGCATCACCGGGCTCACACAAATTTACCAACACCCAGCGTTCCCCCAGGTCTCCCGGTAAAAATGGTGCCTCACTTGTGTGGGAGGCCCAAGTACCCGCGGCAGGCAAGGGCCCCAAAGGTAGTGAGGCCACCTCAAGATGGCCTATCGCCAAACCACCTGGTTTTGCAAGGGGGGTCACTTTGGTTTTTGGCCCGGTGCGCGGCGGCCATCTAGGGAAACCTACCAAACCCAGGCATTTTTGAAAACTAGACACCCGGCGGCTTCCAGGGAGGTATGGCTTGCGTGGATCCCCCAACGTTTCCTTACCCAGAATCCCCTGCAAACCTCAATTTTTGCCCAAAAATCACTTTTTTCACACATTTTGGGGTGGGAAAGTAGTGGCATCACCGGGCTCACACAAATTTACCACCACCCAGCGTTCCCCCAGGTCTCCCGGTAAAAATGGTGCCTCACTTGTGTGGGAGGCCCAAGTACCCGCGGCAGGCAAGGGCCCCAAAGGTAGTGAGGCCACCTCAAGATGGCCTATCGCCAAACCACCTGGTTTTGCAAGGGGGGTCACTTTGGTTTTTGGCCCGGTGCGCGGCGGCCATCTAGGGAAACCTACCAAACCCAGGCATTTTTGAAAACTAGATACCCGGCGGCTTCCAGGGAGGTATGGCTTGCGTGGATCCCCCAACGTTTCCTTACCCAGAATCCCCTGCAAACCTCAATTTTTGCTCAAAAAATCACTTTTTTCACACATTTTGGGGTGGGAAAGTAGTGGCATCACCGGGCTCACACAAATTTACCACCACCCAGCGTTCCCCCAGGTCTCCCGGTAAAAATGGTGCCTCACTTGTGTGGGAGGCCCAAGTACCCGCGGCAGGCAAGGGCCCCAAAGGTAGTGAGGCCACCTCAAGATGGCCTATCGCCAAACCATCTGGTTTTGCAAGGGGGGTCACTTTGGTTTTTGGCCCGGTGCGCGGCGGCCATCTAGGGAAACCTACCAAACCCAGGCATTTTTGAAAACTAGACACCCGGCGGCTTCCAGGGAGGTATGGCTTGCGTGGATCCCCCAACGTTTCCTTACCCAGAATCCCCTGCAAACCTCAATTTTTGCCCAAAAAATCACTTTTTTCACACATTTTGGGGTGGGAAAGTAGTGGCATCACCGGGCTCACACAAATTTACCACCACCCAGCGTTTCCCCAGGTCTCCCGGTAAAAATGGTGCCTCACTTGTGTGGGAGGCCCAAGTACCCGCGGCAGGCAAGGGCCCCAAAGGTAGTGAGGCCACCTCAAGATGGCCTATCGCCAAACCACCTGGTTTTGCAAGGGGGGTCACTTTGGTTTTTGGCCCGGTGCGCGGCGGCCATCTAGGGAAACCTACCAAACCCAGGCATTTTTGAAAACTAGACACCCGGCGGCTTCCAGGGAGGTATGGCTTGCGTGGATCCCCCAACGTTTCCTTACCCAGAATCCCCTGCAAACCTCAATTTTTGCTCAAAAAATCACTTTTTTCACACATTTTGGGGTGGGAAAGTAGTGGCATCACCGGGCTCACACAAATTTACCACCACCCAGCGTTCCCCCAGGTCTCCCGGTAAAAATGGTGCCTCACTTGTGTGGGAGGCCCAAGTACCCGCGGCAGGCAAGGGCCCCAAAGGTAGTGAGGCCACCTCAAGATGGCCTATCGCCAAACCACCTGGTTTTGCAAGGGGGGTCACTTTGGTTTTTGGCCCGGTGCGCGGCGGCCATCTAGGGAAACCTACCAAACCCAGGCATTTTTGAAAACTAGACACCCGGCGGCTTCCAGGGAGGTATGGCTTGCGTGGATCCCCCAACGTTTCCTTACCCAGAATCCCCTGCAAACCTCAATTTTTGCTCAAAAAATCACTTTTTTCACACATTTTGGGGTGGGAAAGTAGTGGCATCACCGGGCTCACACAAATTTACCACCACCCAGCGTTCCCCCAGGTCTCCCGGTAAAAATGGTGCCTCACTTGTGTGGGAGGCCCAAGTACCCGCGGCAGGCAAGGGCCCCAAAGGTAGTGAGGCCACCTCAAGATGGCCTATCGCCAAACCACCTGGTTTTGCAAGGGGGGTCACTTTGTTTTTTGGCCCGGTGCGCGGCGGCCATCTAGGGAAACCTACCAAACCCAGGCATTTTTGAAAACTAGACACCCGGCGGCTTCCAGGGAGGTATGGCTTGCGTGGATCCCCCAACGTTTCCTTACCCAGAATCCCCTGCAAACCTCAATTTTTGCTCAAAAAATCACTTTTTTCACACATTTTGGGGTGGGAAAGTAGTGGCATCACCGGGCTCACACAAATTTACCACCACCCAGCGTTCCCCCAGGTCTCCCGGTAAAAATGGTGCCTCACTTGTGTGGGAGGCCCAAGTACCCGCGGCAGGCAAGGGCCCCAAAGGTAGTGAGGCCACCTCAAGATGGCCTATCGCCAAACCACCTGGTTTTGCAAGGGGGGTCACTTTGGTTTTTGGCCCGGTGCGCGGCGGCCATCTAGGGAAACCTACCAAACCCAGGCATTTTTGAAAACTAGACACCCGGCGGCTTCCAGGGAGGTATGGCTTGCGTGGATCCCCCAACGTTTCCTTACCCAGAATCCCCTGCAAACCTCAATTTTTGCTCAAAAAATCACTTTTTTCACACATTTTGGGGTGGGAAAGTAGTGGCATCACCGGGCTCACACAAATTTACCACCACCCAGCGTTCCCCCAGGTCTCCCGGTAAAAATGGTGCCTCACTTGTGTGGGAGGCCCAAGTACCCGCGGCAGGCAAGGGCCCCAAAGGTAGTGAGACCACCTCAAGATGGCCTATCGCCAAACCACCTGGTTTTGCAAGGGGGGTCACTTTGGTTTTTGGCCCGGTGCGCGGCGGCCATCTAGGGAAACCTACCAAACCCAGGCATTTTTGAAAACTAGACACCCGGCGGCTTCCAGGGAGGTATGGCTTGCGTGGATCCCCCAACGTTTCCTTACCCAGAATCCCCTGCAAACCTCAATTTTTGCTCAAAAAATCACTTTTTTCACACATTTTGGGGTGGGAAAGTAGTGGCATCACCGGGCTCACACAAATTTACCACCACCCAGCGTTCCCCCAGGTCTCCCGGTAAAAATGGTGCCTCACTTGTGTGGGAGGCCCAAGTACCCGCGGCAGGCAAGGGCCCCAAAGGTAGTGAGGCGACATTTGGGATAGGCAATGTTGATGTTGCCTCACTACGTTTGGGGCCCTTGCCTGCCGCGGGTACTTGGGCCTCCCACACAAGTGAGGCACCATTTTTACCGGGAGACCTGGGGGAACGCTGGGTGGTGGTAAATTTGTGTGAGCCCGGTGATGCCACTACTTTCCCACCCCAAAATGTGTGAAAAAAGTGATTTTTTGAGCAAAAATTGAGGTTTGCAGGGGATTCTGGGTAAGGAAACGTTGGGGGATCCACGCAAGCCATACCTCCCTGGAAGCCGCCGGGTGTCTAGTTTTCAAAAATGCCTGGGTTTGGTAGGTTTCCCTAGATGGCCGCCGCGCACCGGGCCAAAAACCAAAGTGACCCCCCTTGCAAAACCAGGTGGTTTGGCGATAGGCCATCTTGAGGTGGCCTCACTACCTTTGGGGCCCTTGCCTGCCGCGGGTACTTGGGCCTCCCACACAAGTGAGGCACCATTTTTACCGGGAGACCTGGGGGAACGCTGGGTGGTGGTAAATTTGTGTGAGCCCGGTGATGCCACTACTTTCCCACCCCAAAATGTGTGAAAAAAGTGATTTTTTGAGCAAAAATTGAGGTTTGCAGGGGATTCTGGGTAAGGAAACGTTGGGGGATCCACGCAAGCCATACCTCCCTGGAAGCCGCCGGGTGTCTAGTTTTCAAAAATGCCTGGGTTTGGTAGGTTTCCCTAGATGGCCGCCGCGCACCGGGCCAAAAACGAAAGTGACCCCCCTTACAAAACCAGGTGGTTTGGCGATAGGCCATCTTGAGGTGGCCTCACTACCTTTGGGGCCCTTGCCTGCCGCGGGTACTTGGGCCTCCCACACAAGTGAGGCACCATTTTTACCGGGAGACCTGGGGGAACGCTGGGTGGTGGTAAATTTGTGTGAGCCCGGTGATGCCACTTCTTTCCCACCCCAAAATGTGTGAAAAAAGTGATTTTTTGAGCAAAAATTGAGGTTTGCAGGGGATTCTGGGTAAGGAAACGTTGGGGGATCCACGCAAGCCATACCTCCCTGGAAGCCGCCGGGTGTCTAGTTTTCAAAAATGCCTGGGTTTGGTAGGTTTCCCTAGATGGCCGCCGCGCACCGGGCCAAAAACCAAAGTGACCCCCCTTGCAAAACCAGGTGGTTTGGCGATAGGCCATCTTGAGGTGGCCTCACTGCCTTTGGGGCCCTTGCCTGCCGCGGGTACTTGGGCCTCCCACACAAGTGAGGCACCATTTTTACCGGGAGACCTGGGGGAACGCTGGGTGGTGGTAAATTTGTGTGAGCCCGGTGATGCCACTACTTTCCCACCCCAAAATGTGTGAAAAAAGTGATTTTTTGGGCAAAAATTGAGGTTTGCAGGGGATTCTGGGTAAGGAAACGTTGGGGGATCCACGCAAGCCATACCTCCCTGGAAGCCGCCGGGTGTCTAGTTTTCAAAAATGCCTGGGTTTGGTAGGTTTCCCTAGATGGCCACCGCGCACCGGGCCAAAAACCAAAGTGACCCCCCTTGCAAAACCAGGTGGTTTGGCGATAGGCCATCTTGAGGTGGCCTCACTACCTTTGGGGCCCTTGCCTGCCGCGGGTACTTGGGCCTCCCACACAAGTGAGGCACCATTTTTACCGGGAGACCTGGGGGAACGCTGGGTGGTGGTAAATTTGTGTGAGCCCGGTGATGCCACTACTTTCCCACCCCAAAATGTGTGAAAAAAGTGATTTGTTGGGCAAAAATTGAGGTTTGCAGGGGATTCTGGGTAAGGAAACGTTGGGGGATCCACGCAAGCCATACCTCCCTGGAAGCCGCCGGGTGTCTAGTTTTCAAAAATGCCTGGGTTTGGTAGGTTTCCCTAGATGGCCGCCGCGCACCGGGCCAAAAACCAAAGTGACCCCCCTTGCAAAACCAGGTGGTTTGGCGATAGGCCATCTTGAGGTGGCCTCACTACCTTTGGGGCCCTTGCCTGCCGCGGGTACTTGGGCCTCCCACACAAGTGAGGCACCATTTTTACTGGGAGACCTGGGGGAACGCTGGGTGGTGGTAAATTTGTGTGAGCCCGGTGATGCCACTACTTTCCCACCCCAAAATGTGTGAAAAAAGTGATTTTTTGGGCAAAAATTGAGGTTTGCAGGGGATTCTGGGTAAGGAAACGTTGGGGGATCCACGCAAGCCATACCTCCCTGGAAGCCGCCGGGTGTCTAGTTTTCAAAAATGCCTGGGTTTGGTAGGTTTCCCTAGATGGCCGCCGCGCACCGGGCCAAAAACCAAAGTGACCCCCCTTGCAAAACCAGGTGGTTTGGCGATAGGCCATCTTGAGGTGGCCTCACTACCTTTGGGGCCCTTGCCTGCCGCGGGTACTTGGGCCTCCCACACAAGTGAGGCACCATTTTTACCGGGAGACCTGGGGGAACGCTGGGTGGTGGTAAATTTGTGTGAGCCCGGTGATGCCACTACTTTCCCACCCCAAAATGTGTGAAAAAAGTGATTTTTTGGGCAAAAATTGAGGTTTGCAGGGGATTCTGGGTAAGGAAACGTTGGGGGATCCACGCAAGCCATACCTCCCTGGAAGCCGCCGGGTGTCTAGTTTTCAAAAATGCCTGGGTTTGGTAGGTTTCCCTAGATGGCCGCCGCGCACCGGGCCAAAAACCAAAGTGACCCCCCTTGCAAAACCAGGTGGTTTGGCGATAGGCCATCTTGAGGTGGCCTCACTACCTTTGGAGCCCTTGCCTGCCGCGGGTACTTGGGCCTCCCACACAAGTGAGGCACCATTTTTACCGGGAGACCTGGGGGAACGCTGGGTGGTGGTAAATTTGTGTGAGCCCGGTGATGCCACTACTTTCCCACCCCAAAATGTGTGAAAAAAGTGATTTTTTGGGCAAAAATTGAGGTTTGCAGGGGATTCTAGGTAAGGAAACGTTGGGGGATCCACGCAAGCCATACCTCCCTGGAAGCCGCCGAGTGTCTACTTTTCAGAAATGCATGGGTTGGAAAGGTTTCCCTAGATGGCCGCCGAGCCCTGGGCAAAAAACTAAAGTAACCCCCCTTGCATAACCAGATTACCTATTGTTACTACAGCGTGAGAATTTAGGAATAATACTGCAAAGAAAATGTGGCAGACAATTTGAGGTTTACAGGACAATGGGGATAAAAAATATTTTTCAAATCACTAGAGAGACATCACCATGAACTCCCAAAGGTTTTCGACAATATCTACAGTTGGTGGGTTATTCTTACATGGAAAGTGTACCTTGGCAGAGAAACAAAAAACAAAGATTCCTGCACAACCATCTATTCCTCAAACACACACACATACTGGTTGGATTTGGCACGAGGGCAAGTCATGGTTCAGTGTATTAAATTTTATTAACAAGAGATTTCACAAATATGAAATGCACTGTCAATAATTAAATTCACAAAAAACCAAACCAATGACTTGCAGCTCGTGAGCTGTAAAGCCACGTCAAGGCACCAACCGCTTTACAGGCCATTCACACACCTTTCATACGTGATACAAACAAGACCATTCGCACCACCAGGTACAAAAGCAACACAGTACAAAAATCACCAAAAAGGGACAAGGTACACCCTGCTTCAAAAAAACAAATATTACTGCACAGTCATCTAACCCGCAAGCACACGCACATACTGGTTGGATTTGGCACGAGGGTGAGTGATGGTTCAGTAGATAAAATTGTATTACCAAGTGATTTCACAAAAAATGAAATGCACTGGTAATAATTGAAAGGGCAAGAAACTGAACCATTGACTCACAGCTCGTGAGCTGTAAAGCCACGACAAGGCACCAACCTCTTTACAGGCCATTCATACACCTTTCATACGTGTGAGACATACAAAACCATTCACACCGCCAGCCGCGGGCCCATCACATAACAAAACTCACACCGGCACACAGCGCCATTCAAGGGCCCATCACTTTCACACGCCCACAATCCAGACACAGCAACTACACAGGCAGAAGGATTGCGTGGAGTGGCACTCAGCTAGCAGTGTGTGTAGTGACCAGCAGAAAGTCACTACTCACACACAGCCAGCCAAGCACCGGTCGACACACACCGCTAGCCAAACGCCAGTCCACGCACACCGCTAGCCAAGCGCCAGTCCAGGCACACCGCCATCCAATCGCCAGTCCAGGCACACCGGCAGCCAATCGCCAATCCACCTACACCGCCAGCCAAGCTCCAGTCCACGGACACCACCAGACAAGCACCATTCCACGCACACCGCCAGCCAAGCTCCAGTCCACACACACCACCAGACAAGCTCCAGTCCACGGACACCACCAGCCAAGCTCCAGTCCACGGACACCACCAGCCAAACACCAGTCCGCACACACCACCAGTCCACACACACTGCCAGCCAAGTACCAGTCCACGCACAGCGCCAGCCAAGCACCATTCCACGCACACCACCAGCCAAGCACCATTCCACGCACACCGCCAGCCAAGCACCATTCCACGCACACCACCAGCCACGCACACCGCCAGCCAAGCACCATTCCACGCACACCACCAGCCACGCACCAGTCCACGCACACCGCCAGTCCATGCACACCGCCAGTCCACGCACACCGTCAGCCAAGCACCATTCCACGCACACCACCAACCAAGTGCCAGTCCACACACACCAACAGCCAAGCGCAAGCCTACACACACCGCCATCACATTTTGGATTTTTTTAGAAAAAAATAAAAACACAAACAAATTGCAAATAGATACAAATCTTCTAACAGAAAATCAGCAACTAAATACATTGCACTAACACCAACATTGAAACAGAATCAAATTATCCAAAGAATACAGACCAGCCAGTTCACTTTACCACTCAAGAATCCTCCCAAACATTTTTTCGCGTGTGGTACGCTCTAAAACAAGCAGAGAGACACAGTGCAGGATGAGAGGGACAATCGGGGCAGTACATACGACTCTCCTTCCGCAAACCTCTTCGCCAACAGACTCTACATCTCCTACTGGGAAAATCTTTTGCGGGTGTGGGAGGAATGTGATCTGGAAAGTGGCGTTCTTTCAATCTAGCAACATCCTCCACCAGTCCAACTCTAGGAACACTTGCCTGTTCCACTACAACAAGGCTGCCTATTACAGACTCCTGAAACTTAACAAAAGTCATCTTTGACTCAGGGCAAGAATCCTGGAACACAACAAAAGCATTAAACATTGCCAAGTGGAAAAGATGGATAGCCAACTTCTTGTACCAAATGTAAGCCTTACGAAGAGCAGTGTAAGGTTCCAACCTCTGATCTACTCTGTCAACACCACCCATGTACCTATTATAGTCTAAAACACATACAGGTTTGCGCGCTTCAGCGACCTGACCCCAAACAGTCACAGGTGCAGTGCTTTCATCATGGATGGAAGTCAGCATGTAGACATCTCTCCTGTCTGTAAACTTCACAGCAAGAAGCTCCTGGCAACGCAACGCACTGCACTGTCCCCGCACAAGCTTTTGACAAACAAGTTCTTTCGGAAAACCTTTACGGTTACAGCGGACTGTGCCACAAGCAAAAGTGTCAACTTTGGCCAATTCCCTGAACAACCGTACACCAGTGTAGAAGTTATCTACATATAAATGGTGGCCTTTGTTAAAAAATCCTCTTCCAAGTTCCCAAACAATTTTCTCAGTCACTCCAAAAGTGGACGGACAACCAGGGAGGTTAAACCTAGATTCCTTACCGGTGTACACCCTGAAATTAGAGACATATCCAGTCCTACTGTCACACAGCATATACAGCTTTATTCCATAGCGTGCCCTCTTACTAGGAATGTATTGCCTAAAAACCAAGCGGCCCTTGAACAACACCAAAGACTCATCCACTGCAATTTCTCTACCAGGGGCATAAATCTCAGAAAATCGATCAACAAAGTGATCAAGGACAGGCCTAATCTTAAAAAGACGGTCACAATCAGGGTGATCTCGTGGCAACGCTAAACCATTATCTACAAAGTGCATCATCCGAAGCAGAAGCAAATACCTGTCACGACTCATGACTGCCGGAAAAATAGACGTTGCCATCAAGGGACTGCTAGACCAATATGAAGCCAATGATGGCTTCCTTAGCAAGCCCATCAAAAAAGTTAAACCCAAGAACTTCTTCATCTCTTCAACATTTGTGGGAGTCCACCGGGTAGCTCTAGAGTGTGGCTTAAGACTGGCACTGTTGTCCCTCAAAAACTGTTCGGCATACAAATTAGTCTGCTCAACAATCTCTGCCAAAAACACATCGTCCATAAACAACTGAAAAAAATTTACAGGCAAAAAGTTCTCGGTATTCACTCTAGACCCTGGAACACCAGTAAACTCAGGAAATTCCGGCTGCACCATGCCAGGGGCAACCCAGAGGTCATCACTTTCAACGGGAAGACTTGCAGCCCCAGCCTGCAGCCCAGATGTCTCTTGCCGCACTACACCAACGGAAAGGCTTGCAGCCCCAGCCTGCAGCCCAGATGCCTCTTGCCGCACTACACCAACGGGAAGCCTTGCAGTCCCAGCCTGCAGCCCAGATGTCTCTTGCCGCACTACACCAACGGGAAGCCTTGCAGCCGCAGGCTGCAGCCCAGATGCCTCTTGCCGCACTATCGGCACATCAGTCTCCTCCTCTAACACAGGCACTTCATCCGCGCTAAGAGTATCTTCATCATCCGATGACCCCATACGGAGAGAAAACTCACTGCCAGAATCGTCCCCTGCCCCCTCTCCCTCAGAAGCAGAGTCAGTCTCTGACCCAATATCAGAGGAAGACTCAAACAGCAAACCAACAACCTGCTGAGCAGTCATCCTGCGGCTAGCCATTATACCTACTAAGATGGAAGACTGCACAAACAAGTCAACAACAACCAACAATGTGCAAACCAAGTAAGTAAAGAAATGTGTACCTTATATCAATAAGATCAATGTACTCAAAAACTATACAATCCAAAATCAAAAGAGACAGCTACACTCACCAGAAACAAACTCTGCAGTGACACAGCAAAGACCAACGATATCAAACTAGAAAGAAGAAAAAAAAACAAATTACTCACAAGACAACAAAATACACATCATGCACCAATGCAAAAAGTTTTTGAAACTCAAAAACCAAACATACTGCTATTATTACACCATTTGCAAAAAAAAACAGGCAGAGAAATCAAACACATTTGCATTGTACAAAAAAACAGTCTCTTACCAAACTACACAAACAGCAAAACCACCAGAACCAAAATGTCACCGTGAACAGAAGAAAAGCCTTCACCTAGAACAAAACAGTAAACAAAAAAAACATTACAATTGGAAATCACAAAACATATAACAATAAACATTATAACATGCCATGTCACTACCCAAATGGTCAATCGGTTTGTGTGCCAGGTCAGGCAGAAAACAGCAGGAAAAAAAAGGCTATTCAGTCCCGGGGCAGGTGAGCCAAATACATATAACAAATTGCACCCTGGAAGCGAGGGGTCACTTCTATTTCTAATTGAACTAATTCCCTGGTGTCTAGTGGGCTTTTCTGCCTCCAATGGGAGCAGAAACGGCAAAAAAATAAAACCGATCTGCCCACAGAGGGGGCAGAAAAGTCTTCAAAACTTTTAGGGGCCCAAGGAAGCGACCCTTGCCCAAGGGGTCGCTTCCTACAATAATATTTATATCCCTGGTGTCTAGTGGGCTTTTCTGCCCCCCCCCAAAGAGCAGAAACGGACAGAAAGACGACCAATCTGCCCCCAGGGGGGGCAGAAAAGTATTCTAAAAAATTAGGCCGCAAAGGAAGCGACCCTTGCCCAAGGGGTCGCTTCCTACATAAAGAAAAAGACATCCCTGGTGTCTAGTGGGCTTTTCTGCCCCCCCTGGGGGCAGAAACGGGCAGAAAGACGACCGATCTGCCCCCAGGGGGGGCAGAAAAGTCTCCTAATCACTTTACCACCCTAGGAAGCGACCCTTGCCCAAGGGGTCGCTTCCTACATAACGAAATAGACATCCCTGGTGTCTAGTGGGCTTTTCTGCCCCCCCTAGGGGGAGAAACGGGCAGAAAGAAGACCGATCTGCCCCCAGGGGGGGCAGAAAAGTCTTCAAATTATTTGGCCCCCCAAGGAAGCGACCCTTGCCTAAGGGGTCGCTTCCTACATAGCATAAACAATATCCCTGGTGTCTAGTGGGCTTTTCTGCCCCCCCCTGGGGGCAGAAACGCGCAGAAAGCGGACCGATCTGCCCCCAGGGGGGGCAGAAAAGACTTCCACAAAATTTGCCCCCAAGGAAGCGACCCTTGCCCAAGGGGTCGCTTCCTACATAGTAAAAACAGCATCCCTGGTGACTAGTGGGCTTTTCTGCCCCCCCTGGGGGCAGAAACGCGCATAAAGCGGGCCGATCTGCCCCCAGGGGGGGCAGAAAAGACTTTGCCAAAGAATCGTGCCCAAGGAAGCGACCCTTGCCTAAGGGGTCGCTTCCCAAACTCCAAATACAAAATCCCTGGTGTCTAGTGGGGCATCCCTACTCCACGATCGCGACGCTGTGCGCGATCGTGGAGCAGGAATGCCCTGTATTGAGAGATCGGGGGAGAGGAAATACTCTTTCCTCTCCCCCGATGCCTCAATACTAGAGATTTCACCGCCGCGGCCCCCACCAGACGCCAAACACCTACCTCTGCTCCCCTCGGACGCGCTGGAAGAAATGGATTCCAGCGCGTCCAACGCTTCCTGATGACGCCGGCGCGCGCTGTGCGCGCTGACGTCATCAGAAAGCGTGGGGGGGCTCGGGGGGGGTCGGGGGTGGCAGCGGAAGCTCTTCCGCTGCCACCCCCGTAAAGGGGGGCAAGATCGAGGCAAAAGGGGGGGAGCGCCAGCGCTTCCCCCGGGGGCTGTCCTCATGACGGAACGGTTCCGTCATGAGCACAGCCCAACCGATGCTCATGACGGAACCGTTCCGTCATGAGCATCGAAGGGGTTAACTGGGTCTACATTTGCCATTAACCCTACTTCTTTTCCTGTAAAATCCCACACATTTGGATTTACTGTCAATTTGACCTCATCTGGTAAATCGTCTTTTGTCATCATGGAATACATCTCGTCTACCTCTGTGCCTTGTTTAGCTAACATGATTTTATAGACTCCGTCTCCATCTGGGGCTTGAATTTCAACGCCATCCAGTGTGCAAAATATTGTGCAATTCATTTTGAACAGTAGATCTCTTCCTAATAAATTTACAGGATTGTAGTTACACACCACGAATTTGTGCATTCCCTGAAATTGCCAATGCGTACCTCCATGGGTTCTGTAATAGGGGTTCTAATCTGTTTATTGGAAACGCCCACTACTTGGATCGCTTCTCAAGAGAGGGGTAGGTTTGGAATATCTACTGTTCTCACAGTAGAACGGGTAGTACCAGTGTCCAACAAAAAGGTAATATCTTTTCCTTCTACTTTACCATCAACAAATGGACCTGATTGATCTATCGGTAAGGATGCGCCAAGTACGCACTCCTTTTCCTCCCCCCTCAGGCACCGTTATTGGTCGCTGTCACCGAAATAAGGGTCCTGTAAAAGAAATTGTGATGTTACAGAATTTTTCTTACCACTTTCTCCTTGAAATCCAGTGTCCGCACTGTACTTGGCCTGGTTCACAAAATTTGGCATAGGGGCAGGTGGCAACTGACTCTGTAGATTTACAACCTGCTGAGGTTGACTCATTATCACCTCATTCTGTGGATTTAAATTTTGATTTGGGCCATTATTATTTTGAATATTTTTACACTTGTTTTTTCAATGCCCCAATTTTCCGCACCCATGTCAAGGAAATTTCTTCTTTGCTTCCTCTCTACTCATTTGTCTTTTTGTTTTCCCCCATTATTCTCTTTTTGGCCTTGCCCCTTTCCTTGATTTCCTGTCTGACTGTTTAGTTGGAGTTCCTGTTGTTCCGCTAATTCTACTTGGGCCCACATCACCTTTTCTTCTAATTTATTTTGTTTATTGTCAACCTCTTCTCCGCAATACTTTGCGTATTTGAGAATATCGTCTATGGGTCTCGCTTGCCAACACAACATGTGCTGACGAAACATGTCTCCAATTTCTGGTTTCACAAATCGATACACAAAATGTCCCATATCTTTATCTCCAATGTTCTCAAAACCACTATACTGTTTAAATACCTGCAGTAAGCGTTCATAATAAGTATGTGCGGACTCATTTCTATCCTGGGTCGTTCTATCTATCTTTACACAATCTGTTTCTTTTGGAGGAATTTTCCCTTTCAAGAAAGTGATCACCTGGTGATATTTCTTCATTACCTCTTCCGAAGGGGCTCCTGTTTGCGCATCTCTCGGATATTCATCACTAGGCCAATCAACAGTAATTTTACTATCTGTCCACAAATCAGCAGGTACTACTATGTCAAATAAACCATCCAAATCCTTTAACAATACTTTAGAAACCTCCACAAATCTTTCAACTTGCCGAGACCATTCAACTGGCTTTTCTCTTAACTTCGGGAAATCATTTGTAAATGATAAAATATCCTGTCTGGTCTGTGGAACCTGTACATATCCTACTGCAGGCACCTCTCTCATTGGACATAAATTTTCTACCTTTCCTGTGTCTTTCAACAAAATTTCAGAAGTTGTTCGATTGGCGTGTGCTTCTTCCCTTTTTCGCATCCATCTACTTTCCATTCGTCTAGGTCACCCCATTTTTGTAAAATGGTCATTAATTCTTTAACCTGTATTTTTCTTCCAGACACATTCATATTTTCCAGGTCCTTATCACTGAATTCTGCTCCGTATGGTTTCTGTAATACCTTGGATTTCCCTATTTCAACTCCCATTTCAGAAGCTAGGTCTGTCAATTTCTCATGGAATATTTTTGTATTTCCAGTGATACTTCTGCAAATGAACGGTAACTCTTCTTCACTGTAAGTATTTAGCCTGTCTAGTCCCACGTTTCCAGCTATCATTTCTTCCAATTCCACTTTCAATTTGTAAATATCCAGAACTTTCAGTGGTTGTTTTGGCTTGTCTATTCCATGTGCCCATCTTTCTATTTCTTCTGGGGATACTATTGTGGCACTCTTGACTCCTGTAGATGTTTCTATTTGTACTTCCTTTGAACAACTAGGTGTAACTCTTCTCCAGGTTTAATTTATCTGTCCTCTTATCGGTAAATCCATTAATGATATCACCGAATCACATTCACTGCCTTGATCATCAATTATTATATTCTCTTTTCTGGGTTCAATTGTGGGTGTGGACATGACTGGTGGTTTGTGAGCGATTGTCTTATCTCCATATAATGGAACCACTGGACCTATAGTCACTGGTATAGTTAGTGCTTCAGGGTGGGTACTCAATTGGGTTATTTTCTGTATCAAATCCGCTCTATTCTTGTTTATTGCCTCTCTTTCTTTTTCCTGAAGTACCCTTCCACTCATTGAGTCATGTATAACTTGAGGAACTAATGGTGTTCCAAAAACCGGAGCACTAGGAGTAGTTCTTCTCAGTTCTTCTTGGTAAAGTGGAGGGTTTTTCATTAAAATGTCCTCCAAAGAATCATCTTCCGATTCTTCGCTACCTGTCATCGTTAAATGTTTGGTCTTCTCTGTGCACTTGCCTCCTGACTGTTCCTCAGCCATTAATACAGGATATAATCCCTCATCCACCATTGCTTGTCTCCATTGTTTCATCTGATTATCTTGTGATTCACGCGGTAGCCTAGGATAAAACCTTTTAAAGCTTCTACTACTTCAGGATCTATCACGCTCGAATGCTTCAGTCTCCCATTCCTCTAAAGCTTCATATTGGGTTAATCTTGGTCGGGGCTCTAATTCATTCATTCTTAATCTCAGGTTAGGTAGAATTCTCCCATTTAACGTACCATGTTCTGGAAAAGCTAGCACTCCATCACTTTTTATATGTTCTATCCAATTTTCCAACCATACAAAAGTATGATAGCCTCTTTCCATCATCATGTATGATGCGGGCATTTTCGGGGGAGGGATAGGAATTCCCTCTCTAGTCTTAACAGGTTTATCCCTCTTAAAATAATTTTTAATTTTCTGCATGTCATCTTTCTTTTTTCTCCGTACATTTTAGGTGTCGATCCTTTTATATATTGATCTCTGGCAAACCCTAGATAGCTTCTGTCTGGGCGATTCCCTATAAATGTTGGATCGTGTCTCCACATACAAAGCCCATTGTCAATTATTATTGTAGCTTCTATTTTCTAGCCAATCAAAGGTTCGTTTTTTTGTCAAATACTTGACCAATATCAGCGCAAATTCTATTCTTTCGACCAATCAAATTCTGTTCCACGCTATGCGCTTAGCCATTCCTAGCGCAACTTTTCTGTGATGTCAATATCACTCCTTACTACTGACCCCTCCTTTACAGTTTTGCATCAGTCACACGCCCGCTGTTCCAACCAATCCCAGTGCGGCCCTCTGTGACGTCAGTGCAGCACCCGCAGATGACCCCTCCTTTATAATGTAAAACAAATAACTTATCTTTCTTTCAATTTACATACAAAATTCATTAATTGACAACATAGAAACATTCGCTACTCTGTTTGCTCTGCTAAAATCAGAAAGTCAATTTACTTTTACTGCGAGTAAACCTTTCTGCTTACTCTTCACACACTACGAGTAAAACTCTTCCGCTTACTCTTCACTCAAGCACCGACGAACCTGCTACTCCTTTTGGTATTACCCTTTCTAGGTGATATAAGACCAAAGTTTCACCAGCGAAGTCTTTGCTATCAATCATTCTCATTTTTTATACAAAATAATCCCTAAAGCAGCACTATCAACCTTGCCTAGCCTTACAGTGCTATCTTTAGCAAACGAGTAACCTCACTGCAGAGTGGTTTCCATTCACCACTCGCTATTCAATATTCCCAGGAATTTCCAGACAACATAAAACAAAATACAAAACGGGTTTGTTAATTCATAATCAATCATTCAAATTCAAAATTTTCACCTAACTAGTTAATAAAATAAACCATAGCTCTGCTACCAGAAAAACTGATCCAGCGGGTTACTAACCTGAGGTACTCAACTACCATATACTCACCTGGGCCCATAAACACACACACATTCACATGGCTAGTAGATACCACTGGGGTCAATTTATTGTACTAATACATTTAATATGAATTTATATAACCATTTCTTACCAAACCTTTCTGATCCAATGTACTTTCCTCTGGTCAGTGGACTTTTTAGTTAACTGTATAGGTAAACATTTACATAGAATAAACCTTCTTTAAATAACCACAGACTTTGGAGAGTTTTAAATGTTTATTTAGTAAATGCATGTGAGCCAAGAACCAAAATACAGTTAGAATACCGTCTTCTCCAAGGAGAGGAAGGGAATAAAATGTAATTAGAATAATCGTTAAACAAAGTTATTACAATGACAGAACCTGAATAGGGAGAAAATAGAGAGAGCAGTAGAATGACATACTACAGAGAGTTATAGTTACCTAGAATGGCGTAATAACCAACCGCTTGGCCAAGGAATTGGAATGGGTCCCCTGGGACAGATCAGGTGACAAAGGCTCAGGACAGGATTCAGGGACAGGATAGATGACCTCTTCTAGATAAGACACCTGCGTCGCACCCCTCTCTGACACTATCTTCCTCCTCGATTCTTCCGCGTTCTTCTTCTATTATGTGCCTCCTCGATTCTTCGGCGATGTTCTTCTAATTAATTGGCTCAAAAGTTCTAAGTCTGGAAATGGATCTTCTTCAGTATTCTTTTTATTTCTCGGACAGCATCTCGGTGTCTCAGCATTCTCCATCTCGCTGTGTGTTTATGACTAACTGAACTACCTCAATTATACCTTTCTAATGGCATGTACCACCCCTAAATGTTTCAAATTTATGAAACTTCTAAACTCTGATTGGACAGGAAAAGGGGAGATGATCATCACACCATGCTAAGTTTAATATTTTTCTTTAAGCCCATTGTTCTGTGTCCCCGCCCCTTAATTTACTTTCCCATGCTTTATTTCCCACCCAAGTTCACATTTTTATCGGTCAAAATTATACAATTTAATAACTTCTTTATTCATCAGTCAGGAAGATGATTCTGTTCCCAGAACAAATAGAGGTCATGGCCTTGGGTGAGTTTCAAATTCATTCGTCATGGTCCCAGGCAGGTTACAAGTACGCATGTGCGGAGGACACGTAGGGAATGGACATCTGTCATCCTTTGAGGCCCAAAATACGAACTAATAAAGAAGTCAGAAAGAGACATATTAAATTCAAAATAAAATGATTTCACTGGATACCACATATCTCTACTCTAACCCCCTTTACTTATATAAATCTTTCGCATTGGCATTTTATTAAATTTGCAGGGTTTAGTTTCAGCAGATGAATGCGCATTAACATGTGAGTTCTAAGCGGCCATTTTGAAAGCGATTGCGCAGCTGCAAAGATTTCCCTCCAAAGCATAGGTACGTCATTACTGCGTAGATGTAGTTGACGCATGCGCAGTAAAGAGTCCCGCGTTAGCAGCCATTTTTAGTCACTCTCTGGTTACTTGTTAGTACGACACATAGGCAAGCTTCCCCTAAGCTTAAATGTACAAATTTTTTATGCATTATTAGTATTTACAAACACAATTATTAGGGTATTACGAGTTTTCTGAGAAGATTGTATGCGAGCAAGTCTCTTTAATACGAGTCCTTGCTCCATCAGAGGGCATACAAGCTAAGCCAGTCTAAAACTGAAAGGAATTGGGATATAAAAAAAGGTGGCAGGATCTAAAAGTAACATGCTCTAACAATGATACCACCAAATTTTGGTTACAAGGAGGGGTAATGCTTTTGCGTCACAACCAACAGAATGGTATGAGCATTTAAAGGATTTGTACTCTGACGATACTCATTCCTCCTGATGGGCTGTTCTTAGTAACAGAACCCCAAATCCCTGCTGCTCCATTGTTCGATTTATATGAAATGTTATTGTCTCCCTCAATGCCATTGCAAGTGGCAAGGCCCCTAGGCCTGGTGGCATACCAGGGGATATCTTTACCTATGATAAAGAAAATTAGGCTAAATATATACTTGTCTTAGCTAATGCCATTACAAAGAGTGCACCAATCTCAGATTCATAGAAAGGTGCTGGAGTGATACAAATCTATAAAACGGGCAACAGAAACTTGCCGGTAAATTAGAGAGCAATTAGTTTAATAGATTGTATCCAAAAGGTATTCTGTCGTCTAGTTCTAGATTGACGAAAATTCAATATTAACACCTTTCCAGGCTGGTTTTAGGAAAAAAACTGTAATATTGACCTCATCTTTTGTTTCTTACTCCTGTATTTGAAGATGGTGCTTATCAGCAAAGGCAACTTGTACGTTGCCTTTCTCAATCTTAAATCTGATTTTGACTTGGTCCCTTGCCAAAAGTTCTGGTGTGTACTCCGAGATATGGCTATGCCCCCTGATATTCTATCATTATTCATTTGCCTGTAGGATGCCAATTATACTAAATTCGATGGGGTGGACAGGGACAGCTCACGGACAAAATTCCTGTTAGCAAAGGAGTCCATCAAGGATGTGTCTTCGCCCCAGCATTGTTCTCTTTATACTTAAAGGATGTAGTGCAATTTCTTTCTCAACACCCCACTGATGCCCTCTCCCTCACTAAAGTGAAAACTCCTATTCTCCTCTTTGCTGATGACACTTTATTGAAGTTCAAAATCCCCAGCGGTCTTCAAAAATTGTTGAACCACTTTGAGGAGTTTTGCTGCACTTGCGGCTTGGAAATCAAAGCAGCAAAGACTAAATATATGACATTCAATCAGCACAAAGCCTATAAAGGGAGGTTTGCTCTAGGGGGAGTGCCACCCGAAAAGGGGGATTATTTTGATTATTTGGGTATAAAGCTCGCCACTGCTATGGCATGGAAGCCCCATGTATATAAAGTGACTGTAAAACACAGACAAATTGTAGGTGTTATTCTCAAAGAACAGTGTGCATCATTCAGCAAACCAATAGCACTTGCCTTACAGATCTATGAAGCAAAAGCTGTGGGTTCAGCCCTTTATGGAGCAGATCTCTGGGGCTAACATTAACAAGATGGTAAGATCTGAGAACAAATTTTTATGAAATGTAGCCCTCCTCCTGCCTAGCACCCCATTATATCGCTTAATAGTTGATCTGCGTAGGAAAGTGATAGAAAATAAAGCTACGTTGTGCCCACCTTAGTTTTGGAGGAGAATATGGTCTACGCCAAACTTGTCCACTATGCTGTAGTCTTGCACGAAGTGATAAAATTGGATAGTTTTAATAAAATCACCTGGCTCTCTAATATAAAAAAGTTGCTGATTTTTTGGGGCCTATGAGAGCTGTGGGAGACTACGCTCCGAGAGTCTATTCCCTCCAAAGCGTTGTTAAAAAAAAAACAGTATTGGCCATGGACAGTGCAGAAAGATGCCCAAGATGCCATCAGCAGCACATTGGCTAGGGAATTTGTGATATAAAGTTTAATAGTGCCTTTCAACAATATTGGGACAACATTGTTGTCCCGATGGACAGGAAGCTCTATTTCCAGTTTAGGACAGGATCACCACATCTAAAAGTATTCATTTGCAAATGGGCTGCTACAGAATCTACATTCCTTCTATGTCCAGCTTGCAATGCTGCGAATTAAACTGTGCCTCACGTCTGGCTTATGCTCGCCCACAACTCACATGGTTAATGCCTATCTGTAGATAGATGGGCAAACGTAGCCATAACATTGCATTGGGAATCCTAAGATTGGACCCTCCCCCTCTCTATTATTGCCCAGTTGCTAAATATTTGGATTGGATGTGGTCCGCAAGAAGAATGGCTTTACTATCCCATTGAGATGCAAGGTCGCCTGCATGTAGGGGTTCTAATATTTGGAATTTATGATACAATTGTTAGTGATATTCAACATTTTTCTCTGGGTGGTTCCCATTTGATTGTCTGATTTGTTTCTGTGATTGATCTGACCATTTGTACCTTGTGATTAGCTGTTTGGTTTGTAAGTTTTAGATCTGGAGCCCCTTTGATTTGGTTATCTATTAATTTATCTTTATACATTTTCAGAAAGATGCCTAATCTCAAATGTATATATACACAAGATATGATGTCTTTCCCATTTATATGTTTATTGATCTAGTATGATGATTTGATAGTCCTCTTTCATCTTGTTGTATTTAATTATGCTTGTATTTTACCTAATTCTATTTGATATTGCAAACGATTATGGCACACATTGCTCAAATAAAGTTATTTGAGATGAGACAATTCTAAATAAAACAAACGATGGTACATTAACTATATATGCACATATAAAAATAAGTCAAAATAAAAGCAATACACATTAAATATATAACCAATCTATCAAATGAAGCTTTAAAACAGTTAACAAATAGAAACTCTTTCAATTAAAAAACAGTATACAATGTTCACAAAAAAATAAAAAATGCATCTTGCAAAAGAGCTACAGCAGGACAAGATCACTCTGCTGGATTGAAAACCTACAAAATTAGCCTTCACGAACCACTAAATACTACAAACAAAGGTAAGTTTAACAAAATATGAACAGTAGCAAGAGCAAAAAATTATGAAAATATGGTAAAATAACACATAATTAAGATTAAGCTATATGTTTATTTTCCTAAATTGTAGGCGAATCCTCTATAACAAGGAAAAAAATCCAAAAAGCAAAGAAAACAAAGACACAGACACCAAATTATTCAAAATACAACAAAGATCACCATAAAACTTAGTATTGTAACCAAAGCATGAAATTAAAGTAAAAATAAAACTTTAACAAATTATAAAATTAAAGTAAAACAAACAAGCTCCTAACTACAGGGTTTATTTAGATCTTGGCAAAATCAGTACCACTGTTGCTTTTTCGGCGATCTTCCCGTCTGCTTCTTGGCGTTCCGTTCACCCTATTTAGATGTTAGCAGGTCCATAGACGAAAGACCTCCGCGGTCCCACAGTTACTGCCATGAAATGTCAACCGCGCTGACAGCGGGATAGGCAAAAGCAGATGTCGGAGGGAGGACTGCCAATTTCCATGCCGGCCCAATCACGGTGTGCCTGCCCACAAACATGACTGTGGTGGTCAAACCTTCACACCTGAATTGACGGAATGGAAGGGACATTAGGCTGAAACTCGCCTTTTCTCACTTTCACACTTCCTATTTCTCCATAGATTAGATCTGCCCAGTCGTGCCACTACTGCTGCTTGATGATGATCAAAAACAACACCGTCGTGGACTCAATGGAGATTAAGCTCCACTGTTACCTGTTACCCATTGACTTGTCTGTAAACATTTGCACTGGACTCCTGCATTTAGAAATCGCTTGTACAAGCAATAGCATACCAATGTGCAATGCATATGTCTGTAGTAATGTTGATGTCTTAGAAATGTAAAGAAACACACCTATACCAACACATTATATGTATGAATTTGGTGCAATCTGCCTTCCAAAAAATGGATGCTTGCACAAAAATAGGATATTCAAATACAAATCTAAAAGTCTCCATACAGGTATGTTTAAAGAAATTTCGAAAATTCCAACGTTAAAAAATATCATATGCAACATACATCATAGGGATAAGTGCAATGTAACATAATATCGAATTTGCGCTAGACAATGTGTTAACCGTTCCCTTAGAATTTAACAGTAAAATGAATGTCATTCATAAATTAGTAGTAATCAACATATACATCCATACAACATTGCCCCTTGTCTAATGCAAGTCCTGTACTATATCCAATATCAATAGTCACAGTAGAATTTTTAAGGTGTCATGCATATGTGGCCAATCTAATCAGTAATCAAGGTGAAACAAACACGCCTGAAGTAACACATCCAAATAAAATTTGTAATGTCAAATAGTTGGTGCTAGTGGTTATACTATGATGAAAACCTGCATCTACAATCATCACATACAATCTTAATCAGTACTTCATATTTTACTCAGAAATATGCTAGGAATAAAACGATTGCTAAGGAAAATTAATGCCAAAACAAACTTGGTGAAACGAAAAATAGGTATTTATTCATACCAATGAGAATCTCTCAAAAACCAAATTAAGGCAAATGGCAGTCTATTCATTGCCCCAAAAGTCCTGGGGACTGTTGTGCTGTGGCACTCAGCTTGCTTCCTACATAACTGCTGATGGAGACCTCATCAGGAAGGGGTAGCTAGTGGACAGAGCAGGCATCTTAAAGATCTGACATGGGAGGGGGTGGTTTGGGAGGGTGTCCTTGGGTTTGGGAGGGGTGCCCTTGGGTATGGGAGGGGGGCTGTTATTTTGGGAGTGGTACTCCTTGGATTTTTAATGGTAGGTTGTGATGTTGAAGGTGTGGATTTCTGTTTGGCAGGGGTGGAATGAGATGTGGAAGTGGTGGGTTGGGATATTGAAGGTGTGGATTTTCGTTTGGCAGGGGTGGACTGGGATGTGGAAGGGGTGGGTTGGGGAGTGGGAGGGGTAAATTGGTGTTTGCAAGGGGTGAGTTGTGGTGTGGAAGGGGTTAGGGCAAGGTTAAAACAGATATCCTCAATGGGAAACCTAGTAAGCTGTTGCGGAGGGAGTGGGTTTTGGGAGGTAGCAGAAGTGGCAGTGTCTGATGTGCATGTATCTGTTGAGGGTGGAGGTGCCTCTGGGTCTGGTGTATGTTGTGAATGTTTGGGTGTGTCTTGTGTTATAGGTTTCTGTTGTGTGTTTGATTGTGAGCATCTGTGCTTTTAGGTTGTGTATTCTAAGGTAGGTGTGTGTGAGGATGCATGTGCTGTCGTGTTGCTGGGTATGGTTATGTTGCATGTGGAGGGTGTGGTGCATGTGGTGATAGGTGTGCTGTCTATTGGTGAGCTGGTGGTGGGTATGGTGCATGTGTGTGGTGGTATGTATGCTGTCTGTGAGTGTGCTATGTGTGGGTGTGGTGCACATGTGTGTGGTGGTGGGTGTGCTGTCTGTATGTTTGGATGAGCGCCTGAGTTTTCTTTGTGGTGTTTCTGTTTGTGTGTGTGTGTGTGCTGCTTGTGTCTGTTTCAGTGGGTGCATGAAAAGGTGTGAGCAAGCATATTTAGTGGAAGGAGGTAGGGAGAAGAATGGGATGGCTGAAAGGCTGTGTGAATGAGGAGTTCAGAGCTTGAAATGACCACTGTAGAACAGACCTATCACTGTGAATGCCTTCCAGGTAAGCTACCATTTGTTTCATATGGCAGCAAAGCCCCTGGATGACATTTAGCAGGGTAGTCTGGCCTACAGCGATGCTCAATAGCCTCCTTGTTCAGTACAGCTGAGGAGACAGGGGTAGGGAGTAGGTGCCTGCAGCAAAGGTGATCCCAGGCTTTTTGGCTGCCCTGGGTAGGCCAACTGGTGGGGGTGGGGGGGAGCAAGAGGGAGGTGGAGGTTGGACTCTGGGTGAAGGACAGGGATGCAGGTGCAACTGGAGCAGTAGGGTCCTCCACCACTAGGGAGTGCTCACTGGAGGAGGCCTCCAAAGAAGATGTCGAGTTGCTGGTGGCCTCCATTGCACCTCCCCTCACCCTCCAGGGCACTGTGTCCCTCACTGTCAGTGGTGTCAGCACCAGAAATACAGTGGCCGGCTGCTTCCCCGCCTACGTTGGCAAATTCTCCTTCGCCTCCTCCGGATAATCCCAAAAGGACATATACAATATTGTTATTGTATTTGTGTAAACAGAACAGATCATGAACTTTGACCACAAAACAGCTACCAAGTTTTCAGATTTCACCTGCTTCATGCCTCTCAAACTTTGGTTCTACATTCGCATAAGCACATGCATGTAGACAACATTTTCAGAAGTCACTTGGTCACAGTTATATCATTCTCCATGATAGCTCCTATATCATGTATGATGTCTATTATCCATTATCAGGTCTCTCCGAGAACTGTTTCACACCTCAGAATGGTTGGCCTTTGTTCAGAATAGTGAACTGATGTCCCCAAAAAGGATAAACACCAACAATACCTTTGTACTGTGTGTTCAGTAGGCCAGAAAATCTGCATAATTATCATTATCAATAAGTAAAATGTGAGTCAATGTCTGTCAATATATATTGCAATGTTGTACAAATATTAGCATAAACTGAAAGCAGGCTACCTTTGTTTGGATATTTCACAATGGTAACATTCACTTCCAGTCTCTAAAGTGTACATAAAGTGTAAACAATTATACATGAATTCTGTACTGAAGTAGCTTAGAAATGTATCACATACTATGTACACACCTATGCTGTTGAAGACAGTCTGAAACTAATATTTGTGAGGATTGACAGATGACTTCTACAACATAAGTCAATACATAGCCCTTGAAACATTTCTAATACACTTCAGTACAGAGCAAAAGCATCTTCACATTTGACTCCTAAATATTTCCAGCTATATGAACTTTGTGAAATATTTCCACTTAATATGCTTGCTTTCACTGTAGTCAAAAAGTAGGACATCACACTAATCATTACATACAGTGATTCATATTTGCTATTTACTTCAAAGATTGAAATGTTAATCACAATATACACCATTATGCATTTCAGCATTTGCCTAGTTAGTCATGAGTTTAGCCTGAACCTGAGTTTTCCTGATGGGATACTAATAGACATATGCGATGGAACAATTCATCTTCCAAAATGCCTTCAAGTTTCCCATTTTACGCCATCATTGATTGTTCACCTGGACATGACGAAGGACATTGAGGAATGGTTTGGGGTATTTGTTATTCTGTCACCATTGTGCACACATTCCTATCTGTGTTTCATCAAAACTTGTACGGCTATCTCAATTATTTGGCCAAAAGCAGCCTGCCTCAATCTATCAATCAAAAAATCCGGCGTTTAGAGCGCAGGACTCACCCGTGACGGTCTCAAGACGTCAAGGAGAGCGGGGGGGGGGGGGTTTCAGCTGCATTGGTCATTCGAAAAGCCAGGTCTTGAGATCCTTTCTGAACTAGTGCAGGGTCAGGCTTGGCCGGGTGTGAGAGGGTAGTTTGTTACAGGTCTTGGCTGCGAGGTAGGAAAAGAATTTGCCACTTGCTCTGGCCCTGTGCGAGGGACCATGGCTAGGGCGAGGTCGGCAGAGCGGAGGTTTCTCTTTGGGGCGTAGAAGGAGATGTATTCATTGAGGTATTGGGGTCCAGTGTTATGGAGGGCTTTGTAGGCATGTGTGACACGTTTGAAGGTTATTCTTCTTTCGACAGGGAGCCAGTGGAGGTCGTGGAGGTGTTGGGTGATGTGGTCATGTCGTTGGATGTCGAGGATAAGTCTGGCTGGGGTGTTCTGGACGGTCTGGAGTTTGTGGAGGAGTTTTTTGTTGATTCGGGCATAGAGAGCGATACCAATATCTAGCCATTAATTCTGTGGTCAGTAGTCATTTTGGATCACATGCTCACTCTGGCTTGTGTAGAATCCCAACTTACCAATGTATTGGTTGGTACATCCACTGTATCATAAGTGCCTCGTATGGTATGTCACCTGTAATAAGGCTACCATGACATCATCCTCATCAGTGAAGGAGTAGCACATCTGACACAATAAAGACTACTTGCCTGTTTGATACAACTATCCCTCATGACATCAAACAACATGATGTATATGTGGAATTTAGGCAGCTCTATGTCTGCTCAGAACAATCCATTGGTTGTGGACAGGAATCAGGTGGGATCTTTATAAAAAATACAGTAAATACAATAGACAATGCACATCATTATCCACTTTGTACAAAACTTACAGCTTCAAGAACTAATCTTGAGCATTGGACATGGGTCACCCTGAATGTTGATTGCAAAAATTGTGTCTGTAACAAAACATGTGACATGTAACATGAACTTACCCCCTTGTTGCTGCTGTTGGGCCCTCAACTGCCTCTACTACCTATCAAGCTCCGGATAGACCACTGCAAGAATGTGGGCCTTTACAAGGGTCAGGGTGCAGCGTGTGCCCCTCACGCATTGGGAGGACTTCCCTAGCTGGACTTCACCATCTTAGGTCCTCACACCTCCTGTGGCAATAGACGCTGCTCTGCCTGTAGACCCCCAGGGTCCGCACCTTCTTGGCGATGGCAGTTCCATATGTCATGCTTCTGATGGGCGTTGACCTGTATGGATACATGAAAGGAAATAACAAACAATGGTATTGCGACTTTTTGTTTGTCTGCATTGCTGTCACAAAAATTGTCTACAGCTATCAGTAGCATAACTCATAAGTAAACATACTACGTGTATTAACAAATGCTGTCATAAACCAATATCCTCATACACACTTTAATAGTGACGTGTTGCCCTTCCTCATCGCATGTCATGGTCTACAAGCACAAATAAAGGCCTGTGACATCATCCAGCCCAGGGGCCCCTATATAATCTGTGATGTGACCTACTTTTGATCAGCGCAAAAGATTGTGAACTACTGAAGGCTAAACATTAATAATTATGGCACAGTGAATAGTGGCCTCTGTGAATAAGGGGCATGAAGTTTGTACATGACATTCTTTGAAATGTGAGTCAATTGAAAAAAAAGTGTTACCTCAGGAAGTCAAGGAACTCTCCTTTTCAACTGCTGTCCATTTAAAAGCATTCAGGGGCATATTTTAAGCACATTTCATATATGTTCTTGACAGCTGTACCTCAGTGCTTCAGGTGTATGATCCTGTAACCCAGCCCCAGACTGGCCATTGATTCTGAATGAGCACTACTCAATGACAGGCCTTGCTCTCTGCAGCCAGATGATCATGATGCCACATTAACACTGCCTTTCCTCAACTCCTAAATTGCAAGGGTCACCTTGTGCCAATCAAATAAGTGACCTCAAGGCGGTGTGCCACTCTTAAGGGGTCTGTGAGACTGGTAGCTCACAAACTACATTTTGGAGAGACCTAATCTAGGCGATTTGTGGTACTATGCAAATAACTAAGATCATTTTCAATTGTTTTTATATAGTACATGCATATCTTCAGGTGCAAAGACTATATATAATGTGTTTGCCATTTACCATGATGCTATTTGGCAATTTATCACAAGTACATCAAACATATACATGCATCGATCTCTACATATGGTGGTGTTGTTTATTTGACATTGTAGAGTGCTAACAAATCCCTACCATCATTGTCCTATGTAAGGACCACATTATGTGACACTTAACGTCACTCACTACACTTCACTCTGGAACTCAAAGATACATTGTAGACTTTGTATATGGAAATGAGCCAGTTAGACAGTTTCACATATGTATTCCATACGTAACTGTCCCTCTGGTGAGCCATAAAGCTAGCCATACAGGACAAGGATATCCTTTGCCAGCAACTCCAGATCCTCTGGCATGAAGGCAGGAGCACTTTCACCTGCCTGACCTAGTATAATTGCTCCCAGATGTGACAACGAGCAGCAAACATGGAGGAGGTCTTGGCAGCAGCATTGTGAGGAGGCAAGTGAGCTTTTTTTTAATCGCTGTGTACATGTATGCAACGTACGTAATCTTCAGTGATGACAGACACAGCCATTGGCCTTCTACCACTACGTTCACTGACATTAGCCTATGACTGTGTCCGTTTACTGCCCACTGCGCAGTCGACTTCCACTGCCGTCGTCTTATTCCAAATGTCCTATCGGCGATGTCAGGCACCAACTATTTTAAGGAGTTCAAACTAGTGTGTTAGAGACTGTTAAGTGTGTCACCACCACTCCAAATGAGGGATAGTTTTTTCATATAATTGCACTTCGATGGACACTTCATTTGTTAAAATAAACATATATGTGTAGTGTGGTACTGTGCTGAAACACAATATTAGCACAGTGTTGTGTACACCTCCGTTGATGTTATTTTTGGAAGAAAGAATTTAAAAATATACATAAAACCTGTAAATTACACAAATGAAATGTATTATTCACACATCTATTTTTAAGAGGTTTATCAAGCCTGGATGGATGGATAAAGGACAAAAAGCAAATGTTGGCTCAAAATATGTATTAAAACATATACATTTTGTGAAAATACATGATTTTGTGTTACTCATCAAATATGTTGCTGTGGATGATGTAAAAATTGTTCACATATTTTTCCAATGCAGACATATGAACCCTGGGAGAGTGAAGAGAGGACAGCCTTTGTGTACCTTCCATTAACAGACCTTGCCACCATGGAAGAGAGGGATATAATCAAGAAGTTCAAGTTGAATTGGCAAATCATACTGGATATATGTAATCAGCTGGAGCCAGATCTTCAACCTTATAACAGGAATCCCACATCTATTACACCAATTGTCAAACTCATGACAGTACTTCATTGTGTAGCCACAGGTTATTTCCAATACACTGTGGCAGTATCTGGTGGCATGTCACAACCAACTTTCAGTGGTGTGCTTTCGTCAATGATGAGACACATTAACAGCTTCATCCAGATTCCACAACAGCAGGATTTTGCCAATGTGAAGGGTGACTTTTATGGTTTGGGTCACTGACCGCATGTGGTTAGAGCAATTGATGCCACACATATTACCTTATTGCCACCACACGCCACAAAACAGGTCTACCTGAGTTGGAAACACTTCTATTCAATCAATGTGCAAGTTGTCTGATTACTGGATTTGGACATCACAAGCATCTGTGCAGGTTTCCCTAGTCTGCTCATGATTCTCTGTACTACAGAAGAGCCACATATCCCTGCAAATGTCACAACTTGGACCTGAGAGGGCCTGGCTTGTTGCTTAGTACAATCTGTCATGTTATTGTTTGAGTAATGTCTAGAGTAATAATCTGGAATTGTATTAACTTTACCTGCATAGTGGTTACACTGCAAATCCAACTAACTTTGCGAGCTTACACAAGCGAGCTGACGCGGAGCAGTGAGAGCAGCAAGAGCGAGGGGCGGAGCTACAGCTGCTGTGGTAACGGTTGCAGTTGTGGTCGCATTCGTAGAGGCGGAATGCAGAGACGAGGTGTGGAACTTTGCAGGGGACAGCAGGTCTGCGACGGTGGAGCACCAGTAAAGGTGGGTGAGTCCCAATTTGGATCTCCCCATGACGCCCCCCACATAGGGGCCTTGCACACAGGCTCTTGCTGCACTCGCCCTGCCAAGCCTATTTCCACACTCTACTCTGCGCTCTGTCCCTTATACCGTACCGCTCGCACCGCACCGCACCATTTGTTGTGAGCAGCACTAGCCTGCAGCTGCTACGCTTGCTGGTCTGTTTGCTTCAGCCTTGCCGGCTCTGCTCTTTTTAGCCCACTCCCCCTTCAGCCACTTTTCCCACTCTGACCGCTTTGCCTGGCCCTTGTCCATACCTCATACCACATACCGTCTGGCACTTGGTACTTGGCCCCCTTCATATCTGGTTGAGGTCACAAGGCAGTTTACAACAGGCAAAGAAGAGGAGGAGGGGCATGGAGGGTGTCAAAGCTGCAGAGGTAGTAGCTACCGGTTGCTGAGTGTGAACCTAGGTCCCTGCAGAAGCAGCCCAGTTAGGTCTGGGCATGGCTTGCAGGGGCCTGGTGTGTTCCCGTTTGGTTCTCCCCAATTCCCCCTGGAACAAGACAACCCTGGGTCTCCACGATTACTGCATGGGTTGCTGAGTACGGGCCCAGAGGAGGTGGCTTGGTGTCTTGACATGTTTGGTGCATTGTTGTTAAGGTAGCTTAACAAAACAGAGTGATGAGATCTGGGAAAATAAGAAAGGTATTCCCATCTCTCAAGCCTAAAAAATCAAATCTGATGGCAGCAGTGGCAGAAGGAACGGCAGCGACCATTCTTAAACAACCCATGGACAAGTCCCCGCTGCATTTATCAAGCCCTCTTCTTCTTGGACCCGACCGTGATAGCAACCAGGAGCGTCGTTCTTTGTATGGCTCTACTCATCCGCAACCACCTTCCATCTTAGCTTACTTCAAATTACAATTACAATTAGATTACTTCAAAAAATAGATTACTTCAAAAAAACATCATGGAACTTGAATCCATCTTTTTTTCTCTTTTTTTCATGCCTGTGCCTCCCTGACAACAGCAGAATCTTGTTAAAGGGCCCCTGGAATGTGTAAGCTGTGCGGCTGAGAAAAGGACGCGGCATCAACGACTTGTCATTGTCTATTGAGTGTTGTTACTCTGAATTTTACATTAACTTTGGGAGGCCAGAACATGGATCAGGCTAAATGTGACTCAGATAACATATTCAACAAATTATGGCTGAAATGTTGGATTTTACATCTCTAAGTCCGCCAGTTGTTTAACACTCCCTGACTCCTTATTGGCCCATGATCATATGTCTTTCCTTTTGCGCTACAATGCCCTTTCTAAAGTTTGGTGGCCTACCTGTTGCTTTTAGAAGTAACCTCTATTTTTATTAACTGTATTTTTTGATATTACGCCGCCATGTGGTTGTATTTAAGCAAAGGTTACCCTGTCCAAGAAGAAAACTTTTATATTAATAATTTTACTGCTCCATTTTTATTGAGAATGATGGGAGGAGCTTAGTGAAAAAAAATTTCTAATGTTTTTAAGTTTTGACTCATATGTGGATTGTAAAGATTGAATTAATCAAACAATAAAGTACTAGAAGTGTACTACATATTTTGGCTCTTCTTTTGTCTTCCATCGAGAAGACTCAGCTTATTGCAATCGACCATGGTTGTTGGCACCGTTGAGGAATCCTACAACACCTGGGAAAGTCCGTTTCAAAGAGGCTCATGGAAGAATACGGTGGCCAGTGGAGCGGGCCTTTGGACTCCTAAAGGCCAGAATTTGCTGTCTTGACAACATTGGTGGAGCCCTCCGCTACTTACCTGACATGGTTTGCCAAATCACTATGTCCTGCAAAGGAACATCCCTTACATCGCAGATGATGGAGAGCATGAAGAGTCACCAGGTGAGGATCCTGATATGCCAAATGAAGATGATAGTGGTGAATAGGAAGGAGTTGGCTTACATCAAGAAGTCATTGGCAACTTCTTCTCATGAGTGTAAGTATATCTTTACATGCTATCTCTTTAACTGTTACACCAACTATGGTACCTTTTTGGGAAGGGGAAGTTCATGGAAAATCAGCCCCAAGTTGTTTGTTTATCAAAGTTTGGACACAATGACTACTGTATTCAGTTACATTGTTTATCTCTAATCGGTTTGTCAAAGTGAGTCCTCCAAAAGTCGACTTTCTAATGTGTCTATCATGTTATGCTTGAAGAGTAATCTGTTCGTTTTGATCTGTTATAGGCTCCTTCACCATGTTATCTTCATTTGGACATTTCAGAGTTGCGACATTTGCAGGTATATGGTGCTGTTTTTAAATGCAAAAAGGAACATGGAATGCTCCTGGGAAAGGCAGACACAGACTTTGGGTGTACAAATCCTGTACCAAGGAAACATGAACTGTGCTTGAATGGACAATTTGAAGTTTACATTGGATTTGGAATCTGATGTGTGTTGGCACTAAGGCAATATGTGTGCCACCATTGGCTGTACCCACATGTGGCGTTGGAGCCAAATCATGCTACTCTTACCTTCACATTTGCAAAATCCTCATTGTGTGTAATGTGTATGTTGCTATCGATGTGTGCCATCAATGTAGGACATTCTTCTTCTAGCACAACACTGAAACTTGGTTGTAACATTTCACCAGATACTGTAACAGTTGATTGGAATGATCCTGTGACTACAAAATGTAAGACTACCATGTTTTGGTCTATTGGTGTTATTGATGTGAGATTCCTTATGTGAGGCAGAAGATCTGTCTCTAGCTGCTGACATGACTGAATGATCATTTGCCTATTCAATCAGATTGTTCTGAATATATTCCCTTCTTCCATGTTGGCATGGTCTGGAACTGAAAATGTGAAAACTGGCATTGAGTATCAGTGACATATATGGATTGTTATGTAAGTGCAAATATTGACAGACAATTCTTGGCCAAATGGGATGACCAGAGTAGCAGATGATGTGATGGTATTAATCTTTTGAGAGTCATGGTTGGGAACTTGAGAAATACATTACGTACTTGCAAAGTATCTATGTTTACGCAATACTTAGATTTTTGCTATTATAAAGTTATGATGGAACAAAACAAATGCATTGATAGAGCTGGGGGCACATTGGTGGCCTGAATGCGATTCATCTGGAGGCGGAGCAAAGTCTGTTCTTCTCTGTGGGTCGTGCTCCGAGAGCGGGCTGGCGCTTGCCGCTTTGATCCTGGTGGCGACAGACAGCAGAAGATCGGCGGTCCCCTGGCGGGAGTGCGCTGTGGTGCGGCTGCCCTCTGCGAGGAGCCCGACCGGGGCTTGTGACTTTAATTGATGCTCGGTGCCGATAGCCTTGGTAGCGGAGGGCCGGCACACTGCTCCAGTGCCAGGAGGGGACATCTCCAAGCGAATAAGGAGCTGCACGGGCGCTGGCTGGGCCCTGTGAGGTGAGCGCCAGTTGCTTTGGAGGCTGAAGCTCCATATGGGCTGGTAAGTCACTAAGGCCCTACCCCGTGTAGCTACTTTGATGGTGGAGTGGCGGCAGCTGTCTGGCCCGTGCACCTGGCCTGCTTGGGGAGTTTACTGAGCGTCAGTGCTAATGACCGGGTCTTGTATCGGGGCTCAGGAACAGGTGTGTGATTGCTGCTCATCGGATGTCCCCCTTTGATGTGGCTGTGCCTGGTATTCCTGCTAGCTGAACTGGGGTGACGTACATTAGAGACCCCACCAGCTCTGGAGACAGGGTGGAGGGGCCGCCTGGTGAGTGTATACAGCCCGGGGGGTTCCCCACTAGCTGAGAGCATGTGACCCGGAGAGCCTTGCTGCTGATCCTTGTTCATGCGGACTGACAGGGGCCGCCTGACCCGTATGCCTGCCTCGTGGGGCGCGGAGATCCCCCTCCCTCTGCCTGCATATTGGGATAGTCACAGCCCTGGAGTAAGGTGGACATTGCCGGGCGAGAATAAGGACGCCCTAGATTGAATAGTGCATGGTAGGGGATGTCTTGCCACCTGGAGGATGTTGGGTTGGACCCAACACATGGATGTGTGACTGGGCCTCACTGGAGTCAAGACTGACACGTGAATCCAGGAGCGCTCACTTTGCCGGGCCCTGCAACGATGTGCCTGGTTTAGAGCCAGCATTGGAGCACCTTTGAGGGTGGTGTACCCGGGCCCTGATCCGTGGGATGAGACTACAGGGCTGGTTGCTTGTTTGAGTTTTCTACTAGGTGCGGCCCACCGTTTGGGGGTGTGTTGGTGCCATGGGTAAGCCCCGAGGTCGGCAGGCCGGAGCCACGCAAGACCCGGACGTCAGTGCCCAGGAACAGTCGCAAACTGCTATTGAAGCTCCAATCCAGCAGCAATTGGGCAAGATATTTGAGGCTATAGCAGACATGAAAGCAACCCTCCACCAGGACATCAGCACTGTGGCGTTGGCCTGGGTCTTTTGAGCGAAGAACATAAGAAGCTCTCTGAGAGGGTGAAGGGAACCAAGGCCAGCATTTCTGAGAAAACCCCAGCCCAAAAGGCCCTGGAGCAGCAGGTGGGAGCCCTCACGGATAGGGTGGGTGTCCTGGAACGGAGAGCGGAACACGCAGAGGGACGCAACTGACGGAATAATGTTCGACTTTTGGGCCGGCCGGAGGGAATCGAAGGCAACAACATGGTGGCCTACCTGGAGCAATGGCTGCGCTCTGTGGTGGTGCCTGAGGTCCTATCGCCCTTCTACACTCTTGAAAGGGCCCGCAGGGTTCTGGATAGGCCCCCGGCACCCAGGCGTCCCTGCGGCCGGTGGTGGCCCGCTTGCTCCATTTCCGGAAAAGAGATCTTCTCCTGCGGAAGGCACATAAAGAGGGTCCTTACACAGTTGACAACAGTAAGGTTTCCCTCTTCCCGGACTATACTCTGGAGGTGCAACAGAAGAGGGCCTCATTCCTGGAGGTCAAAAGGGCACTGAGGGAGGAGGGCCTGCAGTATTCCTTGATCTTCCCGGCTCAGCTGCGGATTGTGATAGACGGTACCACCCATTTTTGTGGGAGCCCGGGTGAGGCATGGGACTGGATCGAGGCCTATAGGACTGGGGCCTCCCAGCCTGCAGGTCCTAGAGCTGAACTGAGGAAATCAGCGGAACTTGGAAAACATTCCCGGCGACGCTCCCGGAGGGGAGCTTCCAAGAAACCAACCTCTTCCCAAATTGAAAAAGAGAGGGGAAAAGCTCTGCAAGCGGTGGCGCCGCTGATGCAGGGAAGGAGCCCCACCCCGGAGATGGCAGCTCACTCCTCGAAAGACACTGGGGACGCTGACTCTGACACATCCCGCAGCGACAGTGTGAAGATGCTGGTGGTGACGCCACACACAGATGACAACGTTATCTGAGGGAGCCCAGTCTCCATACCAGTTCGAACTTTTGGGGTGCTGCTGGGTTACTTAGGGTAGTCTCCGGTCCTGGTCTACTGTGACTTGGGAGGGCCGGTGCGTCCAGGACGGTTTGCGCGTTAATCCTTAGTTGTCTTTTGCGCTCCATGTCCACCGCCTTGAGAACCTTAGTTGAGTAAGGCCTCACTCAGGGTCATGTTCCACACATTGTTTGGACGACTGACCGATGTCAGGCTGTCCTGGGCTTGGGGAGTTGTTCAAGAGGAGGGTTTTTTGGTTGATGTTTTTCTTATTGTTTCTTTGGTTTTTTGTGGAGAAGGGTGGTGGCACATGCATTGGGATGTGGGTGGAGGGGGTGATTCCCCCCATGTCACTTGGGAGAGGGTTCCTGTGGTGATGGCAGACACAACTAACACCATAAAGTTCCTCACGTGGAACATTCGTGGTTTGGGATCTATAGCCAAACGCCATAACGTCTACTCCTTCCTCTGGAGAAGGGGCGTACACAGAGCTTTCCTCCAGGAGACACATCTTAATAAAGAGGAGGCTGGGAGGATACAGAAGACGGTGGGGCAGGTTTTTGCGAACACCTTCTCAGCCTTTGCCAGAGGGGTCTTGATTTGGGTGAAACCTGGAGTCCCCTTCTCACCTGAACGCATGTGGTTGGACTCATAGGGGAGGTATGTTTTGCTTGTGGGCAGACTGGCGGGATGGGAGGTGACCCTAAGCAGTGTTTATGCTCCCAAACAGGACCAGGTTGGTTTCCTGGAGTCTTTCTCTGCCTCACTGGCTCATTACCCAACAGGTTCTATCATATTGGGGGGGGGACTTTAACTGTGTGGCGGATGTTACCATTGATCGCTAACATCCTCCCATGCCAGGTACTCAGCCACATCGTACTGTATCGGGTTTCCGGGCCTGGATGCCACACTGGGGCCTGGAAGACACCTGGAGACTGCAACATACAAGGGATAGGGAGTACTCCTTCTTTTCACTGGTACACCAAGTCCATACCAGACTGGACATGTTCCTACGTCCCCCGGCCTTCAATGGCTCTGTGTCCCACACAGAGTATTTGGGGCATACCCTGGTAGATCATAGTCCCCTACTCATGCGACACCAACCATTAAGTTGGCACCCCCCGATCCCTACTTGGAAATTAAACCCGCTTTTACTTGACAATGTTCCCTTCCGGTCCTCTCTGGAAACATTAGTTGACACTTACTTCCCCATTAATGCCAACACTGCCTCCTCTCCTCAGGTAGAGTGGGAAGCATTTAAAGTTGTGGTGAGGGGCCATTGCATGGCTCAAGCGTGCGGGGCGCACAGGGAGATTAAGCGCAAACTCCTGGACCTGGAAGGTACTATCCGTAGATTGGATAATCTGCAGGGTTTGGATGACGTGGCCCTGACGTCCTTACAAGAAGCGAGGGCGAGGTACAACGAAACGCTGGGTAGATTGAGGTGCTACAAATATAAAGATAATTTGGACAAAGTACAGAGGAAGGAAGGTAGGGCATGCCGGCTGTTAGCACATTTGATTAAGCCTGAGATGGGAGGGGCGCCTGTGACGCAGCTTGGTCTGGAGTCGGGGGAAACAGTGCACGACCCTGATATCATTAATGACACTTTCTTGCAATACTATGAGGAGTTATATGAGTCCCTGACTGTGGCCCTCTTGTCGAATATACAAAATTTCCTGGCCCCTCTGCAACTCCGCATATTGGAGGCGGATGATCAGGATGAGTTGGGAAGCCGGATCACAGTACAGGAAGTCCGGGCCGCCATAGCTTCATTGATGCACGGTAAGATGCCTGGGCCTGATAGCCTCCTGGCCGGGTTCTACCAGAGGTTTGTTGATATTTTGGCACCACATCTGGTTGCACTGTATGTGGAGACGTACGGGGGGTTTGCCCGATTCCACCCAGACGGTATTAGTGATTCCGCTCCCCAAGTCCAAAGAACCCGATTGGGAGTGAGAGACTATCAACCTCTCTCCATGCTGAACTTAGACTTCAAGATCCTGAGTAAAGTATTGGAGGGTAGGTTGCTCCCACACATGAAGTCTCTGATTCACCAGGACCAAAATGGGTTTTTTCCCACTCGTAGCACCTCTTATAACCTCCGCAGACTATACTCCGTGCTCTATCCCACGGATGCTCCAGCTCTCCAGCAAGCGGCAGTTCTATCAGTTGATTTGGAGAAAGCGTTTGACACAGTGAGCTGGGAGTACCTATTTGAGGTGATGCATCGTATGGGCCTGGGGGAAGACTGGGTGCGGTGGGTACAGCTTCCCTATGCCTCGCCCATTGTGAGGGTCAAGACAGGACGAGCTATATCTAGACCGTACAAGATCTCACGTGGCTCCCGATAGGGCCACCCTCTTTCCCCGCTCCTGTCTGCACTGGCTGTGGAGCTGCTGGTGGAGAGGTTCCGACTGGGAGGGTGTGGGTTGGATTGACCTTGGGCGGACGTTGTCATCACGTCTCTCTGTATGCAGACGACCTATTGCTGTACCTTACGGAGGCAATTAGGGGGTCCGCTGCAGCCTAACAAATCCTAGGTGATTTAGTTGTCCTTTCAGGCCGTAAGGTTAATACAACCAAGACCTATTTGTTCCCAATAGCTGGGCCTTTACCCAGGCCTGAGGCTTTGCGTCCTGCTACCCTCTGGGCACAGCGTACATTTAAATACCTGGGTAAACACATTTTTCATGACCTGGGCGATCTTAAAGATGGGAATTTAGGGAAGATATTGCATTCCCTTCGCTCTTGCGTCGTTTTGGAACTCGTTGCAATTGCCCATCATGGCCCGGATTACACTGTCCATGTCCAAAATGGTCATGGTGCCCTAGCAGCTCTATTTTTTGGTGAATCTTCCCGTGTTGATGCAGAGAAGTTGGTTTAGACCTCTGCATGCTTTCCTACGGCAATTGATTTGGGGGGATGGACGTCCGTGGGTATCCCTGAAAATCCTACAACGCCCGTGTCGGAAGGCGGACTATATGTTGGCCGCTCAACTACAATGGTTGGCGCAATGGGTGCAGGGAGTGAACGAGGAGGGTAACTGCCTGACAGATCCGGTGTCAAGTCGAGGGTTAGTGACGGCAAAACTTCTTTTACCAACTACGTCCATCCCATCCTGATAACTTTTACAGCGCATGTCTTTCCAGACGTGGAGACGATGCAGTAGTGGAAGGCAACAACGGGTAAAGTACTCCCCCTTCATTTCCTTGGTAGGCCTACCACACGGTGACCCCCAATCCATATTCACGGATGTACGACTGGCCAGATGGTCAGATGCTGGACTGGAGACTGTGGGGGATTGCTACTTAGACAAGGCTCTGATCCCCTTCGCAGACTTGATGGAAGATAGTGGACTTTCTCCAGGCCAGTTCCTCCGCTACAAAGCGTTAATGCGCACGTTTGCGCAATTATGGGGCCCTGGAAGGGAGGAACCCGATACACACCCTGTTCTACATGCGTTATTTACTCTTGGTCTTGGGAGTGGCGTAAAGTTTTGAGATACTCAGGGAAGGTCTGCAGGAACACCCGACTGAAATATATCCAGTTTAACTATACGCATATGATTTATATGACATCACATATGCTCAACGTGACATATGGAGGGGAAGTGAGACAATGCCCTAGGTGTGCACACCCAGATGCTGACTTTGGCCATACGACTTGGGGCTGCCAGTGGCTTCACCCATATTGGGAGGCGGTGTTGGTTAAGATCAAGGACGTACTTGGTTGGGAGTTGGCCTCAACAATCCAGACATGCATACTAGGTCTCTTCCCCAGACCGCCCAAACGCAAAAGTTGGGAATCGCTCGATTGATCTTGCATTGGGCTTAGCTAAACACAGGATCGCGATGGAGTGGAAGTCTGCGAGAGGTCCTCAGATTTCAGTTTGGAATAAGGATGTCATTGCATGGGCGGGGGCAGAGGGCAGAGCATTGGCATGGGAGGAGGCCAGAGAGGTGAGGAAGCTCCTGATAGCTCAACAATGGCAGGAAGTAATGGCTGAATGGGAGAAACCGGCGGGATTGGGCAATGAAGGGGGAAAGACGGACCGTGTGTCACAAATAGATGCCGGGATTTAGGAGATCAGACCAGGGCTATTGGAGGCCTCTGGCGTCTGACATATGGTGAAAGGATGCGTAGACTTGGAATATACCATGGGCCCGCTTAGCCTACAGAAGTTGGGAGAGTACCGACGGGGGGGGGAACCGCACCAGCCCAGTTTAGCGGGTTGGGAATGTTCTCAACCCCACTAGATATTAGCATGCAGATGTGTTCGTACCACCCCTCTGCTCCAGTTACCCGTTGTCTGTTTTCTCTTTGTTATTTCTCTTCTCTAACTTCTTCTTGGTTTCGATTTGTATAATGGCAATGATATACAATGACCCAAATTATAAACATGCATGCATAAGATGGTCTGCTACTGGACAACTCTCTGAATAATTGACAAGATATATTTGTATTGTAGACAGTGATGGTAGCTGCAATCAGTTTTGCTTTCTGTTTTTGTTTTTTGTTCCTTTTTTTTTCTCCTGACTGTATTCAAATGGTCACATTTGTTAAAATGCCAATAAAAATATATTTGAAAAAAAATGCATTGATAGAGCTGAGATATACCACAACAGTCTATGTATTTTTGATTTGGGATTTTAATGAACTAAACGTGAAAAACCAAACTGGTTGAAAATGAGATAGCAAATAAAAAGTGTATATGTCAGTCATGGTGGGTGAAACCATAGTTGGAGAGCTAAAATTGCTTGAAGTCCAAAGTCCATAATACAAGTGGCATCAGAAAAGCAAATGTGTCCAGAAATAGTCCTCAGAGTAAATGGTAGGTACACACAGGAGAAAATTAGGATTGGTATTTCTTGCTGGTGATGTGAGTGGGCTTGCCATCCTCACCTCCTGGTAATAGGCGTGGAGATCCCCTCTTACGGATGACAGGTGAATTCACTTTAGTTGTAGTTGTAGCCATTTTAAAAGCAAGTTACCAACACTTGCAAAATGGTTAGCAGAACGTACCTATGGAAAATATGAAGTGGACCAGACACCTAAAATATGACACACATATGGGTAATGGGTTATCTGTTGTTGTAACAGTTACAGTCACCATACCATCATGTGACATGTAATGGATATTGACACTTGTAATCTTAGATGCAAACCAATACATTCACACTAACAATATAAATTATGTGATACTGATACTTTGAGGTTTCTATGTAATGCAAATATGTGCAAAACACTTTGGCAACAGCTGAGTTGAGAACAAGCAGGATATTGAGGTTTATTGAGACTTTGCAAATTGAACTTACCAGACTCCACTCCCCCAGTCACCTCTTCAGTGTGTAGGATCTCCAAGACCTTCTCCTCCCCGGGCATTAATGGTATTAGGGGCTTGGGAGAACCACCACCAGACCTGATGGCCTCCATGTGACGCTTGGAGGCCAGGGAACTGACCCTCCCCTGCAGGTTGATCCACTGCCTCCTAATTGTCTCCTTTGTGGGTAGGTTGCTAGTTACAGCATTCACTCTGTCGACTATTCTGGACCACATTTGCCTCTTCTGGGATGGGGTGTATTTTGGACTTGGGCTCCAAACAATTGTGGCTCTATTCTTAGGAATTCAACTGACAATTCATCCTCACTAAAACGTGGGTTTTGGGGCCTGGCATGGCGCAAAAAATGAGTTTAAATTTAATTAAAGACCACAAGGTGCTAAATGAAAGGGGCTAAAGGGACAGGAGACAGGGAGAATGAACAAAAAACCCTCACTTGACTGGCAAAGTCTCTAGTAGCAAAAGTCATGGTGAAGCTGGAATGGCAAAGGATCGTGGTCTGAAATTGGGTGTGTTTTATAGTGTGGTATGCAGGTGTTTCCCTTTGGACAATTGACATCAGCTGGGTTCTACTAACACCATCCAACGGCCAGAGTGATGGTGCATTGTTGAGCGTGCAGCGTGACAGGCTCACTCCATCTGGGAACCGCCGCTAGTAGACTGCCAGCACAACTTTGAAATTTCATCTGCTCAACGGAATCCTGCTGTCCTGACGTCAACGAAGTAATATTCGCTAACATTGGAGTCCTCCACATCGGCAGCAGTGTGCAGCGAACGGGGCGGGAAACACTCTGTCAACTCAGACGGCGAGGCAGCCTGCATGCATCTAAATATAGCAGGTGAAACACCGTCGACTAGGCAGAGTACTTGGGACCTCCGCTGCAGTGGGACAACAGGAAGACCGGCAAGATCTAAATCCGGCCCTAAATGTTTTATTAAAAAATAAAACTACATACCTACCAAATTTCTTCCTCTCAACAGACAGCAACAAAAGAAAACTGTGCCAAAAAAACACCAAGCAAACATGCAAATCAAAAATCCACAATTAAAATGAAGTAAAGTCAACACCCAAAACGTGAGTTATAATGTGCATCTGCATGCAAATATGGTAAAATAAATATAACATTGCATAGTGTTTTTTTAAATATAATGAATATACAAGTTCTGTGCTCACAAAAAGTCAGTAGACAAAATATTAGAACAAGCAAAGTACATCAAATCACAAAAAGTGAAGCTGTTATTAAATTATAACGCATATACTTATAGTAAGGAGAGTTCAACAATGAGAAAACACACTGAAAATGAACCAAATATTGTCCAAACTAATGTTACGACAGGGCCACCACTAAAAATGAAATAGTTGAAAGCATTAGGCAACAAAACCATTCTCCTAATATTGCTGGACTAGAAGTCAGACATATTTTACAGGACCGAAACAAGTCCAGCAGTTCACAAGAGGCAACAAGTTCCCAAGGCCAGTACAAGTTCACAAGAGCAAACAAGAACAATGCTGTTTTTGAACTAGCAACAAACCAACTCTCTGTCATCCTTGGTGAAATTTAAATTGTGCCAGGTTACCTCACATAATTTCGGGAATGTTTCTGTTATGCTGTTATGCGAAAGTTCCGAAATTACATAATTACGCCATTTTACATAATTACAGGCCGTTTGCAGTGAATACTTACTATGAATGCACCATTCGCTACAAAAACTGACTATGACTGCACTGGGATAACTGAATCTGAGTGGTTGTTGTTTGCGAAGGTTATGTTTTTTGCACTATGATTTAAAGAAAAATGCGTTTCTCAGTCAAAAAATTGATGCAAGGATGCATGACAGATTCCAAATTTGCTTAATTACACATAATTACACATAATTTCACATAATTTTGCTCAAATTACATGAATATCGCACATCTCTAATACCAATCCTGAAAATATGAATTGCCACAACCCATAGAACAGCCAGGGAATCAGTAACATAAATAAAATATGAAGAAACTGAAATTTGCCAACACATCATGCTCATAATCACACATGAAAAGACATCTTTTTACTATATGACAACCTCAATAACAATAAGTGAATTTATGCTACTTATAACATTTTACTATCTTTAACACAATGTGATACATGGATAATGGTTGTCACGTTTAAGTCATGCCCTCCATCATTCAGTCAAACATACACAATACATGGTCAATATCAATATACAAAAACCCTATTAGTGTATGCATTGTGCCTTATAATAGAATTAAACAGTTTTAATCTGTCATAAATGGTTTTCCATGGGTATGAAAGAAAACGAGAATCACCAAATCACTGCTATGTAAAACATCAAGAAAAGGTGGTTTGGGCCTTCCTAAAGTGGTAAACTGTTATCAGTCTGCATATCGGAATGGCAGGGTTGTGAGTCTGAGAAGCAGTGGTGCTTTATGAATCAAATAATTGCAGGAACACACATATGGAATGTAATCTGACTGGGAAAGAAACATTGTAGCTGGGACCTTTACTCTTTTACAAATACGAGGGTCATACACGTGGTGTGAGACAAGGTGGATTTGACAAAAGGCCTTACAATATTCTCCTCACCATTTGTCCCCATAATAAGGAAACCAAAGATCACACCCACTTTTAAACATTTCGCAACTCTAATATTGGTTAAAAAAAAGTCATCAGTCAGTAATATTGTTGCAATAAGATCATGATGTCTTTTATATCATGGTATCTTTTATAGCAGGTGAGAATAATCTTTAATTACCATTTTTTTAATTACTGTATTTAATTTTATGTATTGAAATATTATATATACAATTGTGTAAGGTTATTTTTGAAAGTAATTTTTTTTTTTTTTTAAACCTTTATTACAGAATTCAAAAGATATACAAAGATGGGCCTACAACCTTCGGGCCGGCCGCTAGCAAACAGTAAGAGCATAGAATACAGTCAGTAAACACATGCTGCAGCGTGAGAGAGGTCACAGGAGTTGAAAGAAGCGTTGGCGGCCACACCGTCCGGACCCCCCACATGGCGGTTCCATTTTTATATAAGAAACGACAAACAAATCCACAAGGCAGCCAAAAGTCAAAGCAGCAGTATGAGCTCCCCTGGGGAGGACCCTACCGATCCACAGGAATAGCGGGGGGGGATAGGCCGGGGCGGAGACAAAGTGGACTCAATGCCCGGAACCAAGGCGACAAGCAGACTAGGGAGACGGGGCCAGTGCCAGATCAGGCGTCAGCGGCGGGGTACAAATTCCGCCACGGTAGGTGTTCCAGGGGCCCCACACTTTCACCCATTTCCCAGGCTTACCTCTCGCAACATACACTACCTTTTCCCGAAATTTAAAGTTATTTTTGTTGTATATATTTTTTTAAATGTTTACATTCTATATTAGTTTGATATTTACGTGTTTTTGGTGAGCAGATTGAAGGGTTAGTAGAGGAATTGTTTGGGAAGTATTTGTTTTTTAAAAGTTTCACTTCTAATAATTAAAAAAATTATGACTTTTTTTGTTTATTATAGTTTTTCTGTGTTTTCTATATTTTAAATTAGTTCTTAAATTTTCAGGAAATACATTTTGGAATTTCTTTCAACACTGATTTTTAAATCTGCATTTGGATTTTGAATTTCTTTTCAAAATAATTTTTATTGTTTTTTCTTTTTATGTTTTTAAAAATATGCATTTTAAAATATAATTCAAATAATTAATGATTTTAATTAAATTCACTTACGCTTTGGGATTATTTATTCCAATTTATATGTAATATGTTACTAAATTTAAATGTTTGATAGGTTTCTAATTGTAAGAAATTGGTTTGGTTTCAATGTAATTTCTTTTAATCTAACACTTTCTTAAATGTGGTTAAGATTGGAGTGAAGCTTATAAGGAGGAGGAGCCTAGCGCTTGACCAAGATGGCCGCGTGAGCTCAGAGCTCCCGAGACCCTCGCGCCCTCCGTCGACTATCCTGTCTCTAATCCTGTCGGTATGCATGGCATCGTGTAGATGATTGGTCAGGGAGGCGATTGATGCTACCCGCGGTCGGATCGCCCACCGGGAACCGGACTTACGCCTGGCGGAAGATTGCGGCCTATCTCCCGGGGAAGCCAGGGGCTAGAGTTGGCTGGATGCCCGACTCCTAGTTGAACAACAACGGCCAGGCGAGGTGTGAACTGTCGGACGGAGGTCCCCGCTCTTTCACTTTCGAATTCGCTCCCTTTGTCAGCCCTGCCACTGGAGAGCTCTGGGTGGCTTTATTACCCCAAGGACGCTCTGCAGGCTACTCTGGCGGCCCACGGCAGAACTGATCACTCCTTATTCCTCTCCTTGAGAGGGACCTGTCTTAACTGAACCGACCTGCTTGGAGTCAACCATGTCGGGCAAAGCAGAAGGGGATCGGCTGAAGGCTAAGTCTACCAGGCGGGGAACTTATACCCAAGTCAACAGCATGGACCGATATGCTCTGCAGAAGGGCTCACCGAGTGGATCGAGCCAGGCGCCGGATGCCCAGAAGGAGGACTCGCCTGTGGCCCCGGAGCTCTCGCTACAGGATGTCATGGGCGCGCTCGAAGGGATGCAGACTTCGATTGGGAGACAGTTTGAGGCCCTGGCGCATAAGGTGGATGCCATTTTGGTGGATGTCAACCTGATCCGTGCCGACTTGGGCAAAACGAATGAACGGGTTAAGAACTTGGACCTCAAGACCACGGGCCTCACTGATGATGTTACGGAACTGCAGACCGAGGTTCGTAAGCTGAGGACCGAGAGTGATCTCGTCGCCCGCCGGCTGGAGGACTTTGAGAGCCGGGCCAGGCGCAACAATGTGCGCGTCATCGGGGTCCCGGAGTCCTCAGATGAGGCTTCGGTTGACCTGCTTGTTGAGGACTTGGTCCTTAATCATCTGAAGCCTAAGGGCCTTGGGAAGTTCTTTGCGGTGGAAAGGGCCCATAGAGTGCCGGGCGGGAGGCCCAAGGCGGGTGCCCCGCCGAGGCCGATCGTCGCCCGGCTCTTTCATTTTCGAGATCGGGACGCTATTCTGCAAGCATCGAGGGTGACGGGCCCAGTCCCCTTCCAGAACGCGTCGGTGAATTTCTATCCGGACTTCACCCAGCAGGTGCAGAGGCAGAGACAGGGCTTCCTGGGGGTGAAGCGGCGGCTCCGGGAAAGAGACCTGAAGTATGCCATGCTCTTCCCTGCCAGACTGCGGGTGGTGCACGACGATCGGACATTCTTTTTTGACTCTCCTGTTATGGCCGACGAATGGCTGGACGCTTTGCCCCGGCGACGGACGGGGGACGACACGGCCGAGGATGGAGACAGTGGCCGGGATGGACAGGGCTGACATCTCGGAGCCGGTCTGACTTGATTTGACTATACTTGAAGACTTGCATAGAGTGCAGTAACTGTGGAGGGTTGCGGGAGGACGAGGGGTGCTCTTTTCCTCCCTTAGGGTACTTTTTGTAGACTTTTGGTTTTGTAGGGCGACAGGCACACTGCAAGTTGGGGGGGCTTTGTAAGCTGCAGCAGGGGTGCAGGGTGGGGGGAGTTTCAGGGATTTTGGGTTTGTTGTTGGGGGGTTTATTTCTGCAAGGCATGATGCTTATTTCCAGGGCTGTTCCATGGTGGCTCCTCGGGTGTGGGGTGGGCCTCTTTCCGTTTGAGGATGGGGGTAGGGGCTTAAGTGTTATAAGCTGGAATGTTAATGGTTTGGGGGATCACATTAAGCGGGGGATTGTTTTGCAACGCTTGAAGCGATCAATGCCGGATGTTGCCCTGCTGCAGGAGACGCATCTTATAGGTAATACGTGCTATGCCCTGAATAGGAAGGGGTATAAATTCATTGCACATTCAGGATTCTCATCTGGGTCCAGGGGTGTGGGCATCCTAGTTAGAGCTTCGTTGCCATTTGAGGTGGACTCCACCATTGTTGATGATAGGGGGAGGTTTGAGGCGGTGGCGGGGCGGTGGGAAGGACGGACTTTGGTTTTAGTTTCGGTTTATGTCCCGCCGGCCCTGCAGGCCTCCACGTTTGCAGATCTGGGTAGGGCCCTGCTGGATCTCCCGGGGGGAATGCTTGTGGTGGGAGGGGATTTCAACGCTGTTGGCTCCGGCCTGCTGGATAGATACCCGCCCAGAGACACAGGGGGGGCTCAGAAATGGCTTCCAGACTTCCTAGACACGCTTGGCCTGATAGACTGCTGGAGGCTCCGGCACCCCACACAGAGCCAATACACGTTCCACTCCGGGGCACATGGTAGCCTTTCCAGGATTGATTACCTGCTCACTCTGGCCGCGCATGCCTCGTTGGCATCCGAGGCGAGGCACATGGCGCGCGGTATATCTGACCACTCGCCAGTGTGGATCCGGCTGGATCTAGGTCGGGAGGGAGGAGGAAGGGTGGCCCCTATCAACCCGTGGTATTTCCGAGACCCCAAGATGCGCAGCGCCCTGGTCAAGAAGGTAGATAATTTTTTCAAGGACAATCAGGGAACCGTGGACTCGGCAGTGTCGCTGTGGGAAGCCTTTAAGACCGTGCTTCGGGGGGAAGCCCTCTCCCTAGTAGTGGCTGCCAAGAGGCGTAGAGATGGCGAGATTCTGCAGGTGGAGGAGGAGATCGCGGCTCTGGAGGGAGCGATGGAGGAGGAGGTTACAGAGTCCTCACTGCATGAGCTTTGTTTGAAGCAAACTGAGTATAAAGACCTGGTGACGAACGCCGCTAAGACCCTCAGTAGGGAACAGCAGGGCCGACTGTATGATGTTGGTGATAAGGCAGGGAAACTCCTGGCGTGGCTGGACAAAAAAGAACGGGTCAATAGAGTGGTGCCAGAGTTGACGGGAGAGAGGGGAGAGGCGATTGTGGAACCTGAGGGGATTGTAAAGTGTTTCTCGGACTATTTTTGTAGGGTTTATGCCTCTGCGTCGGATAGGCCGCCCGAGGACTCGTGTGACCTCCTCCGTGATATCAAGTTGCCCTGCCTCTCTGCTATAGATAGGGACGATTTAGATGGTGACATAACGGTCGACGAGGTGGCGGGGGCTATCCGCGCGTTAAACTCGGGTAAGGCCTCGGGACCGAACGGCTTGCCGATCGACCTGTACAAGCTGTTCCCGGATAGGGTCGCCCCTCACCTGCGCGCCATGTTTTTGGAGGCGCGGGGGGGTGGGACCCTCCCGTTGGATCAGCGACTGGCGTCGATTGTGGTCATACACAAAGAGGGTAAACCCCGCGATAAGTGCGCCTCTTATCGGCCTATTTCACTTCTTAACGCGGAGCCGAAAATTCTGGCTAAACTCCTGGCTACTCGTTTGATTAGGGTACTTGGCGACTTGGTCCACCCGGATCAATCCGGCTTCATCCCGCACCGAAACACAGCGTTGAATCTTAGGCGTCTTCATGGCGTAATCGCCAGGGCGGGCACGCTGCGTGAACCGGCTATTGTGGCGTCTCTTGATGCCACGATGGCCTTTGACACGGTGGAGTGGGCATACTTGTGGGCCGTGCTGGCCAAGTTCGGCTTTGGCCGCGGTTTTGTGAGCTGGGTGAGGTTGCTGTACGAGGGGCCGCTAGCTAGTGTTGTGGTGAATGGTCGGGCGTCGACTCCGTTTCAGCTTGGGAGGGGTACTCGGCAGGGTTGCCCCCTGTCGCCTCTGTTGTTCGCCCTCGCCCTTGAGCCGCTGGCTGCGTGGATACGTTGGCACCCGGATATACGGGGCCTTCGGTGGTCGCCTGAACACGAGGACCGTATTTCGCTCTATGCCGATGATATCCTGTTGTATCTTGCCTCACCTAAGAAGTCACTTATAGTGGTCTGTGACGTACTCACATCTTTTGGTAGGAACTCGGGTCTCGTCATCAATTGGAGCAAATCGTACTTGTATGTTCTTAGTGGCGAGGTTCCACCGAACATGTTCGATACAGGTCGCCCAGCAGGGTTTCGTGTATTTGGGGATCTTTATCTCCATGGACTCTGCTGTGCGCTATGAGAAGAATCTGCTCCCCCCCCTGGCACGCCTGAGGCGCGATGTTGAAGGTTGGCGGAGGCTGCCGCTCTCCCTCGTTGGGCGTGCGGCCCTGTTCAAAATGATGTCTCTTCCCCGCTTCCTCTACGCCTTACAGAATACCTTGGATTGGGTGCCGGCCAAATACTTTCGGGAGGTCGAAGGCCTCCAACGGACGTTGCTATGGGATGGGCGGCCGCGAATTGCTATTGCAAAGTTGACGCTTCCATGGTACGACGGGGGCATTGCGCTCCCAGACATCCGACGGTACTATTGGGCCACACAGCTGAGCGCGATCAATCATGGGCTTTATGGCCCTGCCCTCAGCCCTGGGTATGCCATGGACAGGTGGTTGCTGCGTGGTGGTAACTACTACAGGGCGTTGTACTCGCGGTCCCTAGACTCGTCCCTCACGGGGCCCACCGGTGTGGCAGTGCGGGTGTGGAAGATGGCAACTGACTCGCTGGGCTGGAAGGATAGGCTCACCCTCGCTACCCCGTTGTTTGAATCGGAGAGATTGGGAAGGCTTTGGCATTCAAAAGGATTTGATAAGTGGGACCTGATTGGCATCTCCAGGGTGGGTGATGTGCTGCATAAGGGGAAGGTGAAGTCCTTTGAGGAGTTGCAGACTGAGTATGAGCTGGGGCCCTCCGAGTATTTCAGGTATATTCAGATGCGCCACGCCCTCCGATCAGTCCTCGTGGAGGGTGAGAAGGTGCCTGAGTCCTCTCCTTTGGAGGACCGGGTCCTTGATGGCCATATGCCCGAGAGCACGATCTCGCTCATATATAAGAAACTGATAAACGTCCGGGCGGACATGCTTCTGGGGCTGAGGCACCAGTGGACTAGGGATGGCCTCGAGTTGGATGATGAGGACTGGCAGTCAGCTGTTTCTTCTCCTAAGGAGGTTGCGATTCCGTCGCGTTTGAGGCTGGTGCAGCTTAAAATACTGCACCGAGTGTATGTGACGGGGCCAAGGCTGGTCCACATGGGGTTCTCGAAGGACGGCCTGTGCAGGAGGGGGTGTGGTATGGTGGGTACTTTCCTGCACATCATTTGGGAGTGTGGTGTCATTGTGGAATTCTGGAGGAGAGTCCATGTAGTTATGGGGGAGGTGACGGGCATTGCTGTGCAGCCGGAGGCGCGGTGTTGTCTCCTGAATGTCTGGGGGCCCACTGACCTCGATGAGGCGCGGACCCAATGGGTGACTCTGGGTAACATGGTCGCTAAGAGGGATATCGCGCGATTGTGGGGCTCCTCGGGGCCCCCCACACTGACTGCGTGGAAAGAGAACATGGACTGGAGCATGTTTAGGGAGAAGACGGTCTATTGCTCTAGAGGCCGCCCCCGGAAGTGGCACGCCATCTGGGGGCGGTGGAATCAATACAGGGGGGGAATATGTCTTGCCCCTGATCTGGAACCTCCCGAGGAACAGCTTTCCCCCTGACCTTCTTTCCAGCACAGTCTGGTTTGTGAACTATTTGGGCCTCTGCTGTCCCCCTTCTTCCTCCTTACACTATCTTGTAACTGGTAGATGAGTGGGGTCCGGCCTCCCCTGGGGGCTCTCACCATGGGTTTTTAGTGTTCTTGCCTTGCTGGGGTTTGCTGTGAGTTTTTGTGTTTGCTTAAAATTGAACCTTTGCACTTCTCTTTGTACTGTACTGGGGACGCATCACTGTTTCTAATTATCGATGCTGCCGAACCTCCGGGTTGTCGGCTGAATAGCTGTGTCCTGATTTTTAAATAAAGGTTTTTCAAAAAAAAAAAAAAAAAAAAAAAAGATTGGAGTGAAAATAGTACATCTGTACCCATCAAAGTTCAACACTTTCTCCAATGTTAAGTGCGGATTCGGAATGGGAAATCTGACACCCCAAAGCTCAACACTTTCCCCAGTGTAATTACGTGTGGGGTGTCAATAGTAAATATTGGCCCCGTCAAGTCCAAAATCTTTCTCAATGTGGTTAAGTTTGGAGTAGCAATATTAAATCTGAGCGTCCCAATGTCCAACAATGTAATTACGTTTGGAGTGGGACCAATACATCTGACCCCTCAAAGTCTAGCTACTTCCCCAATGTTGTAAGTGTGGTGTGGGAATAGTAAATCTAACACCCCCACACAAAGTCCAACACATTCTCTGATCACTTTGATTGAGTACAAGGTTACTATTGAGTCTGTAATTATTGTGAGGAGCACTTTTGTATTTGTTGAATATTGTTTTTTGATGCATTAATTAGCTGCACTTTGTGCAATTTGAATTAAGTTTAATAGAATTTTCGTTTGCGCAAGTGGAGACATTGACTTGTGTGACAATGTCTTTTGTTTTTATGCATTTTGTTAACATGTTCAATTTAAGCACACATAAGATGGCGTCACACATCGTGACCAAGGCTACGTGGTAGCCGAAATGCAAAAATGTGCACACCGGGTCCGTGCTACATATAGGAGAATTTTACCACTAATAGAATACAAGCCTCTGCTTTACCAAAGAAGTAAAGGATGATAAATTTGAGTATGTTTGTTTATAGACCTAAACTTGCGTATTGTTGTTTTTAAATTTTTGCATTTATATATTCATTTTCTATGTAATACAAAATACTGTAAATAAATTGTTTTCCATTTTTAAAAGTAACTTTTAAGATATATTTACATTTTTTATAAAACAATTATTTTAGACAATTTTTACACATGCTTACATATTTCATATACTGAGTGCATTTTTGTTTTAGAGAATTAAGATGTTATTTGCTTATATTTAATATTCATCGTTTTAATCAACTGGTTTGCATAGTATAGAGGTATTTTTTTCATTTCAATTATTCAACCATTTTCTTTACAGCCTGCTTTATTTTGTAGTTTCTTTCTTTACAGCTTGCTTTATTTTGTAGTTTGTTTTCAAGGTTTCTAGATACTAGCAGATGTGTAGGTTAGCATTTCCTTGTTGCTGTTCTCTGCTAAAGCGAAGGGCCTGATTTAGATCTTAGCAGATGGGTTACTCCATCACATCGGTGAGAGATATTCAGTCTGCTGAAATATAAATCCCAATATATCCTATGGGATTTATATTTTGGCGGATGGGATCTCTGTCACTGTTGTGATGGAGTAACTGATCCACCATTATCTAAATCAGGCCCTAAATTAAATTTTAATCTATTTTCTATATTTAATATGTCTTGAGTGAGCGGGTGTATGGTCAGGTTAGTGATCGTATGTTTATGAGTTGTTAGGGTATAGTTAGCATGGATTTCACTCGTAGTTGTTTGAGGTGCCTGCAGTAGGCATAAATCTGATTTATTGCACACGCATTTTAATATTAGATACTATGGACCTTATTACGATGTCATCCAACAGCTCGTCTGTGGCTGTCTGCCAGACAATTGAGGCATCAGTCCGACTGCCGTATTTGGATACACAATAACCTAGACCGATGCCTGCGGGGGTAATTTGCTCCACTTCCAACAGGCTCAAGAAGTCCGTCGGGTGGAGGGAGGATTGTAATCCCCAAAAGGGAGGCGGTGACTGCTCAGGCACTGCTTTGGGGATTACAATGCACGTTTCCGCCAGCCTTTTCATGTCTGTTATATAGAGGGAGGGGTTTCTGTGTTTTCTTTTTCAGGTTGTATTTGAAGTTAAGAGTCCGTTTTTGAATGTAAATGTGTTTTTTTGTTTTTTAAATAGGAGTTTTTTAGTCAACTGTTTATTTTATTTTCCAAGTTTTGGGTGTTTTTCCCAGAGTAGTTTTTTTCTTTTTAATGTTTTTTCCATCCCTGGATTTTATTGGGTCATATTGGATGGATTATATTTTGAATTTGTATTTTGCAGTTTTTGGGCTACATTTCTTCAAATTTTAATATAATATATTTTGGTATTAATGTACTATGGTCTATAGAAGGACAAAATGATGAGTAGTTTATTTGTTGGGTGGGAACTTTAAATTGTGTAATGTTCTTACGTTGGATTAGTTACCATTTTCCATCTATCAGTACCTTGTTTTACTGTATTTTACTTGTTTTATGCCAAGGATTTATTTTGTAAGTAATAATTATTGTCTTTTTTTATTATTCGGAAATTATGTTTCTTTGTTTTTTTCTATTTAATCAGAATGATAAAAACATTGTTAATAATTTGTGATTTATAAAATTGTATAGATTTTTAATATCTAATTTATTTAAGTAGGTTTTAGTATGATTTATTTAATCTTCATTCTTTATAGTAGTGTTCTGGCAATTGTTTCAAGTCAGGCTGTTAGTATATATACGCTCTTTGCTTGCTAGCATTGTGTCATTTGTTTAATTTGCTTTGATATTTTTGGTTTAAGTTCTGTTAGGAATATCTCTAGTTTTAGTTCTTGTCAGCTTTTTTCTTGTTTGACTAGTTCTAGAAATTGGTAGATTGTTGTGCCTCCCTTCCTCTGCCTTTTAGTTTTTGCTTCTTGAGAGATTGTACTGTTGTAAATATTCCACTATGGAATGTTGGTTGACTTCCTGTGTCCTTATCAGTGCAGGTGACCAACCAAAGTGTCTTTGAAGTAATCCATTAGTGGTGAGACTTTGGACCGGATTATGAACTTGGCAGTCTTGTGACTGCCAGACTCGTGGTAGCGCATGGGTGGCGGTCCACCAAATTGCTGAATACAACTTAAAAAGTTGTATCAGCAGTGGACTGCCTGCTGCGCCAGGGTTGAGTCATTCCCTGGCAGAAGCGCAAGAGTGCCACAACTCAATATGCCGAGCAGGGACTGGCGCAGTCACGCTCAGCATATTTTTATTTCTTGCAATGCCAGCCTTTTCATGAAAAAGCTGGCGGTGCAAGAACATGTCCCCCACGCCATGGGCATACATTCAAGGGGGCACAACATGTGCCCCCTTGTCTATATTCCTCCCCAGTTCCAGCACAACATGGATATCACTGTCCATGCTGTGCTGGAACTTTTTGGCCATTTCCATTGTGGTGCCTGTTTTCAAGGCAAATTTGCAACTCGTAATATGGTCGGTGCTGCTTGCGCGGCTTTGACACAGCGAAGGCGGCATTGCACTGTCGATGCTGCACCAAAGTCATAATCAGGCCCTTTGTTTTTTGGTAGTATGTTAATTCAATTAGAATGCTGTAGGGTTTTGTTACGTAAGTGAGAAGGACAGAGGCAAATGATATTAGTTTTTTTACTTTGTAGGCCAATTTGACATTTGTGGCATATTCAATACTAATGCAGATTTGGGAGTATTCCTCCACATACTTTGGTTGAAGAAGTAGTAGCACCCTTGTATTGCTGTGTATGGGTAAACTTTCAAAATAGTATAAATTGTAGCTTGTTCAAAATCAATAATGATTTTTGGGGGATTATAATTATTTGTGTTTTTGTTTGATTAGTTTTCAGAGTTTGTTATAGGTTACACTTTGCATGTTTGGCTGTAGTCCATATAGTAGAAGGATGTTTGTGTTATGGGTTTGCCCATTGATAGTTTACATTTGTGTAAATGGTGGTGGGCATGATTTGAATGTACAGTGCCCATCCATGTGTTACACTATGTTATGATTAGTAAATTATTGTTTGTTTCATAGACAATGATTCTTTTATTTGTTTTTATTGTCATGCAGTAAAAAATGTTGATTAGTTTCTGTTATTATTACATTTTGAGGATTAGTATTCTATCATATGTTCTGAGTGCTCTTGGTGTTTCTCTAGTGATTCTCCTTGTTCTAGTTATTAGCCTTTGGAGGTTTTCTATGGCAGAAGTTGCCCGATCATTTCTTCAGGACCCTGGGGAATTATATTTTTAGCGTAGTTCCCGTAGGCTATTGTGAGCTTGTGCTCACTTCTCTTACACCCTGTAGGATGTTCCTAACTTCAATTTCAATGATGTTTGGAGTGTGATCGTGTTCCACTTTCAACCATATCTTCTTTGGTGATGGATCTGCCATAGAAAGCATTGAAATAATATTTAGTGCATTTCCAATGCATACTTTCACCAGAAATGTTTTCTTTGATATAGGCCTACTCCTATAATTAATAGTAGTTCCCCATTAGTAATTTAATGTGTGTTGCACCTTTATGTATTTATAATCATATAAAGTGCCACAGCTACCCACATAGGGTTTCCTGGTGCTAATCAAGAAGGTAAGGTGACATAGTCGCTGTTTAACTTTCAGACAATATATCTGCATATTAGACAATTTGAAAAATATATGTTAGTGTTGTGTATATCATAGGTTATCTAAATATTGTTACATTTTCACAGCATGTTTTACATCATATATTTTTATTTTTAGTATTTCTTCTTTTTTCAGGTGAGTTTGTTCTGTGTTATTTAGAGGGTTGGTCTTTTCCGTTTTTTTGTAAGTTTTCTTTTTTTAAATTTTAATTTGAGAAAGTGAGACTTTAGTTTTTATTATCTATTTAATTTCTTTTTTTTACCTTTTTGTACCTATTGCTTAATGAAAGAAATGCTTGATATGTATTACGTTTAGTGGTAAAACTTTATTTTTTGTTGCTATACTTACATTTAGCTTTGTCTCTCTTGTATTTTAATAGTACTATAGTTTAGTGGATTCAATTTCTTTGTATGTCATTTGGTCTCTTTTTTTGATGACCTTGAAGCCTGTATCTTTGAGATATGCATGTTAAATAATACTTATTTATTTGTATGTGTACTAAAATATGTAATATATTTTGTAGTTGATATATAGCAATTATTTGCTTAAGGGGTATTGTTCTAGTTGATATTTGTGTTTTGTGTTGTATGTATAGGATGGCGACATTTGTGTTCTTAATATCTTTTTGGCAAACTTTTTTATGTCAATATTATTTATTTCAGTATTATGCAATAGAAGAATTTGATGGCCTTGATAAGTGTGTAATTGAGATCTACATTTAAATAATAGTTAATTATTTCTGTGTGTGTATTAAAATATTTAATTTATTTTTGTAGATGATATTTAGCAATTGTTGCTTAACCATAGTTTTTGTGGCATTGTTCTAACCAATATTTTTATTTTTGTGTATTATGTTAAAGATTATGATATTTGTTTTCTCAATATTTGTTTGACAAAATTGTATAAGTCTGTATTATTATGTCAGTATTATGTCATTGAAGCCTTTGGAACATGACCCTATTTTCCAAATGAGCAAAGAAGAGGTACATTAGTTTGGGTGAACTATTGAGGAAATTGACATTAAACATTTTGAAACTCTCTAAAAAGAATTACGTATTCCAAAAACTAAAAGATTTCACTGTAGTCAAATTAGACAATGGGCATTACACCCGAAAGTTAAGCTACTATGGTTCGAACTTTAACCAAATTTGAAAGACGGCTAATCACGAAAATGGAAAAAAGAAGCCTATCACAGACTACTATAAACTCCTAGACACTAGTCCAAGAAAGGCTGAAAAACCACTAGGACAGAAAATATGGAGGTTGAACTGGGGTGTAGATTTACAAAAAACATTGGAGAGAGATATATATATACATGTGAACCTTTCAGGTAGACATACTGGAGGGGAAAAAAGTGTGTTGAAGATAGCTTTATAACAGATATAGCAAATTGAATGAATGCGATAAACATAAATCTGAGCAATGGGGAGGGGAAGGGTTGTTGAGATAAAGGTACTGTAGCCCAGATGCTATAGAAATTTCCAGAATTTAAAAATATTGGATAGATGTCCTTGATGGTGGGGTTGAAATATTCAAAATTTTAATCTAGAGATTCCCAGTGTTGGACCTGCGATAGGCAAGCCCAGCACAAAGGGGGGTAGCTTGGCTCGAGTGACAAGGCGGTAGAAGGCTGTTGTGTTAAGCCGGCTATGACCAAATAATAACTCCCTGCACACCACATAAAAAGAAGGACACCACACCACTGTTATAGATAAATACGTTTCGTTTATGTAAAAGTTCTCTGGGTTGGAAGAAGTTCAATTAGTTAATCACATTCACCTTTCTTACATGGGTTTGATTAGCTGTGTACTGGTTGCGTAGGAATAAATGGTTGGACTCTAATAAATAAATATACTGGATAAATATCAGGATTCAATACATTTGGAATAAATATCAGCAATGACTGGAATAAATATCAGCAAAACATCACAGTTGCATAGCAAGTTAGATACCGATCGTTTCACATAAATATCTCAGGGTCATACTGGTATCGCTGCCACCAATTAATCACTTTCAGGGTAAACACATTTAGATTGCCATTTAATTCGGAATGCGCGCTCTTACAGTTTTTGAAGTGTTCACGGGTTTGGGCTCTCTGGGCACAAGATACTCGTGATAATCCTTTAGTTGCACTTAAGCATACTGCGCGTGTATCTGGAAGATAAAGACATACAATGACTACGGCAATTACACTCCGCGGCCAGACGGTTTAATACTACTGCGGCCGGAGGAGTCTGTGCGCTTCTGTCAACGCAGGCGGGGTCTCCGAAGGCGGATTCAGTTCACGAGTCCTTAGACCGTTGAACGGGCTGCCGGAGGGGTCAAACTACCTGCGCGCACAGTTCAAAATTGGAGCCGCACCTCAGTCCCGGAACAATGCGGCAACTTCAGGGGAAGAGACGGTCCCACCTCACTTTAGCTGCGCCGGTAAGCGCTCCAGTCGGTATGGCCCTTCTCCCAAGGGCGAAGGGGGGTTCCAGGGGCTCCGCGATCCTCCCTCCGATCTCACTCACGGGGGGCTCCCGCCCACAACAACAGTCCCCAAGTCACTCTGGCAGGGCAGAGACGGTACTCTCGCCCAAATGAAGGCCAGCCTTTCCCCGCCCCAGCGCAGCACCTCACCTTCTGTCCACGATCAGCGCTTCGACGGCGGTGGGTTCGGAGACGTCCGAACGCCCGCCAGGAGGCACTTAAGTTGAAGGGGCCCTGTCAAGGGTCGCAGTCGCGATCTCACCACTGGGGGAGGCGGGAGGCTCTAACTATGGCCAAAGTCTCTGAGGGGCAATTGGGCACTCGCTGGCCAGGCGCTGAAGGCGAGAGGTCACTGCTCGCACTTCTGACTGGAACGCCAGTCAGGGTCCACGCCAACAACCTCGGCTGTACTTCTGCCTGCGCTATCAGCTGCCTCGGGGGGGGAACAGGGCAGGTGTCAATCTGGTGTCAAGTCCTCTTCTATGTTTCTTCTCTTCTCCACTTTTTCTCATCATGGCCGCCAGGGACTGGGCCTTTTATAGCCAGTGCCCTGGGGTGCCAGCACGAGCCAGAAGGTTCTAGAACCTTCCATGGCTGTGTCAATGACATGGCCCTTCCAAGGTGTCTTTTTGGTCATTAGGAGCCACCATACTGGGCTTCCTAAGGCAGCCATTTTGTGTACTTGTAACTTCTGAGGGGATTCCTGTCAGGTTTGCAGGTTACACAAAGTGCGCCAAAACCTCCAAAGGGTCAGAGGTCAGAAGGACTCCAATGGGAGTCACTCTCATAGGGGACAATGGTGTCCACCATTTTAGGGTTGACAACCTCAGTGTGTAATGCCACCGGTTCCGTCAGGCGCCTTGTACATAGGTGCCAGGAACTTGGTGAGCAACTGAGCGTCAAGGAGCATCTAACCCCATGGGACAACACACAAAAAGGTCCTGGTAGACAAATAAAAAGCGACAAATTTTAGGAGGCACAGGGGAACAAAATAAATCATGGTGTGAGGGGACTCTCAGAAGCAGACAGGTCTAACACACATCCCCCCCAGCTGAAAGTGGGGAGAGCTACCCAACCCCTTGGGAGTCCTCAACACTAAGGCGGAAATACCTGGAGAGACCGTCTGCATTGGCGTGGTCAGCTCCGGGCCGATGTTCCACCCGAAAGTCCATTCCCTGTAGGGAGATAGACCACCTCAACAGTTTTGGGTTTTCCCCCTTCATCTGCATGAGCCAACGAAGGGGTCGGTGGTCTGTCTGAACCAGGAAGTGCGAACCAAACAGGTATGGTCGCAGCTTCTTCAGTGCCCAGACCACCGCAAAGGCTTCCCGCTCAATGGTACTCCATCTCTGTTCCCGGGGAAGTAGTCTCCATGACAGGAAGATCACGGGCTGATCCAGACCCTCTTCATTGAGTTGCGATAGCACCGCCCCAATGCCAATGTCGGATGCGTCTGTCTGGACAATGAATTCCTTCGAGAAGTCTGGAGCCTTCAAAACTGGAGCGTTGCACAATGCCTGTTTCAGAGTGTCGAAGGCTCGTTGGCAAGCCTCGGTCCAGATGACTCTCCTGGGTTGCTTCTTGGCCGTGAGTTCAGTAAGGGGAGCCACGATAGTGCCATACCCCTTCACGAACCGTCTGTAGTAACGGGTGAGGCCCAGGAAGGCTCGGACCTCAGTCTGGGTCTTGGGGGGTTCCCAGGCCACGATTGCCTCAATCTTTGCCTGAAGGGGTTGCACCGTTCCCCGGCCCACCAAGTGACCTAAGTACACCACCGACCCCTGCCCAATCTGACACTTGCTGGCCTTGATCGTCAGACCAGCTTGTTCCAGGGCCTAGAGAACGTCTTGCAGGTGCTGCAAGTGATCCTCCCAACTGCTACTGAAGACAGAAATGTCGTCAAGGTAAGCAGCAGAGAAGGATTCCTTCCCAGTGAGGATCATGTTCACCAGCCGCTGGAAGGTTGCAGGAGCGTTCTTGAGCCCAAAGGGCATCACACAGAACTGGTAGTGTCCATCAGGTGTGGAGAAGGCTGACCTTTTCCTCGCTCCACCAGTCATAGGAATCTGCCAGTACCCTGCCGTGAGGTCAATGGTACTCAGATATTGGGCAGCTCCCAACCGGTCAATTAGTTCATCCGCCCGAGGGATCAAATGAGCATCGGTCTTCGTGACCGAATTAAGTCCTCGATAGTCCACGGAGAATCGCAATTCTGGCGTGGTGCCAGGTGGTGCAGCTTTAGGAACTAAAACCACCGGGCTAGACCAAGGGCTATTTGAAGGTTCAATAACTCCGAGTTCCAGCATCTTAGCTACTTCACTTCGGATGCTGGCCTTCACCTTGTCCGACAGCCGGTAAGACTTAGACTTCACAGGTGGGCTGTCGCCGGTGTCCACGTCATGAACACACAGATGGGTCTTACCCGGGACAAGGGAGAACAGAGGAGAGAATGACCCCAGGACCTGGCGGCATTCCTCCTGCTGCTCCGGAGTTAGGGATGGTGAGAGTTTCACTCCCTCCAATGACCCATCCTTTTCTTGAGACGCCAACAGGTCAAGGAGAGGCTCAGTGTCCTCTTCCTCCGATCCATCAGTCACCAGGATCAACATGACTTCGGGCCTCTCATAGTGGGGCTTGAGGCGATTGGCATGCAGCACCCGACGTGGATGCCGTGGGGTCTTGACGTCCACCAGGTAGGTAGACTTGCCCATCTTTTCCAATACCTCATATGGGCCTGTCCAACGGTCCTGAAGAGCGCTTAGCTCTCCCGGTTCCATCACCCACACCTTCTGTCCAGGCTCCACTGGGTGAGCGTTGTGGTCATACCACGCTTTCATCACTGCCTGGCTGGCTTCCAAGTTGTCAGAAGCCTGCTTCCACAACTTAGCCATTTGGCTCCGGAAGGCCAGCATATAGCTCACCACGTCCTGGGGAACTTTCCGGGGAGACTTTTCCCATGAGTCCCTCACCAGGCTGAGAGGTCCACATACAGGGTGCCCATACAGAAGCTCGAAGGGGCTAAAGCCCACTCCCTTCTGTGGCACTTCCCTGTAGGAAAAAAGTAAGCAGGGTAGGAGGACGTCCCATTTCCTCCGCAGGCTTTCAGGTAGACTTCTGATCATACCCTTCAACGTCTTGTTGAACCTTTCCACAAGGCCATTGGCCTGTGGGTGATAAGGAGTGGTGAACCGGTAGGTCACTCCACACTCCTTCCACATTGCCCGCATGTATGCTGACATGAAGTTGGTCCCCCTATCAGACACAACTTCCTTGGGGAAACCCACTCGGGTAAAGATCCCCATCAGGGCCTTTGCCACCACCGGTGCAGTGATGGTTCTCAGAGGAATTGCCTCTGGATACCTTGTGGCATGATCCACCAGTACCAGGATAAACCTGTGACCGGATGTTGTCGGTGGATCTAAGGGCCCAGCAATGTCGATGCCCACCCTTTCAAAGGGGGTGCCAACGACGGGAAGTGGTTCCAGGGGAGCCTTCAGCTTCGTCCATGTTTTCCCACTGGCTTGGCATGACACACATGACCGACAATATGCGTCGGACGCCACCCTCATTCGAGGCCAATAAAAGTGGGGGACAAGCCTGGCAAAGGTCTTGTCCTGACCCAAGTGTCCTGCCAAGGGAATCTCATGAGCCAACTCTAACAGGAAGGCTCGGTAACACTGTGGGACTACCAGGGCCCGTGACAATCCGTGCACTGGCGCCCTGGGTTCACTGTAGAGGAGGCCATCCTCCCAGTAAATACAATAGTTCCCAGACTCGTTACCCGCTGCTTGAGCTTCAGCCTGTTGCCTCAGACCCTTGAGGGTGGGACATTCCCTTTGTCCCCTGCTCAGCTCCTCCCTGGACGGACCTCCCTCCACTCGCCAATCAGCGGGGATAGGTAAGTTCTCCAACGGAACCATGTCCTCCTCCGTGGACTCCGGGTCCACCTCCGTAGGTGGCCTATCCGTCTCACGGGGCACGGACGTCGAGGCAGGCTCCTCCTGTCCTCGGCATGCTCCCTCATCAGCAGCTACGGGGTGGGCCATTGTTCCAGACTCCGACCCCTGCGACTTCTCCTCCCGAGCAGTCGCCGACCTGGTACTCACACAGGCCCAATCAGGTGTACCCAGCATCTCCGAATGAGTCCAGTATTCCACCTCCTTCCAAGCATTGTGCTCCATATCATTGCCCAGCAAACAATCGACTGGCACGGCGGGGCTTACGGCGACTCGAAGTGGACCTGCAACCCCTCCCCACTCAAAGGGAACCTCGGCCACAGGATAGTGGCCCATTCTGCCGTCAGCCAGTGCGGCTGGATGAAGTACGCCCGGAGCCACCTGCTCCGAGGACACCAGATGACTCCTTACCATAGTCATACTGGCTCCTGTATCTCTCAGAGCTTCCCCTCTATGGCCATTGATGGTGACCCACTGCCCATACTTGGTAGTATTCGAGGGGACCTGGATCTTTGGAACCATCTCCCGATCACCCAGGGACACTAAGGTGACTCCCGCCCACTCCCTTCCCTCACTTAAGGGCATCTCCTCCCCGAGCGCTACACTAGCGACTCCCGGGGCCTTTCCTCCAGCGGGAGGGGGTGGTCTCTTTGGGCATTTCGGGTCTCCTTTGTAATGTCCAATACCACCGCACTCAAAGCAATGGACAACCCTTGGCTGCTGACTCTGGCCAGGGTTAGGGTTCTTCTGCGGGTTAGCCTTAGAGTTGGAAAAGGTGTTTTTCCCCTTAAAGTTATTTTGGGGGCCTTTGGAGAACTCCTGTTTCTTGTTATCTCCCCCCTCTTTCCTTAGGGGAGCGCCCTGTCCGGACTTCTGAGAATCTCCTCCAGTCCCCTTCGTGGACACTCGGGTACTTGCCCAAATGTCCGCCTCCTCAGCAAGCTTACGGGGGCAAGTAAGTTTGCTGTCTACCAGGTGTTGCCTCAGCTCGGGAAGGCATTTCTCGAGTAGATGCTCCTTGAGGATTAAGTCATACAACCCTTGATAGTCCTCCACCTCACTACCTTGGACCCACCTTTCCAGGGCTTTCTTGGCAAAATCCAGGAAGTCAACCCAATTTTGTGAGCTCAGCTTGTGGCTACCCCTAAACCTTTGCCGGTATTTCTCCGGGGTCAACCCAAACTTCCTAATGAGCGCCACCTTCATGGCGGGGTAGTCTACCTGTTCCTCCCGGTCTAGGGCCAATAGGGCATCCCTTCCTGTCGGAGGCATGTACCGGTATAATCCACCACCCCAGTGCTTCTCATGGATCCCATGGGCTCTTAAGGAGACCTCATAGGCTGCCAGCCACTTGGCTATGTCGTCCCCAGCGGAATAACTGGCGACTACGTCCTTTGGTAAATGGGGCCTGGGCTCCCTGGCAATTTCCTTGGACTCGACACCCCCCGGAGTATTGTTAATGGTCTTGAGGTCGAGTTCTCGTAACTTGAACTCATGTTCCATCCTCCTCCCTTCCATCTCCAGCTTGGCCAACTCCCACCTTAACTGTCTTTCCTCTCTCCTGTCGGCTAACTCGGTTTCTGATAACCCTCTTGATGACACACTACTGCCCTCCCGTGAGGCTACCTTGGGGCTGATAGACATCGCACCCACCCCCAGGGGACATTCTGTAATCATCTCCATGACAGTTTCCCTGTCTGATTCCTCCTCCTCTACCGTTCCCTCCGTGTGTGCTTCCACCCAGGCTCGCAGACTAGTACGGAGCTCCTCTCTCTTGGCTCCTCGCCTAACGAACACTCCCCTTTCCTGACAGAACTCCCTGAGCTGTGCCACAGTATAGGTCTCCAGCTCTGACATTTTGAATTCCATTTTTGTCAGTTGAAAGTGTGGACCACCACCCCGAAGTAGGTTATGAAGATAGGAACTTTCTCTGAGGATCACCTCCACCCACCTCCAGGAAAGAATTTAAAAAAAACAAAATCACAGAATTAGAAGGCCGCTGGGAGAATACTCCGGGTGTGTACCTGTGATGCACACTCAATTATTATGAGGTTCACAACAGCACGGCTCGTAATCCCCACCGCTGCCACCAATTTTATGTTGGACCTGCGATGGGCAAGCCCAGCACAAAGGGGGGTAGCTTGGCTCGAGTGACAAGGCGGTAGAAGGCTGTTGTGTTAAGCCGGCTATGACCAAATAATAACTCCCTGCACACCACATAAAAAGAAGGACACCACACCACTGTTATAGATAAATACGTTTCGTTTATGTAAAAGTTCTCTGGGTTGGAAGAAGTTCAATTAGTTAATCACATTCACCTTTCTTACATGGGTTTGATTAGCTGTGTACTGGTTGCGTAGGAATAAATGGTTGGACTCTAATAAATAAATATACTGGATAAATATCAGGATTCAATACATTTGGAATAAATATCAGCAATGACTGGAATAAATATCAGCAAAACATCACAGTTGCATAGCAAGTTAGATACCGATCATTTCACATAAATATCTCAGGGTCATACTGGTATCGAATCACTGACACAATATCGAAAGACTAAAAATCGACCTACAAATATATCGATACAAAATAATCGATCACATTATTATCGACATCATCTACTTATTTAAAACATTACAAAAATATCGAACACACAATTTCGAACTACAGAAATATAGGTACACAAAATATCGCCAACACAAATATCGAAATCCTAAAATATCGATGCTCAGTAATATACATATACTTCATAACAAAATATCGTAAACTAAAATATCGACCACTAAAATATCTCCATTTTACTAATATCGACTATATAACATTTAATTAAAACCTAAAATCAAACAACATAAACACCAAATAATGTCTTTTAACTCTACACAAAATTAATATTCAACAATTATATATTTACTACATTTAAAAATGGATTTAAATAATTAACTCTTTACTAAAACATTATTAACAACCTTCCTACATTAAACAACTATATTATTAAATTATACTTTATCAATTCATGCATCCAATACATAATATAATGTTTAGAAAAATACATATAGAATAATACACCACAAAACCACTAATTAGCGTTTTCCTTATTAGGAAACTAACTACCAGAATAAAAAATAAAAAAATTCGAACTAACCAATAAAAACACTCCGAATTCAAACTAACCAATAAAACACATATTACAACATCCAAAGCACTATAAAAAGAAGTTCAACTTCATTCACAGTCCAGAACCAAAAAAACGAAATTGAATGAAGAGGAAAATCTACTGGATTGCAACTGCAGATATAAGAAAATCAACATAGAGGAAATATTTAAAACTATCAAAAGTAAGTTAACTATATTATTCTCATTAAGACTCAAATCTAATAAATTGTAATTACAATATACATACACTATAAATAAATTAATGTCTTCTTTCTATTTCATGTTTTCACTACAGGAAACTCCAAAAGAAACTAAGAAAATACAGAACAGCACCAAAAAAGATACAACTAAAAAGTAAGTATTTCACAACCAAAAATCAACTAATAGATTAAAATACCACCCTAATTAAATCCCAATTGCAAATCCCCTAACCATTCCCTATAAAAATACAGAAACAATTATTAAAACAAATTTCCTTTTCTTTTCCAGACAAAGAAAATACTAGAAGAAAATTCCACAAATAAAGAATCAAGAGCATTCTACTCAAACACATCAAAACCAACTTTGTAAGTATATAGTAACTAAATCTTGTTTTTTTCTACTGAAAATTAATATAACATCATATATAATAACTATAATATATATTTTTCATAGATAAAGCTACATCAAAATGACTGAAGGAGCTGAATTCATAACAAGCCAGAAGGGAAAAATGTTACTATGCTATATGGGATACACTTACACACAGGAAAAAGTGTATGGTTTAAAAGTTAACTGGAAATGCACTAAATACTACTCTAATAAGTGCTATGGGCGTGCTACAACACGACAAACAACAGTACTATACACTAGAGAACATAACCACCCACCAAACATTACTGAAATCGAAGTCAGATCTGCTTTAGAAACTATAAAGGAAGCTAGCACAAGTTCTCAAAAACCTACTAGTGTAATTTTAAAAGAGCAGCTTCCCAAAATTCCTAAAACTGCTACTACACAAATGCCATCTGTAACTTCACTCAAAAGAACTATAGCACGTACTAAAAAAACCACTACTACTTCAACCCCAATTCCTCACACATATAGTGAAGTTATTCTAAGTCCAGAACAAAGTATAACTTTAAACAAAGAACCATTTGTCATTTTTGATAATAAAAACAATGACAAAAGAATAATAATATTTGGAACAGCTAATAATCTCTGTAAACTACAAGAATCACAGAACTGGATGATGGATGGGACTTTTACCATATGTCCCAAACCCTTTTTCCAACTATATACAATACATGTCCTATATCACAATTGCAATATACCATTAATTTACACATTATTACCAAACAAACATAACTCCACATACACTGAACTATTAAATACAATAAAACAAAAAACAAATAACTTTTCCCCACAAAAAATAATCCTAGATTTTGAACATGCAATGATTAATACTATATTAAAAACACACCCCCATACCTCCATACAAGGCTGTTACTATCATTTTAATCAATGCCTATGGAGACACATGCAAAAATCAGCCCTAAGCATTGAATATGCAACTAATTCATCTTTTGCATATCAAATAAAAAAACTCATAGCACTAGCTTATGTACCTGACACAGACGTAACAGAACATTACAACATTTTAATAGACAGCGCCTTCTACAAACAAAATGAAGAAAAACTAAGTTCACTATTGGACTATTTCGAAGATACATGGGTCGGCAGACTACATAGATCTGGCCACAGAAGAAACCCTAAATTCTTAATTCCCTGGTGGAACGTATACAGAAGCACATTAAATGGAGAATCCAAAACTAATAACGCAGTTGAAGGATGGCATAACGCCTTCCTACAATCAACAGGCAGAACAAAACCAACACTAGAAAGATTTATATCATGCCTACAAAAAGAACAGAGTTATCAAGAGTTCCGAATGGAACAATCCATAACTCAGCTAACTCCAAAAACCTCAAAACAAACTAAACAAATGTATAAATATCTAGAGCAACAAGTAAAATTGTACCCTACTACCAAAGGCCTAGAATACCTAAACATCATAGCTAAAACACTTCTTTAAACTACAGATACAAATAAATGACTAATTACCCATTTTCAATAATATCAAACACATAAAATATATTTATCTTATTACAAAAATAATTACTGTGTGTAACATATTTATACATATTGTCAAAAATATATTAACACACATTAATAATATTTGTAATAAAATTAAAATAAACAATAATATTAAACAATACCCACCCACAAGAAATAATAATAAATTAACTTACCAAGTTTATTCCAAAGTCTGAAAAATCCATTTCCTGCTTACACAATCCAAACATAAAAAAAAAGGTTCCCAAAAAAAAATGCAAAAATACAACTGTCGATTAAATCCATAATCCATTCACCAAATATCCTTCGAAAAACCATGAAAAACCCGAAAATATCTAAAAATATTAAAAAACGATCCATGAAAACCGAAACATTTAAAGAAGTGTAAAAAACATATTGTTCAATAAAACGAACACACACTTCTTTAAAAAAAAAAACGAGTCCATCCGAAACGAATAACCTAGAATAGAAATTTTAAAAACAAAGCAACATACATTCCCACCCACATAAAACAACACATAAACACTTACTAACAATAATACTAGATTTAAAACAGTTCTAAATATACATTAAACACCTTAAACCTAACTCTCGAAACATGCCTACACATCGTTAAAAACACGTAAAAACACAACACGCAACTCTAACACATAACATTTCCAAATATAACTAATATATGTACAGCTACACTAAACATTATCTAACTAGGCTCAAAATAAAGTTTTAAACCATCTAAAACATATAAAACAAACCTTACCTTTCACGACGCGAAGTAACTCCCAACCGCGAGCTTCCCTTCAAACCAAATGACCCAAAACAACATTACCGGGTTACAAAATAGAGTGCCCAAAACATAATAAAACATTTAACTATACTAAAAAGCCCTAATTAAATCAGGTAAAAAGTAAATTCACACACAAATATTTTATATTATTTAGCAAAAATAGACCTATTTTTTTCATATACCTACAAATTGTCAACAAATGTTCCTAATGTTTAAAATTATATAAATAAATATTAAAAAATTTAAAATATTTATTATTATAATTTCTAAAAAGATAATACTACAGAACAATGTATGAAAAATTGTTACAAATTTTTTGCATGAATGCTAAAATTTGATTTATGTTAAAAATATGTTTGTTTTGAAAACATTGTAAAAATAATTAATATTAATATTTTACATATTAATATTAATAAAAAAGGTGTAACATGTTTGTACTACAAATATTAAAATGTTTATATATGAAAATATTTGCCAAAAGTTTTGTATAAAGATTTACAAAACCTATTGCTATGTTAAATTTAATTTAAAACACTACATTGTACAACATTATTAATAATATTTTTAATTTACTAAAAAATGTTAGAAAATATACTAAATGTACATAAAATTTGTTCTGACCTATATTCAATATGTTTGAATTTAATTACAATGTAAATAATGCTATTTCTGAATGATCTTACTCAAATGAATAAACAATAAAAAATTTAAAAAACTACAATAAAAACCATGTTCTTGTCTTATTAATTGTGTTTCTCTGATTATTAATATTGATCTTCTATTATGAATATTTAACATATAGAAATTTTATTTTATAAAAAAATAAAAATCAATAAATATTATAAAATTACAGAATGCCATTACCCATTATTCCAATACAAAATATTCATATATTTTTCCTACTAATAATATTAAATATACCAAACATATCACATTAAAACTTTACATGTATTTATTATCCTAAACTATAAATATTGAATTAATTAGTACAAATCCAATATATAATAATAAAATACAAATAATATTCACTTAAATATATTTTTATTATTGCTATATCAATGTAATTTAATTTCATTAAATACCAGACAGATTAGAGTAGTTGCTGGACACTGACCATAAATATTTAATATTCCCACTCCAGTCTATAATAAATTAAAGTAGATGCTTGACACTGACCATAAATAATTTACTATTCCCACTCAAGTCTATAAAAAATTAAAGTACATGCTGGACACTGACCATAACTAATTTACTATTCCCACTCCAGTCTATAAAAAATTAGAGTAGGTGCTGGACAGTGACCATAAATAATTTACTATTCCCACTCCAGTCTATAATAAATTAGAGTAGGTGCAGCACAGTGACCATAAATAATTTACTATTCCCACTCCAGTCTATAATAAATTAGAGTAGGTGCTGGACACTGACCATAAATAATTTACTATTCCCACTCCAGTCTATAAAAAATTAAAGTACATGATGGACACTGACCAAAAATAATTTACTATTCCCACTCCAGTCTATAATAAATTAAAGTAGGTGCTGGACACTAACCATAAATAATTTACTATTCCCACTCCAGTCTATAATAAATTAAAGTAGATGCTTGACACTGACCATAAATAATTTACTATTCCCACTCCAGTCTATAATAAATTAAATTAGGTGCTGGACAGTGACCATAAATAATTTACTATTCCCACTCCATTCTACAATAAATTAAAGTAGGTGCTGGACAGTGACCATAAATAATTTACTATTCCCACTCCAGTCTATAATAAATTAGAGTAGGTGCTGGACACTAACCATAAATAATTTACTATTCCCACTCCAGTCTATAATAAATTAGAGTAGGTGCTGGACACTGACCATAAATAATTTACTATTCACACTCCAGTCTATAAAAAATTAGAGTAGGTGCTGGACAGTGACCATAAATAATTTACTATTACCACTCCAGTCTATAATAAATTAGAGTAGGTGCTGGACACTGACCATAAATAATTTACTATTCCCACTCCAGTCTATGAAAAATGAAAGTACATGCTGGACACTGACCATAACTAATTTACTATTCCCACTCCAGTCTATACAAAATTAGAGTAGGTGCTGGACAGTGACCATAAATAATTTACTATTCCCACTCCAGTCTATAATAAATTAGAGTAGGTGCTGGACACTAACCATAAATAATTTACTGTTCCCACTCCAGTCTATAATAAATTAAGAGTAGGTGCTGGACACTGACCATAAATAATTTACTATTCCCACTCCAGTCTATAAAAAATTAGAGTAGGTGCTGGACAGTGACCATAAATAATTTACTATTACCACTCCAGTCTATAATAAATTAGAGTAGGTGCTGGACACTGACCATAAATAATTTACTATTCCCACTCCAGTCTATGAAAAATTAAAGTACATGCTGGACACTGACCATAACTAATTTACTATTCCCACTCCAGTCTATAAAAAATTAGAGTAGGTGCTGGACAGTGACCATAAATAATTTACTATTCCCACTCCAGTCTATAATAAATTAGAGTAGGTGCTGGACACTGACCATAAATAATTTACTATTCCCACTCCAGTCTATAAAAAATTAAAGTACATGATGGACACTGACCAAAAATAATTTACTATTCCCACTCCAGTCTATAATAAATTAAAGTAGGTGCTGGACACTGACCATAAATAATTTACTATTCCCACTCCAGTCTATAATAAATTAAAGTAGATGCTTGACACTGACCATAAATAATTTACTATTCCCACTCCAGTCTATAATAAATTAAAGTAGGTGCTGGACAGTGACCATAAATAATTTACTATTCCCACTCCATTCTACAATAAATTAAAGTAGGTGCTGGACAGTGACCATAAATAATTTACTATTCCCACTCCAGTCTATAATAAATTAGAGTAGGTGCTGGACACTAACCATAAATAATTTACTATTCCCACTCCAGTCTATAAAAAATTAAAGTAGGTGCTGGCCAGTGACCATAAATAATTTACTATTCCCACTCCAGTCTATAATAAATTAGAGTAGGTGCTGGACACTGACCATAAATAATTTACTATTCCCACTCCAGTCTATAAAAAATTAAAGTACATGCTGGACACTGACCAAAAATAATTTACTATTCCCACTCCAGTCTATAATAAATTAAAGTAGATGCTTGACACTGACCATAAATAATTTACTATTCCCACTCCAGTCTATAATAAATTAAAGTAGGTGCTGGACAGTGACCATAAATAATTTACTATTCCCACTCCATTCTACAATAAATTAAAGTAGGTGCTGGACAGTGACCATAAATAATTTACTATTCCCACTCCAGTCTATAATAAATTAGAGTAGGTGCTGGACACTAACCATAAATAATTTACTATTCCCACTCCAGTCTATAAAAAATTAAAGTAGGTGCTGGCCAGTGACCATAAATAATTTACTATTCCCACTCCAGTCTATAATAAATTAGAGTAGGTGCTGGACACTGACCATAAATAATTTACTATTCCCACTCCAGTCTATAAAAAATTAAAGTACATGCTGGACACTGACCAAAAATAATTTACTATTCCCACTCCAGTCTATAATAAATTAAAGTAGGTGCTGGACACTGACCATAAATAATTTACTATTCCCACTCCAGTCTATAATAAATTAAAGTAGATGCTGGACACTGACCATAAATAATGTACTATTCCCACTCCAATCTATATTGAATTAGGGTTACTATATATTTTAGATTTTTTAAAACAATTACTAATTTGTAAACACTACCCACCCTTATCCCCTATAAATCCTACATCACTCTTATTAAATGACTTATCTTCTTAAAATTGTTAAATGTTAATTCAAAGAACATTTCTAAATGTAAATTATTTTTTATTAATATTAAATTTTTTATATATTTCTAAAACACTCCCCACCCTTATCCCCTATAACCCCAAAATACCACTTATGACATTTATTTTATTATTAAAATGATTAAAATTAACTTTTATTACCAAATTTGAAATTTCCATTATTTTTTTCAAATATAAAATATTACATATATTTCGAAAGCACTCCCCACCCTTATCCCCTATAACCCCCAATTCCCACTTATTACATTTATTTTATTAGTAATTTTTTTTAATTTAAATTTTAATACCAAAATTAAAATTTCTATTTTTCTTTATAAAATATTAAATATATTTCAAAAACACTCCCCACCCTTATCCCCTATAACCCCAAAATCCCACTTATTAAATGTATTTTATTAGTAAAATGTTTAATTGTAAATTTTAATACCAAAATTTAAATTTAATTTTTTTTTATTTCAATATTAAATATTAAACATATATCTAAAACACTCCCCACCCTTATCCCCTATAACCCCAAAATCCCACTTATTACATTTATTTTATTATTACAATTTTCACATTTAAATTTTAAAAACAAATTTGAAATTTCTTTTTTTTTTTAAATATAATATTTCAAAAATTATATCATAAATTATTAAATTGTATTAGTAAAATTTTTAATTGTAAATTTTAATACCAAAATTGAAATTTCATTTTTTTTAATTCAATATTAAATATTAAACATATATCTAAAACACTCCCCACCCTTATCCCCTATAACCCCAAAATCCCACTTATTACATTTATTTTATTATTACAATTTTCACATTTAAATTTTAAAAACAAATTTGAAATTTCTTTTTTTTTTAAATATAATATTTCAAAAATTATATCATAAAATATTAAATTTAATATTTATTTCCAAAACACTCCCCACCCTTAACCCCTATATACACAACATCCCACTAAATTTTTTTTTTTCATATTTAAAATTTAAATATTACAATTTTGTTCAAAATTGAAATTCAAATTCTACAAAAATGTATTAAAATATTTTATTTCAATTATATATTTTTAAAACACTCCCCACCCTTATCCCCTATAAACCCAACATCCCGCTCCTAAAATTATATATCAAAATTAAAAAAATTATATTAATAGAAACAAAATTGTTATTTTTAATACACTTAAATAAACATTTTCTGACACTTCTAAACAATAATTTTTAACAAATCACAAAATGACTTAATACTATCCTTTTTCGATATTTTTACTACACGATATTATGTCTCTCGATATACTATACCTCGATATTTTACTACACATAACAATCTCGACATTTTTTACATCGATATTAATGACAGAGATATATTGTTCCATCGATATTTTGACTTCGATATTTCTGTATATCGATATTACATTTCCGATATTTTGTCTACTCACCACTGGTATCGCTGCCACCAATTAATCACTTTCAGGGTAAACACATTTAGATTGCCATTTAATGCGGAATGCGCGCTCTTACAGTTTTTGAAGTGTTCACGGGTTCGGGCTCTCTGGGCACAAGATACTCGTGATAATCCTTTAGTTGCACTTAAGCATATTGCGCGTGTATCTGGAAGATAAAGACATACAATGACTACGGCAATTACACTCCGCAGCCAGCCGGTTTAATACTACTGCGGCCGGAGGAGTCTGTGCGCTTCTGTCAACGCAGGCGGGGTCTCCGAAGGCGGCTTCAGTTCACGAGTCCTCAGACCGTTGAACGGGCTGCCGGAGGGGTCAAACTACCTGCGCGCACAGTTCAAAATTGGAGCCGCACCTCAGTCCCGGAACAATGCGGCAACTTCAGGGAAAGAGACGGTCCCACCTCACTTTAGCTGCGCCGGTAAGCGCTCCAGTCGGTATGGCCCTTCTCCCAAGGGCGAAGGGGGGTTCCAGGGGCTCCGCGATCCTCCCTCCGATCTCACTCACGGGGGGCTCCCGCCCACAACAACAGTCCCCAAGTCACTCAGGCAGGGCAGAGACGGTACTCTCGCCCAAATGAAGGCCAGCCTTTCCCCGCCCCAGCGCAGCACCTCACCTTCTGTCCACGATCAGCGCTTCGACGGCGGTGGGTTCGGAGACGTCCGAACGCCCGCCAGGAGGCACTTAAGTTGAAGGGGCCCTGTCAAGGGTCGCAGTCGCGATCTCACCACTGGGGGAGGCGGGGAGGCTCTAACTATGGCCAAAGTCTCTGAGGGGCAATTGGGCACTCGCTGGCCAGGCGCTGAAGGCGAGAGGTCATTGCTCGCGCTTCTGACTGGAACGCCAGTCAGGGTCCACGCCAACAACCTCGGCTGTACTTCTGCCTGCGCTATCAGCTGCCTCAGGGGGGGGAACAGGGCAGGTGTCAATCTGGTGTCAAGTCCTCTTCTATGTTTCTTCTCTTCTCCACTTTTTCTCATCATGGCCGCCAGGGACTGGGCCTTTTATAGCCAGTGCCCTGGGGTGCCAGCACGAGCCAGAAGGTTCTAGAACCTTCCCTGGCTGTGTCAATGACATGGCCCTTCCAAGGTGTCTTTTTGGTCATTAGGAGCCACCATACTGGGCTTCCTAAGGCAGCCATTTTGTGTACTTGTAACTTCTGAGGGGATTCCTGTCAGGTTTGCAGGTTACACAAAGTGTGCCAAAACCTCCAAAGGGTCAGAGGTCAGAAGGACTCCAATGGGAGTCACTCTCATAGGGGACAATGGTGTCCACCATTTTAGGGTTGACAACCTCAGTGTGTAATGCCACCGGTTCCGTCAGGCGCCTTGTACATAGGTGCCAGGAACTTGGTGAGCAACTGAGCGTCAAGGAGCATCTAACCCCATGGGACAACACACAAAAAGGTCCTGGTAGACAAATAAAAAGCGACAAATTTTAGGAGGCACGGGGGAACAAAATAAATCATGGTGTGAGGGGACTCTCAGAAGCAGACAGGTCTAACACCCAGCATAAACATTACTGGAACTTCCCAAATAGTCAGACATTCCCCCTCCAATCTATGAGATGTAAACAAATATCCCTTATGCTACTGCTGCTAAACATGCTATCTATGTATTAATAATAATCCAAAGCATAGTTTTGCAAATGCATGGAGACAGAGGAACTCAGCAAACAACCAGCATCTATCAGTTGGTGAAAGGAAATAATTTGACATATGACTTAAGGCTTTCCTATGTACACTTGTGAGACGGAGAAATGAAAGGGCTGGTGCTTTTGTTTCATACATGTTCTAGGTTCGTGCATGCACATCACTGTTTTAAATTGTTTTTATTGTAAAAGTTTTGTATAGCCGAACAAGACCCAATAGGGTATCAGAGCGCTTTACATAGGCAGGTTGACAAACAAACGGGCGACAATAAGGGCAAAGCAAAAATAAATTACAGTAACCATAATGTGCAACAGTAATAACATGAACGTAGAGAAGGATGTCGGAGCCAAGCTATTCCAGAATATCATAGGTAGTCAGTGGTCCAAACAGGTTGGCCGGGTCTGCACTTTAGCCCAAAGAGGAAGTCATAAGTAAAGTTTTCACTTCCCTTTTGAAGGACTCTGTTGATGGAATCAGTCTAATTTCTGTAGGTAGGGAGCGACACCTGAGAAGGCACGATTGTAGTTTTTTTGTTTTTTTTATTTGTTAGGTTTCAACCGCAAGGTGCTGGAGCTCCTAGAGGAGCGGGTACCTCCCAAAAGGACTAGCTTATTTGCAAGGTATAGAGGAGTGTTGAAATGAAGTGATTTGTGGGTCATGCAAGCCAGTTTTAGTTGTATCCTTGCCTCGTATGGTAGCTAATTTAATGCTTTCAAAATCAGGGAAATGTGATTGGATTTCTTGGAGCCCGTGATGATCCTTGCCGCAGCGTTCCGTGAGGCCCTGAGAGGGGCAAGCCTGTATCTAGATAGACCACAAGGGATTGCACTGCCATTATCGAGTCGGGAGAGCACTAGTGCTTGCACAGCTGATTTGAAGTCCTCAGGGGGCAAAAAGGGTTTGAGTTTCCTAAGAATGCTCAGATGAAAGTTTGCTCCTTTGGTATCACTTGGGAGATAAGGATATAATATGACACTATGAAAAACAAATTTGAGTCACCTCACTTCTGACACAAAACTTCTAGTTATTTGGTCACATTCTCTACAGCCTGAAAGTTGATATCTGCAATTAGCTGATTGGTATTCTTCTTTTTGTATTTTGCCCACATATGTCATAACAAGATTTATATGCCATTTAGTGCTTGTTCTATCACCATAAGAGGGAACAATAAACAATCAAGATTCTGATCTCTGTTCATTGCAACTGATTCCGCTGCAGGTGAGGGTTGCCTGGCAGTATATCAAGGTTGACACTGTTTACCTACGAAAATATCACATTCATTTAATCGTCAGCCACTGTATTGCAGGGTTAGTATACGTTTACTATTCTTGACTGCACCTCCACTTACTAGGTATACATGTTGTAGCGGTTAAGTCAATGTAGCAGTTGCGATATTTTTGTCATGAGACATATCGCAGGAAATATAGTGACACTCTACTGAGGTGACTCTGCTATGTTTGCCTCGACATTTGTCCTTTTTTGATTAAGGAACCTTTCCTGAGATGTTTTCAACTTTAAGAGGTGATTCATCGCAACACGCATTTATGCATTGGTGTAGCAATAAGTGTTACTCTTAAAGGCAATACGAATTAACAACCCACTAATGAAATAACCTTGCTGCAGGTCATTTCAATATATACACCCAATATATACACTATTTTAACCATTTGTAGGTCTAGCCTCCACATGGTTGCCTGCCTAAAGGTCCAGGTCATGCAATCATTAGGTCTTATTTGTTAGGTAATGTACTGATTCACTATGAGGACCCTCAAAGAATTCTGATTTGGACCATGTCTTAAATCTCTTTCTTTTAAAGGGAGTTTAATTCATAATAAAAGCGTAGACGTCCATACAGGATTCTCTAATTGATGTTATACTGTCACTGAGTCTTCAGTCTCGATCTGTGTCATGTCGATTTGTACAAGCCCCCCAGGTTTTATACCTGTTTGCCCTCTATGTAGATTATAGATGCCTCTGACTCCTATAATTTCCTGAGCTTTTTCATCAGGGACTCCAAGACAGATCATTTAATCCAGAGATCCTATCATTTTTTGCACTGTCCACGTGGCCTAAAAGGCCTGTTAAAATGTTCCTTGGTTTTTCAATTGTGAGGCCATGTCTATCTGGTTTTCTGGGTAGAGGCAACCTTCATTTGTCTCATCCCTATACGTTTTACAAAGACCTGACACAAGTGGTTAAGAAGCTTCTTTAGTCTGATAGAAGTAACGCCCTCTGGTCTTCCCCAGCTCTCTCAGAAACTGGTCTCTCCACTTCCAAGAATTTACATGCAGGATTCTTGAAGTGGAAGCTCCATGCCACTAGAGGACAACAAGCAGTTGCCAGGCAACTACTTACAAAACATAACACATCTCCCTTCCTGAACAACCTTAACATGGAAATAATATATACAGAGATATAAATAATGTATATTTTTTTAGCACAATTTATGCACACACAGAATCCTCCAATATTCTTGGTTTCCTTTTTATACGTGAGCTAGATTCCATCAATGGTCACTCCACAGTGCCATTGTCCTTACACCTCCTGGACCATTTCTTTCCTTCTGCTTCTTTACAAATAGCGACCCTTACGGTCTTCCACCAGTTACCATCTAACAATATGAGGGTGTTCCCACTTATTTCAATCACAGTCTTGGGGGAAGAAAGTTTTGAGTATCCGTTCTTCTTCACCACTTCTATGCATACTCTGACAAACATTCCCTTGGTAAATACCTTTCCATTTTTCTTCACATTTATGTTGTGTCTTAGATTGTACTTAGCCTGATACTCTTCCACTTTACTGTGTATATCATGATAGTCAGCCTTGCGTGGACCAGCCCTTGCCATCCAGGCTGGAAACGCAACAGTGCACAGTACTCTGCCCTTTAATATACTGAACAGGGTTTCCCCAGTTGCTGAATATGGCATAGTGCAATAGTTCCACAACATATTTGCTTCCAACATGTGTTGCTTGCAATGGCAAATTAAATGCTCTCACCCAACACGCGGTTGAAGCGTTCCACTAAACCATTACCCCATGGATGATAAACTGGGATTGTGCATTAGTTTATAACCCATCTTGAAAGGAACAAACTAAATTCCACTGACACGAATTGAGGACGATTGTCCATTACTATGTCAGCAGGGTAACCCTCTTTCCTGAATATGTCTTCACAAAAGCTCATCACATCTCCGTATTTTACTTCACTCATGATTGCTACTTCAGGCTATTTTGAGAAGTAATCTACCATCACAATCACATACCTCTCACTAATGCCCAGTCCCTCAAATGGCCCACAGATGTCCATCGCAACCTTTTCCCATGGGCGTTTGGGCAAAACCACAGGACTAATTTGTGTTTCCTGTATCCCATGCGATTTATCGCTACACGCAGAAGAGATACAGTCCCGTATATACCTCTCCACCTGCTTGTCCATACTCGGACACCAGAAATCGACTCATGCTTCTGTCTTCATAGCTGTCATGCCTCTGTGTCCTTCATGAAGAAAGGCCAGCAACTTATCTCTCAGGTCAGCATGTACCACCAGCCTTTCATTCCTTCACAAGATACCGCCCTCTACTGACAATTCATCCCATACATGCTTATATATAACCAGATTCTCATTTTCCATATTGGATGCACATGGTAGAGCTTCCATCAATTTGACCAGATTGGGATCAGCCAACACAGCTTCCTTCCACTCGTCCTTCCTAATTTTTTTTTAACAGACTTTATTGAGCACCACAAAGTGATTTCAACTTGTCAGAGCAAGTACAACATGACATTTTCTTTTTTCTAATCGTATACAAATGTTTCCTTTGTGTAGACTAAAGAACTGCTTGCATATGCCAGAGTACAATAAGACAGTCTTTGTGACTATGAAAAAATGAGTGCATACATATGAAACAAAATAACACTTGGTACAATTATGCAATATATTTCTAAACAACCCCATAAACATTAAACCCCCCCACCCTCCGCCCCCCCTCTCCTGGCCTGCCAGTTCCTGTGTGCCATTCAACCTTGGGTGCTTGTATATTTACCACTTGCTGCGAGTTACTGCTGGTTTGCGGATGAAGTGTGAATAGGACCTTTAACAGCCCTTTAAACCGTGGACCGCATACAACTAGATTCACTATGGGGTAGGAGTGATATGCGGAGGATGGAGATGTAGCATTTTAAAACCTTCCAGCACGAGATCCCACTCCATAGAAATGTGGTGTTTACATATTCCGCGAGCCTTCTTGCGCCTAATTGCGGCACTTTCAGCAGCGCACTATCGTATCACCTCTTCCTGCCACGCGGATAAAGTAGGGCATCTATGGGATTTCTATCTCATGGTGATCACCCGTATGTCCAATATGAGGGCAAGGTCAAGGAAATGTAGTTGAACTTTCAAAGCACTTGTGCACTTGCGGAGGCCCATTTAACACTCCAGTATGTTGTCCTTGATTGGTAAATGCATGATCTCCTCAAGTGCAGTTCGGACCCCCCCAGTAATCACGGAGGTGAGGGCAAGCCCGCCTCCTTGACCTGCAACATGGCCAGCAATGTTGGGCGTCGGGGAACATGTGATGTATTCGTTTTGGGATTAAATGGGATCTGTGTAACACCATGCATTGTATGAATTTAAATTTGGCATTGCGGGATACATGCTTGGGGTGTTCTAGAATACTCGCCCATGCTTTATCAGTCAGTACAGCTTCAGTTGTCTCTGACCATTTTGTTCTAAGGTCAGTGAGTGGGATGGAGGCTTGCGCTCCAATACCAACGTATAACCATTTAATAAGATGGCTGCCCTCCCCCATATAATAGAGTGATCGTACCAGTTTGTGTTGCCGAGGTTCATTACGTTGAGGTGCCCATGTCTTCCTAACGTAGTGAGAAACTGCTGCGTGAGTTAAGTAAAGACAATCCGATACGCCTGTTGTCTGTACAAAGGTGTCATGATCAAGGAGGGTTCCATCGCCAAACAGCGACCCAACCTCCTCCACGCCGGCGTCTGCCCAGTCATGTAGCCGAGCCTTCCTGAACCTGCCACCAGTGGTTGGTGTTCCCAATAGTGGGATATTACCAGCGTACAAGATCGCATCTGAGATGTAAAGCAGAGCCTTCTTCCAGCAGTGGAGTGCCGTTTTAAGTAATGGAAGCACAGCAGGGGAATTTTTTACTTTCGGTAACAGTAGAGTATGTAGGGCTCCTCCCTCCTAAGTCTTGGGTCTCATAACCTATTTCTTGCAGGCTCCTGCCTGCTGTCCAATAAGACAGCCTTTGAAGCTGACAAGCATAACAGTAGGCCCTAAAGTCGGGTACCCCCAATCCCCCCTTGTGTGGTTCCAACTGCAATTTCTTGAGGCTCACCCTGTGTCGGCCTATCCCCCAAATAAGCTCTAGTAGGATTGTGTCTAATGTGCGAAAGGTGGACTGAGGAACCACTAGAGGTAAGTTCACAAAAAAATATAGTAGACAGGGGAGCACCACCATCTTAGAGATGGCAACCCGCCCCATCACTGACAGTGGCAGGGATGTCCAAAAGGATACACTTGAGTGTATTGCAGTAATTGTCTTTGACAAATTGCCATCAATTTGGTCCGCCTGTGTTCTGTATATTTGGATTCCTAAGTACTTAAATGTATGGGGCCTCATGTAGGTAACATACTATTTACCGATTCATAAATACCGAATTTTACCGATTCGGTATTTATGAATCGGTAAATAGTATGTAGGTAAATAATCGGTAATTATTACCGATTCGGTATTTATGAATCGGTATTTACCGAATCGGTAATAATGCATCCCTTCCCATTCATTCCTATGGGCCTGGAGGACCATAGGAGTGAATGGGAAGCCAGTTACTATTACCGATTCGGTAAATACCGAATCGGTAATTGGGGAGGCATTATCATGGGTGGCAGGGTGTCACATTGACACCCTGTTGCACCCCTGATTCGTGCATGTGTGCACATGTGGCGCACATACATGGCCTAAGGGCATGCATGTCTGCCACATGGCACTTTACAAATAGCACAAAAATGCTTTTTGTAAGGTATTCGTCATTTACCATCAACTTGTAGTTGGTGGTAAATAACGAATCCAGACACCAATAATGCACTCACTTGAGTGCCCCCTACATTGCATCTCTGGATTCGGTATTTACCGAATCGGTATTTTACCGATTTCTTAAAATTCCGATTCGGTAAATACCGAATCCAGAAATCAGCCACCTACATCTCAAGTGCCTCAATACCGGTCGGTAACGGGATATTTACCGATTTTCAGCCGTTACCGACCGGTATTGAGGTACCTACATGAGGCCCATGGTGTGCTACTGGCAGATTATATTTACTAAATTGGAGCATGTTTGGGTGGGGTCCGTCATGGAGATAGAAGGCGTTCGATTTCCCTTCGTTAATAGCAAGACCAGATATACGTTCAAAGGTGGAAAAAATGGTGGGAAGGGGCTCCGCCCGGGCAGAGGAGTCACGTAGGTAGATGATTATATCATCGGCATAGATTGATATTCGGTGTGTGGTGCCGTCTATTGGTATCCCCAGGTGATTGGCAGTTTGCCTCAATTCTATCGCTAACGGCTCTAAGGCAAGGGCAAATAACAGAGGGGAAAGGAGACAACCCTGTCACGTGCCTCTGTGTATAGTGTATTCTCGTGAAATACGACTTCCAGTGCGAGCTCTTGCAGTGGGGCCAGTATACAGAAAACGCACCCAGTTAAGGTATTCTGGAGGAAGACCGAAGCGTCGCAGGGCCACAAACATGTACCCCCATGTAATGGAGTCAAAAGCTTGGCGTAGGTCTAACGCTATACAGCCAGCGTTGTCATAATCCGCTGTGGTAGCCAGCATGATATGATGTAAGCGCTGAGTATGGGGAGAAATCCGCGTTGGTCTTTGTGAATTAGGGTAGTTAGGTAGGGCAGGAGTCGATTAGCTAGGACCTTACTTAGGATCTTGTATTCGGTTGCTAATAGAGACAAGGGTCGGTAACTAGATAAGTCAGTGCCGTCTTGTCCCGGTTTGGGGAGTGAAATGACTAATGCTTGCATATTGGAATGGGGTAAGTGACCGGACTCCAAGGCTGTCTTGTATAGCGCCTCTAACTTCGGAACGAGATCGTCTGAGTAAGTTTCAAAGAATTCTATGTCCAGGCCGTCGATGCCCGGGGCCTTTTTACGCTTTAGACCTTTATTAGCTGCCCATATTTCGTGTCTAATGATGGGGCCTGAAAGAGCCTTTTGTGTGTCTGATTTAAGACATGGGTATGTTAAGCTGTTTAAGAAGTCATCCACTAAAGTGTCATCAATGTGCGCAGTTTTGTTAAGAAGAGTACTGAAATAGTTACAAAAAGCATTGTTTATCTCAAGTTGAGTGTGGACCATGTCCTTATTAGGTATATTAATCCGATGCGAGGTTTGGAGCTATTCCGCAATATCCGGGCCAACAATGGTCCAGACTAGGGGTGGGTGGAATTTGCGAAAGTGACTTTCGCAAATTATCGCGAAAATTTTAAAAATCTCCGCAAACACGCGGAAATATCGCGAAGATGCAGAAGTTTTTTTCCCGCCCGTTCGCGGTATTTTCTGCGTGGTCGCGGCTCGCCAACTTACCCATGCGGTTGCTCGCGGGCGCGGCCATCTTGTTTTCACTCTTCTCGCGGTGCATGATCGCGAGAAGAAAGACGTGATCGCGCGACCAATGACATTACTGCGGGCGCGAACTGTCGCGAGACAGCGCAAATGGCTACCAACAATCCAACATCTCGTGGAGAACGCGACCGGATTGGGAAAACTTGTCGGCGAAAGCGGGGATTCAGGTAAGGCGATCGCGCGCGAGCGAGAATGTATTATTTTACAGCGAGAGCAAGAAACAAATTATCGCTAAGCTGCGGAATGCGGAAATGTTTACATTTTCGCGCTCTCCGTGGAACGCGAAAATGTCAAATTATCGCAATTTCCGCGAGCGGAACGGAAATTTAGCCCAGGCCTAGTCCAGACTTATCAGCCTTGGTGTGTTTCAATTGTGTAAATGCCCTGTAGTCAATGACCCGGAGATTTTCAAGGATTACAGCATGTTGAATGCGTGCGTCCCTTAGGGGGGCCTGTTTGCCTGGATCATTCGCTGCAGCATGCTCCAGCTTCGTCTTTACGTTTTCTATACGGGTAAGGTTTTTATGTATCTCTTGCCTAGCCCCTACTGTCGACCCAATTGCTGCGCCCCTCACCACTACCTTGAGTGCGTCCCATTCAATTGGAGGAAGCTATGTTCCAGTTTTCAGAAAAATAGTTTGTGATAGTTGCAGATAGCGTGGTACAAAAGGGGGCATCCTCCAGTAGCTGGGGCCATAGTTTCCAAGTGGGGACTGGGGTGGGTACCCTGTAAGTGTGTTCTCTAAAGGGCAGTGGTCAGAGAAGGTCTTGGCCAAGTATGTGAACTAGTGTATTTGGGTAGCTATGTTAAGGGAACATAGAAACCTATCTATCCTAGTATGAAGTTGGTGTGCTGGAGAACAAAAGGAATATTCCCTATGTGTAGGGTGTAGCATTCGCCAAACATCACTCAGTCGTCATCCATTCGTCCAGGTTTTCAGTGCATAAGCTTTTCTTGGCCGCCGTCGCCATGCAGCGGGGGATGGGACCTCTCTAGGTCCACAACCAAGACAGTGTTACAGTCTTCTCCCAATATCCAGGGATATGTGTCCCACCAAGTCAGGGCTATGCCCAGTTGATTAAAAAATGTGTCCTGGTCAAGGTTCGGGGCATAAATGCTACCCAAAACCACTGGTAGGCCATCAAGGGTTCCGTTCAGCAATATGTACCTACTCTGTTCGTCCGTGCGTCCGTCTAGTTCTGTAAATGGGATACCGTGACGAATCCATATGGCCGAACCTCGCGCAAAAGCCGAGTAATTAGTAGAAAAAATTTGGAACCTCCATTTCTTACGAACCTTCAAGGCCTCCAAATTAGTAAGGTGCGATTCCTGAAGAAAAACTATTTGCGCTTTACGCCTAAGGAGGTGGGCATGGACTCTATGGTGCCGATCACGATCCGGTAAAAAATTCCCCCGTGCGACTCGTATCGGGTCTTTTTACCGTACGAATCGTACAAGTGCCGTACGAACTGGCAATCACGATTCGCATGGTAAAAAGTCCATACGAACCGCACTGGGAATCATTCCCCACACGTCCTCGGGTCGGAAAATGTGTCCGACACGTCCTCGTACGATTCACCGTACAAACGTGAAAGGTGAACTCCGACCGGGGAATCACGATCCATCCCGGGCGTCCGAATGTACAACCGTATGGTGAAAAGACCGTCCGCACCGAACTCCCATAACAACCATGGAGACGTCCAAACAGGTGCCCGGTACGTGCCGTACCCCCCCCAGCCCCCGTAGGTACGCGCCGACCCCCCCCCAGCCCCCGTAGGTACGCGCCGACCCCCCCCCAGCCCCCGTAGGTACGCGCCGACCCCCCCCCAGCCCCCGTAGGTACGCGCCGACCCCCCCCCAGCCCCCGTAGGTACGTGCCGACCCCCCTGTGTGTACACCCGTGTACGGTGCGTACCCCCCCGTGTACGCTCGAGTCGAACCCCCCGTGTACGTTCGAGTCGTACCCCCACCCGTGTATGTACGGTGCATACCCCCCCGTGTACGCTCGAGTCGAACCCCCCGTGTACGTTCGAGTCGTACCCCCCCGTGTACGCTCGAGTCGAACCCCCCCGTGTACGCTCGAGTCGGACCCCCCCGTGTACTTTCGAGTCGTACCCCCCCGTGTACGCTCGAGTCGAACCCCCCCGTGTACGCTCGAGTCGGACCCCCCCGTGTACGTTCGAGTCGTACCCCCACCCGTGTATGTACGGTGCGTACCCCCCGTGTACGCTCGAGTCGAACCCCCGCGTGTACGTTCGAGTCGTACCCCCCTGTGTACGCTCGAGCCGAACCCCCCTGTGTACGCTCGAGTCGAACCCCCCCGTGTACGTTCGAGTCGTACCCCCACCCGTGTATGTACGGTGCGTACCCCCCGTGTACGCTCGAGTCGAACCCCCCCGTGTACGTTCGAGTCGTACCCCCCCGTGTACGCTCGAGTCGAACCCCCCCGTGTACGCTCGAGTCGGACCCCCCGTGTACGTTCGAGTCGTACCCCCCCGTGTACGCTCGAGTCGAACCCCCCCGTGTACGCTCGAGTCGGACCCCCCGTGTACGTTCGAGTCGTACCCCCACCCGTGTATGTACGGTGCGTACCCCCCCGTGTACGCTCGAGTCGAACCCCCCCGTGTACGTTCGAGTCGTACCCCCCTGTGTACGCTCGAGTCAAACCCCCCCGTGTACGCTCGAGTCGAACCCCCCCGTGTACGTTCGAGTCGTACCCCCACCCGTGTATGTACGGTGCGTTTGGTACGCACCGTACATACATGGGTGGGGGTACGACTCGAACGTACACGGGGGGGTTCGACTCGAGCGTACACGGGGGGGTTCGACTCAAGCGTACACAGGGGGGTACGACTCGAACGTACACGGGGGGGTTCGACTCGAGCGTACACGGGGGGGTACGCACCGTACATACACGGGTGGGGGTACGACTCGAACGTACACGGGGGGTACGCACCGTACATACACGGGTGGGGGTACGACTCGAACGTACACGGGGGGGTCCGACTCGAGCGTACACGGGGGGGTACGACTCGAACGTACACGGGGGGGTTCGACTCGAGCGTACACGGGGGGTTCGACTCGAACGTACACGGGGGGTACGCACCGTACACGGGTGTACACACAGGGGGGGTCGGCGCGTACCTACGGGGGCTGGGGGGGGGGGTCGGCGCGTACCGGGCCACCTACTCTGGTTGATTCGTGCCGTACTTCGCTTTTGCGGCACTTTTTGGGTGCCGTGAAAATATTGCCGTCCGGACTGCTGTCGGTTCGAATCGTAATTCCTGGTTCGTGAAACGCTGCCTGAAAGCGTCCCGACGTCACATCGCAGCATTCCCGGATCACATTCGTATGTATATTTTCGTCGGTCGGTGTTTTTTACGATTCGTACGGAAATGGTGTTTCCGTGCGAATCGTAATTCCATGTTTGTAAAGTTTTACAACCGGACGGGGAATTCGCTCCGACCGACGGTTCGTACACGTTTTTAACGGATCGTAATCGGCACCTATGTCTTTTATGCACTGCACCAAGTCTCCGCAGGTTCCAGGTCAGCAAGTTATATGAGCCTAAAGTGGTGGAGTACCTAGGCATGGGTCAGTAAGTAAGCGGTGCTCCCCCTTACTCGGAGCACATTAACTATCACAGGCCAGGAGTGCCCCTTCCCCTTCAAACTAATAATACTCGGCTCAGCTATTGAACCACTCGTCCTTCCTAATAGCACCACACACATCTGATACCTCCTCCACCACCCATCCATCATCATCATCTTCATTTAAATCATCAATTGGCAACCTAGACAAACAATCAGCATGAATATTCTTTATGCCGGGAACGTACTTCACAGAAAATGTATACTGCTTGAGATAGCACCACCACTTAGCAATTCTAAGTGTGGCTCACCCAGCTCCTGTTGTGGTGAACAAATCCACCAGCAGTTTGTGGTCCATTCGCAGTTCAAAATTTATCACCCAAACATAGATGCGGAAGTGTTGTACACCCCAACAACAAGCTAGAGCCTCCTTTCCCACTGGCAAGTAGTGTTCTCCACTTCCTTTAAAGTGCTCAAATCGAACGCCGCCACTCTTTCCTTTCCCTCATGCACCTGCATAAGCACATCACCCAATCCGCAGTTGCTTGCATCGGCCAAAATTATAGTTTTGTCACAGGGATCAAAAGGTTTGACAGCTACAGCCTTCACAATTGCTTCTTTCACCCCTTCAAATGCACTCTGGCACTCCTTGAACCACTGAAATCTCACCCCTTTTTTCATCACCTTGCGCAATACATACATCATGTCAGAAAACTTATGCACAAACTTGGCGTAGTATTTCGCAAGACTAAGGAACGATCTTAACTGTTCCCTGTCTCGCGGAGCAGGAGCTTTCTCAATCGCCTCAACTAAGCTTATTTTCTGTTTCACCCCTTCGTGAGACAACATTTGACATTTGACCCAGATAGTCCACTTCCTGTATGCCAAATTAGCATTTTGCTAAACCAATGGTAAGGCCCGCACTCTCCAACCTTTGCAACACTTCTTTCAGAATTACATCATGTTGGTTCTTGTTCTCACCTCACACCAATACGTCATCTTGGAACACAAGTACCTTCAACATGTCCTTCAGTACACCTTACATGACCCTTTGGAACACTGCGGAGGTTAACCCGAAGGGCATGTGCCAAAAAGCTCCTTCCAGCGTTATGAATGATGTCAAATGTCTGGATTCCTCTTGCAATCGAACTTTATGGTGTGGTGAAAAATCTACCACCCTTCATGCTCACCAACATGTCACTTATGTTGGGTTTGGTCCCATCCTTTTGCACAATCCGGTGCTCAAATCCCTTCAGCCAACCTAACTGCTTACTGAATAATTTTGGAAACATACTAACCCAATCGTCCACTACCCCTGAGTCGCTTAAGAACACCTACAAGGGAAGATTGGTATCTAAAATCATCCCTAACGCGCACTGATCTTTCCATCCCAGCAGGGACCTACCCTTCTTCACAACATACACGTTTCCTTGAGCCTTACTCTCAGGGAATCCCACTTCTGTCACATAATATCCTATGACTGGTATTTTTTCCCCGCAGTAACCCTCAGGTCCCAAATCTGCTGGACACAACTCACCAAGATTCAATCCTTCCCATGTGGTTTTGTCAATTAAATTAAATGGAGAACACAAATCTACCCACACTTGCACCTCTTTCCCATTAATAATGATGCCACCTTTCGGGGGCGATAAACTTTCTCCCCAGACTCTGATTCACTCACCACCTGTACCTCCACATCAACGTTATCACTTTCATCAGAATCTCTTGGGTGTGTCTGTTCATTCTTGTTCACCCAATTCACAGATTTCTTGTACCCAGCTGGGTGTTTCAACCAGCCTACAAACTCTTGAGAAATGACCCCATTTCTTACATTTAAAACATCAACTGCTAGCAGCAGGACAATTTCTAGCCTCAGCTGTGTGCCTCGTGCTGCAACATCTGAAACACTCTTTTTTCTTATCGCCTTCTTAGGCCTTTGCTGTTTTTATACTTTCTCCTCTGGGTTTCCACTCCACTTTTTCCACCGCCCACACATTACTTTCTCTTTATAATCGTTCCCCTTTGATTCCCACCCCTCCCAATTCCTTTATGTATAGGGAGGTATTCTCAATGCGTTTTGTCACCTCAATAGTTTTGTCCAGAGAAGGATCTTAGAGACCTTATAGTTTCTCCTGAATCTTATTACTGCATATTCTATTGATTAACTGATCTCTAATAATCTCACCTCTGAGATCCCTAAACCTGCAAGAGACAGCTAAATTTCTTAGTGCCGCAACATATTGATCAATGGTTCCACCTTGTGCTTGTGCACAGGATAAAAAATGGTGTCTCTCGACCATGATGCTTACTTGTTCCCCATAATTTTCTTTTAATGCACACAGAGCCATGGCATACACATCTTCTTGAGTATCAGATCCTGTATCTACATTCCTACCCTCCCCAGTCTGTCTGGCAAGGTTTTCAGAACTTTTCTTTCTTCCACCCCTAACCAGTGTTTCAACATTGACAATTTCCTTTTTGCCAAATAAACATTACCCACAATGGCTTCTAAATACGTTTAGAAAGCATTTTTCCAATCCTCCCAACCCAGGCAAGGCTGACCAGGATTCTCCATGAATGCTGGTGGGCAGGTATATTTTGCGATGCCATGCCCTTTGACAAAATATAGAGAGCTTAAATATAAATATTTCATAAACTGTGACCCAATTTATCTCTTTGTGCACGTTATAAATTACCTAAAAATCCTGTCAAATGCTAAAACTGGTGATAACGGCTACTACAATCCTTAATATGGCACTACCAGTGACTTCTGTTTATTGAACACAAGTCTAGTACCTCAGCTTTTGTGTTCCTATTGCCGAGGAATTACTGCAACAGAGTTCTTACCTCTGATGTCCACACAAGTATCAGGCCTGTGGCCGTCACTGAACACACAGGAAAGGTGTAACCATCACCGAACACACAGGAAAGGTGTGCCCGTCACCGAACACACAACACCTGAATTGGCTCCTGTCAATGCAAAGTTGTAATTCCCTAATCATCTACTTGTCCTGTTTACCGATCTGTCCCACGCAGAAATCCTCCTTTTTAAGATGGCGCTGAAACGCAGTAAGAGTAATTATGTCTCCAAACGTCTTCAGTGATGTGCATTAGACGCTGGACAATCCCATAATTCCATGTGCACGTAATGCGCTCTCTTCCCTCTTATTCCAGCACCGGCCGCCATTCGAACTATGAAAACACAAGGAGATGATGAACGGAGCGCTGAAACTTTTCAGACACTCACCCCCGGTCACAAATCTGGGTTGAATCCATCATCGTTCTTTGGCTCACTTCGCCACCCCAGTTCAGACCCAGCCATATGCAAATCCGTCTTGACCCTGTTCCTCATGGGAACAGTACTGTCCGAACTGCCAAGCCAGGGCTTCCCTGGACCGAAACAAGCATCCTGGGACCAGTTTCGGGGTAACACCCCTCATCAGCCATGCTAGCTTGAATCCAGTGGCAAAGTGAGCAAGGGACTGTGGTAAATGAAGATACGGAATTCTTCTTTGAAAGCTTTATTGTAGAAGTTAATGACACCCACAGCCTGGCGCTCCCGCTGCGTACCAGGATTTCCAGCAACTGACTAACGTTGAAGGAATCCTGGCACGCATCGTTCGCAGCCAGACTGTAGAACCACAGTCAAATGAACACGAGCTCTCGCGCCCTAAGCACGAGAGCATGTAAGCATATACCTCATACTACAGGAACCCATGTCTGGGCATACCCTGCCAAATGAGGGCAAACAAAGCAAACACAAGGAGATGATGGACGAAGCTGTCCCAACTAGAAAGCTACCACTAGCATAGGCGCAGGCCGGGAATCATACCTCACTATCACATGTCGACACAGCGCTAGCTATGAATTGCGGCACAAGAGCCAGGAACAACGGTATCCCAATTGTTCACCGTTATCACTGCAGGTACAGCAAATCCACAAAGTTGACAATAAATCCTTGTTCCATGCTTTGCTTAAACACTGCGTCTCAGGGCAAGCCGAAAATGCACTTCATGTCTTCCTTCCACACAGCTCTCATCAAGGTCTCACCAGTTTCCTTGCAATCGTCCCTCATGATGGCTAGATCCCGGCACAAACAGACACCTTGTCTGCAGAAGTCTTACCCACGACATCGGAGGACAAATTGGACCTGAGGCCGTATCGCATATTCTGTTGAGAAACACCATGTCCCACAACTTACTGTATACACTTTTAGATAGACAGGATGCAAGTAGCTAAGAAGCTTCTTTATTCTGATGGAAGTAACAACCCCTGGTCTGCACCAGCTCTCTCAGCAACTAGTCTCTCCACTTCTAAGAATCCACACGCCAGATTCTGGAAGTGGAAGCTCCATGCCAAAGAGAACAACAAGCCGTTGCCAGGCAACTACTCCTACTCACAAAACATAACAAAAAGTATCAATGCTTTTATGAGGCAAGGGCTTGCTATAGAGAGAAGACCCCGTCTTCACTGTTGCCAAACCCATTGCCACATGACACGAAGGAAGAAATGAGGCCAACCTTGAAGACAGAAAGAAAAGAAGGACATAAAAACAAAGGGTCAGAAGAGAGCACACGTGATGTGGAGGAAGAGGTGGGAAACAGAGTAAACAGTGGACGTGCATCGGGAGAGAAAGCAGGAAAATCAACAGAGAGACAGAGAAGCCAGCAAAATGCAGGGGAACAGGCATAAGGGCGAGTAGAAGATGTGAGAGATGTACACAAGACAACTGAGGACATGAAGAATGAAGATTCAGACAGCGGGAACCTCAACTGCGATCCTGAGTGGTGGTTCCCTGGGTTCCCTGAGGGGTCAGGAGGATGTACGTTGCCTCTACATGGTCCGAGGACGGTCTGCGCCAAGTGAGTGTCCAAAGGGATCTTGCTGGGTGGGAGAAGGGCTAAAGAAGTGGAAATTGCTTTAAAGGCCCGTGTTTGGAGGCAGGAAACTGGCCAAGGAAAAATAGTGTAAGAATAGTTGGGAAAGAAAGATACACAATGAAACCAGACTAGTAATATTGGAGAAAAATAGATAGCTAACAAGAAGGGGATAGAAAAGATATCTAAAAGAAGAGGAGTGACTAGAGACCAGATTATTTAAAAGACTTACTTGTAATTTTTTGCATGTTCTCCCGAAGGTCAGCAAAACGCCAGGCCCACAGGTAAACCTGAACATAAACTAGCCTCTCTCTCTAGGAGACCAGCAAAAGAATAGAATAAAGATTTTTTTCGAGCTGGGAAGAATATTATTAAATAATCCATGTTTGTAAAATAAATTGGTGAACTCTAGCATGAATAAATTGGTCCAACCGGTTTAAAACGTGGAGGTGTATCCTGTCCACTCACTGCTTCCATAGCTGGGTTGTATTCTCCCGGGTCAGTCCATAATGTAAACTCAAACCTTCCTTGATGGCAAATGCTTTCACATCTTTTTCTATTTGGGATGGTACTGTTGATGGAATTGTTTTGCCCCATTAGCCTGAATTCAGGGGATTCGTTTGTTTTAGGTAGTAACAGCCCTTCACCGACCTGTTCTCGTCAGTCTCTTTGCTATTTGGATTTGAAACATCCATCTTAAAATGACACTCTGAGCCTCATTTATTAAAAGTGTCGCATCCCTGAGGAAAAACAGCGAAGCAACACTTTTCATAGCGCCATCCCATGGATGCGCCGTATTTACACTCCATTGCGCAAGGATTGCACAGATACGTCAGGAATCCTCACGTATCTGGTGGCGCAGTAATGACGCATTGCTGGAGTGTGTCGGTAAACTGACACAACTCCAGCAATGTGTCATTACACATGGGGCGGGTGCCATGTAAAAGGCCCTGTGTCACTCCTTACGCCTGCTTTGTCGTAGGTGTTGCGCAGTGAAATCTCTTGGGGGCAGATTTATGTTCCCTGGCGCATCCCTGTAAATCAGCATGGATGCGCCAGGGAAGATGCGTCATGCAAGTTCGCCCTTGCGCCACCGCAGATGCGCCGCATTTACAATGCGGTGCATCGTGGCGCAAGGACAAGCAGATACGTGATGCATCTGCCGGCGTAAGGTCGGCGCAGTGCTGAAGTTGCGTCGCAAGCGCGACGCAACTCCAGCACTGTTCCAACCTAACCTATCCCCAACATGGTGCGTCAAGCCTTACGCCTGCTTCAAGCAGGCGCAGGTTTTGACGCATCAGTGTTGGGAAAGTGACTCAGTGAAATCTTATAGATTTCACTGAGTCACTATTCAGGGGCGTTCCTGCGACGGAACGCCGTCCCCTGTGTCGAAACGCCCACGTGAAACCTGACGCAGGTTTCACGTGGCGCAGGGCTTTACACCGTGACGCATCTCCATAGATGCGTCACGATGTAAATGGGGCGCAACGTGGCGCAGGGTTTACGCCGCCGCTGCATCACAAAAGTGACGCAACGGCGGCGTAAAAGGGGCGCAAGTCCCTCATAAATCTGCCCCATAGATTTTACTGTGCCACTTCTATGAGGCTTTTTGGGGAATGCCCACCCTGCATACATTATACCTGACGCACGTGTAATGTAGCGCAGGGATTTACAAAGTGACGCATCTGCCTAGATGCGTCACTTTGTAAATAGGGCGCAGTGTGGTGCATTGTTTACGCCACTGCAGCATCACACAAAAGTGACGCAACAGCGTCGCAAGCCCTCATAAATAAGGGTCCAAATCCCCAAATCTTGCTTCCTTTCTCTCCTTGAGGCGCGCGATGCACCTATAGGTTTTTCAGATTCTCAGGTTTGATCTAAGGTGCCATTATGTCAGGGAACCCATATTCAAATATTTTGACATCTACCTCACATATATCTAATACTGCATTCCAGAGATCCACAATTCTATGTGGAGTATGTGTGTTCCAGTCTGGAATCTCTGTGGGGGCTTTAATATGGCTGCATTTTCCCTGCACACTTGCAGACATGTGGCAAGCCCCCCACTACTTAAATGTGATAATGTCAGATGGGCATGGAATTTCAGCCTGAGGAGCATCTATGTGGCTGTGAGTTGGACTTTTCCTGTATGTACCATAAAAAGCTCACAATCCACGTTAATATTTGTATGTGTCCAGACCTGGCCATAATTCAGTAGAGGCCTTTGATGCACGGTTCACAAGTTTCTGTACCCTTCAGCTATTTTTCAGGACCCTTAGGCCACAGTTCATCACTTCGTCAGCCACCAGGATATGATACCAAGCTATACCTTGGCTTCTTCTCTCATCCAATGGCTTTATTTAACCAGTCTTGTGTACTACATGCACATTGTCTTTCTTGTTTCTGTTCTGTTTTTCCTTCTCTTGCTTGTGGTCTGCTCTTACACCTGGGCACACACTTTTTACCCATTCATCATTCCCTCAAGTTTTGGCACTTCATGTTTTTTCTTACAATTATGGTTTTTGCATAATTTTTGCATACGGGAGACTGGTTCAAGTAAAAATGTTATGCTGATGACTACCAAATTCAGTGAACAAGTATCTCATGTGTTTTTTACCCAAGTCCATACTTTGAATACAGTTGTCTTGCAGACAACTACCCATTACATTGAGCAGGTTTCCTATGGGACTTTTGTACAATTTTCAGGCAGATGCACACTAAATACAGTGAGAAGGTTTGTTGTGAAGCTTTTCTATGCGAAGGCATGCCTTGCATATAGTATAGTTTTCATACAGACCAATGTCCAAGCATAATGTGTCCAACACATACAATCTTGGGAAACAATTACACATGGAAAAATTACTCAATTTGACTTGCTCAGCAGTTTTCAAATTCACGATGTTGGCCTGTCTTTGGATCATTCAGTGGATTTTGGCTAGTCAGCATCCACCATTCGCCCTTGGTGACGTGGCTTTTTGGCCTCTCTGGCTAGTTTAGATGGCGGTGCCACCGTCGCTGGTGTGACCCTTTCAATTGATCGTGATGGGTTTTGAGAAAATACTATTTCCTGGATGCTTCAACATTCCTTTTCACCATTTGAATGAAAAGTGGACATGTTAGTCGTCAGTTTTTCTTGGCCTTGCAGGGTAACACTCTTTTCACTACTTCTCAGCCCTTTTGCCACAGTGATGTTGTGGGTTATTGGAATGTTAGCTCAACCCGAGGACGTTGTCAGTGTTACAATTCAACACCTTGGATGATAGTGCATTCAGGGGCGTTTTACCATTTAATCTCGCAGCACAATGCAGCGCCCGCAAATGCTGCGCTGCCTGAAAAGGAGAGTGCCATATGTACAGAAATATGGCACTCTCCTCCACTTTCCCTAGTGCCGGCCCTGAAATCAGCTGCCGTGCACCAGGGAGACACCTTTGTTTCATGGTGCAAGGGTTTCTCCATGAGTCTAGCATAGATTTTATACTGGAAGGGCACCCTTGCAGTACAAACTACTATACATAGACTGACTTTAACCCTCTTCCCTCTTTGTATGTGTGCTGTAAAGTGCAGCACATGTACCAATTTGGAAAAGTAGGAGAAATTAAAGCATTTCTCCTACGTTGCGCCTACTTCAAAAGGGTGCAGTTTTCTGATGCTAAACCCTGTCTACTTTATTTAGTAAATTGGGTTTGGCAGCAGAAACCTTGGGTGGTTGCATGCTATGCCCGTGATATGCCCGCTTTGTGCTAAGTAAGCATTACTTTCATGTTATTTCCAGTGCTAAACACGTTTCTAATTAAAATTCAATACATCACATCAAATAAATATAACATATATAATCCGAACAATTCCACATAATAATGACATACACAACATAATATCACATTTCTTACCTACAAAAAAGTAAGAAATAAAACTTACTCTTTTGTAGCTGCAGATCTTTCTTTATCTCCAAGCAATAAAAAATAGTAGTCCACAAAAAGAGGAGGAAAACCAATCCAAAAATCCCCCCCCAAATGCAAAAATATAAACAATCCAATCAAAATCCCTCAAAGTAATCCTAAATCATGTGCCTCTTGCATGCATCCCATGCACAGGGGCAACAGGGGGCCCTGTAGGGCCCCCTTTCTTTCCCCACTGCCACACTTTTCATGTCAGGCTCACCACCATGAAAAGGCTGGAGTGGGTGAAGTCGTAATATGCGTGCCGGTGCCACAGAGGCAACACCAAGCATATTGCTTCCCCTGACCGCCTCCCAGCTGCCAGGGATCGCTGATTCCTGGCAGTTACAGCAGTCCCATTATGGTCCGACCGCTAAACTCATAATACAGCAGTCAGACCACAGGTGCGGTGGTCCCCGGCCACCACTGAACCTGCACCGTGAGTACGTACTCATAATCAGGCCCTAAGTAAAAAACATTGTTTTATAATAAACCCCCAAAAAATCATAAACTCCAAATTCCCATAGAAATTCTTTCATAGACAAAAACCTGTAAAAGAACACCTGGCGTGAGGGTTTAGGGATGCCAGCGGACGTTGCTAAGTTAGCATTAGTCCGTGCTTTGCATCACCGCCATCTTGCCGCTTATGCACACAAAACTACATGCCTTGGCTCCCGTAAACACTTTTGCTCGTGCTGCTTCACATGGGTACTGTCTGCCTTTCACTATTTCGGTTGTGCTCTGAGTTCTCATCTGTACATCGTGTTCAAGGCCAGAAAATAACTCCACTGGTTAATCGGCTTTGGTTCGTCCCACACACATATAGACATAACATGGAACACAGCTGCGCTTCTGACTTTTTGGGTGCTTTTAATATTGCACGGGATGCAAGTTATCAACACTTGGAGAAAACCTTTCCAGAGGAAGAGCTGTGCTTGTCCGGAGATGTAAATCCTATCATCTAAGACTTGGGGGTTCCGCTGTCCAAGCCCAGAGGTCTTCCACTGATTTAATAAACATAGCTTTTAGCATGGGGAGGGTGGTAAAGCGCTATATGGCTTCATCCACTGTCATTATAATATGCTAGCCCCGTTTGTATTATATGGAATTGTAACCATGCTGATTATATTGTTTTTATGCATTTCTTTGCTAGTGTTAGCACGTGTACTGCATTACAGAGCATGTTAGTTGAAATAAACATTTTAAACTATACAGTGTCTCTGGTTACTCACATTGTGAACAGGTATGAGTGTCTAAGCAAAAGAATGTCTTGTTCCCACGAATTCTGAGAGGCCCTGCGTCACATGTTCTAGGATTTCCAATCATTGGTAGCTCCGCTGTAGTATGGAGAATGAATGGGATACTATAGCTAGCCAGATAGGGGTTCTGGGCACTGAGGTGTGTTTTTGGTACACCACAATACACCGAAGTCCTGGTTTCCTGTGCATAGTTCTGTGTATGTGCAGAATCCCTGCAACACACCCACCTGCACAATACATTACAGTCTCAAATATGCACATATATAACATTTAATCATAAAACATAAACAACATCACATAATTTAACATAAAACATTTATGCATTAATATTATATTCTAAAAAAAACTAAAGAACAAAACAATACCAAAAACGTATCTAAATATACCAAAAACTCACAAACAACCATATAGCCAAGTTTTAAACATGCATTCTAAATCCACCTTACCCTCAAAGCCCCTAAAATTATCCTTAAAAAACAACTTACCTCTTCCAACAAACAGCAGCAACAAACCGCAAATTGGTTCCTGTAAAACTCACCCAAAACAACACCAATAGACTACAAAATAGAAGGTAGCAGTTAAAATAAATGGCCACCAAATGAAACAAAAACATCCCCAAAGAAATGAATGGGAAATATAGTGAACATGTTTAATAAATGTACAAAAATTAAAAAATGTATTAAACATGTTAAACATGTCAAACAGTATTGTAAACAATTTTGGAAAAAATGTAAAGTAGGAATTAAATAATAGTATAAAATATATACAATTATTTAATATATACTTATATGAACTAATAAAGAATATGTTACACTAATGTCAAAAACATTTGTTTTGAAAAGCTTTACAATTGCTCTTATTTTTGTTTAACAAATATATTAGTTGAAATGTAAAACTGCCCAATAAATAAAAATTGTTAAAAAAAACAAAAAACTTAAACTATGGGGTCGATTCCGATGTCGGTCGGAAGGGCTCCGAATCGGATTCGGGTTTGACGAATCTATTCCGGAGCCCTTGTTTCCGCCCGACTTGTTCCCAATTCCGAACTACCAAGTACGATGCCTGGAAACCCTCCTTCACCTAGGGCCCTCTGAATCTGGCCCGTGGGGGTACCCATGGGTCCCCCTTTCCAACCATGCACAATGTGGCAGGCACAATGGAGTGCCCGCCACAGAGTGCAACATTTTCCCCAGCCACCCCTTTCTTTAACGGGAGCCTGTGTTCATGTTCGGAACACAGTCTCCCTTTGAAGTCAATGGGAGTCTGACTGAATCGGATCTGGATTTATACAGATGCATCGTAGTCTGTCGGTCGGACTCCCCCGATCCGAGTCGTACAGAAAGCATTCCGGAACCGATTTGGTCGGTATGCTTTCCGAACGAAATCAGAGTCGGGCCCTATATGTGACATATTTTTATTATACTAAATTAGGAGAAAATTGTGAACACTAAAATGGTGACACATAGTATTGTCACTCCAACTTGACCATCTTGGGGAAGGTGCTGGACACAAAAGGGGTGCCATTTACTATTTTCATTTCAATCTAAACCGACTTGGGGAAGGTGTTGGCCACTAAAGGGGTGACATATTTACTATTACCACACCAATCTAAACCAATTTGGGGAAGTTGTTGGACAGTAAAGGGATGACATTTACTCTTCCCAATCCAACATAAACCAACTTGGGGAAGATGTTAGGCACTAAAGGTGTGACATTTACTATTCCGACTCCAATCTAAACCAACTTGGGAAAGTTGTTGGGACACTAAAGGGGTGACTTGTACTATTCCCATTCCAATCTAAATCAACTTGAGGAAAGTGTTGAACACTAAATGAGTGACATTCACTAATCCCAGTTCAATCTAAACCAACTTGGGGAAGGTGTTGGACACTAAGGGCCCGATTACAATGTCGTTAGGAAAGCCCTTCGTACAAACCAGATCCGGAGGTCTTTCCTAGCGAATCACGCTCCTGGAGTCCAAGCGACCGATTCCGATGAATCCGTACAGTGATGGACTCGGTGCACTTGGACTGCCATTGAACTCTATGGGAACCTGTATACCGAACGCGTACATAGGCTCCCATAGCAAAAAGGGGTGGGTGGGGAAAAGCCTACACCCTGTGGCAGGCACCCCATGGTGCCCGACACATTGTGCATGCATGGAACGGGGGGACCCATGGGAACCCCCACGGGACAGATTCGGAGGGCCCCAGGTGTAGGGGGGCCTGCTACAGCCCCCCGAAGTCCGATTCCCACAGCCATTTTTTCTCAGCAAAACCGAGTTGATGCGACTGTCTGAATCGTGCATTGTACTCACTCATTCGGCAGCCAGCTCCATTGCGAGGCACCATTCAGCTGTGAATGGGTCGGACTGACGGGATCGGGTTCGGAAACGATTCGGTCGACGTGGACGAGATCTTCGCATCGTACTTGGTCATTCGGAAAGGGGACGATTCGGTGGGAAACATAGGCTCCGAATCGGATTTGCTTATTCCAGAACACGTCTGGAGGCCTTCCTAGTGAGATCGGAATCGGGCCCTAAAGCTGTGAAATTTACCAACCCCACTCCAATCTGAGCCAATTTGAGGAAGGTGTTTGAGATTAAAGGGGTGTCATTTACTATTCCCACTCCAGTCTATACTAATTTGAGGGAAGGCGTTGGACACCACAGACTCATAATTTTATAAGCCCAGTTCAGAATAAAACTTTTACCTCGAATATTATAAAATGTAAATACACAAATTCTGCACATTCACACATTTTAGAAAATCACAAAATTAAAAAAAAATTATATTAAAAGACACTCATTTAAGTTACTAACCTTTATATAAAAAATGCAATTTAAAAATTAAAAATGTATATTTAAATTAATAATAAAAAATACAGTATTTTAACAAATAGTTCCTACCATTCATAAACTTTAAAAAATACAATTACAAGAAATCAAATAACAAAATTTTCACTAAGATAATAGAAAATATTTCTTGCATTTTTACTTTGTAAACATTTTGTAAACAATTGTTTAAAAATTTCAAAATATTTTTCATACAATTATAACAATATTATAAAAATAATATCACATTTTTAATTTATGCACAAGAAACAAAAATGATGTGGAGGAACAAATATCCTAAAGATTCGTAATAGGGTACATTTAATTACTTCTATACACTGATTCAATATCCCATCTAATTCACATCTATTTCAATAAAGTCACATCCATCACTCGTTTCAGGTCATAACCACAATTTATTTCTTTTACTTTCATATCTGGTTAGGATCAATAATCTTTTTATATGTCAGCCTTGATCAACAAAATCCAACAAAAATATGTACAAAATACAGTTACAAAACATACAAAATTACACAAGACAAAAATATTTGTTTCCTGAACCCCAAATATTAGAAAAGAAGTGTCCATTCCTAAAATACACTGCGGTCCACGGTGAGGTAATCCTTTGGACATTAGAGGTATACTATCCACCGCAGACAAACTTTTTCGTGTGAAAGTCTGTTATTCAGTTTTATTCAATATTCTACGGATTCCTCCTTCTCCAGTAGTCGACGCGTTTTAGCCCTGTTACTTGGACCTCATCAGGACTGGGATACAAGGAACAACTGTTAGGTCCTATCGTAGAATTGCCAGAGTTTAAAGCAAAGCAATTCCTCGCTGCAAAGACGTTGTTACAGTTGCTCGAACACTGCCCCACTTCAGCAAGAAATCCTCAACCGGGTTGTACCTCCAATAATCGGCTGTTATCGGACTACAAAAGTGCCCGGAAAGTTCTATTAGTATGGCCACCCCACTCGTACGTGTCTCCGGATCGCCCCAATCTACGCATGAACATGGAATGCTTCAACGGGGAATCCATCGGTGTTTCATTTTTTAATTTAAACATCAAAATAAACCCAAATAAACAACTTTATCAAAAAAGTAATTTAATATATTAAAATATTAAATTTTGTATTTGAAAAATTCCATAAATATATAAATATTTAACATAAAATGTTAAAAAATATTTTTCTAAATATATAATAAAATTCTTTTACATATCTTTAAAATTATTAGCTAAAAATAAAAAATTGAAAAACGTCTTTTTTTTAAATCTCCCCCCCCCGATTCGTTAATAATCCAACAAAACGCTACAAAAAAGTCCATAATAAATTACAAACATTAACACAATTTAAAATACAAATTTCAACAATTTAATAAATACAAAATTATTACAAAATAGAAACAAAATAAAAAATGCTAGACCCATAGAATAAAAATATACAATACATTGCATACTAATTAACACTAAAACTAATTATATGCAACAATACTTACTACATCGATATTTTTTACAACAATATTAAAAACAACACTTAAAACAATATTTCTGTCTATGATATATTTGAAGTCCCGATATTCTTGACACAGTATTTCTGTGGCACTATATTTAGCCAATATTTTGTCCAAACACTGTCCGGTCCTGGTGGGTGTGAATAGGCAACAGTGACACTTATACAACATGCATTCGACCAGGAAACAGAACTGCTGAGAGATGATTATCAGAACAGTGACTGTCATGCGGAGAAAAGAGGCAATGGGCCCAATTATGTTGTTGGTGGGACCGCCTCCAACAGGCCATCGGTGGTGGTCCCACCGACATCCAGCATAGTGGTCTGACCGCTGCAATATGATGCGGTCGGTCAGATCGCAGCGGGCGAAGGGACCGCCTGACGCCCCCGACAGGCTGAAGGAGCCTGTCAGAGCATTGGTCCAACCGTAATTCCTACAATGGGGGTGGTTCCTGTGGAGGCACCACTTTAGGGATTACAATGGCCCTTTCTGTCTGCCTTTTCAAGGCGGACTTACCGCCATGAAAACGCTGGCAGTGAGGCAACTGGTAATATGCTCGGTGGTGCTGTAGCGGCACCGCCAGCATATTGCTCTACCTGACCACTGGTCACTACTTTGGAATCCAGGATCAACAGTGGATGCAGTGGTCTACTGGTGGTCCAACCACCAATGTCCTGATAGGGCGGGTGTACCGCCAGTCTGGCGGTCTGCGGACCGCCATCACGAGTTCAGAGGTCCAACGGACGGCCAAACTCAAAATAAGGCCCTAGGACACCAAATCACATGTGTCTGGAAATGGATAAATAAAAGGGGAGCTTGAGCCTCAGAAAACTGTCAAACTAGAGCTGTACATCAGCTTGGAGAAGCTCAGCACAACTGCCTGCTATGATCAGGACTGGGGACTATGGTCTCCCTGCAGGGTGAGGCAACATCATCCAAGAGAATCAAGGCCACGCATTCTGGAACCTGGAGCACCAGCATCTGCCTGTCTGCCAAGACCAGAGAACCCAGTGAGGAGGAGGTGAGCCTCTAAAGGGAGCAAGATCTAGTGGGGATCCTGCCAAGTGGATCCCTGAAGCAGAGTGTGAGATTTCGGGTCCGTGTTGAGGACAGTTACACTGATTGGGCCGTCTGCCTGAGTGCAGCTGTAAGTGTCTCCCATATGCTAGGTGGGAAGAATATGAACATTGAGGATCATTGCACTGATTGGCCTGTTTGCTGGAGTGTTGCTGATGGTGATCCCTGTATGCCAGGTAAGTACCAAGGTGACGATAAGGGCCACCACCTAGGTGCATCCCTGTGACAAGAAGCTGGCCAGCGGCTGTGCAGTGTTGTGACGAGGAGCGGCCGTCTCCATCCGCGCTGTTAGCAGTTCCCCAAGGCCAGAACTGGGCACAGTGAACATAAGGGGTGATGCCCTGGTGCAACGCTGTGGCAAGAGGGCCATCACCCTCATGCTGTGCTGTGACCTGAAAGGGTCACCACCCTGTGTGCGTTGCTCATGAGCCCCGTATGCCAGTAGGTGACCTTTGTGGAGATAAAAGCTGCTGCCCTGGACCATCGTACACCAGAGAAGTGAAGCAGTTTGTGACCCATGGAAGTATAGCATTGATTCAATGACTTCAATCCAGGAGCATCTGCATCCAGACTACTGCTCACTGCCGGAGAACTTGCTTTGACTAAAAGCACTGCAGCGCTGGGACACTTTCACTTTTAAGAAGTCTCATGGAACTTCTGAGGCTTGTACTTACTACCTGGGCCTAACCTGAATGACACCCTGACATGAATGGGGAATAACAGCTGTACTAAACAGATATTGGGACTCTGGCACTCTCCTAGACAAAGCTAGAGTGTCGGCCTTATGAAGATTGTGTGTATTATTTGTTGTGTGCCATATTTCACTTTCTGCCATATATAAATACTACTTTTTTCATGACAGCAAGTATCTGGCTTGACAGCTATTTACTGGTATTGCTGAGTGAATTTTGAGTTTTGAGTCGGTCTACACCTTTCATCAACCCTCCCGGCCCCTGGGAAGCTGTGAACTGTGCTACCCACGATACCACTGATTGTCAAGTCGGGCTCCAGGACATCAAGAGTACAAGGACTCAACCACCACTGTTGGCTCAGTAACTCCTGCTTGCTCCATGGCCCTCAGAAAGCAGTTCTGACAAATTCCATCTGGAGCATATGATAGGGTGATCCAACAATATTATTCTAAACGCAAAGCCAGTATCAATATCAGGGAATGTTTCAACTGTCTCTATTTTGAAGCGAAACCTAATTTGTGTGTTTGCACCGAGTACTATGCATTGAAGTGGCATGTATTGCTACATGAAGAAGATGAAAATCAAAATGGATCCCTCAGAATCTGGGGTAATAGCATGCCATATCTGGAGGGCATCCTATGTGAAATTGATCTACTTCATAAAACTAGACACACTAAAAAAAGATCCACTTCTTTTTGGCCCAAAGATTATATTGGACAGTGGAGAAGCTCACTACATTGGATCCCTCCTCACCGGTGAAGTGCTCCAACTGCAGAGAGGTTGAGGCAGATTCCCTTCATTTGTTTATTGGATACTCAAGCCTTCGAGGAAGCCACGGGTAATGTAGTCAGGGAGTCCTGGGAAGAAAGGTTCAGGACGGTGAGCTTCTGATTTTTTGCAGTTTCTGAGGACTAAAGAGGGTTGGGTTAAGCCTCAAAAACACCTCCCTTTTGAAATTATTTCCTAACCAGAGCTTTGATTAGTAGCTTTGGAAGAAGGATGTTCTCCACCATTGCCAGAAATGCGTGCACAAATCGTTCAATACAGCTTAAATAGATTAAAGAAGGATGCTTTCTGATGCAATTCAATAGTCATGAACCATTCTTAAATCTCGGTGAGACACATGGAACAGAAGCATTCTTCATTGTGCCAGAAGTTTGTCTTGAGGACAGTGTAAGTTTGGAAACATCCTGTTCTGGCAAGCCTGCAGACAAAAAAACACTATGAAACTATGGATATTGCAAAAATTAATGAGCTTGCTGATCTCAATATCCACTTTGGACCTTGGGCTTGGGAGAGCTAGGTTAAAAATGTATATATGTCATGCTTGTACATTCAAGACAGCTCTCTGTTCACATTAAAGTAGTTACCACATGCCTACTGCTCGTGTTAGAATTGGTTTCCATTAGCCACATGAGCTTAGTGACAAAGGCCTGCTCATGTTTTTAGGATTCCTCTTTCACTCAGATAACTCACTGAATTGATGTGAAAGTGCCTGTAAGGGTTTGTACATACGAATTCATTGAATTACGTTTCTCCCATAATTTATTGATTATAATATAATTCCCTACTTGAGTATTCATGGCCTACATGAACGGTGGAATACGTAGAAGATAGATTGCTGGCACAGGACATTTCTGTCCCCTGTCAGAACTGTGATCAGCCTTATTCCAGCCCAGAACCAAGCATTACGGGTGTCATGGAATAGGGTGAATGGTATTTGCAAATTTCACTGCATTTTTTTGGAAATCAGGAATGTATTGACATCTGTCACCCACCATCCATGCTCCCTTAGTAGACCCTATGTATGACCTACTTTCTATAAATACATTAAAAAATGAACATTTGTTTGTATTTTATGTTTTGTATCTTATGTTAACATTTTTAATGGAGTTGTATCTGGCAGACATATCAGCTCCACCAGGGAGAATGTAGAATCCTCAACGCAAACTTCATTATGAAGTTCAGGGCTACATTCCGGTCCATGTGCAAACAAGAGTTCCGCACAGATCAGAGATACAAGCTGTGTGAAAATTACTACAATACCACAGTTTTCCCCTGACACATTCCATCAAGTCAAACAAACCTGGAAAAATGTCTGGGGAGAAAAGACCTGTAAAAACATGCAGAATTTGGTGTGTTAAAAACCCCATTCTGCATGATATGCATGTTGAATACTCAGTAGTTTGCCATACATTTTGTGGGATCTGAACCTCAATAATCACCTAAACCCCAAAAATTTGAACACCCCAATCTTTACCTAAGCAATTCAGTTCCCAACACTCTAGATGATTTAGTGGCTAGAGACAACACTCCTCATCGAAGATATACACAATTTAGCAGAGTAAAACAGAATGAAATATGCAAGCATTTATACCATTGTTCTAATCGAAAATAGGGCAAAAATAGATTTATTACAGAAATATTAATGAATGTGTTACAGAGAATACAATTATGATTCGTCATGAAGGTTCAAATACAGAAATACAGAGTCATGAAACTTAGAGCCGGATTTAGATCTTGACGGTCTTACACCCGTCCCTCCGCGGTCCCAAGTACTCCACCCAGTTGAATGTCTTTCGCCTGCCTTATTTAGATGGAGGCAGGCTGACTCACCATCCGCGACGACAGATTGTTTTCTGCCGTGGTTGCGGCTCACCGCTGCGGGGAACTCCAGTGCTGGTGAATTGTACTCTGTCGTGGTCAGGGCGGTGGGTTCCCAACAAGCATATTTAGATTTCACAGTTGTGTTGGCAGTCTACTAGTCTCCCTGAAGGCGGGAGTCGGCTGCGGTACTCGCTCACCAATGCGCCATCACTGTGGCCATTGGATGGATGCTGGTATAACACACCTGATGTCCATTGGCCAAATGGAAACACCTGCATACCACACTATAAAACACAATCCTTTTCAGACCATGATCCTTTGCGATTGCACTACACCACAAAATTTTGTAGCAGAACTTTTGCCAGTTAAGTGAGCTTATTTTGTTGCTTTTCCTTATTTCTTGACCCTTAATGCTATTTCATTTATTTCCTGTGGTAAATATTTTGATTTCATCATATTTCTTTGCACAATGCCAGAGCCCAAAAATCGCTGTTTTACTGAGGGATGATTTTCCGTCATGGTGGATGAAATCATAAGAGTAGAGCCACAATTGCTTACAGCCCAAGTCTAAAATACAGACCTATCTCAGAAAAGGCTAATGTGGGCCAGAAGAGTCGACAGAGTGAATGCTGTAGCAAACAACCTGCGCACACAGGAGGAAATTGGTAAGAGGTGGAATGACTGCAGTGTAGAGTGTATTCCCTGGCCTCCAAGCATCATCTAGAGGGCCAGAGGACTGGTGGTGGTTGTTCCAGGCCCCCCATACAACTCATGCCATGGAAGGAGAAGGCCTCGCTGATCCTACATCCTGAAGACTTGGAAGGAATACCTGGTAGAGTGGAGTCTGGTAAGTTTCACTTTACAAAGTCTCACTAAACCTCAATATCCTGTTTGTTCTAAACTCAGCTGTTGCCAATGTGTTCTGCACATATTTTCCAAACAAAGAAACCTCAAATTATCAGCCTCAGATAATTTGGATTGTTTGTGTGACTGTATTGTGTTGCATCTAAGATTACATGTGTCATTCTCCATTACATGTCACAGGATGGCATGGTGCCTGTAAGTGTTAGAACACCAAATAACCCATTACCCATATGTGTGTCTGTCTCATTTCAACTGCATATTTTCCATGTGTGGTTTCATGTTCCACTAACAATTTTGCAAGTGTTGGAAAGTTGTCTTTGACATGACTACAACTAGCATGATGCCCTGTTTGTGTTTTGTCAAAATAATATTGCCATGTCATATTGCTCGTTCTCTCTTGTCTAGCATATTTCCATGTGTGGCAATTGTCCTGTAGTGATCAATCCCTATTCAATGCTCTCGTCTGAAAATGGTTTGTGTTGTCTCCTAAATGTTCTCCTGTTCTTCTCAAGCAATTGAATTGATATCATGAGTTTCACAAATCACGCTGCGTTGACCTAAAAATTGCAAGGTATGAAAATTACTATGCTGAATATAAGTGATAATTGCAAAAATGTACTCTGTATTGTTCACATGATGACTAATGCCAAACATTCATTCAAGTTGTGTAAATGTCTGTTTTGAAGTCACCTATGCCTTGGAATTGCCAATAACACATTTCACCTCTCCGCTGTATTGGGTTGAATGTTTGGGAGATGTTAGATAAACTTCCTAATTACTTCATAAACATTTCAGGACATCTTATATCTGCTTACATAAAGTTGCACTGTTTGAAATTACAAAATGTTAGGGTAGTAGCTTTAATATCATTTGAAAGCTATAATCATAATAATCTCTACCTTTTTTTCTCCCAGGTATTTACATTGTTTGTCTCAAAAGATTTGGATGTATAATCCACACTTTTACTAATAACATTTTTCTCAATTTCTCAATAGGTCCAATTGTCAGAGCATGTGGCCAGAAATCTGTCACTGAAGTGATCTCCACTCCAGCTCAGGATCAAGCCTTTAGTGAAACCAACACTCCTAGTAACCGGGATGATGGTCCATCTAGCCAGCCTGGACAAGCAGTTCCAGTGAGACACTTGGCGCCCACATTAACACCTCCCACCCCTGCTGTAACACCTCAGCTAACCGAAAACTCCACTTACTGTGTTCCTACCACTGTAACACTGATCATTTGTGCCCCCCAGTACTGGCTAATGTTGAGACCACAGCACCACAAGCTCCAACTCAGCCAGAACCCAGTGGCATGGGGCAGACTGTGCCAAGGACACAGGGTAGTGGGAGTAGGAGTTGTGGGAGGGATTCTCTGCGCCAGCATAGTGAGGTCACTAGGGTCACTCTCACCCAGACCACCATCAACCAAGTCTTGGGAGCCAATTATCAGTCCCAAGAGATAATTGGCCAAATACTCATCGAGCACCGGGAGATGAAGCAGTTGCAGAGGGAGCTCAATTATCAGATGAAGGCTTATAACTCCAATATGGGCTCCCTGACTAGGGGGCTTCTGGACATTTAAACCCATATTTGCAGGTCTTTCCCAGCCCATCTACCCCTTCATATGGTTTAAAACATCTGGCCCATTTGCATCTACCACAGCCACACGAAGGCAGGCCTGCCACAGGAAGAACCACCTGCAGCCACCCCAGGCCCTGCTACTGTTGATCCCTACTCCCCCACAGGAGGGGACATCCACCCAGATTATCAGGAGGTGGGGATGGCAAGACCTCTGCCACCACTAGCAAGAAACCCCAACCCTAATTTCCTCCAGTGTGTGACTACCATTCAGTCTGTGGATCATTTCCATACACATTTACCTTGCGGATGTCAGTCGTATTTTGGACATTTTGGAAACAATTATGGCTCTTTAACTATGGTTTCTTACACCATAACAGACTCCTTCACTTTTTGGTTAGCTTTTTCATTTTCACCCTGTTTTATTTCTTCATGTGTAGTTCAATAAATTCACAACACAAACACTCATATACTGGTATTGTATATCTAAACTCTATCAATGCATTTGTTTCCTTCCAGCATAACTTTACAATGGCAAAAATCAAATGATTGTGTAAACATATATAATTGGCAAGTAGGTAATGTTTTTCTCAAGTTCCCAACCATGACTCATGAAAAAATATACCATTAAATCATCTACTGCTATGTTTATTCCATTTGACCAATAATTGTCTGTCAACATTTTTGCTAACATAATAATCCATACATGACACTAATACCCAGTGTCAGTTTTCTAATTTCCATTTACAGACCTTACCAACATGGAAGAAGGGGATATATCCAAAACAATCAGATTGAATAGGCAAATTACCATTGACTCATGTCATCAGCTGGAGCCAGATCTTCTGGCTCACATAAGGAATCCCACATCAATAACACCAATAGAAAAAACATACCTGCACTACATTTTCTCAACACAGAATCATTCCAATCCACTGTTCGAATATCTGGTGGAATGCCACAACCACGTTTCGCTGGTGTGCCACAAGAAGTTTGTCCTTCAATGATGAGACACATCAACAGCTACATACAATTTACACACAATGAGGATTTTGCCAATCTGAAGGGAGATTAGCATGATTTAGCTCCACTAACAGATGTGGTTTGAGCTAATGATGGCACACTAATTGCCAACACACAACATAGAACAAGTTCAATTTAATCTTCAAATCTTCCATTAAATCACAATGCAAGTTGCCTTGGTACAAGATTTGTGCACCCAAAGTCTGGGTCTGTCTTTCCCAGGATCAACCCTTTGTTATTTGAAACAGCACCATATACCAGCAAATGTCACAACTCTGAAATGTCAAAATGAAGATCACATGGTAAAGGAACCTAAAACAGATCAAAACAAAAAGATTACCAATCAAATATAGCACAATAAACACATTACAAAGTCAACTTTTGGAGGACACAATTTTGTAAAACAATCACAGATAAACAATGAAACCGAACACAGTAGTCAATGTGTCATAACCTTGATCAACAAACACCTTTGGCCTGAATCTCCCTAACAAATTACCACCACATACTTCCCTCATCATCACATCAACAGTTAGAGTAACGGTGAAAGTGATAACATGTAAAGATATACTTACACTTATGAGAAGAAATTGTCAATGACATCTTGATGTAAGTCAACTCCTTCCTCTTTACCACTATCATCTTTATTAGGCATTTCAGGATTCTCAGCTGGTGTCTCTTCATGGTCTCCATCCTCTGCAATGTAAGGAGTGTTGCATCACAGGATGATGTTGTAGAGCATGCTATCGTGATTTTGCACACCTTATCGGGTGTATGCTGTACAAACCAAATGAAAATGATGTTAGCTATGTGCATAATCCCATAAATCGCTCAGCCTAGTTCAGGGCTCTCCAAACAGTTTTTGGGGAGCTACCAGTAGCTCCCGAACCCTTCACAGGAAAACACAGCCTGACAGTCACTTATTAGATAGGAACAAGGTAATTTTTATCATATAAAAGTTAAGAGAAGGCAGTGTTCATATGAGATCATGATCATCAGCAGTGCTCAGTCAGAATCATTGGCCAGGCTGAGGCTGCGTCACAGGGACAAACAACTGCAGCACTGAAGTATATCTGTCATAAACATATATCCTTGCCCGGTCACAATTTGATGTGTGCTCATAAATATGCCCCTGAAAGCTTTTAAATGGATGACAATTGAAAGGGAGAGTTACCGAACGTCTTGAGCTAACACCTCATTTCCTTTTACTCACATTTCAAAGTGTGTCATGCCCAAACTGTAGGGTCCTTACTCCCAGTGGCCAGTATTCACTGTGCCATACGTATTTATGTTTAGCCTTCATTAGTTCACAATGTTTTGCACTGATCAGAAGAAGGTCACATTACAGATTATGTAGGCACCCACTGGGCTAGATGATATGCCAGGCCTGGATTAGTGAGTTTAGGCCATGACATGGGATGAGTGTAGTCAACAGGTCACTACAAAAGTGTGTATTGAGATATTTGTTTTGGTCAGCATGTGACAATAGACATGTTATATGGTAACTTATGAGTCATGCTTGTGATAGATGTAGAATAATTGTGTTGCATCAATACAGACAAACAAAAAGTCAGAGAACCTTTGCTTTTTCTTTCCATTCTTGTATCCATTAAGGTCAACGCCCATCAGAAGTGAGACATTTGAAAGGGCATCACCAGGAAGATGCGGACTCTTGGGGTCTACAAGCAGTGCAGTATTCATTGCCGCAAGAAATGGGAGGACCTACGACACTGGACCAGAGAGTCAGCTGAAGTCCAGCTTTGGCAGTCCTCATAACTTGGGAAGCATGTGTGCTGCACCCTGACCCCCTAATGGCCCGCATTCTTGCGGAGCCAAATCTGGAGCTGGTAAGTTCTTATCACAGTTTCACATGTTACATGACTAATATTTTGTTACAGCCAGGACTTTTCCCATCAACATTGACGGTGACCCATGTGCAATGCACAAGAACAGTTCTTGACGATGTAGGTTTGTCACAATGTGTATGATGCTGTGCTTTGCCTATTAATTTGTTGGAAAGGATCCCACCTGATTCCTGTTCTCAACCAAACTTTTCATTTCTATCATGTTGATAGAACTGAAAACTTCAGACAAGTTCATTGAACCCAGAGGATCATGAATCAGACAAGGCCAGGGACTGCAAAGTTATAGGAAACTGACTGCGAAGTTATTGGCAACTGATCAATTGGTCTAAAATAAGGAATAGGACCCTGTGAAACCCATAAACGGATTAAAATTATAATCAGATGTGAATGGCGAATGACAGTCCACCAACAGAAGGAGGCAAAATTGATGTGTCCACTGTTGCCAATAGCGCTTTTAAATTGAGTCATGACTGCACTTGTAGGAACCTTCCAGATAAATTCCATGAATTCAAGATAAAAGGGATAATCATAAACCTAAAAAAGATTTACTGTTGTTTCTAATATGTGTTTTAAGAATGTATTTACCATTGTCTCCTGAAGAAGTCGGAAAGTGATTGGATAAACCGCCGAAACACTGCATCGATATTTGATTATTACACATGAAGAACAAGAAAGATTTGTTGTAAATGTTTTTAAATTCTTTCATCTAAATCAGAAGCGGGCTTTTGTTGATATTTAAGCATGTGTATGTTTCACTAAATAAGTACAATGTGTAAGAGATATTTTCTGAATGTATTTAAAAACATTTTTTTACTATGTATGAAATGCGAAACAATGATTTTTTATATATTGGTATAAATATATTATAATAAAACCCTTTGAACAGGAAAGAGAATGATGCATGTTTATTAGATGCTTTTCAGATGAATACAATCTTTTTATACCTTTGACACAGTGCATTCTGCTAGACTATTGGTTGATCAAGAAATCTTTAGCACAAAAGAGATCCTTTTTATTTTTAGTTCTATTCATACCACTACAATAAAACTGTTGTCTTTTCAGCATCATCTGGAGCAGGCAAAGGAGATGTTGGCCACGAAGGTGGGGTAGCAGCTGGATACTGTGCATCACCTGATGAGACCACTGACACCGAAGAACACAGTGCCACGGAGGGTAAGGGGATGGCATGGAGGACTCCAGCTCAACATCCTCTTCGGAGGCCTCCCCAAACGACCAGTCCCTAGTGGTTGTGAACCCTACTGCTCCTGTTACACCTTCATTCTTGTATGTCACCTAGAGTGACATCTCCAGCCTTCCACTGGCTCCCCCCCAGTTGGCCAACCCCACCCCCTTAAAAGAGGTGATGTCTCCTTCGCTCTAGGAACCTCACACCCTGTCCCAGTTCCCCCATCTGCGCTGAGTCTGAGTGAGAAGGCTTGACCTCCTCCGCAGCATCACTGTAGCCCAGACAACACTCCTGAATACCATCTAGGGGCTTAGCTTCCATATGCAACAAATGCTATCTTACCTGGAAGGCATTCATAGTAGTATGTCTGGCCTACAGCAGTCTTTACAAGGTCTGACCTCCTCACTGACCGCAACCTTTCAACCATCGCATCCTTGTGCCCCACCTTCCGCCTCTGTCCCATCCCAATTCCCTATTCCAAGCCCTGTCCCACGCACACTCCCACCTTTGCACACACCCACCACACAGAGACCACAAAAAACACATGTGCACAATCAAACATACAGACAACTGTTACTAGGAAGGACATTCATTTGCATATAGCTGCAACTTCTGGTTTCATTGTGTTGTGTAAGGATCTTGTACCCTTTACACATTTTTCTGTAAAAATATAAAACTCTTTTGAATATATACACCCGTGTTTCTATTATATTTTATGTCTATGTAAGATTCATTCATGTGGAAATAAGTACAAATGTTTTTTGAATTTTTTTATTTACAAGCAAATTGAGATAGCTTGTTAAGATTGAATATATGAATCGATGTAAGTGTTTAGTTTAGTGAATCCCTTGTAGGCGTATTTACCTGCTAACATCCACAGACACGGCAGCCACTACCACATCTACATGCACCACCCCCACCACCCGCATAACCTCAGACACTGCATCCACCACCACACCCACATGCACCACCAGCACAACCACAGATATCACAGCCACCACACACACAATCAAAGGTGCAGCCAAAGACACAGCAGCCACAACCACACCCATATGCACATCCCCCACCACCGGCACACCCACAGACACCAGAGTCACCACTACACCCACATGCACCACAATCACACCCAGCACCTCCACAGACACTGCAGCCACCACCTCACCCAGCACCTCCACATCAAACCCATCCACACACACACACACATTCGAATTGACACCCTTAAAACTCAAATTCCCACACTCATCCAAACAACAGACACCTATGACGCGAGACACACCCAAGCATACATGACATACACTAGACCTACAGGCACCTGCACCTTCAACAGACACATGCATGTGAGAAATTGGCCTGATATATGATGTCACTAGTTCTAGTGTACACCTTGTATCAGTCCAAACAAACATTATGGTGATTGGTTGTAAAGTCAACCTTATAGACCAGCTATCCTAGTGGTAGCATGGACAAGAGCAGTCTTAGGCTAAACTCTGTATGGCATGTGAAGCCAGCTGTTATACCATTACAATCCTTTGAATACCAAATGAAAGGACACCACACCAGGTATATATAAAAGTAGAATGTATTTATTCTAACATATACCCTCAGCACTCTTTATGAGTTCAGAGGTCTAAGTACAAACAATTTCTTAAGTAGCATACGTTAAGTTACACAGGAAAAATACAGTTAGGCCCGGGGGCCACGCAAACCATATACTACGAAAGTAGTATAAGTACCACGTCACGAACAGGGAGTAGGCCTAGGGCCTAGGGAATCGCTGGGGCTACACTACACTACCAATAGTTAGGAAGTGGGAGGCCCACGGGAAGCGTGTGCAGTGTGGAAACACACACGAGGGTTACATTAAAGTCAATAGGAATGTAGTTGTTAGAAATAGGAAGAATAAGGACACTTCCGAAGTAACTAGGAGGAAGCAACTAAAGACTTAGACACTTGGATAGTCAAGATCCACCTGAGCACCGGAGTACTCACGTTACCTCACCCACAGGAGACGGGTGCATAGGTGTGAAGTTGTGTCGGGTGTCGTCGCTGGATCCCATGGATGCCTGAAGAAAAGATGCTGGCGGGCGGCCAGGAGGAAGATGTCCGGTGGACCCAAGGATGGATCTTGAAGGAAGAACACCTGAAAGCAGAGGGGACAAAGTCTGGGTCACTAGCCAGTGCGATTTCATAGAACAGCTATAAGGACATGGTTCCGATAGCTGCAGACAGGCTCAGCTCATGCTAGAGCACCATCTCACATGTTACCAAGCACTCTGCCTCCAGGATTGTTAAGGCCTGCCATAGGAGTGGCTTACAGGTTACCCATGTGTCTATATATAAGGTAGGTATAGGAATACTATACCTAAGCAAGGGGTGATTACACAACCTTGCCCCAACTGAGTGATCAGCCAGTTGTGTCATGATGGAAGGCCAGCCAGGGGTGGCATAATACATGCTGCAGCCCCTAGTAGGCCTAGGGTACACCTATGCCCTGGGTACCTAAGGTACACTGTACAGGGACTCATAAGGTAATCCTTACCAATTGGGTTATGTACCTAAAGTACATAGTATGAATTTAGAGAGAGAACAGCTGGGCTGTGGGTCTGATTAGCAGGCCCACAGCCACATCTAAGTCGAAAACCAGTAAAGCAAAAGCAAAAAGTGGGGGTGACCAGAGAAAGCAGACCCTACTCTCCTACACAACCCCCCCCCCCAAAAAAAACTTAGGGACATTAAACTAACCTTGACCAGTTGAGTCTTCATGTTCTAAGTGGAAATATCTGGAGAGTCCATCTGCATTGGCATGGTCAGTCCCAGGTCTATGTTCCACTGTGAAGTCCATCTCCTGTAGGGAAATGGACCACCTAAGAAGTTTGGGATTTTCGCCCTTCATCTGATTTAGCCACAAGAGGGGCTTATGGTCTGTCTGAATCTTGAAGTGAGTGCCAAACAGGTAGGGCCTCAGTTTCTTCAGGGCCCAGACCACAGCAAAGGCCTCCCTCTCAATAGCTGACCAACGTTTCTCTCTAGGGGTCAGCCTTCTACTAATAAAAGCAATGAGCTGGTCTTGACCATCTATATTCAGTTGTGAAAGAACAGCTCCCACAATCAACTTAGAAGCATCTGTCTGGAAAATATATATTTTTTTAAGTAATCTGGACTTTTCAGAATAGGTGCAGTGCACATGGCCTGCTTCAGGTCATCAAATGCCTTCTGACATTGGGGAGACCTTTGCAGAGGGGGTCGGTGCGGAGCAGTCTTTACCTGGGCAGTCTTGAGGAGTTTGGCGGTGTCTGGCCGGCGTGTTGGGGTGGACGCTTCCTCTTCCTCTGCCGCTGCTGTTGGCGCTCGCAGCGCTTGATGCAGGGAGCGCAGGACTACGCCTCCCAGGATTCCCTTATCGTCACCGCCCCCACCCATCGGCACTTCCGCGCCTGGAGGCGCTAAATTCAAATGGCTCCCTCGGTGGAGCGGGAGACCTTTGCAGAGGGGGTCGGTGCGGAGCAGTCTTTACCTGGGCAGTCTTGAGGAGTTTGGCGGTGTCTGGCTGGCGTGTTGGGGCGGACGCTTCCTCTTCCTCTGCCGCTGCTGTTGGCGCTCGCAGCGCTTGATGCAGGGAGCGCAGGACTACGCCTCCCAGGATTCCCTCATCGTCACCGCCCCCACCCATCGGCACTTCCGCGCCTGGAGGCGCTAGATTCAAACGGCTCCCTCCATGTCGCGGGACGCGCGCGGGCGGCGCCGGGCCAAGCCTGGGTAAAGGGCGGGCCCTCTGAGGCCCTCAGAGGCACAAGGAGGCCGGGCCGGGCCACGTTTCTAGGCGTCAGGTATTCGCTCCTGTTTCCGTTTTGTTTGGACATGGCGAGTTTATCGTCTCATAGAGTTTGAGTGACGATTTATAGGTCAAGGAGCTGATTTATCCCCTTTTTATTTGTTTTGTTATCATCTGTTTGTGTAGGCGCCTTTATAGTTTGTAATTTTAATATTAAATGTTAAACATCTCGTGGCACCTTTGAAAATGTCGAAACCCACAACAGGCAAAACACCTTCCGCTGCTGCAACACTAGATAATTATCTGGTGAAAGTTGTTACTAAAATTAATAGCGAAAGACGTAAATCACTGGGCCAGGGTTCTAACAACACGATCTGTTAAACTCGGCAGATCTAGCTCTCCTACCCTCTGAAACAGCGCAGATTCAGGATAACATGGCCGACCCAAAAGATATCAATGAGGCTCCATTAGAGGGTTCCTTGGCCCCGGCAACTCAGAGAGTGTTGAGACCTCGCAAGTATACACAAACTAAACGGGGGGTGGCCAAAATTTTAACAAAAAAACATGCCCTCCACCCACTAATGGGGATAGTTTAAATGAGGTTCTGCCTAACAATGCCACAATCAAAATAGATCCAGAACAAATAGATTGCCTGATTGGCATCTTGGAGGCCAAAATCACCAAGATAGTTGAACCCTTAGTAGTCAAAATTGACATGTTATCTGCGGAAATTGAAAGATTACGAAACCTTCTGGGACCCCGTAGTGATATAACTGAAATAGTTAGCACTGCCGTAAGGGGCCCGAGGGGAAAAAACGAGCCATATAAGCCCCTTAAGGAAGGACCCAGTTTAGTTGAACCAGTAGATGCTGTGCCCCTGACAACTGTGAATAAAACTCCATCTTTAGAAACATGCCCAGGGAGTAAGAGGGGGTCGGCCGAAGTAAGGTCCAGTCGCACCGTTAGTGCACAACCAGACTTACCTCCTGAATGTGCCCCATTTGTGGCAGTGTTGACTAATGTTCTACCTCTAATAGAGGGTGGTCTGCTAAACAAGCCAGAATCCCACGAATCTCTGAAGAATAAAACTGTCTCGTGGCTAAATAAAGAGTGTGGGTTCCCAGTAGAGTTATCACGTCAGATATTAACCACCAGGAGAGTCTCATGGATAGGGCGATCACATACGAATATTAAGGGGGACTGTGTCATCATAAATTTTAGTAACCCATTTCTAGTCAATAATGCCCTGTTAAGAGCGTCCTCGCTGCCACATACTGATCAGGGTATCACACTTCGCTCACTGGGATATTTCTATAGACATCTTATAAAGCAGCCCATTAATGACTTATGCAGGGGCAGAGGAATTGGTTCTGAAGGGTGTATTGCCCATGGGGTTGCCACATTCAATCGTTATCAACCCCTGAGTGACCTAGACTCAAACGATTGACTTGAATATGGCCGTGAGCATCTTACGCCTGCTATAGAAGCTCCCACATTGACTATGGAGGAGGAACACGGGTCAAATGAAAACTCAGTGTGCCCTAGGGAGGGTGGTACCCTAAATGTTACGAATACAGAGGGGGATGCCCATGGCGGCACCACTGATGGTTTGCTGGGAGTGTCGGCCCTACGTCTAGGTACGAGGGTCCTCAGTTGGAATATCGCTGGGCTGAATAGTAAAGCAAAGGATCCACAGTGGAGGAACTGTTTAACAGACTGTGAAATCATTGGGTTACAAGAGACCTGGGACACGGAGAACACCTTTTTGTTGGATGGGTATGCGGCTTTCTGGTCGGCTGCAGTTGTCTCCTCCATGGGGAGGGCAAAGGGCGGACTTTTAACCCTTATTTCATTAAAACTTGAAGGGATCTATACTAAAGTGGAGACAGGTTCGCCATATTGCCTTGCAGTGGAAATTCAAACTAACTCAATTGGGAATTGGCTTATTGTCAATTGTTATAATTCTTTTGTTAAGAGTACGCCTAACAAACATTTAGTCAGTCTACATGATTTTTTGGAAATGTATAATGTTAATAGTACGAATCATTATTCGGTTATTTTGCTTGGTGATTTTAATGTTCATTGTTGTATAGGTAATTGTTTTGTTTGGGACAGTTTAGGCCCACCAAACCAAGAAAATATTCATTTTGAACACACCCCGCAGGGAATGTATTTAGAAGATCTGATCGTAGGCAATGATTTGATCTACCCCACCAAATATACAGGAGATATCCCAACCTATAAGGGAAGATTTCTGGGGTCCACTATTGATTATATCTTTGTGAGTGTAAACTTAGCAAGTAGGGTGAGCCAGTATAATGTTAGCTGGACTCCTTATGGTGATCACAACCCTGTTCAGGTGACTTTGTCAGATGATTTAAGGAAAAAAGTAATTCCCATCCTGACTGCTAGAATCCTTGATATAAGGCCCACCGATCAAATGCGTCGCCTGAAATGGTGCCGTGTGGTACCGAAGGACTTCAAGGAAAATCTGATGGGAAAGGTTGGGGATGATATGTCCACTTGCTTGAAAGATGGCATCATAGGGGATGAGGTCTTAGCAGCCTACGGCAGAATCTGCACCCAGGTCGATAGTGACCTTAAAAAAGTATGGAAGGGGCAACCCAGAAGCGGGGGAAAATGGTTTGATCATAATTGCTCAATAGCCCAACGGAAGTTGATGGTAGCGCTGAAAGCCGTGCCGCCTGACAAAGCGGAAATTGCTGTCCTTAGGAATGTATACAAAAAGGCACAAAGTAAGCGAAAAAATGAAATTAGGGAGGAAGCCTGGAATGAGCTTTTATTAATAGATGTAATTAAGAATAGTGCTAAATTCTGGACTGTGGTTAATAAGCCTTTTTTCCAGGATAAAAGTAACAGTGAGCTTGACTGTGGTATACAGGAAAAAAAAATGGCACAGTCATTTTAAACAGGTGTATGATGGAAATGGGATGTTGGAAGGCCCAATTTTAAATATGGAGAAATATTCTTTGACCTTCACAGAACTAGAAGTTACACATGCCATTATGCAAATGACAAGCAATAAGGCTCCGGGACCCGATGGAGTCCCGGCAGACCTTTTTAAATCAGACGTAAAAACCTGGTCTAAGATCTTATTCAATGTCTTTGTCAATGCCTGTCAGTTGGGTCTGCCCTCTACTTGGGCACGATCGGTTATTATACCCATATATAAAAAGGGCAACAGAGGTGACCCGAGTTGCTACCGCCCGATATCCCTAATAGATTCTTCTGTGAAAGTATTGGGTAGGGTGGTCCTTGGCCAACTGATTGGCTGGCTTGAGGAATCTGGAACACTCTCTATGGGCCATTACGGCTTCAGAAAAGGGATGGGTACTATAGATCAATGCCTGAACTTGCAACTACTAATAGGTAAATATACGGTGGCTAAGAATGGAGCATTATTGGTAGCTTTTATGGACCTGTCCACGGCCTTTGACCGTGTTAACAGGTCAAAACTGTGGTCCTTGCTCCTAACCTATGGAGTAGACAAAAACATTGTCTATTTCTTAGCCGACCTGCATAGGGATTTATCTGCAACGGTTAGGTATGATCAACAGGGCAATTGTACGGGAGATATAACCATATCTAATGGAGTCAGACAGGGGTGCATTTTGGCACCCCTGCTTTTCACACTATATATTAATAACCTAGACAATGCCCTAATTGCTTCATGTAAAGATATTCCCCGTGCAGGGAAATGCCTGATTCCCGCACTTTTATATGCGGATGACGCCCTACTTGCAAGAACGGCAGTGGGTCTCCAATTATTGTTAGACTCTTTTTCGGGTTTTATGAAGGCATTGGATTTAAGCGTAAATTTTTCAAAATCGCATGTAATGGCCATTAGACAGAAATCTTTAAAGGCTAAAACCTTTAACTGTGAGGGGCATATACTAACTAGGGTGTCGTCATTCCCATACCTGGGCGTACTTTTTGACGACCAAGGATCCTGGGTAACCCAAATTACAGCGAAAAAAATTGTATTAACCAGAGCAACTCTGGCCGTATTGGGTATTGCCAGAAAGCTAGGAGCCAGGCCAATGAAGGCCCTTATCCAAATATACAGAGCCAAGTGTATCTCTCTAGCCATATATGGGGCCGAGTTATGGGGCATAAAGAATGTAAAGAACAGACAGATTGTTGAAGATAGGTTTTTAAAGAACCTCCTATCTGTCCCGAAAACAACTGCCAATTACAATACCCATCAGGAGCTTGGAATTGGCTTTGTGGAAGATTCTATTGCTGTGGCACCATTACTGAAATGGATAGGCATTTGGTTAAATCCTGACCTACTGCTTAACCGTATCATCATGAAAGATTGTATGTCACTTGACCATGGGTTGTGTATACCCTGGCTTAAATACATCCAGAGACTGGCAATAAAGTTGGGCTGCCCAGAATTATATCACTCACCAGAAGTCGTAGTGAAGGGAGATATAAAATGGTGCAAGGAAATGTATTTGCGTATAGCCACCATGGATAGGGAAGAGAGTGAGTTGTTAAAGGTAACAGTAAGGGCTCACCAGCTATGTAAAACAACACCATCCATGGAACCATATTTAGGATACGTCACAAATAATAACCATCGTTTTTTATTGACTAGATTTAGACTTAACCAATTGCATCTACTCATCGGAGAACAGAAAGGATGGAAAAGGGTAGAGGATCTTGGCCCTTGTACTTGTGATAATTTCTCACAACAAGATATCATACATTTCCTTTTTTTCTGTGAACACCTCATTGCTATCAGGAAACGTTTTATACTCCCTATCTTAAAAAACAAAGGCTTTGTGCAGGTGAGACCTGCCCTTCTCTACCTCCAAATGCTAACTGACGTTTGGGAAACTTTTAACATTGCTAATTTTTTATCAGCAGCTATTAGAATTTTGAGGAAATGAATTTAAAATTATATTATGTATATCCTCTTTTTATTCTGTTAAAAATGGAATTGTTTTTATTTGTCTTATTGAATGTTTTTATAGGCTTTTAGGAGCTATTATTACGCAAAATGAATTACGTACCTTCAACTGTTTTTATATATTATGTTTTGTAGTATGCTTTTATGGTTTGCACTTAAACCGAATAAAGATTTTGACTGACTGCCTTCTGACAGCTTACTGTCCACTGAACTTTCTTTGTCATCTTCTTAGAGGTCAAGTCATTAAGTGGTGTCACAATGGACCCATAGTTCTTAACAAACTTAACAAACTTTCTGTAGTACCCAGTCAGGCCCAAGAAAGCTCTGACCTGAGTCTGAGTAATTGGAGGAGTCCAGTTCTTTATGGTCTGGATCTTGCTCTCCAGTGGTTAAACCTGACCCCCACCTACTAGGTGGCCCAGGTACACAACCTTGCTCTGCCCTATCTGGCACTTAGTGGCCTTGATAGTGAGGCCTGCCTTTTGCAGGGCCTCTAAAACATTCCTCAGGTGGACCAGGAGATCCTCCCAGGTGGAGCTAAAGAGAGCAATATCATCAAGAAAAGCTGCACAGTAGTCATCCAGGTCTGTAAGGACTTGATTCACCAACCTTTGGAAAGTGGCAGGTGCATTCTTCAAGCCAAAGGGCATTACCACAAATTGATAATGTCCTCCTGGGGTTGAGAAAGCAGTTTTGGCCTTTGCATTCTCAGCTAGTCTGATTTGCCAGTAGCCTGCTGTCAGGTCAAATGTACTCAAAACTTTGGCAGCTGCCAATCTGTCAATGAGCTCATCTGCCCTAGGTATTGGGTGGGCATCTGTCCTAGTGACAGCATTGAGACCTCTGTAATCCACGCAAAACCTCATCTCTCTCTTACCATCTTGGGTGTGAGGTTTTGGCACAACAACTACAGGACTAGCCCAAGGGCTCTCTGAAGGTTCAATGACTCCCAGCTCCAACATCTTTTGTACCTCAATCTTTATGCAGTCCCTGACATGGTCAGGTTGCCTGTAGATTGTACTCTTCACAGGCAGACTGTCACCAGTGTCCACCTCATGGGTGCACCAGTTTGTCTGACTTGGGGTCAGAGAGAACATATGTCTGTAGGCCTGTAGAACTTGTCTGCAGTCCTGTTGCTGATGGTCAGTGAGGCTGTCAGAAAAGACCACACCATCAACTGAACCATCATCAGGGTTCTGAGTCAGCAGGTCTGGGAGAGGGTCACTCTCTTCCTCCTGCCCCTCATCTGTAGCCATGAGTAAGCCCATGTCTGCCCTGTCAACATATGCCTTTAACCTGTTGACATGAAGCACCCTGTGGGGGCTTCTGGGAGTCCCAAGGTCCACCAAGTAGGTAACTTCTCCCTTCTGCTCAACAATAGTGTGGGGTCCAGACCATTTGTCCTAGAGTGCTGCTGGGGCCACTGGCTCCAACACCCACACTTTCTGTCCTGGCTGGTACACAGTCAGCACAGCCTTTTGGTCATGCCAAGCTTTTTGGAGTTCTTGGCTTGCCTCAAGGTTTTTAGAAGCCTTCTTCATATAATATGCCATCCTGAAGCGGAGGCCAAGTACATAATCCACTATGTCCAGTTTGGGTTGTCCGAGAGGTCTCTCCCATCCTTCCCTTACTAGACACAGGGGTCCCATTACAGGATGCCCAAACAAAAGCTCAAAAGGGCTGTAACCAACCCCCTTTTGTGGAACCTCTCTGTAAGCAAACAGAAGGCAGGGTAAAAGGATGTCCCATCTTCGCCTAAGCTTGTCTGGTAAGCCTTTTATCATCCCTTTTAGGGTCTTGTTGAATCTTTCCACCAGCCCATTACATTGTGGGTGATAGGGTGTACTGAATTTGTAGTTTACACCACACTCCTTCCACATTGCAGTTAAATATCCTGACATGAAGTTGGCACATCTGTCAGAGACAACCTCCTTTGGAAAACCCACCCTGGAGAATACTCCAAGTAGGGCCCTTGCCACAACAGGAGCTGTTGTGGTCCTTAGGGGTATAGCTTCTGGATACCTGGTGGCATGGTCCACTATCACCAGTATGAATCTGTGCCCAGATGCTGTTTGGGGGTCCATTGGTCCTACAATGTCTATCCCCACTCTCTCAAAGGGAACCCCCACCATAGGTAGTGGTATGAGGGGGGCCTTAGTGGTTCCACCTGATTTGCCACTGGCTTGGCAGGTGACACAGGAGCGACAAAACTCCTTGGTATCTTCTGGCATGTGAGGCCAGTGAAAGTGAGGGACAAGTCTGTCCCAGGTCTTATTCTGGACTAAGTGTCCTGCAAGGGGAATATCATGGGCCAAGGTAAGAAGGAAGCCTCTGAAACTCAACGGTATGACCAACCTTCTGGACGCACCAGGCTTGGGGTCTCTAGCCTCTGAGTACAGCAGCCCTTCATCCCAATACACTCTATGGGTACCTTGAGCATTCCCTGCAGCCTCAGCAGCAGCCTGCTGTCTGAGGGGTTTAAGAGAAGGACAGTCTAATTGTGCCTGCCTCAGATCTGCCCTTGAAGGTCCCCCTGTCCCAAGAAACTCAACCTGGTCAGGTTCCAGTTCTTCTAGGACAGTTCCTTCAGGGCTCTCAGAATCATCCTCCTGGGAGGGCTGACTCTCTACCTGAGGCAGGGGGAAGGCACAGCCTTAACCCTACTTCTCTTTCTCTTGGGTTGTGTCTGGTCCATTGTCCAGAATCCAGCACTTGTTCAGTGTTGCACTTTTTGGCCTGTGACCTAGTCACAGCAAGGACATGTGCATCTATTCCCAGCATTTCTCCATGGTTCCTATACTCCACTTCAGCCCACACTGAAGTTTCAAGGTCATTTCCCAACAGACACTCTACAGGAAGATCTGAACTCACCACAACTTTCTTGAGGCCAGTTACCCCTCCCCAGGAGAAGTTAACAATTGCCACACTATGGGAGGTTGTGGCATTGCTAGCGTTGGTCACTAGGTAATTCTCACCTAGCATGATCTGTCCAGGGTCCACAAAGGCAGGTGTCACCATTGTGACACTAGCACCTGTGTCCCTGTAGGCCTGAGCCATTCTTTGGTTGATCAAAGGAGTCTGTCTGTACTTGCCCAGGTTACTGGGACCCACAGTAGAGGACAAAGCTATGTCCCCATCACAGATCAGAACAGCCTGAGTGGGTATTCTGACTAGGCCAGAATCCACTTCAGTTCCCAGGGTTAACCCTATTACACCCTTTTGCTGGGAACCACCACTTACAGCTGGACTAGGGGGTACAGTTGCCTTAGGGGCAATGGTGGTTGGGGGCTTGTCCTTTTTGGTGCACTCACTAAACCAATGGGAATTGGACTTACAATAGTTTCACCAAGGTTTCTTTTGGCCATCTTTCTTTTTATCCTTTTTGGGACCACCCTCCCCCTGAGCATTTTGGGGGCCTGGTGAAGACTTCTGGTCTTTTGATTTCTGCTCATTACCCTTCTGGTCTGCCTTTTTCTGATCACCGCCCTGGTTCTGGTTTTTCTGCTTAACTCTAGTCCTGACCCACCTATCTGCCTTCTTTCCCAATTCCTGGGGAGAAGTTAGGTCAGAGTCAATCAAGTGTTGATGCAGCAGCTGGTTTTGACAGTTGTTTAGGATTTGTTCTCTCATGATCAAATTAATCCTGTATAGTCCTTAACCTTACTACCCAATAACCAGCCTTCCAAAACCTTAGTGGCACAATCTACAAAGTCAGTCCAGTCCTGAGTCTGTGTCTTCTGGGTATCCCTGAACAACAACCTGTATTGTTCAGTGGTTAGGCCAAACCCATCAATCAGAGCACTCTTCAGGACAGTGTAATTGTCAGCATCCTCATCACTAACTGTGAGGAGCTTGTCTCTACCTTTCTCAGAGAAAAGAGAGCCACAAGATAGCTGCCCACTGACTTTGGGGTACCTGCTGTACTTTGCAAGCCCTCTCCAAAGCAGTTATCCATTTGTGGATGTCATCCCCACACTTGTAGGGAGGGACAATCGTGCTCAGGTTTCTATTATCATAGGCCCTGTCTCTATCCTTAGGGATATTGCTGCCACCAGTGGGTCCTAACCCACTTAACTTTTGCTCTCTGGCCAGAGCAAGACTCTCTTTGGCAAGGGCAAGTTCTTCCCTTTCAATCCCTAGATTGACTTCCCTCATTCTGGCCTGATGCTCTTTTCTCTGTGGAGAAGTCATCCCCCTGTGAGAAGAGGCATTGGAGCTATTAGAGACATGGGAATGGATAGATTCCCTGGAAGGGGATCTTCCTCTCCTGCTTCTCTGGTTAAGTCCACTTGAGGGTCTGAATGGGGGGACCCCATTCAGACTCCTATGTAGGCTTAAGTTAGCCTGGCTAAGTCTCCTAACTTGGACCTGGCTGTCTACCTCATCTTCTGAATTCCCTGCTGACTCATCTTGATCAGTATTGTGAGGGGAGTCTTCTGTGGAGGGTAGACCCTCATTGGTACCTAAGGCACCATCCTGGGAGGCTCTCTGAGCATCATACTCTTCTAAGATCTCCACTAGATAAATGAGGGTTGGTTTGAACCCTGTTTTAACTTTCTGGAGGTACACAATTGTCTCATCTCCTGAAAAGTTAGGGTATCATATCTAGAGGGTATCTTTCTAGGATATCCCCCTCCTGAGAGAGAATCAACTTGATCTCCTCTCAGAGACATGATCTAGTGAGGGTGTGGTGTGTGCACCTACCTACACTAGTTGTATCTACTAAAACCTCTCTAGTAGTTGTAGTCAGGGTGTGCTAGGCCCTTCAACCTACAACAACTAAGTTCAGTAGAACTTAAGTATTTATAAGCTATGTTATATGTACCTTACAAATATCCTTGTGATCTTTCAATTTGATATCTCAAGATTGCAATGGTATAACAACAGCAAGCTCAGATCCCAACCGCTGCTCACCAATGTGAGAAGTTGGCCTGATATATGATGTCACTAGTTCTAGTGTACACCTTGTATCAGTCCAAACAACCCTTATGGTGATTGGTTGTAAAGTCAACCTTATAGACCAGCTATCATAGTGGTAGCATGGACAAGAGCAGTCTTAGGCTAAACTCTGTATGGCATGTGAAGCCAGCTGTTATACCATTTGCAACCCCTTGAATAGCAAATCAAAGGACACCACAACAGATATATTATAAAAATAGAATGTATTTATTCTAGTGAAAATACCCTCAGCACTCTTTATGAGATTCGAGGTAAGTACAACACAGTCTTATTTAAGCATACATAAGTCACACAGGTAAGTAATACAGTTAGGCCCTAGGGGCCACGCAAACCATATACTAAGTAAGTGGTATAAGGACCACTGTCACGAACACAGGTTAGGCCTAGGCCTAGGGAATCGCTGGGGCTACACTATCCTATCAGTTGCTAGGCAGTGGGAGGCCCACGGGATTCAGGTGCAGAGTGGAAACACTCACGCGTAATGCGTTAAAGTCGATAGAAATAGTAATATTTAGAAATTAATAGTTTTAGGACACTTCGGAAGGAACTAGGAGTTAGAGACTTGGAAACTAGACACTAGGATAGTCAATACCCTTGTGAGCACCAGAGTACTCAAGTTACCTAGCCCACGGGCTGCGGGTGCATAGGTGTGAACTTGCGTCAGGTTTCGTCGTCGACTCCTATGGATGTCTGAAGAAAAGATGCTGACAGGCAGTCAGTGAAGAGTGTCCGGTGGATTCCAAGGATGGAATCAAGAAGGAGGATACCTGCAAGCAGAGGGGACAGAGTCTAGGTCACCAGCCAGGAGCCGGGAAGGAACCAGGAAGGAACCAGGCGGTGTCGTGAAGATGCATGTGAAGAGGTGAAGCTTGTCGCAGCAGCCACGGGTACCAGGAGATGTCGCTGACAACCAGAACCAGGAGGTGAGCTGTCCCACAAGGGCTCTTGCTGTCGGCGGCGTCGATGTCAAGTTGGGACACAACAAGCCTTGGCAAGCGCAACCCACGCAGAATGAAGGATTCGCTTCTGTTGCAGACCAGGAAGGCCTGAGGTGCTTCTCTTTCACAGGGAAGCAAGGGCCAGTCTGGAGGAGCCAAACCAGTGGTGGAAAGTCAAGGGTTCGTCGTCACAGAGGTTACTAGCCAACGGGCAAGCAACCGGACAGACGCGTCAAGCAGGAAAATGCAGAAGGGCCCCACGCCGAACTCGTGGAGTGTGGAGGGCTGATCCTCGATGCAGATGGTGCTCGGGGTTGGGGCTTCTCAATCCCCAGAGCACAACTTCGAGGATGCCTCAGAAGCTGCGCTGGAAGCAAGTAGCCAATTTTCCCAGGTAGCCGGTCCCACATCTCTCGTCGCCTCCATGGATCTCAGCTTTGCTGTGGATGTGGATCAGGGTCGGAGAAGTCTGGAAGTCAAGGCGCTGGTCGGGCTCTGCAGTCGGTTCCTCGTAGAACTTTGGGCAAAGCAAACGGCAGGTCACTTGATGGTGCCTGTTTGCACAGGGTGGCCACTCCTTGGCCACAAGGGAGATTCTTGAGTCTTCTTCCGTAGTCGAATGTTGAAGGTCCAGAGTTTCTGTTCAAGTTTCAGTTATCAGGATAATCCAAAGTCCTAGGGACTCAGCTCCCACTCTTATACTAATCTGGGGGGCTGGGTTACCTGCTAGGTCCCTCCTATTGGTGGGACCAGGGAGGGGGGTGGTTACACCCCCTTCCCTTTGTCCAGTTTCGCGCCAGGACTGGGGTTGGAGTGCCCCAGCACCGGTTTGAACCGGACTATGCATGGGACACCTTGTGTGCCCCAGGCAGTGTCTCGTTTCATTCATCCCTCCCTGCCCCAATACACTAAGGCCTGTCTAGGGTGGTGCTAGCACCTCCCAAGGCAGGAAACCCTTTGTCCAAGCCTCCCTCGCTGGAAGGACTCCTAGCAGCAGGAGGTCAGACTTGTGTCTGTGGCAGCAGCATCCATTTTGTGATGCTGGGGCTCTGGTTAACTTTAACCGGGTAGTAGGTCTTCAACATGTCTTCTCCCTCTAGAAGGGAGGAATACTATCCTCATCACCAGAAATGGTGTGGGGGTAGTATTCCAAAGTGTTAGACACCTTACACGACATGTTTTGATAAAGCCAAACCATAGTTACCATAACCGCGAGGATTATAAGGCACTTTAGGAGTATATGGTAGGTGATATCATAGAACAGCTATAAGGACATGGTTCCGAAAGCTGCAGACAGGCTCAGCTCATGCTAGAGCACCATCTCACATGTTACCAAGCACTCTGCCTTCAGGATTGTTAAGGCCTGCCATAGGAGTGACTGATAGGTTACCCATGTGTCTATATATAAGGTAGGTATAGGAATACTACACCTAAGCAAGGGGTGATTACACAACCTTGCCCCAGCTGAGTGATCAGCCAGTTGTGTCATAATGGAAGGCCAGCCAGGGGTGGCATAATACATGCTGCAGCCCCTGGTAGGCCTAGGGTACACCTATGCCCTGGGTACCTAAGGTACACTGTACAGGGACTCATAAGGTGATCCTTACCAATTGGGTTATTTACCTAAAGTACATAGTATGAATTTAGAGAGAGAACAGCTGGGCTGTGGGTCTGATTAGCAGGCCCACAGCCACATCTAAGTCGAAAAACAGTAAAACAAAAGCAAAAAGTGGGGGTGACCATAGGAAGCAGACCCTACTCTCCTACAATGCACATCAGGCACTGCCCCTCCCTCTGCCTCTGAAACCCAACTCCCTGCTGAACACCATACCCATTTTCCCAAAGATGTCCTTTTTACCCTTGCCTTAACCCTTCCAACCCCAACTCAACCCTCGCAAATGCAAATCTACCCCTTTCACCCCTTTCACCCCAACCCACCCCTTCAACATCCTAATCCATCCCTAGCAAATGCAAATCTAACCCTTCCACACCACAACCCACCCCTTCCACATCCCAACCCAAACTACCCCTACCAAACGCAAATCTACCCCTTCCATATCACAACCTACCCCTTCCACATCCCAACCCACCCCTACCAAATGGAAGAGCATCCCTCTCAAAACCACAATCCCCCTCTCAAACCCAAGGGCCCCCTCCCAACCCCGCTCTGCCCACTAGATGTCCCTTACTGAGGAGGTGCATTAAGTTAGTGAATTAGGAGGTAAGCTTTGTGCCACTGCACAACAATACAGAATTTTGGACTTTATGGACTGCTATTTTGTTTGAATATTATTTGGAGAGCCTTATCTGATTTTGTGGAATAAATCAAACTTTTGATTTCACCAAATTTTTCCTGGCATTATTTTTCCTTAACAATTGTCTGATTCCTAGCAATGTTTCTCAGTAAAATGTGAAATAATTATTTTCTTTTACCATGATGGCAGGTAATGGAACTGATTTTTTAAATGTCTATTTTCAGGCGCGGCCCGTGCAGGTAAGAGCAGTGGGGCAGGGGGAAAGTTAACATACAGACGAGGAGGGAAACTTAATTTAACAAAAAAAGAAAAAGCAATTCTTTTTTATAATTTACGTTTCCCTCGTCATCGTATGTTGACTTTCCCCACCCCCCTTCACCCCACCACTCTTACCTGCACGGGCCACACCTGTCTACTCTGTTAAGTGCATATACTGGTTAACACAGTATGTGAAGGTGATTTGAACTTAGGTGCAGGTATTCATCATAGTAATGGCCACTTGCACCAACTAATTAATGTTACAAATGCTTTTGAAATGTTACTACAGGTGTGTTTATTTCACCTTGATTACTGATCAGTATGAAAACTTTTGTGACTACTGAAATTGGATAGAGTACAGGACTTGCACTAGGCAAGGGGAAATGTTGCATGGATGTATGGATGTATATGTTGAATACTTCTAATTTGTGACTAACATTATTTTTACTGTTATTTCTAAGGTAAAGGTTGCACCTTGCCTAGTGCAATCATGTTACCTTGCACTTATCCATATGATGTGTGTTGCATATGTTTCTAATGTGGGCATTTTAGACATTTCTTTAAACATACCTGTATGGTGACTTTTTGATTTTTATTTGGATATCCTTTTTGTGCAAGTGTCCATTTTTTAAGGTAGCTTGCACCAACTTTATACATACAATGTGATCATACAAGTGTGTTTCTTTAAATTTCTTAAATGTCAACATTACAGACATATGCATTGCACATTGATATGCCATTGCTTGTAAGTGAGATTTATAAATGCACGAGTCCTGTTCAAATGTTAACAGACAAGTCAATAGGTAAGAGGTATAAGTGGAGCCTACAATCGATTACATCCACAATGGTGTTGGCTTTGTTCGTCATCAAGAAGCAGCAGCAGTGGCAGGACTTGAAAGTTCAGATCCATGGTGGAACAGGAAGTGTGAAAGTGAGAAAAGGTGAGCTTCTACCGTATATCCCTTCCATTCTGCCAACTCAGGTGTGGAGGTTTTACCACCACACTCATGTCGGCAGGAAGGCACATTGTGAATGGGCTCGTGGGGAAATTGGCGGTCCCCCCTCTGACAGCCACTTTTGCCTATCCCGCCATCGACGTGGTCGAGATTTCCTGATGTGACAGCGGGACCGCAGCGGTCTTTCATTTATGGACCCACTAACATCTAACTAAGGCGGGCGGACAGCCAAGCCGGCGGGTGGGAAGACCGCTGAAAAAGCCACAGCGGGACTCGATCTGACAAAATCTAAATCAGGCCCTTAGCCCCATTTAGTCGAGTCTAAGCAAAACCCAGAGAGTCATACTCATAAAGAGTACTAACAGTATCCTATATAAAAAATCTAAGACAAAATGGACAAAGTCTCATGCAAAAAGAAAGAAAAGTCTCCCCAGCACTAGCTGTTGCAACACAAAAAATTGTATCCCAGTGATTCTAAACCCCAAGAGTTTTTATACATATTTCACGCTAGCTAGTATTAGATTCTGCAAATTCAGCATGGTATGATTATGTTTAGGGTCGCATTGGCAAATTCAAAAACAGCAATTAAATTTTCATAATCTTTAGTACTAACCCATTTCTTAAGGGTAACAGAAATCTCCCTCCTACTTCCTCAGCAACTGCACTCCGGAGATGTATAACACAAAATGAAACAGTTCTTAACCAATCACTCATAGACCTAACAGGCATGCAAAGGAACTTCCAGTGGAGGTCCTTGAAAATGATACATTGGGTACATGATGGAAGTTTCATTCACAATACACATGTCCTAACAGAATTGCACATCTTTGAATCTTTGACATCATTCACCTGGTGCTCTTCAGAAAAGAGAGAAGAAATGTCTTGCAGTGGGACAGTGATTGGGAGGAGGAAATGAGTAGGAGCAAGATGAGTAGAACACCAAAAACTGAATCCCGTTTAGAATAATTAGTGCCTAACACGAAAATGTGACATAACTACCTCACAGTATTAATCATACTCTCAAATGACACAGCATTATTTTTCAAGTGCAACATTATTAATTCATCATGCATTACTTTCACACCATATTTGTATATTTGCACATTTTTTAAAAAAAAGCTACTACAGTGGTAAATATCTCTTCCTTGGCCACCTTCCCCAAACCTCTGAGGGGCCCTGTGGAACCCCATGCCCAGTGGCTGATATTATAATGAAGGGGTGCCTGCAGGGCCCCCTTCCCCAAGCCAAAAAAGGCTCTGGGGATGCCATCCCCTGTGGCCAAAATGTTGTTAAAGGGGAAAGGGACACATGCCCCCCAAAGCATTGTCAACTTCCATACTATGCAGGGAGCCAACTGGAACCGTGGGACCATGGGGCTCCTACTGTGGCATAAAAACCTGCTCATGTCGGGTGGGAACAATGTCGACTCTCACAGCATGCAGAGTGGTGGGTGCGGCCGTGATGGCCCTGGGGTTCCCACCACAATCCCTAATGTGCTTCTTGGTATGTGCGCACTGGGGCACCCACAGATAATTAGAACAGGATCCGGGAGATGGGGTCCCCAGGGGCCACAATAGACTTGAGGAGGGGGGCCACACAGCCCCCTCCCTTTTAATTTTTTAATTGAGCCCGGGGTGGGGTCGCCAGGGTCAATTAAGGCTCGGGGAGGGGACCGCGAAGCCCCCACTTTTTTTAATATCAGGCAGCCCTGAGGGATGCAGTCCCCAGGGCCTGATAAGTCTCTGAGAGGGGGGCCATGTGGTCCCCACTTTCTATGATGTTCCGCCCCAGGGAATGGGGTTCTTGTGGCCTGATAAGACTCAAGGAGGTTGAGCCATATACCGCTTCCCTTAAAAAAAGTCCTTGGGGGAAGGGGTTTCCAAGCTCAACGCGGCTTGGGGAGCGGGCTGTGCTAATGAGTTAGAAGCAGGCCCTGCGACCAGCGCCTTGCTGCGCATGGCCAAAGGCGATGCATAGCAGTGGTAAGGCTTTTTGTATGGTAACAAAATATTACTTAACGTTAAAAAAACTAGAACAATGTAACGTTTTAAATGTACAAAACCACTGAATTCACCTGTTATAGTTATCTCTGGTACCTATAACTTATACCTTAAGCTAACACACAACCTCAACCACGAACTGCTACTTACCCTACATATTACATCACTCATAACATCTTGTATGACACCATTGATAATATCACTGCAATATTTGCAATTAAATTATTTATGATAGAGCTCTGCATGGCGGGGGCATGAGTCCAAGGTGCAACACCCACTGCATATAACCATGTGCAGAGAGGGTATGCTGCAGGTCCGGACCTCCAGCCAGGCCCTGCTCCAAAAGCTCCATGGACAGCCAACACTTGCAGCGCAGAGCCTTTGTGTACAACTGGGGTTTGCCACAGTTCCAGATCTCCAGCCAGGCCCTACACCCAACCCCACCAGAGGAGGCCAAGCCCTTTTGCTCACAACCTTCTGCCATGTGTAGGGCCCTGCTTCTTGCCAGCCACTGTGAACAACAGTCCAAGGCTGGCCAACACCTGCAGCACCTGACCTTCAGCTGTGCGCAGCTTGGTAAAGCCATACGTCCAAGCATTCACAGATGACCAAACCTGCTGCCATCTGCAACAGGGTTTACCATAGGGTTGTGGCTCTGGTCAGCCCCTACACCCAGCTGTCCGTTGGTAGCCAACTATTGCTTTGCATAGTCTTTGGTCATGTGCAGCAGGCGTCCTATGTGTGTGTGCGTGCATGCGTGCGTGTGTGTGTGTGCGCGCGTGCGTGCGTGTTTGTGGGTGCGTGAGTGTGTGCTTGTATATACATATCTTGACGGTATTTTTTAACATGACCATTTTTGTCGTTCCATTTGCACTGATACCCTTCATGGCACAATGGAGCTGCAGAGGGTACTTTAAAGTTCCTTCAATTTAATTCAGATACTTTCATGTGCCATCGAATGACAAGTCACATGTGAACAGTTATGATTCTGGGACACATTGACATCCATCCAAAAGGTATAAAATGTTGGACAGCTCAGGCAATGCTGGTTGCCCAAAAAAATATTTCCAAGGCATGGAAATGATGCCCTCTTGTGGTCACATGTGTTGGTGCCATTAGGCAGCTGCCTATAATGGCCTTAATGCAGCATGGCCGTAGTTGGAAGGACCCAGATATTTCGTTTTCTTCTACAAGACATTTCTCCGAGTGGTGCACTCTCCTGAACAATCGATGATCACTATATAATCACTACATTTAATGCATGTATAACAATACAAACAGAATAATACGTTGAAAGATAATTTCCTAGAATCAGGGTTTTCATGTGCTCAAGTGGCACTAAACATTTGTGATTTAAAATCCTGTTATGCAAAATATAAAATTCTCAAATATATAGAAGGACAATTCTTTTGTCATCCCGACTGAGAGCTTTGGGGTTTGGTGAACAGATCACACAAAAGCTTCGTTTTCTAATCAATGGAGCATGTGTTATTACCTAAGCTCTTACACTCTTCTTAATATGAAATGCTTTATGTACTGGCCACACTCAAGGTTCATCATTTTCGTCGCATTTCAAGTACTCCTTTTACAGAGATATCTAAGTGTTGTATTGTGTTGGCAGTACTCACTCTGCATAACCCATACTAGTTCACATTATCCTTATCACTTGAAACTCATTTTTTTAATTAAAAGTTTCGATAACACATTTGAAACTTTTACTATTCAAACATCAGCTGTACTTCAAATAATACACATTTTATGTTTTTTACAGACCGTTCACCGACTCTAGAAGGCAGAAACATTACAAATACCTTCCTAATATATTCATGAGGCAGACCATCCCAAAACACATGATTAAGCACTCTATCCCGAGTTTGGAGTTAATCTCAAATCAGCCAGTACTGGGAGTTCCCGGCCAAATTGAGATCAAAGCTCTTGTAGTAAAACCACACTCATTGTGTTTTGAGGTCATGGGCCTTAACTGATTGAAACGCTATTTTCACAAATACTATATAATGCAAAATGTCGCTGACTATTTATCCTTGCAAGTTAGATATCGCCACTCTCAACTTGTAATTTTAAATGACTGAAATCATTTTCAGTTATTAGATAAGCTCTTAAGAAAATCAGCGCGCCACCCGGCCCCACTTTTTTAACACATGTAAATGGATATTTATATTCTACAATAAGATCATAATCAGATTTAACAGATTCAAAGTGACATATTTCACGCAAAAGTGTTTCAGCTCCAGAGGCGGCTCCTCCACTAGGGCGGAGGAGCGTCGCCCCACTGCTTTCTCGCAGTGCAAGAAGGAGAAACATAAAATGGTAATAACTTCCCGTTATTACCATTTTATGTTTTATTGCAGGTGGGGCTGCTGTGCCAGAAGGAGAGCAGTGGTGTGCTCACTCCTGAGGGCGCAATTACTGTTTGGTCGGCCCTCTGGGGCCCTCAAACCAGTCATGCGCACTCTACCATTTTTCCTTGTATATAACGGTTCCAACACGACAGCAATTACGGCGCTACAGGCCTCCTTTGGACAGTCCTTGAAATTGGACACTTGAAAATCGAATAGCCAGAATTTCTTGGGAATTACACTTTGACGCACCTCGACAGATGCATTTCTATTGCTCACATGCTACTTTTCTAGCAAGATTCTATTTGCGTTAAGTTACCTTCTTAACATTTCTGAAAATACTTCTGTGCATCAACGTTTTATAAACCGTGCCTTGAAGAAGCCCATGTTTGGGCGAAACGCGTTGGCTGTGAATATGGTTGTACCGCATCTTGGAATAAAGAACACTTGAATCTTTCAATCTTTGTGTGGACTCAACAATCAGTTCTCAAACTGTATTAACACAGTGTATTTAGTTTTGTGTTGCCTCTCATATTTTTGTGAACATGAGCAGTGCAAGTGCATCAAACTGAATTTAGGGCCTGATTTAGAGTTAGGTGGTCCGGGTTACTCTGTCACAAATGTGACCGATATCCCGTACGCTGTATTGCGAGACCATTATATCCTATGACACTTGCAATACGGCGAACGGGATATCTGTTACATTTGTGACGGTATAACCTGTTCACCAAATTCTAAATCAGGCCCATTATATGGATGATAAGAGGCCTCAATTGCATTTAGAAAAGCTCCAACTTTCATATTAAAATTAAAAAACATTTTTTTTTATTATATGTGTTTGCAAATTAAATAAAATATCATCATTTGTGTATTTGTTCGAATGGTTTTTTTCTTTATTTTTTGTGTATTGTTTTGTGATTCAAATCATCTATGGTGCTTAGGTTGGGGGCCCTTGTCCAGCAGTTGTAACTCACTGGGAGGTCCCCAGATTCCAATAATGATTCAGGCAGGGCGAGTTCCAGTAATGATTAATGTGGGGTCCTCAAAAATCAAAAGGTTAAGAAACACTGTCCTAAGGCCTTTGAATCCACTTTCTTAATGTTGATCTCAATATGAAGATATCTTTTTATAGTAGCAAAAAATGTTACACCAGTACAATATGAACTCCAATAAAAATTAGGGGTGTGCAAAATTTGCGGCATTTATTTTTGCCTAATTTCGTGATATTTCAGAAAAATTAGGCAAAATTATCGTAATTACAAAGAGTGCAAATTCATCATGGCGGATAAATTTATGGTAAGACAAATAGCACAAAAACATAAGTTGTGTGAGTTGTTCACCTTCTGGCCATGCATGTTATTTCCGAACGATTGTGGTAAAATTGCACCACGGACAGTGTGTTATTACATGATGTGGCAAAATTTTAGATATTTTGCAAATGAAGCATAACATGAAATTACTCCACCGTAATTTAAATTTTGCCCAGGCCGAACAAAAATGAGACCAAATACCATTTAGAACTTTTAGCAACTCTGCCAGGCACATACCATTGTTTTTTGTGAGATTAAGTGTGAAGAATTTTGTTTTAGATTAAATAGCAATTGTTTTTAAAGGTCTTTGTAGTTCCACTGGAGTCTAGTCAAGGGGGATAAAATGGGCATATAGGGTATAGTGGGAACAATAAAACTATGTGGGACAATAATACCATTCGCTAATCAGGACAATGAGTATGTTATGTTATGTTATAATGGATTTATGCAGCGCTCAAATACTCAAGAGTGTCCTGGCGCGCAGAGTTACCGTGGCCTAATGAAGTAAAGAATAACAGTAGGATTATACTACACCGTTAACTTAAACCACTAGCAACACCAACATGGCGACTTTTTGAGCCACTACTTTTACTCCTAACATGGGCCCAGGCCACAGAGTACAAACTCATAATAACGAAAGCTAAAGCACGACTTTCCCGTTTCTTCCACTGGGTATGTGGCCAGCTTTATCAAAAGACGCCTTAGATCAATAAAGCAGCAGTATAATCTATTATTATTATTCCTTTTGTTGCACCTAGCTAGATATTCTTTCATTGAATACTGATAAATAGTAGAGTAACTTTGAGTCTGAATTGTACCACAGGTACTAGATGTTTACGTTTTACCTGATACCAGAGGAGCTAATTTAATTTTGCAAATTAAAGCCCTCAGTTCATTGAAGAGATCAACCTGTACAAGTTGTGGCCCGTGACTGTTTCTCATGGAGGGGATCTGTGGAGTTAAAAACACTTGTTTCAAATCAGTGACAGTGCCTTCCTCTGGTTGGCATTTAAGCTGTACATTGCCACAGTGGGGCCATTTCATACGAAAAGAGTTACCCTTTTCTTACGATCCACAAAATTCCAAACTCAGTGAACAGAAATATCCACGAAGGACCTTCACCATTCTAAACCCTATGCATAAAATGGCAGAAATGCGTAATACCTAACAATCGACAAGATAATGTATGCTAAGAAAACAGCAGCGCATTCAGGGAACTAAATCATAATTTCAGCAAACAGTATCTCAAAATCAAAAGAAGAGAAAAAAGGGTTGTGTTCTAGGCAGTGGCGGCAGGCATGGCTCGTGGGTGGTGAGCCGGACAGGGTGCAGGTGGTCAGGGGGGAGTGTTGTATGGGGGACTATCGGAATAAAAACTTTTTAAAAACTTACCTTGAGTCCGGGTCCCGCGTCTTCTCTGCTCCCGCTCTTTTGCTTGTGGCAGATTCAAAGTTGATCATGATGGGACATGCACCGGCTATCCCGGTTTATCTATCTGGGTTTTACTTCTTTTCTATCAAGCTAGCTAGATTGATACTAGCAAGATTCTGGCAAGATTCTGGCTTTCTAGCAAAGCTCCAGATCCTTGGATCGGATGGCGGGAATTTTTTAATATAAGTCGGCTAGAGATGGTGCTAATCGAGAACGATCCTCGAAGGAAACGTCTGGGCCGGCTCTGGAATCCAATTTGGGGGTGGTTGACGAAGGGGCGGCTGTTCTTTAGGGCCAGTCCGCTCAGTCTGTAGTGTTTTAGGGTTTCCACAATGCTCTTCTCCATCCATGTATTTATTATTGACTTACATTTGTGGTCTTTGTATAGTTCTGTTAATTTTGCTATAATGTGTATGGTTTGATTTGGTATTTTTCTCTATCTAGACTGCTTTTACTTTTGACTGATAAGTTATTTTACCTTTCCCCTTGTACTTGGCTTTGGTTATTAAAAAAAAAAAAAATGCTTAAAACAAACAAAAGAATGCCGATATAAAGCCTGGGGTATCCCTAATTGATGTCCATGTCCAATGGCAGTGCAACTATTTGTCATAAAGCTATCTGCTGTCATTATCCATTTCCAAAACTAACTTTTACTTTCACATTCCCAAATTAAGCAGAACCTACTGCCTTACATGACAGGAACTCCCATGTTGCTCTGATAATATTAGCGTGCATGCAACCCTAAAACCCACATATATCTGGGAAGAGCTGACGGCCTCAAAAAGACTATCAACAACCCAGTCCAAAGATATCACTCTTTCTCCTTCCCTTCCCATGCTGGACTGTTCCTTTATCCCTGCTCATTTGCTCTGCCACTTACTCAGGACTTGACTGGGAAGTTCACGACAACCCCCTACCTTCTCCTGAGTCTCAAATGCCCATCCCCCCAAGTTGAGACTCCTGTCCTCTTTATCCCATCTGACGAAGAAAATGGACAACCTAACACAAGTTTTTTCTCTGCTTAGTGATTTGTTTGTAACCCACAAATGTTGCCCACAACAGCAGCAACACCCTATTATGAATAACAGCCTACAAAGGCACAGTATTCTGACAGGCAATTTCTTCCTTGGACCCAATCAGGTATACTCCTCTCTTGATGAGAAAGACCTATGCACTGCCATTGAAAGCTACAAAAATCCATATCCACCTACAAGCAGCCACACAACTAGGTTGAATGCTACCTACCCATTTCCACCATCATCACAAACCTCAGATCCCCTGACACACCTCACATAATCACCCAAAATCATGCATACATTTTTCAAGTGCCCATCGCCCTCCCACCCCCCAGACATCCTGTACCTAAACCCACCAGCTCTTCTCTCAGATACATGGTTCATATCTGCCAGTCAGCAGTTGAACATTGCCTTGACATTTCAGAAATTATCACGTTTCAACCTCAACATCATGTTTCTCTCTGAATCCTGGCTCAGTGATGCCACAAACAACAATGCGGATATTTTTTGCCTCAACTCTACTCCAGTCTTCACTGTAACGGGAAAGACAGGCATGGTGAGGGTTTAGATGTTGTTCACAAAAACTTGCTAAGTAATAGGCTCCTTCCCTTGTATTGCAATAACTGCAAGTGTATCCAGAAATCCCCTCTAGCACTGCTTTCAATCTCAGAGTGTACATTTTTTATCATCCTCCGGGCAAAATAAACACTCTTGTCAAAGAATTTATCATAACCCAACTAAAGCTCTGACAACATCATCTTCATGGGTGAGTTTTATTTTCATTAGGGTACCAAGGGTAGCAACCCAATGGACACCTTCCTCTCCTTTCTCAGTGACAATGATCTCCTTCAAGAGTTCCAGAAACACACACACTGTAAAGACTCCACTCTATATCTGATCATATCCTAAGTTCCTCACTTAGCTGCCGAAAAACCCATACCAGTACATTGACCTGACCACCTTCTAATCCACTGCACAGTGTCCATCACCTGCATTAAAGCCTCTGGTTTACTAAAGAAGGAGAAAATCTGTTTTAGGGCACATTGTTATTAGGACTCTTGCAATCAAGGCTCACGTAAGTCTCACCTCGGTAGTTCCCTAACTTGATATTACCTCTGCCACAGACAAATGTAATAACTGCATGGAAACCTTGATAGAGGAATTTACACCTTTCAAGAGAAAATGCAGCAGACCCAGACCTTCTCTACCTTGGTTCTCAAAAGAACTTCATGAGGTTAACTTTATATGTGTTTAATGTTCCCTATGCTTAGATCTCCACCCTTACTGAGAGTCTCCCTATAGAAAAGTATAGGGAATATTAAATGGTTTATTCAGCTAAAAAAAAAAAGTGTACAAAAATGTTTATGTTAAATATTAATGTAGACCAAAATAAATAAAAAATTACAGCACTATTAACTTAATTTGGAATTCAATTTTTAGTTAAATTAAATATATTAAATTAAATTTAAAAAAATAGAACTTTAAATTAAAGAATACATTCCCTCCTAAACTACAAACATTGCATGTTTTATTATCCATATAATCATTTTTAAAATGATGTACAGAATTAAATAAAAGTAATTTGTTTATATTTTAATAACATTTTACATACATTTATAAATTAAAAAAGGCTGTCAAAATACTTTATAATGAATAAATATTGTTATTTTTAGATTTTTTAACATTAAATCATAACTATTTATATTTTTTACTATTTTAAATAATTTAACTTACTATTATTTCCTATGGGGTTTTATTGTATGTTTCTACCTCTGTTATTTTCTAGGACAAAGTGTTGCAGTGCCAGTGGTTGGCCATGTGTGGTGTTGGACTTACTTTAACTCTGAGCTGGAGTCCTTTACTACTGTGTGGATCTCTTTTTGGCTGAAGTGACTTAAGAAGTGCAGTTTGTTAATAGCAATGAGCTTACTCATTTGTAGGTGAGCGCATGTCTCTCCCTAAACCCAACCATAACTATGCCTGAACTCCTCATAACTCCTTACTACTATACTTAGGGTCTATTTGCGATCTCGTTCAGAAAGCATAGTGACCTAATCGGTTCCGGAATGCTTTCCGTACGACTCGGATCGGGGGAGTCCGACCGACCGAGTACGATGCATCCGGATACGATTCGGTCGGACTCCCATTGACTTCAATGGGAGCCTGTGTTCCGAACGTGAACACAGGCTCTCATTGAAGAAAGGAGTGGCTGGGAAAAATCGTGCACCCTGTGGCAGGCACCACATGGTGCCTACCACACAGTGCATGGTCTGAAAGAGGGGACCCTTGGTTACCCCCATGGGCCCGATTCTGAGGGTCCCGGGTGAAGGGGGCCTGCTACGGGCCCCCAAAGACCGATTCCGGCAGCCGTTTCTTTCCAGGCAAGCCAAATCGGAAAGGCTGTCCAAATCGGTCATCGTACTTGCTCGTTAGGAAATCAAGTCCATAGAGTTGTACGAATCGGCTCCGGAAAAGCTCGTCCTGTCCGAATGCCTTCCGGAACCGATTCGGGCAGCCCTAACGGTTTCCAGGCATCGTACTTGGTCGTTCGTGACTGGGAACGAGTCGGTCGGAAACAAGGGCTCCGGATCGGATTTGGCAAGCCCAAATCCGATTCGGAACCCTTCCAACCGACATCGTAATCGGGCCCTTAGTAGTAAACTATGCCTCTTTTTCCACCCACTACCTCTCGTCCCACCCACATTTCCTAATAACAAGTAAACATGGAGATTTACACTCATGGGTTGCGAATAGCATTTTGTAGTACTTTAGTAGTACTATTGCAGTACTAATACACATACTACAAAATGCAGTTTGTTAATATGCCCCATAGTATAAATGCACCAGCATAGACACCTGTGTATAAACAGCTGGTCATCGGTCCGTGACAGTCAGCCAATGCAAGAGTATTTTCAAACCATGCACCCAAAGAAATTGGAAGCATAGACAATGTTACAGTAAAGCTGTTTAATCTTACATAATTGGTTTTACAAGACTGCATTTAAGATAGGTTAGGGGCTGGAGCATTTGCTGATAAGACCTGATGTGTATCCAGATGATTTCAGGCTATAATACTGGTAAGATAACTTAGGTGGTAAATGCACTTGCTGGAGAGAACTGTGTGTAATCAGTGGCCACTGGTTTGAATATCATAGATGTCTCTGCTATAGAGCATTACAAGTAATGTGTCGGTCAAAGCTTTGTATTTCATATACGATAGGTCAGTTGATTAGTGCTTTGATTGAATAGCTCCTTATCTAACCTGCAAGTAATAGCAGAATAGCTCAGTGAGTTATGCACCTGCTGCAAACAGCTGCATGTAAACTGCAAATCATAAATTTGAATCCTTGCAGGTTTTAACTCAATTTTTTGGTGATTCTAAGGTTGATGCAACAGGTTCCTCGGGTCCATTGGATAATAACACACATATTATTAAGTGCCATAAATTGCAGTTTTTTGTATGTACTGTACAGATGTTTATTCATACAGTTGTCCATACTGTCAGGCATACCTGAGAGAGCACACAAAACCTTACAAATGTTATATTGATACAGAGCTTGAGAAAACCAAAAACATGGTCACATTTTAATTTATCTCTCGACAACTTGAAAAGAGGACATGTAAATTGCTACTCTTTTAAACTTTTAAAATACTTTATTTAGACAATCAAGTCTATCAAAGTGCATATGTTTCTAATCCCAGACTTGGTGTCCCTGTTCAATTGCCAGATGATTTTTCGCAGGATTACATTGGTACAAAGGAAAAGTTAATTAGTATGGCATCTTTATGAGCTTAAGATGCATACTGCATACTGATCATAGAGACCTCCAGTTTGAGTATACATTTGTGCTGGAGGGGAGAGCAGAACCAAACAAAAGATACAGAGGTGCTAAGCTACAAACCCTGCCATATGCCTCACAATCAAGAGGCCAAGTGCAGGAAAAGGAGGGAAACAGCTTTTTTCATTTATCACCGTCACAAGTACTGTGCAATAATTTTTGTTGCACAGTGTTTTCTTTTTGTTTACTCGGCACATAACATGATGGAGTACAGGCCAAAAATCACCTTTTCGTATGTTGCTCTGCACCTGTGTGTAATGTTTTGCTCCACACAAGAATATAAAGTTTCAGCAACACCACAACTGGTGTCTGGGTGTGCCTGTGCTCAGAAACCAATTCTACCTCTATTTTCCTCAAACCAGGACTTCTCATCATCACATTTTGTACTTCAAAAATAAAAAATAAATGCTTAGCACTTGGCTGCAATTAGTGCGGGCAAGAGTAAGGCTGTAGGGCTAAAACAGTTGGCTTCCTTCACTCTCAGTCACCCTTGTTCCACACCTTCCCTGTCAGTTACTTCTCCACTTGACCAGGGCAGGTCAATCCAAACAAAATGTGGTGAGGGGGCTTTACCTACATGGGATCAAGAAGTTATTCTCTTGTCACTGGAAGGAAATACCCAATTATGTACCCTCTTGTCCTTTAAGGCCAGGCAGTAGAAAGGAATTTCACACCTTAGTCACAGACTTCCCCACTACAGACCCTGGCTGGTTGCCCTCCACAAATACATTTAGCTCTGGGCAGTTTTAGACAGCACTGGAGTTGATGCAGGCAGCACTATGCATCTCCTCAGTCTAGGTTGTTATGTTATGTGAGTTTGTAGAGCTTGGCTAATCACCCATGAGGGTATCCAGGTACTAAGTAGGACAGGCCTGAGAGTGGAGGAGGAGATCATGCCTGTTTCATCTGGAAGAGTCATGTCTTGAGGTTCCTTTGGATGTCCATGAGGGAGGGGGTGGTTCTGAGGTGTTTCAGGAGGTCGTTCCAGGTCTTGGCTGCGAGGTATGAGAAGGAGAATCTGCCACTTCTAGTCATCTTGATGCAAGGGAGGTGTGCTCTTGCCTGGGGTGCAGATCGAAGCTGTCGAGTGGGTTGGTAGAAGTTGAGTCAGTGGGTGAGGTAAGCTGGGCTAATGTTGTGGAGAGCTTTATAGAAGCTACTGTCCACGAGGGGCATCATGTAGATGTTGAAGAGTGTTGGGCTGAGCGACAGTCCTTGAGGGACTCCGCAGATGTGTTTCTTGGGTTCTGAGGTGTAGGGAGAACTCTAACTCACTAAGTTCTGTCTGTGAGGAAGGAGGATATCCACTTGAGGGCCGGTCCAGAGAGATCCAAGTGCTGAAGCTTTCTGATGAGTGACTTGTGGGAGATGGTATCAAAAGCTGCAAAGAGGTCTAGGAGTGCGGCCATCTCTCCTCAGTTGAGGATGCTTCTGATGTCATCGGTGGCTTCAATGAGGGCCGCTTCAGTGCTGTGGTTGATGTGAAAGCCTGATAGATCTGCCTAGGAGTTGATGGAGTTCTAGGTGGTCTGTGAATTGGGTATTGATGGCTTTCTCAATGACTTTAGCTGGAAAAGGCAGGAGTGACATGAGCCTGCAGCTGCTGAGGGTGTTGGGGGTCGCTGTTGGTTTCTTCAATAGGGCGTTGACTTCTGTATTTTTTCAGCGAGCAGGAAAGGTGGTGGTAGTTATGGAGGTATTGATGATAGTGGTGAGCACGAGGAGCTGATGGTTCTTCCAATGTTGTAGATGAAGTGGGGGAGCATGGGTCTGATGGGGCTCCTGAGTAGATAGTATTCATCAGGGTGATGGCTTCTTTGTTTGAGAGGGGCTTCCAGTTGTTTCGCTGCTGTTTGGAGATGAAGGAGTTGTTCGGCTGGTCAAGGGAATGCGTATCAGTATGCTGTGGGTCGAATATGTTGTAGATCTTGGCAATCTTCTGTTCAAAGAAGTTTGAGAAGTTGTTGCAGAGTGCTTGAGATGAGATGATGTCATTGTTGGCAGCTGCTGGATTGAAGAACTCCTGGATGATGGTGAAGAGTTCTTTGATGTTGTTGGATCTGGCTTTGAGTCTGAGAGTTAGGGCTTTTTTCTTTACATCTCATACTTGTTGGTGGTAGAGGTTGAGGGGTGGCTTTGTATGCTTAGGAAATTCTACAGAAGCTCTGGCAGAACTGTGCGCACCTTACAGAGTGGAGACAACTCACCTCATGCCTCGGTAGGCTCTTGGGCGGATTGGTCCTCTAAGGGCTTTCACCTTGGGTTAGTCTAGATAAGGATAGTCTTCAGTTGGGAAGAAAGTGGACAGGGTGCCGGCCCAGAATGAACAATCATATTAGGCAATAGTATGACATGGAGCTGATACCCCAGGCAAGACTTATTTTCCTGAGGTGAGCTGGGCAACCATAGATCAGAGCTGTAGTTTGTGTTCAGTCATCATGGCAAGAGGAACAGACAAGACACTCTCTACCAGGATTTGTGTACGTTTCTGAAAGGAACTTCTTTCGAAGAGGTGCTGAGGTTAAGTGCTTCTTCTTAGGCCTGCCACTTCCTCTAAATCGGCTGCCAATGGTCTAGGGGGTTTCCAATAAAGAAATTGAATTTTCCTGGTTTGAGGTAGTCTGCCTACCACTATGGCTCCCTATAGTCTGGTAACCAGAAACCATCTGCCTCTACACCTAGGTTTGCTGCCAATACCCAGGGCCGGCTTTAGCGGTGGCGGCACCCTGTGCGACAATCATTTTTGGCGCCCCAAACCCTATGACCGCCTTACCCCGGATTCTCTTACTACCACCGGGCAAAAGTGCCCCTCATCTCTCCACTCATAAGTTGTTGTTAAAGCCAGTGCCCCCCCCCCCCCTGAGGTCAGCGCCTCCTCCAGAGGTCAGCGCCAGGTGCGGCTGCACCGGTCGCACTGCTCTAAAGCCGGCCCTGCCAATACCTACCTACTTTCATCACCCTATCCTCCCTTTAGCTGCTTCTACAAAGATGGTAACAACTTTGTGGCCATATTTACTAAGAAACAATTTTCAAAAAATGGTCACAAATTGTGCACCTAATTTTTATGAATCAATTCTGGTTTTGCGACCGATCTTTGTATTACTGGGTCATTTTACAAAATTGCCATTCAGCATGGGCCTTAACCTCATTACTATTTATGAGGTATGTCACAAATTACAACTCACTTCTATTGGATGCCATCACAGAGATGATGGCCTGCTGGGACCAGCAGACCACCATGCTTGTGACCACATTTAAATTAACTTTTCTTTTTAAACAAAACCCATTATCCGTAAAGGACAACAGCCCACTCCAAAATAAACTTTTGTTTGACATTCACTAAGGGGAAAGGTTCCTAAAGAGACTCATTCCCCTTTGCAAGTGGGTTACCACCTCCTTTGAGGAGCTGGTAACCTATCAATGGTGTTCGACCAAAATTGCTGTCACAAATCATGGATACAAAACAATCCAAATTGCAATTTTGAAGGGACTCCATAAACATGTCCCTTCCAAATTGCAATTAAAAATGTTTTTCTAAACCCATTTTGCGACTCGGAAAAACTTTCCAAATAGCACAATTAATTTAGAACATAAAAAAAAACATTTAGCCGTTGCAAATCCTGTGATTTATTGAATTGCAGGGTTTGCAACCTTAGCTTAGTGGTAAACCCTTTACCACTGTGTGTGATATGGAGTGAAAGATCTATAAGCAGAAAACTCTATGATGATGTTAGGCTTTGGTCTTTCAAAGTATTTCGGCCCAATTACAAGGTACTGTTTGTTCACACAATGCCAATGTTATCCGCACGTGAGAAGCCAGTTGCATAGCAAGGGTGCCAGAGGCCCTGGAGCAAACAAGGAAAGTGCCCCATCACCACTGTTTGGGTCACAGAATACCATAACAATCAGACTTAAATAGGCCGCTCTAGTCTATAGGCCCCGGTGCCACTGCAACTGCTGCATCATTGATAGCTACTTCCTTGTGTGAAGCGCGCGCCACTCTCCAGTATAATAAGGAAACAAGCATTGGCATAGCAATAGGGCTCGCCTTTTGGATACCAATGCAGACCTACTAGTTTTGCCATTGTTTTTGCCACACCAGGTTACTGTGGCACGGGCCGCAATGTTGTGTATATAGAGTCTGAACACTAAGAGAGTTTTGAACGGTTGTAAATTATACAATCGCATGTGAAAGTGCACAGCGTCGGAGTTGGCTCAACTTTCTGGGCAAATCATTTAATCCTCCTGGGTGCTCATGTAAAGCGCTTGAATACCTTTGAGTCGAAATCACGCTATATAATGATGTGGATTTGAGTCTCGGCGTTGGCTCAACATTCTCTGCAAATCATTTAATCTCTCCGTGCGCTCTTGTAAATCGCTTGAATACCTTCGGGTCGAGATCAAGCTATATAATGATGTGGCCGCGATGGTGACAGACAGCGCACCGAAAACACAAACATTGAAACAAAAGAAAGACATGGCTGCCAATTACTTCATGTGATATGCATACTGAAACAGATAAAGGACAAGTGATTACTTTTCTGATGACCTTACCGTCAATGCCGTTCATATTTATTTACATTCTTGCTTGTTATCGTAATTTAAACCTCACATAATCTTTACAGCAGTATTTTCTAACAAAATATGTTTATGTTTTGATGTTCAGTCACTTAAATTAGCAATATAGTATGTTGCCCATATAATCTGCCTGACCTTAAAATGACTCACTCCCAAGGTAATAATTGGGGAGAGATTGTGGCTTAATGGCCAGAGCTGCCGACTTTGGATTTGAAGGAACCTGGTTTGAGTCTTGGCGTCAACTCAACATTTTGGGAAAATCATTTATTCGCCATGCGAGCTCATCTAAAGTGCTTGAATATCTCCAAGTCGAGATCGCACTATATAATGATGTGGGTTCGAGTCTCAGCATCAGCTCAACATTCTGGACAAATCATTTAATCTCCCTGTGCACTCATGCAAAGCTCTTGAATACCTTCAGGTCGAGATCGCGCTATATAATGATGTGGCCGCGATGATGACACATGAAAGCGGGCACCGCGTTAACAAAGCATTGAAAAGATCGAACGCTTGTGTGCAGTGCTCTTGAACAAAGGAAAAATTAGTCCCTTTTACAAATGTTAAAATGGGACAAGTGGAAGAGTACAGTGCTACTCCGTGGGAGCAATCAATTGAGGAAAAGGTGGGACAAAGAGGAAAGATTAACCACTTAGAAGCAAGGATTTTTAAATGACACTGACATAAACAAATGAAAAGCAGTGGACGGGATGTAAGCCCACAAACTATATAGCACATGTCTCAGAGAGACAGCGCCAGCGCTGTCTAGGCTCGACCTAAAAAAGAGGTAGAGAAGAAACGTGATTCTCCGAGGATAACATAGTTGGAGGAAGTGGGAAAAAATTGGATTTTAGACCAAGATTCTTGGTTTACAGTCTTTACATTCAACTAATCTTTACACATGTACACAATAATGTTGTACTTGTAAATTTCTAGAAAGAGCTAAGGGCCTAAGGTATGACAGGGTTTTCCCTATTCTGTGCCTTTGGGAAAATGTGTTAGTACGTAAATTACTACTTTCTATTAGAAATCAATATGAGGATGTCAAATATAGATAGACCAGTGTATTTTGTGCAGAATACTAAAGATGCCATGAGGAAAATGATACTCTGGCATTATTTGTAGGCAATTATACCTTCAAAATGAATTTTAAGTTTTGTACTGACAGTTTTAACATGGCAGTTTCACTTTAATAATAATTACATTTTGCGTTTTTCTGCAAATAGTGCACTCGAAATAAAAAAAGTTTACTTACTGAGATTAACTTGCAAAGCACACAAAACACATGCTAAAGTGATGTAACACCGGACTGACAACCGGTTAACAAAATAAATATAAACGCACCTATAACAGTCAGAAATTCAACAAATGAAACTGAAACTATATTGGCAATCCTGTAGTGCTCTGTTGCTCGGGTACTTGCATTTAATGTTTTGAACCATCTCTATAGTGCTTTCCTATACCTCACAAGAACTCATTGTACATTATGGGGGAATGAGTAAGTAGTGACTCACCTGCAGGTGGAATTGTTGAGAGGGAACATGTTGTTGAATTAGTATATTTGAGTTGGCTGAGGAGAAGGGGTAGAGAGGAGAGCAGTGCTTAAGCGGTTAAAAAAAGAAAATAAATAAGTGTATGGGTCCAAAGATTTTCTTAGGAACATAGGTTGCTGAATAACAAGGCTGCATATTCTTGATTCAGCTTCATTTGTCTTTCTTCCACCTCCCTAAACTTCCTGTCTATTTATCCCACTCAAGCAGGTTCTTTTTCATCCCTGCTTTCTCCCTTTATTTATGTTTCCTACTTTTTTCTTCCTTTTTCTCCCTTTCTGTCTGTTGCCTTGGGTCAAGGTTTGATGCCGAAAAATAAGATCTGGGCGCCAAAAATAAATGTCCTTGCCCCTACTGGCAATCAGTGACTCACATTAAGGCCTGGACTAACTAACTATTGTAATGCACTCAAATGTACTCACGATAGACCTGCATAACATATGTGAGGTCTTAAGATCTGATGTCACTTCCTGTAAGGTCATGGGTTGTAATGCCATTTCCTGTGATGCCACATGTGATGTCATGCGCCGTGATGTCTCTTTCTGTGATGTCACATGTGGCAATGTCACTTTCCGTGATGTCACACGCGATGATGCCACACGCAGTGATGTCACATCCATTCTGCCTAACTTGGTGAGTCTCCCGCACTTCTTTTTTTCAGACTTGAGCCTTTGGGTGGAATTCATATTCACACACAGACTCAAGCATATAGCACTGCCCACCTGCTACAAAAAGGTATAAAAACAGAAAGACAGACACAATGACACAAACGACTCTATTGCAGTCACCCCAGCCAGACAGAAAAAAAAATGACTCACATGTTTGCACACACAAACTCATTCAGACTCTGTACATGGGTGTGTGTACCCAGTAGCCAGCATGCAGACTGACAGTGACACTGAAATGCACACAACAATAGACTTAGACACAAACACATAGGCACACAAGCACACACACCTTCACGAGGGTGAACACATTAATCCAGCTCATTAGGGCACTGTCAGAACTTTCATCATCAAATAAGTGTTTTCAGGTGCACTCTCCTAACTAGTTCAAGTACAGCAAAATAAGTCTGCAACACCCAGATTACATCCGGTTATCCCATGAATTTCCAGGTCGGCAAACAGTGCCCGCAACGACCTTGAGGGAGATGGAACGCCTATGTGTGTACGGCGCCCACACCACACTCACGCACAGACATAGCGTGAACGTGAGCAGCCTATGAAGCGCGTTGCTATTTACAGTACCTTGCCACCTTTGCTATATTTAACATATACTGTGGAAAAATGAGCGTCAGAGGGAATTGCCACCTCGAATGCGGCGAATTGCAGCACACCTTTTAAATTAAGATATGATGCAGGTGTGCAGTAAAAAACAGTTTAGAATCCGTTTCCGTTTCACACAAATATGCACTGTTGTGAAACAACAATGCGCGTGTTTGCTGACTCTGTGCCCGTTGCTCTCTTTTAACAACCGTCCAATGCAAACCAATCTCAGTTCTTGACACAGGAGTTACCCTAAACCGCGATTAGCATCCCCGTCAATTTTCATTCAAATGTGCCGCCTAGGTCGTCATGGCAACCCCCCACCTACTCGGCATTAGCAGCATCAGCACCATCAGCACCCTTGCTCCCCGGATGTGGATTCTGCTGCTGGCGCGCGCACTGTGTGTGAGGAGAGTGGTGTTGGGCTGACCGGGTGCAGTCCCCCGCCACCCCACCTTTCTCACCACATCACCTTCTGTTGCCCGTCTCGATAACACGCACCTGATACTTGCAAGGGGGAAAGCGACGAGAGAACCAAAACAAAGGACCGTTGTTTTATGGTATATAGGTGCTTGTTTCCGAGGATGGGCTGACGTCCGCGAGAGCTGCCTGGGAGGGGCACCCGGGGAGTTTCTGAGTGTGAGAACCAGGGCTCGTGCCTGGGCGGGTCCGAAGATGAGTACGTTTGTAAACTGCATGCATGGTGTTCGTGGCTATCTGCAGGACTTCATCGTCCAATCCCACTGGCTGTCAACAGGTGAGACCCGGGTTTCAATAAAGTATGTGATGTCAGCATGCGCGCGCTCAGGTCGAGGGCGTTACCTGAAAAAATATAGGATGTCTGCCCTCAGCTCTGGGGGCAGAGGGGAGGGCGGTATTGGAGGTGAGCAAATACGTGGGTGACAGAGGTGGGCCTGCACTGCACGGGATACACCGATTGGGGGCGCTGCAAGGTAGGCAGTTGAGTGGAGGATATTTTAAGTGGGGCAATTAAGCCTATGTTGTTGTAGACGGGCATCTGAAGTGGCAATGTGGTTATAAGTTACTGCATGAACAAAAGAATGTCTGAATAGGGTATTGCACATTGATAATTGCTCAGGTGGCATTGAGATGGGTCTTTGCTAACCTGGCAACCTCAGTGGGCAGTTTCGTGGATGCTGCAGTGGGTGGGTAGTTGTGTTGGCAGTGGGCGGTTGAAAGGTTGGCATTGCATGCACGGTTGGCTTGGCCAGAGAATAGTTGGGTGGAGTACATTGAAGGCGGATTGTCATGCAGGAAGTGTTGTAGTTGGTTACGTGAAATGAGTGATATTGTAGGTGAGCATCTGTGTGACCTTGAGGTGACCTTGCAGCTCTGTACAAACTGTAAATAAACGGGCGTCTGTATATGCAACATTGGAATCGGATGGTTGGGAGATGGCATTGCTCATATGTGGTTGAAGAAGTGGTACTTTGGGTGGATGGTGGAGTGGACTGTGGGTGGGCAAAGTAACTTCATAGGTTGTATTATCAGCTGACAGTTGAACGAGAGGTAATGAGTGTGGGTACTTGGAGGTATGACCTTGCCAAGGACTAGTTGGGTGTGTTGCATTGGTAGAGGAAAAGTTATATGATTTTTATTTTAGGTGGATAATTTACGTGGGTGGTCTAGTAAGTGGGGATTTTACATGGCCTTGAGATGGTATGGCAGTTGTGTATTTATGGGAATATGGTGCATGGCAATGGCACTCTATGTAGATAGTTTTATGGGTGGTATTTTAGATGGGCATTTAGATGGGTTTTGTTGCAGATAGGTTCACGTACGAGAGAAATTAATTTGATAGGGGGTGGCATTGTATCTGGGTAGATATGTGGGTGGTGGTATGATTTGATGATCAGATGATACTGTAGGGATGGTATTTTACCTGAGTTGGGTAGCTGCATTGTTTTATTGTTGGTAGTTCGCTGTACCGAAGGCAGCTTCCTTCATTAGTTTCATTTTGGGGTGTATCTGTGTTACTAATAGTGTAAGTGGGTAGTTAGATAAGTGACATTGTAGAACAGTGATCTTCAAACTTTTTAATGCTGCTCCCATCCCCCAGCGGGGAAAAAAATAATCGGGCCCCCACAGAATTTTCCACAATTATTCTATTAAATTGGCAATGTTTACATATGTCTAGACTTATTTAAACATTGCAGTTCAGTTCTGTTACTGTTTTAAAAAAGCAATCAAATACATGATTGCCATTCTTTTCTGGTCAAACACTAGGTTATAGGGGGACCCCTAAAAGGATGGAGGTAGAGCAATAGGGGAAAATCAAAGTTTCAAGAACAACGGTCTGCTCTACCTATATATTTCAAAGAACGCAATGAAGTCGTTAAATACATGTACCACTCCAGCTATACCATGTGCTCAAGCAAGAAAATAGAAGTAAATTATTTAAACAAACATTTTATTTTTGTTTTGCTATTATTCACAGATTTAACATACGTGTATAAATCATGTCTTTACATCATAAAATATATACAACAATAACACTGGCCCTCAATGGTGACGATTCCCATGGACTCCCTTTCATACAAATCATTCATACAATCTCAAACTCTCATAGACCCATGCAGGCCGTGAAGACACACTTAACATTCATCAAAGATTATACCTAGGTGTGATGCAAGGTTCCTATACAAATGCAACATAGAACAAAAATGTTTTCCTTTCATAAAGCAATTGGGTTGCTGGTGTATGATCCAAAACGTATAAAGATTTGCATCAAAAGTTACAACGTAAATAAATAAATAATGTACTTATATTTTCTTGCTGGAGCACATGGTATAGCTGGAGTGGTACATTTATTTAACGGCTTCATTGCGTTCTTGGAAATAGATAGGTAGGGCAGACTGTTGTTCTTGATACTTTGATTCTGTTCTGGTCAGGCAGGCCTCACTATCCTGTAAAAGTATCTGCAGTGTGCTCTTTAGAAATGGGGGTGGGGTTTTGAAGAATATTTGGGGTCCCTTCCCTTTTGACACCTTCCCTCAGCCAGATTATAAATGACAAAAGATGTTAGTGATGGCCCATTGCACAGCGGCTTAGTCCCTCTCAGTTTTCTCAGCTTAAAACAAAGCATGATGCTTTTTTTTGCCTGAGCCTGGCGCCCCCCTGGGATCACTTGAGGCCCCCCTAGGGATGCCCTTCCCCCAGTTTGAAGACCCCTGCTGTAGAGAGAAATAGCTTTATTGTTGGTGGCACTGGTGTTATTGCATGTATGTGTATCTATGTTGCTTTAAGGGTAGTGCCAAAGTGGGCAGTTCAGTGCGTGCTGTTTTACACAGGTCACTAGCAGGTGGCTCTAGGGGGGTAGTTGTATCAATGGCACTGTGTGTGGGGGTGCTTCCATGGGCGATGCTGTAGGGATTTGTATTGCATGGGTGTCGCTGGAACTTGGCATTTTCTGGTGCGGGTTTGTATCTGGTTATCTGCATGGGTGACTGAAGTGTGGAATATGATGGTTGTGAAATGGGGCTGTTGTTAGATGAATGATAATGCAGGCAGCGGGTTTGACGAGTTGTATATTAAGTGGGTAATTGCGGGTCCCATGAAAGGTGAATAACTTCATTCTATGTCAATATATGTGCTTATTCAAGTTTGACATATTTCTAAAACACAATTAAGTATACAATTATTTAATGTTTTGCCGATGCTCATAGATTTTAAAACCCATAGCAATACAGAATAGTATAAAGAATGTAATTAAGGGTGGGCAGTTCGAAGTCGCTTGTATTTGTGCTGAGAGCAGCGAGTGGACGGACGTGGCGTGTGCCCCGCCAGCTGTCAGTGGGTTACAGTGGACGGAGGGGCGGGTGTGTGGCAGTCCTAGCAGCGAGGGTGCATCGGGTTGGTCGTGCCTCTCGGATGGATGGATGGTGTGGCTGAACCCTGCTGGGAGAAGAGAGCTGGTCAGATACTGGAAGGAAAGGGAGGCAGTGATCGGTGAGAAGCGACAGATTGGGCGGGCTGGGGAGAGGGCGGGCCGGGAGAGAGCGGGGGCGGGGCGCTGGTGGCGGAGGGCTGGCTGATGGTGGAGGGAGTTGGCGGCTGAGCGGAGCGCTGCTGAGCAGGTCCATCTCCCGGAGCTCCTGTCCTGGTCTGGCCGGGAGAGGCTGCGCACCCCGCGCGTCCCCCAGCTCCCCCGCCGGAGCACGCAGAGCCAGCAGGTGAGCTGAGAGGGGTGGAGGGGGCAGGAGGGGGTGACACTGGCCGTGGTACATCCCCAGCCAGAGGAGACAGGTGTAGGCGCACTCCAAGGACAGACAGCATGGGCCCTGCATGCACCCTGGACCAGTACACACAGCGCGGACTGGAGGATCACGGGACCTAAAATACACTCACTGTACAGTCAGACTCTACTGCAAGTTGGACGCCAAGTGATGCTCTGTGCACCACACGCACAGTGTTTGAGGACTCCCCTTCGATCCGTGCACTTCTGAGGTTGAGACATCCATCCATCCACCAGTACAGGTGAGCACCGGCGCCCGAGGCTGGCGAAGGGAGAGCCGGGAGCCGGCCACGGAGAGCAGCGTGGGTAAAGACTCGGACCCGGGGCGTTCTTCAGGCACACGCCTCACCAAACACAGGCACCATTCACCAGACACAGGACACCCTCTCCAGACAGAGGCCATCCCTCAACAGGCACAGGACACCGCTCACCGGACACACGACAGCCTCTCAAGACAGAGGACACCCCTCAACAGGCACGGGACACAACTCATCAGACACAGGGCACCCTCACCTGACAAAGGTGCACCCCTCACCAGAAACCCTCACCAGAGACAGGACACCAGAGGCATAGAACACTCCTCACCAGACACAGGACACCCTCTCCAGACACCGGGCACGCTTCATCTAACACAGGGCACCATTCACCAGATACAGGACAACCTCTCCAGACACTGGACACCCTTCACCAGACACAGGGCACCCTTCACCAGACACAGGACACCCTCTCCAGACAGAGGTCATCCATCAACAGGCACAGGACACCGCTCACCGGACACACGACAGCCTCTCAAGACAGAGGACACCCCTCAACAGGCACGGGACACAACTCATCAGACACAGGGCACCCTCACCTGACAAAGGTGCACCCCTCACCAGACACCCTCACCAGAGACAGGACACCAGAGGCATAGAACACTGCTCACCAGACACAGGACACCCTCTCCAGACACCGGGCACACTTCATCTAACACAGGGCACCATTCACCAGATACAGGACGACCTCTCCAGACACTGGACACCCTTCACCAGACACAGGGCACCCTTCACCAGACACAGGACACCCTCTCCAGACAGAGGTCATCCATCAACAGGCAGAGGACACAGCTCACCGGACACCCCTCATCGCCATGTGCCTACCCTCCCCAGATACAGGACACTACCTGCTCATCAGACACAGTACACCCTCTCCAGACAGAGGACACCCCCAGCAGGACACAGGACGCCCTCTCTGGACAGAGGGCATCCCTCAACAGGCACATGAAATCCTTCAACAGGCACAGGACACCGCTCACCAAACACAGGACACCGCCCACCAGACACAGGACACCGCTCACCAGACACACGTGTCCCAACTTCATACAGAGGACACACTTCATTAGACACATGGCACACCCTCCAGATACAAGACACTGCTCATCAGACACAGGACACTCCCTCCAACAGCGGACATCCCTGAACAGCCACATGGAATCCTTCAACAGGCACAGGACACTGCTCACCAGACACAGGACACCCTCACCTGACAAAGGTACACCCCTCATCAGACTCACTTTACCAGGCAGGCCGAGGACACCGCTCAAGAGGCATAGAACACGCCTCATCAGACACAGGACATGGCTCATCAGACACAGGACATGGCTCATCAGACACAGGACATGGCTCATCAGACACAGGACACCGCTCACCAGACACACGCATCCCCTCTTTAGACGTAGGATACCATTACCAGACACCCCCATCAGGCACATGACACCACCTACCAGACACGGAGCACTTCTCACCAGACACCGGTCACGGCTTACCAAATACAGGACGTGCCTCACCTGACACAGGTCACTTCTCACCAGACACAGGACTCCATTTACCTGACACAGGTTACTGCTCACTAGACAAAGGAACCCACTCACTAGACACAGAACACCCTTCACCAGACACAGGCCACCGCTCACCAGACACAGGACACCTCTCACTAGACATAGAACTTGCCTCACCTGGCACAGGTCTCCTCTCACCAGACAGAGAGCACCCCTCACCATCACTATTCTGTCTGGACCCCCATCGCAAGGCACAGAGGGGCAGGGGTGAGGCACATGAACACTGCATACTGCGCCCCTGAAAACCCACGCCAGACACAGGAACCCCATGCCAAGGCACTGCTCCCCATTTGCACCCCTCCCAAGGCACTTTCATGCTAACTCTCCCTCACTCTTCCGTATAAGACACCCTCAATAAGGGGTACGGGCACCCCTTTTCAGACACAGAGACATCGTTCAGCAGACACAGCTACACCTTTCCATTCGGTCAGGCACCCCTTTCAAGGCATAGGAACACTCCTGAAATTACAGGCCGCATCCATGCCAGACACAGGAGCACCGCTTATCAGACACACGGCCATCCGCGTCAGACACAGGCATACCCCTCACCATTCACAGGACCCCATTCCGAGGCACAGGGGCACTGCTCTACAGTGACAGGCAGCACCCCTCCCGTGACGCATTTCCACTTTCACAGGAGCCCCTCCCTCGTACAGAGGGAACACCCTCTAGATTTCAGGCAGCCCCCTTCTCCAGGCACAGGACATCCTTGCAAGACACAGGGACATCGCTCCAGGTCACAGGGACACCCCTCCCCAAGCGGAGGTCACCCTTATAAGTACAAGGATACCCCTCCCTAAGGACATACGGACCCGCCTCAGGCACAGGGCACCCTTACAAGGCACAGGGACACTGCTCCCTAATCGAGGGCACCACCCCGCTCCAGGCACAGGGCACCCTTTCCCAGACGACTCGCCACTCTTGCAAGGGACATTTCATTCAGGGTTACCCCCGCAGCACTCACATGGACCCTTCCACGGTTATAGGAACACCCTTCAAATGCACAGGCACAGCACTCCCCAAATACAGGACGCCATTTCGCAGACTCATGGACAATGTCGCCCACAGACACAGGCTTCCCTGGGCACAACTGTCCCTTTAGAGAAGAGCGAAACCACCGCATCTCCCTGGGCCCCGCCCTGGGCAAGTGGTGGGCCGCTTCCTCGGATTTAGGGAAACATAGAATCTCCCACAGAAAGGTCAAAGATTCCCGGATGTTTTTCTTGCCACCCGGTCCTGATGCAGACACCCTGTCTCCCGGGGGCACTGCACTGCGCCTGTGCTGATGGGTGCAGGCATGTGCAAGCCTGCTCCTCTCCCAGGCATCCTTCATCCCTCTCCGTGCCAGGGCTGGATGCGGCACACCAGCACCCTCCGTGCCAGGGAACCAGCGGAAATGGACCGTTTGTTTCACCGACAGAGGCGTGTATCATAATAACGGATCTAGACGACGTCCTGTTTATGGCACTGATGAGTTTTCCTCCCACGAGACGCACTTATCCCGGCGATGCGCGGATTGCGCACCTGTGCCCGTCGGCATATACCATCCGCCAACTTCTAGGCGGTTGTTTCTGACAAACGCGAGTCACCAGAAACAGAGCGGCTCGCTTGAAATGCCTTAGTCAACTTTTAGAATACAGAAACACAGAGCTAATTAAAATGTTTATCTCATTTGTTACGTCAGCGGGATCCAATGTCCCTGCGATTATGAAACTGGGCTCTTCAGGATTAAAGGGGCCATCCGGTGTAGAGAAAAACACACACAGCTCGGTTTGCCCAATCCTGCCTGACCAACGGGCAGCAGCAATATTCTAGAATGTTTGATGATGTCAGCTGTGTTTTGATGTCTATTTCAGTGGGTAGTTTGTGAAAGACTGAGTGTCCGGCCTTGATTTCACCTCTGCGTCTGGAATGCACCATCAGGCGCTCCTTGGCTCTTTATCTCATTCCAGCAGATTCGTTTTCCTCCCTACCTTCTCCCTTTATCACCGTTTTTCGTCTTTCCTTTGCCCAGTTTCTCTCTTTTGTGTTTTATAGTCTGTTAAGTTAAAATGAGTGTTGTTTCCGAGAAATGAGGGCTGGTGAGCCACGAAAGGAACCACCGGCTCAAATTAAGCACTCTACTGTAACATCGTTCATGGGGCGACCTCTTTCAATGAATTTCTCCGACAGCGACTATAGAAGTGACAGTGGAAATGTCTTTGGGAATGACTGTGGGATTCGGAAGGAGCGATAGAGGGACTGACTGTGGGGCTATCTGAGTGTCTGTGGGAACAATCCCGGGATTCTCTGTGGGAGAGACTGCTGAAGAGAGGGTGCGAGCGATTGTGAGATTTATTGTGGAAACGACTCACGGAATTACCGTCTGAGTGACTATGGGAATGGACGTGGAATGACAGTGTGGATGACTGATGGAGTGACCAGTGGAATGATTTTCGAAAAGTCTTGTGTGAATGAATTTCTGACCAGCTGTGGGGATACATTGATGAATGACTTTCGGAGCGCGTGCGCGACTGACCTTGAGAATGACTGCGCCAGTGGTGGAGGGAATGACTCTGAGCTCAGTGCAGACCCTGCGAGGTGAGATGGTTTTACATTTGTGGATGTTATTTTTGAGGGGAATATTGAGAAACCAATGCTTGATGGCGACATTTTCTGATGGCTGACATGCCAAAAGGCAAATAAATGCCTCAACCTTTGGCTGATACAGTTGGTCTCAGGTGTTTTTTTCAAAAAATAACTGGAAGAAATGCCCGTTTTAGCCAAACAAAAGTATTTTTGTGAACAAAACAAATCGAGCAGTATAGAATGTAAGATGGGTAGGTCAGGTGTTGATAAAGGGTGTTGTTCCCCCCTCCCACCAAAGTCTCAAGTGATGTCATGAACAAAATGAGCAAAGTGCGACCTCTCCGTTTATTGGCCTGCTGGTTCATGGCAACCCGAAGTGGAAAACTCCACGGTATTGACCAGGACATTCCTTGCCAGCCATGCACACCACCAGTCACTGTCGCTGGACTATAGTGTTGAGGTGGCTTATTCAGGGCTTAATTTGAGGCGGTGCTTTCCGGTGCTGGCACAGGCACTTGATTGTCAGCACCGGCTCTAGTGACAGCCCCCACACATGGTGTGGCTGTCTGTCTAAAATTGAGATGAGCACAACAAGTGAGTTTAATAAGTCACTATACATTAAAAAGAATAACAGCCAATGCTCGTGCCATTGTTATAGCTTTGGGGGGCCAGGAATAGACCGAATTGTCACACTGGTAGGAGTGCGATGGTTAGTACTCGTGTTGGTAGTGTCATTGGCAACACTGGCAGGGGCTATGGGTGGTCCAGGTCGCAGTGGCCTCCCGAGAAGGGCCCTGGCACTTACTTCTTTTACCAATTAAGCACTGCTGCTTATTTGAATAGAGGGCGTGTCCATGCAAATGAATCTGCCTCCCTTGCATGGCCAGTGCTGAATGCAAAATTGGTGCCAGGGAGGCAGTGGTGGAATGATGCACATAATTAAGAATTAGACTGTATATTGGTTGAATTATAGGTAGTGTTCACAGGTTTCCATTGGATAATCCCAAAATTACGAGGGTTTGATGGGTCCTGGAATAAACCACCACCCCATCCTCAGAGTAGGTGAGGTGAGAAATTCCTTAGTGGCACGCCACTCGAGCACCGACGATAAATTATGTCCCGTCCAGTTGAACAGGCGAGTGGGAAGAGGCACATTCCTTCTTTAATCCCCTTCTACTGTCATGTACCACTCAGAGAAATGTTACAGTCCTTCAAACGTGTATGTGAGGATGGTCGTATAGTCCCATATCCAAAAACCCATTGGTCACAATTGGATCCAGTAAATACCATTTACAACTGGAATTTACAACAGGGTATCACAAACAGGAACTTGTTTTTTTAAGTGAACATAGGCTCTGTCAGAAATAAATTTTTTAGGTCGAGCCTGGGCAGCACATGCTCTGCTGTGAGGCATGCAGCATTGTAGTATGGCTTTGAAACCCTGCCCATATTTTTAATTGGTTTGTGTCATTGTCCTTCATAAACACTGGCTTCTGAGTCGTTATTGAGCTTGCTAGTCCCTCCTTGGTACCGCCTTGTCTCATTTGTTACCTTCCATAACGACTGGACCTTTTACTTGTCTTGTTACACAGTCTGGTTTATATTGGCTGTGAGCACTATTTTGTTTAATGATTTTCCCCTATTCCACCCACTACGTCGCTGCACACCACCCGCTTTTATTTTATTTACTAATGGCGGTCCACTTTAACTGTAGTGGCTGCGTTTCTTTATTTCTTTATTTTAGCAGTGCGGTCCGCTTTAAATATAGCGGCCGCGCTTACTTATTATTTTTTGTTTTGTTTGTTTAGTAGCGCCCATGCGTCTCTTTACACATTCATGGAGGCCGCGCCCCTTTCTTTAGACAAGCCGCACCTAAAGAAAGGTGCGCGGCCACTATTAAAGTGAAAGCGCGGCATGCACGCTTTAACAAAAAAAACTATCTGTTTGTCAACTTGACAAACCGATGCATTTTTTTTGTCAAAGCGCCCAAAAAACGGCCCACACACTGACCTCTCAGATCAGCCCTTCGGGCACTGCCTGATTGCCCAATAGGCCAATCCGACCCTGCTGTCAGCACATCACTACAGTCAGAGAGACAGAGGCAATGACTTAAAAAAAAGCATTTGCAATGCCATCGGTCTCGCATTTGCAAGAGTTTAAGCTATTGAAAGGGCAATAGCTCAAACTCTTCTAAATGCGAGACCTATTGCATTGCAAATGCTTGTTTATGGTACGTTGAGGTTTACTGTATATATTGACACCACTGAAGCACATCTCAGCCTTCTCCTGTCATAGTTTCCAAATTCCTCACTGTGATTGTTGGGCTCCTGCAATCAATCTACCTCCCCTGTCCAACCGTGATCTTTACAAGTGTCACTATCGTAGCACACAGTCCCCCCCAAAGCACTTCAATTGCACTTTAAACCCCATTTGGGGGTTAGTAAAGGGGATTTGCAGCTCAATTGAATTCGCTCTGTACCGTTATTCACTGCATTTAATTCTAGACGGTTTCAGGCTTGTCAGAAATGATTGAAAGGCTTGGGACCAAGGCATTTAGTGCCAAATGGACACATCTTCTGTTTTTGGCATGCGCCAAAAGTATTTGTTTGTGAGCACTAATTAAGAGAAATCTTGGCATGTGGTCCAGCTAGTGGTGTGGCCAAAAGTTGCCTCATTATTAAAGACGACTGAAGGCTTACTTATAATTAAAAATCTATAAATATATTTATGTGGGTATAGATGCACATGTGTTCTCTTTTGACCAAAGGTACCCAATCACTTGTTTTAATTACATCAAATGTGTGGCTAAAACAGATACCATTCCACTAATCAGAGTTTTCTAATTATATTTCCAATTTATACGTACATCTTTTTTAATTTCTTATTTTTGCAGTTTTATTCGAGCGCGATCTCAATCCGAAGGTACTGTAGTGCTATACATGAGTACCAGTTACATCACACAAGTTCATGTTTTTTTATTTTTAGGTTTTAGCCACGGGAAGAATAAGTGATTTGCCCAGAATCACAGGATGTTGAGCCGACGCCGAGACTCGAACCTGGTTCTCCTTTTCCAAAGGCTGCAGCTCTGTACATGACAACATCCCTTCACTTGCTAATTTCCAATAAGTAAATCTGCCAATTGACCCTAAGCTGGAATGAAATTTCATTTGTTCACCGAGCTTTCAATTAAGATATGTTAATAG